>NC_135723.1:94503282-95914237 GCF_964656455.1 Halichoerus grypus
CTCAAATGGGAAAATGCCCAAATATCCATCAACAATGTAATAGACAAATAGTGTTGTATAACAAAATATAGCAAAAAAATCAAATATTATTTGCAAAATCATGGCTGAATCTCATAGACATGATGTTGAACAGAGAAGCCAGACACAAGGTACCTACTGTATGAAGTTAGAGTAGTGACTGCATGTGGAGGCATTTTTAATTTACTTGGAGGGAAGCATGAGAGAAGTTTCTGGGGTTCTGAAAATGTCCTCTATCTTGATCTGGGTGGTGGTTACCTACCTAAGTGCATTCATTTGTGAAAATTCGCTAAGCTGTACACTTAAGATTTGTGTGGTCTATTATATGCATTTTATATCTCCCTTTAAAAGCTTAGAAAAACAACTACCACCACCACCATACCAAAATATAATGACTAAAAATAAAATGTATTCTCTCTCAAGGTTCTGTGGGTTGAATGGGCTCTGGTAGGCAGTTCCTGCTTGGGGTCTCTCATGTAGTGACAGTCACCAAGCTGGAGATATCTGAAGGCTCAGCTGGGCTGGAAATCCAAGGTGACTTCTTTATACACATATCTGATACCTCACCTGGGATGACCAGGACAGCCATAGACCAGCCCCGCATGTCCTTCTCCACATAGCCCCTCATTGTGATTAGGTGGGTTTCCTCACAGCATGGTGGCCTCAGGTAGTTCAAATTATTACATACTGGTTTCCTTCCCCAAGAGTGAGCATTCAAGAGACCCAGGTGGAATCTGCAAGGCTACGTATGAAAATCATACAGTGCCCCTTCCATCACATTCAAGTCAGCCCTGATCCTTATAGGAATGTGAATGCTGGAAAGTATGGTGGTTCATCTGTGTGCCATCTCTGAGGAGAAGCTACCATAATATAATAAATTGTACTACTGATCTCGTTCCTCACCTGCCTTAGACCAATGATGACTTCAGAGCAGAATGACACCTGCTTCATGTGCAAATATTTTTCTTGAGATCAATTCTAATTGAGAACTTTACCACAAAGAAAGTTCTAGGAAATGTATTTCTTTTTTTTTTTTTAAAGATTTTATTTATTTGACACAGAGAGAGAGACATAGCAAGAGAGGGAACACAAGCAGGGGGAGTGGGAGAGGGAGAAGCAGGCTTCCCGCCGAGCCGGGAGCCCGATGCGGGGCTCGATCCCAGGATCCTGGGATCATGACCTGAGCCGAAGGCAGACTCTTAACGACTGAGCCACCCAGGTGCCCCAGGAAACGTATTTCTTCCTTAGTTAAGTTGACTATGAATATGAAACACCATAGGGTGTGTGTGTATATATATATACACGATGGCTGGTGGTCCTCAAAAAGAGTAAAAAGATTTTCTTCTGATGTAGGGGCTGCCAGACACTTCATCCCATATATGTCATAATGTTGTGGAGAAGTAATACGTTGCAGGCACATTCACCTACTCTTTGCAGGGAAAAAGTATAGTTATAGTGGGAAGTGACCTCGTCATAATGTGGTCTTCCCCCACCATGAAAAAAAATATAGCCACAGAAGCATATTAGATGCCCTTGAATACATATATCCGTATTGTCATATAGTAATATTTAGTACGCAGTATTATATTTGCTATGATACAAATCTATGTCACTATAGTACAAACATAATTTGATGGATCAGGTCTTAATCCCACCTTGTTTAGTTACTCACTCCACATATAAAGAACTAAATATGAATGAAGCACAACTGGGAGGCTATCATAAAAATGAAAGTATAATGCTTTGGAGAAAAATCTTCAGCCTCCTTGAAATTGCTATACATTTCCAAGCATGAGCCATTTAAATAAATATTCCAGCATGTTCAAAGCAGAAATAATTCTCCAAATCTCCTAGAACCTATCGCCACTGGCCAATACTTAGCTTATGACCTGTATCATGGTGAAAGAGCTGCAAACAAATTATCTTCCTAGCCTCCACAGTGATTTACACAGAGACATAGGACTGTGATAAATAGCTGTGTTGAGTATTAAGTCCATCAATATGAAGGAGACTGGCATGAGATAGTAGTGAAATAAATACTTCATTTAGAAGATGAGAAATTTTCTTTATCATCAGTATTAAGAAACATTGAACCTAGAGCCTAGGATTTCTTATGCTCACCCATAGTTCTAGTGATTAACAGTCATGAGTTGTCTCGGTTACTCCGAGGATCGTTACAGAAATAAAGAACTGACTATAATTCCATTTACTACACAAACATATAGCCTTTTTCTTGAATAAAGCTAAGAAACTTGTTTAAGTCATTTCAATGATCTGGGTCTTAGTGCATTTTCTATAAAGTTAGGAGTAGAATTAGAACATCTGAGGCCCCTTTCAGCCATGTGTGTGTGGCTCTTTGATAGAAAGAGCGATGGACCCTGAGCCACTGGCAAAAAAATCATCACCAGGGGGCGGCCTGGAGCGCCTTCCGGATTGCGTAAACGGTGGTCCACCCTCCTAGGGGTGGAGAAAGGGAGAAGCAAGAGGGTGGGCATACCTATCATGAGCGAGGTGTGGTACGAGGCCAACACCTGAAGATGCTGATGCTTGTGCTGCTCCTGGGGCCCAGTATGAACCGTATTATCTGAGGAGTTCGGGCAAGTGTGTGTGTGCACTGGCATGCGCGAAGTGGTAGCCAGAGATTGTGGGCTTTTTTATGCTGATCCCAATGAGAGGGGACATCCACGCTCTCTGGAGGTCTGAAGGGTAGGGTGAGACGTCACCAGTCAGGGGAGATGGGGGATTATGGTCCTAGGGCGTCTAGCGGGAAGATTTCACAGAACAGCAGGAATCTCGGGGAGCTAGGCGGAAGGCGAGGGAGTGTGGCTGTGAGCTGGCCTCTTGTGGGCGCGTCTGACGGCTCCTTTGGCCTCCGTCACCTCCCCGACCTCTGTTTCGGCAGGCTCTGGGCTGGGTGCTCTGGTCTCCCAAGATCCAAGCGCAGTCATCCGCAAGAGCGGCGCCTCTGTGGAGATCCAGTGCCGTGCGGTGGACTTTCAAGCCTCCACCGTGTCTTGGTATCGTCAGCTCCCGACACAGGGCCTCACGCTGATGGCAACTTCGAACGTGGGCTCCAGCGTCACACATGAACGCGATTTCCCTGCGGCCAAGTTTCCCATTAGCCACCTAAACCTCGCATATTTCACTCTGACGGTGAAGAGTGCGAGTCCTGCGGACAGCAGTCTCTACTTCTGCGGTGCTAGTAACACAGCGCTGGGCAGAGATGGGAGACCCAGACAAGAACCCTGGCAACCGCCCCCTCGGCCCCACCTCACCCAACCCCGGGGCCCGGTGGAGGGAGGCGTGGGGAGAGAAAAACCACAGACTGAGACATCTGTGTGTGTGCGTGTGTGTGTGTGTGTGTGTGTGTGACAGAGAGAGAGAGAGAGAGAGAGAGAGAGCGCATCTGAGTAGAGTGTGGAACAGGCACAGTGTTTGAGAACCAGCAAGATGGGAACAGAGCTGGGCCCTATAAAGTGGCCAACTGACATGGAAATATCCCTGGGCTAAAAATTATAAAACCTAGGTTTTTTTCCCGACTGTCCAAAACACACACACACACGTCAGGGGGAGAATTCCACAGGTTTCTAGGAAGTCAGGTCCTTTAAGTCTCCCGTATCCTTGGATACGCCCATTCTGCGTGTCATTTCTGACCTCACACATGAGAGATCTGCAGAGGCTGTGAATCAACCGGACCTGGAACTCAATGTCATGCAAAATTTCCAGGACTAGTTTACCGGAGTCTCAACCCAGCTGCTGCAGTATCTACCCTAACTCAGGCGTTGGCTAATGCGCCCTCCCAACCTCCTCCCCCTACGGATGTTTTTCCATTCGGGAATATGGAAGGCCGTCTGACTACTTCAGACTGACCAAGAGTCAATTTAAAACACTCTAAATATCTGAGTGAGTGCCTTTTATCTGTAATCTACTCTCTGGTACTGTTTTTCAAAATCAGTTAAGACTCTTTTGGTTTTTTCTAACAAAAATGGACTCTGGTTAATTTAGTTCAGGTGACTCTTGATCACATACTCCCTTGAGAATTTGAAGTCCCTGATATTATATATATTTAATGGTTATCCTCCTTTTAAGAAAGTATAAGAAAAAAATTAAATAGTATTCCTAAATACCTTACATCAAGATCCATGTGTCCTTTTAACCAGAGACATTACTTTCTCCTTATAACAAAATACAGGGCAAAAACTGTTTTACAAGATCTTTTGAAAGATCTCAATCTAAATTATTTTTTGAGGGAACTATTTGTAGTCTCATGAAAGAATAGAGTCGTAAAATAAAACCACTTCAAATAACTAATGAAATTATGATAAGATGCTATCTTTGTCAATTTTTCCCTGCTCCAGAAATGTTCATGAAAACAATCAAAGTAACATCCACCTTTGAAGCAGGTACTCGATTTTAAGTACCTGGGTTCACTATCCTCGAAGGGCCGAGGGTAGAGATGGCTCAGACTTTTGAAATATTCCCTCTCACAAGCAGAGGGCTGAATCCCTGAAAGGCAACAAGTGAATGTTACTTTGTCTTGGGTAGAAACTGAAAGGCCAGTAGAAAAATCTCTCAGGCAGTTTTAAGTTTCTTAGTGGCATAAAACTTCTAATTCACTGTTTAAAAGGAAAGCAAACATTTTATTCTGATGTAATCCCACTTGTCTATATTTGTTTTTGTTGTCAGCTCTTTTAGGCCGATAAAAGAAAATAATCATTGCCAAGACCATAATCAACAAGTTTTTCTTGTTTAATTCTTTAAAGTTTTATAGTTTGGGGTTTTAAGTTTAAGTCTTCAATTAATTTTGAATTGATTTTTAAGCCTGGTACAAGATAGGAGTCCATTTTCATTCATTTGCATGTGGATATCCAGTTTTCCCCACACCATTTATTGAAACACCAATTACTGGCCTTTCCCCTTGTGGCACCCTTCTGGAAGATCAGTTGACCATGTACAAGTGGGTTAATTTCTGGGCTCTCTTTTCTGTTCCACTGGTCTATATGTCTGTCTTTATGCCAGTACCATGCCCTTTAATTATTGTAGCTTTGTATGGAATTGGAGAAAATATTTGCAAACCACATATTTTGATAAGCTGTTAATATATAAAAATATATAAGAAACTCCTATACAACTCAATAGCAAATAAAAATAATAACCTGATTTAAAAATGGCCAAAGGACTTGAATAAACATTTCATGGAAAGAAGACATGTAAATGGACGACAGTTATATGGAAATGTGCTTGAGACTGCTCATCATCAGGGAAATGCAAATCAAAACCAAAATGAGCTATCACTTCACAAGACTATTATTAAAGAAACAAAAGATAAATATTGGGGAGGATGCGAAGAAGTTGGAACCCTGGTACACAATTGATGGTGTAGCTGCTATGGAAAACAATATGGATTTTCCACAAAAAATAAAAATAAAAAATAGAATTACCACCCAGCAATCCTGCTTCTCGATATATTTCTAAAAGAATTGAAATCAGGATCTTGAAGAGATATCTGCACTCCCATGTTCATTGCAGCATTCTTCACAACAGCCAAAATATGGAAGCAACTCAAATGTCCATCAGTAGATAAATGGATAAAGAAAATGTGGTGTAGGGCGCCTGGGTGGCTCAGTTGGTTAGGCGACTGCCTTCAGCTCAGGTCATGGTCCTGGAGTCCTGGGATCGAGTCCCACATCGGGCTCCCGGCTCGGTGGGGAGCCTGCTTCTCCCTCTGACCCTCTCCCCTCTCATGCTGTTTCTCTCTCTCTCTCTCGAATAAATAAATAAAATAAAATATTTAAAAAAAAAAAGAAAATGTGGTGTATACTTATAATAGAACATTATTGAGCCTAAAGAAAGAAGGAAATCTTGCCATTTGCAACAACATGGATGAAGCTGGAGAACATGCTAAGTGAAATAAGCCAGTCACAGAGACACGAATAAAACATGGTCCCACTTCTATGAAGTAGGAGTCAAAGTCATAGAAGCAGAAAGTAGAGTGGTGATTGCCAAGGTCTATGAGAAGAAGGAAATGGGGACTTGGACTGATATCAAGTTCAGTTATGCAGGATGAAGACTTGCCTGAGATCTGCTATACAACAGAGTGGTACAACGTGGTACCTACACTTAACAATACTTCACTGTGCACCTCAAATTTTGTTAAGAGGATAGGTCTCATGTTAAGTGTTCTTGCCACAAAACCAAAACCAAACAAAACAAAATGAAGGGACACAAGGAAACTTTTGGAAGTGACAGATATGTCTATTAGTTTGACTGTCGTGATGGTTTCATGGGCGCATGCCGGTCTCCAAACTCATTAAACTCTATACATCGAATATGTGCAGTTTTTTGTGCATCAATTATATCTCAATAAAGCTGTTAAAAAATAAAAGGAAAGTAAATCTGATACAGGAGAAAAAGGCCTCTAAAACACCAACTTACGTATTAAAGGGAATTGGTTGCCTGGATGCTGGATGAGCTCAGATGGATGAGAAGACAATTGACCAGTTTAATGAGAACAGAAACCCTAGCCCTGTGTTCCTAAGCAACAGGAGCTCATACATCTTCTTTCTGAAAGACAGGCATAAAAAGCCTCAGCAACCACTACCTTTTGTCTCTAGGTCTCTGTTGAAGTTTCAAAGTCATGGGAAAAAATATTTGTTGTGACCTGGGGTCTCTGCCCTTGTATCCATCAGGCAGGGGCAGGGTATTGTGTGGACCCATCTGCCTCTGCCTATGACACAGGCAGACCTAATAGAGTCACAGAGCAGGTTTCTAGAAGAAGTCATGTTTAAGATGACATCCTAAAGATGAACTGGAGTTAATTACGTGGGGCTGGGGATAATGAACCACCCAGCATGGCCCGAAGACCCAGTGCAACATTTCTCAGGCAGGAAAGAAATTGGTGTGTTCAATGAAAGGTGTAGTTAGTAAGTTGGCGTGAGCAAACAGGGAAGAAGGGGGTGAGTACAAGGTGAGACTGGAGAGAGCTGAAAAGTCAGGATAATTTAGCATAACTGGAAGAATGAAAGAGCATATGATCCCTCGATGATGGAATATAGCAAGAGAAGAGCGAGAATCTAGGAGAGAAATTTAAGGAGCACACTTACCTTGAATGGTGGCTAGAAAAGGTTGAGCAGGCAAATTATACTGATAAACCATCAAACAATATTAGGTTAATAACTGAGCAAATGTGTAACAATTACTAGTAACAATTCTATGTGGTGTGGAGGCACATGCCAGCTGCTTGTTTCCCTGTCCTGCTCTGACACTTGAGGTGCCTGGCTGCTCCTTCACAAGGTAGGACTGGCAACCCCCACACACTTCAGGGCAGGGGATGGCAGTTATCAGAGGGCGGCTGGTGAATTTGCCCCTCTGACCACCAGGAGGTGATGCGGGTCTTTCTATAAAACACCTCTGGCGCGTAAAGAGCAAGCATAGATCTTCCTTGTTCTGAGAAGTGGTTACATACTTCAGGTTCCTCAGGTGAGATATTTAGCTGCTGGTTGGAAGAATGACTTGCAGATATCTTGGGATGCCGATAGATCCTTGAAATCGTGGGATCCAACAGTATTTACCACATATCCTGTTCTTATGGTTGTCCAATGCATACATAATTGGTAAGTAAGCAAATAAATGCCATCATCATTTCTATTCAATGTTGTGCTGACCAGCCAATGGAACCAGAAAAATAGGGTGAGAACGAGAAAGGAAGAGGAAAATGTGGTTATCAACAGATGACGAGTTCAATGGAAGACCCAAGGGCGATTGGGTGGCTCAGTCAGTTAAGTGTCCAACTCTTGATTCTGGCTCAGGTCATGATCTCAGGGTCGTGAGATCGAGTCCCCCATCAGACTCCACACTTGGTGTGGAGCCTGTTTAAGATTCTCTCTCTCCCTAGCCCACTATCTCTCCAGAGAGAGAGAATGTATTATTAATAATAAAATCTAATGTTTTAAGTTTTCTGAATTCAAAATAAATATAAAAAATCCGTTTTTTCCACATACTAGCAACAGTTAAAAGCTATATTTTTTTAAATTTTATTTTATTATGTTATGTTAATCACCATACATTACATCATTAGTTTTTGATGTAGTGTTCCATGATTCATTGTTTGCGTATAACACCCAGTGCTCCATGCAGAACATGACCTCTTTAATACCCATCACCAGGCTAACCCATCCTCCCAACCTCCCTCCCCTCTAGAACCCTCAGTTTGTTTCTCAGAGTCCATAGTCTCTCATGGTTCATCTCCCCCTCTGATTTCCCCGTCTTCATTTTTCCCTTCCTACTATCTTCTTCTTCTTCTTTTTTTTTTTAACATATTATTTGTTTCAGAGGTACAGGTCTGTGATTCATCAGTCTTACACAATTCACAGTGCTCACCATAGCACATACCGTTCCCAATGTCCATCACCCAGCCACCCCATCCCTCCCACCCCCCACCACTCCAGCAACCCTCAGTTTGTTTCCTGAGATTAAGAATTCTTCATATCAGTGAGAACATACGATACATGTCTTTCTCTGATTGACTTATTTCGCTTAGCATAATACCCTCCAGTGCTATCCACGTCATTGCAAATGGCAAGAAGTCATTCCTTTTGATGGCTGCATAATATTCCATTGTGTGTGTGTGTGTGTATATATATATATATATATATATATATACACCACATCTTCTTTATCCATTCATCTGTCGATGGACATCTTGACTCTTTCCATAGTTTGGCTATTGTGGACATTGCTGCTATAAACATTGGGGTGCACGTACCCCTTCAGATCCCTACATTTGTATCTTTGGGGTAAATACCCAGTAGTACAGTTGCTGGGTCATATTTTTTAAAGAGAGAGAGACCATTTATAAATAGTAACATAAGATATAAAACAGTTAAGAACAAATCTATTAATAGCAACACCTTAATTAAAAAACTTATTTAAAATTTTAGAAGTAGACAGTGTAAAAATCTGAAATAAGTGGAGATGCATGCCATGAAAATGAATAAGTAAACTCAAAAGTAAGAGTATTCCTGTTTCTGCAATATCATCTGTGTATTCAATGCAGCACTAATTAAAATCACAAAAGATTTCCCTACCATTCATGCAATTATTTTATAACTTAGGATAATAAAAAAGGCATAAATAAATAGACAAATGGAAAATAATACTAAGATTAAAAATAGTCCCATCATATAAGGCACCTAATATATGACAGCCATTGTTGTGGGTGTGTAAGGGAATGATGGAATATACAATAAGTTATTCTGCTATAAGTGGTTATCCATAGAAGGTAAGGTGAATTGAAACCCTTCCTCACAGCATAAGCAAAAATAAATTCTACATGGATTAAATGCTTTAATGAAAAATTCAAATGTTCATTGTTTTGGTAAATAACATGGGAGTATATCTTTATGAACTTATGCTATGGGAGCATATTTTACAAAAAATTTAAAAATGCATACCCAAAATAAAAGAATGATAAACTCCACCAAATTAAGAAATTCAACAACAAAAAGAAATCACAAAGAGATGAAAACACAAGCCACAGATTGGAGAGATATTAATGACACATGTAACTGACAAAGGTTTGGTTTCCAGAATATACAAAGAACTGTTACAAATAATAGTCAAGCAAAAAAAAAAAAAAATGGGCAAAAGGCTATTTACAGAAAACACTAGTGGACTCTAAACATGAAAATTATGTTCACCCTCCTTAGCAATCAGAAAAATGCAAACCAAAACTGCAGTGAGATACATTTTAACCTGACAAAATTAAAAGGATACTATTTTTTACGTCTTAGAGGTGGAGCGTTTGAAAACACTCATGAACTGTTGATGGGACAATTTATTTGACTGAACTAATCTGGAAAGCATCTTGCCACATTACATAAAGTTGACATGGAGATCCTCAGGCTCAACCTTCATACTCCCAGGTATTGAGGGACTCTTGCAACTAGATATGCAGAAAACTGTACAAGAAGGCAGTACTGTTTGCAGCAGCATAAAAACCTAGGGGAAAAAAAAAAAAACACTAACTCAAGAATGGATAATAAATTTTAGTGAATAAATAGAATGGAATACTAGATAGTAATGAAAATGAATCATCTAAAATCATATGCATCAACATGAATTAATATCCCAGACATAATGTTGCATGAAAAAAGAACATGTCACAGAAAAAAATATGAACAAAATGATGCCCTTTAGATAAATTTCAAAGACATAACAACATTAAATAATCTATGTTTTTTCGGGGCACCTGGGTGGCTCAGTGGTTAAGCATCTGCCTTCGGCTCAGGTCATGATCCCAGGGTCCTGGGATCAAGCCCCAGATCAGGCTCCCTGCTCCATGGGAAGCCTGCTTCTCCCTCTCCCACTCCCCCTGCTTGTGCTCCTGCTCTCGCTATCTCTCTGTCAAATAATAAATAAAATCTTTAAAAAAAAATGAATTATGTTATCCAGTTTGACTAAGAGCCCTGTCAGAAGGTTACCCTTATAAACTACTCATAATAGTGTCAGCTTGATAATGAGGATCAGAACCTTTAAAGTGCAATAAACATCATCATAATTATATAATGAATAACAGGAATTTGGGGGTGCTTGGGTGGCTCAGATGGTTAAGCATCTGCCTTCGGCTCAGGTCATGATCCTGGAGTCCTGGGATCGAGCCCTGTGTCAGGCTCCCTGCTCAGTAGAGAGTCTGCTTCTCCATCTGCCCCTCACCCCGCTTGTGCTCTCTCTCACTCTCTCTCAAATAAATAAATAAAATCTTAAAAAAAAAAAAAAACCAGGAATTTGGCTTCAAGTCAAATGGATAGTTGTTAGTGTATTTGCCCACATCTATCAGCCACCGTAAAGCTTGATAGAAGTTTTTAAGGCAACAGCTCTCAGACATTAGACAGCAGACAGTAGAGGTTGTCATCACAGAGAAGAGGGAAGAAGAAAGGGGGCTTCATGTTTGTCCCAGGTCTCTGCCTTGGAACTGCTTCTAAACTGTAGCACAAGAACATGGAACCCCAACAGAGCAAGTGGCCTCAATGCAGCAGGGAGGTTTGCTCCCAATATGGCAAGGGGGTCAAACACTGGAACAGCAGATGCATTCAGAGCCTCCATGAAGCCTGACGGAGAGCAGGAATGGAGATTCTGGAAGCCACACAGTCCTGAGGGACATAAGAATCCTGACCAGCCAGAGCGGAGAGACCTCGCTGAAGCCCCTTGGAATACACTTGGCACCCCAAGGGGGGTCATACCTCAAGAGGAGGGGCACCTAAGTCCTAGAATAAGAGCCACTCTACAACGGCCCCAACAGAGTTCAAAAAGCCTCCAAAGGATCTGTAAGTTAACTATTACAGCACTCTATAAATAAAGGCAGAAAGGAAGGAAGGAAGGAAGGAAGGAAGGAAGGAAGGAAGGAAGGAAGGAAGGAAAGAAGAGAAAGAAAGAAAGAAAGAGAAAGAAAGAGAAAGAAAGAGAGAAAGAAAGAAAGAAAGAAAGAAAGAAAGAAAGAAAGAGAAAGAAAGGAAGAAAGAAAGAAAAAGAAAGAAAGGAAGAAAGAAAGAAAGAGAAAGAAAGAGAAAGAAAGGGAGAAAGAAAGAAAGAAAGAAAGAGAAAGAAAGGAAGAAAGAAAAAGAAAGGAAGAAAGAAAGAAAAAGAAAGGAAGGAAGAAAGAAAGAGAAAGAAAGGAAGAAAGAAAGAGAAAGAAAAAGAAAGAGAGAAAGAGAGAGAAAGAAAGAAAAAGAAAGAGAAAGAAAGAAAGAAAGAAAGAAAGAAAGAAAGAGAGAGAGGGAGGGAGGGAGGGAGGGAGGGAAACCTAGACTCTCAACAATGTAACATCCACAATTTCAATCACGCAATGAAAAAGTATTAGACATGGAGAGAATGGGCAAATAAATATCACCCATATGTAGCAGGGAAATGGGCAATGGAAACCAACTCTGAAATAACATAGATGCTGGAAATTTCAGACAAGGAATTTTAAGTGATTATTAAAAATATGTTCAAGGATTTAGAGGAAAATGTGTTCATAATTTGATCAGTTGACAAAAGTGATTAACCCATTGCAGTCAAGACAAAATGGGGAAAGACACAAATTACCATCTCAATTATGAAAAAGAATATCTCTATAAATACAACAGACATTAAAATAATAGAATATCATAAATAAGTATATGCCAATAAATTCTACAAGTCAATGAATTATTTGAAAAACAAGTTTACCAAACTGTTTCAAGGTGAAATTAGAAATGTGAAGAAATTGAATTACTTATCAAAAACATTCTCTCCAAGAAAACTCCAGACCCAGATTCCTTTCCTGGTGAACTCTATCAAACATTTAAGGAAAAAAATAATGCCAACTTTAGAGAAACTTTTTTTCTTTAAATTCAATTAGCCAACATATAGTACATCATTAGTTTCTGATATGGTGTTCAATAATTTAACAGTTGCATATAATACCCAGTGTTTATCACATCACTTTTTTTAAAATAAAAGGCACTACTCACAACTCATTATGTGAAGCTAGCAAAAACCTGACACCGAACTCTAACAAAGATATGACAGAACAATATTTTTATGACCATAGATGAAAAAAATCCTTTTCAACATTTTAACAAAGCAAATCCAAATGTGTATACATAGGCATGTATGTGCATATGTGTATATCCATATATAGTGGTAATACATCATGACCAAGTGGGTTTATTGCAGAATTACTAGCTGAATAATAAAGAATAATCATTTGACCATATTAATAGATGCTGAGAAAACTTGTGACAAAATCCAGTACTTGTTCAAAATAAGCACTCTTATCAAACTGGTAAAAGGAGAGGTTTCTCAACCTGCTGGAGGCTATCAACAAAGAATGCATAACAAACATCCTGTTCAATGGTTAATATTGAACCCTTTCCTCCTATGGTTGGGAATAAGGCACAATGTTTTCTGTCACCACTTTTCTTCAACATGAGATTGGAGGTCTTAACCAAAAAAATAAAAGAAAAAGAAAAAAGGAAAAATCCTAAATATTGTAAAGGAAGACATAAAATCATGACTTTTCAGATTACATGGTTGTTTCTATTAAAAACACTAAGGAATCAATGAACAACAACTAGAAATAATCAGTGAAGTTAGTAAGACAAGATGCATGGTCAGTACAAAAAAATCAAGTGTTTTTATACTAGCTGCAAACAACTGGAAAATAAACTTCAGGAGATGGTACCATATGCAATAGTATCGATAGCAGGAATAAATTCAGCAAAAGATGTTCAATGAAAAACTACAAAACATCACAAAGGGAAATTAAAGAAAATACTAAAAGTGGAAAGATTTAGCATGTTTATGGATTGGAAATTTCAATGCATTAAGATAGCAGTTTTCTCAACAAATAATGTTGCAACAACTGGATGATCATGTGAAAAGAAACATAATTTACTGATACCTCATACCATAAACAAAAGTCAATTTGAGATGGGTCATAGACCTAAGTATAAAAGCTATAATTACAAATCTTACAGAAGAAAACAGGAAGACATCTTTGTGAGTTTTTCTTACGACACAGAAAGCACTAACTGGTAGTAAAATCTTTCGTGCCTGAAGATACGTATTATACAGATCAGTGATTCACAAATGAGAGGAGAGCCTTCAGTGTCGCCAGGATCATACCCATGAACACAGAGCACAGGGTGAAAATCAGGGTTTGGATTTCCTTACACCACACAGAAAAATAGACTCAAAATGGATGAAAGACCTCAATGTGAGATAGGAATCCATCAAAATCCTTGAGGAGAACACAGGCAGCAACCTCTCTGACCTCAGGCGCAGCAACTCCTTCCTAGAAACATCGCCAAAGGCAAGGGAAGCAAGGGCAAAAATGAACTATTGGGACTTCATCAAGATAAAAAGCTTTTGCACAGCAGAAGAAACAGTCAACAAAACCAAAAGACAACCGACAGAATGGGAGAAGATATTTGCAAATGACATATCAGATAAAGGGCTAGTATCCAAAATCTATAAAGAACTTATAAAACTCAACACCCAAAGAACAAAGAATCCAATCAAGAAATGGGCAGAAGACATGAACAGACATTTTTCCAAAGAAGACATCCAAATGGCCAACAGACACATGAAAAAGTGCTCAACATTGCTCGGCATCAGGGAAATCCAAATCAAAACCTCAATGAGATACCACCTCACACCAGTCAGAACGGATAAAATTAACAAGTCAGGAAACAACAGATGTTGGCGAGGATGCGGAGAAAGGGGAGCCCTCCTACACTGTTGGTGGGAATGCAGGCTGCTGCAGCCACTTTGGAAAACAGTATGGAGGTTCCTCAAAAAGTTGAAAATAGAGCTACCATATGACCCAGCAATTGCACTACTGGGTATTTACCCCAAAGATACAAATGTAGTGATCCAAAGGGGCACCTGCACCCCAATGTTTATAGCAGCAATGTCTACAATAACCAAACTATGGAAAGAGCCTAGATGTCCATCGACAGATGAATGGATAAAGAAGATGTGGTATATATACACAATGGAATATTATGCAGCCATCAAAAAATGAAAATGAAATCTTGCCATTTGCAACAATGTGGATGGAACTAGAGGGTATTATGCTAAGCGAAATAAGTCAATCAGAGAAAGACGAGTATCATATGATCTCACTGAAATGAGGAATTTGAGAAACAAGACAGAGGATCATAGGGGATGGGAGGGAAAAATGAAACAAAATGAAACCATAGAGGAAGACAAACAATAAGAGACTCTTAATCTCAGAAAACAAACTGAGGGTTGCTGGAGTGGAGAGGGGTGGGAGGAATGGGGTGGCTAGGTGATGGACATTAGGGAGGGTACGAGCTATGGTGAGCACTGTGAATTGTGTAAGACTGTTGAATCACAGACTTGTACCCCTGAAACAAATAATACATTATATTTTAATAAAAGAAAAAAGAAAAGCAGGTTTGGGGGGAGACTGGGCAGTCTGTGCTCTGCCTGTGGTGGGGGATGGGTCAGAGAAGTAAGTTGTAAATAAGATTTGGAGAAAATAAAATAAGATGAAATCAGAGAGGGAGACAAACTATAAGAGACTCTTCACTCTAGGAAACAAACTGAGGGTTGCTAGAGGGGAGGCGGGTGGGGGGAATGGGGTAACTGGGTGATGGGCATTAAGGATGGCACGTGATGTAATGAGCAGTGAGTTATATGCAACTGATGAATCACTAAACTCTCCCTCTGAAACTAATGATGCACTATATGTTAATCAATTGAATTTAAATAAAATAAAATTAAAAAAGAAAAAAAAAAGATCTGAGAGCTGTACGAGCCATTCCAGAGGAGGGAGAATATTGGTCCATGCCATCCAGGACCCTCTGGGTTGTCCAGAGATTGGAGTGTCTTTTTCAATTCTATGCCCATCCAATTATGTGTCTCCTCTGTTCCTTCCTCGAATCATGGTGGCTCACTCCTCCTCTGGCATAGATTCTGCTCCCAGGATGATGTATGCTTCTCCTGTCCTTGCCTTGCATCTAGAGACTTCTACTGTAGGACTCCACAGGACCTTGACAGATCCGACCCCTGATAATAGTTTATCTTCACCTCCCAAATTTCTCTTCCACTCCAGTCACTGCCTACAGCAGGGGGCAGCAAAACAGCATGTTTACCTTAAGAACTGCAAATTAAGGACAAACTCAGATGACAAGCTTCCTTATAATTATCCTGTTTGTATTAATCGAGCCCCGGATAAGCAATTTACTGGAGAAAAAAAGTCCAAGTTTTTACTTGTAGGATTAATGAACAATTCTGTCCAGAAAGAGAGAGAAGGGAGAGTTACACTGGAAACTCATATAGAAGGTGTACACTGGTTGTAAAAAGTGCCAAAACAAAGCAAAATAACACGACAGAGAGAGAGAGAGAAATAGTGGGGAATGAACAAGAGAGGCCATGAGTTGGTAATTATTGAAGCCAGGTAATGTGGGGACATCGAGGATCATTACATTATTATATCTACTTTATATATGCTGGAAATTTTCCTAATCAAAAGAAAAATTATTAAAAAGAAGACTTTCCCAATGAGATATACGGCCGGATTGATTATTGCAGGAAGCTATGGGATATTCATGGATGAGGAAGAGTCAGGTCCACAGACCTAGAGGGCAAAGAGGACAGACTTATGACATCAGTGTTTCACACTATCTTTGCAGTTGTGCTGTATTTGTCCTTTGTTGCTTTGAAATATTGAAGACTTTTCCTCCTAGAATCAGCAACAATTTATGTTATGCTAAAATTACCTCTTTAGTGAACAAGTTCCAGTTCCTTCAAAATAGGAGGGAAGATATTAAGTATTTCATTGAAACACATACCCACATTAAGAGAAACTTAGCCGGTATTTTCAGTAAAGATCTGTGCCCAGTAAACATTGCCCAGAGAAGCAGTGTCCATTAAAGAACAGTGGAAATTTGGAACAAAGTCAGTAGTGCTGGTCCCCTAGGAAAAGACAAAACAAAACAAAACTCTCAAACTTGATGGTGAATAGATTGAAATAGCTTACCTAGACCTGAGTTAGAAAAAAAAAAATGAATAAATGCAGAAAAAAGAGAAATGTTACAGAGTCACAACCTTCCATGGGGTCTGGTTTCCCTTTATTTGAAAGGATTCTGAATTTACTCCACAGCTTATTCAGCTGGGACAAGGTTGTGGCCTTGAGCAACTGTAATAGCTAAGGCAAGAGAAGAGGAAGAGAGACTATTGTTCAGTGGGTGGCAGAGAAGAACCAGGAAGAGGAGATAAGGGAGTTGGAGAGTCTCTGCACCTTTGGTAGGACGCATAGTAAGTAAACCAAGGCTCTGCCTGCCTGAGTAAAGAGGGAGTGAAGGTTACGTCCTGTGGGGAGAGGGCTGTGGGTGTATCTTTCTCGGAGGCTTGGTAAGCTGGGAGGGACAACATCACTGACGGAATATTTCCCATTTCCTATTTCCATGTCCTGTTTCCCCAACACTGAGAGTTGGAAATGCCTCTATCCTGCCTCTCCCTACCATGGGCTTCTTGTTCCTCTGCTGTGTGGCCTTTTGCCTCTTGAGAACAGGTGAGTTTGGGAAACATGGGGAAGCCCTGCCTTAAATTTTCCAGGTCCTGGCTGAAGCTTCTCCCTTGAGCCTGTGGCAAGAGGACACTTCCTAGGTTCTGTCTCCAGTTTCTGTCTTGTTTCCCCACGGGCTCCATGGATGCTGGCATTACCCAGACCCCAAGGAATGGGATTATAAAGACAGGAAAGAGCATTTTCCTGGAGTGTTCTCAGACTAAGGGTCATAACTCTATGTACTGGTATCGACAAGACCCAGGACTGGGGCTATGGCTGATCTACTACTCCTACATCAGTGATATTAATGAAGGAGAGGTCTCCAGTGGGTACAGGGCCTCTCGAGAGGAGCTGGCGAAATTCTCCCTGTCCCTAGGGCCTGCCATCCCCAACCAGACAGCTCTCTACTTCTGTGCCAGCAGTGATTTGCACAGTGCTTGTTGGCCACCTGCTCTCCATACAGAAAGACAGTCACATTTGCTCAGATGGGCACAGAAGGCTTCCTCCATGTGGGACATGGGGATCCTTAGTGGTCTGAGTAGTTCCACGCTGTGTGAGTCTCAGTCTGAGCTTAGGGCCACATAGGGTCAATGTGCCCCAGGCCATGTGGTGACCGAAGCCACAGGCTGGACTGAACCCATCTCTCCTGCCGACTGACCCTCTTTCTCTGTTCTAGTGGGGCTGGCTCAGTAGTGTCCTTCTAGGAGAATGAACCTGACATTTGCCAATACCACCTGGTTTCCAATAAGACCATTTCTTAGTAGCTCCGACACAGTGTGGTTCTTCATGGTTCTTTTGCCTCTGTCTCCGCCCACTTTGTAATGTGCTCCACTCCACTCTGTTCCTACTGACAGTCCCTTTATCCGGCTGTCCTCTTCTCAGTCCTGGCTCCTCTAAGCACCGGGTACTGTTCAGCTCTGTAGAGGGGTGCCTTTCTACCAGGAACAAACTGACTACCTTGTTTTCTAAAACTTCATCCTAAGTAAATTTAATTAGTATTTAAATCTGACTCAGAAGGTGAAGTTTGTCCAGTACTAGAGACTGTGATCTATAAAAGTTATCTTTCATCTACTGCCCCACACTCGGATCTCTTTTGAGAATAATCTTAACCTGCAGGAGCAGAGAGACTGTGTCATTATCTGGATGTACTGCCTTCCAAGAAACATTGCCTGCTCCCCAGTATGGAGCCAAAGCTCAGAGCTTGGAGACTCCTCTTTCTCTCAAGGCATTGGAATAAGCCCCCCATTCCCCCGCAGAGAGGACCCTCCTGGGAGCCAGTGAACTCCAGGCACAAAAATATTCAATCAAGGGCTGCCATAGCCTGAAGTAAAACCTGCCTAAGAATCAAACTGAAGACTTTTCTTATATGCTTTGTCTTTGTACCCCATGAACCTTAATTATTTCAACAAAAGAATCCACGACGCGGTGACAGTTCACCCAAAGAATGTAACTTATTTCATTTTCTACCTGTTCTGATCTGAAAAGAATGTCACTTTTTTTTAATCTCCTGTATGAGTTCTAGCTCATCTTTCCCTTTAAAAAGTCAGTTTTCTAGACTTTCCCCCCCTACTTTTTATGCACACTTCACCAAAGTCTCATCTGTAATAATCATTCTTCTCTCAGAAGCTATTAACTGTTCTCTTTAATTATTTGCTGGACATTTCTAGTAGATTTTTCTAGGACTCTCCTGCTGCCTTCTTTTTTCCTTAGTATAAATATTCTTCCTTAACCTTCCTATCCACGATCACAACAATTTCTTTCATAAGTTCCAAACTGGTAGACTCGCCTGTCTCTGGACACTTCCAGCTGGATGCTCCACACTTCAAACTCAAGTGATTTATTGCTGAATTTATCATCCCCCTAACCCTGCATGCACCCATTCTGGCCCATACACTGTATTTCTTCTTAGTGATTGAAACCATCATTTTAGATTCTTCTTTCCATAAGCCCTCATGTTAAGTCCGTTTGCAAATCTATTACTTCTAAGATACAAAGGTAGTGATCTGAAGGGGCACTTGCACCCCAATGTTCATAACAGCAATGTCCACAAGGGCCAAACTATGGAAAGAGCCAAGCTGTCCATCGACATATGAATGGATAAAGAAGATGTGGTTCATATATACAATGGAATATTACTCAACCATCAGAAAGGATGAATACTTACCATTTACATTGACGTGGATAGAACTGGAGGGTATTATGCTGAGCAGAATAAGTCAATCAGAGAAAGATAATTATCATATGGTTTCATTCATATGTGGAATATAAGAAACATCACAGAGGGTCATAGGGGAAAGGAGGGAAAACTGAATGGGAAATAATCAGAGAGGTAGACAAACCATGAGAGACTCTTAACTCTAGGAAACAAACTGAGGGTTGCTGGAGGGGAGGTGGGTGGGGGGATGGGGTAACTGGGTGATGGGCATTAAAGAGGGCACGTGATGTGATGAGCACTTGGTGTTGTATGCAACCGATGAATTATTGAACTCTCCATCTGAAACTAACGATATACTATATGTTGGCTAATTGAATTTAAATAAAAGAAGAAAAACAAATTTATTACTTCCATATTCCATATTGTCATAGGTTTGGTTTTCTAGGTAGCCAATTTTGCAGGGGAGATTAGCGTTCAGTGGGTTATTAGAAAGTATCATTTTCGGCAAACGGGGGTAGAAGGGAAAGAAAGAAGGATAGGCTGAGGAAGAAGTTGGGATGTCCTACAGCCTTAACAAAAGCGCTAGCTGAGCCACAGGGAGCCCTGAATCCACAATGGCCCTTAGAACCACCTGAAGTTGAGGTGAGGAGACTAGGTCTTATACCCACTTTCCTTGCAATCATGCCAGTGTGCATGGGTCACCCTGAGAAAGGGCATGCCCTAGAGGGTGGGGGGGCAGGGAGGTGTCTCTTTAGCCAAGGCAATTCACAAAGGGGGCTGTTTGTCAGCAGCAGCATTCCTAGCAGATAGGGAAACTGTCCTTCTTGCCTGAAGGGAGATACGAAGGACACATCACAGTTTTCAATACACATGTTTATCTGATTCAGCTGCTCCTTCCCTTCCTTGTTGCTTCTACTTCAGGGCAGACCCTCAACATTCATTCCCTAGAAAAAAATGCACTGCCTTTCTCATTGGTCCATTAGCCTCTTACTTCATCTGTTTTACTCAATCTTAGATGTTGCCATCAGCCTGAATGCATCTGACATTCTTCACATGGCATGCAAAGTCCTTCATGAACAGATCTGTGTCTAAAAATATAGCCAGATCTTCCACGCTCCCTTCAGCCCTTTAGACTCTAGTTCAGCTGAATGTTTTATGTTTCCCTGAATAGACCAAGCCAGCCGAGTTGCGCAACTATAACTTTGCAAATGTTCTTTCTCATTAGAAATGGGGTACTACTTCTTCACTACCTGGCTTACTCTTGCACATACTTTAATTCTTAGCTCAGAGATTAGCTTAACTATAAAGGCTTTTGTAGGGCACCTGGGTGGCTCAGTTGGTTTAGCATCTGCCTTCGGCTCAGGTCATGATCTCGGGGTACTGGGATCAAGTCCCATATCGGGCTCCTTGCTCAGTGGGGAGCCTCCTTCTCCCTCTGCCTCTGCCCCTCCCCCCTCACTCATGTTCTCTCTCTCTCTTTCAAATAAATAGTCTAAAAAAAATTTAAAAAATAAAGGCTTTTGTGACTCCCACAGACAAAAGACTCAGTTCTTATCCATTCCAAATACTATAGTTATCGTATTCTTTACTAACTCTTCCCGAGACTATATATTCTTTAGTTTAAGAGTAATGTCCCTCCAATTTTATATCCCTAGAACTGAGTAAAATGTCTGACTTAGCAAAGGAAAGATGGAAGAAAGAAAGGAAGTGAGGGAGGAAAGGAAAAATATGTCTTTCAAGTAGTTCCTCAGGATTTTCTTCCAAATAACATGTTTTCTGAGTTCTGGCACATGTTTTTTAAGTCCTCCACACCCCCCACCTACAAGTCCTTTTAAAAGAAAGAGAATATGTTTGGTTAAGCATAATTCTATAAGAAGACTAAGAACATTGGAAAATGAGAGAGGGTGTTTTACTGGACCAAATGTGTGGAGACATATGTAATGATTATTTTTGATAATTGTTGTGTCCTAATCGTTGACATTGAGAAATTCTCAGCAGCTGCTCCAGACACTTCCCCAGCTATATCAGGAAGATGGGCCATGTGTGAGTCATTCCTGCCCTGGCAACAAGGGCTGGAGAGTTATCCCTGCCCTCAAGTACCCCTTCATCCCAGTGGGACCAGAGCCTCTCATATCTCCTCCCAAGCCAACACCCACCCCTTGGGTTCTGCCCTCTTTCTTTAATCCCTTCTACCGTGAGAATCAGATTTTATACCCAGTTATTGCTGGGGACTTTCATCAGCTCATCATTCATCCTTAAATCTTCTCACACCTAGACCAATTTGGGGCCTCTCCCCTTCCTATTTCTTTAAAATTCATCCAAAAGACCCTTCTCAAATCTCTAAGTTTAGTCTATTCACCCTTTTCACTTTTTTTTCAGCAGGGGGCAGTAAAATTTCATTTTTTTTTTCTTCCTGGATGCTACCTATTAAGGTAAGACCAGCTTTCAAAGTAAGAGGAAAGAACAAATGTCATTCAATTTTCATGATTAGCCTTGTCTTAAAGAAGTCTTTAATGAGACAAGAATATTTCAGGGTTTGGTAAGTCAAAATTGTTATATTCTTTTGAGACATAGGAGAGAGCAAGAGTGAGCAGGAGCCTGCAGTTGACATACATAAAACACATAAAGGCGATCCTCAAATAGTAGAGCCACAATAGTCAAATCCAAACCCCCCAGGTCAGCAGCAGCTCAGCAAGAATTTGACTGAATGTCAACTGTGGATCTCATTGAACTAGGGCAAAGGGAGCGGACGAAGGGGTAAGGGATCCCGGGATTCATCTTTGTGACTCACGACTAAAGCTAAAGACTTTTCTGTTGAAAAGAAATGAGGAAAAGGGAGGAGAGAGGATGGCACTTGGTTTGGAGGTTGTTTACTGTAGCAGCACCCAAAATATTTTAGTCGCTGTTACCAAAGCATGTACTGGAAAGAACTGCAGGTCTGAATTTTCTCTTCTGTCATGATTGATGGTGCGGTTAAGAGAAAGACGAACTGAATATAAAGGAGCCTAAGTTGATAAAGTTGGTGAAATCTGAACCCTGACTTGATGAGAAATGAGACTGAGAAAGTGGTGTAATTATCATACAATAAGAACAACAAATTTTCTGAGAACTCAGCAAATGTCAGTCCCTGCCCTAAGCCCTTCACACATGTTACCGAAATGGGTTCCCTCATGTAATCCTCCCAACGTGGTCTCTAGTGTCTATCTGATGGAGCTGCCCTGTCCACTGGACCCTTCTTATGAGCTCTTCTCTTGCAGCTTTGCAGAGGAATTCATTCCAATTCATCCTTCAGAACTCACCTCAAACACCACTTCCTTTCCCAACCTTCCCAATTCAGTCAAATCTTCCTATTACAGCCTTTCAAAGCTCTGCAGTCCTCACTTTCATAGCTCGTAAAATGGTTGCAATTTAATGTTTTGCAAAAAAAGAGTAGAGACTTGAGTTAAGACAAATGAGCAAAGCATCTAGCCTACTTTGGATGAGAGAAGTAAACAAAAATATTAGTCCTTTGATGGGTAAAGGGATACAGGATATCAACAGGATGGCTGTGGGGCCCAGATAGTTTGCAGGGACTGTGTTGTCACACGATGACTTCATCAAGAGCCCATCCCACTTCCCCAGAACTGGGAGACACCCTTCTGGCCCTGACTGTGCCATGGCTGTCAGGCTCCTCTGCTATGTGGCCCTTTACCTTCTGGAGGCGGGTAAGTCATAGACACAGATTTCTCTAAAATTAGAAAGGAACATTTTCCCTTGTTCTGGTTCTGTACCTGGTTCTGGCATCAAGCCCTCTGTTGCTAATTTTTATCTCCTTTTTCTCAGGCCTCATGGATGCTAGTGTCTCCCAGACCCCAAGACACTGTGTTTCAGGGACAGGAAAGAAGATTGTTCTGGAATGTTCTCAAACTATGGGCTATGACAACATGTACTGGTATCGACAAGACCCAGGAAAGGCACTACAGCTGATCCATTATTCATATGGTGTTAATACCACAGAGAAAGCAGAGTTCTCCTCTGGATCAACTGTCTCTAGAATAAAGAAGGAGTGTTTTCCCCTAACCCTGGAGTCTGCCAGCCCCTCACAGACATCTCTGTACTTCTGTGCCATCAGTGAATACACAGTGCTTCACAGGCACCTACAGCCTGCATAAAAAGGGTAGTCACAAAAGTGAGGAAGCCCCACCTAACCTCATCGGAAACTACAAAAGCCACTGCAAATCTTCCCAGACTCCTCAGCCCCGAGAAGGCAGTGTGGTCTGAGCAACAGTCTGGGTAGAAAACTAATCCTGGGTCAGTCTCTACCAAGCTGGGGAATGGCCCAGTCCACAGTCAGGGACTGATTTCTCCCCTGCATCTTGGTTCGTCAATTCTGTGGATGGTTTCAAGTAACCAACTTTTAGCGCCACGGATTTCTATTTGATTGATTCCAAATTTGATCTTTATTATTCCTTCCTTATTCTTTTTTGTTGTTTACTTTTTGCTTCTCTTTATAGTTTCTGAAGGTAGAAATTTAGATTATAATGCAGACCTTTGTTTTTTTTCTCTCATGGAGTCATTTAAGACTATAAATATCCCCTTAGTCCCTGCTGCATTCCCTGTGATGGATATATTTCTGCCTTAATTCAGTTAAAAATATAATTTTCCTTGAGATTTCTTCTGTAATCCATGAATCATTTAAGAGTATGTTGTCAAATTTGCAAGTATTGGGGCATTTCTCAAATTTCTTTCTGTTGTTTATCTCGAAATAGTTTGATCAGAGAAGATACTTTGCATTTTCTCAATCCTTTTATATATGCTGAGATTATTTTTGGCATAATATGTGGTCTATACTAGAAAACATTCTACATGTTTTTGAAAACAATGCATATTCTGTGGTTGTTGAGTAGAGTGTTCTAAAACATCAGTTAGGTCAACTTGGTTGATAGTGTTTTTCAGGTCTCTTTACCCTGACTTGTTTTCTGTCTAGTTGGTATGATCAGTTTTTGAAGGTGGAGTATTGAAACCACCAACTATAGTTTTGATATGTTCATTTCTTCTGTCATTTCTGTCAGCTTCTACTTCATGTATTTTGGAACTCTGTTGGTTTGTGTCAGGAGATCCCCCCACGGTGCTGCCCAGGCAAATGCTCTCTACACAAAAATGAACTAAATTTAGAGATTTGTGGGATGCCACCAAGTTTACCAATATATGCAAAATGGGGGTAAATGACCTGTCATGTGCAGGAGACTGGCAATATGGCTGACTCCTGACCTTTCACCAGAAATGATGGAGGTCAGAAGATACTGTGAAGTGCATCAAGAAACAAACAAAAGTCACCAAGAATTCTATACCCAACAAAGCTATCCTTTGAAAATAAAGGTGAAATAAAGACATTCCCAGATAAGCAAAAAATAAGAGATTTCATAGTTAGCAGACTTGCCTTACAGAAAAATATTAAAGTCATCAGCCCGAGAGAAAATGACACTGACAGTTCCTTGAATCCACAGGAAGAAATAAAAAGCATCTGAAAAGAGTAAATATAAAAGGAATGATAGGGGCGCCTGGGTGGCTCAGTCGTTAAGCGTCTGCCTCCGGCTCAGGTCATGATCCCAGGGTCCTGGGATCGAACCCCACATCGGGTTCCCTGCGCTGCGGGAAGCCTGCTTCTCCCTCTCCCACTCCCCCTGCTTGTGTTTCTTCTCTCGCTATCTTTCTCTGTCAAATAAATAAATCTTAAAAAAAAAAAGGAATGATAGATAGATAGATAGATAGATAGATGATAGATAAACATAAAAGCAGAAGTTAATGAGGTAGCAAATTTTGAAAAATAGAAAATTGAATGCCAACTAAAAGACAGAGAGAACAAATATACTAAATAAGGAATGACAAGGGGAAATATAGTACATTTCTTAAAACAATATTTTGTACAATTTTCTACAAGTAACTTCCAAGCCTAAATGGATCGCATTTTCGGAAAATACGGTTTCACAAAACTAACTCTAATGCAGATAGAAAGTCTAAGCAGAACGATGGTTAATGGCTGTAAGAGAAATACATGCACTGTCACCATCCCAACAACCATCCCAGCAGCAATGAAAATGAAAGGTGGGAGGAGAGTTTATGGTGCATTTGACAGTATGTACATTCCCAGAATCACATTCCCTGAAATTATCTCCTTTACTGGAAGCAAACTGGTAGCCAAAGGAACAGAAATAGCTAAAACAAAAATATGTTCAGTTGGATGAAATATTTACTATAAATAGAAACGTTTACATGAAGACAAAATTCTTCAGAATTCTCTCCTAATTCTCCTAATAAGAGACCAACCTGGTTATAAGGATGATTCCAAGTGATAAGAAAGTACTTGGAATCACTTAAGACTTGCTAAATGCTAAAGGAAATTTATTCAGAAATAAGAAATAGGTCAACTAAAGGATGGAACCTAGAAATGGACAGCGACAGACCTGTAGAAAAGAAATCCACCAAGAATTTAGAATTTAGAATTCAGAAAAAAAAAAATTGGGCTTGAGTCAGCTACCTGCTAAAAGTATGCTCGAGGTTTTCAACAAGAATAGAGAGATCTAGCCTAAGACACCTGAGAGTAAAGGATATTTTGCATTTCAGGCAGATGGGGGATGGCATGCCAAGTGTGGTTTTAGATTTAGAAGTTAGAGTAAATCGAAAAATAATTCCTGCAGGAATAAGGCTCCCATCAAACTCTTAAGAGAGAGAGAGAGATAAAGAATCTTGAAGAAATTCATTATTAGTTGTTGAAAATACGGGTTTTGGAATTAGACTTATCTGGTCACTTTCTAGTATGCCGAGTTACTGAACCTCTCTAAAGATAATTTCCTAGTCTATAAAATAGAATCAGTAATATATGGCTCCCAGAGGTTTATTTGGTCAAGAAAATGTATGTAGATTGCCTAACAAAATCCCCAGCATAGAAATTAGACTCAATAATAGATAATGTCAGTAGCAGTAATGTTAGTAGCTGTGTACTAGTTAACTAGTTAACTAACTAGTACTAGTTAACCATTTTGAGAGCTAAATCTTAATGAGTGGTTGCTGTATGTGACGTCACAGGCAAACTACCTACAGGCTGACAAGAGCTGGAAGAAGACCTGCTCCTTCTCCTATTCTGCCCTAGATATCAGGCCCTTCTGAAGACTAAACTTTTTGTCTCCTTGCAGCAGATCATGGAGCACAGGAACAATCATATACTGGGATTTCTAGGCTCTAGCACAAGGCTTTTATTTTTTTTTTTCATGGCCAAAATGGTGGGCACTGCCTATAACTTCTGCATCCTTCTCCCACAGGTCACTTGGATATTAGAGTAATCCAGAATCTAGATATAAAACAGAACAGGGGTAGGCGAAAGCTTTTGTTTGAATGTCTTTAGGACTTTGTTCATAACGGAATGCTCTGGTGTGACCAAGTCCCAGCATTGGGGCGACAGCTGATCCACTGTTCACTTGTTGCCGGCAGGACTGGAAAAGGTCCCCTGATGTGCACGGTGTCTCCTGGATGAAGGAGGAGGCTTTCTTCAGGCCCTGGAGACACCTTCACACTTCTGTGCTAGCAGCTTATCTACAGCAATCTACAGCCACATCCTCAGGTGGCCTAGCATTTGAGAAAAAAAAAAATCTTCCTAGAAATAATGTTAAATAGCAAAAAGCCACATCTATGACATTTGAACTTCAGTTCATCTGTGGCGACTCGCATCTCACAATTTCCCCAAAATGCTTTTCTCCCCCACGCAAGTGGTTCTGAAAGCAGTTACTAGATCACTCAAAGGGATCGGTAGCTCCAAGGGCCTGCACAGTGTTTGTCCACACCCAGTGCTGTCTGGTGGAACCTCCAGTAAGATGAGCTCCTACACCAGATCCAAATCACCTGAGAGCATGTTCTAGGTACCTACCAGATTTTCCTGGGTTTGTGTATATTTAGTTGCTCCATTCCCTCCACCACACCTGTTCACTCCCTTATGAGGAGGCCCACAGAAAGAGAAGGGGCACAGGCATTATATGGAAAGCATGCCGAGATTATATAGTGGAAATTCACGGAAATGAATAAGATTAGGCTGGCTAAAGATTAGGGTGCTTTTAGAGTAAAATTTCAGGTTGGGTAGAGGGATAAAATGGGAAAGAGTTTCCAGAGAAGTGTTTGGAGAAAACCCTCAAGGGTCCATGCAACAGTACTCAACTTACCATAAGAGTCTAGTAAGAATTCAAAAGACACAAACCCACCATATCACAAAGGATATATCATATAAGGGAAATTAGAATTTATAGAGGAAAAAACTTCCATGCGAATTCTTTAAGAGAACATCATAAACAATTATGTGACCTGGAAAAATGAAACCGGCCACATTCTGTTACATCTCAGAGGCTTTTGATTCTTTTTTGAAGCAGCGAGGGACAAGGCTGTGGTCTCTGGCCGGGAGTAGATGAAAAGCGTTGGCCTCAGAGACTAAATGCATCACAGCACTGGCCAGCATTCTTCATCCAACGCTGCCATGAGCAACAGGTTCCTCTGCTGTGTTGTCATTTGTCTCGTCAGAGTAGGTGGGTTCCGGGCACCTGTCACGGACTTCCTGGGCTCCAACTACAGGACATTTCTTCAGGAGGGTAACATCAGTCTCCCCTCCCTGGGCTCTGTCTTTATTTGACCACATTTATTTTTTTCCTGCCACAGGCTTCAAGGATGCTGTGGTCACACAGTTCCCAAGACATAGGATCTTGGGGACAGGAAAGGAATTAACCCTACAGTGTTCTCAGGGTATGAACTATGTTTCAGTGTTCTGGTATCGCCAAGACCCAGGGTTTGGACTGTGGCTGATCTACTACTCAACTGGTACTAACCCCTTTGAAAAAGGAGATGTCCCTCAGGGGTATGGTGTCTCTTGAAATGAGTTGCCATCTTTTTCCCTGACCCTGGAGTCTGCCAGCACCAACCAGACATCTGTGTCCTTCTGTGCCAGCAGTGAGCCACAGTGGTGCACAGCCATATCCTCTTTGCCCAAGAAAGGGGCAAACCAGGGAGTGAGGGGACCCCGCCCTCAAGATTCCTGACCCAAATTAGGAGAAGTTTTCTCACAAGATTGCACTGAAGCACTGCTTTGACTGTAATATTCCTTACTTTTTCCCCGTTCTTGTCCCTCCAAGACATCTTTCCTGTTGTAATCCAAGTCTTCACCCCTGGCTGATATTGCACTAGACTAGAAGGGATTAACCCAAAGTGACTATTTCCTAAGGCAAACTTCAATTCTCAGATACAGACGTGGGGAAATTTTTAATAAAACTGAATTCTGATCAAGTAAATGAAAAAACCCCTCAGATTTACAAAGATCCTTCAAAGATTCTAAAATGGCGTCTCTCGATGACTAATGGAGTCATACGGGAAAATCAGCAGGAAGCGGGGCTTCCTCAGATGTGGAATCCTGAGCATGAGTAACAGAGGATGCAGAGGGTCAAGACCAGTTTTCAGACAACTCATGAACCCAGGATTACCGAGAATGTGGAAAAAGTTAGTGGAGGGGAGGGGGGTTGGTAATAAGAGACATGAAATGTGTTTGTTCACAGGGATTGTTAGGGAGCAGAACCTCACCTGGGTAGATACAGGTGTAATTTTTAAAATCAAAACCTGTGATGCCGAGTAGACAGATCAGAGATACAAAAGGGTCACTGTGTAGTTCCCCAAAGGAAAATGTTGGGTGATAACCAACTGTATTTGTTTTCCGTTGCTGTGTAACAAATAGTGCAAATGAGGCGGGTTACAAGGACACCAATTTATCATCCCACAGTTCTGTGTTTCAGAAGACCAGGATGGTTGGCCTGGGTTCTCTGCTCAAGGTCTGCTGAGATCACAGTATCATCTGGCTGCAGTTTCTTCTGGAGCCCACTCCCCTTCCCACTCAGTCTTATTATTGGCAGAACTCAGTTACTTGTGGTGGTAGGAGTGAGGGCCCTGTTTCCTTGTTGGTGGTCACTGGGGGGTTGCCTGAAGTTCCTTGCAGTCTCGCTCTGGTCCCCTCCATCTTCAAGGACAAAAATGCACATCAAATCGTTCTGATGCTTCAGAAAGCTCTGTGACCTCCCCTTCTGCTACCAGCTGGAGAAAACTGCCTTGAAGGGCTCTTGTGATTGGATTAGGACAGGCTCATCTGGATAATATCCCTTTTGCCAAATAATGTAACACAATCACAGGAGCGAGATGTCATTATATTTACAGGTACCTCCTACACTCAAAAGGGAGGGGACCATACACGGGCAAGGGTCACTGCTGGTTGTTCTTAGAATTCTGTCTACCACACCAAAAGAGAACAAATGCCAAGAATATCGGGACAAGAAATTCAGAGGGCATGCAATCAAATACATTGAATTAGAATTTAAAAGTACTTGAGAGATGTTTCTGAGTCCTGGCCACACAGTAGATCAAGTTTTCTTCCTACTGTTTTATTAAGGACACAGTATAAAAGTAGAGTGGTGTGGCCTTTGGTAAGGGGAGCAAAGGGAAGTTATACGAAGGAAAGGTAAGGAGGAAAGATCTAGCTCTTACCGGAAGGACACCAAAGCCTCAGTATAAGGAACCAAATTGTTTTGTCCCTGGGTTGAGAAAAGGGATGAGAAATGAGACCAGGGAAAGGGATGGAGTGAAGGTTGAAAGAACTTTTTTGAAGAGAATAAAATTGGTTGGCAGAGGAAACACAATCTATAATGAACTTCATTCCTATGAATTTTGAGGTAACCTACTGTAGAAATATCTTATCAGTTGATTGATTATTTGGGGAAGTAGCATAATCCTTCGAAATTCCAATGTGTTGGGAAACTAACAACCTCAAGGCAGGGCCTCAGGAAAACAACAAATATCAGGATCCAGTTAACAGGACAATATCTAATATGATTTTAGTTTTGTTATTAGCCAATTTGTGAAAGTTTCCTGGAGAAATTGGGGATCATCTGGATATGGATCAGTGTCTCGGGTGGCAAACTGTCTATCTCGTGAATTGACCTAGCCTTCCAAGATTAGACCACAGAGCTCTTGTCCATGTAGCCTACGTTAATGAGTTAAGTTAATGAGTTAAGCAGGACTGAAGTGCCACCTGCTACCATACTTGGAGAGAGTGATAACTAGAAGAGGAGAGAAAAGGTACTTTCTTAGAGGGAAAAGGTACTCTCTGAGATGGCATTAGTCTCGTCTTTCTCTACAAGCTGGCTGCTGTCCACTATCCCAAGATGGGGGCTGGGAGCACAAGAATCCAACTGCGTAACTGATGAGTCCTAGATCTGTCCTCTCCACCCTGATTCCTAATTTGAACTTAAGTCCATTCAGGACACCTCCCCCTGGAGTTGAAACACAACACGTCATCTTTGCCCTGCAAGCTACCCTCTGGTTTCCTGATTTGACGAATTCAAGTATGAGCCATTTACTTGCACGAGATTGAAGTTGTGCTACATTTCTCTTCCTCCTTTACCATGGACAGCCAACCTGTATTCAAGAGCTTTGATTGCTAACGCCTACATAACTTTTCTCTTCATCCATTATCTCCATGCAACCACTGTCCTGTTTATGCTCTTATCAGCTCTGCAGGTAAATTTAGTAGCCTCTTTATCCACATCTCGGGCTCCAGCCTCCCCCATCTAATGCAGTGTCAGCATCCCAGTACCAAGTGCTATCTCCCTGATTGCAAAACTCTGGCCATGTCACTCCCTTCCCCTGCATCCTTCATTGGCTCTCTGTGGTCTAACAGACATTAAAATCTAAACTTACTGTCATGGAAAGAAACTTACGATGATTCCTTTAATGTTTTGAAAGGAAGGAAATTAAATCCCTTAACCAAAAAGATACCTTTGTATTAGAATGTCAGGTTCTCATTAGAGCCTAGGATAATGATAAAGAGTTCTTAATTTTTCCTTCTTGAGTTATGGATCTCTTTCCCCATTAAGTCCATCACAGCTGGGCACTAGGGAAGACATACCCATGTGCTGTGAGTAGTTGGAATGGGTCAGTGCTTCAGAATCTTCAGGCCTTCTCATGGGAGGAGAAAAACAAATGACCTGACCAGATCCAGCCTGATTGACACACAAGATAATTACCCCTCTGTCTCCATGTTTACCAGCTCTTAAAGCATGTGTATACTATGCTGACAAGTTCTACCAAATCATTTTCTCGTTCCCAAGCTTGAATCAGACCAGCAGAGCCCTGAGTATGGTGGTAGGTTTGGGAAGAGACATAAGTAAACCACCCAGGATGGAGGCATGTGGCAGTGGACAAAACTTCCTGCATATATAAGGTACAATGATAACCTATGAGAAAATCCAGCCGCACCTTCTAGCACTCATGTTCTCACATGCTCTACTCCAGCAACATTGAACTCGAGCCATTTCCAAACACGCAGCACATATTTTCCTCGAATGGCCCATCTGACAAACTCATTTTGCTCTTCAAAATATTACTTAAAATAGCAATATCTGAAATGTGCTCTGTTTTCCCAAGACCGTGGGCTCCTTCCTCAGTACTCCCACCGCACCTTACACAATTCTTCCTTTCTGCAGATGCCAAATTGAAACGATTACTGGGACGGCTAACTTCCCACTGGACTACTTTAAGAAGGTATGTGTTTCCATCATTCCTTCCCCAGAATTGTCCCCCGTGCATGGCACACAAGTTCAATGAAAGATCAATATTAAATATTATCAGCATGGAGACAGGGATGTTGTCTTTTTTGTTCATGTCTGTGTTCCCATAGTCTAAAGCAGCACCTGCCACATAATTGATATTCATTATCTGTCCATTAAAGGAAAGGATAGAATGGCTCAGCAATGTCTACAATGACTGGGCCCTGGGCTTGCCTGCTCTCCTACCCCTAAAAATTCTATGTCTTAAGTTTAATCAGTTCCCAGACTTACCTTCTTTTCTGGCAAAGGGTTCCTGATAGGCCAAGTAAAACACCCCCAAAATATTCATTTGCTAATCCTCAGAATCTGTGAATATATAGCCTTACAGCATGGCAAAGGAGAATTACATTTGTAGATGCAGTTAAATTTGCGAATCAGTTGACCTTGAGATAGATGGTGAGATTATTCTGGATTATCCAGGTGGGCCCAATTAAACACATGGGTCCTTACAGAGTGATGTGGGAGGGATTCCACCTGCTGTGGCTCTCTTCGAAGATGGAGGAAGGGGGCACGGACTGTAGGCGGCCTCTAGGAGCTGGAAAAGGCAAAGAAACGGATTGTCCCCAGAGCCTCCAGAAGAGCACAGAGCCCCACCCCACCTTGAGTTCAACCACTGAGACTCATGTCAAACCTCTAACCTACAGTAAGATAATAAACTTGTGTTGTCTTAAGCCACTGAGTTTGTGGTACTGTGTTATAGCAGCGGGAGAAAACTAACACAGAGCCCCCGAAAGAAGGCTGCTGCTGATGAAAGCCACTCTGGGAGAAGCGGAAGAAGAGGCAAAGGGATAATAAGGACAAGAGTTTGAATCAGATGATGCCGTTGTTAAAGATGCAGAATCAGATGCTGCCAGTTTCTGCTCTTGGCATGCTCCATTTCTGCAAATACCTCCTCTGCACAGGCTTAGGTTCAGAATGCTCCGGCAGGGTGTCCCTGCCAGCCTCAGAGGACCTATTCTCTTGGGAAGAATCCTGCCTTTGGTCTGACCATCAGTGGCCGGCACCGTGGGCACGGGCCTCTGCTAAGTAGCACAGAGCCAGCGAGGTGCTGCTGAGGCAGATGTGATGCAGGTCACAGTTGCTTGTGACCCAGGGCACAGGAAGTCACTTCCCAAATAGCAGGGAATTAGAATTTGTTGTCATTGTGAATATCAACAGAAGCCCACTCCCTTTGCAGCTTCCATCCCCCTGCAAGGTGACCACACACACACACTCAAGCATGCAGAGGCAAAAAGAGGGCGGGAGAGGGAGACAGAGAGAAGAGAGAGAGAAAGGAGAAGAATGATCTCCCCTTGACCCTTGAACGTTCCAGCAGTAACCAGACAGCCGAGTCCCTCTGCACCAGCAGTTTATCAGTGCAGCTGCATCCTCTGCACAAAGATGGCAAACCCAAGGTAGGCAGTGCCTCTGCCCTCGTGAGCCCGAGCCCCACCCACAAGAGGGTGCAGACACCCTGCCCCACCCAGTTAGCAGCCTTTCCTTTGCTTTCTCCCACCTTAATTGCTTTCTTACCACATCTTGCCATGGATTTTTAGTCTTGGTGATTGCATGTTTTCTGTTGCTGCTATAACAAGTTACCACACACTCAAGTGGCTTTAAAACAACACAAATTTATTATCTTACAGTTCTGCAGGTGAGAAGTCCAGTACCAATCTCATTCAGCTAAAACCAGTGTATTGGCAGCACTACGTTTCTTTCTGAAGGCTCTAGGAGAGCATCAAATGTCCTTGCCTCATGACCTCCTTCCTCTATCTTCACAACCAGCAACGTTGCATCTCCCCGACCCTTGTTCCATACTCATGTCTCCCTCCAAACACAGCTGGGAAAGGTTCCCTGCTTTTAAAGACCCATGTGATTAGGGCCCTCTGGGTGGCTCAGTTGGTCAAGCGTCTGCCTTCGGCTCAGGTCATGATCCCAGGGTCCTGGGATCGAGTCCTGCATCGGGCTCCTTGCTCAGAGGGGAGCCTGCTTCTCCCTCTCCCTCTCCCCCTGCTTGTGCACTCTCTCTGTCATATAAATAAATAAAATCTTAAAGAAGTAAAGACCCATGTGCTTAGACTGGGCTTCCCTAGCTCAAGGTCAGCTGATTAGTAACCTTAATTGTATCCACCACTTTAATTCTCTTTTAAATCAAATCTAAACATTCACAGGCGGTGGGCGTTAAAATGAGAACATCTTTGAGACCTTTTTCTGCCTATTGCAGGGAAGTGCCACTAGAGGGCACTAACGCATTCTTCATTATGAACGTTACATTTCAGATCATGATAAACCAGAAAATTTGGTAAAATTGAACACTGTATCACCAATTAAAAGAGAACTCAGTATAAAAATATCTCTCATGAGGTCTTTCAAATGTTAAGCATATAACAGGAAAATATAGAGGGTAGAGCAACTTCCTCAGGACGGAAACGACCTGAGCATAAGTAAAACAGGATTTGAAGTTTGGTGAACATTCTACAGTCTATAAATGGGCTCAGGATTCCCCCGTAGGAAAAATATTGCTGTGCACTTAAAGGGATAAGTATGTTCTTCTACAGGGGTTTCTAAGAAAGGGCTCCTCAGTGGGGTAGAGGCCAGCATGAATATTGTTGTCCAGAGACTATTATCCAAGAAGGATGGATGGAGACGCAGCAGATTTACTAAGTGGTGCCTCTGAGGAGGGGGCTGAGAGCAGACACCGAAGAAGGCCTGGGAGAGACAGGGACAGATGGACAGCACAGAACGAAGCACATTACATTAAAGGACAAAAGACAGAGGGAGATGTTTCGGGGCTCCTGGCCACCTACAGGATTCTCTTTTCTTCCAGTCCCATTGTTAGGGACACAGAAGCCTGCCCTCCATTGGGGAAACGTTCCCAAACTCTTGAATGTGGTGGCCTTGGGAAGGAGAGATCAGAAGGAAGGCTCTAGAAGGGAAGGGTGGGAAGGTTCAGCAACTGGCTCGTGATCTAAGGATATCAGGGACATTGCTTTAGTGTCTTGGCTGATGTAGAGAAAGAAAGGAGAGACCAGAGCAGCCTGTTAATGGGGTGCAGAGGAGGGGAGCAGCCTGCGTCTGAGGAGAGTGAACTAGCTGCTGGGGAACAGGAATACAGAATCAGATGCCTCCTGAGTCTTGGGTTAATCTAATATGGAGAATGTTTGAGATAAACTATAAAGCTTTGACTTGTAATTATCCATCTCTATGGTGTTGGAAGCACCATGGAACCTGGGAAAATCTACTGGTCAGGACCATAAGTAAATAGTGGGTTTAGCTTTGTGGATGTGGTGTAAACTGTGAAAGATGTCTAAAGATGAAATTCAGGACGACGAGCTTTACTAAGTAATAAGGAAATTGTTGACTTGAGGAGGGTTCTTGAGAATGAAAACTGCTCTCTTTCCCCAGAGAACACCTGTCCCACAGCTAGAATATGGAGGACTCCCAGGACAACAGAAAAACACCAAGGGCTGAAGTGGAGCCAAGCCTGCCCACCCCCCATGCTTTTCCTGAAAGGAACCACATGCGTAGCGACATATGAAGAGAGAACACGCCTCCTTAGAGCAGAGTTACTGTCCTGAGAGCAAGCATGCCTCTCTCCCTGGCCTGAAATGGGGACAGTTGGAGCTGCACCTCCAGCATGAAGGGGACTGCAAGCAAGAAAGCCATCTCTGAGGTTTGAGTGCTGCCCCAAGACTGGGATGAGGTCCCACTTCTTGCCTGGAGATGACAATAATTTGGCAAAATAAAGAAGGACTCGGTGAAGCCCTAGCCGTGGTTGGAAGCAATGAAGGGGGGTGGGGCAGTCTCTTCTCTCTCCTCCTCTCCCATCCCCCCAAGAAGACTCTGGCTCCAACAAAGCACAAAACAAACTCAAAGGTATCCAAGACGGGGAATAATCTGGGCAACCCCAGGAAAGTCACCTCAACGCAGGAAGGACACAGTGACCCAGAAAAGGGAACAATACGAGCAGCTAGAACTCAGAACAGACACCCTAATGCCCGAGCCCCATACAGAATTCCCCGGGGCTGGGATCCACAGCCCAGCTGCCGCTCAGCATCCAGGGACGTAGCCACGCTGCCGTATGGGGCAGCATGGGGAGACTGCAAGAAAGAGGCTGTATGCCCACAGCAGACAAAGAAACCATGTTGGCTGGTTAGACAAAAAAAAAGTGAGGTGACTGAAGTAGGCAGATGTCGTCCCTGCCTGTAGAAGGAGAGAGGAGAGGAGAAGGAAGAAAGATATGCCAGACACCAACCTGGAGGAAAGCAGCTCCTAGCCCTACAACTATGTGTAATCGGCTAACGAGGAAAGAGTCTGCACCTGGTATTTTGAACTGGCTACAGACCAATAAAATAATCCATGCTGGGGACCTGCTGACTGGATTTGTACACATGAGCCTCTTGCAAAGGCTAGCGGCTAAAAAACATGTCAGTGGATAAACAAGCAGAGGAACATACTTGGAATTTCTTCTGCGGAGTAGACGGGACGACTTCTAAAGTATAAAAGTGCAACTGTGATGGAGCGTAAGTTTCATGTTCCCACATTTCTAAGTGATAAATCGTTTGTACCAGTTTTCATCATAAGGATTCAAAATACACAAATATCTGCCAAGTTTGACAAGAGCGTACTGGTGAGACTTTGTCCAGGGCGCAGAAAGGAGCAGCCTCAAAGGAGAGCGGGGGAATGTTCGGGACCACCAGGCTTGCCAGCCCACAGCGGCCACTACCGACCGCCCCTGTTTCTCCTCAGCCCCGCGAGGAAAGGGGAGTGGCTTCCCCCCTGAAAATGAGAGCCAGGTCGCTGCGGCGAGGGAGACATTACAGAACCGCCTAGAGCCCAGCCCCCGGGGCCGGCGGACCCCCACGTCCGCTGCCATGGCTTTCGGGCTCCTGGGCTTCGTGGTGCTGTGTCTCCTGGGAGCAGGTGAGTTTCAGGACACGTGGGCAACTTGGCCGTAGCTCACAGATCTCAGCTCTTTTCCAGAGGCTGTGCCCTTCTTGGCTGTCTCTAGCTCTGTTTCCTTCCCTCACAGGCCCCATGGAAGCCGAGGTGACCCAGACCCCGAGATACTTAATCACAGGGACCGGAAGGCAGTTGACACTGCATTGTTTTCAGGATATGAACCACGACGCTATGTACTGGTATCGACAAGACCCAGGGCTGGGTCTCAAGCTGATCTACTACTCACGGAACGTTAAGTTTGTTGAGGATGGAGATGTCCCTCATGGGTACACTGTCTCGCGGAAAGAGAAGAAGAAATTCCCCCTGACCCTGAAGTCGGCAGGCACCAACCAGACCTCTCTGTACCTGTGTGCCAGCAGTATATCCACAGCGCTTCTCAGCCATCTGCTCTCTGCCCCAAAAGGGCACCACAAGAGCGAGGAGGCTCCTTCCTGGGGGGCCCACCCCAAGCAGCAGGAAAACTCCCTCCACCATCAGTGCCCATAGAAGTCCTTCCCTGACTCCCCAGCTCCGGGGACTCTGAGCAAGGCAGCTCCCCTGCAGTGTGCTACTCTCACAAGACCTCTCATGACCAAGGTGCTTGTCAAAGTTGAGGCAGGACAAGCTGACTGTGTTAGGTCTAGTGCCAGGGGTAAGAGAAGCTTTTCCTAGAAAAGGAACTTTACGCACCCTGCAATGCTTTCTCCTTACCGGGCTTCATTGTTGCCCAAACGGAACACCCCACTTTCAATCCAATCACTCAACAAAATTTTGTCCCATATGCCATGTCCTATTCCTGGAGGTTTGCACCCCGGGGGAAGAGCACGCTCTGAGTTCTTTACAAAATCTGACATCCCTCATTCTCCTCATCTCAGCAAATGGTCCTGCCATCTGGCGAAATGCCCAAGCCAGGAATGGAGGGCTCATCCCCACCATCTCTCAGATACTATCCTTCCACACCTAATCCATCACCCCCCACTCTGCATATCTCTAGATGTTACATCCCTTGCAAATTTTACTAATGTTTCTAACGTCACTGACAACGCCGTGGCCCAGCAAACATCTCTCACCTGGATTCCTTCTCCACCTTCCAAGCAGTCACCCGCCTTTTCCCAGTTTACTGCCTGCCTCCATCCACAAACCATTCTCTCGGCTCGAAAGCCATCAGTGTCTTTCCTGAACCTCACTGAAGTCTCAAGTATAAACTTGAGGCTTTATAAGCCTCTCCATGATGTGGTCTTTGCGCACCTATCTACCTTCCTAACGTGAACATCCTCATTCCTTCAGTTCCCACAACTACCAGACATATTCCACCTCTCACAGGTCCCCATGTATGTCCTCTGCTGACTTACTGCCTAGTGTTCACCAATAACATTCACTCGCCCTAGAGTACCCTTCCTCTCCCTACCTACCTGGTCACCTGACGGATCATTCCTCTGGATACTAACTCAGAAGTCATTTCCTCCAGAAAGATTTCCTTGAATCCCTGCCTGGGTTAGCTCTTCTGTCATGTGATCTTATGACAGCCTGAACGTCTATCCTCATGGCCATCAACACACCCAATTCTTCACTGTTTAACATTTAGGCTAATAAATACTAAGGTTAAAGAGAATAAGGATCATGCCTCTATTGTATTACCAGGGTTTCTGCAAGCGGTAGTGTTAAATGAATGCATGAATCAGTCTTCTCTCAAATCCTCTTCCCAACACCCCTCTGACTAGTCCAGTAAAAGGGCCCCCTGCAAAGTCCTCTCCTACACATAGTTTGGGGAGATTCCAGGGCTTTCCATATGTGGATAGAAGCAAGACAGATCATGTGCTCTAACAGAGATTTATTCTTCTACTCCAGCCTCTTGCCTACTCTGTGCTCTAGGTCAGCCTGATGAGGATGTTGCCTCTCTGGGTACCACTGTTTCCATAGGATCCTTTTCTTTTTCTGATGGGCCCTAAACTACCTACCAGCCACTGCTTACGCTTCTGCTCTGTGCCATGTCATTCACCAAGCAATATAATACTGCAGACTCTATTGTTCCGGGCAGTGGGCTCCAACGTCCCTCCCAGGTAGCGTTTCCTGCTGAGTGGCACCTCTATTAATGAAGCACAAGAGGAAAACTTTTGCTCAAGGTTTTCCTTTTCCTTCTCTGAGTTGGAAGGGCAAAACTACAGTTCTGTATCTTGAGCCCCAATATCTTACACAGACTTTAGCACAAAGGCTCATCCAATTACATACATTCCTCACCAACCACTAAAATAGTAGTTATATCCTGGAATGAGGGAATGGAGATAACCTCACCCAGGATGCAAAATCCAGCAAAAACCCAGCTAAGCTCAGAATCCACTCATCCCTCCAAGAGCTATGGCTGTATTACTGGGTCGGTCCACTCTGCTGGCCCCTTGTCCTTACTTCAGGATGAGCTCCCTCCAGGAGGCACTTTACGCTGTTACACACAGGGGCTCCCAGTGGACCAATGTCTCCTTTCTGAAAGACCTGCCCCGACATTTCTGAACTACAAAAATTGGTGCTTCTCAGGTCTAAGCTGAGTTTCCCTCACACCTTTTCTCACATCCTCAGTATAAATATAATTACACTAATTAAATCGGAGATGGAAGTGGAGATTATAAGACCAAAGACTGTTCCCTGTGAAATGGATCTACAATCTAATGACTTATTCTTATTTCCTGGAAGTCATCTCAAGTGACCCCCTATCGAATGGGAGCCCATGGGACAATGATGTAGACAGACACCTTCCTACTTCTGTAGAATCCCACACACCTAGCCCTCTGTCACGGACCTGGAGATCGGAGCTCGGATGCACTGATTCTTCACTTGGACCTGCCTCAGGCACCAGGTTACCCTGCTTGTTACCCTTGTTTCCTAGGACCAACAAGCTCTGGTTCTGCGTCATTCCTTAGAGGCATGCAGCCTCAGTCTGCTGCATGGAATCTGCTTCGGATGCCTCACACCTCAACCAATCTCACTCATGCTAAAGAAATATCTACAAGATTCAGGGGCGCCTGGGTGGCTCAGTTGGTTAAGCGTCTGCCTTCAGCTCAGGTCATGATCCCACGGTCCTGGGATTGAGCCACACATCGGGCTCCCTACTCAGCGGGGAGCCTGCTTCTCCCTCTCCCTCTTCTCCTCCCCTCTGCTTGTGCTCTCTTGCTCTCTCACTCTCTCTCAAATAAATAAATAAAATCTTAAAAATATATATATATATCTACAAGATTTAATGAATTTTCAGATCTGGAACTAGTTGCAGTTTTTTTAAAAATATATTAAATTTTGGTTCACTCATTGTCAATGTCATTGGTAGACTACTCTTTCTATGCTCTTCCCTTAAAAGTGAGCTCACTGGGTATTTCACTAACACCAGAACTAACACGGACAACCCACCACGAACTCACCTGCCGTGACATCCTCCTTGGGATAGGTGGTTCATGGACACAGGTAGAATGTTCTTGAACCTGCTTTGCCAGACCGCTACATTAAGCCTTTCTCTGGTGGTTATACATTGGTGTCCCTCCTAAGCTCTCTCCCTTGAGGTACCATCTCTTTTTGTCCACAGTGTCCATGGATGCTAGCGTCACTGAAATCCCAGTGTCAGAAAAAAGGTGACTCTGTGATGTGACCAAAATATGTACCATGACCCGTCTGTACTTATTCAGACAAGAGCCAGGAATGAGGCTACAATTAATCTTTTACTCGGTGCCAAGAATACCAACACACGGGAAGTCCCTAAGAGATACGGTGTGTTTTTAAATAAGCCTGAGCATTTCTCCCAGCCTTCAGACGTCCAGCCCTTCTAGACATTTCTGCCAGCAGTTAACCCACAGCGCTGCACAGCCACTTCCTCTCTGCACAGAAAAGGTTGTCACAAGGGGAGAGGTGGTGCCCACAGGAGCCAGTGGGGGGGGACAGCACCTGTGAATGAGCTGCCACAGTCCTCTCCCCCGCACTTCCCTTTGGGGTTGACACAGGGCTTGTGCAGCCCAGACCACCTAAGAGAACTCACCTGGTACCATTTCGGCTTCCCTGGTGCCACCTGCTAGAGGGAGCGTCATTCTGCCCAGACGCATGGGTCTTCGGGGACTGGGTCCGGGGCCGCGGGCCATCCAGCCCTGTGCACTGCCCTACTCGCCATCGCCCACGTTCAGTGTAACTCTTCCACTCCACCGTTAGACAAACTGCCTTTCTAATTTCAGGTCTTGGCCTCTAGATTTCATTGCTCCAGAGCTCAACATCCTATTCGGTGTTATTTTATAACTGCATGTCAACTGTCCCTGCCACCTACGTACCACGATAACTTCCGACTGCACCTGTCCATTGCGCTGCCAGGCCCGCCTGGCAAACTCATTCTTACTCTTCTGATCTCACAATTGCTTCGCACGTTCCCCAGAATGTCTCTGGCCGTTTCCCGAACACACGCACCTTCTACACGTCTCAGTTCTGCAGTAGTCTTACTGTGGTGGTGGTGTTTGCTATAAGTCTCCCTTTGGGGCCGTCTGTTCTCTGATTTAAGGTCATGTATCTTCCCATGTTTGTATCACCAAACCACGACTGTGGCCGATACAGAGGATGGCGAAAGGAATGGAAGCTCTCTGAGGCATGGAGCATGCCTCTGTGGTCCGCGACTGTGTTCCCGGTGCCTGGCACACAGCAAGGGTGCAAGAAATATCGATGCAAGAATTCTAAGAGGACTTCAAGAATTTTAATCAGGATTTGTCTTCCTTACCTCTCTTTCCCAGCTAAGAGCCCTTTTAATGAGCAGCTTAGATAACGAAGCTTACGAATAAATTCTCTAAGAGAGAAGCTTTTTGCTTGGACGATGCTATATTATATTATTATAGATGCTGCCAATTTCTGCTCCAGACATGCCCCATTTCTGCGACACCCTCACCATCACGGGTGCAGGGATGGACTTTCCTAGTCACAGACTCCACAAGCAGCTCCAGTCCCAGAGAGGAGCTGTGGTGACCCCGGGTGGGGTAAGCACGTTCTCCTGGGGAGAGGCCCCTCATGTGAACTGCCTTGGTCACTGAGCTCAGAGCAGGTGGCATGTGGATCCTCTGCCACCAAACTGCTCTTGTGAGGACAGGAAGAAGATTGTGACAAAGTGACGACGTAGAAGGAAACTTCATCTGAGTATCTCTCAGTTTGGAATTTCTCTTCTTCATAGCAAATAACAGAAAGGGCCATAATCCTCTGCCTACCGCCCATGGCGTATCATCAATCTGGCTGCCAGAGCAAATGATATTTTAGCATCCCCTCCTTTACACAACAATATTATTTTTATTAACAGTCACGTATGTAATTACGAATCTCAGTGTGCACTAAAATCACCCACTGAGGATTTGTTTTGTTTTGTAGTTGTTTTTTAAAACTGTGTGTGTGTGATAAGAACATTTATAATGAGGTCCCTTTTACTAAGTGTTTAAACGTACAATCCAGTCTCCTTAACTCCAGGCACAATGTTGTAGGACAGATGTAATCATCTTGCAAGACTGGAACTTTGTATCTGTTCAACAGAGACTCCCGTTTCCCCTCCCCCAGCCCCTGGCAACTGCCATTCTTCTCTCTGCTTCTAGGTATTTAACCCCGCGCTAAGTGAATTAAGACAGTCACCAAAGGACAGACATTACACAGAAGGAGCCCTTCATCACCAAAATTGTTTAGAATTTCCGGCACATGGTGATAACACAAGCAGAACAACTTTCAGTTGGGTTTTATTATTGTGGTGTTTTTTTTTTTTTTTTTTACATCAGTATTTGTTACTTTATTCATATTTGGCAATTGTCCGAATAATGTCCTTCATAACAAAGAGGAAAACAGATTCTGGTCTATAATCCAATCCAGAATTATATTTTGCATTTAGTTGTTATTTCTCTTTACTCTGGAAAGCTCCTCAGTCTGTCCTTTGTAATTCCATACTTTTGAAGAGTATAAACCAGTTACTTTATAGAAGATGGTCTTAATTTAATATTGTGGTAAAGCATGTTGAAGGTGAAGCTTTAGATGAAAATAATTTGTACTTTCCCTGTTTCTCTTGGTATAACATTTTCAAGCTTTTTTTTTTAAAGAAAAATGTCAATCACAAAAGCAGAGAGAATAATACAATGAGCCCTATCGCCCAGATTCAATAATGAACACTTGCCATCCTTTTGTCTTCCATTCGCCCAGCGTTTTTGGTGGATATATTTTGAAGCAATTTCCAAGACATCAATATTTTATTTCAGATTTTAGTAGGCTCTAAAAAATAATATTTTGTTATACAATCATATCACCCACCTAACAAAATTATTTGTAATTCCTTAATATTATATGCTGCCAGAATTATATTTAAATTTCTCCAATTACCTTGAAAATGTCCTTTTAAATATTTGTTTTTGCATTTGATTGTCATGTTTCTTAAATTCTTCTTCCGTCTCTTCCCCCTCCTACCTCTTCCTCCCCTTCCTCCTCCTCCTCCTCCTCTTCTTCTTCTTCTCTTCTTCCTCTCCTCCTCCTCCTTCTTCTCCTCCTCCTCATCCTTCTTCTCCTCCTCCTCATCCTTCTTCTTCTCCTTCTTCTAAGTCTCTGCAGACGTTGCATCCCTAGTGATTGCACCCCACCATTGGTCCCCCGCTGTCTCCACCACATTGCCAGGTGGACATGCGCCTGTGGGCACCATTGTGTCTCCATCACCAACACAGCAGACAGAAAAGGCAAGTGTTTTATAAACAGACAGGTAAGAAATGAGAACTGAAGGATTGGTAATACTTTGCAATACGAGATGCCACCTGGATACAAGGATGTGCTCGGGATGGTAGGGGCTCCCGAATCTGATAAAATCCCCTAACCACTAAAGCTAATCATATCAAAAGCAGAGAACAGCACAACATGAAGATAGAATTTGTGCCAGAACACAAAGTCAGGCATATTTCTTCTGACCACTTCTGGTTATGAGCTTCACCAGGAATTTAGGGGAAAGAAATTGATGGCTAAGTCAGAATCAGAATTACACTGGACTTTGTAGCTTTTCCTTTCTAGTGGGTGAGTAGGATCTGACACTGTCTGAGTGAGGTCCCTATTACAGAAGTATCATGAAGGTTAAAGAAGGGATAGTAGGGGGGTGCCTGGGTGGCTCAGTCGGTTAAGTGTCTGCCTTCGGCTCAGGTCATGATCCCAGAGTCCTGGGATCGAGCCCCGCATCGGGCTCCCTGCTCCGCGGGAAGCCTGCTTCTCCTTCTCCCTCTCCCACTCCCCCTGCTTGTGTTCCCTCTCTCTCTGTGTCTCTCTCTGTCAAATAAATCAATAAAATCTTTAAAAAAAAAAAAAAAGAAGGGATAGTAGGGAAGGTGTAGGACACTTGGTAATGAACCATAGTTTACCAGCTTTCAGTGTGCTTTCAGTTTTATTGATTTGAATTCACTGAGAAACAATTCCTGCAGAAATATTTTGAAAGGCAAATCTAAAAAGACAATGATTTGGGGGTGTCTGGGTGGCTCAGTTGGTTGAGTGTCTGACTCTTGGTTTCAGCTCAGGTCATGATCTCAGGGTCGTGGGATCGAGCCCCACATCGGGCTCTGCGCTCAGCATGGAGTCTGCTTGGGGATTCTCTCTCCCTCTCCCTTTGCCCCTCCTCTCGCTCGCGTGCATGCTCTCTTTTCTCTCTCTCTCTCAAATAAATAAATAAATCTTTTTAAAATTTTTGAAGAAATAAAAATAAAAAGACAAAGGTTTTCCCCAAAAGGGTAACATAAGGATGAGTTCAAGAAACCATATCCGTGAAGAATTTGCACATACTGCTTGACACAAAATTAGTATTTAGTAAATGATGGTAGTAGTGATAAGATTCAATGCATTTAATGGCTGCATCCATTGAGCCCTGCAATGTTACAACCAGTTCATATGTACCAACCTGTCACATTCTTGCATTGGCTGGTACTTTTATTAGTAGTTGGTACTTCTTTAATTAGTCCCATTTTATATATAAGAGCACTGAGGCCCAGAATTTGCCCATGGTCACAGCCAGTTAATGACAGCGCCGGGTTTCAAACCCAGACAGTGTAGCTCCAAAGCCTGCCCTTGTAACCAATACACTACTAATTATGGTTATTAAATAAATATTAAATAAGATTGTTTGAAAAACTAAAATTGCTGTGAAGGAAATATGTATCGAGAGGGAGGGAGGGAGAGAGGGAGAGAAAAAAAAACAGTAATTTTTTCTCAATCAGAGTTCATCAGGGAAAAAAAAAAAATCCCCACTTGTGGAGATTCACTTCCTGAGACTCACTAGGAGGACCCAGGGGACCCGGCATATCAGGCCACGTGGCTTAAGATTTACTACACAGACCTCGTTAGGATACACAGGCAGATCGTAAGGGAAAGAGACAAGGCAGAGTTTGGATGAATCCATGGAGACATCCTCATGCTCTCTCCCTCTCTGGAGGATGCACACCTTCCCCAGCGAGGAAAATGCAGAGCCTGCGTGCCACAGCTCTGCCCAGGGAGCCCATTACAGACTCAGCATCCCGGACATTTCTGGCAGCTGGTGTTATGGGCTGAATTGTGCCCCCTCAAAATTCATATGTTGAAGTCCTAGCTCTCAGTACCTCAGGGTGTGATTATTTGCAGATAACCTCTTTAAAGAGATAATTCATGTCATGGGGGTGGCCCTTTCCCAATATGACCTGTGTCCCTATAAGAAGAGGGAATTAGGACACAGATGCTCACAGAGGCAAGACTGTGTGGAGACAGAGGGAGAAGAAGACCACCCACAAGCCGCGGAGCAAGGCCGCTGAGGAAACCAACCCTGCCAACACCTTGACTTTGGACTTCCAGCTTCTAGAATAGTGAGGAAACCAATTCCTGTTGGGTTAGTCGCCCGGTCTGTGGTACATTATGGCAGCCCCGGGAAAGCCACATAAGTGACGTCACAGGCACTCTCTGCCTAACACGTACCCGAATTCCAGACTCGAAGAAACAAAGCAGGTGTTTCGCATACACTGCATTGTGCTAGGAGTCTAGGCAAAACGAGCTACACTTACCAGTTACTCAACGGTGGGAACACTCCCGAAATCCAAGTTCCCAGATGCCAGCCGAGGGCCTACCTTGCAGGAGCCGGTCCTTCTGAAGATAGCCACCTTAGGCCTACTGTGTTAGCTGTTTTCTACACATGCACGCACATGCGTGGGCGCACACACACGCACACGCACACACACCCTGCCATGTGGAACAGCGTTGGCTTTCACTCTGGCAACTCTAAACTCTCTAGACTCCAGAGGATGACTAAGGGATGGTGAGTGTGGGCAGGGACGGTGGCATCACAGACAATCAGCCTCTAGCCTGAGCCTGAGCGAAGAGCCACTCCTGCCCCCAGCCCGCCATGGGGATCAGGCTCCTCTGCGGTGTGGCCTTCTGCTTCCTGGGAGTAGGTGAGTCCGGGGACTTAGCAGCAAACCCCAGTGCTGATATTTCCAGGCCCTGCTACGAGACTTTTCCCCACTCAGGCTTCCTGGCCTCTGGCTTCACCTCATCTGTCTTTCTCTCATAGGCCTTGTGGACGCACAAGTCACCCAAACCCTGAGACGTCTCATCGAACAAGTGGGAGCGAAAGTTGTGATGGAATGTTCACAAAATATGGACCCCGAAAGAATGTTCTGGTATTGACAAGGCCCGGGTCTGGGGCTGCAGCTGCTGCACTGGTCATATGATGTTGACGATACTGAGCAAGGAGACATCCCTTTCGGGTATGGCGTCTCTAGGAAGAAGAAGGAGGCCTTCCCCCGACCCTGGAGTCTGCCAGCACCAACCAGACATCTGTGTACCTCTGTGCCAGCAGTGAATCCACAGCGGGGCTCAGCCACATCCTCTCTGCACAAAAAGGGCAGGTATCAGGGGGAAGTGACCCTAACTCAGGGCTAGGTGGCCTCTAAGGAGGAACCAAGGCCACAGGCACACATCTCAGGCCCCACTCACCACCACCCCTCTCCAAGTCAGGGGCCCTTCTGAACTTAACCCACCCAACCTTACCTGTGGTCCCCAGCCTAAATTCATGAGACCCCACCCCAACCACCGGGAGACGTCTCTCACGTATTCACACTGGACACGCCCTGCTCTCCGATTGTTTACCCATCTCTCCTCCCCGTTCCTATCCTCGTCCCTCCATTGCCTACTTTGCCCCGTGTCTTTGCTCTTGACTGACGTTTCGCTAGAGGGCACTCACACATTCTAAACTCTTCCTTTAGATCAATTTTATTATCCATGTGCTGACTCAAGAGAAAGTTTGTGGAATTTGAATTCTGTTCATTCCATTGAAAAAGAGAAGAACACTGATAAAAATACATCCTTCTGAGGTTCTCGAAATGGTCAATAGTGTTTTACTGGAATGTCCTGATCGGGGAAGGAGTGCACTGTAACACAGAAGGTGGTAAGAATGGGTCGGACTATACCTGTATTCACAACCATCTGGAGAAAGTATCCGTTTGTTTATTTTAGGAATGAGACATACACTATCCTGTCAGTAAATATTAACTGAGCCTATTCTGCTTTGGGAATGCAAAAGAAATGTAAAGGGCATTGGAAATCCCAAATGTCAGGGAATTTGCAAAAGTAGTAACAAGACAAAACAGTCATATAAGATGTTTTGATTCAGTGCCAATTTTTTATGTTGTAGAATTCAAAGGAGTAAATCAACGTGTGTTACAATATTCAGGATTAAGTTCACATGAGAGATAGGACCTGAGCTGATTTTAGATCAAAATAAAGGCAAGAGGAAGTGTCAAAAGAAAGAAACATCCTGCAATGTTTCTGTGAGAGATCCTGCTGGAATGAAAAAGTGAATTCTTTCTCTGAGAAAAAGCAGGGATCACAGGTCTCCCAGCTGAGGCCAATGTCTAGAACAGAGAACACGCACCTTCCCAGAATAATGTTAAATGACAGAACACGTCTACAAACATCTATTTTCAGTGGGCTCTCAGGGTGTCTGGGAGTCCTGTGATTTCCAATAAGGTTTTTATTTCCCACCACAAGCATTGCACCGACTCAGAAGATGAACTTCGAGAGAGGGGAACAGTGACGAGCACTGTGGTTTCACTCCTGGTGCTTCCTGGGACCATCCTCACCTCAACGGAGACCCTCGTAGAAAGACCACCAACCTCAGACCCAGTTTCTGTCCTAATGCAGTGCTACCTGCTCCTTCCCATGCATCTCACCTCCCTAAGGAGCTGTCGCCCAAGCAGAGAGGTGGCACACATGAATTAAATGGAAAATACGCAGACACTGAATATCGTACATCAAATGAATTATACAAGACATATAAAGAGGTTGAAAGGATTGTAGACTGGGGTAGGAGACTTGAGCTTAGAAATAAATTGGATGAAGTGTTCTAAGGAGAGTTCACAGAATACGCTCTCAAAAGCACATAAAATTTTAACCAACGTTTACCATAAGAGCACAAGGAAACACTCAGAAAATGTAAACCATTATTTTGGATAAAGAGACATCACATTAGGATCCTGAAAAATTCACAGAAGGAAAAATGCTATCCTAAATCTCCAAGAAAGCAAGGTTTAAAATTTTGTGACTCCGGTAAATAGAACAAATTATTCTGTGTTAAATGAAAATATAAACAGGCTTTACTAGGACATGATGGGGAAGAGAAGATGGCTTCTTAAGAAACAGGGGCAATGAAAGGGAAGGAGAGAATATCCCCTTTTTTCTAGAAGAGAACTGAAATAATAAACAAGGTCAATGCTAGAGAAGAGAACATCTCCCCTTTTTTTCTAGACAAGAGTGAGATATCCCCAAGTAATTTATCTTAACATACACTTGTGACATACAAGGATTATTTTCTACTAATTATAAATGAAGAAACTAAATTTAAATAGCTTGCCCAAAGCTACACAGCTGATAAGTTAATGGCAGAAATCAGTGTTCCTGTATTGCTTTTGCAATGATCAGATAATCGAATCCAAGGTGGATAAATTTCCATGCTCACTTGAATGATTCTCAAATCCAACCATTAGTATAAAGATATAATTCATACAGCCAAAGATTTGGGTCTCTTATCTCTGTGCCAGCACCGTATCCAGGACCAAAGACGTTTCTCATGATGTAGCATAAACTTCCAACATTTCTATCTCGACATAGAACAATGACGTGTTAAGGGAAGAAACGGTATCATCCTATTGATGGACAAGTAGAGACAGCCATAAAAAAGGCCAGCTGTGTGTTTAAGGAATATAAAACAACTGAAACTAAGGCATATTTTCATTCAATTTCAGAACAGTGTGGATAAAATGATCTTCAAGTGATGCAAGACAAAGAAAAATGTTAAAAACCAAAACAAGCTGTAAATAAAGAAATGAGAAACAGAGCGGCTCACATTTCTCAGTAGCAACACTGAATGCCAGAAAACAATGGTGTAAAATAACTATGAAATCATGATAGAAAATAATTTTCAGCCTGCATTTCTCAGCTAACCCAAGCTATCCAAAAAATGCAATTTTCATTTCTGCCAGGATCTGAAAACTAAATAAATTTCCATTTCATCCTTTCTTAGGAAGTTCTTGGATAATGTGTCTCAGCAAACTGCAGGAACACATCAAAAAGAGAAGAAATCGTAGGATTCAGGAAATAGGGAATCCAATTCAGAATAACAACAAAGAAAAGCCCCAAGATAAGAACTGTGCAGAAGAACTGGTTAGCAACCAGTCCAGAAGGAAGCAGGGACACTCTAGGGTACATTTTCAAATACTGTCACAACATAGACTGTGATATGCTAAATGAGAAACTCCTTGGCTCAGGTCATGATTTCCAGGTCCTGGGATGGAGCCCCACGTCGGTCTCCCTGCTCAGGGAGGAGTCTGTTTCTCCCTCTCCCTCTGCCACTCCCCCTGCTTGTGCTCTCTCTCTCTTTCTCTCTCACAGATTAATAAATAAGATATTTTTAAAAAAGGAAAAAAACTTGGATTTTGAGGGGTACCTGGGTGGCTCAGTCGGTTAAGCATCCAGGTAACTCTTGGTTTCGCCTCAGGTCATGCTCTCAGGTTCGTGAGATGGAGCTCTGTGCTGGAGGCCCAGGGCGGAGCCTACTTAAGATTCTCTCTCTCCCCTCCCATTGCCCCTCCCCTTGCTCACATGCACACACACACTCTCTCTCAAATAAATAAATAAATAAATCTTTAAAAAAAAAAAAAAAGAAACTTGAATTTTGAGGTGGAAATGAAGAGCACAAAAATGGTGAAATGTGGATAGATATTAAAGATTTTTCTTGGGGCGCCTGGGTGGCTCAGACGGTCAAGCGTCTGCCTTCAGCTCAGGTCATGATCTCAGGGTCCTGGGATCGAGCCCCACGTCGGGCTCCTTGCTTAGCAAGGAGGCTGCTTCTCCCTCTGCCTGCCACTCCCCCTGCTTGTACTCTCCCTCTCTCTCTCTCTGGCAAATAAATAAATAAAATCTTTAAAAAAAAAAAAAGATTTTTCTTAAATTCTTTGTAATATGTAGGACTAGTGAAAGCAAAAATTTCAGCATTGTCTTGTAGGTCATGTAGCAGAAACACACAATAAAGATGACAATAATAACATTAAAGATGAGGATGGAGAAAACAGACCCATTTAGTTGCAAAGTTCTATATTTTAAGTGAATCTTTACCATATGAATTGTAAGTAAGCTGTACAAAGGTTAAAGTGAATATGATAATTTTTAGAGCAGTCACTAAAAAAAATTAAAGAAGTATATCTAAAATGTCAATAGTTAACAAATGAAACTAGAATAAAAAATTTTTTTTCAAATAATTATATAGGGTCTATCCTAGGAACAAGTTTGGTCTGACATTCAAAAATCAGTCATTGTAATTAACCTAATTAACACATGTATAAAAACTATACAGTTATTATTAGAGATGGAAAAAACATTTAACAAAATTCCATACCCATTGATGATAAAAATACTCAGAAAATTGGGAACAGAATAGAACTTCGTCAATCTAGTGAAGGACATCTGCAAGAAGCCAACAACGAACAGCATACTTAATGGCAGAAATGTTAAATATTTTAGCCCTAAGATAATAAACAAGTCAATAATGTTCACTCACACCACTTCTATTCCACATTACTGGAGGGGCTAGGCAGCACATTAAGACAAGAAAAAGATGAAAAGGCTGAAGAGTAAGTGATAAATTGAAACCTTTTAAGAGATGAAATCACCTTTTACAATTATATATCAAAAGAAACCTATAAAATTATAAAATTAATAAGTGAATTTCTTAAGGGCATGGGTTATAATATTAACAGGCAAAAATCAATTATATATCTTATATATTGCGGCAAACAATGGAATAATTAAATTTTAAAACTTGCATTTAAAAGAATGTAAAAAACCCAAAATATTTAAGAACAAATTTAACAAAAGGCACGTGAGAGCTGTAAACTGAAATCTAAAAATCGGTACTAAGAGAAATGAAAGGCAAATTTACAAAGTGGAGATATATATCATGTTCATGAATTGGAAGACTGAATATTGTTAAAATGAGTATTCTCCCCAAACTGATCTACAGATTCAATAAAATCCCAATTATTGTCTCAACTGGATTTTTTTTTTTTTTAGAAACTAAAAAGCAAATTCTAAAATGCATATGGAAATGTAAAGGTTCTAGGAGGAGGCGGGATCTGGTTAAAGCCTATGCATGATCTTTCAGGCCTCCCCACTGGCAATTACCCAAAGGGTAGCACACACTGGTGCTCAATGATAGATGGGGAGGTGGTGGTGGATACGTGGTGGACGTTGCTTGCTTGTGATGCCTTGTGAATGAAGATCCATCCTAGGTGAAGAGCCACACAGCTCCACTAGAGGGCAGACGAATGTTCCCCACATTCTGCAGAAGCTCATCCTCCTACTACAGGAGGGGAACAGAAACAGTAGGGAAGGAAGAGCACGTTGGGGAGGAAAGAGGAACTTGAGTTTGCCTTTTCTCAAAGAAGGTGAGGGGCTATCACCTAAAGATGCTGCCTTGCCTGCTACTTCTCCTGGGACAAGGTATGAAGCTAATCCCACAGGGAAGTTTGGGGTTAATGTTGATGTCGAGTAGAGGAGCAGAGGATCTGAGGCTGCCCATCGGAGGATGAGGGAAATGGATTAGTAGGTTAGTGCATTCTGACCGAATAACAGTTGGAAGAACAGTTGGAAGAACAAAATGGAGGCAGTGCCAGGGTTCTTTGGGATCCGAGGTGACACTGAAGCAAACAGTAAAAAGACCTTCCTGCCTGGGGACCAGCTTGTCAGCCCTCTCTCTCTCTCCCTCTCTCTCTGAAACTAGGCTCTGTGTTCGGTGCTCTCCTCTCTCAAAAGCCACGCAGGGCCATCTGTCAACGCGGGACCTCCTTGACGATCCAGTGTGAGAGCGATACCCAGCTCACCTCAATGTTCTGGTACCGTCAGCTCCCAGGACAGAGCTTGACACTGATCGCAACTGCAAACCAGGGCACGGAGGCCACTTATGAAAGTGGATTTACCAAAGACAAGTTTCCCATCAGCCCTCCAACCTCTACGTCCTTCAATCTGACTGTGAACAACCTGAGCCTCGAAGACAGCAGCTTTTACTTCTGCAGTGCTAGAGACACAGTGCCCGGCACAGATCAGAGAGCTGAGCAAGAACCTCAGCTAGCTACCTCCTGCCCGGCTCCCACCCAGATGAGCCCGAGGCCCCAGTCAAGGCCCCCGGCAGCGGGCAACCACAGGTGCAGCTGTTCATGTGCTTGTGGGCGGGTCTGGGTGTGAATGGGTCGACTGGCCAAGGGGAGAGAATCTGCAGGACAGACTGCAGGACGAACCACAGGACGTGCGGCGACCAGGAGGCTGAGGATAAAATTTCTTCCGAAAGAGTGTTGAGAAGTACTTGGTTAAAGACCATCGGATATAGTTTGCCTTCAAGTGGCAGGGTCAGAAATGACCTTTAACTATTTTATCTCAAGGCTCTATTTAGCTTGCTTTCCATCAGTATGCTTCAGAAGGCTCTTGGTCACCTTGGTATCGTACTGGTCCATTAGACCGATGGCATTATGTCGCATGTTCTCAGGGAGTAGGAACTAGCGCTCGCGATGCCTCAGTGTGACATACGCATGCCAGACCAACGTAAGGTCTGCAAAAGTTCAGGGAGCTGCCACATCGATGAACTTCCGAGTAGCCCAAGATCTGGGACATGTTGGATTAAACCCTGTAAAGTGAGAGATGAGCTGCTGAACCTCACATCGTCTGCCAAGTAGAAAGAGCTGCAATGCTTAGTGAGTCTCTCTGGACTTTGGAGTTACCATACACTATAGTTGTGGTCCATTTTTTGTGTCATCTGTAGGCTGGGGCAGCGTGAGAGGGGGATCTGTAGCAGAACAAGGCGTGATTAAAGCTGCACTGGGCCATAAACCAAGCTGGCCCAGTGGTTCTCCAAGTGCCTGTGGCAGATAGGGATTCTCTGTGGAGCCCCTGACATTCCCCAATAAGAGAATCACTAAGCAGATGCAAAGAGTTTTAGTGCAAAGCCACACTCTTCTCCCTGCCAACAACTTCGTTTCCTTTGAAAAACTGCCCCTAGGTCTTGATTTAATGCGTCATCATGACTTTCAAACTGTGTGTTAGCTGACCCTCAAATCTATAAGGCTGGACATGCACAGAGTATTCTGTTATTAACTGGTAAATATATGGGACCAGACTCAAGCACAGCTGGAGGAAGGCACAATTCTATTTCAAAAGCAAGCGTGAGTCTCATGGTACCCGCTCCTACCCACATGCCTTCACTGTCAATCCACGCCCAAGGGTGCATGGGGATTTCCGATTTCCTAATTCCAGGTGAAAAAGCACGGGCCTGTTTTCTGGATCGGGTTGCACGTTACTCTGGAATCATCCATAGAGTCTAACACAAGTGTGGTTTCGAAAGGGAGTGGTGAAGGGAAATCCTCTCAAGGGCCACAACTTGAGCCCGTAAATCTGGACGTTCACATTTTATGGGAGGTGAGATGTCCTGGGGTCATCGAGACATCTGTCACATGTTCATCTAGACTATTCTCTCACATTTTCTCCCTCTTTGCTTCTGTACTGCATTCTGGGTCCTTTCTTTGGAACTACTGGCCAGTTTACTAATTCACTCCTCTGTTCCAATAAGCCATTCAACCCTTCTGTCAACTTTGTTTATTTAAATTATATTTTCATTTCTGGTAAATCTACTTGGATCTTTTACAAATATGGGTGGTCATTTCTGAAAGCATCTTGCCCCTTGTGTATTTTTAAATTATTTTCTTTAAGGATATTAAATGTCTGCTTGGAATTTTTATCTGTTAATGCCAACATCTGATAATGTTTTGCATCTTTTTGTTTGTTTGTTTGTAGCTTCTGCTTCCTGTCACTCAGGGTGGCTTATTTTTTTATGTATTATATAATTTGATGTTGTGCATTATATAACTCATCTTTGGGAATTCCTTAAAACCTGGGCTAAAAGGAGGTTTTCCAGGAAATACTTATTTTTGCTTCTGTCAACCAACTGAGTTGTAACAGACCCAATATTTTTTTTTAAAAGATTTTAAGGCTAAGAAGCCTGCAAATTCACCTACAGATAAGCCTCAGATTGCCAGCACCTGATATTGCAGAAAAATTGTCTCCTAAGAAGCAGTACAGTATCGTGGGAGGAACTTGGTCTCCGTCATCTGACAGACCTAAGTTTAAAACTTGGCACTTGGGTGGCTCAGTTGGTTAAGTGGCCGACTCTTGGTTTCAGCTCAGGTCGTGATATTAGGGTCCTGGGATTGAGCCCCGAGTAAGGCTCCGCACTCAGCAGGGAGTCTGCTTGAGGATGCTCCCTCTCCCTCTGCCCCTCCCTCCACTCGCTCTCTCTCTCTCAAATAAATAAATAAATCTTTTTTTTTTAAGATTTTATGTATTTATTTGACAGAGAGAGAGAGAGAGGGCACAAGCAGGGGAAGTGACAGACAGAGGGAGAAGCAGGCTCCCCATTGAGGAAGGAGCCCAACGTGGGACTTGATCCCAGGACCCTGGGATCATGACCTGAGCTGAAGGCAGACGCCTAACCAACTGAGCAACCCAAGCATCCCATATATAAATCTTTAAAAAAAAATAAAACAAAACAAAACAAAAAAACAAAAAAACCTTGGTTCTACTGCTTTACCTCTCGGTGTCACAGATTCATTACATTTATCCTCGTATATAAAACGAGGATAATACGAAATTAAAAAATGAGGAACGAGAATTTGTTTTAAGAATGAGATGATATCACCCACATAAAACACATAATACTGTGCCTGGTGGAGACAAAACACACAGTTAATTTAATACTGCCTAAATTTCTTTCTCACTGTAATATTTGAAATTTTACCACTAGCAATTCCTTCCTCAAGGCTGGGTATTGCCCTCTCTGGGAAAATTTCATTTATTATTGCCATTGTTTCTCTTTCTTTTAGCTATTTTAATTACAAAGTCAATATGTATTATTGTAAAAATTGAAATCACTCACTTAAATAAAATTAGATCATATGATACATACTGTTTTATTATTTATTCTTTCAACCCAAGAATATTTCATAAATACCATTTCATGTCACAGATGTACTTTACATGTGCCTGGGTGGCTCAGTCAGTTAAGCGTCTGCCTTCAGCTCAGGTCATGATCCTGGGATCCTGGGATTGAGTCCTGCATTGGGCTCCCTGCTCAGCGAGGAGTCTGCTTCTCCCTCTCCTTCTGCCCCTTCCCTTGCTCTTGTACTCTCTCTCTCTCTCTCTGTCTCTCTCTCTCTCAAATAATTAAGTAAAATCTTTAACAAAAAAATATTTTTTAAATATACTTTACATTAACTTTTATAGGACTATTTCAATATATTGATGACTATCCTTTATATCAATTTTACCATCAAAACTAATGGCAAGGTAAATATCATATGCTAGACGACAGGGTTGTTTAATTTAAAAGCAATAGTATGTGTGCTGATTTATTTCCGTTACAGACTCAGCAGGGAACGTGAAAGCCCTCCCTTTACATGACTGGCCCCTTCGTAGTTAGTTCTCAGCTCAAATACCATCTCCCCAAAGAGATCTTTCCTGACACCTTAGCTAATACAGCACTTGTCAACCCAGCAGTCACTCACACCTATTACCACTTTATCCTGTTTTAATAATACCTAACCACCACAGTTTGATATAAATATATATACTATATACACATAATATATATATTCTTATTTATTATCTGCTTCCTGTCACTACGCCTCCTCACATGCATGTAGACACACACAAAAATACACATAAATGCCATGAAAGCAAGGACATTTCCTATCTTCTTCATTGCTGTTTCCTTACAGCTTAGAAAAACTGCAGGGACATTATAGGAATTCAGCCAGTATTTACTGAGGGTTACAGACTGAATTGCGCTCCTCTAGAATTCATGCAATTACAGTCCTAAGCCCCACTATTTTAAGATGTGACTGTATTTGGAGATTTGGTCTTTAACTTAAAAACGAGGTCATTAGAGTGGCCCTAATCCAATCTGGCCAGTATCCTTTTCAGAAGAGATGAGGACATCCTAGGAGAGACACTAGGGTTGTGCCCACAGAGGAAAGGTCACATGAGGACATGGTGAGAAAGCCATTGCAAGCCAAGGAGAAAGTTCTCAGGAGAAACCAACCCTGCTGACACCTTGATCCTAGAGCTCTAGCTCTCAGAACTGGAAGAAAGTCGGGGTGCCTGGGTGGCTCAGTCGTTAAGCACCTGCCTTCAGCTCAGGTCATGATCCCAGGGTCCTGGGATCGAGCCCTGCATCGGGCTCCCTGCTAGGCTGGAAGCCTGCTTTTCCCACTCCCCCCTGCTTGTGTTCCTGCTCTCGCTATCTCTCTCTGTGCGCCAAATAAATAAATAAAATCTTTAAATAAAAAAAGAACTGGAAGAAAGTCAATTTTTATTGTTTAAGATACCTAGCCTGTGTTAATTTTGTTATGGTAGCACCAGCAAACTAATACATTGAGTAAATAAATATGATTCAAAAGAAAAGAGGAAAATTTGCCAAGCAGTATGGATTTCCCTGGAGAAAAAGTCCACAAAAGTATTTGACTTTAGACAATGTAAGCCCATAAGCAAATGAACCAAATTGTCCTAATGGGGACAGAAGAGGTGTTTCGACTTATGTTTGAATAGAAAGGTGGCCCAACAATGTGTCAGCTCCCTCTGCTGCATTCCCATGGCTGGGGAAGGGAACAGATGTTATGGGTTCTAGAGACCTAAGCCCAGAACCTGCTCAAACACAGTGGCCCTGCAGTGGAGGGTCCTCAAATTGGAACAGTATTGATGCCTGTGTGGACTGAGCACTCATGCCGAGCCTTGGAAGACATTTGGAGATCCTCCTGGACAGGCTGACCAATAGGAATTGGACTAACCAGTGGCTGCCTTCCAAATGGACTACACATTCTAGAGTTTTTAGAATTCAAATGAGCAGAGAGAGCCCAATGGACTGATTGGACTTATTACTGAATTTGGCATATGGAGCTCAATCTGGATCTAATATGATTTAGAAAAATAAATACGCATGTCATTTATTAAACTCTGAGTATCATGGAATAAGTCAGGGCTACTACAATAATAACAACCCACATGGGTATTGCTCTTGGACTCTCTCCTGCCTTTGTTCCACTTACTACCCCCCAGAAGATGCTGGAGCCGTTTAGGCAGATTTAATAGGCCCAGGGATGGGACAAGGAGCAATGGAGATGTGAACAGAAAGACCATTACTTTACGGGAACCAGTCTTTTGTCAGAGTGCTAAAGTCTCCATTGCCAGACGCTTTCCACTCACCCCTCAAGTCTGAGGAATAGATAAAATATGCAAATGGAACTTTGCTCTGGGCACAAAACTTGCCTGTCTTCCTTGGCTTCAAGGTGGGGAGCAGGACGAGGGGGAGAGAAAGGGCAGATGCCCCCATTTAGCCAAACGGCCGTGGCCTGTCTACACGTCCACACCTCTGTCTCAGTGTGTTTTTCTGGACCACACAAATCCACCCTTCACTATCCAGAGTCAGTGACTTCCAGGCTCAGATAGTCAAGAAAACAGTTCTTACTGGACAAGAAGAAATTGTGCCATGGGAAAATATGTAGTTTAGAAAAAAATAATGGAGGAAAGGAGCTGGAGGTCGGAGAAAAGACAGCTCAGAATTTGACAATGTGGTTGAAGAGCAGTGAGGGACACTGGGGCCCAAGATGGAGTTGACTATGAGTGGAGGAGAAATACCTGAGTTGTGGGGGAATAGTGAGGGGCTTGGGGTGAAAGTGTTATAAAAAAAAAAAAAGACAAGTGATTTGGAATCTGACCAAAATCTACTTTTCAGACCACTGAGAGGTCCAAAAGCCCCAAGTGTGGAGCAACAGTATGGGGAATGAACTTAGTTTGAGTAGAGAAAGGGTCTGGTGTCAACTCCACGTTCATCAGCCAGGTGACCCAGGAGAAGTCACTTAACCTCTGAGTTTCAGATCCTTTGTTTGCTTGCTTCAAGTTTTTATTTATATTCTAGCTAGTTAACATAGAGGGTAATATTGGTTTCAGGAGTAGAATTTAGTGATTCCTCACTCACATACAACACCCAGTGCTCATCACAAGAGCCTGAGAAAGTGGCTTTGCTGCCTACCTCATGGGGCTGCCCTGGGGATCAAACAAGGAGAAGGGAAGCTGAATGTCCTCTGGTAGAGAGCAGGCAGGCTCTAGAGTCGACTATCATGCTGAAATCCCATTTCTACAACCTACTGGCTGTGTGACCTTGAACAAGTTACTCCACCTCTATAAGGCTCATTTTGTCATCTATGAAATGGGCAACCTCATAGGTGGTTGTTAAAATAAAGTGAAAAAAGATCCATGAAAGACTTAGGCAATGTTTGGTATAGTAAGCATGAAGAAACTATTCACTATTATCAGAATTAAAAACCAGTGGTGGGGCGCCTGGGTGGCTCAGTCCATTAAGCGGCCAACTCTTGATTTCAGCTCATGATCTCAGAGTGCTGGGATTAAGCCCCAAGTCTGGCTCTGCACTCAGCGAGGAGTCTGCTCCCTCTCCTTTGGCCCCTCCACTCTATCTCTCTCTCGAATAAATAAATAAATAAATAAATAAATAAATAAATAAATAAATATTTACAAAAACAAAACCCAGTGGTTTGATAGGCTAATTGTTAATGAACTACGAGACTGTCTTAGAGAAATGGTTCAGAAGGAAGATCATAAGGGCTGCATAGACTTATCCAGTTGAACTTGGGAAAAGGTAGACCTGAATCCATCCTACAGGTCTGAGCTTAAAGCACGACATCATACTCTCACTTAGAGCTATTTTCTCTGCCTATAAAGTGATTCCTGCTACGTTCAAGAAAACTGATTTCATACTATATTTTGGGTATAATAGTGTATTCTGAGGAGGAGCACAAAACATCAGGCAAAAGCTAGTCTTAAGGCTTTAGACACGGAAAACCCTCAAGCTCTTGGGTGTTCCCTTTTAGACAGAGTCAAAGCCACAAACTCCTATCCAAAAATTTCCTCCCTATTCCCCAATTTCCTATCTTCTACCAAGGATCACCTCCTCATAGTGTACCTGTCCAGGGAACACCGCTATGTATTCCTCTTCTTATCTGCTACCACAGGACTTCCTAGGAACACCCCATGACAAAGGGACAAAACTAAATAGCATATCTGGTGACATTACAGGGAAAGCCTCTATTATTGAGGCTCCACAACCTGAGTCAGCTACCCATGAGCACAGAGAGACACGTCATCCGCTCCTTAGCTGTGGCCTAGAGTGGAACAGGGCCATGACAAGGTCAAGCTCTGAGACCAGGTGCCAAGTGGAAGATTCATTCAATCTTCTATTTCTGCCAGGGAGCCAAGCATCAGGAGGGACCGGGAGGTACATTTTGTTCTCTGGAAACCTCTGGCTCGATTCCAAATAAACCTTCTCTTATATGGCACCTGCACCAATTCCCAAACTTCCAACACTGTCCACGTCTTCTGGTAGCCTTGAGGCCACCTCTGCCATTTTTAGATCTGTATTTGTGGGCAGGACAGAACCTTGCTGGTTCTCAGTCTCTTCCTCTATAAATGGAAATAATTTCATTCTGCATGTCTCACAATTAGAACACTTGTGAACAGTCAAATTCAAACGTATCAGGCAAATGCCCACTTAACGCCTCTTTCCAAGTGCTCCCGTCTGCAAGCCTTGGTGGGAAGGAAAGCCAGCTGAAAGCCCAGACCCCCACGAAACTCTGCCTCTCCCTTCTCTTCACCTCTTGACAGTGGGATCCTGGTTCCCCAAAGCCTTGGATGTGACCCTCCTGCCCAGTGGTTTCTACTTGGGAGAAGGGTCTTCATGCTTACAGATACAAGACTTCTCTCCCCTTGTGGGAGCTCCCGGTCACAAGCAGCCAGGTTTGCTTCCAGGATCAGCCTTTGCTTAGAGTAAGATGAATAAATCTCCATGTCAGAGGAACCTGGCCGTTCTTCCTCCTCTTCTCATCTCAGACTAAGAAGGACCAGCTGTGATGTATGGGGGTTTGGCTTCTTCCCCGCACCCCAGAATCCTCCCAGGAGTCAGTTGGTCTTCCTCTCTGTCCTCACAAGGTAAGTTTTCTTATCACCTGTGGGTCACAAATCCATAGATGGCCAAACACAACAGAGCTGACACAAGGCTGAGGGAAGGGAAAGCTACAGGTGTGTTTGGGAGGACCGGCGATCCTCCACTCTCACGTCCACCCTCTCCCTCACTTTGGGAGCTATAAAGGCTCTCCACCAGCCACTCAGCTCCTATACTTCTGCCATGATGAATCCACTTCTGATTCTTGCTTTTGTGGGAGCTGCTGGTGAGTTCCATGCATGACTTCAGGCCGCACTCGCCCCCCTCCTAGAAGAGATCCCTGCTCCACTCTTGCTGCTCATCTGTATTTACCTGGGCTCTGAGAGTTTATCTCCTGTGTCCGGCAGCCCTCCTTCCCATGCTTGGGCTCTGTAAGCCTCACCCCTCCCACCTTGTGCTGACCCCACTCCCGACCCTGTCATTCATCCCTTTATTTCAGGACTTCTTTGGGAGAGATTGGAAAGGGAGACCAGGTGCGGGTGGTCCATGCAATGAACCAGGAGTCTTGAGGCTTAGTTCCGGCAGCTCTGGGATAGCTCCCCTAGAGCTGTCCTCAACCCCAGGTACGCCGAGGGAAGCTGAAAGAACACTCATGCCAGAGTCCTAGACCTAGAAATTCTGAGTTGGCGTGGGGTGTGACCTGTGCATTGAATTTTTAAGTTTCCCAAATGATTTTAGGATCCCCAGGTGTGCAGCCAGGGTTGAGAACCACCATTCCTTTGGCCAGTGACAGTTGGCCTACCTTTGTCCTGCCTAATGGGCCTGGGGGCTCCTCTCCCTGGGCGCACCATGCAGATTTTCAGTGATGGGAAAAGCTGGGTATAGCCAGGGCTACTTAGCCAGATTTTCCCAGCTAGGCCAACCCATCCTGACAATCTGGGGCTCAAATAGCCATGAGGAGTATACCAGTGATGAGAAAGAGAAGCACTGAGTGGAAAGATAGCGCATTCAGACCCGTGTCACATTGACTGCACTGTGAGGGCATTGTCTGTGTCCTTGCCCCAGAGCCCCCAGTAGAGGTCTGTGCCCAAGCCCCAGTGGGCACCTGGCCATGTGCCCTGCAGACACACCAAGAGACTCAGGAGAGCTCCATGCTATGATACCTACCAGGGATGTGATGCTCCCCGCCTGCCGATCTACCATCTCTGTGCTTATTGAGGACTTCTGATCTGCATGATCCAGCCACAGGGCTCTGAACTCCACCCGCCCACATCTGCTGAATTGGCTTCTCCCTTCCTGTCTCCATTCAAGTTGCTTTCCCCACTGACGACGATGACAAGATCGTCGGTGGCTACACCTGCGCGGAGAAATCCGTCCCCTACCAGGTGTCCTTGAACTCGGGCTACCACTTCTGCGGCGGCTCCCTCATCAGTGACCAGTGGGTGGTGTCCGCAGCTCACTGCTACAAGTCGTAAGTGCTGTGTCTCCCAGAACCCTCTCTGAGAGCTGGGGTCAGCCCGGGAGTGCGGAGGTTGGGGAAAATGGGTGGGTGGGGACAAGAAGTTGTCACCGGCCACCCCCGCTCACAGGAATGAGGGGGCAAAGAGGGGCATTCAACAGAAAGCCTCGCACATCCAAAACCAATAGATGAAACAGCAAAGGCTATGGATCAGAACAGCAGGGAGGGACTCTTTTGGAGTGGTGAGGTCCAGTGGGAAAGCAGCGCAAGGACCTTGTATGAGTAACCTCTGCAGGTCTGGGGTAGGAACCAAGACTTTGTACTTCTACCAAGTTTCTGGGAGATGCTCTGGCTGCAGGTCCCAGGGCAGCACTTTGAGAACCACTGGAGTAGGTCATACAGGATGATGGCGCTCACCAGACCCAGAAGGGAGAGAGTAGAAGTCACTTGCATGTAGTTAGCAAAATTACAGAGGATGAGGAATATATGGGGAACTTCAGGTCGGTCATTTGTGCCTGTGGTTGTGTGCCTGGTGCGGGGGAGGGTTGTGGGGGAGGTAGCTGGAAAAGCAGGCTGAGGAGCAGTCCCCATGTCATCCCCGCTCCATGACCACCTACCTCTGAAGGAGAAAGTTCTTGGTCTCACCCCTGCTTGTACCCACCACCCCTCTCCTGCCAGGTGATTTTGCCACACTCCCACCCATGAGCAGGTGACTTGACCCTTCTTATGCTGAGACCCCTGGTACACATGGCCTCCTGGGGAGCAGGATTTGAACACCCAGGGCTGTGGGGCTGGTGCAGGAGGGCTCCAGGCAGTGGACTTATATAGAAGAGTGGAAGGCTAGACCGCATGGCTGTCACCCCCTTCGTCAGAACAGAGAACGGGCCACCATGGGAGACATGCGGAGCCACAGAGCTGACCAGAATGCAATCTTAAACCCTGGAGAAAAGCAGGCATACGGAGAAAAGGGTCTCCCCATGCTTGTCTTCCCAACAGCCGCATCCAAGTGAGGCTCGGAGAGTACAACATCGATGTCAAGGAGGGGAATGAGCAGTTCATCGACTCGTCCAAAGTCATCCGCCACTCCGACTATAACAGCTGGACCCTGGACAATGACATCATGCTCATCAAGCTCTCCTCGCCTGCCGTCCTCAATACGCGGGTGTCCACCATACCTCTGCCCACTGCCTGTGCGGCTGCTGGCACCCAGTGCCTCATCTCCGGCTGGGGTAACACCCTGAGCTCTGGCAGTGAGTAGGACCCTCCCTATTTCATCCTCCAACTTCCCCACATTTCCCAGAACCAGGCCTGCCCCTGAACTTGAACCCCACTACATGCAGGACTCTGTGCTGGGTCCTCAAAAGAGGTGAAGCTTTAAGGAGTTGACCCCCTACAATCAAAATGTAGGACAAATATAGCACTTGCTATTGTCCCATCTAGGGAGGGGTTCAGCAGGGATCAGTCTGGAAACTAAAACCCATTGTTCCTTGCTGGAGCTCACGTTCTTTTGTGTCCTCTCTGCCCTCAGTGTTCAGCACTGGATTGCTGTCCCCCACCCTGGCCTGACTCACATTCCTTCTTTCCTTGATCTCTCCCTGCTCCTCAAAGCCAACTACCCTGAACTGCTGCAATGCCTGGACGCCCCGCTGCTGAGTCAGGCCCAGTGCAAAGCCTCCTACCCCGGCCAGATCACAAAGAACATGGTGTGCGCCGGCTTCCTCGAGGGAGGCAAGGACTCCTGCCAGGTGACTTGACCCTTCCTATGCTGAGACCCCTGGTACACGTGGCCTCCTGGGGAGCAGGATTTGAACACCCAGGGCTGTGGGGCTGGTGCAGGAGGGCTCCAGGCAGTGGACTTATATAGAAGAGTGGAAGGCTAGACCGCATGGCTGTCACCCCCTTCGTCAGAACAGAGAACGGGCCACCATGGGAGACATGCGGAGCCACAGAGCTGACCAGAATGCAATCTTAAAAGGTTCAGATGACATAGGGCTCTGTTGGCCCTTTTTGCCTTCTTTATAAAACTTGTCCCACCTTCTTCCTCCCCAGGGTGACTCTGGTGGCCCTGTGGTCTGCAATGGAGAGCTCCAGGGAATTGTGTCCTGGGGCTATGGCTGCGCCCAGAAGAATAAGCCTGGAGTCTACACCAGGGTGTGCAACTTTGTACGCTGGATTAAGCAGACCATAGCTGCCAACAGCTAAAGCCCCCCAGTCCTTCTGCCGTCACTATGCTAATAAAGTGCACCTGTTACAACTGTCTGCGTCCCTGCCTGCTCCCGCCGGCCACCGCCCCCTGGGAACATCCTCCCAGCTGAGGTCAGGCTGGGCTCTACCTCTTGAAGATGAACAGACTGCCCCATTTCCCAAAATGTGTTCCATGGAATACTAGATTAGCAGTGTGTGAAGAGATGGAATCCAAAAAAATAATAAGCAGGGGCTCACGGGGACTATTTTCTAGAGAAAAATACATTTCAGAAGGCTGCATTAAAGAGGTTCCTTGACCTTGGAACTTCCCCGGGGTCTGGAGTGCAGTGCTCATGTGCGCCCATCCGGGGCACGGCTTGTGCGGCCTCACCACCTCCTGTCACTGGCACCCAGAGCTAAATCATCTCGGAGACACTCGTGCCGATCACCGTGGCCTCTGCTGAGCCCCTGATACACGTGCTCTTTCTAGCCCAGCGTGCACTCCCTCCCGGCAGCAAAAGGCCGCCCTGGGCCCTCCTTCCCACAACCTGCTCATGTGTCTGAGGGAGACAACCTAGCTCCCTGGGTCTCCATCCGTCACACTCCTTTGAAATCTGCCTCTTATTCATACCATAGAACGATACCCATGTGTGTCTACCACACTGGGCACTTTCCAGACATTTTCACTCAAGTTCCTTCTCCCCTCTGAAGTGGTTACTATCCCAGGGGTACAGGCAAGAAAGTAGAGGCTCAAAGAAAGTGGCCAGCTTACCAGATCCCTCATCCAGCAGACAGTAAACCTGAGTCTGGCTCCTCGTTAGCTGGCCCCAAGGCCCGTGTCCTCCCTGCCCCCTCCCTGTCCCCCCCACCGTCCCTCCTGCTGCAGTGGTGACCTGAGATGCTGCCTGGCTCTCGGCCCTGCTCCTCTATGGCTCTCCAGGCCATTCTCTGCCTCCCTGTACTTCATGAGGGTTCTGGTCCCTGGCCCTCTTCCAGCCCTGTGCTCAGAGAGATGCTGCACATTACATCAATTCCTGATTAATACCTTGCCTGACCTCCCACAACTCCCAAAATAGAACCAGAGCTCCTTATCCTGCAGATGTAAGGCTCTTCCTTCTCTGCCCCTCCGTCTCTCCAGTCCTCCCCTCTATCTCTGCTCCAGTGCTCAGAAATCCCAGGGGCTCCTCCAACAAGCCATGGACCTCGAATCTTTAGCCCTGGGCATTACTGGTCCATCTGGCTTGACGCCCTTCCCACCTGCTCCTTCACCCTCTTCAGAAAAGTCATTTCTGATTCCTTCTGCCCCGGGATCCTCCTTCCCCACTCCTGTGCTGGCCCTGTTGGTCCTGTGGTCTGAGCGAGGAGTCCTCCTCCTGAGGATGCTTACCGCTGCCACAGTCCTGTTCCTGCTGCCTAGTAACTGTGGATGCATCTACCTGGCATCCAACGGTGAGCTCCTTAGGCAGGAAATCTTGTCTTGCTCCTCCTGGCATATCTAGTGATTAAACAATGCCTACAATATACTAGGCAGTGGTGGAATGATTGATTAAAGTATGAGCTAGGATTGGAGGAGCATGTATGGAAGAAAGAAAGCACCTTCCAGAACACTGGTTCTCCAAGTGTGGACCCTGGCCCCAGGGGGCACCAGAATCATCTGGGAATTTAGGAGCTGTGCCAATCCCTTCAGACCTTCAACAGTGCCAATTCTGACCCAGACCTACTGAGTCAGAAATTCTGAGATGGAGCCCGGCCACTTGCATTTTCCAAGAATTCCACATCATTCTGATGGACACAGAAGCCTGAGAGCCATTGCAGTGGGGGTATCCCTCGGCCAGTGGTCTCTGGGGAAGCAGCAGCCACTCACATTTTCACTATTTTCAGGGACCAGAAGCTTCATGTGTATTATCTGATTTAGATCTCTGCATAACTCCCTAAGGTAGGCTTAGCAGCTCGCCCTGGGCCTCACCGACAGGACTGGAGACCCGGGCAGTCTGGCCTTGGGAGGTGGGCTTCCCTGAGGGGCAGAGCCTCAGTGGTCCCACCAGAGCCCCAGAACTTAAACATGGAGACCCGGGTGCTGGTTCCAGCTCTGTCATGTCAATCATGTCCCATGACAGGAACAACTCACTTAGCCTCTTCAGGTTGCAGTTTCATCTGAGGAAATTAGGAGACAAATTTGGGGTTTAAATGAATCTATGAATGTGGTCCGAAAGTTTCAAGAAGGGGCACCTGGGTGTCTCAGTTGGTTAAGCCTCTAACTGGTGGTTTCAGCTCAGGTCATGATCTCAGGGTCGGAAGATGGAGCCCCAAGGCCGGGTTCCAGGCTCAGGGGAGAGTCTGCTTCCCCTCTGCCCCTCCCCCTCATGCACATTTTCTCTCTCTCTCTGTAAAATAAATTTTAAAATCTTTAAAAAAAATAGTTGCAAGAATTACAACCGTGAGATTCAATTTGTGTATCTCCTTCCCAGGTCTCAGCCTCGAGAAAGGCATGAAGGTTAACACAGTTCCCCCTGCGGAGTGTGTGTGTGGGGGGGGGTCCCCTCCAGCACCAACCACATTCTTCTCACGCCCTCAAGTGGCCACCCCGAGATGGCAACGATTTAAGTCTAAAATAAATAAGGAAAGGCTGCCCCCTGCTGCGCAAGATGATGAATGAAGATGATGAATGATTCCACCTGCCTAACTCCTCCTACAAGGGAAAAAAAGAAAAGCTGCGCGTGTTCCTGGGCATATCGACAGTGTGACTGAGTAGCGAAGATGGGACAAACTCCATCAGGATTGAAAGTAGCTGCGACACCAAGACAGAGTGGTATTCTTTGTAAGGCCAGTTGGGTTGAGGGGTGGTCAAAAGGAAACTTACTTAGAGAGTAAATTGCTGATAAACAAAAGGGGTAAACGGGACAGGAAAATATGTGGACATAGATCAAAATAAATCATTACATTGATGAAAGTGTTCCTCAAGGTGGGACAGGACTAAAGAAGAAACTTGCCACTTTCCACTTGTTGAAAGCAATCAATGACCCTTTATCCAGGCAATGGCAGAGTGTTGTGAGATCCTTCACTATTCCTGAGTAAAATGCACAGACTATCTCTCTTTTTCTTTTTTCCCTAAATTCTAGGAGCCACGTTGTTGCACCCAGCCCGTGGCACCATCAGATAGCGTTCTGACATTCTCCACGGCTGACACCTGCCCGAGGGGCAAGCAGTGGGTCCCAAGCCCCATGCCGAAATGGAAATACCCAGGGTAATTTTGTGCTTGCTTGTTTATTTAAATGCATATCAATAAACCCACTACTAGAGATTTTTAATGCAAAAGATCCTGAGGACTACTCAGAAATATGCATTTTTCACAAGCTTCCTGAGTGATTGGAGACCCCGATAAGCAAAGTCAGGACCATAACACATCTTCTTACATAAACTGATCTTCTTTGGAAAAATAATGACTTTGTAAATGAAACAAGTAGGTTTTTTTAAGTAGCCCATTTCAAAATATTACTTAAAGCAATACTTTGTTGGTATTTTCTTGAAAATTTTTATTAAGTTTTATTTTAAATAGATAATATAGCTATATGGCTCAAAAATTGAAACAATAAAGTTGAAACTAAAAATGTTATTTTTACTTCTATCTTGTTTTTGTCTCCTCCACTCAGTCTTAGTAAGCAATCACCTTGATCAAGTTCTTTTGTATCCTTCTAGTGTGTCTTTGTGCAGAACCAAGCAAATAAATGTATAATTCTTATGCTCCCCCTTTGCCGGACAAAAGGTGGTGTACAGAAATGCTAATCTGCAGCTTGCTTTTCTTCCAGTTAACAGTATATCTTACCTTCCCACAGCAGGGAAACATTTGTGTTCTTTTTTAACATTGCATAATATTTCATTTTGTGGATGTATCCCAGGTGATTTATCCAGTCCCTTCCTGATTGGGTACTTGAGTTTTCCTGATCTTTTTGCTACCCCAGATAATGCAAATATTTTACATTTTTTTACTTGTATGCAAGAATAATCATAGGATAAACACCCAGATGAGGGTTTTCCAGGTGAAAAGGTAAATGCATTTGTAATTTTCATAGATATTTCCAAATTGGTCCCCACTTAGGTTGTATCATTTTTTGTGAAGTGTATATTCCACCACACACTAGCTAATGGTCTTCCCTAATTCAATGTTGTCAATCACATTGGTGAACAGATATTTTAATGCAGTTTTTGTCTGCAAGATTTTTTTCCCTATGGTGAAGCACCGTTTGCATTTCTTTTTCTCTCAGCCATCTGTTCTTTGCCACTTTCGTTGTGCTGCTGGATTATTTTCTTACTGATTTCTAGGAGTTCATCATCTACTGGGGAGATCAGCCCTTAGGATGAGGATTGCAGATGTTCTTTCCATATTGTCATTTCTTTTCTGATTCTGTGTATATTTTTCCGTGAAAGTGTGTCATCATTATGTAATGAAGTCTGTCCTTTATTTTTTTTTCCTTCTAGATTTTAAGTTATAGTTTGAAAGGCAATAAAAGGAAGCACCATCGAGTGAAATGAGATTTAGGCCACTCAACCGGAGGTTACATTTCAAGGTCATCTTGTGCAGGAAAATAAAACATCGACAGCATCTTAAATGTGTCTGCCCCTCAGGGAAAAGAGGGGAAGGCGGTGACCGTGATTACATTTGAGTGTTCCTGTGACTTTATGTATGCAGCTCTCCACATCCACTTCCCCAGCTCCCTTTTCCTAACCCTGATGTCTGAAGTCCACGAGCAGAGAGGCGGGCTGACAACACACCAGTCCCTCCACACCAGCACCCCCTTGGAAATGCTCTGCGCTCTCAGCTGTCGTTTTGTCTCTATCTAGGGAGCCCTACCCCTGAGTAGCTCACGTCAGTTCCCCTCCAGACCACCCTAGAGGTCCAGAGTTGGCCAAAGGGACGGTCTGAGTATTGAAGGATCCCATTCCCGGATGAAAGTTGTGGCCTCTGAGTGACACGGTCTCAGGGGCAGGCCCTGGGTAGAAAGGGGGCTGCTTCTTCTTGGGAGGGTGTCTCCCCACAATGAGTGATGAGTTTACAGAGGGACGGATACCAGGGAAAACTAGCCCTTGTGCCAACTGGCCTCGCAAAGACACACAGCTCTGGGGAGCCAGGAGTGTCCTGAAGAAAGGGCATGGGGGTGAGGAGGGCGCCCCCGCTCCCGGCCCATCTGTACCCAGCCACCACCTCACAACATGGGGAGTGATGTCACCGACCTGCCCTCCAATGCCCTGGAAGGAGCACCTGCTCGGGTGGTTTCTTCCAGACTCTGATGGGCAGAACCATGGGAGGGGTCGTTTTTTGTACAAAGCTGTAACATTGTGGGGACAGGGGGCCACGGTGATTCAACTCTACGAGAAAGCTTTACAAAAACCTTTCTGCCTGTCCCGAACCCCAGTTTCTCCACTCTTCTGAGTCATGGGCCCAAGGGTGGTGCGAGTCAGAATGCCTCCATCCCACCCCTATTCACCTGTCAAGCCAAGACCATGGATAAGGACAGGCTTAGATCAGGACTGAAGCTTGCAGACAGAGAGCCCAGGTGTAAGAAGAAGGCCTCAGTGGCCCCTCGGGTGAAGGACTCTGGGAAACTCCTTCATCCTAAGCCCCACAGAACTCATGGCAAGGTCAGTGGGAAGGTGCATGGAAGGTGACCCATCCTATAGAGGAAGAAGCCAGAAATATCCTGGCCCTCCATGGACCCGGTCACTGTCTCCAGGACCCTGCCCTCTTCTCTCTCGACCCACGTCCTTTTGATGGACTCTCAGAAAGAATTGAGAAAGTAGTGTGGGGCCCACTGGATAGATGCTGGCCATGCTCTGTGGCCCCAAGAGTTATTCTTCTGTGCAATATCTATAAAGCACAGGAGGGGTTTCTTATACCAGAGTCCTCCAGAGACCAACCAGGGCCCCCTCTTCTTTCCATGCCTCAAATTTGTTTGCTTCCTTGCTCCATGTCACTGTGTGAACACTGAACTTTTCTTTGGAGAAGGCACCAGACTCACAGTAATAGGTAAGACATACGCTGGGTCTTTCTAGGCCCCTTGTAAGTGAAAGTAGGTCCAAAGCGTCCATTTTTAGAGTGGCCGTATGCTGATGTGTATGATTTTACCTTCGGCCCAGGGACCAAGCTGACAGTTGTCGGTAAGGTGGGGGGGTCTCCAGGGAGGGTGTGATGGGGAGGATTCTATCCTGGGAGATGGGGGAGGGAAGGGATTGCCCAGGTCTTGGATCCTGGTTAAGGAGATGTCATCTCCTTTTCTGGGAACCAGCACATGGGAGGGTCCCTGTCAGGGCAAATCCACCCAGCCACCGGGGGGTCCTCTGTAAACTCAGAGCTGAGCCTCAGTGGTTAAGGCAGAGGAGGAAAAGGAGATGGTACTGCCCCTCTGAGTAGTTCTCTGACAGAGGGAAGCCTAGAGAAAGCCCAGAGGGCAATTAATGAGCGTCGACATAGGTCTGTCTTCCTCACGGACTGGGACTCTCTGTAGGGGCTTCCTATCTTTCCTTGCTCTGGATTTCATAGGAAGCCACACTGTGTGGCTCATTGTTTCCAACTGTCCAGGGATCTGGGCAAGCTCTGGAAGGGAGTGGGGAAAATATGAAGCAGGGCTGGTGGCTCTGGGAGGTAAGAGTTCCACGAACGCACCAATCTGTCCCCGAGTCCCAGCTGAAGACGGGGAGGTTTTGAAGTGGATCTGGGAGGCTGTGCTTTTGAAACACCCTCTATTTTGGGGAGGGGAGCCGGCTTACTGTTGTAGGTAAGTGCATCGGGGCAGAGGGCTGGGAACCCACAAGGAGGGGCAGGGGTCCATGTGTAGCCTCCACCTTGGAGGCTTAGGTTAAAGCACATTTTTATCAGAAAGCTCTGAATTCTTGTCTCGATGCAGACAGGCGGGGACAGCCTCCATCTCCGGTAATTTCATGGACAGGCTATGCTAAGTCCGTGTTCCCCTACTGGGAGGCAGGTAGTCTCCCTTTGGGGTCTCCTTGTCCATCTCCTGTCTCCTCGGAGGGCACCCCATTATGGCCATGTAGATGGGAAGCCTCTGGCCTCAGAGCTGCCTTAGTCCTGATGTTTTCTGCCGCGGCTCAGAAAGGAGAGGGACACGGGAGAAAGGGCTGGGGGTCACACGGCTGAATCGGTCCTCTGACCGGGGCATTTCACACTGCACACTAGTCCCCTCTCCACACCTCCTGGTGCCAAAATTCTGCTAAGGAAAGGGAGAGGAGAGCAGGCAGGTGCACCTGGGAAGGCAGGAAAGGGAGAGGAGAGCGGGCAGGTGCACCTGGGAAGGCAGGAACTGGATGCAGCCAAGGCCAGTTTTCCCACCAGCCTGTAGTGTTGTGTAACAATGAAAAACTGTATTTCGCAAGTGGAACCAAGCTCTCTGTCTTGGGTAAGTACGAGGCTGCTCTGGGGGTAGTGTGTTGGAAGAGTGCAGTCCCAGGAGGACGCCTGAGACACAGCAGGGAAAAGGCTCAGAGAGTGTGGGTGAGCAGAGGAGGTGCTGAGCCCCTAGAAATTCGGGTGGAAGCTGGTTTCTGGAAGCAAAGGCCCCAGAGAGCAATCCTGGGGTTTGTCACTCTCTCCCTGTGCTGTGGAGCAACCGGGCACAGCACTTTGGAGATGGCACTCAACTCTCTGTCCTAGGTAAGGAGCAGGACTGGGGTGTGGGGCCATTGTCCCTTGGACACAGGGTCCCCGTCTCTCCTCCCAGCCTTGGTTGTCAGGCGGGGGGGGCGGGGATCAAGTCAACTATCTTAGCCCTGGGGAGCTTCCAAGGAGCTGTGGCTGCCATTCCTCTTGGTGTGGATTGGTGGGTCCCTCTATTTCTTCTCCCTGAGTCTTCAGTCCTTAATGTTTCCTCCTTACTCTTTCCTTGGTTCAGCCTTCCTTCTTATGTGTGTGTCTGTGCCCCTTCTAAGCCTGCTCCTCTTTCCCCATAGTATGCTTGGACCTTTCTCCTAATGGGACCCCTCTGGTCCAGAGCCATGCATCCAGGAAGAGAGGGTGGTAGAGCCCGGTCCCTGGGAGCAAGGACTTGCCCTCTGGCAGGAGCTCGCCGTGGGTTTTACCACGGCTGCCTGCAGCTGTGTTCCTATAACTCGCCCCTCTACTTTGGGATAGGCACCAGGCTCACCGTGACAGGTACGGGGCTGCACTCTTGGCTGGGGGTGCCTAGGCATGACCGATCAGTCCAGGAGGAGGGACGGGGGTGTAAGGATAGGGCTCAGAGCCGCCCCCTCCCTCCCAGAGCTTCTCGTGCTTATTGCGGACCCACGGGTGTAGGGCTCCAGTTTATTCTTTGGCTTTGTATGTTCTTGCTCTGCTTCTCATTATTCTCTGGGACTCCTCTCATCTCTCCTATTTTAGGAGTCTGTTGTTTTACTTCCCCCCCCCCTTTTTTTTATTCAGATCTTCTCCATTTTCCCTCCTATTCTATCTCCAAGCCTTCACCATTGACTCCATTTTGGTGAGTTGGTCTGTCTTCTATGTTAAAGTCCTTCTAATATCTACCACCCACTCAGAACTCTGTGCTTGCCTTTGTGGTCCTCCTTCTCTGTCTCGACTAGCCTCCAAAGATCCATCTGTGTCTTCCTGAAGTGATCTAGGGCTCAGGAGGCAGTGGGAGGACAGAATGGTGAGACTGGGCTGGTTTGAGGGGTGTTTCATAGCCCTGAGGGCAGAAGTTCATGTCACAGTATCATGAGAGCTGCAATGGGTATCTGAGGGACACAGTGCTTGGCAGGATCAGAGGAGACACAACTGGAAACTTAAGCTATCTTCGTAACAGATAAGGTATAAAGAAGAGAAAATAGGCAGGAGGCCCCATTTTCTCAAACCTCAGGATCTATGCTGGGCTGGTGGGGTAAGGGGCCCATCACGAAACACTAACACACCATTAGCGTGCTCGGGGAGGAAGCAGACAGGCGGAGGACCGGGCATGGAAGGATGGGTCTGTGCTGGGCATAGAGACAAGGCCAGAGGAATGGGACACTTGGTCCTACCAGATTGGTTGGCTGGAACAGACTTTATCCTGCAGATGGGGGCTCATGCCAGCGAGTGTGATAACAATTAGAAAGTACAAATTACTGGGGTTCGAAATGCCCAGAGCTCTGGGGCTCATGGGGCAAGGCTGGGGGAGCTCGAGCAATTAGAAAGTGGAAATCTCAGCATCTCTGGGATGTATAAAATGGGGATAATTGGGCCAGCCCCTTGGGGTGTTAAATTGTTAGGGGCTAACTTATATGGAAATCTTTGTAAAAGGCTCGGCTTATCGGGGGCCATCCTTTTCATTCCTGTTGTTTATCATCACTGTGTCCCAGACTTTGGCCTTTTTCCCAAACTGTCTCTCAGTTTTCCCATTAGAAACACATCCCAGTGTGGCTAAAGTGGAGACATCTGGGTTTCCCACAGTTCTGCTCCAAAAAGCCCTTCCTCTGGTCAATAGAGACCCAAACAGAGGGCACAGTCCATTCCGGTAAAAAGATGGGAAGGTGAGAGATGGATGTGCTTTCTCTCATCCCTCTGTGTCTTCTCATGAGGCCTTGCCTTCCAACAACTCCAGAAATTCTCTCCTATGTGTCAGGCATGAAAAATGGCCTAGGACTTTGCAACATGAGCACTCTGACGACATGGTCCTTGGACTTTGGAATTCGTTCATACCCAGCAAGTTCGGCCGTGAACTAGGATTTCCAAAGTTGGCAGGGAGCCTTGCTGGGCGCTGGAAAGAAAAAGGCATTCAGCCCATGAGCAGTATCTTTCATGGGATTACAGCCACCCTGGGCAAGCTACCACACACCCGTGTGCCCCAGTGTAAATGGAATAAATGTGAAATATCTGATAACATAATAGCCAGAGGCTTCTTGGCTCCTCAAAGCAGGTTACGTGTTTAACACCCACCCACCCCCCCCACACACACACACCACACACACGAAAGAAAAGGGGGAAAAGTGAGTTGGAAAAAGCATTTAGAAAAAAGGATAGTCAGATGCAATGAGACAGTGTTTCCTCCGGGCAACAAAGCCTAATTCTCACGTGTGCTATCACCCAAACAGATACTCATACACTTTGTACAAAAGGAAACTGATAAATAGGAAAAGTTGATTGGGTTCCTAGGATCATGTTGCTGGTGAGAATCCTCAGCCTCAAATCCCAGGCCCACTCAACTCTACCATAGCTACGTCTAAGTCTGAAAGAATAGTCACTCACCGAAGAGGGCTTTGAATGGGGAAGAAAAACAGACTCTTTTGATAGATACGGAACAAGGCCTTGAGAAGGAGACTCTGCCGAGAAAGCCAAAGAAACCAGGACACACTGCTGCCTTAGGGGATGGAAGAGATAGTCTGCAGTATGCATCCATGGGGTAACCGAGAGAAGTGGCAAAGCTGAGGGAGAATAGAACAGGACAGTGACCCCCAAACACACAGGACCTACTACTACATAATTCTGCTTAGGAGGACTCCACTTCCAGCTTTATCTCTGTCTCTCTCTGTCTTTCTTTATTTCTGTCTCTGTCTCTCTCTCACACACACACACACACAGACACACACACACACACCAAACCCAGACAGCTCTCAGACCAGTCCTGGTCCCAACGTCTCTTCCCTTGCAGAGAACCTGGAAAAGGTCAAACCTCCCACGGTCACAGTGTTTGAACCATCAGAAGCAGAGACCTCCCGCACCCAGAAGGCCACACTTGTGTGCCTGGCCACGGGCTTCTACCCCGACCACGTGGAGCTGAGCTGGTGGGTGAACGGCAAGGAGGTCCAGAACGGGGTCAGCACAGACCCACAGCCCTACAAGGAGCGGCCCAATGAGAATGGCTCCAGCTACTGTCTGAGCAGCCGGCTGAGGGTGTCCTCTGCCTTCTGGCACAACCCTCGCAACTACTTTCGCTGCCAAGTCCAGTTCCACGGGCTCAGGGACGAGGATGAGTGGGACAACTCCAGCCGGGCCAAACCCATCACCCAGAACATCAGTGACGAGATCCAGGGCAGAGCAGGTGAGCGGGGCCTGGGGGGCTGGGCGGGGAGTGAGTGAGAGCACAGAAAGGGGGGATCCAGGCAGAAGACCAGGCGGACACAGGACAGGGAGGGAAGACTGAAGCCCAGCATGAGGGTGAACGGGCACCTCGGGGCTAATTCCTCCCCAGATCCTCAGCCCAGCAGAGCCTTGCAGCTGGGGTCCCCTCACTGTCCGAGCCTGTACGGCTCAGCGCCGAGGGGGGCGCCCCCAGCCCTCTGTGCCACCCCGTTCCATGGGGTTCCGGGACGGGGCAGCTCCGCGGGCGCAGCACCAGAAAGACCGTCTAGGCGTCTGCGAGAAACCTGGTCTGAGCCTGGGGGTCCGTGCTAACCCGGAGGCTGACTCGTGTGTTTGTGTGTGTGTTTGGTTGGTTCTTAACCGAAGCACAGCTGACAATAGTGTTGCCTTAGCGTCAGGTGTGCCAACTCGGCAGCTTTCCGTCTGCTTTAGGAGACGGGGTCTCTCATCCATTCCCTCCCCCTTCTCTCTTTCAGACTGTGGCTTCACTTCGGGTACGTGACCCTCTCCTCTGCTTGGTCTCCGTCTCCCATGGTTTTGTCCTGGAAGGCGAGCATGGAGAACCATGGAGCCCGGGGTGGGGGGTGGAGAGGCCAGAGACACCTGCTCACAGGTCCCTGTGCGCTCTCCCTTCCCGCCCGCAGTGTCCTATCAGCAGGGCATCCTGTCTGCCACCATCCTCTATGAGATCCTGCTGGGGAAGGCCACCCTGTATGCCGTGCTGGTCAGCGCCCTGGTGCTGATGGCCAAGGTAAGGAGGCGGGCAGGACGGGGCCCTGGAGGGGACACTTAAAATAGCAACTCAGAGCTGGGAGTAGCAAGAGACCTTGCTACGGCCAGCAGTGGGCAGTAGAAGAAGATGGAGTTCCACCCACATGCCTCAGAAGACACTACCTCTGGGATCACAGTGGGAGAGCCAGGCAGAGAAGGAGAAGCTGGGGTCACCTGAAAACCCAATGGACATTGTAAAGAGAACTACCATTCATCTTGTCAGCGGACCATCCTACTTCTTCTCCATTCCCATCACTCCTGACTCCTGCTAACCCCTGAAACCTTCTTTTCTTCAGGTCAAGAGAAAGGGTTCCTGAAACTAGCTCAGAGGCAGAGCCAGGACCTTCCAGCTTCTATTGCCCCAGTAGGGATTCTCCTTTCTCCACTTCCAGCCAGTGCTTCTCAAGAGCTGTTTTCATCTCTCTGCTCACCCCAATAGCTACCCCCTATATTCGTGCACACCTGGACGCTCATGACCCAAATCTCCCTAACCCAGGGGGGACCCTAGCCTGACTAAATTGACTGAATCAATAAAAATGGCCTGTTCTGGCTTGTCTGCCTTGTGATGTCTGGATATCTCTTCTGCCCATGGCTGACCTCCCATGTGACTCCAGTCAGGATAGAAACAAATAAAACAAATAAAATCTTAAAAAAAAAAAAAAAAGAAGAAGAAGCTTGCTTTCATACCTGTCACCCCGTTCATTTCAGCTGTCTCCCTGAGTACACTACCGTTTTCACTTGTCACCAAGCAGGCTTCCCGGCCGAGAAGAGAAGGCACTGACTTGGAGATGGATTCTCAAGTAGCACATGTGTCTTCCAGTTTAAGTCACAGATCTGTTTATAAGTTTCTCTCTAGTGAATTACATGGGTGTGAAAATGTGCCCTGATCACTCCTGGAAGGATAGAAAATAAAGGTCGCCAAAACCAAGAATCAGCCCTATTGCTATTTCTAGAAATCCTCTAAGAGCATTTCAGTTGTCTCATTGTCACCGTGGTGATGCGGGGCAGTCCTGAGGATGGCTTCTAGGCGGTGGTCCTCTGTTTCCTCGCTCCATGCATACCCCACTCCTCTTACCCTGCATCCCAGAGCCACCTGCTCTCAGACTATTTTGCACTCCATCACCTGGAGGCACATAGCACTCCAACTCCCACTTATTCTTGAAGATTTAGCCCCAATATCTTCCCCAGCAAGAAGCCTTCTCAGGCGCTTCCCTGTCTGAACTAGCCATCTACTCTCTCACTCACGGGACTGTAACACATGACTTTCTCTCTCCATTGCAATGCATGAGGCATTCACATGTGTGCACACTTCTACAACATACACACGTATATGTATATATATATTTACATACATGCGTGAGTGCACTAACCCACTCATCGAGCACACATCATTGCGATGTTCTGCTGGTCACCTTCAAGAAAATAAAGAGATCCATGTCACAGTCCCCAGGGAGCCTACCTGTTCACGAGGGGGTCATTCATGAATAGAAACAGTGGAATTACAAAGTGATGCTTTCCAATAGCAATGTGAGCTGTCTACTAAAATGCAGTCAGAGGCTAGCACTCAGTTTCCCCCTGGGATCATCAGGGAAGAGTCTGAGAAGGTGGCAAACTCTTCAAAGAAAGAACTGGTCTAATTACCCCTGTGAGGCGGTGGTTGTGACAGTCAGAGACATGAACCAGAGCCGAAACAAAGGGGTCCAGTACTCGCGGGTACTTAGCCGGGGACGAGGTTCCAAGATAGGAGGGATGAGACATTAGGCAGGCTGGTGCGTGCTCCTCAGAGGGTGGACTCATGCCACCAGCATGAGGCCTGGCACATAGGGGATGTTCATGATGTGTGTGGGATACATGAAGGATAAGGAGCTTGGACTCTGTTCAGGGAGCAGTGGGGAATTATAGAGGTTGCTTGCCCCCATGCCCCCTGCTATCACCTGCTCTATGGAATCCACCCTTCAATCCTCCCATCCCACCTCACTATAAATGCCTGTCTGTGCAGGTGGGCACAGACAGTCCCAGAGGGGAGACCTGGTGACATAGAATGTTCTGCCATGGGGCCTCTCTGCCCTGCCCCCACCCCATGAGCACCATGACCTTCCCCGGGCCCTCCCCACTTTAAATGTACTCCGAGTTTGCTCCCAGCCCCAGTCAATCAAACCTCTGTCACCTGCACTTCCTGCCTCTGCCCAGTGGTTGGGGGAGGGGACCAGAGGGAAAGAAACATTTTGTATCCTGCTGTAACATTGTGGGAGCTGGGGGGACCACCATGATTCAGGTAGAGGGGGTGCTTTTACAAAAAGCCCTGCCTCAGAAAATATCTCCACCCAGCTCAGGAAACACAGCTCCTGGATGGGGAGTGGCTGGGAGGTGTCTCTGGAGCTGGTCCCTGGGTCCCAGACAGCTTCCCAGGAATGTGAAGGGCCAATGCATCAAAATGGGATCATCATGACTGTTTTTGCCGTGTTTAAAAAAAAAAAAAAAGGGATCATCATCCAGCACTTTTCATAAAAACTTGTCCTTGACAAAAGTACTTACACATGCGTTATTTATTAAGAACTCACAACAACACTGTGCAAAACATATTACCCCATTTTTCAGATGAAGGAAATAAGGCCAGAGAGGTTGCAGGTCCTATAAGTAGTAAGAGACAGGGTCTAGCCTGGAACATTCCCCAACTCCAGCCCAAACCCCCATCACCAATCCCTGTTCATTTTCCACTTCCACTTGTCCCCAAGCCAAGTTGATTCTCATCTGCAAATTGGAGATGATCTCCCCTGGCATCTAGATTACTATGTCCAGCTAGCTCTGGAGGTGGGACGAGAGAAGCCCAGGAAGGAGGAGAGTGCACCCCCAGCTTGTGCCAAGGGAAGTAGGAAGGAGGAGAAATTCTTAGCAGCCCCTGCTCACTGTGCTAATACAGGGAGCAGCACTTTGGGCCAGGGACCCGGCTCACCGTACTAGGTAAGAAAGCTGCTCCCGGTGGGAAGGAGGGTGGGTTGCCCAGCTTGGACCATACCCAGGACCCTGGCCCTTAAGGAGTGGGTGTTGGCCCCTCCTGGGCCCCTGGTCGGGAAGGCGGGTTTGTGCCTGGGTCCCCAGAGCTGTGCAAACACGGGACAGCTGTACTTTGGGGCCGGTTCCAAGCTGACAGTGCTGGGTAAGTAGGTTAGCTGGGGCCCGAGCGCTCCGCGGGGTGGGATGGAGACAGGTGGGCAGCTGCCCGGCTTCTGGAGCTGCGCTAGAGGTGGGGCTCGGCGCCTGGTCCGGGACTCCCGGTTCTGGGTGCGGGGTGCGCGAGGGAGCGGGTTGGCGGGAGAGGGCAGCGCCGGATTTTTGTGCTGGGGCTCCGGGCTGTGAGTACAGAAACTCAGTATTTCGGCAGGGGCACCCGGCTGACCGTGCTAGGTAAGCGGGGGTGCCCCGGGGCGCCGGGGAGCGCGGTGGGGCCAGGGGATGGCGGGCCTGTTTTTGTGCTGCCCCGGGGGGCTGTGAGCCAAAATACCCAGTACTTCGGCGCGGGGACCCGGCTGTCGGTGCTAGGTGAGCGCGGCGCGCGGCGCGGCGGGGTTCTTGGCTGGGGGCCCGGGGCCGTGCTTTACAGCCTCCGCCCTGACCTTCGGGGCGGGCAGCCGGCTGACCGTCGTGGGTGAGTGGCCGCGGGACCCGCCGCGAGTGCCGCGGGGTCGGGAGGGAAGGCGGCGGCCCCAGGGCTCTTCCCGGCCCGACCCCTGGTGGGCCCCCCGCGCTGGGGCCGGGCTGCGAGCGGGAGCGGGGAGCGGCGGGGGCGCTGCGGGGTTTGCGTGTGGGGCTGGGCCTCTGTGCTCCTATGAGCGGTACTTCGGCGCCGGCACCAGGCTCACGGTCATCGGTGAGATTTGGGCGTCTCCCCCGCGCGTCCCCGCCGCAGCCCCTCGGAGCCGGGAGAAGGCGCGGGTGGGCCAGGGCTGGGGCGCGCGCTCGGCTGTCGGTCCGCGGGGTCAGCCCTGCGAGGGGGCGGGGACGGGGTCCTCGCCGGCCGGGCACGAGGGCGGAGGGCCAGGGGGCTGTGGGGCTCTTTTCCTGCTCCTGAGGTATTTAGGGGCAGGGGGAGTGGGGCGCGAGAGCATTGATGAGGACGCAGAGCCGCTGGATTGGGGGACCGGACTGAGAAGGGAAAACCGGGGCTGCGGGGAGGATGGGGGGCGTGTAGCTGCTATAGAGAGCGGGGACCGAGCCCGAGGGGCAGGAAAAAGTCAAGGACAAGCATGGGACTGGCGGGCACCCAGCCGGGCGGGCTCCTGGGGGAGGTAGATGGAGGGGAGGCCGCTGAACAGAGGAGAAAAGGAATGAGAAACAGGAGAGGAATAGAGAGGCCAGATCAACGTGAGTCAGTGAAGAAAAGAGTCAAAACAAGCAGGGTTAGCTGATGTACTGTTCAGCATTTAAAATCATGTTTAAAATCCCTGCCTTGCTCTCCTAAGCCAGAGAGCCCCCTGAGGTGTGTCTACAGCACCCATTCCTGCCCATGGGCTGGACTGGACCCTCAGCCGCTGGGACGCATTCGCTCCCGCCCCCCGCCCATGTCTCCCTCTGCCACCCAGCCTGAAATCTCGGACCTCACACGAAGTATTCCAGCGTCCACAGCCCAGGTGGTGGAGGAGGTTCAGCTGTTGCAAAGTACATTAAAATGCAGATATTTTGGTTGTGAGGTGAGGAAAATTTCCAGGAGAATCCTAAGCTCCTAGATCTGGAAAGGAACCTCAAACATCACCTGGTGAGGAGAATGTTGAGGCCAGAGAGGGGAAGAAACTCATGATACTGGTACATTAACCTGGATTATTTGATAACAATAAGCCCCATTCGTCGTTAGACTGTCATTAAGCTGGAGCCAATGGGGCTCAGCTAAACTCTGTCCAGGGGAAATGCCAGATTCCTCTGATCAGCAGGGGTGGGCATAAGACCAGACTTTAGAGCCAGATAAACCTGGGCCCCAGTCGCTGGCTCGCTGATGATCAGATGACCTTGGGCAAATGAATCTGTGTGAAGTTTGGTCCCCTCTACGGTACAAGGTCATCAGCAACACCTACCACTTATCGTTGCTGTGAGGGTGACTACCAGGAGACCCTACATATAGAGTATGCAGGGAAGGTGGATTGTTATAATTCGGCCCTTCTCTTCTGCACCCTTCCTCTTGGTGGTCACTGGGGAGTGAGGGGAGAGCGTGAGCCCAGTGCCCAAGGAGGGACAGGATTTGGCATGTGGATCATGGAGGGGAGGGCTGGGTGGGCGTGAGTGGTGGATCGGGAACAGGAAAGATAAACTTCACAATTCTGCCTGAGGCCCATCCAACCCACAAACAGAGCATATACAAACAGAAGCTCACTAGTACATACACTTACACCCACATAGGCAAGCTCACCCACACCCCACAGGGACTCACAAACATGGAAGGATAAACTGACCCTGCCCTCACGCGGAGCTGTGTAGACAGGGGCTTCAGAGTGTCATGGCGTCCTGTTTGTCCTGCCCGTTGCATCTGTAAACATTGTGGGAAGCATCACACATGATTCAAAGGACATCATTAATTTTGCAGGAAGGACTGAGTGGGGGCCAGAGGAGTACATTCAGTAGTGCCCCAGGAGAGCTGGTCCAATTTCAGAGCCAGGGTCTTTGAGACAAGAGTGACACCAGGCTGAGCAGAGAGATCGATGGAGCTGGGCAGTATAGATGTGAGGATGTTACCACCTCTGGTAAAGTAAAGACCTAGAGACATCGTACGGGTTAGCAAGTAGGAGTCGCAGGGAGGGGAAGCTGACAGGATGGGAAGCCCGACCAGCTCAAAACGAAAATGCCAGGCTCTTGTTAAAAATTATTTAGAATTTCAAGATGGTGACAACAGCCCTTAAGCCAAGGGTGGGGCCTTTGTAAGCACAGGGTCCTGTACTCAGGTCCTACACTCATGAAGCTGGCCCCGGAAGTTAGGTCCCATCCAGAGAAATGTGAAGGACATTTTCTCCATCTTCCAGGCTAAACTAGAATCTCATAATCTCATAATCTCATAAGGAGATTTTTCATTTTAACAGAATTGCTAAGAAATGAACAACAAAAAAATCAGTGGAAAGCAAAGAAGAAGGATAAAATGAATGGAGAGCAGACTCAGAAGAAGGGAGCCAGCCAGAAGAGAGGGTGGTCTGGGCCTTCACCCAAGACTCTGCAGAGGAGAGACTTTGGACAAAAACTGTATCAAAGCAGCTGCTAGCAAGAAGTTGCTCTGATGATCTCAGATGCTTATTTAGGAAGCTGACTGGTAGAAAAAAAGTATAACATTTGGAAGCAAAGGCGCAAAGAAAGTTGACGAATCCCTGAATTTGACCTAAGGAGAGATTGCTCTCTGAGCTGAGGAACCTCAGGGGGAACCTCAAAGCGGAGGAATGGCGAGGGAGGACCTCATAAACCACAAAGAAAGTCAGAAAATCTCACATTCTCATGAGCACACCATAAAACAAAAGGGTACCCTCGCCTGAGTGCACAACAATATGCCATTTGTAGATTGTCATCTGAAGAGAATCCCCAGCCCTCAAATGACCCCCTTTGCCCAATTCCCCTTTACTCCTCAGCCTCTTCGATTTCGAAGCAATTCACCGGCTGAGGACAGAGACTGTCTGAATGCTCATGTCACTTAACCTCCATGGCCAAATGAAGACACTGTCCCAAAGGCACACTGGTGGGCAAAGTCAGTTTTGGATTTGGATCCTATTATTCTGATTCCAATCCTGTGCTCACCCCTTGAATAACTACTACATAATATGGTGAAATGTAGACATGTAAGCCTTTTACTGATGGAAAAGAAGTCAAATAACGTCAATGAGGGGACATTACTCAGAATGTCTACAGGGTGACTGCAAAGGACAGGCAGGGCAGACGAACAATTACAGAGGGATGGGGACAGTGATGCCCAAACACACAGGACCTACTACTACATAATTCTGCTTTAAGATAGCTCCATTTCCAGCTTTATCTCTGTCTCTCTCTGTCTTTCTTTATTTCTGTCTCTGTCTCTGTCTCTGTCTCTCTCTCTCACACACACACACACACACACCAAACCCAGACAGCTCTCAGACCAGTCCTGGTCCCAACATCTCTTCCCTTGCAGAGAACCTGGAAAAGGTCAAACCTCCCACGGTCACAGTGTTTGAACCATCAGAAGCAGAGACCTCCCGCACCCAGAAGGCCACACTTGTGTGCCTGGCCACGGGCTTCTACCCCGACCACGTGGAGCTGAGCTGGTGGGTGAACGGCAAGGAGGTCCAGAACGGGGTCAGCACAGACCCACAGCCCTACAAGGAGCGGCCCAACGAGAATGGCTCCAGCTACTGTCTGAGCAGCCGGCTGAGGGTGTCCTCTGCCTTCTGGCACAACCCTCGCAACTACTTTCGCTGCCAAGTCCAGTTCCACGGGCTCAGGGACGAGGATGAGTGGGACAACTCCAGCCGGGCCAAACCCATCACCCAGAACATCAGTGACGAGATCCAGGGCAGAGCAGGTGAGCGGGGCCTGGGGGGCTGGGCGGGGAGTGAGTGAGAGCACAGAAAGGGGGGATCCAGGCAGAAGACCAGGCGGACACAGGACAGGGAGGGAAGACTGAAGCCCAGCATGAGGGTGAACGGGCACCCCGGGGCTAATTCCTCCCCAGATCCTCAGCCCAGCAGAGCCTTGCAGCTGGGGTCCCCTCACTGTCCGAGCCTGTACGGCTCAGCGCCGAGGGGGGCGCCCCCAGCCCTCTGTGCCACCCCGTTCCATGGGGTTCCGGGACGGGGCAGCTCCGCGGGCGCAGCACCAGAAAGACCGTCTAGGCGTCTGCGAGAAGCCTGGTCTGAGCCTGGGGGTCCGTGCTAACCCGGAGGCTGACTCGTGTGTTTGTGTGTGTGTTTGGTTGGTTCTTAACCGAAGCACAGCTGACAATAGTGTTGCCTTAGCGTCAGGTGTGCCAACTCGGCAGCTTTCCGTCTGCTTTAGGAGACGGGGTCTCTCATCCATTCCCTCCCCCTTCTCTCTTTCAGACTGTGGCTTCACTTCGGGTACGTGACCCTCTCCTCTGCTTGGTCTCCGTCTCCCATGGTTTTGTCCTGGAAGGCGAGCATGGAGAACCATGGAGCCCGGGGTGGGGGGTGGAGAGGCCAGAGACACCTGCTCACAGGTCCCTGTGCGCTCTCCCTTCCCGCCCGCAGTGTCCTATCAGCAGGGCATCCTGTCTGCCACCATCCTCTATGAGATCCTGCTGGGGAAGGCCACCCTGTATGCCGTGCTGGTCAGCGCCCTGGTGCTGATGGCCAAGGTAAGGAGGCGGGCAGGACCGGGCAGGCAGGCTGGAGGGAGAGGGTAGAACATCATGCATGGAACATGAGGGGATCTCAGAGCCTGACTCAGCCCTGATATATTCTATTTCTCAAGGAAAGTATAATGGGACTGCCAGACTGGGGAGAAAGTATGGGGATTGTATAGGATGCTGCATCCGAGGATGGGGAGAGTCGACCAGCTATACCCAAAATCAGGCCCAGAGTCAGGCTCTCTGAGCCCCCTCCTGCTGTTCATGGCCCCTGGGACCTTGACAATGCCCTCTCTTCCGCAGGTCAAGAGAAAGGGTTCCTGAGAGCAGCTCTGAAAGTGCATCCTGAGTTGCTCATCATCCTCACCCCAGATTCTCCTTGACGTGCTTCCAGTCTGCATTTCTAAAAGTTATTCTCTCTCCACCTCTTATCTCTTTCTTGATGGGATATCTGTCCCTTCTCTCTGCTTCCCTGCAGACTGAGCTCCTCAACCCTGAAACTGAAATAGACTAAAACAATAAAAGTGTCTTGCCGGGCCGTGTTGTGTCTTGGGGCTATCTATGAGGTTCTGTCCTTTGAAGATTTAAGGAAGGGCCCACCCCTGCAGCGTATGGAGGGACTGACCCTTCTCTCTAAGCAAGGCTGCTTGCTCCTGTTCATCCTGACTGACCCTTCTCTCTAAGCAAGGCTGCTTGCTCCTGTTCATCCTGATGGAGGATGGGCTCCATGGTCCATACCCAGGCCAGAGATAGGCTTGTTTAGGCAGGAAGTCAGGGGTGAGAAGGAAGTTTGATAGCCAAGAAAGGATGGGGGAGGTGGAGTCCCTTGTTGGTGGCCTGCTCTGTTCCCGACTTGGGGCTGGGCCCTGGCACCAGTGCCATCTCCGTTCATCCCCACCACACCCCTGGAAGCAGGTGTCCTCCCTCCTCTGTGGGTGAGGAAGCCACAGTTCACAGATCAAATGACTGGTAAGCGGTGACACCGTGGCACGTTCTCTGGAAGATGGAAATTCGGGAAGTTTGTTCCAAGTAGTGGCCAGAACGGTGTGACTGTCCCTGAGGGACCATGGAGTAGCCACCCCCAACTTCCCGTGCAGGACCCACAGGAACAGACCGAAGGGTGTATTTGTTCCTTAGCAATGCAGTGACAAAGGACCACAAACTTGATGGTTTAAAGCTGTAGAAATTTATTCTCTCGCAGTTCTGGAGTCCAAAATCAAGGTGCAAGCAGGGCCGCACTCCCTTCAAAAGCTCTAGGGGAGAATCTTTTCTGCTTGCTGGTCCTTGGCTTGTGGCAGCATCCCTCCGACCGTATGCCTGTCTCCACATCACCTTCCCACGTCCCTGTGCCTTGATTTCTCCCTTATTTTTTTCTTATCAAGATGGGAGTTATTGGATTTAGGACACACCTGAATTCAGAAGGATTTCATCCTGGGATCCTTGACATGTGCATCTGCAAAGACCTTGTTTCCAAATTGGGTCACTTTTGTTCTGAGGTTCGGGGTGGGCATGAAGTCTAGGGGGACACTATCCATCCCACTGCACTGAGTGTCCAGGAACTGGACGTGAGGGGTTCTCCAGACTCCGCTCCCACAGACCAGGAAAGGACACAGCCCAGGGCGGGGGTGGCCTGGGGAACCCATCACGTGCCTGTAACTTCCCATCAGTCGTAATTATTTCTAGATTTCTCAAACTGCAGCTCAGTTTTTTTCTTTTTATTTATTTTTATAATGACTAAAAAGCCCCCCAAAGGGGACAGAGTTTAGGCCCTAGACCAGCACCCGGAAGAGCCGTGCCTCCCATGCTTTAGACACATGTGGTGTCTCCTCACAAGGGTGGGACGGGAGAGGAGCAGCTGAAGGGACAAGTAAGCTCCCCAGAGAGAAGAGGGCATTGTGTGGACCAGAGGGGGTGGCCTGGGACAGGGCATTGGAGGACAGGTATTTGTGGGTGCAGAGCAGTGAGGGGGCTGAGAAGGAGCAGGATGGAGATGGAGGGGGAGGTGGGGAGAAGATAACCCCGCACAGGAGGGAAACGGGGTCTGCAAGCTTGGTGATCCTCACCTGGGGCGTGCTGAGCAGGGGAATTAGCAGCTGGGAGGATGTGGGGGGAGATGCCGGTGGACACCTGGGGTTTGCCAAAGTGAGGGACGTGAAGAATGAAGGAATGTCCTCAGGAGGGTGAATGACCCCCACCCTCCCGCTCCTGGAGACATAATAGAGCTGGAGAAAGTTACAAACATCATCTAGTCCACACTGCACACCCTGTTTGACCCAAGGAGAGCCTCCTTCCCCTTATCCTTACAGCTGTTTTCTTGTCTCCCTCAGACAGCACCCCCCCACACCTCCCCAATATTCAACTCAGAGCACTAGGAAGTTAACCTCTTCTGCCTCTGCCCCTCTCTCTGGAATCCAAGTAGGTCCTTCTGGACCGATTCTGGGCATCCCATGCATCCTTCCCCAGGTGAAACTGAGCAACGACAGGTTAGATGCAAGGTGATCATATCATGTAGTGCACGAATAGGGACACTACTGAGGGTGAAAGATGGGATTCTGGGACAAAAGAAGTGACTTAGCAGGTGCCTGGGTGGCTCAGCAGGTTAAGCAGGTCATGATCCTGGGGTCCTGGGATCGAGCCCTACCTATGTCGGGCTCCCTGCTTAGCAGGGAGTCTGCTTCTCCCTTTGTCCCTCCCCCTTGCTCATGTATGTTCTCTCTCTCTCTCAAATAAATAAATAAAATCTTAAAAAAAAATGAAGTGAATCAGGATTGTCCCGGCAAACTAGGACACATGGCCATTCCAATTAAAGGGGCTCCCAAAGAGTTTCTGGGTCCAGAGAATGGGAAGCACTGAAGCGATTCCTCGCAGGCCTGGACCTGTCTGCCTATTCTAGTCTCAAGGCTCATCTAAACTTCATCCCATTGAAGACACCTGTGGGCAGAAGGTAGCCCAGGGGCAAACTCCACAAGTGAGACCAGTACAGGGCAAAGTGTGCTTATTGATTGAAGAGACTTAGAAGCCAGGCATCTCTAGGAGGATGCCTGGGGTCCCCAAGTTCTCACCATTCCCGAGGGCACAGCTGGACTCACCTTAGGAAGCACTCCAGGAGAGGAATCTCAACCCTGTGACTTTTAGAGATTTACTTAAAAATTAGGAGGGAAAGGGGAGCATCCAACTGGTCAGGTCATCAGGAGAACATCTTGGTAGGGGGTGAGGTTCCTGTGGGGAAGGGCTGCTCAAGCCACTGTCACTTGCCCAGAAAAATTTTCCTATCAGCACTAGTATCTGAAAGACTCACACGCCCTCCTCCTGTGGGGCTCATGGTCAGGCTACACAGGCTGGGCAGTGGGGATGGGGGCAGAAGGTGCTGGGACCATCCAAGAGACAAAGATTTTTTCTCTTGTAAGTAAGTGATTAGGGAAGAAGGAGGGAGAGAAGAGAGAAAAAAAGGATTTCAGAACAAGAGAGGGTGGAAAATGAGCAATGGATCCTGATAGATCTTAATATCTCCATTTCCTGCCCTGAGGTATTTCCCTATTTTTCCTCTTCCATAGGGACCCAGGGAAGGGGAGCCTGACTGATCTCAGCCTTCACAGTCAGTGTGATACACAGTGCTAAATGTCCTGTGTAGGAGGACATTCATGACGTCACTACTTAGGGATGGATGTGGGAACAGATGATTGGCACTTGAAACCAAAAACATGCTCAAGCCTACATGTATTTTCATTTAGGGGTGCTAGGAGATGCTAATGGGGATCAGGAATGGCTAAAACCCCCATGTCAATTCTTAGAACCACTACTGACCTATGGATGAATTGCTCTTCTGCTCACCCATTGACCTCTTGTCAAACTTTCATGACCAAGTTCACTTTTACTCTGTCCATGAAATTACCCTGTGCCCATATAAGAAGACTTCTAGTATGGAAGGCCACCAAGCCTGGGCAACAATTTTAATTACAGTTCATTCCCATTGTTTGTGGCAGACTCCTGTAGTTACCAGAATGGTGATTTCTGGGCCTTGATACCCCATAATCTGAGATGTTATCCACCCCATCTGGGCCCCAAACACAAAGAATTTCCTGCCTTCATCCAGGGCTGGATATGTTCCCCTCCCACCTTGGAGACTTTCTGTTCTAGAGCTATGTTTATGGATCTGAGGTCCCCGGGTTCCTTAACACACCATTCCTCTCTGCCTTCCCTTAGCATTTATTGTGACCGCACTTGGCCATATCCTGAATCATCTCCCTCCAACAGAGGACCTAGTCTCTGCTCACCACACACTCACAGTCCCGACTACATGGGGAGTCTCCTCCATTTCTGTCTAGTGTCCTTATTTTTGCTGTACTTGGAGTCCTAATAGGGTTCCCTCCGTGGGGAGGATGGGGTTCCAGTGATAAATGAGTGGATCTGTACGTCAACAAGAGCCCACAGCCGTGACTATCTCCCCAGGAGCATCCTCAACCAGCTCTGAGTATCTCAGCCTGTCCTCTGTGAGTCTGAGGGGTGGTCTTCACAGGAGACTGCCCTCCGGTGCTTCCTGTGGACCTAGCGCCCTACTGCTTCCTGATCAAATGCACTGACGGAAGGAAGTGCTTTTTTTAAAATGGCGACTTGAGGGTGGTCCTGGGCATGACCCTTCCTGTCCAAGTGCTAGGTCACTCCAGCAATTACAGCTGGGTCCTTTGCACCCTCATTCCCACGGTGAGACTTCGTCTTGACTGGGTCTGGGAATTACACACGCTTTCGCTGGTAGGGGTTCTTGTATCCCCCCAGTTATGCTTGACCTGTCCTGGGAACAGGGAGCTCTCCATCTGCCTGAGTAGCCATTTCATCACCGGATGGCTCTTGTGAAGAATTCTGTCCTGTTTCCGTATCCATCAATCTCAATATCACACCTGTCACACCCCTCATTGACCATCACAATACTCCCAGGGGAGCACTTCCTGTGTCAGCTAGCAAGCCCACCCCAGCCGAGTCTACACATCTCTGAGAGACAGAATAAACCCAACCCTTAAAAGCTGGAGTTTGCAGAGGAGAAAAAGCCTGCAGCAGAGAGAGGAGAACATTATGACAACAAAGAATATGCACTTCCGAGCCAGAGAGACCTTGGTTGAAGCCTCAGATCTGCACTTATCAGCTTTATGACCACCTCTGAGACTCAGCTTTCCTTCTTATAAAATGGGCTGAATCACAACCCTGACTTCATAAGGTGGTTTCATCTTATTAATGCACACAACATGCAAAGCTGCTCTCCCAGCCTCAATAAATATTAGCTACTATTATAAAAATTTATTATTAGCCTAAAGTTTATTTTCTGGCTAAACATTTCCAGTTCTCTCTCAATGTTTTTCTCATATGGCCCAGTTTTGAGCACCTCCAACTCTCCACAGCCCAGCCACCCTCTTCTGAAAACATTTATGTTTGTTTTCAGCCTTCTACTTTTCTAAAAGTGTGCTGTTCAGAACAGAACACAGGGCCACGCGGGTTCGCTATTGTCTACACTGGGTCTGTTAGGGCAATTTTCAACATCCTGTACCCACTCACAGAACTCACTTTTGACTCAGACCTTGGGTCTTTTTCACAGGTTCTGCTATGAGTCATACACTACCCTTCCGGTGTGCAGACAGTTGCTTTTCTCTTTTTGGGGGGTTGGGGAGAGATGAGGGGAGACAGGGAGTACTTGTTTAATCTTATCACATTTCTTTAGCTGATCTCTTCAACCTGTCTAGTTTCTGAGAGTCTAATTCTGCAGATCATTGTATTGACCCCTCCATCCTCTTGTCACTTGGGTCTGAGGGTTGCACCTTATGTATTCTTCTACAAGCAGCTCATAAAATTCATGGCAAGATCACAGCTCAGTACAGAGCCCACGTTCCTCTAAGCTTTGTCTGAGATCCAGGAGCTGCTCAAACACAGAGAATTAGCTTCTGGTCCTCCTCTGTCCACAGCTGCATGGCCCTAGACAACTCCTTTTGCTTCTTGGGGCTTCTATCACCTTATTTGTGAAGGGAGGAGATTGGGTAAAGTGATGTCTAAAGAATCTTCAACCTCTGCTCTTTAGATTCAGTGATTCAAAGTCTGCAGGCCCCAAATCACCATGAGGAAGAGAACTCGGGGAATCTAAGTTTTTCCCAGACGCACATCATTCACACAGTGACACAGCCTCAGGGGCTGTCTCTGAGGGGGAGGGGGCTGGTGCCAACCCTGGAACCCCACAGTTAAGGCACCTGGAGCCCTGACACCTGTTCCTGGCCCTCCTCCAGGAAGGAGGCTGGGCTGGGCTGGGCCATGAATGAGGAGAAGAAAATAGTGTTTCAAGGAGAGTGGCCTTGAATCAAAGGCAGGAAGTAAAAAGATCCAGTTTGGGGTCTTTTGGGAGACAACTGGGGGAGGTTTGGGGATGTCTAAGCGCAGGGCTGGCTGCTGAGCTCTTTATCTCTGAGTAACATCATAACAGCCACCCACCTGCCCCTAGCTCATCTCAGGGGTCACAACAGGATGTGGTCTGACATTTAGCAGGTCCTGCATCTGGAGGCCTTTGAAAGTCCTCCCCCCTCCAGCCCCCCTTCTGAGCATCATGAGAACCACAATCACCACATCCTGCCCCAACCCCTTCCCTGCGGCTCTTTCTACTGAGCCTCCGGTGAGCACCGTGGCAGTGGAAAGAGAACTACAGAGGGAGAGGAAAGGCCCTCTAGAGGGGAATCTAGGCACCGCAGCTCCCCGTGCAGACCACCCCACCCCCAACACGTCTGCACCTGCTGGAGGTGACACCGAGATCAGAGGCTGCAGCCGGTGCCCTGGAGATAGTGAAGAAGGAAAACAGGTGCAAACCGCTCTGGCCCACTTGGGGTCCCTCCTGGCCTCACATCACTCCGGCAACTCCCTCCTCCCACCTGTTCCCTAAATGTGCACCCCCACCTCCCCACCTTCCCCCATTGCACCCTCCTGCTTCCTTCCATTCATCTAATGAGAGGTGCTAATGAGTCACAGGAAAGGCAGCCCCAGATAATCAACAGACTGAGCATGGGCAGTCCCTGGATATCTGAGCTGGTGTCTGTGTGCTGGACTCCCTGGGCTTCTCTAAAGCCTCATCCCCTACTGCTGAGGCGGGTGAGGTCTGTGTGATGGCTATCTTCAATCCCAGCTGGCTAAGAGGAGGAGGGAGAACATAATGCAGAGAGAACAGAAAACCAGAGAGAATCCCCTGGAGGAGGGAGTGGGAAATGACAGGCTACGTCACAGGCCAAGCGTGCTTGGGCTACACCACACTCCACGCAAAGCATATAATCCTGGACAAAAATATGAAACAGCCCAATTTCAGCGTCACCAGCTCTCCAACCCTGGATCTTTCCTGACTTCCTCAGCCGTTGAGAGCTCCTGGCTCACTCCCTATCAATCCCATGAGTGCCTGAGATCCAGGCAAAACAACTTGAGTTTCCTTGGCCCCCGGCATGTGGCTCTGGATCTTCCACGTGCCAGTGGCCTAGGAATGACATGCATAGGAATTGTGATCCTGCCATGCCTCCAAAGTCAGCCAAGAATGGGGTCCTGGAAGCTCTCCTAGAAAGGAGGCTGCCTCATCTGCACCAGGCATGAGTGATATTGATGAATTCCTTGCAGGAGAAAGTATATCTGAGCAGCATCTGCCATCCTGAGCTAATTTCCTTTGTCCCCTGAAATTAAGGTGATGGTAGATTCCTGAGTCCTTAGACATAGGGAAACCGTTAGGGCTGAGGACTCGTATTCATGAATAGGGCAGATAACATGGAGGATGTTAACTTGTTTTGATGAACTTGGATGGCTTTCAAGCCTCTCCTTGACAAGCTTCCCCTTACCTAGTAACGTCCTCCTGTCTTTCTGTCACTCTGTGCAATGATCAGGGTTGTTCACTCACTGCTTTTCTAGAACTTACAATATTCACTGGGAACTCCACATTTCTATTCAAACAGATTCTCTGGCTGAGAATGTCATTTTGCTTATCTAAATGCTAGCTTCCTAAAAACCTAACCATCACTAAAACTTCTCCTTTGTGACGTTTTCCAGAACTTTTGAATATCTTACAAGAATGAAAACCTGTCTTACCTCTCCTACCACTTGACTAGTAGTGATTACCTGGAACAGCTCTCTGTGAGGGATTCTGAGACTGCATCAATCCCCACCAGAAACCACCAGCATCTGAAGGGATACCACACAGGGTACAAGTCTCACCGGCTTGCCATCCGACTATATTCAGCATTTTTAAATATTTACTACATGGCCTAAAATTTAATGTTTTTTTTTTTAAATAAGTCTTTCTTTTGGGTAAGTTGGGATCAAAATATCTTGTAAGCTAAAAGAGGAAAATAATATCTGTTGAAAATTGGACCCTGTAATGGGGCGTTAGAACACCATCTCATTTAATACACTGAATCCAGTGAGGGAAGTTTGACAGGTGAGGAAAGAGAGATGAGATAATTAGCCCAAGGTTAAAACCAACTGGTAAATTTAGACTCAAAAACCAAGGTGCCTTAAAAATACAGAGACAGAAAAGATCAGGCAATGAGGAGAGAAGTCAATAGGTGAAGCACGGGACATCTGGGCCAGTAGAACTGTTTGTAGGACACTGGTATCTTTGTCGAAAACCACAGACAGGTACAGCATAAGAAGTAACAAACTGCCACACCAGTGTCAGATGTTAATATCAGGAAGCTGGGGGAGCAGAGGGACAAATACGAGAATGTGCTCGATTATCCATCCGCTCAATGCTGATGTGACTCTAAGCCAGTTCTGAAGGTAATCTGGCAGCACTGTTTCAGGGAGAGATCCAACTCTGCTAATGTTCAATAATCAGCTAGCAAACAAACATTAGCTTGAAACGTTGTTTACTTTTTAAGTGTGAACCAAACTTGAGTTGCAAATGTACTGCTTGCCTTAGTAAATTAATATTTTCACACATGGGGGAGAAAAAAGCCAACCAAGTGCCTTGATTAAGCCATGCTGTGACTACGCCTAGCACCATCTTGAGTGCAACTTCGTTTTCCTTTCTGATCCCTGTGATGGCTCAGAGCGCCCAGCCCAGCATGTGCTAGCTGCTTAGCACAGAAGCAGATTCTGAAGGGGCAGCAGGAGCCCTTGGGCATTCGTAAACACCATCTTGATCACCGTCTATCTGTGTCTCAGATTTTCCTCCGCAGATCGAAAGGTACTGAAAATAAACAAATGTTTGAACTGTCCTAGACGAAGTGATGCCAGGAACAGAGTATTTTAAGATTCTTGTGCCCCCTCGTGGAGTACAAAGGATATTAGAAAAGAAAAGCTTGTTAAGAATAAGGAGGACAAGGGAGGGATGAGGGACTGATGGATGAGGAAGGAAGCTCCGTTGCCAAGGGAACTGTAGCATCTCTTCCCAGCCACCCCCAGAAGCCTTTTCCTCTCCTTCATTCTCATCCAAGTAATTTCTCTTTTTTAGGGTTTTACCATTATACACGTGTGCCCTCAACTTGTTCCCTCTTTTGTATGTCTTTGGTCATCATCTGCTTTTCTGCTCCCTTTTGCTACAAGGGAAGGGATGAGACACAGTAGAATACGAATTAAAAAGCCTAAAATCCAAAACAATAATCACAATCCCTAAGTGTAGTTTCTGATACTAACAAGAGCACAATTCCAGCCCGCAAGAGAACAGCCTACTGAACACCCTGCCCCTTCCCCAGCACAAAGCCTCATCCAAGTTTCCCTAAGACATCTACTCTCTGCAGAAAGATCAATAGAAGGAGACTCTCCAGGTGATGAAATTTAGCCACTGAAGTCACCTGAGTTGGCATCCTCCTACTTGCCCACCTGTCTGCCACCACACCACATCCTGCTACTGGTGTTTCCCACCTCTCTCACTCCCCAGTGTGGACAGACAGGAATTCAGGCAAAGAGAGTGTGAGGCAAGGTCCAGCTCACTTTGAGGGCTGGAGTATAACAGCCCAGGACAACGCATCCGTGCCCTGGGAACTTGACTACGTGTATGCAATCCACAGGTCCTACACACAAATATCTTTTTGTTCTCCCTGAGAACTTAGTAAAGTTCTTTTGGAGAATCTGGCTGATTCCGTGGTTCTCACAGTGGCTGACAATCAAACACCCAAGTATCCTCCACCCAGCCCCAGAGTGAGGGCTCCGGGAGAGGGTGGGGTTTTTGCACAGATGTTTACCCCACCCACCTCAGTGTGAGACTCCAGGCGCAGAGGTAGAAGCCAGAGTCGCTGAGGAGGAGCTTCTCAGAACTCAGGATGAACTGACCATCCTGGGGCCTGAAGGCTGTGAAGTTCTGCTGTGTCTCACGAACTATCTGGTCAACACTTAAGGAGGAGAAGAGCAACTGTGGGGTCCCTGCCAGGGACTGCCAGTACCCATATAGATAAGGGCTTGATGTCCCCTTCACGGTGCATTCCAGGGAGAGCAGGCTGCCCACAAGCCGCACCCTGACAGGTGGCCATTGGTGGATGGTCTGAGCTCCGATACCTGAGGGAAGTGTAAAAACCCATTTAGCGTGAAGAACCCCAATGGAGCTTGCCTTCCTTCCTGACCCAGGGGTGGCTCAAGTCCATCCATGGCTCAGGCATATGGGATCAATCCATCGGAGGGAGTAGACCGGAAGGGCTAAGAGTGCAGAAGAGCACTGGGCAAGGGGAGACCAAGAGAGCAAACTCCTTCCCAGAGGATAGAGAAAACCAAGACTCAGCATACCAGTCACTAGGATTCAAGTCCCATATTCATTCCAGAAAATGGAAGGCATGTACTAAAGGGAGTCAATCCAACAGCTGAGACCCTGGATTCGAAGGGTTGGCATGCGTGAGGACTTGAGGGGAGGTTTGCCAGAGAGAGCAGCACCCACCTAAGAAAGTGCCCAGGAGAAGGGCAAGGAGACAGCAGAGCATAGTTCAAGCCAGCCTCAGCTCAGCTAGTATGGTTGACACCTCCTCATCTGGGCCAGAGCTGTGGCTGCAGGGCTCCTCCCTCTTGCAAATCTGCTGCCACAGAGCAGAGTGATCATTTCCCCTCAAGCTGGGGAGGAAATGAGGCTGGTCCTTTCTTAAGTGTGTGATGAATCACCGCATCCTCCTTGGGAACCAGCTTTACCCTGCACCTTATCTTTACTGAAATCCTGCTGAAGTCCTAGTATGTAAATATGTTGAAGGACTCATTATTTACCTGTAAACAAGAGATGACTCTCTGGCTCCCCCAGGAGACCATTGAGAGTCATCGTAACCGAAGGAGAAAGTGTGACAGCAGCAGGGTGATGAAAAGGGATTTCAGTCTCTGAAGCTAGAAACCAGCTATAGGACATGTCACCTGGGTAGCTGGAAAGGAGATAAAAGCGGATCAGAGCTCAAGAGATTTAGGTCTTCAGGGTATTCAAAGTAAAAAAGGCTCAGCTCTGAGGAAAGGAAGCCATTCTGACAGCCAACCAAGGGATCTGCATCCTCTTCATCCCTGGCCCACAGGATCTGAGACCTGGACAGGCAGAGTCAACTAGTGAACTGATCAAAGTTGGACTCTGTATTCCCTGTGCCTCTAATGACCTCCCTAGATCTCATTTATGCTCCAAATGCAACATGAGGTAGAGGAAACATCTTGGGGACTTGGAATCAGACCTGGGTTCAAATCAGAGCTCTACTCCTTGCTGGTTTAGGAAGCCCTGATCTTCAATTTTCTCATCTGTAAGATTAAGAGAAGGATTAGAATACCTCCAAATGGTTGAAAGATGCATGTTGCCTGGTGCAGGCAACTCTTACAAGTGTTGGCTGGGTTTTGGACTCAAGGGAAAGCCTGTGCTTGCAGCAGGCTGGGAGATTTACAGTGGGATGGGATGAAGGGTGGGGGCTGAGGGAATGACACACGAGAAGCATTGCCAAGCCATCGATTCATAATAGTTGAGGATGAGAATCGGCTAAGCAGCTGGTAGAACCTCATTCTATTGAAATGAGACATAAGACCCCAAGATGCCTGGAGGACAGCCAACGTGTCCCAGCCAACCTCCTCTTCCCTCTTCCTTTGCCATGCCCTGTCATCTGAAGATTCATTTTCAAGACAATTATCCTCTTTGGATTGGCTGTGATGGAGTGCCTTAAGGTGAGTACCTAGGAAAGGAAGAAATAGAAGTGACCTAACAGGGAGAAGGAGCCTGAGACAAATCAAGCATCTGTGTCCCATCACCCTTTCATCAGGGTCTAGTGATGTAATATCTTTGTTATTATTCCTGATGCCGCAGTCACACGATTCAAAGTTAGCGTTGGGGTTCTAGCTTCTAACAGAGCGTCAGCTGCAACACTGTATTTGTGGGAGAGTATTGGGTTTTTTTAATCTTTCCACATTTAATGAATCCTTTTATAATATTTAAATAATGGTAAATCAAGTGGTAAGTGTAGTATGCATTCTGTGAACATTTAGAACATATGAAAAATTGCTATCGCCAACTAGTTGTTCACTCTCAGTTTTTAGAAGTTCATTGAGAGGACTCAATATAATATGTATTCATGTCAGGATTGGAGGGAGTGAGCCCAAAATGGACACATGCCCACAGGCACACACGCAGCCTCTTTTCTCCTTTTCTTTCCCTTTCTGTCCTTCATGTCTGCCCCTGGGATTTTTATTGAGCGAGTGAAGGGAGGGAGGCAGAGGGTGGCCCCAGATACAGGGCGAAGGGAGCGTTCTTGCTCTTGATGAGACCATGTCATCCCTCCATTTGGCTGGCAGGCTTTCACACCAGCTAAGGCTGTGTGGGTCCTGCACAGCCCATGAGAACTGACGTAACTCATCCCCTGCATTGGCTCAGTGTCATCACCACGCATGGAGAGCAATGTGGTCTTCCTCCTGAGAGATGGCACAACAGACTGGAGGGCGAAGAGACATGTCAGCCAGATCGGGGGAGCCAGCTGGCTCCTGACTCTCTGATGATTGTCACAACTCAGTAGCTTGGAGCAACTTCCATATGGCTCATGCCTTAGAAAAATAGCTCCTCACTCTCTGTCCCCATCTGTAATATCGCTTATTCATTCAATTCATTCAAGTCATTCATATATTGAAATGTGGATGAGAATATGATTCCTCTACTCTGTTACAGCTGAGGGAGGAACCGGCCATATCTCTGGCCCAGATGAGGAGGTGTCCGCCAGACAAGCTGAACTGAAGGCTGGCTTGAACTATGCTCTGCTGTCTCCTTGCCCTTCTGGGCACTTTCTTAGGTGGGTGCCTGCCTCTCCGGCAAGCCTCCCCTCAAATCCTTTTGGTACCATGTTGGGTTTCTCTCTCCTCACTAGATTCTTAATGAATCACTACTGACAGGATAAAGCTTTATACATGAAGAGAATGACAATAAATTTAACTCTTCTCTTTTTAATTTTAAAACTGAAATCTATCCCTAAATGATGAATTTGGAAGACACTTGGAGGGTCTATCTGTTCCTCTGTGAAAGAGCTAAAAATTACTTTGGCTACGGGAAAGGGAGGAGGGTTAGCCAAGGAGGGGTTCCTGCATTTTCCTGATCTCTCTTTCTCTGTGTCCTGGCCTCTATACCCTGATCAGTAAAAGAAATGAGAGACAGGTGTAGAATCAGAAGCTCAGAGGTTCTTGCAGAGGAGAGTTATGCTAATTTCCAGGGTGAGGAGAACCAGGTCCTGGGTCCGTACATGTCACTCATACCAGACCGGTAAGGAGAAATGGCTGTGGGGGTGCCTGGGTGGCTCAGTCATTAGGTGTCTGCCTTTGGTTCGGGTCGTGATCCCAAGGTCCTGGGATCGAGCCCCGCATCGGGCTCCCTGCTCAGCGGGAAGCCTGCTCTCCCTCTCCCACTCTCCCTGCTGGTGTTCCCTCTCTCGCTGTCTCTCCCTGTCAAATAAATAAATAAAATCTTAAAAAAAAAAAAAAAAAGAAATGGCTTGTGGTAAGCAGAGTAATGCCCCTGCCAAGTCGTCAGCATCCCCAATTCCCAGAACCTGTGAGTCTGTTGGGTTACATAGCAAAGGGGAATTAGGGTTGATGATGGAATTAAAGTTTCTAATCAGCTTTGTTTAAAATAGGGACACTATCTTGGGTTACCCAGGTGTGCTCAATGTAAGCCCAAGAATCCTTAACTATGGAAGGGGAAAACAGAAGAGAGAGAAAGATGTGGTGGCAGAAACAGAGTCAGAGAGATCTGTGTTTCTGGCTTTGAAAGGCAGAAGGGAGTCATGAGCCAAGGAGTGCGGATGACCTCTAGAAGCTACAAAAGGCAGGGAAATTATTCTCTCCTAGAACCTCCAGAAGGGAACACAGCTGGGCTGTGACCTAAATGATGTTAGCTTAACAAAACCTGTGTCAAACTTCTGAACTATAGAACTGTAAGACAGTACGTGTGTGTTGTTTTAAGCCATAAAGGTTGTAGTAATTCATTATAGCAGCAATGGAGAACAGATACATGGCTCGACAACGCATCTTGACAGAGAGACCTGAAATAGTCTCTCAGGAACCCCAAGGCACTCAGGATAGATTAGGAATAGCCATGCTCTCATTCATGTGAAAACATCAAGCCTGAAGAGACCTCCTCGTTGAAATATGAAAGACATAGAGCATCCTGCATGGATCAATAGGGACTGAAGGACAGACAAACACACCTAAGAGGCAGCAGGTATAAGTGGGGACAGAGGCTGAAAAGCAGTATGAACGAGAATTCTGAAGAAAAGATAAACAATGACCAAAGACCAAGTACCCTCCCTGCCAATGCCTTGACACTTCCTAAGCTCCCCACCGAACCAGGAAGAAAGATAAGGAGAAAAGCATTGTCTGAGAAACCTGTCTGAGAAACCCCTTAATGAACCACGTGTGTACCCCAATGGGATGGGAACTTAAAAACAAAATGATACTAATCATAGAAAATAAAATTATTTTGCCTACCCAATATCGGAAGCCACAAATTTCATATCCAACTGACACGCATGTTAAATCCAACAGTAAGTAGGGGCTATGGAAAACACACAAAAAAATAAGATGTGATACTTGCCTTCCATTAACTTATTATCCATTAAGTGAAAGGTGGGAAAGTCATTCAGATAGCAAAGGCTAAAGGAGTCTGGGGACTTCTGCTTCCCACCATGATGAAGAAACTGGTATCCAGTTAGTCCTCTGTCTTCGTTTCCTTGAGCCACTGTAACAAAGTACTGCACCCTGTGTGGCTTAAAACAACAGAAATGTATTGTCTCACAGTTCTGGAGTCTAGAAGTCCAAAAGGAAGATGATAGCAGGGCCGTGCTCGCTCTGAAACCTGGAGGGGAATTCTTTCTCCCCTGTTCCTACGTCTGTTGAGTTGCTGGCAATGTTTGGCATGCCTCAGTTTGTAGGTACGGAACTCCAGCACGGCCTCTGTCGTCTCCTCACATGGCCGTCTTCCTACAAGGACACCAATCATATCGGATTAGGAGCCCAAGGGACTCCAGTATGACCTCATCCTAACCCAACTAATTACATCTGCAATGACCCCATATCCAGTGAAAAGATCTTTCAAAAACCTTGGAAAAACTTAAATAACCCACCACCAGGAGACACACACTACAAGAAATGTTAAAGATTATCTTTCAGGCAAAATTAAAAAAAAAAAAAAGTCCAGAGGGAGTTGGTAAGACAGCTGTTGGGAAGAGGTGGGGGGGCTACGATATAAAAGGGGAAAAAAAAGCTTGGATGTATAGCACTGACCAGTATCATGAATATAAATCTTTCCTCCGTGGCCAGACTCAAGCTATCAACAGTTGAACAACGAGGTCAGGATATTTCTGAATATATAACAGCTGGGTCTCATGAGCTGCTATAAGCCAGCTACAGAAGATTACTGATGGAATATCAATAGTAAATATGTGATAAATATAAAAATGACACTTTTAATTTTTTTAAAAAATAGCTGATTTTCTACTTCCAACCAAAATGAAGTAAGGGACAAAATATATAAAACAATAGTGGTTAAGATGTTAGACATCATGCAAGGAAGGACAGGAAAAGTCAGGTGAGTTTTATAATTGCCTGAGCTGCTCCTTTAAGAGAGTTTCCAGGCTGTGGGCACCGAGGGGAAACCCAGGTAGAGACCAGCGAACCCCTTGAGCTGAGAGAGGAGAGAGCTGCCCAAAAAGAGAATTTTAGAAATCTTTAGATCTTTAGTATTTAGCAGAGTGCCGATCAGAGCACGGATGCAAGGAAACTATCTGAGGCTGGAAAAACCACCACTCAAAAGGATTAAAGAGAACAGTGACTGGATTTCACATAGGGCCAGAAATAGTGCATATTCTCACCAGCCAGACTAGAAAACCTTAAAATTCACAGAGTATTGTGTAGAGTACTCGAAGTGCTTTGCCTCAGGCAGGGAAAATAATTATCCCTAGCCTAAATGCTGGTCCGGTCCCACCTAACAAATATTTAAAGCCAGACACAAAAGGATCAGATTGTTTCCAAGGAAGCTAACTGTGTTCTAAAATAGAGCCCAAGAATATTTATAGGAATATAAAAATCCCAACACAAAAGTAAAATTCAGTGTGTGGCATGCCATAAAAAATTACCCGGCTTGCAAAGAAGCCAAAAAATATAATTCATAGTGGGAGAAAAATGAATCCATCAGAACTAACCCAGAACTGACACAGATACGAGAATTATAAGACAAAGACCTTAGCATGATTATTATAAGTGTATCCCATATGTTCAAGAGGCTAGAGGAAAGATGTTAAATATAGACATCGAAGATATTTTTTAAAACCCCCAAGTCGAATTCTTAGAGAGGAAAACTACAATGTCTGAAATGAAAAAAAAAAAAAAATTTACCCTGGATTAGATCAATGCTTATCAGAAACTGCAGAAAAAACTATTCGTGAACTCAAAAGCATAGCATTAAAAACAAACCAGAATGAAATCCACAGGGAAAAGGAATTTTTGAAAAATAAACAGACCATCAGTGAGGTATAGGACAACTTCAAATGGCCTAATACACTTGTTGTTGGAGCCCCACAGGAGGAGAGGGATGGAAAAAAGGGAAAAAAATTAGAAGAAATCATGACTGAAAAGTTTCCCCATTTGATAAAACTCTAAACCCTCAGATCCAAGAAGCCTGACAAAACCCAAGCACCACACATACACAAACGCATACACGCACACACCCCAAAGAAGACCATAGTCACATTGCTCAAAACTATTGTTAGAGAGATCTTAAAAGCAGCCAGGGAGTAAAGACATGGTTTGTACAGCGGAACAAGATTAAGGAGGCAGAAGTTTTCCTGACAAACACAATGCAAGAGGGAAGAGAGTAGAGCAACACTTTCAGGGGAATAGAAAAAAGGCGTCAATCTGTGATTCTATACCAAGTGAAAAGCTTTATAGAATCTTTCTTAAACATGCTTGTTCTTTTGCCAAACTTCCACTCAGGATGCCAGCTACCTTTTCCTCCTCTTGCCACAGCCACTCCCATCCTCATTACTGCCCCAGACAGTTCAGCTCTTGAAGAGCACAGCCAGCAAAACCACGGTGGAACAGTGGGTCAGCCCCGCTGGGAAAGCAGTTCCATCATAGCCTCGTTTTACGTAAGCTTCATTGTTTCTGAGGTCACCCTCTCTCCTACACCCCCTCACTGAAAGTGACTCATAAAGTAGACGAAGTAAGTCTCTATCTAGGGAGAACTCTGCTAGTTAGAAAATAAGATTCTTCTCCCTGTTGGTACCCACAAAAACTGGTAAAATTACAAAGATCGTTGGGGAGGGTGGTGATCAGTGTAATTTAGGGCTCAGATCTTGCATTTACAGTGTCCCAATTCAGCAGAGGAAAGTCCAAGCAAAAGACAGGAGTTTTCATGAGATATCAGGCCTGATTTGGGAGTCCTTGACACAGAGATAAGGGTTGAAATGTTTGGAATGGATGAGATGTCCAAAGTGTAGGAAAAGAACAAAGGTCCAAAAACAAGAATGGATGAAAATCCATACACTTTTGGGCAAAGGAAGGAAAAAAAGCTTGAGAAAGAAAGAGGGTAGTCCTAGAAATAAGAAGAGAAGTGGGGTGGCAGCTGGGAGCTAAGTGGAGACGGTGACCAAAAAGAGAGGGTGAGAATATTTAAAAGGCCATAAAAAGATCAATAAAATCTGGAGTGTGTGAAATCACTGGTATCGTTGATGGGAGGCGGTGAGAGCCACGGATGTGGCGCACTCTTGTGACAAATGGCAGGTGGGTGGAGAGACCAGAGGGGAGTTAAGGGGGACAGTAGGGTTGAGGCAAGTCTTTTTTCCCAAGGAAATTGCAATCTGGTTTTTGTTCAAAAGGCAAGAGGAGGAAATCTGCGAAGACAGGAAAATGAAAGATGCCAAAGAGAGAAGGTAATTGGGAAACAAGGGAAGCAGGAAGAAATTAATTCTTGGGCACTGAGAGAGGGGGAAGTTCTTCCTCTGAAACAGGAGAAAAGAAATTTTGAAAAATGTCGCAAGGATAGACTTGCAGTGAGGAGGGCCAAGAGGCATATTGGAAGATGCTGACTCTAACTCGTGATCAGTGAAAGGTGAATTTAAAACAAACAAACAAACACCATTTCACCCATCAGGTTGGCACAATTAAAAGAACCAATAATCTCTGACGTTGGTGAGCATGTGGGGAAATACATACTCCGTTTACACAGCTGGAGCGGAAGCGGCAGCAGTCTTTGTGGAGGGTAATCTGGCAATGTTTATGAAAAATGTACATAACATTTACTGAGCAATTCTCTTCAAAGGAACAATTCCATAAAAATACATGTACATGCAGGCAGTCAATTTTGCTAGGATTTATGTTATGGCATTGTTTATAAATGGCAACATGTAGGAAACACATAAATACCCATCAGTAAACGGATGGAAAATAACTATCCATAACATACCGTACTAGGCAGCGGTACTGTTGAATGAAATAAAGCCATTTGTGGTACCATGGAAATATTCCCAAGATATGCTGTTAAGTAGAAAAAACCAAGTTGCCAAATAATATGTATAAAATAATACAATTTATATCAAAACATATTCCCAAACACATACACAAAGCAGTTTATGTATATGTGTGTGTGCACGGGCACACTCATTCATTCCACCAGTCCTCACTGAGTGCCTGCTATCCATTCCCACGTGGCTTATTTTAGTAAGGGATGCAAATAAAGAGAGAAAAAAGGGGCTGGAAAAATGCACACCAGATTGATACTAATAGTTATTTCTGAAAAATAAAGCAGCAAAAAATGTCAAGAGAGCCTTTGTCTGATTTGCAGTGTTTGTATTTTTGGAGCTAGATGTATTTATATAACACTATTGAGTACCATCCACTGAGCCCGGTCTCACTCCCCTTATTTTGAGCAGGTAACTAAATGAATTAAAGTCATTAGGCTCAAACCCCATCATCTCTTCTTCAGTCCACAGTAAATGCCTATTGAGAAAAGCATCTAAAAAGGTGCCAGAATAGTTCAGACTCATAGAAAGTCAGGAGGTCCATCTGCAGATGTATAAGTGACAGAAACAAGGAATGGCATGAGTGAATGGTCCAAGACAGGGAGAGAGAGAATATGTGGATTGGAAACTCTGAAAGAAAAGATGCTGAGAACGAACTGTCTTGTAAGATAAAGGCACATTCAGTGCTTGGCCCGAGGGGTGTGGGATCTAAGACCTTGTGGGGTTAAGGAATCCAGAGACTGAGCTCCTACCGGGATGTGGGGGGGGGGGAGGGGAGCGGGGGCGCTCTGGAGATAAGAGCGTAGATCAGCTACTGAATCATTCTAGGAGGTGATATGGGTCAGCAGAGGAATCTAAGCTATCCGTTTCAAGAGGGGTGTGGACTTCAAATAATGAGGAGCGAGGAGCGCAGGAAGGGTGGGAGAAATGCCCCAAGCGTACTCAGTGCGGGCCGCCACCCTCCCCGACCCCTCCTTCGGTGCCCGCATTGGAGAGCTCCCAAGGGGAGAGAGAAGCACGAGGAGCAGTATCAAAAGAGAACTAGACAGGGCGAAGGTGCCGGTTCAGAAAAAAAGGTGAGAGAAAAAGACAACTATGTACCACCGAGCAGACACGAGCTGCGTAAAGTCAATAGCAACGGGACGAGCCCGGTGCTACCAACAGGATGGAGGGTGGGGACCAGGTCACACCGCGGCGGTGGTGGAAGCCGGCGCGCGGAGCTCCGGGTGTGGCTCCCGGGATCACGGAAGCCTTGGCAGGTGGCAAAAAGGACAGCCATTCAGAGGAAAGTCAGAAGGAGAACCGGGGCGTCCGGTTGCGGTCACTCCCAGAGCAAGGTGTCCCAAAGAGGGAAAATGAGGCTTTGGATGGGAGAAGCCAATGCACATGCACACGCACACGCACCTCTTCTCTCCTGCGCACACCCTAAGATTCCAGCATAAGACTTGTGATGAGTCACATCAATAGCAACGATTATTTGACCTGTCAGGGGTGTTTACTCCTGACTACACTACTAAGATCAGTGAGGATGTGACAAAGCCTCACTTAGAACTCCGCTTAGAATCTTCCAGCGCTCTGTTCGAAGGCGGGTCCTCCATTATAATGGAGCTTCTCTCACTGGAGCAAGTTGAGACAGAAGCAAATTGGGAAATTTTCGGGAAAGTGAAGAGTTACTGAAGAAAGCGTCTTATGAAAAACAATAAGCTGCATATGCAAATTGAAATTCCCAAAACAAGTTTTAAAATTAGTGGATTAAAGAGATAGAAGGCATGGGCAATTTCTTTTTTCTAATAGAGAACCTGCTATTATGTTCAGGTGCAATCTAGTGGTTTCCATGTATCATCGCCCTTAAAGTAAACCTGCATCATCCTATTCCAAGTCACTAGTAAGGGCATGGAGGCTTGGAGAGACTAAATCACCTGCCCAAGGTCACACAACACAGGCATCATCTGGGTTCGGTCTAATGCTTACCGACCACAAAGCTCGTGTGGTTAAGCTACTACACTACATTATTCCTCACCGGAGAGTGAGAACAGCCAGGATTCACATTGCTGTGTGCAGAGAAACATGCCCTTCACCCCGACTATCTATTTGTGTTTACGCTTCCTCAGGCCCTGTTGTTAGTGTTGAAATGTTTAACAGCTCTATCCTGACGAAGACCCTATGCTCCAGGGGCTTTGATTATCAACCCCACTCCACAGATAAGAAAGCTGAGGAACAGATAAGTTACATAATTCTGCCCACGACCGCAAGATTAGCGGGTACTTGAGCCAAGAGGCCAGCCCAAGGTCATCTGGCACCAAAGCTTCAATGATGGTGGTGTGCCCATTATCAAGGTAAATGCTTGCTTTTGCTTCCCGCCGTGGAGACAGAAACAAGAGAAAGCTCAGATGGGAGGCAAGAGATGAAATACTTTTAATTTTCCTCTTCCCAAGAGTGTTGAACAAGCAAAAAACAAAACAAGATTTTTTCCTGTGAGCATATGCATTTGCAGTGTTAAGAATTTCAAGTATTTGGGGCGTCTGGGTGGCTCAGTCATTAAGCGGCTGCCTTCGGCTCAGGTCATGATCCCAGGGTCCTGGGATCAAGCCCCGCATCGGGCTCCCTGCTCCGCGGGAAGCCTGCTTCTCCCTCTTCCATTCCCACTGCTTGTATTCCCTCTCTCGCTGTGTGTCTCTCTGTCAAATAAATAAATAAAATCTTTAAAAAAAAAAAAAAAAGAATTTCAAATATTTGAAAGACAAGGGGAATTTCACAAAAATTGGGACTTTCAGGAAATGACTCTTTGGATTAAGAGTCTCCAAGGGAAGCCAGATACGCTCAAAGGAAGAGTGTTGTGAAGAGATCAGGGAATATGAGAAAGAGAGAAAAAAGTCCAGAGTTGAATCAGACTACAAAAATACTACTACCACTAATAAACACTTATTTAGTACTTATTTAAGGAAGCATAAGATGCAGCTAGAAGTCAGTAAAAGATATGCCCAGGGCCCAAGTAGGGCCTAGGGATATGCACTTCGATAAAGAACCTTCCTCTACCTTTTTCCTCGTAAGCTAGAGGTCTCCTAAAGACACCATTACTTCATTTGATCACAGTAGTAAAAAACAGTGAGCGTAGTAGCTAAGTATGTCTGCGGAGACTTACTCATGAACGTATCTATATCTGAAGCATATTTGCTTATATTTCAAATATCTCTCTACCCATAAGGACATAAATATTACATTTAATATGACCCAATGATTGATGGAAGCAAGATGAACAGTGAATAACCTAGGAGCTCCTGCATGGCAAGGGTGTGGTCTTTGGAGGTTTAATATTCCATCCTTCACCAAGGAGTTGAAAAGTACAGGGAGTTAAGGTGAAGTGAGGACCCCTAATGGATGCATAAGGTCATTGTCAGGGATACCATCTTCCTCCTCCAGCGCTCCTCTGCACCACCCCTCAGGTCCTTGGTGAAGTAGCTGAGGCAAGCTCTGCATTAGAAGGCTGTGTCACCATGTGGGACACACACACACACACACACACACACACACACACACACACACCCTGAGAGAGAAAGGGAGAGCTGGCTTCCGCACGGTTCGTAAAAGCCCTAGGTGTGGCCGCTCCCTCTAGGCCTAATGAAACTATAATTAAGGAAGAAACAAACGTGAAGCAGAAGTCACCCCTATTGTGGTATTTTCACTAACAGCAGAGGCTTGTCTAGGTCAGGTGAACTCCCATATTTCTTCCGAACAATGTCCCCACGTCCAAGGAAAGTGAGGGATAAGAAGACAAGGATAAAGAAAGAAGCTGGTACAGAACAACTGGTGTTCATTGGAATGAAAAACCGAGAAGGAAGGAATTGAGAGATATTTGTCATGTGTGTGTGCCATACTACTTAGAAATGGCACACGTCCAACATTTCTATACGTTACATATCTAATGTTGTGAGAACATGAGAATCTGTTAGAGAGACCAGAAAGCAAATAAAGAAAGTAAAGAAATTAAGTGTAGAGAGGTAAGGAGCTTGTGAGACATTGGCTGTATTCTTAAGATGTGCTCAATATAAATAAGTTAGTGACTTCTGACACGCATACAACTAGATAAAATGTTGCCTGAATGTGCCAAATACAGATAGAAAGGGATGGGGGGCGGGGATGGGAAGGATGGAAGGAAGGAAGGAAGGAAAGAAGGAAGGAGGGAAGGAAGGATTGATGGGAAGGAAGGATAGGAAGGAAGGAGGGAGGGAAAGAGAGGGAGGGAGGGAGGAGGGGAAGGAGGAATGGGGGAGGGGAGGAAGGAAGCAAGAAAGCCGCAGGTGCAAATGAGACTGACCACACCAGCAGAGGGCAGAGGGCCAGGCCTGAGGAGCAGTTTCCAACTAAAGGCGGGGCAGCAGACCCAGGCATACAGGTGAAAGTCTGGGGAGTATGAATGATTATGAGGATCTCATTAAAGGAGTGGACTGGTCAACAGGGCTTATAAGAGGGAGGGCACTTGGCTTCTAACTTGGGTAATTATCACAAAGCATCAACTATTCTCTCTAGGATAAATAAACAAAACAATTACTGTCATTTTAAACCCTTGAATTGTTTATCTGTAAAAATAAAATCATCTCTTTAGTTGATTATATTGGGAAAGTTGGTCTAGGTAAGTCCATCTAAGAGTCCATATCATAAATTCCCACAATGGGAGGTCTCATGGTTCACTAAGGTCAATCCATTATATTTATGGATGAAAATAAGGAGTCCTAAAGTTCAGTAATGTTCATTACTCGACACCCATAGCTTGGTAGTGGTGGAGCCAGGACTTGAACCCAACCATTCACAGACTGAGAAACTAGGACCTGAGAACCTAAGATAAGGGGTATTTGGAATAGGAGTGGATGTCAGCGAGGAAAGAAAAGTATTCCTCCCTGGAAGGAAGCTTTGGCTACAAAGAGGCATATGAAGGGACTCACAAAATGTCCCAGAAGTACAGAGAGAGAGAGATCAGTTGGTCAGTGGTAGAAGACAACTTCAAAGAAGCCAGCTTTACCCAGTTTTATGAGAGTGAGGGCTTAACTCCCTTAAAAAACATTGCATAGATGGACAGGAAGGAAGTAATAGAGGAAGGACATCTCCAGGAGATCTGCTTTGTTGACCACCAAACGATTTCTATGTGGCACCACACCCCTTCATGAGGTCATCGTGGCCCAAGATGCAATCCCAAGTTTTCCAGGCTCATAAATTCATACCAGCACAGAAAGGGCAGATCAGTCTCTCATGGTCTATCCAAGTTCAAAGGTTGCTTGATGACCTAGAATACCAGTTTATAAATTTAAAATTCAATAATGAAAAATAAAATTGTCACAGGTTCTGGGGACATGCTCTTTAGCCCCAGCACATAGTTTCCTTGGGAGAAGGAAGGCCTTATAGGAAGGCAGATGATAACTGGAAGGTCATGTGGGGAATACAGGGGGCTCAAATGGTTTATTGTATCCCATTCGGTTAATCAGGTGCATCTACTTGAACAAGAGGAATTCTCCTGCATTAAGGACCACTCATTCATTCCTTCATCCATTCATCCAGTGTATAACTTTTATATTATCCACTCAGATCACAGTGACATCTTCTTGTCTATCTTCTCAGTCCATAGAATGGCCCCCCTACACTTCCCTTCACCATTTGGGAAGGGACACCTCACCAGAGTGTTGTGGGATAGTCTTCACAGATGAATATTTAGTTCCCTTATCCCTTCTCTTAACTGAGCCCAATACTCCCACATAATTATATTATTATTTATAAAATTCTCTACTATTTATTTTTGTACCTCTAAACAATATTCACAATGGACACGTCCTTACATCTTTCTTTATCCCTTAAAAATCCATACCACCTCTTGACTCCTTACTTCATAATGTGATGTCATTGGTATCCTAAATTTCATCTTTGTTTCTTTTCCTTCCTTCCATGCATGAAATTTGTCATCTATAATTTTACTTATACATTGTCAAGGTTGACACCATTTACATTCTATTCTGTAGCATGACCAAGTATTATGTGCTTTGTCTATGAAGTTGACTCTGAAAGCTGAAAAGTTAAAATGGTGTTTCTGTTATCATGCCTTCACAAATAATTATTTTTCAAAGTCATAGAGGTATAACTATAGTTATTCTCTTGTATAACTTTTATTGGTTTTACTGGAATTAGAATTCTGTGTTTTTTTTAATTAGTTGATAAATTATCATATTTTCAATTTATTTTCCCATGCTCTCTACCAGGTAAATTATTCTATTGTGGCAAAAAGTGCTCCCCAATATCTGTTCTCCACTCTTCTATTCTAATAAACCAAAATTAAATTTAGTCGGGCATATGAGGGGTGTCTGGGTGGCTCAGTCAGTTAAGTGTCCAAACTCATGACCTCAGCTCAGGTCTTGATCTCAGGGTTGTGAGTTCAAGTCCTGCATTGGGCTCCACACTGGGCATAGAGCCTACTTTAAAAAAAAAAAATGTAGTTGTGCATATGGAAATTTGGAATTAAAAAAGCACTTTTTCCAGATTTGCTTATAGCTAGGCAGAGCCATGTGACTTAGGGATGAAAGCTCCAGTGTGGTATGCAACTTTCACTAAAAGTCCTAAAAGGAAGTTAATACATTCATTCTGTCCTCCTTCCTTTATTCTGCTCCTTGGTGCCTGAGTGGGATGCCTTTGCTCAAGTTTGGACTATTAGTGCTCTGGGGAGCACAAAGCAGAAAGCTGTTCCACGTCCTAGACACTGTGTAGCTTCTACAACCGCCCTGAACAAATGACATTCAGGCTTTTATGCAAAAGAGAATAAACTTCTCTCTTGCCCAACCACTCTGCAGCCTTTTTAACCAGCTCTCTGCTGCCTCACTCTGGGCTTCTTTTATGTAAATGAAAACGTTTTATTTGTTTGTTCAAACCATGATGATTTAATATCTCCTACCTGTAGAAGAATGCATAACCTAATTGATATAAACTCCAAAAGGACACCCTTGTTTTTGACACTTGCCTGGCTCATTTACTTCACAAGGGAGCACATGGAAGATGCTGAGCTGATTTCGGGGCACACAAGTAGGAGACAAAGCAGGACACAAAGACCGTGTGAGTGGGTCTAGTGACATTTATTCCTAATCGAATATATTTTAGAACTGAACGTCCACGTAAAACAATGGTTTCATTTAATTGACTAGGGTGTACCCCAGGGCAGGAAAAGCAGGGGGAAAAGGAAGAGAGGGGGAAGAAGAAAATAAGGCTTTTTTTTTTTTTTTTTTTTTAAGATTTTATTTATTTATTTGACAGAGAGAGACAGGGAGAGAAGGAACACAAGCAGGGGGAGTGGGAGAGGGAGAAGCAGGCTTCCTGCGGAGCAGGGAGCCCGATGTGGGGCTTGATCCCAGAACCCTGGGATCGTGACCTGAGCCAAAGGCAGACGCTTAATGACTGAGCCACCCAGGTGTCCCAGAAAATAAGGCTTTTAACATAAAATGTTTTGTGTAGCCAATATTTGATCCCAAAGACCCTAAATTTACAGAAAAGCTCAAGGCAGAAGCACATCTGATCAATCGTTCCACCTGTCCAACCCAAATTCTTTGGTCTTTAAGTTCTGGACCTAACTTTCTAATAATTTTATACATTCATCTTTCCATACCTAAGATTATCCCTTTAAATACCCACAGTTTACTATGCTGGTTCTCTCATCTTTAGTCTTTTCAAAACTCTGTCCCTTCCTTCCTGCCCACTGTTATCAAGACCCCCAGAGCTCTTGAGTGAACCAGAAATGTGTCCTCTCTCCGTTCCTGGGTCATATTCCTATAAAGACTCAGTGGGAGTGGGGGTGAGCAGAAAATCACTTAGCCACAGGGATGGAGTACAGGGAGGAGACAATGGCAGTCTGGTGGATAAATGGCTCACACACAGATGCTCAGATAAATCTGTAATCAAAAGGAAATCTGAATGCTTGGCCAAGGGGAAGTAAATTGCCTGAGGTCAACCCTTTGTTGGTGTCTTTGATCTTCTTCAGAGATGGGTCAGTCCTACGACCCACCCCCAAGCTCAGATGCTGTGCACATGATTTGCTTGCTTTCCTGTGTCTGTCTAGGGCTTTGGGATTTTGATAACTCTTGCATTCAAGAAGCTTGGATTAGAAGAACGGAGAACAATAATACTTAGCACTTATACACTACATATACACCACTTCTACGTATTTTCACATATATTATCTCATTTAATCCTCATAACGACCCTGAAAGACAGCCAGCTAGTTCTTTTCTTTTCTTTTCAATAATTTATCATTTTTAAAACAAAATTTACCTTATATTTAGTTTGTGATGGGCATGTCCGATGTACCTGTTTAGTTTTTACCAGACTCCCAATACCTAGACCATCCTTTACAGTTGAGGAAACCAACGTGCCCAATTAGTAGTGCTACTAGTATAAATAAATTGATAAAGATTTTTTTAATGATAATACGTACAGCTGATGGGCTTATACAACAGTATGGTATTTCTGGAGGGCAATTTGCTATACATATATAAAGTCCTAAAAAAAGCAAATACCCTTGAGTCAGCAATTCCACTTCAAGGAATGTGATCTAAGAAAATCATCAGATATTTAGCATCCCAGGTGCAAGAATGTCCATTGCAGAGCTGTTTATAATTGTCAAAAACAATACTGAAAAAAGCTAAATGTTCAACCAGAGGAAGTCAGAAGATACATCAGGGTACACCAAATTGACTAATTTCCATATTTCAAAACTTGTCTTAGGAGATTATTTAATGATACAGAAAATAATTATATTGGCACGGAAAACCACTTATTGCTAAGTGAAAAAACATATAGCTTTTAGCTTAAGACATTAGACTGAAAAAAATCATTGACCTTTCCTTATTCTAAAAAAAACCCAAAAAACAAAAACAAAGCAACGAACTATTGAAGTATAGGTTTTGGTAAAGATGCATAAAAGAAAAGAAATTAATATGATTGCTGGATAGTGAAAGGGAAATAGCAAAACAAGACTTTATTTGTTTCTGAGAGATCAAAACTAGCTATGGCCAAAGTGATACAGAAATCAGAGCAGAGAGAGACACACCTTGGTACAGGTAGCAGAGAAAGCAGCAAGTGAGGGCCATTTTTCAGGGTTCCCTCAATCCACAGGGACATAGTCAGAACACGAGAAAGAACCCAACACAGTTGGTTGAAGAATTATATGTTCAATGGCTCCTGGGTCAGAGTCTCTTTCTGACCGCCATATGTATGAGTATGTGTAGAGAACACGTCTATAAGGTGAAGCTGGAAAACACGTCTTTCGAAGGAATTAAACTGTTAACCAAGAGGGGCAGTGGCTTCCAGGGAAGAGGTTGCCAGCTTGCTTATCTGAGAGCAAAGCCTTCCAGTCCACCCACCACACCCACAAGCAGAGAGCGTGCGGTCAGTCTTCTCATGCAGGGAAGAAGCCACTACTTCGCAGAAAACATGAGTCAGTTATAGGTAATAATCAACATTTTTTTTTTTTTCATAAACATGGTTGGAAAACAGTATCAGCAGACATTTGGTTTCAAAAAGAAAACAGCTGTGGTAAAGAGAATGCTATCACTTTAACAAACCATTTTGTTATCTTCTTGGGACTCTGGGAAAATGACATTTCCCAGTCCCCTGGGGTTGAGAGGGGGCCAAATGACTGGTTCTGAAGGTTTGGCCCCAAACTCCAAATCTCCAACACACGATCCTCCTCTCTCTCACCTTTTGTGTCAACCTTGGGAAGCCTTGGGTCCTGGCGTCCTGGATCCCTGAGTAACATCTCTTAGGAGAGCCGCCCCGGGGAGCTTCCTGACCAGGAAAATGTGCAATGGCCTTCATGTGAAAAGAAAACAAAACAAAACGACTTTTATTGGGTTGAGGTATTAAAAACTGGAGGACTGTTTCATTAATCACCCTTACTTATGTAGTAACATAAAAGGGAAAGACCAAGGTAATCCAACGGAATATGGACTTTGGGGAACAGAGATAGTTCAGGGAAAAGACAAGGACATTAATTTAATTCCAAGTGTCTTTTTTCTTTTCAGAAAAATCTGAGGACATATTGTGCTCATTGATTAGGAAAAAAGATATAGTCAAAACAAACAACAAAGAATAAGAAAGAGTTCGTGGATGTTTAAAAGGATTGCTTATATGAAAATTTCAGGAGAAAAACTGGAAAAATATAGACCCCAAACAAGCAAACACCCAAAACAAGTGGATAACATGAGGGGAAAAGGTAAACAATAACGGGTAGATGTTTTTGACATATTTTCATCAAGTGGGCATTATCTCTGCTTAAATGAATGATCCCCACGACCCAAGGGAAATTTGGTGACTCCTGCATAATAGCGACAAGCTGGACTATGCCTGGAACCCAGAGAATTCCCCGGGATGTGTTCCTCTGTCTGATATTTCTAGGTAACAAAAACTGCAGCCACCCAGTGAAGCTGGGACCCCATAGACTCAGAACCTCTGCCTCTGGGAATGAAGTCGTGATTCATCCCAAGAAAGAACTCTGTCCTGCTGAAGTGCCAGTAGAGATTGAGGGAAAGTGGAATGGAAGAAGAAGGTCACGATGACTATGAATGCAGACCTCGTGACCAGCTACAGAAGCCAGGATCATGGCCGATGTGTTTTGTGTTCTTTCATGCTTTCTCTACCTGCCTTCCCTGAAACATACACATTATAGGAGGAGCCCACTGACGGTGGCTAACACTGGAGGTTTCGGGTGCGTCCAATTCAAACTTCTGTTCAATCTCCTGGCCTCCTAATACAACTCAGATATCTGCTTTCTCTGATCCTATGATACCAGCATCCACACAAACAATCTGATTCCTCCATGTACCAGCCGAGGACGTCAGGGACACATTAGCTGCTGTCACCAACAGATTCCAAACTTCATAGTCACACAGGCATGGTAGAAGTTTAGTTCTTGCTTTTGTAAAGTCCTCAGTGGTTGTTTCTGGTTGACCGGAGTCACCTCTCCAAGGAGTAATTCAAAGACTGAGGAGTGGCTGTTTTTTCCCACCTGCCTTTTTTAAAAAGGTAGCTTCCAAGATCCTTCTACTCATCTGCATCAAGTCGGTAAAGAGAAAAGAGAGAGATATGCATACCTGTCTACTAAGCTTCTTGACCTGGAGGTGACCGCAGGTTATCTGTACGTGCAGACACTGCGGAAGACTCGTCACATGGCTTCCCCTGGAATCTCGGTCTCTCTCTCCATCTTCCCCCTCCTCACATCTTCCAGCTTCACTGTTTCTTATCTATTTCCAGATCCTCTTCCTTCTATCTCACATTCCACGTGAAAATCTCCAAGTAGCTCTCCAGGCAAAGTTATATGGTGATTTTTACATTTTTTTGGGAAAAGGAATGGAGGCCTTCATTAACAGATGATAATCGTTATCTAAAGAAAAGTAACTCAGGGTCATTGCATCCCTTCCTTCAAGATACTACCAACGCCTTCTGTAGGAGCCTTGCTTGCTTACGCTTCTGCTTCAACTAGCAGGTTAGAAAGGAAGTGATCCTTTAACATCTCAAATAAGACAGAAATCTTTGTCCATGGATTTTCCCACAAGACTCTTGGAAAGGAGACATAAGGTCCTGCCCAAGGAGAATAATAATTATGACCACGATACTCCTTCTCTTTTTAGGTAGAATAGGAGCCTATGAAGGACCCAGGCTCAGGCGGCCACCCATGGACCACAGATGCCTCCGCATCATTTCCCGCCAGTCACTGAGGAAGCCCGTGGACCCGAACTGGTGGAGGGGTCCACTGCATCTCCTTCAACTGCTACATTCTATTGAGAAGAAAGGAAGTTTGATCCCCTTGACAGCTCTTTTTTCATTAGTGTTCAGAAATTTCCATCCAATTGCTATTTGAAAAACAATTAAACACAAACCCCTAAATACCCGTCCCTTTATAATGTAAAGCAGTTCAGCCCTACTCCCACCCCTATATCCAAATTTACATATGCATACAATACTCTGCCAAAAAAAAAAGTGGAGGGATGGCAGTCAACCCCACAAGCGACAAGCGCTGGACTGACTGGGCACGTGGCAGCATCCTGCCTACCTGAGCACGCACGCTGCCCTCGCTAACCCCCCAGAGCTAACCAACATATTTCCTCCAAACAAAACCAAACAACTTTCCCCAAGGAGAATATTCTAAACAGCTGCTAAGAGGAAAAAAACAGAAACATTCCCTATCTTATGATACTAACTTCTATTGCTTGAATGTTGTCTCTCTGCCAACCAGTTTCTTAGCAGCCTTTTTTTTTTTTTTTTAATTATTCAATGGCATTTAACAGATGGAAAAACCCTAGATCACAGAGAAAGGCACACATCATAATCATACACAAACTTATCAGTCTCAACAAAAACAGTCTTAAAGGCCTTAATCATTTATTTACAAAGACATGAAAATGTTTTCCTTGGGAAAAATAGGCTAAGTGACATAACTGAAGAATACACTTACCAGTAACAAAGAAGATCAAGTAGGAATAGACACATAGTAAAATAACTTCAATATAATTAATGTAAACTACAGAAATTCCCCATCTTAAGTAGCAATGAATCCACCATTCTCTCCACTATCACTACTACTTAAAAAAAAGAAAAAGAAAGAAAGAAAGAAAGAAAGAAGAAAGAAAGAAAGAAAGAAAAGAAAGAAAGAAAGAAAGAAAGAAAGAAAGAAAGAAAGAAAGAAAGAAAGAAAGAAAGAAAGAAAGAAAGAAAACAAGAAAAAGTGTTTGGAAGGAGAGTTGCTTTGTAAATATGCGGACAGAATAAAATTTTGTCAATCTTCTCCTGGGTGTTCTGAGTCTAAGGCATTCACCCAAGAAGCTCTCCTAATATCTTAAATTTTTGAGTCAAACAAGAAAAGAAAAAGAAGAGCAAACCTCAATTTTTGGTTTTTCATCCCTTGAACTATTAGCGATTTGTGAAAAGCTATTGCAGGTTATTGGATGTAAGAGTCTGTAATACTCCCTGCCTTGCTGGTTTATTTGAAATCCACTACAAGACATGTAGATTCTCATAGGAAACTTCATCTGCCATGATTATTCGTCTTCAGAATGAATTGCCGAAAACCAGAATGTGTTTGCTATGCCTTTTGCTAGTTAGCTACCTCACTCGATTCCTACCAAATTCAAATGAAAGAAAATGATGGCTTTTGGAGGCCATTAGGAATAATTATCCCTTCTACAATCTATAATTTAATCAGGGATAATTATGTGATGTAACAATAGAATAATTAGACTTGCTTCTCTATCTGTGTTTGTGTGTGGCCTCGTCACGCCACGTTTGCTAAATTATATTTTTATATGACCTATTAAACTTCGTCAACTTTACAAATGTCATGGCTACAAAAGATATAAATAATTGCAATGTATGTGATACTCAAGATTGTATTTTACTGTCCTTCTTTAATACTAGGAAAATTAATCCAATACAAGCTTTTATACCAAAGTATTTCAATGGGCTAGACACTGACGGGAGATAAATGACCAAGCCTGACATGGAAATCATTATGGAGCCCACAGTCCTGGGGAAGAGAAAGACATTCTCAAAAACGACACAAATAAGTACATATTTACAAACAAGGGTAAATATGATGAAAGAAAAGCACAGACCCTGTGAGTATAATAGGATTTCAGAAGTTTTTCCTGAAACAGCAATCTGTGAGCTGAGGTGTTTTTTTAATTGTAGTAAAATATATGTAACTTAATATTTATCATTTTAAGCACAATTCAGTGGCATTAAATACATTCACAATGCTATGTGATTACCACCGCTATCTATATCCAAACATTTTTTCATCTTCCCCAACAAAAACTCTGTACCTGTTAAACAATAACCGCTTCTCCTTCTCTCCTCCCTCCCAGCCTCGGGCAGCCTCTATTCTGTTTTTCTGTCTTTATGAATTTGTCTATTCTAGATACCTTATAAAACTAGAAGTGTACATCCTTGTAGCATATATCAAAATATGGTTCCTTTTTCTGGTTGAATAATATTCCATTGTGTGTATATACCAATTTTTGTTTATCCATTCATCAACAGGTGCTTGGATTGTTCCCACACTTCGGCTATTGTGAATAATGCTTCTATGCACATGGGTGTACAAATATCTAGTCCAGGGCCTGCTTTCAACTCTTTTGGATATATACCCACGCGTGAAGTTGCTGGGTCATGTGGTGATTCCATGTTTAACTTTTCTAGAAAACCAACAAAATGTTTTCCATGGCCGCTGCACTATTTTACACCCCCATCAGTGATACCTGAGGGTTCCAATTTGTCCACATCCTCACCAATACTTGTTATTGTCCATTTTCTAAATTCGAGCCATCCTAGTAAGTGTGAAGTGGTGTCGCATTGTGGTTTTGATTTGCATTTCCCTGAGAAGACAGGCTGAGCATCTTTTCATGTGCTTATTGGCCATCTGTGTGTCTTCTTTGGAGAAAAAAAGTTCTTAATTTTGATGAAGTCCAATTTCTCTGTTTTTTGTTTTCATGCTTGTGCTTTTGGTGTCATGTCTATGAAATCATTGCCAAATCCCATGTCATGAAGTTTTTCCTCATTGTTTTCTTTCAAGATTTTTATAGTTCTAGCTCTTAAGTTTAGGTCTTTGATCCAGTTTGAGTTAATTTTTGTATCTACTGTAAGATAAGGTTCAACTTCAGTCTTTTGCATGTAGATACCTAGTTTTTTCAGTACCACTTGTTGAAAAGATTGTCCTTTCCTCCTTCAATGGTCTTGGCACACTTGCTGATAATCAGTTGACCATAGATGAGAGGATTTATTTCTGGGCTGTGAGCTGAGATTTTAAGAATAAACAAGAGGTAACTAGATGACAAAGAGAGAAAGTCCCTCTAGGTAGAAAGATTAGTTTGAGCAAACATATGCTTTTCTTTTCAAGAAATGTAAGCATTAATATGTCATTTTTCTATTCCTCTTCACATACTACACTAAATTAGTCTGGTATTTAAAATCTCCATTGGGGGGAATCCTGAATTATTTACTCTACTCTGGGGTCTCTAAGAGAATAATACAGGGTGGCACTAAATCCATTTTCCTTCTTCATCTTATAACCAACGTGAGTTATTAATATGCCACTTTTTTCTTCAAGTATCCAACACGTAGCAGGGATTCAGAAAAGCACAACTGACAAGGCCAAACATTAATCCTCATAGATAGTACAGAACAAAATTGCAGGGAGGAAAAACCTAATTATCTAATAATTAGTGAAGCCCACCTTGCCTGTAATAAAATTAGTAATTACACTATTATGGAGGACAGTGTCAGCAAAGCTGCTTCTGGGCAATAAAAAGATTGGGGGAGGGTGGAAAGGGGAAATTGGTATCGTCAGTAGAGATTTAATGAGATTTAATATGGGAAATTTCTATAATTTACACTAGTTTCATTTAACAGTTTATGTGTGAAATATCTGTATGTCGTTAATCTACCTTGAATGGAATGAACGACTATAATCCAGTTAAGGAATGTACTCTATCTTCCAATACAGAAATAAACAATTTCGTGTTTTAATTTAAAATGATTAAAGTTTTTAAGCCTATATTTTGTTTGAATTTGAATGTGACCATACCACGATTTTTAAAAAAAATCATCTCCCACCTTCACACTGCAGCCTCTTGAGTTTATAATAAATAAAAAGGGAGCTCATTTCTAAGTTTTATCTCTTTTCATGATTGCTACTTTAGCTACACAAAGACTCAGATGAAGCCCGAAAGTTATTGCTTACAAGAGCCTAATCAACTTTGTAGACAAGTCAACATCTTCTTCCCATCTCTCCTTGAGTTATGAGGGTGTGGGGAGGTGGGAAACTGGGGAAGAATGGCAATTTTCAATTTTCTCCCTCCAGTTGTGTGTGTGGAGGGGTATGTATTTCAATTTCACGGTTTAAATATATCAAAATTATATATATGGTATATATATTATATATTATTATATATTATATATATGTCACTGAAAGTTCCATTTTCATTTGAGAAATTAAAGGGTCAAGTTCCTCCAAATACTGTCTCATTTATATAAATATTTTTATTTTTTTTTAAAGATTTTATTTATTTATTTGACAGAGAGATAGAGAGCACAAGTAGGCAGAGAGGCAGGCAGAGGGAGAGGGAAAAGCAGACTCTCCACTGAGCAGGGAGCCCGACACGGGGCTCGATCCCAGGACCCTGGGATCATGACCTGAGCCGAAGGCAGCCACTTAACCGACTGAGCCACCCAGGCGCCCCTAAATATTTTTAGACATGCAAAAGACAACAGTTCGTCTCAGTGTATTATAAAATGTAGAAGAGGGCGCCTGGGTGGCTCAGTTGGTTAAGCGACTGCCTTCGGCTCAGGTCATGATCCTGGAGTCCCTGGATCGAGTCCCGTATCGGGCTCCCTGCTCGGCAGGGAGTCTGCTTCTCCCTCTGACCCTCCCCCCTCTCATGTGTTCTCTCTCATTCTCTCTCTCTCAAATAAATAAATAAAATCTTTAAAAAAAAAAAAAATAAATAAAAAAATAAAATGTAGAAGAGACTTTCTCTTACTTGCTGCATGGAGAAATTTCACAGCATACTTATCCCACTGACTTACCATAGAAGTTGGTCTAGACTATTATGCTTATTAGGACATTGTACTAGGCTTGACATCTGTCACTTTAATAATCCTTTCTATATTTTAATGCTTCTTTGTGATCTTTTATCCATGTTTCCTTGGATAAATGAAATATATCCATTTACTTTTAGCTTTTATCTATGATTTAGAAGGTTAACACTCTATTTTAAAGATAATCTTACATGATTATCTTGAAACATTAAAGTTCTTTTTGACTAATTATGCCAACAATAACTACTGACTTCTTTTGATGGGCATCAAGTAAATTAAAACCAATGATATCCACATCTTTGCTATTTCCCTTTCATATTTTGCAGGCTGCTAATTTGGAGTTAAAAATCTCCTTTAAAAAAGAAAGTCTTTCTTATTATGTTTACATTGAGTATTTTACTTCTGTTGCCATAATTACCCTCAATTACTGAATTTTCCTGTTGTTATTAGTGTTTTGCAGGTTTATATTTTGTTTTGTATTTTATTTATCCTACAATTTTAGATAGTTTCAGTGATTATAAACACTTTTTCTCAATCACAACCTCCCTAATGAAGAAAGCAATTGCTTATTCATCTCTTAATTATTCAGAGTACATTTGTTGTCTGTCTTACTGGAAAACAGTCTCAAGTGGTAAATGTTCCAAGAATTTGCAAATCTGAGAACGACCCCAGCTTGATGTTTAAAAAGAATAAGCCTTTGGCTGGGGATATAATGTTTGAGTCTATACCCAATATAGATATATGAAGCTAAAGGTAACAAAACCCACAGTTACAGATGTTTATTTTTCTCATGTAACAAAAAGTGTACATCGTTGCTGGCTTTGGCTCAGCTGCCAATGTGGATGCTGACGCTCCAGCCATCATGTCTGTAGTAGGCAGAATAATGGGGGGGTCCCCCCAAAATATCCATATCCTAATCCCTGGAAGTAGGATGTTATGTTAGTTTACATAGTGATGGGGAGTTAAGTCTGCAAGATAGAATTAAGGTTGCTAATCACCTGACTTTGAGGTAGAGAGATTTTCCTGGGTTATCTGAGTGGACCCACTATTACCACAACTGGAAGAGGGAGACAGAAGAGAGTCAGCAAAGGAATTCAGCCCCACATTTACTGGCTTTGAGTTTAGAGAATATCAGTTAAGGAATGCAGTGGCCCCTAGAAGTTGTACTAAAAAAGGCAAGGAAACAGATTCTCCCCAGAGCCTAGATAAGGAACACAGCCCTGCTACAACTTGATTTCTTTTTTTAAGATTTTATTTATTTATTTGAGAGAGAGAGAGAACACGAGCGGAGGAGGGGAGGAGGGGCAGAGGGAGAGGGAGAAGCAGACTCCTCACTGAGCAGGGAGCCTGAAGTGCGGCTTGATCCCAAGACCCTGGGATCATGACCTGAGCTGAAGGCAGACGCCTAATGGACTGAACCACCCAGGGGCCCCTCACCTTGATTTTTTTTTAAGCCCAGTTTAGACCCATTTTGGACTTCTGACCCAACTTCAGAACTGTAAGATAATATATTTGTGTTGTTTTCAGCCACTGAGTTTTTTTTATGGCATTGACATCCCTATACAATGTCCAAGGGAGGATTTCAAAGTGGGACAAAGGGGGAAAGAGCCACATCGGTCAAATCTCTGTCTCTTTATAGAACTCCAAAAGTTTTCTCAGAAGTGCTGCCAGCAGAATTCTATTTTCTTCTCAAGACCCAGAGTCAGGCCTGGTATTCACTCCTAACTGTAAGAAAGACCAGGAGGACAATTATTTAGCCCCTCACGTCAACACGGGGGCGGGGCTAAGGAGAAGAGCCGGGAATGGTCTTTGAGAAACTGATCAAGAGTGTTTTACACTTTTCTTCTGAAAACTCTGAAGGTATTATGCCATTATCTTCTCATTAATCAGTGCCCCAGAGAAGAAATATGAAGGGATCTTGATTTTAACTCTTGTTAAATATAAATTCTGTGCATCTATAACCTTATAAGTTATTCACTGGAAAACCTTCTCCAGAACGTATGTTGGCATTGATTTCTGCTTTTCGGTTTTGCTTAAAAGATGGCAAAATCTCTAAAATTTCAGTCTCACAATTTTTTTTATTTAATTCAACTATTTAATAAATATTTATTAAATACTTAATATGTGCCAGATGCTAAAATAAATTTTGTTAATTTTGTCTTTTTTTTCTCTCTTGTGTATTTGATCTTTCCCATTCTGGAATTATTGTTATTTCAAGGTTCGAATTTCCTACCATATTTTCCAAACCTTTTACCGTCTCTGCTATTTAAAAACTAATCAATTTATGTCTCATATCTTGAGTCTTCCAGGTTCATGTTATATTTCACTGTTTGTTTTTTCCAGAGTTTTGTCATTTTTTTTTTCTTTCTGCATGACTAGGATTTTATTTTGGCTATTGTGCTTTTCTTTTTTTTTTTTTAACTCCCTTTTTATTCCAACATTTTAAAATAGTTTTTGTGTCTGCTTTTAACTCAGCAAGAATATAAGGTGAAAACATGTTCTTTAAACTCTTACACTGTTATTCGTTTTCCACTTTTCCTCAGATTTCTTAAAAGGCTCAAGTTTTGTTGGTGGTGTTGTTTACTCATTCTTGATATTGACTTGTTTCCTTTGTTGGTGCTTAAAGGTCTGATGTGAGACGTTCCCGTATAAATGGAGAGAGAGAGAGATTTCCTCTATGACAGGGCACATCTAGCAGCCCAAGAACCAGAAGATGCTTCAGCCATGCTGGAAGCAGATCTGACAGTAACACAGATCACCTTTCCGATTTGGGAGGATGCGGGAGTCTTCAGAGAACACTATCCGGGACCAGAGTGAGAGGACAAGACTGCATTTGACTGGAAGAACAGACGAGGGGATCATCTGCTCCATGTCGCGGATCATCACATCTCCTGTGTGGATCTGAAGAATGAAGACGAAGCAGACAAAGGAAGGAGCAGTGTGGTGTGGAGCGCTTATCAACCCTGTCCTGCCCATGCGGACTGCCCCAATTCCCATTAAAATGTAGAATGTTTTCAACTCTGATTGTTTATATGAATAACTGCGGAGGATTCGTTATTTTTCTTTTGAGATGATGTCATAGTTATTTTAGGGATACGAAGCTCTTAGCATTTCCATTCACTACAGTGACTTCCTAGGAATCACCTTGGAGCATTAAAAATATGTATTAACTATGATGGCCTGGGAGGAAAATACCAGCAAAGATGCCCTACAAAAAGCTTCCGTTTTATAGATTGCAGGAAAAGATGTACATAACTGTGATCATCTTTGCTCATTTGTGGCAGCGCCTGCTGGCTGCCTGTCCATTGTTCTTTCTCTTCTCCTCTCTCACAAACAGAACTTGAATTTTGTTTGGTGCAGCATGCATTTCCCTGTCCCTTTCAGTCAGGGGTGCTCATACAACACAGCCCCGGCCAATAACATACAAGGAGAGGGCAGTGGGTGGGGCTTCCAGAAAGGTTCTTTAAAGGGTGCTAATCCAGCCAAAGCTCTGCTCTTGGTTTTGTGTCCATCTTCGCATTCGGGCCTGAAGCGCTGCTGACGTGCTGAGAACCAGAGAACAAGGCATCGCCTGACAGATAGAATGGCGGGAACCTAAGTCTTGTTGACCTGGATCACCCGACTTGTTTAAACCACTGCTGTATGATTTTGCATTTGTTCTGTACAACTCTGCTGCCGCCTCATGCAGCTGAAGTCAGTCTGAGAAAACATTCCGTTATGAGAGAAGAGCCCTCCTTTTTCTCTCTTTGCACTAATACTTCTGAATGTCTTTTGGTTATTGCTTGGTTAAAGTAATGTCAAAGTTAAGGCTCGCATGGGGAAACTTTGAAGATCACTCACTTTCAGTGAGCATCCAGGATATCAATCACCATCGGTCTAAAATTCAGTTGCAAAAGCTGTACTGTAGGAAAACCCTAGAACACTCTAGAAAGTCTCTGAACAGAGAAAAAGAAAAGGTTGAGTTGTACAAATGGGCACTTGACATTTTTATTGGGCAAATATTTGGAGACCAGACAGCAGCTTTTGGGAAATAAGACTGCACTTAGAGGCCACAGGACCTCGAGACAGTTCAGGGAAGTGCCTGAGCCCCGGTGAGGTTGTGTATCTGGAGTCTTAACTAATGTTTTGGGGTAAGAGATGTGGGGGCTTAGCAAATTCCTTTACTGATTTTTACTCGAATGATAATCATGGAAATTACTTATAAAGCTCTTTGTTTATAATAACATCAGCTTGCATTAGTCGTTCTAAAGGGAAATAAGGAAGAAGGAAGAAATGGACCATCCTCGGGGATTGAAAGATGTTGAAGAGAAAAGCCTGAGAAGGGGCAAAAACAGAAAAAGAAAAGAGGCAGAATCAAAGGCCCCTCCCAAGCCACCTGGAGTTGTGTACTCTGGAGCTTCTTTTGGCTGCAAATTTACATTATAGATGGTTGTGTCTCAAGATAATGAATTCTGTGAGCCACAGACTTTATTAGGTCCTGCCCCTCAGCACAGAACAAGTTTAAATATTATTATTTTTTATTCACTTATTCCAAAACACTTCTAAATACCCAATGTGTCAGGCACTGAAAAACTTATAGCAAAAATTTATGTTCAGCTTTAAAAAGGGATTCATTACTTCGCTTTTTAATAGCTGCAGATGGCAGCATAACTTAACAATGCATTCTGCGCTACCCACCTACCTTTAAAACTTGGTGTAACACATAGGAGATGATGCTACAGGGCCAATTGTAATCACATATTTAAACCTCATTCCTTCCAGAGTACAATGGAGCTTTCTTTGAAGACTGGATGCCTCTCAAATGTTATCAACGAAAGAAAAATACGCATTACATAAGCCTTGGACAACAAAAACTTAATTTCATATTATAGGCACCTAATGGGCCGCGTAAACAATGAGATATATCAGACAATAGAAGAGATATTTTTACTATAATGTCACTATATGACGCACTGCAAATTACTCCTGGAATTTCTGGGGTTTATAAAGTAACTGCTGTTTTTGCTTTGTTGATACTTTTAACGTAATTTAATCCTATGGTTTTCTAAAAAAGTTTCCAGTTTACCCAAAGCTTTCTGGCAGTCATGTTGTTACTGTAACTGGGATCACGAGTTATATAATATCACATACAATGTAAATGCAGGTTTCTTCACAAAAGTGTTTCAAGGCCTTGGAGATAACTGATTTGGAAATGAAATGAAGGCAGCTCTCTACCACTGCATTTCAGAGCGAGGGGAAGAAACAAGATAGAATTAGACTCACCAGTGCAAGTGGACGTATTAAAGATGCCCAAATGCAGACTCATTCAACATCATTAGGCTTATTAATTGACTGCAGATATCGAGAGTGAACAATCCCTCTGCCAAGTGGGGACTAGTTCAGTGGCCTGTTTCCATCACTCATTCAGCCAATTCATTAAAGCCTGTTTTTTCTCCCAGGTGCCTCCTAATGAGTTTCATTGTTTTGTTTATTGTGCTTGTTGGCTCACAGATCTCCTTCACATTTTTCCTTGGTTTCTGAATGCTCCTTAAGTACCAGTTTTGATCAGCCCATTTCCAGCTAGTGCTTTACCTCGTCTTGGATAAATGAAGTAAGTGGGAGAGTAAGAAGCGGCACGGTGATATGGGGAGGGGGAAAGGCCCGAGGGAATTCCACCAGATGCCTGTGTTCCTTGAAAGAACCAGCAGGTGGTAGCAACACGTCGTGGGAAGGCCCCAGCTTAGGGCTGTAGGACCGGAACAATAGACCCCAAATCCCGTCCTCGTTGGAGAAGAGGCTAGGGGTGGGCGGAAACATTTTTCCTCGCGGCGGCCCCTCGGTTCCTCAAACCTTCCAGGCACCAGCTGAGTACCTCCCAACGCCTCAGATCCCTGTGCTCTCCCCGGGGAGTGGGCAGAGGGAGGAGGCACCCAGAGGTGCATGACTTGCCCGGGCAATGCAAAGCCAGGCACCTACATATGGACTTCCCCGTTCAGACCCAGGCTTCCCAGGCCTTTGGGGAGGGTGGAGTCAGAAGCCCCAACGTTGACCAAGATCCAGGGTCACGAAGAGGCAGAAGAGTTTAAGGCTAGATCAGAGACACTTTCATAACCCAGATGCCCCCCCCCCCCCGCTGCTTACCCATCCCCACCCCACCCCCGTACCCTCTGAGATTTCTCAGTTTGTCTTTCCCTCCACCCCCTTCTTTTCCTTCTTTCTCTTCTTCACAGCTCACGCCCACCTTAGTTTAAACCTGAGTAGGAACTAAAACAGTGGGTTTAGTTCCTAGAGTTGAAGCAGAAAAGCAGGGGTGGGGAGAGGGCGCGGGTGTTCGGGCCGGCTGCCGCGCCGCCCTGCCCTGCCCTGCCCGGCCGTGCCCCGCGCATCGGCCGCCCGCCTGTGCGCTTTCCCTCCCGGGGAGCGGAGCCCGCGCCCGGCCCGAGGTTTGAACGCCTCTCCCCGCCGCCCGGCAGCCCGCCCCCTCCAGGCCCCTCGCGCGAGCCTCCCTCCGTGCCCGCCCCGCGCCGCGGGGAGGAGGAGGCGCCCCCACCCCAGCGCACAGGCGGGCCCAGGGCGAGCCCCGCGCCTCCACCCCGCTCTCCCCCGCGCCGGGCGCCGCGCATCGCCGCCCAGGCCGGGAGGGCGGGCTCGGCTCCCCGGAAGAGGGGAGAGGGAGGGCGGCCGCAGGGGCCGGAGAGGGGCGGGCCGGGCGGGGAGGGACGCGGAGGGGGCGGGCCGGGCTGAGCTCGCCCCTGCCGCCGCTCCAGAGCCGAGCAGCGGGCGGCGGGACCCGCGACCGAGCGCGGCGACGGCGAGCGCGACGCGGGCCCCGCACGATCCCCGGGCGCCCCGCCTCCAGAGCAATCCCTGCCGCCAGCCACCGCCCCCCGGCCGCCCCGGAACCCCAGAGACGCGCCGCGGCGAGCGGACCCGGGCCGCGAGGAGCGGGGTCCCCGCACCGGAGCGTAGACGCGGGCGGCGCGGCTCCATCGCGGGGCCTCGGGGGGGCGCAGACCTGCGGAGCCTGCGGCCGGCGGAAGGTGAGCCCCGGGGTGCCAGGCGGTGTTGGGGGGTGTGGGGGGCGGTGTGCCTGGGGACAGAGGCATCAAGGTTTGCGAAAGTGGAGGGGCCCTCCAGACTGGGCCTCTGCAGATCCTCGGGGGCCTCCTGGGGTAGTACTGAGTATCCTTCCCCAAGGCGACGGTGGGTTCGTGAGGGGTGCGAAACTGGCCACCCCGACCCCCGACCTCTGGCCGGCCATCATTGACACCCCCATTACCCTTGCTGCTGCGATCCCCCACTGTGTCTCCAGAGACACTGCTCTTCTCTGGCCTGCGGGGGGGGGGGGGTGTCCTGATACAGGGGTCCTTGCCAAGGCCGGACTCCCAGCGTTCTGAAAAGGATTGCCCACCCTTCTGACTCCAGTGGCATCTCCAATCCCCGCGGAGCTGGGAGGAGCAAGGAGGGTGATCCCACACCTGCCCCCAGCTCCCCCACCCCCGTTACCACCCATAAGCCTTAGAGTGGAGACAAGGCTTGGTTCATGCTCCCCAGCCATAACCCCCAAGTTGCAACCAAAGTCGGCTGCCTGCTGCTGCCCCAGCTCCACCCCCTCGCTTTACATCTGGGTGCTTGGCCCTACCTGCCCTACACCCCCATCCACCAATCTTGGCTGTCTGGCATCCTCTCTCCTCCCATCCCTGGGGGAGCTGGCTGGGGCCCAGCGTAGCCGATGTTGTAATGTCCCTGGCAGTGCCCATGGAGAGAAGCGGCTGGGCCTGTTCCCAATAAGTTAACCAGGGCCAGGCCCTCCACCCGCCAGGAGAACTTGACTCAGGTTCTAGAAGGGGAGATGCTGGCTGGGTGGGAAGGAGCTGTGACAATGTTGGCGGTGCAGGGAAACGTCCAGGTGATGGGCGTTGCAGGACTGAGACTTGTTGTCATTTGTTCCTGGTGCCTTTCAGAGGGGCCACTTGGTTTTCTTGGGGCAATGGACCTTTTTTCCTCGCAGGAAGATTAGGGTGGGGGGCTTCTGTGTAGCGACCTAGTGGCCGAGAGAGGAGGACTCCTTTGGAGTCTGTTGGTTCCTTTGGGGTGCAGAAAGGGGGCTGGCAGTGAGCCCTGTGTCCCCAGCGTGCCTGGGAGCACCAGGCAGCAGTGGTCTGAGCATGGGAAGGGCAGGAACATTCCTCCTCGGGGCCCGCTGCTCTCCCAGCTCATCACCATCGCCCGAGCTGGGGGGGCCCTGAGTCCTGTGTCCACACTGCACTGCCCGCTAGTGGGAAGGGGGATGGCGGGGTTTGGGGGTTGGGGCAGCCTCGGGTTTCCCTTTCTCTGCTTCCCTGTTCAGCTCCCTCTCCCAGCCCAGATGTTTCTGCAGCAGCAACCCCTGGGGCAGAGAGCAGTTGACAGGCTGGCTAGGGGAAGAGTAGGGGCAGACCCGGGGTGAGGAGAAGGGCTCATGGGCGTCAGTCACCCGTATGAGGAGCGCTCAGGGTCTGCTCTGGCGTGCATGCTCACACACACTCACACACACACACACACACACACACACACACACACACCCCTCCCAGCTCGCGTGCTGCTCCATACCCATCTCACCTCACGCACATTCCCTTACATACTCTCACACTTGCTCCCACGGGCACTGGTCCTGGCTCTTGGGGGCTTCTACAACCTTCCACTTACTCATCTCTCATGGACACGTACTGACTGTCCCAACACCCTCCCTCGTGCCCTTTCCCAAAGCCACGCATATCCCCGGTCAGTGCACCGCGAGCGCGGCTCATGCTAAGTGGCTGCCTGCCACTCCCAGATACTGCCTGCATCTTAAAAGCCTCCCCCAGCTCCACAGCCTGGCAGTGGGAGGCACATTCGTGTGCATCTGCGTGCTCTGGGGGACATTCCTGGCGGCTGGAGGCCTCAAGGGACACAGGACTCTCCTCTGCTAGGTAATCCACAAATTGGCTTCTCGAACCAGGGCAGCAGGGGCCAGAAGCACCGGAGGACGGCCACCCCCTCACTGTCTGCTCTGGATGCCGCTGTAAGGGCTGATGGGAGCCTTTTCGAGGCGGGCGGACAGAGCTCCAAGAGACGGAGACCATCTCCAAGGTGGAGATTAAAGGGTAGCAGCACTAAGCTGAGCAAGGATTATATTGGAATTTCCTGGGCGTTTAACAGCTGCAGAACAGGACGGAGGACAGGGCCCGTGGTTGCTGACCCCTCCCACGCTGACCCCGTGGCTGACAGGTGTGAGGGCCAGCTCAGCAGCCACACCACACGTTAACCATCGGCCCCTTTGCCCTTGGGACCTCCCTCGTCCGCTGGGCCCTGCAGGCTGCTTCGCCTCTCTGAATGTTCCTGCCCGGGCTCACTTTGCAGTGGTGCCCTCGTCATGTGTCCCCAGCCCCCCTGGTGCCCCTCGCCCCTTTAGAGCCAAAGTCCTTTGCTTGACGCCGAGTAAGAGAAGCATGATATCATCAGTGGGGCCATTTGAACTTCTTCAGAGAGAAGCTTAAAGAAAATCCAGGGATAAAAGTTACTCTGCTCATTCATTCCCAACTCCTACTGCCTCTTTATCTCCACTTTCTCCTTATAGATAAAAATTTCTAGATTGTTTTGAAACCTAGAGAGAAGAGGGAGGGGAGGGTAAAATGTAAACATACGCTATGCTAGTCTAGGTTTTAAAAATATTTTCCCCTTTTTTTTTGTTTAGATGATAATTATGAGATTTTGTTTTAATTGTAAAAATAAGATACGCTCGTTGTAACAAGAAAACCCATTCAAATATCTGTAAGACAAAATTAATAATCCCCTCTCTGCCAATCCTTCATTTCTCCCTCCTACAGTAACCAGTTTTAATGGCCAGTACATTTTTCTGCCATACCTTCCTCCAAGCTTATTTGGCTTGTATTACTTAATTTTTTTAAAAACTCATTTTGTGGATCGAGGTGCATAAACTATTTTAAACCATCTCTGTTCATAAAATTATCATATTTAACATTTCAATTTGAGGACAGTTAATTTTTTAAATTCCTACAGATTTACTCATTTAATTTATTTTTAAATCTTTCATTCTTATAGATAACAGAACTCAGAAGCTATGATGTATAAGCTAAGAGTCTACACATCTTTACTCTTTGCCAGTTTCTGGAAACAAAACACAATTTTGATGCCTACGGACTGTCATATTTTTATAAAGCAAAGAAATGTAGCAGACTTGTGGATGCAGTGTCTCTACTGTAGAAAAAAGATGTAAAGTGATACATGTAGAAAAGAAGCTGAGAAAAAAAACGTGAAGTCATAGAATGCAATTTTTGTCATCTGAAATTTTGTCAAATCAGTCTTATTTTCTGAGCTACCATTTTCCATCCACATTTCTGCTGCTTCTGGTGTGTTATATTTTTAAAACCATATACACATCTGAAGTTTGAATGTTTTCCTGATTGAAATAAGTCTTCGGCTATTCCTGGGCGAGAGGATTTCTGAACACTGACCAATGCCTTTCGCGGGCTGGAGAAGACAGAGGAATCCAAAGCAGGCCTGTCCCCCTGTGTGTTGCAGAAGGGATGCACTTGGCTGCTTCCAGGACGCGCTCCTAGACTAAGCTTAGACAGATGTCCTAGTCCTCAACCATTGAAGGCACCTTTGAAAATCAAGTTCTAACTCCTGCTTGTTCAGTATTCCAAGCATGTGGATGGAGCTACGTGTTCTTGTCACTTACGTTTCTGCCTTTGAAACTTGTTTCCAAAAAATCTGCAGGAGTAGGAATTAGCTGGCAGCAATTTCTTCCATATCTTAAAGCTTCGTCTTTTCTTGTTCTTATTCTTGTTGTAGAGGTACACCCGAGTTCTTTTTATATATATTAAAAAATAAAAGGCTCGAATTTATCTGTTTTGTTTGACAGGCAAGAATTGACCTCACTTCCTAGTCTCACTCAACCACGGTGTTTTTTGTTTTTTTTTTTCCCCTGAAGGAATTTGTTTATAACCGTCAGTCTCTGGATCTAAATCTAAAAGAGGTCCCTTCAAACAGCAAGGAACACTTCTGGGCCGTTGAAGAGCCTCAACCATTTTTTTAACTGAATATCTTGTTTCTTGGTAAAAAAAATTTTAACAGTTATGAAAGTGGCAATCTACACGCAATGTCTCCACTTAATTCTTTTCTTTCTGATGCCTCTTGAGGACAGAAGCTGAGTGGCTTTAACATGTTTCCTAATTGCTTTTGCTCTTTTCTGGATCCTCTGGAGAGAGGCCAGCTTCATGTTGTCATTAAGATGCATGCTGAAGCTATGCACACACGCCCTGCTGCAGCCACAAGCTGCTGTGTTGCTTGTATTGTGGGTCATCAAAGCAAATTCTCTGCCATTCCTCATCTTCTAGAATGTTCCATAGAGCACAGGGGATAGGATCTGCAGTACATATCTTCCCTCTTGGTTTGCTGTCTCTCAAGAAAAAAAAAAAAATTCATTGAGATGCATCCAAAGTGTTTATTATTCCTTCTCCATGATTATCTGTCTAGTTATAAGTTTAGGAAGATGCAGTGCTTACCGTCTCCTTTTTGTACAGATTCCAGAATCCATCCATCTTCTGACTGAAAGAGGCTATTTTAGAGCATATCTGCTGGGCAAGTGATAGAATAGCTTTCATTGTTTGAAGACATTTTTCTGGCATTTTCAGTTCTTGATAACAGCATTCCTAAAGACCCTATGGCTCTTGGCGTGTCAAGCATGTCTCCAACGTAAGCCACTGAGCGTTTGGGGGATGCATACAACACCTATGACTTCAGGATATGTATTCAACAGCCATTGGTGATGGGGCCATGCTTTGTTACTTCACGATCTCCCTGTTCTTCTTTGAAACATTTCATCTGCGAATGATTCTAGCAGCATTCGGGACAGTATTGGCAAAGAACCTCTGTTACTTAGGAATCGTTTGCCATGTAGAAATGAGTCCCTTTTTCTGGCCTTATGGAGATACCGTTGACGTATAACATTGTGTAAGTTTAAGGTGGACAACCTGGTGATTTGGAAATGCTTCTTGCTTGCCTCCATACACTATAAGTTAAACTCTGTCTCGCAAGTAGGGTTCTGGTGGCATGAAAGGTGCGTTTCAGTGGACAGCGGCCTGATGCCCATCATACATCAGCCCAGCAGCTGTAACATCAGTGCCTTTTCGTGATAACCACATGCGGGTGACACCGAACGCTTCATCTCGCAATAGAGCCTGTGTTACCAGGAAAAGTGAGATTAGCAGGAACCTAGTTATGATTTTCTGATTGATCAAAGTCAAATAGTGTCATAGTTTGGTTTCAGCTTCATCGAGAAATGTGCAGTTTTCAAGAGTGCTGCGGGTCACGTGGCGACAGCTCTCATGGTGGAAACAGATTCCAGGTCCCAACTGCTGTCTTTCCTCTCTCTCTTTCTCTCTCTCAGGTTCATGTCTTTGAACAACCTGCCTCTTATTTTCTTCTCAACAGAAATAAATGGAATGGACTGCTCTGGTCCATGCAGCTCACAGACTTTTGAGACTCAGTCACAGGGGGAGAGATGGGCCACCACTAATCTCTAGACCGATGAACAAAGGAAGGTCTGAGCCCGTTTGTCTTCACTGTGGCCCTGGAGGCAGCCGTGCCCCCACAGTCGTATGCCTGTGAGCCAGAGGGGGTGCTTGTATATGGATGGCCTTCTTAAATTAACCAGCGGGGACCATACTTGACACTCTTCTGCACGGACTACTTTCACTTGGGAAATCCTTTTCATAATCAGTGCATAAGCAGTAGCCCTCACTCTTTTTTAAGGTTGTGCCATAATTTATTAAATATCTTCCCGTTGACGGACAGTTGCTTTCCAGTCTTTTCCCTTACAAACAATTCTGCAGCAAATATCCTTGTTTGAACATCTCTGCCATCAGACCTAAGGATGCAGTACCTGAAGGACAAACTCTTAGAAGTGAAGCTGCTAGACAGACATCACCGACTGTCCCTCTAAGAAGATACACCAGTTTGAAACTCATAAGCCCCGTGAATATAGAGAGCCCAGCTCTCATACCTTCTTCAACCCAGTGCATTATTAATCTCATAGGACAAGATGGCACTGTTGTTTCCACATTCTGTCCTTTCATTGTGAGCAGACTAGAAGCATTTTTTCACATCCATCCATTTATTTTTCTGTAAGCCACAGAGGAAATGTGCCCCTTGTGGAGAGAGGACCGTTGCTGACAAAATGTAGGCATGCCAGACCCACATAGCTCTACCCTTTCTCTGTGCTGGCTCACTTATCGGATGGAATCTTTGCGCCTATGTTCTTCTCGCTCCTGTTCTCCCATCTTCCCTTGCGTCATACCCCACAGCTCTCTTCCGTGGTCCCTCTCACTACACTGCCTCTCTGTACTGTCCGGCGTGTCCAGGTCTGATGTGGGTCAGGAGGTGTTGGGGAGGGGGGATCGTGTGTCCCCAGGGAAGGAGTAGCTTCTACTCTGCTTGTTTTAATGAGAAGAATCTTCTGACTTCCAATACAGGGTGGCTCTAGGAGGAGGAGGGAGAGTAAGTGAAGAGAAAGAACTGAAATAGCTCCTTCCAGAAGAAAAGGGTAAGATTGGCCCAGAACTCGCCTAGGCTCTAAGAGGGAGGGGCTGTAAGAAGTGCTCAGAGATGCGGCAGCTGCAGGGAGGGAGGGAGTGACTAGCACGTGGCCCTCTAAGATGGTGGACTTGGCACAGGTCAGGAGAGCGTCTGCTCCCGACAGGCCCTTACCGTGTGGTTGGTGGTTTGCGAGCTATCTGTGTAGCAGTGTAGTTACCTGCCACCCGCTTCTTCTGGTCCTGTGTGTCTCCCTAGGAAGCAAGCTTGGCTGCACACCCCAGTCTTACGAAGCAGCAGCCCTGCCTGGGAGCAGGGTGGTGGCCAGGGCAATGGTGGGAGCCCCGAAGACGCCCCATGGCTGCTGAGGGGGCTGCCCGGTCAGGGAGCGGAGTGGCGGGCATGGTGTGCAGTCTCTGGGTCCTGGTGCTGGGGTCCTCAGTTCTGGCGCTGGAAGGTAAGAGGGAGGGGAGACTGGAGAATCCCTAGCTGCCAGCACGGGTGGGGAATGGGAAAGACTCAGAAAAGGCAGAAAAGAGGGAAGACATCAAGAAGGGGAAAGGAATGGGGAGGGTTCCAGGGAAAGGCTCCTGACACAGAGCTGTGCCCCTGCTGGTGAATTAAAAGGACCAGGGAGGGACAATTCCTGTTTTCCTCCTGGGGTGGGGCGAGGGTTAGCAGTCCTCGCTGGGGGCTTGGCTGCTGAGTGCCCCTTCTTATCTCCCGCCAGAGGTACTGCTGGACACCACTGGAGAGACATCTGAGATTGGCTGGCTCACCTACCCGCCAGGTGGGGTGAGTGTCACTCTTTCATTCCCCACCTGCTGCGCCTCCCCACCCGGCTCCTTGTGTGGGATTTGGGAAGGAAGCCCCGGTAGAGCCGAATGGAGTAAGACTCCTTTCCCCAGAGGAGCAGGACTTTGGGGTCTACTTACCCGGCTTTGCCAGCTAACAGGGTCTCCCCGCCCTCCCTGCAGTGGGATGAAGTGAGCGTTCTGGACGACCAGCGACGCCTGACTCGGACCTTCGAGGCATGCCACGTGGCAGGGGCCCCGCCAGGCACCGGGCAGGACAACTGGCTGCAGACACACTTTGTGGAGCGCCGAGGCGCGCAGAGGGCACACATCCGACTGCACTTCTCCGTGCGGGCGTGCGCCAGCCTGGGCGTGGCCGGGGGCACCTGCCGGGAGACCTTCACCCTTTACTACCGCCAGGCCGAGGAGCCCGATGGCCCCGACAGCGTTTCCGCCTGGCACCTCAAACGCTGGACCAAGGTGGACACCATTGCCGCGGACGAGAGCTTCCCCGCCTCCTCGGCGTGGGCGGTGGGCCCGCGCGGGGCCGGGCAGCAGCGTGCGGGGCTGCAGCTCAACGTCAAAGAGAGGAGCTTCGGCCCCCTCACCCAGCGTGGCTTCTACGTGGCCTTCCAGGACACGGGGGCCTGCCTGGCCCTCGTGGCGGTCAAGCTCTTCTCCTACACCTGCCCGTCCGTCCTCCGCGCCTTCGCCTCCTTCCCTGACACGCAGGCCAGTGGGGCCGGGGGCGCCTCCCTGGTGGCAGCCGTGGGCACCTGTGTGGCTCACGCAGAGCCAGAGGAGGATGGAAGCGGGGGCCAGGCAGGGGGTAGCCCCCCCAGGCTGCACTGCAATGGGGAGGGCAGGTGGATGGTAGCGGTTGGGGGCTGCCGCTGTCAGCCGGGGCACCAGCCAGCCCGTGGAGACAAGGCCTGCCAAGGTGAGGTTCTGCTCCTGTGCACTTGCCCAAGATCTCCCCATCTGGCCCCCAACCTCGGGACACCTCTCCTGAACACCCCAAACTTCATTTTGTCCCCAAAAGGTCCTGAATAAGCTATCTTAGGAAAGGACTCTTGTTTTCTCCAGATCTATTTTCTAAAGCACACAAATTTGGTGTCATATGCTCATCTCAAATTTCTAGAACCTTCTGGAGACTTCCACAGCCATTGCTGAGCATCCTAGGGCTGCAGGCCTGAGAAGCGAGAGATCAAAAGGAGTTAAACTCCTGGGTTATTTTGGGATGTGTCCTCTGTCCCTATTTGCCGCCTAGTTAGGAAAGGATCATCACTGTGCCAGGTGACCAGGACGCGGGTAGGAGCAGGCAGTGGAGACCAGCTAAGGGGAATCCTTCTGCTGCAGGGTGGAGGCTGCAGAAGCCATCTGCACAGGGAAGTCATACAATCAAGCCAGACGCCTCTCTCTGGTGCTTGGCTTGCCCGTAGCCCCCACTGCACCTCACTTTTTCCATCAGCAGAAATGCAGTTCTACCCCAGTAATCTCTGCCTGAGGGAAGGAAAGAGGGAAGAAGGGAAGAGAGGGGGTAGGTCTCAGGATGATAGGAGAAAGAGCCCTGGGGAATGGAAGGCTGGGGGCATGTCTGTGTGCTGGCGTGGTGGGGCTCAGGAGGCGGTGGATGGAGCGAGCCTAATGTCTCTGCCCCATTCTGTCCCCCTAGGCTGCCCTGAGGGGTCCTACAAGGCCTTGGCTGGGAACGCGCCCTGCTTACCATGCCCTGCCCGCAGCCATGCCCCCGATCCTGCAGCCCCTGTTTGCCCCTGCCGTGAGGGCTTCTACAGGGCCAGTTCAGACCCCCCAGAGGCCCCCTGCACCGGTGAGTCCCCCACCAGCCCCAGGGGTGGAAATGGGACTGGGGGGCAGGCAGAGAAGGGGAGGCTGAGGGCAACACAGTGGGGCTGGTTCACATTTGCAGTGACTTTTCTCCTGTTCATTTTCTCCCTCCACTCTCCTGCTTCTCGCCCTGACCCCATCCACACCGGCCCACCTCCTGCCTCTCCTCCCACCTGCCTCCGCTGCTTTCTGGTCCCCACCCCATGCTCTCCGTCTCCTCCCCTCTGGGCCACCCCCCTCCCCTGCCTCCTTCCTTCCTCCATCATCCCCACCCCTCCTCCTTCACCTCGACTCCCACCACTCCTCCCTTTCCTGGCCCTTCTCGCTGCCCCCACCGGCTTCTCCAGGCCCTCCATCGGCTCCCCGGGAGCTTTGGTTCGAGGTGCAAGGCTCAGTGCTCATGCTGCACTGGCGCCTGCCTCAGGAGCTGGGGGGACGAGGGGACCTGCTCTTCAATGTCGTGTGCAAGGAATGTGGAGGCCACCAGGAGCCCGGCACGGGCACCGGGGGCGCTTGTCGCCGCTGCAGGGATGAGGTGCACTTCGACCCCCGCCAGAGGGGCCTGACCGAGAGCCGAGTGTTAGTGGGGGGGCTCCGGGCACATGTGCCCTACATCTTGGAGGTGCAGGCTGTGAATGGCGTGTCGGAGCTCAGCCCCGACCCTCCCCAGGCTGCCGCCATCAACGTCAGCACCAGCCACGCAGGTGAGCCTTCCGCTCTGCCTGATGCCTGACCTTGCCTCCTTCGAAGCCCCTCCCCCACTCCTGCTGCCGGGCCCCTGGAAGCCCCCTCACTGACCGCCCCCCCCCCAGTTCCCTCTGCAGTCCCTGCGCTGCACCAGGTGAGCCGGGCCTCCAACAGCATCACGGTGTCCTGGCCACAGCCGGACCAGACCAACGGGAACATCCTGGACTATCAGCTCCGCTACTACGACCAGGTGGGGAGGTGGGGGGTGCCCAGCAGGGCTGCTGGGAGCGCGCGGTGCCCCACAGTGGGGCTAGAGATGGGGGAGGTGGGCCAGGAAGCCTGAGGGTGATGGGGCAGGGCTCAGGAGCTGGCGCTGGGCAGCAGGGAGTGAATGGCTGTCACCCCCAGGCAGAAGATGAGTCCCACTCCTTCACCCTGACCAGCGAGACCAACACGGCCACCGTGACACAGCTGAGCCCTGGCCACATCTATGGCTTCCAAGTGCGGGCGCGGACTGCCGCAGGCCACGGCCCCTATGGCGGCAAGGTCTATTTCCAGACGCTGCCTCAAGGTGAGAGGAAGCCTGGATGAGGAGGGGAAGCACCGGGGGGTAGGGAGGAGAGGCCCAGGGCCCACCCCCCAGGCCTTGAACCCTGGCCCAGCACCCTCCAGACTAGAGGCCGTGTGGGACAGGAGGCTGTGAGGAGAGTCTCCTGGCTGACCAGCTGGCCTTTGGGTCTGTGGGTGGGCATGAGGGGGCGCATGGGGGGGGTGGAGGTGCGCGCGCTTGTGACGCCTTGCCCACGTGTGATCCTGGCTGGCTGCCTCCTCAGGTGAGTTGTCCACCCAGCTCCCGGAGAGACTCTCCTTGGTGATCGGGTCCATCCTGGGGGCCTTGGCCTTCCTCCTGCTGGCGGCCATTACCGTGCTGGCTGTTGTCTTCCAGAGGTGAGGCCCCTCCCAGCCGTGTCCCCACCCCACCCACCCCGCCGCACCACCCCACGTCCTGGCAGCCCCAAAGCCCACTGCAGAAACCATGTCCAGGGCCCACCTCCCACCACCGGGCCCCTTCCCCTGGGCCCATGCGAGGCAGGCAGGAGGCATCCAGCAGCCCTCACTTCACAGATCCGTGGCTAGAGAGTGGCCTGCATGGGGGCCGAAGGGGAGGGATGGGAGTGTCATTGCAGGACTCTGGTTTGTCCCCAGGAAGCGGCGTGGGACAGGCTACACAGAGCAGCTGCAGCAGTCCAGCAGTCCAGGTGTGGGGGTGGGGGGGCTGGGGGGGCTGGGGGGGCTGGGGGCTGCACAGCAGGAAGCCTAGGTTCCCCGAGGTCCAGGGGAATCCCTCGGCCCTGCCGGTGTAAGTAAGAGGGCATGCTTGGGGTGTGGGGGCGGCCTGGCCCCGTACCACACCCTCATCACGCACCCCATTTGCCTACAGGGCTTGGGGTGAAGTATTACATCGACCCTTCCACATATGAGGACCCCTGCCAGGCCATCCGAGAATTTACCAGGGAGGTGGATCCTGCATATATCAAGATCGAGGAGGTCATTGGGGCAGGTGTGCAGGGGCAGAGGAAGGGGACCGGAGGGACTGGAGCCCCCGTGAGCCTTCCCCGGCAGGAGCCCCTCTACGCAGGGCACGACACCGCAAGCCCAAGGTCCTTCCTCAATACCCTCCCTCCTACACCTGTTCTCCCAGGCTCCTTTGGAGAAGTACGCAGGGGCCGCCTGCAGCCCCGGGGACGGCGGGAGCAGGCCGTGGCCATCCAGGCCCTGTGGGCTGGAGGTGCTGAGAGCCTACAGATGACCTTTCTGGGCCAGGCTGCAGTGCTGGGCCAGTTCCAGCACCCCAACATCCTGCGGCTGGAGGGCGTGGTCACCAAGAGCCGGCCCCTCATGGTGCTGACGGAGCTCATGGAGCTGGGCCCCCTGGACAGCTTCCTCAGGGTCAGTGCTGGCCTGGGGGCGGACGGGGGGGCCTTGGGTCCAGGGGCGTCTGCAGTTCTCAACTGTCCCGGAGACAGGAGACAGAGCCCTGCATCTGTGCTGCCCCACCTCCGCTGGTCTTCAGCCTTCCTTCCCAGGCCATTCTCTGACTGCCTAAGCCGCTCTCCCTCTCCTGCTGATGGCCACGGCGCAGTGTGCGCAGGCTCCCCGCCCGGCTGCTGGCGGCTGACCTCTGCCCCCCGCCCCCCAGCAGCAGCGGGAGGGCCAGTTCAGCAGCCTGCAGCTGGTGGCCATGCAGCGGGGAGTAGCGGCCGCCATGCAGCACCTGTCCAGCTTCGCCTTCGTGCACCGCGCGCTCTCCGCCCACAGCGTGCTGGTGAATAGCCACCTGGTGTGCAAAGTGGCTCGTCTTGGCCACAGTCCTCAGGTGAGAGCACATCTCGGGGGCTCAGCCTTTTCCAGAGCGTGCCGGCGGATGAGCCGGGCTCCGGGGAGCGTACCACCGGGGGGTGTGTCGTGGTGTCTGAGGGAACGGAGCCCGCGTGGGCTCCCTCCGGGAGCGCACCCTGGGCGGACGTCGGAGCACATAGGAGTTGCTCAATAAACGTGACCACTGCTGTAATTACTGCTATCGTTCCTTGTAACCCCACACCTCAGGGCCCAAGTTGCATGCTTCGCTGGGCAGCCCCAGAGGTCATTGCCCACGGAAAACACACCACCTCCAGTGACGTGTGGAGCTTTGGGATAGTGATGTGGGAAGTGATGAGTTATGGAGAGCGGCCCTACTGGGACATGAGTGACCAGGAGGTGAGCTCTTGACCTAGACATTGCTGATACCCCACCCCCATCCTTCCAACCCACCAGCCTCACAAGCTCCTACATTCTTAGCTTCTCTTCTCTAATCCACTGAGATTTTTAGTGGTCTTGGCTTCCGTATTTTTAAGTTCCTTCCCCACTCCAACTGCATGCTCCACCTGATCCCAGCCCACCCGCTGACCTGACAGACAGAATATGCCTTTCCACCAGCAATAGCTTCCCATCACCATGTTCTTCTACTAACCCCCAGGTACTAAATGCAATAGAGCAGGAGTTCCGGCTTCCCCCACCTCCAGGCTGTCCTCCTGGACTACATCTGCTTATGCTAGACACTTGGCAGAAGGACCGTACCCAGCGGCCTCATTTTGACCAGCTGGTGGCTGCGTTTGACAAGATGATCCGAAAGCCAGACACTCTGCAGGCTGACGGGGGCCCCGGGGACAGGTCTGGAGATTGGGGCTGGAGCCCGGGACAAGCAGGGAGGGTAGATGCAAACCGGAAAGCAAACTGAGGAGAGGGGGCTAAGACGAAGGGGAAATGTTGACCCCCCCCTTCCCCCACTTAGACCCTCCCAGGCCCTTCTGAACCCTGTGGCTCTGGACTTTCCTTCTCTGGACTCACCCCAGGCCTGGCTTTCGGCCATCGGACTGGAGTGCTACCAAGACAACTTCTCCAAGTTTGGTCTCTGCACCTTCAGTGATGTGGTTCAGCTCAGCCTGGAGTAAGCGGGGAGAGGCGGGTGGGGGTTCCGCTGGGCTCCAGGCTCGGGGTCCTGCCGGGGATCTTAGAGAAGCTGGTGCAGACTTGACGCACTCCTTCCCCACCACCAGAGACCTGCCCGCCCTGGGCATCACACTGGCTGGCCACCAGAAGAAGCTGTTGCACCACATCCAGCTTCTGCAGCGGCACCTGAGGGAGCTGGGCTCACTGGAGGTCTGAGGCCTGGGCGGGCAGCTGTGAGTGGACGATGCCTATGTCCCAGCCCCGGACACAGGTCCAAGGAGTGACCGTGCAACACTAGAGCCCGTCTCCGTCTTGGCCTCGGCGAGAGGCGCTCGCCACACTACACCCAACCCTCTGGACACTTCACTCCCTAGTCCTCCGCCCTCCTCCGCCCTCCTCCGCCCTCCCCCGCATTAAAGGGAAAGAAGAAACTTTGCAAGTTGGAGGTGTGGTGAGACCTCAGTCTGCAAGGAAGGGCTGGGAAGGCCTTGGAGGAGGAGCTCAGGGCCATTGCCCGCAGGCGACACCACCAGCTGAAGGCACAAGGGCGCAGAGCAGGGAAAGACTTTATTGGAAGGTAGAAGGTGGCAAGACTCAACCAGCTTCACCCCACCCCCAAAGCGGTACCTGTCCCCCCTCACTCACGCTTTCCACAAGCCTCCCTCCCAACTGTCTGGAGCACCCTGGGAAGGGCTCTCCCCTTCCCACCGGAACACTGGGGTAGAGACGGCAAGCCCGTCCTTAAAGTGCTTTGCTCTCACAGTGCAGAGTACTTCCGTAAGGCCGAAGAGCCACGCAGCCTGGTCCCCCCACTGGCACCAGCCCTGTGCGCGGGGTGAGGCGAGGGCCACCTCCCTCCTTGGTTTCCGTTCGCCCCAGAGCTGAGCGAGTAGTGGAACCTGGGGCCGTTACTCCCAGCCTGCGTTCCTCAGAGTGCATTCTGCTTCCCCCCGGACCTGGGAGATCAGACCTCTAGGTGTCTTGGTGGGGTCTTCCGATGCCCCCAGGAAAAGGAGAGCAGCCGCCGGGGCAGCGCGTGCTCAGATCTGATACTCCCAGCCTTCCCCATCTTCTAGAGCCCTGTTGGTCAGCCCCCTCAGTTCCCTCCTCAGGGCGCCTTGCCGCAGCCTCTCCCAGTTGGTGCTGCTGTGGGAGGTACTGCGAGACACCGAGGGGGTAGAGAGGGGCAGGTGGGGGCTGAAGGGGTGGCCCAGCTGCAGTTTTTCTGAGGCTTTGTCCAAGTCGTTGGAGCCCTGGCTGTGGAAGGCCTGCACATAGCGCCGCGCTCGCTGCCGGTTGAGATCCTGTCTGTCCTCCACCCTGTGGAGCGGGAGGCCATGAGAGGCAGCCGGGCATGGAAGGGCTGGTACCGGGCCCTGCCTGTGTCCTGTGCTCAGCCCCTCCCGCCATGACTGGCCTTTTTCCTCGTGTGTGGCTGGTGCGGGCACAGGGGCTCCAGCCCCTCAGCTGCAGCCCCAAGCACCTTGTGGGGCCCCTCCCTTAGCAGCAGGGATCCGGTGTAGGGACCTCAGGCCAGTGGGCAAGGGGCCCAGGGAGCTGGCAGCCTGCACAGGGCCCCTGGGAGCGGGAGGTCGTCTGAGCAGAGGGGCGCCGGGCCCTGCACCGGTCACTCACCGCAGAAACCAGCGGTCCCCCAGCCCATACTCGCGCCCGCAGATCCCCGAGCGAGGCCACAGGCAGCGAGGCAGCTTCCGCTCCAGCATCACCGTGGTGGCCACCACCTGTGTGTGGGGACAGGTGGGGCCGTCAGAGGTTGGGTACAGACTGAGAGAGAGAGGGGTGGGGACAGGAAAAGATGCTGGGCAGAGGAAGGACCGTTTAGCAATCGCTAGGAAAGGCAGGAGCTCATGGTCTCCAAGAAGGGACAAACGACACCCCCAAGCTGGGGGGAGGGTGGTGGTGTCAGCTTGGTTGACCCTCTTCTGTGGGAGAGAGTCAATGGGACATGAGCCCCGCAATTCTCTGCCCCGCAGCCTGACATCCATACTGATCCTGCAGGAGGTTGAGAGGACTCGCTCCAAGGAGACAGGAAGGAGGGCAAAGCAAACAGAAAGGGATCCTCAGGGCCACAGGATATTTTGACCCTACCGACATAAAGGCCATTTAAAAATGCTAACATCCTACTGAGAAATCTAATATCAATACATTTGCATGGAAAACATATTTTCCTGAGGAAACCCCATTTAGCCAATTTAGGGCCTTTTAACTCTGTTTTCTACACAGCACAGCTAGGTGCCATTCAATTTAGGGGATTTTCATTTTTAATTCTGTTGAGAGAAATTATTTTCTAAAGTATATTTTCAAATGATTTGATTCATTGAACAGTCTTCTGTCGCCATCATGATGATCTGACTGAAGATTACTTCTGCTACTCTGGGAAGTTTTTGTAGCATTTTTTTAAAACCCATCCAATTTTTCTGGGTCCGATTTTACAGACTAATTTACTAAATGTCCTTTTAGTCACCATTAGCTTTATTTCTTGTTGGTTGATTTCTCGTGGACTCTTCTAGAAAAGCCTGAGGTTTTAGTTTTTGAGAAAACTATGAGGAATTCTTTTCAGCCATCCAAGTACTGCTCTGTTTTAGTGCCAGTCCAGCGCTTTTGGACACTCCGCATTGTTCTGTGTACTGCGCAGTGACCATGTAGACACATGTCGGGTCAAAATATCCTGCTTCTGTGGGAGCTCAGCCCTGTCCCCGGCTGGGAGGGAACGACCTGCAGCAACCCTCCCGGCCGCCAGGGGGCTCACCTGCGCCCTCCAGAGCTCATCTCGCTCGTGGGCCACCCGCCAGTGAGTATCACCCATCATGGCGATGAGGAGGTTGAGCATGAGCAGTGTGGCGATGATGGCGAAGGCAGCGTAGGTGATGCTGTACATGAAGGGCAGATCCACATCGTAGTTGGCAGGCCCATCGATGACGGTGAGGAACAGCTCGAAGGTGCTGAACAGTGCCATGGGGTAATTGTAGAAGTGGCCCAGCTCGTCGGGGTCCTCTGTCTGGAAGATGATATAGAAGGCTGCTCCACCCAAGGGGATGGAGGGTTACCATGGCAACCATACACGGGACTGGACCGCAGCCAGCTCTTTGCTGCCCAGTTCAGTCCCGCTTCCCTCATCTCCAGTCTCCCCATCAGGCTCTCCGTGGCTCCGTACTTTGGGTTCTGATATTCCCTTATTTTCAGGATGGCTTATCCTGATCCCAAGACCCACGTCACCATAACACTCCCAGCTTTGTCTCCCCTCCGAGGGACGTCCCATCCTCAGACATTACAGCCTTGTATCTTGGCCTTCCCTCCCACCTCCCCCCAGGTTTATCCACAGCCATTCTGGGCTCTCTGGGCTCCTCTAACCTCTCCCCGCCAGGGCCCCATCCCAGACAGATGATTTACCTGAGGCAAAGCCCAGGATGACCACGGCCATCAGCCAGCAGAACCGCATCAGGTCGCCAAAAATCATCTAAAGGGAGGAGGAGAAGGAAAATACCTCCACACGGGTCCCCTGAGCAGTTGCCCCTGCAGCCTCTCGCACGTCTAGCCCCGTGAAGCCCAGCAGCTCCACCCTCCAGGGGTTAGACACTCTGGCTGCACGCCAGATCTACTTGGCCTGTTTGGGTACGGCCCTTGAATAAGAATGGTTTTTACATTTTTAAAGCATTGAGAAAACAAAAAGGAGGAAAAGAACATGCAGTAGAGACCATATATGGCTCGCAAAGCCTGCGCATCTGTCATCTGGCCCTTTACGAAAATGTTTGCAGCAGCCCCTGCTCTAGGACCTCTCTCTAGAAAGCGTGGGGGGAGGCACAGACCTTCTGGATCATGATGGTGAAAGGGCCCAACATCTGGAATCCTCGGGCGAAGTACATGACATTGCACCAGCCCAGCACCAGCGCGAAGGACATGGGCACCACCTCCCCGTTGGCGTTCGTGAGCCGCATCACCATGGTCACCAGCACCATGCAGGCGTAGGTGATGCTGAGGGTGGGGAGCAGACGGGGTGTGAGAGGAGACTGGGGACGTCCTGGGGACGTAAGAGCAGGAGCGACTGAGGGACGCAACACCCACACACTCAGATTTGGCCTTCGCAAGTTCAATACACAGGGCCACACACATCGCTGGAGAAGGCTCTCTGGAGTTAATTTTCTCCAGGGACTGTCCAGGGGTCAGGAATCCAGGAGTGAGGGAAGGGATCGGGGGAGAGGAAGGAGACTCACATGAGGACGTGAAACGGCCCCCCAAGGATGGTCTGTCCAAAGAAGCGAGTGACCCCCACCCTGAAGATGTCTGGAATCTGGAGAGGGGCCAAGGAGACACTAAGGCACTTGCAGCCTGGGGCTCAGGCTGGATCCCTGGGGCAAGCAGCCTCACCCTAATCCTGCCCACGCCTCACCTCTGCAAGCAGAATGATCACAGCTCCGATGACGGTCACCAGCTCCCCCACCAGGCGGATATCATCCTTGGGGGTCACGTAGGCCTCCTGAGAGGGAAACGGTCAGAACACTCAGGGCTTCCATACATCTGCCCTGCCTGCCTCTGGGCACAAGTCAGCGTCCAGTGTGTAGTCACTGGCCCTGTCAGATTCTTTATAACCTGTTAGGTTTGGCTACCTCAGACTGCTCTTTGAGCGCAGGTGTATTTCCACCTGTATGCTGCGTCTGTGCCTAAGTATTCGGGAGCTGGGCACGGGGAGAAGTGGGGGTTGTCAAACAGGAACGGGACGCAGGTCTGAGAAAGGGCAGAGGGCTGACTCCTGCCCTGAAGCTCTGCTGCTCCTCGGACGTCACCTGAAGCAGCTTCTGCTGTAGGAGGGTGTTGTCCCGGGGACTGGTGTGGTTACTGGTCCTGGGCTTGAGCGGGCGGTAGACGCAGCACATGGTGAAGCAGATGATGTACAGCAAGTAGATGGCGCCCAGCACGCAGAAGTATGGCCGCCCGTATCGCTTCCACTTGAGGCTCACCAGCTCTTTCACTGGTGTCTGGTCGAGGATCTGGCGAGCCTTCGGCAGAAAGGAAAGAGAGCGAGCAGCTCGGAGACCCGGACTTCCCTCCCCGGCTGCTATCCCACCCAACCACCCATACCTCCCGCTTCTTGGTGGTGATGATAAGTTCCAGCAGAGACTGCTCGTCCCCCGAGGAGTCGATCTCCGTGAGGTCGTACAGAGTGGACGTCAGCGGTCCGTATGTCCACTGGACGTGCTTCCGCTTCTGCATCAGGTGCTGGAACATCTGGGAGGACACAGCGGGGAGTCGGAGGGTCAGTGCGAGGAGCGGCCGCGGGAACCACGCCACCCAAGAGGGCCGCTGCCCGCTCCTCGGCACTAACGGGCAGTCAGCGATCCCCACGCCTCTGGTGCGGGAACCTCCTTCTGTTTCTGCTTCTCCTTCTTTCCCACAGACCCTCTAAAGATCGGAGAGAAGAGGACAGGCCAAGGGAACAGCACTTCGGGTCACCAGAGCAGAGCTCCGGGAGCGCCGTTCTCCAAGCCCCCGGGCAGGGAGGCTGCGCGGTTAGCGGCGGAGGGCGCGGTAAGGGACGCCGCCCTGGGGGCGCTCGGGAAGAAGGGTCTTTAGGAGGACGCCGTAGGGCCGGGGCAGCGTCCCTCACCACAGTGTTGCCCTCCACTCCGGCCAGCTTGAAGGGGGTGAGACCCTGGTGATTGGGCACGAGGTCCAGGGACTGCAGGTGGTCCCCGCGCCCGTCGTAGGAGAGCAGCAGGTTGTACATCTGGCAGGCAAAGGTCTTGTTGGGCTGGAGGATGAGGATGTGCAGCACGGTGTTTCCTGCGGGCGGGACGCGGTGTCGCGTGGCCGTCGCACCCAAGGCCCTGCCGCTGCCCTGCCCACCCGGGGCCCTGCCCTCACGGCCCCCGGCATCCAGCTCCCCTCCCGACCCAGCTCTTACCCAGGGAGTCCTGGGCGCGGATGTCAGCTCCGTGCTCAATGAGCAGCCTCACGATCTCCTCACTGCCCACGCAGGCAGCAAAAGACAAAGGGTGCTCCCCTGTGGACACCGAGGGCGCCGTGGCGTGAGTGCCCGATGGGACGGGCAGTGTCCCTGAGCGACCGCCTCCTTGCCCCCCACGTCTCAGCTCTGGGCTTGGTGACACTTGTCAGCAGAACCAGAGGCAGGGATGGAGCAAGCGCCGTGGGGAGAACCGGCTCTGGCCTTAAGCCCTGTAAGGCCTGACCCCTTCCAGCTTTCCCAGGGCCGGAGCCCGCCTCAGCCCCCCTGCCTTTGCTCTTGCCCGCCTCCCCGCGCCCCCTCCTGCCAGCCCTGGCCCTGCTCCCACCGAAGTAGATGAGGTTGCGGGGGCTGCGGCGGAAAGCTGTGCCCGTAGCTCTTGCAGAGACGCTGGCGCCGTGGGCAAGCAGGGCTCGCACCAGGTTCACGTTCTGGTTCACGATGGCTATGTGCAGTGCAGTCTGACCTGGCCCAGAGACAGCTCTCAGTCACGGGGTGTGGCCCCAGGATCCTGCAGGGGTCCCTCCCTTATCTACACCCCGTGCTGCTCACCAGGGCAGCCCGAGGTGGGGAGCGGGGGAGGAGGCCCTGAGCTGGCAGGGTCCCCGGGGAAGCCAGCTGCTCCCTTCTCTTCCTGCTCTAGGCCCCTTGCATCTCAGGGGGCTGGTGCTCTAATGGTGTGCAGTGAGGATGATGAGGAAAAAGGGAGATGGAGAGAAGCATGGAAACTAGGGGTCTCAGATGCCCTCTTTGGTTTCCCCAAATTATCTGCCACAGAGACTGACTTGAAATATCCAGCAGGTCACCCCTTCCCTCCATCCTGGGCCCCTCGGCCCCTCACCCTCATACAGCTCGGATGTCATGGGCTCGAGGACCAGCTCGGGGGCGGCCTCCATCAGCACTATGGCGGCTTCCAGGTTGTCATAGAGGGCTGCTACGTGCAGTGCTGTCTCCCCCATGGCTCCTGGCATTGACAGAAAGAAGAGTCATATGGCTTCTATGGAGCTGGGGGATGGTGACAATAGGGACTTGGCGGCCCACAGCAGAAGGTGCTGGGCTATCCCGGGAGCCACGTGTGTGGGTCTGGCAGGTGCGGAGGGCTCTGCCTCTTACCTCTCTGGTGCACCTCACACGCCTCGTACTTGAGTAGCTTGTTGAGAGCCTGGACATTGTTCTCCTTGGCAGCTAGAAGGAGAGGAGACTCCCAGATCCTACAAGGGAAAGGGATCAGAAAGGTGGCAATGGTGAGCATGCCCAGCTGTGCAATGAGGGGTGATGTCTTGGCTCCGTCACATACAAACATGTGCACCTCAGCGGCATTGAATTTGATCCAGGGAAGTGAGGCCATCGGGCGCAAAGGGCTGTCTGATTTTTTTTCTTGACCAGTTAGTTAACCCAAACCAACTATTCCCCCTTTCTGCTTGTGGAGGAGAGCATCAGCACTGGTTTCCTATCCCCTGGGTGCTGGGACCAGAATGAGTGTGAATGTGTCATCTGTGCATATCGAGCATGGAGGGGAGTTTTACGTAAGTATTCATTCACCTCCTGACCTACTGACCTCTGGAGCAACCCTGTTTAGCTTCACTAAGTGCCCTGTGATTACCCCCCAAGATAAGCCTTGTTTTCATGGACTAAGGGTACAAGGAATTCCCCTCTCATATTTGTGAAGGAAGTCAACATGCAGAGGCTAGCAGATTTCCTCCAGTGGTGCAATGCTCTCCTTTCTAGACCTTCTCAGCAAAGCCCCTTGATCCTGGCACTTTCCTCCTGACAACAGCCTCCTCAGAGCTCCATCAGAAAGCAACAGTGGATCCTTTTTGTTCTGACCCCTAAGTCAGAGTATACTCTCTTCCTACTTCCTGTCTGCTTCTCCCTTGTTTTAGGCCAAAAAAAAAAAAAAAAAAAAATCGTTTTCTCTGACTCACCAGATCCTCTCTTGAGTTTTATTCCTACAATGAACTAAAAACCTAGATTATAATCACAACTTAGCCCAACTAAGACCCATGGCGCCCCCTTTATTCAATTTCTCTCTTGGCCCAAAGCCATGGTCTTTCTATGGGAGCTAAATGAAATAACCCCATTTAGCCATAGATGGCCCACTATGTGAATGGGAGCTCACACACTGAAGGACTGATGGCAGGAAATCAACTCCAAGAGCTGGGATTGGGGCAGGGGGGGGCGGTCAGGAGAGGAGGAATGAGCACAAGACTCACATCTCCCCAAATGTGGGCCCCAGCTCCCCACCCCCCATGCCACGTGGGCAGCCACCAGGCCCTGTCACTTCAACATTCAGTGTTCTCTCCCCACCCAATCCCTACCTCTTTGTCCCTGCTGACCCTCATCAGTTCATGTCTTCATTCGCTATGCCCCTCGTTAGCAAAATAGTCCAACTACAGTTTCCCTGTGCCCTATTTACCCCTGATCCATCTTTCTCCATGCTGCCAAGGTGCCCCCTCTAAATGGCAGTACCAACATGGCGTAGGAAAGTCCGCCCTCAAATGCCCACAGAAAAGGAATACAGAGGTCCTTTCTAGACTTTGTGCACCTGCCTTTCCATTCTCTCCTCCTCCCATTCACTCCCTATGCCTGATGCTCCGGCCTCACCGTCCCCCAACGCCCTAGTCTCCCGATGCCTGTGCCACACACTCCTTCCACCTGGAACCCAGCGCCTCCATCTCATCCTGTTCATTGTCTGTTCTGTGACCCCAATGCCTAGGACTGTGCTCCGCTTGTGGTAGACACTCTCCCACGATCTGCAGAATGAATGAATTTGTAGCAGTGCCAGAAGGTAGTTTAGCCTTTACTGCCCCTCCTTATTATCCCCATTGGCCACCCCTGAAGCCAACCTTAGGCAAACATATAATCTAAGTAAAAACCAGTATGCTTGATATATAAACACAGCTGCAAAGAAAATTTTCTACACCCCCTTCACCACCACCACCGCCGCCTTTCCAACAATTTGCCTAAACCCCTCCTCTATAAATATTCGAGAGCCAGCTCTATTCCCCAACACACACGCACGCACACGCACCGTCCCCAGGAAGTTTTCCATACTATCCTCCGGCCCTTTATTTTTGCATCCTTCACTGTGTGTTGTGATTATACTGTCTCTTCCTCTATACTAGGGGTGCTTAAGGGCAGAGGTCAGTCACTTTCTCATCTTTATATCCTTTCTCTGTCCTCCTTCAATTAGCTTCTGGCTTTATGCCCTATTTGGACTAAAGTTAATGGCAAAGTTAGAATGGATCCAAGGGGGCTTCTTACCCAAGTGCAGAATTCTGCTCCCTGCTCCCTAAGATATGAGTGGGGAGGCTAGTTGGTAGCCTGCCTACAGACACCCCTTTTGGTCCCTACACATCTCCGAAGCCCACAAATATCCCCCACAAGCCTCCATTCCTACGTGCTCTTTTTCTTGCCTTGCTGACTGCCCTAGTGACCTGGGGAATGAGGAGTTACTGTCCGTCTGGGCTTGCCAAATAAATATGCAGATGCTCCATTAGATTTTAATTTTAGATATGCAAGCAATAATTTTTTAATATAACTATGTTCCACGTGATATTTGGGACGTACTTACACTAACACCTTGTTCACCATTTATATGAAATTCAGATTTAACTCCATGTCCTGTACTTTATCTGGCAACCCCAGTCAGACTACACTCTGGGTGAAGAATCACCTTATGACCCAACCCAGCAAAGTGTGTAGAGAACTGGTCTCTTCTGGGTGGCAAACTCCAGAATCCAGCAAAAAAGGGGGCAGCATATGTATGAATGGTTCTGAGGGGATCAGAGAGAAATTACTTGTAATAGCATCAGGGGGCCACCAGGGGACAGCAGAGAAAGCCCTCGGTCACGTTCTTGGCAGGCTGACCCCCCAAAACCTGACTATTCTTGGGACCCATAAAAAAGGCACAAGAGCAGACTCATCCAAAGATCCCTGTGCCTGAGATACGAGCGCCTTCTACCATAGCAACCCAGCACAGAAGTTTAGATCTGGAGCAAAATCTATGCATCTTCACCAGGTCTCTGCCACACACCTCCCTAGGGCAGGAAGAGGAGGAGATACTGATAAAAAAAAAATGTTCTGGTTTGAATGGTTAAATTATACTCGTTCTCTTCCAGGGGAAAATTTTACTTCATTTAGTAGAATACTTAACATTACTGCCAGAATCTCTGATTCACAAATGGTGGTTTGGAACTGTGGTTCTCAACCAGGGGTGAGCCCCTTTCCCCTCCCCCAAGGAATTCGGCAATGTCCAGAGACATTTTTGGTTGTCACAATGGGGGTGGGGTGGAGGGGTGCTCCTGGCATCCGGTGGGTAGAGGTCAGGGATGCTATTAAGAAGCATCTTACACAGGGCAGTCTCCTGTAACAAAGAATTATTCTGTCCAACATGTCCATCCTGCCAAGGTAGGGAAACTCTGAGCTACAGGCAGAATTATTCATAAACCATCTTTTTAAAAAGAGGATTCTTCACATTAAAAATAATGAGAAATTCCCTATGTGTGTTTTCTTACAAATGGTTAAATATTTAGCTAGGAGAGAAATGAAAAGGTAAAGCCTTTTAAGCACTCAATGATTAAGTAGCAAAAAAAAATTACAAAGAAAATCTGAAATTATAGCAGTGTGGATGTAGAATGTTTTATTTTGCTGATCATTAATTATAAGAACGAATGGTTTAGTTTAATGTTAAACTGGTAGAAATTGTACTACAAACCCTCGCCCATTTTTTTGACAGTACATAAATCCCTGTCCTTCCCCCTGAAATTCCCTCTGGGCCACCACATGAGCATCTCTCCCTTCCTTTCTCCCTGTTCCCTGCACTCTTTCCTCTCCTCTCCTCCTCCTTCTTACGGATGTGTACATGTCTATGTGCGCACGAGCAAAGTTTTCTATTTGGTTGCTGGAAACAAGACAGAATCCAGAGTGCCCGGGAGGAGAATTCAAATCAGAATTTTAGAGCTAGGAAGTTGCTAGAAACTGGCCTATCTGTTCATGTCCCAGATGGAGAAAGAGGACTGGAGTCCCGAGGTGACCTGTCTAAACAAGTCAGAGGCAGAGCTGGGACCGGGACCCCCTTCAGCCATTTCTCTGTCCCTGTTCTCTGGGTTGATCAGGCTTTGGAGAGGGCTGAGAGGCACAGGGGGTTGTGTCCGTGGGCACCCCTTCAGACAAGCGTACCATTTGGGAAGGAGAGGGCACACGCAAGGCAGGAGCTCAGTGTACAGGCTCCCGGGTGGATACAGCTCTGAGAGCAGAGGTGCCCAGCCCCTCGAACTCCTGCCAACATTGGGTGTTGCCTTTTGACTCCCGTGGTTGTTTTCATCACAATAAATCCCATTTGTTAAGTGTGCTTTTCAGCTTCCAAAGCAGCATCTTCCTTATTACCCCTCTTGCTCCTTGCAGCCCTGTGACACAGGCTGAATGATTCTTTCATTTTTCAGAAAAGGAAACTGAGGCAGCACAACGAAATTGCTGCGAGGAGATCACGCAGAGTCAAAAGCAGAATGCTTGGCCGAGAACCTAGCCTCGGGCTCTCACCACTCAATTATGTGGTTCTTCTAGTTTTATGGCTCTTTCCAGTCTTTCTCAGGGGGAGGGGGTCAGCCCAGAACCGTGACCACAGATGCAGGAAAGAGCAGTCCCGTGTGGCGAGGAGGCATGCACTGGCCGCTTGTGGACCACTTCCCCCCAGCTCGGGCTCTTGGCGACTGGATGAGGAAGCCCAAGCTCAGGGGGAAAGTGGTTTTTTGCAGACTTGGAGTCCGGCCGTCCTTCTCAGGGCTGCAGCTCTAGCCCATGTGCCCGCAAGCATGCATCTGCGTGTATTTCCTGAGGCGCGGAGTCCCAACAGACTGGAGAGCCCCAGAGCTTACTTCTCCCAGACACATCACTTCACACGTATTTATACAGGTATCTATCCAAACAGAGAAGACCTTCCAGTGATCATCACTGCCTTCCCACCGTCTAGAGGGAGGGAGAAGGTGCCAGCAACAGGGTCGGGTGTGAGCCTCTGGCTGCTGGCCAGCATACCCCACCCAGGGCAAGGCAGATACCACAGCATTCTCCTCTGTGGCCCACGGCACTTGCCTATACCCTTCTTGGTGAGGACACTCCCCAGGCTCCCTTGTCACCCAAGCAGGTGCGTTTGGGTGGGATGGGATTTATTGTGATGAAATAAATGGGATTTATTGTGATGAAAACCACGGGAGTCAAAAGGCAACACCCACGGTATGGGGCAGTATGTATGCACCGTACATACTGGTGCGTTTTGCCTGAGAGAATGTGAGCTCCTCGAGAGCAGGGATGTTGCGTTCATTTTCTGCAAATCTAACAGAGTGCTTTATGCTCATTAAGTAGTTAATACATTGAATCTCAGAAAATAAGACAATTCGAGGTCCAGGGAGAGAGGAAGAAGAAATGGGAGAAAGGTATCGTTCAGCTTGGGTCTGACAATGTGGATTTAAGCAGAGGTGGTAGCGAGACTAAGACCCAAGACACATCTGCTAGAGAGGGAGAGGGATGCTGGGTTCCTGATCATCCTGGAGAGACCATAAAGCCTGCCCCTCTCACTGGACCATGCTCCACACCCCTGGATTCCCCCACCCCACCCAGAGGCCCCCTCTGAGCTGTTGGCACGAATTCTGACTTCATCACTTGCTCACTCTGGGCCTGCCTTGTTCCCCAGGGGATAACATGCCAAGCCTCCCATAGGTTTGGGGTTATAGAAGGTGAGGTAGGTGCTCGTCACGTTGTTTGCTGCTTTCTGCCATCAGCCCACCTCCTCGCCCGTCAGTACTGTCCTCACTTACACGGTCCTCTATTTATCTAGTTGCCTGCAAGTCTTCCCTAAGGCTGGCTCACTGCTCAGCCTAGGACGCTTCCCTTTCCGGCCATTTCAGTTTCCTTCCTGGGAGGGCCCACCGAGTGGGGAGTCAGTACCCCAGGCTCTGCGGGGGAAGGAGAGGGCCAAGACACTGTGGAAGCAGGCAGGGAGATCAGGAAAGGAGGGGATCCCTCCAAGTGGCGACATCAGGCCTTCCTGGACCAAGGCTGCTAGAGCAGGCCTCCTCGATGGTCTGGAGAAGAGACAGGGGCAGAGAAGACTAGTGGAAGCAGCCAGGCTGTGGTCCTTCACTCGGTCTTTGCTTTGTTGGCACACAGAGCAGCTCTGCCGCCCCTTCCAAGCCCCAGGCCTTTCTGTGCTCTGTGTCTGGCTCCCCCAGCCCCGGGGTCCTGAGTGGGAAGGGAGGAGTAGAACCAGGGATGGCCTATTCTCCAACAACAATGCCATTCTGTGCCTAAAGATGTCATCAGCCAAACATGCGCTCAGCCCCTACTCTCCCAGGCCCCGGGGGGAGAGAAGTGGGCGGCTGGTGTGAGAGTCAGGGAAGCCAGCGCTCAGAAAGGAGCACGCCCCCCAGCCCAGAATCCTGGGGCAAAGGGAGAAGAAACACAGGCACTCCCATCAGGCTCGGGCAGGCCTCTGCTCTCGGAGATGGAGAAAGACCCTCAGGTACAAAATCCTTGGGCTTTCCTCTATGAATCGCAGGTATTATCTGCCTTGTTAAGGGACCCTGGGAACGCCCCGACAGGAGCACTTCCTGCTAGCATGCCAGGTCCTCGGTGGGGAGGCCCATGGAGTCTTCGGAGAGGACATCTCATGTGGGGAAGGCCTCAAGCTTTCCCCTCTCCTCTCCTCTCCTCTCCCTCCTGGGGGGGTGGGGACATCAGCGTTCAGGGACGTTTTCAGGGGCTGGAAGCAACAAGCGCAATATCCTTGGGGCTCAAACTTTAGAGCCTCCTCTCCCATTCCTCAGCCTGAATGAGAGAGTGGGTGAGCACTGGTAACACGGCCAGGCACCCACACCCCTCCCCCCAGTGGAGAGTCATGAACCCCAGGGCTGGGTTCCAGCTTTGTTCGGCTCCATGTCCGCCCAGTGCCTGGCATTCAGCAGGGCCCTGGGCAATGGCTGATGATGGTGATAATGCACAGGAAAGACAACTGCAGCTGCACTTTGTTGTCTGTGGCTCCTAGTGTCTGTAGTTCCTTCCTGCCTCATTCATTCACTCCCGTACGTGTCCATGTATGTGTTACATGTTTCTGCAGGAAAGACTGCTCTAGGGGCAGGGAGTAGAGATATCGGGCATTGTCCTGACCCACCAGCACCTCTGGGGTGGTGTTTCTGTGATGCCATAATCTTTTCAAGGCCCAGCAAGGTGGCTGGCCTTTAGGGAAGTGCAAGAGGCTTGCATAATTGAATTGGATCTTAAAGATAGTAGGCACCTGTGTGGGTTCCAGGCCCCTCCGCTTCCACCAGGCATCCTGGGGAGCTAGTCCCATAGGCCGAGACCTTTGAGGCAAAATAATCCCAGGGAGCCAGGCCTGGAAGCACAGTCTGTTCAAACAGAGGTGCCAAACAAAGACTGGGGGAGGGGGGAGGGGGGGAGGGGGAAAGGGGTGGGGAAGGGGGAAAGAGGGGGAGCTGGGAGGGCGTGAGGGGCATGCCTGGGGGGTGCAGGGGAAGCAGATTGAAGCTTACCTCTTCTGCTGCTGCAGGTTCTGCTCATCTCGGCTCTGAGCCCACGACTCCTGTCTCTGGAACCATCTACAGAATTTTCTCCACAGGCAGAGAATGAGCCCCTTCTCTTTGGGCAGCGGCAACCCCATAGAGTGTAGGGCCGGCTCCTTGGGGGGCTGAGGCCGAGGCCAGACTCCGACAGGACTCAGCCTTGGGGCCACATCAGCCCCCCCAAGGGCCGGCCTGCCCTCTCCCTGTAGAGGTCCCGTCTCCTAGTCTCCTACCTCCCGGGGTCCCTGCGGAGTCTCCCTGAGGAGCCAGAGCGGGACTGCAGCGGGCTCTGAGGTTCTTACACTTGGCAGAGCTGGGACTCCCTCCTGCTGGCTCCTCCTCAGGAGCTCCTCCTGGGAGTGAGCAGGACCTGTGCAGACACTCCCTCCCTCCTCCCAAATTACCTGAGATTTAAAGAGACAGGCCAGCAGACCGGCCTTCAAGCTGCGGCCTGGCTTTAACTCCTTCCCCACCTGGGTCTCTCTCCCTGCCCCAGGGGCCAGTCCAGGAAGGGGAGGCCTTCAAAGAGTGGAGGCGTCTCCCTTGGACTTTGGGACACCTGGTGACCTTTTATAGAAAGACCTGGACAAGTCAGACTAGCCTGACTGAACGTGAGGGAGGAGGGGAGGAGTCAGGCGGGCCTCGGGATTGAGGGGCCCCCTGGGGAGTGAGTAGCACCCCTGTCCCAGGGTCTTTTCTGGGCCTTTCTCTCCTGGAGATTTAGCTTTCCTTCACCTTCCAGCTTAATCTCTAGCCTGGCCCAGAATAGGTATATAAACACAGTGTGGATCAGCAAACTTTTTCCATAAAGGGCCAGATAGTACATGTAAATATATTAAGCTTGGCAAACCACATAGAGGCATATAGTCTCTGACACACATGCTTTGTTTTGTTTTGTTTTGTTTTGATAACCCTTCAAAGATGCACCATCCATTCTTAGCTCCACGGCCAGGGCATAAAGTGAAGCTGTGGGCAGGATTTGGCCCCCTGGACTTCACAGACCCCTACCCTGGAATTCTAGAACCCCTCCCCAACATGGCATATATGTACTGGGTTACCAAATAAAATACAGGACGTCCAATTAAATTTGAATTTCAGATAAACAACAAAGATTTTTTTTTAGTATAAATATGCCTCCGATATCGCAGGTATGTTCTCTTGCAACGTCTGGGGGAGGTAGCCTCTATTCACCCCCTACTGCCTGCTGGGCCCAGCTGAATGTTCCCTTGTAAACTCACATCCAACTTGCAAGGCAGGTATTATTGTCCACATTCTACAGATTAAAAAGCAAAAAAAAAGAACAAAGCCCAAAGTGGTAAAGTAAATCACCCAAGTCACACAGCCAGTTCGTGGTGGTGGCCAGATTCAGACCCACTCCCACATCCAGTGGGTACATGGAGGCCCAAGGGGGGCGCGCGGTGGCTTGCACAGTCACGGGGAAGAACGATGCCCATCCTGGTCCCACCGCACCGAACTCTGACAGGAGCAAGCTGTCATGGTCAGCTAGTTCGGCCTTCCTGCTGGAAAGAGACCAAAGCCTTGGCAGATGTGCGGTCCCATGGCACAGCACGGGCCTGGGGCCTGGGTGTCTGGGCAGTTAGAGTCACAGGTTTATGTGGGTCACTCCCTAGCTGCAGAGTCTGTTTTTTACTACCTGTCTCTGATTCAGAGAGCTGGAGGACAAAGTGAGGAGAGAGAGAGAGTGTGTGTGTGTGTGTGTGTGGTATGTGCACGTGTGCATGGGTGTGTGTGTGTAGGGGAGAGAGGGAGGCTGAGGGGCAGGGGTGGGGTGTGTCTGTGGGCAGGGTATAGAACGGCTGCCCTCAAATCTAGAAGGAAAGCCACACTCCTGTCTCCCCTGTTGGGCCCGAGGCCAAGCCATAGAGCCCTGAGCAAACAGTGCAATTCGATTAGCTGCCTTCCCCACCCACCCAAGGGTCAGTGGGTTCAGGCTGGGTGGTGGGGGGGAGGCACTGGGACCCAAACCAGGACCTTTGTGCCCATTAAACCAGTGTGTGTCTGCCTGCTGACCCGCCCACCTTCTCTTTACTGCTGGGCTCCAGGCAAAGACCCCAGTTCAGTCCCAGGTAGGAAAGGGAATAAGGCAATGTGGTACTTGTCCTGTGGAGGAGGGAGCCTGTCATTCCCAACTTTCTTTTCCTTCCTCCACTTCCTCCACCTGGTGCTGCCTCGGCATGGGGCACCATGACTTATGGGAAACTGAGAAGAGATTCAAAATGGGCATGGAGGGCTGGGAGGGGCGGGGGCAGACGGCTGGATTCAGGCTTCTGCCAACAGTGTCCTCTCCATGCTTGGAGCCAACATCCTGTGCTTGGACGTCGGGGAAGGCGGGTCTCGGGTTGGGTGTCGCTGTCCACACAGGTCCTCTCACATCTGAAAGCCACATCCCCTGTTCCTCCGCGGGGTTGCTGGCTCTGAGGGGACAGGGAGGATGCCCTGGTGCTCCTCCTGTCTTGAGGAGCCTTGCACGGCTCCCCAGCCCACTCCGAGTCCATGCTGGGCAGCACCTCCTCGTGGGGGAGGACTCGGTTGCAATGCCTGACAAGTATGCAAATACAGGAGGCTGTGGGTCCAGGGGCTGAGGGGGCGAGAGGGAGACTGGAACTCAGGGGAGGCTGGGCACGGCTGCTGAGGTCCTCAGGCAGAGGGGCAGTGGTCTACCAGGGTATGACGTGGTGACGGCCACGCTGGCGGGGCTGGGTGGCCGGGGAGGTGATGTGTGTATCAGTGCGGGCAGGACGGGAGCACAGCCCTGCAGGGGACACACGCTGCATGCGGCTGACTTCTGCATTTCCAGCATGGTTTCCCAGCCGGGCCACCACTGCTCTTTGGAAACAAGTAATTCTTTTTTGGGGATGGTTAGCTGCCACCCACCAGGTGACAGTAGTATCCCCTTTCCTCAGTTGTGATGACCAAAAATGTCTTCAGACATTGCCAGATGTTCCTTGGGGGCCAAAATCACTCTCCACAGAAAACCACTGATTTAGGGCAAAAAAGCGTATACATTTCTTCTTTTCTGGTTTTGTCCCGCTTTTTGTTTGTTCTATATCTATGTTTCCCTCTGTTTTTCCTCTCTCGTTGGCTCTCTTCGCAATTGTATCCGCTCCCTCGGTCTTAGACTGTGCTAGCCTGTGTGGGGTTTGTGTGCATGCGTATGTTAGGTTTGCGTGTGTATGCGTGCATGTGTGTGGTGTGTGATGTGGGGGGTGTGTGTGTGTGTGTGTGCGTGTGTGTGTGTGTGTGGTCTATGATGTGGGATATGTATGTATCTGTGTCCGTGACTCTGAATGATCTCTCTGGAACCCTCGGTTTCTTTTTCTTATTTTGATCTCTGCTCTTTGTTTCCTTGTCCGGCTGACTGCCGTCACCCCATCCCTGCTCCCCACGCCCTGTGGGAGGGTGTTTCCTTCACTCTGCCGGTGTGGTGTGTGGTATGTGGTGTGCATAGGGCTGCCGACAAAGGGAAAACAGGAGAGAGGCTGTGAGGATGGAGTCAGCACAGGGCAGCGAGGTCAAAACCGCTGCTCACTCAGCTTGGAGTTTGTTCCAGTCACTGGGTTCACAAGCCCTGTGTGCCAGCTCATAAAGCCTGCATGGAAGTGGGTGTCGGGTCAGCAGGTGAACATGGGTGTGCACACCCCCCCGCACACACACACAAGCATGCGCTGAGCACTGCCCAGGGACGCTGCGGGGGGTGGACTGCCGAGCCGCCTGACTGGCAGCCAGGCGCGCTGGGCTCTATCCGGGGCCGGGTCGGGGGCTACCTGGGGGCCAGTTTGTGCTCGAAACCCTCCAAGGTCCTTTCCAACTCAAACATCCTACGATTCCAAACGAAGAGGAGTCACCTGAGTTCCTTCAGCTTTCATAGGTCAGGAGGTCTACATTGTTACAGAAGGGTCACATACTTTCACCCAAAATGTGACCTTTGTCCCCAGCCCCCTTTCCTTGTCCCCGTTGCCACCCGTGGCTCCATCCTTTTGCCCTCATTTCCTGCCCCCTCCAGCCCGGGCCGGCCCATGTGCTCACACCATCGGGGACGCTGGGCAGGAGCTCCAGCCTCTCTCTGCTTGCTTGACAACATCTGGTCAAGGCCCAGGGGAACACGACTGGGGCGCTGAGCTGGTGGCAGAAACGGGGCCCGGGAGAAAGGACAGAGGCTGCGACAAATGGCATCTTGCTGCTGGCTCCACGTCCTCGGATAGGCATGGGCACAGTGTTTGGCATGTATTTATGCATGGAATATTTATGTCAAATGGACCCATGTGTCATAGCAAGATTCTAGAGCAGCTCTGCTGTGTGTGTGTACATGAGTCTGTGTTACTGGTCTGTAGATTTTCAAATTCACAGGTATTGGTTCAGTTCTCCTGGACCCTGACCTCTTTGTAGAATATGCCTGAAGGGCACAGGTGGGCTGTGGGAAGGAGGGGAGGATCCTTCTTGACCCATGCCCATGTCCCTCCACTGTCAGCCATTCTCCCCTCCCCTTCCATCCCCCCTCAAATGGAAGATTTTCTGAGTCAACCTTGAGAGTCCTCCTTGGGCTGGCACCTCCTCAGAGCATCTTGTCTCCTAAACCCCCCATCTGGAAGGTGAAGCTTTAGAAGGAGCCCCAACGAGCTCTGCCCCAACCTCCTGCTCCTTCCTCCCCAGACCCTGAGGTCTATCCCTCCCAAACCCGGACCCCTCTGCTCAGCCACCTGCCCCACCTTCTTTCGCCCCACCTTACCTGGAACTTAGACATTCCTCTCCAGCAGGTGCTTCAGCCAGCCACAAAATAGGCTGAAGGGTGTGCAGCCCCCAAAGACTTTTCCAAAGATGCCAAATGTGCCATGAGGCTGGTTTCTGGAAGAGGTGAAAGAGAGCAAGATGTGTAACCCGGATGGCTGCATTCTAACCACAGTTGGACCAGAAACCACTATGGGACCTTGGCCAAGTCACTTACCTTTGAGTTTCCCAATCTGCAAAAATAAGGACTCCTCCGTTCTCAAGTTTTCCTATTCCTTTCCACACTCCACTCCCCCAGACAGCCTCCCTCAGCTCTAGGTGCAGACAGGATGGAGCTCAGAGCAACCTCCTATCTCTCAAGTGGAATGTGTCTGTCTTTCCCTCTGCATCACTGAAGCAGATGTTCTACCAAGCAGAGGAGAGAGAGAGAAGCTCAGCAGGCAGGACTTGGGGCCCCATGGCTTCTGATCACCTTCTAGCCTTATAAATGGCAGGATCCCGTGACCCCCGAAGTTCTAAGTGGGGAGAGGCTAAAGCTCCCCGACCAGGACAATTCCCAGAGCGCTGACAGCCAGAGACAAGGTTGTGATCATCTGCCAAGGCAGGAAGGGGCCAGCTCTCCACTCCACTCCATTGCACTCTGGGCAGCGTTTTCCATGCTGGGCTCAGGGTGTGTGCGGAGGGAGCCGTGGGTCCACTGGGCCCACAGTAAACAGCATTGGTTTGGGGCTCAGGAGAAAGGGTCTAGCCATTATCCCAAATTGGATCACTGTTATTTAAAACCCCAACCAAAAGTATGTGCTCAAACTGGAAGCCATAGCCTTCTCCACAGCGGCCCTCGGTGGCAGCCCTTTATCAGCGATCTGCCCCCAGACTTGTCCCCACCTGCACTTCTTATTCTTCCTCTGTCCCCACCCCAACAAACTCAGTGAAAGGGCAACGGGCCATGATAAGAACTCTTTCAAATTCTATTTATTTAGCTCAAGCACTCACGCAGACACCCCAGCGCCTTCGTCATAAAAAACAAGCAAAATGCCAGACTTGCTCTCAAAGTAGGGGCAATTGTTCAATGCATACATACAGGCGCATGCACACTGGGAGGGGAAGGTGGGAGCAAGCAGTCTGCTTTCTCCTGAGAGCCCCGGGTGAGGACTCAGGGAGCAGCTGGGAAGGAGCAGAACAGGGGAGGCAGAAATGGCTGGGGTTCGGGTGCAGGACTCTGGGAGGCAGACCCGGGCAGGAGCTGGGGCTCCTCTTCCCAAAGCTGGGCTTGGATGGACTGCAGCAAGGAGAATGGGAGGCCTCCCCCCATGGCAAGGCAGGTTCTGGGGCAGATACCTGAGCAGGGCGTGGTGGGAGGCTGAGAGCTAGGTGGAGAGGCAGGGGTCAGGGGGCCAGCAGGTACAAGGGAGGGACTGAAGCCAAGCAGAGCGTTCTGCAGAAGGCTGTTGGGCTATTCCAGACCTACCTAGGCACCAAGGGCCTGAGGTCGTTGGTCAGGCACTACAGCAAGAGAAACTGGGAAATTAGGAAATACAAAGATCTTCGCTGTCATGAGCCTCCCCCACCAGCCGCGCCCACAAGGCATGGGCTTCCCCGCCATGGTGCCCGCCGTGTGTGGGACCCTGTGCGCGTGGCAGTGTGGCTGGTACTGGTATGTGCATGGGAGCGCTTGGTGGAATCTCCTGATAGGGATCGGCTCACAGGCCCTGGGGAATCAGCACTGCTATCTACATGCTGTGCCCTGGGGACAGTTCTCAGGCCACCGGGTCCCCTCCCTGATCCCTCCCCCTTCTCCTGGCTTTGCTGAGGTTCCCAACTCCAAGAGCTGACTTTGATGTGTCCCCAAGCTACAGGGAAGTCCAAGAACCATGACGCACTCAGGGCTGGGCCTAAAATCCTTACACACAGACCAGAGTACAGGAGACATCAGAGCACAAGGCTGCCTGTCGGAGCCTACGTGGAAAGTGCTAGCGTGTGATTCGAGGTTGTGTGCCCATTGTCGAGGGAGGCTGATGGATGTATTAAAATGCTTACTGGCTAGGTATGCAAGTGCCACGAGCTAGCATCTCACCTGGGTGCCTCTGCATTCTACCCTCCGTGTCAGCCCTCACTGCAGGCTGGGTGTAGAGGGTGGCGCCCCTCCCACCTGGGTCGGATTTGCCCATCTGTCCACACAGGTGAGCGAGGGAGCCATTGTGGGGATAGGTCTCTCCAGGGGCCCAGAAGTCCTGCTCTGCATTGGTGAGATCTGTGACCTCAATCCTACAATCTCTCCAAGAATAAGCTTCCTTATCAGTAAAATGAGGATAGAAATCTTGCCCTATTTACTCCACAGGGTTGCTCTCTGGGTTAGAGAAGATAATGGGCGCAGAAGACTTTACGTGCCCCACAGTGTCACATGAATGCAAGTCATTTGCTTTATCATCTTTGCTTGGGTGGGAGTATTTGAAATTGAAGCATCCAGGAAATAGCTTTCTAGTAGAAACATTAGACTCTCTTGTTTTAGGGGCCATGAATCTTGTAGAGGAAGGAGCACGGGCCTTGAGACCAAATACATTGGGGTTGCAGGTCAGACTCTGCTAATTACTAGTTGAGCTTGGGTAAATTAGGCCACCCCTCCGAGCTTCAGTTTCCCTGTCCACAAAATGAGCAGTCATGCTCATGTGACCTTAGGCAAGGAGCTGCCCCTCTGTGGGCTCCCACGGCCTGTCTATAAAAGGCTGACAGGAGTTGGTGCGCAGGCTCCTTGTGAGCCCGCGTGAGGCTCCTGGCCCACAGGAAATGCGCAGTGAGAGCCTCTGTTCCTAGTCCTTCGTCCCTCTCTTCCGTTGCTGTTTTTGTGTCCTGAAGCCCTTTCAGTAACCAGCTTACCCTCCCGGGGGCAAATCCCCCTCCCCCCTCCATGGGACCAGTGCAGCCCCAACCTCGGGCGGTTGCCACCTGCACAGAGTGGGTTTCTGTACCGTCCATCCCACAGACCTCACCCCTTGTCCCTCCCAGAGACAGTTCCATCGAACTCCCTGCTCACTGCTGAACTGAGCAGGGATGAAATAGGGTCTGTGGCATTTCCTTTACACCAGCCCTCAGAACCACGTCAATCCTGCCCCATTTCAGCAAGAGGCCTCACATTAATTATCTGGCTCATAGACTCCAGCTCATCCCTTGAAGCTTAACTCAAAATCACATTGTCTCTTGTCCTGCCTCTGCCAGGGCTGGTCCCGCCTCCTCTGTGCTCTAGTCCCTTCTTCATGCGCCATCTGAAGGGTAGGACTGCATTAACACTGTCCCCTTACCTGCTTGTCTCCCCAGTTGGCAGAGCCTCACAGGAAGAGGTTAGAGCACATCACATCTTCTTTCTCCCCATCAGAGCACCTGGTATAGAGTATATGTTGAATTGTGTTTTATGGAGAATGATCTGTGCCGAGGAAACTGCAAGGTGTTTAGTGGGTACATTTCCATTCCTGGGCCCCGAAGGCAAAGGTGGATCAGTGTGCAAGAGAGGAGCCCCGAAGGTGACCGGGGAACAAGGAGCGTAGCAGGGGACCCTGCATGTGTATGTATGTGTGTGTGTCCTGGGGGGGGGGTGTTTGTCAATCCCCAGCCCACACATAGAGAAAATGACTTCCACCCTTGGAGGATTCATTAGCCTGCAGAAGGTGAGGAAGGAGGAGCCCCTGGGATGGAGGGGAGGGTGTGATATGTGAGGCGAAGCACCTGGGGCAGCAGCCACTCCCTCCAGCCCACCCTCCTACCCTGAGCACCACCTCCCCGGCTGGCCGGGGACCCCGGGGGAGGGGTCCCCCTGACCTAAGGCCTAGAGGATGCTGGGACAGAGGCCACAGGGCCTGGGTGCTGTCTTCTTGCCTACCAGGTTCACACGAGGAGGGAGAGAGAAGGTGAAGAGGCAGACTGGGCAAAGGAAGAACAATTTGCCACTGTCCTCTCTGGACCTGGTTTATGTGGGGTGAGCAGGTGTCGGAGTCTGGGAGTGATGTTCTCTGACCCAGGGTGGAGGCAGTCTTTAAGGACTCGGACAGGGGTCACCTAGTGGATCCACAGTCACCGATTTCTCTCTCTCTCCCTTACCTTCTTGTTTCTGAATCAGAAGGAGGTGCTCCATTAGGGTTGAGGAACAGCAGAGGGAGTGAGAGCATCAGAGAAGTGAACTAGGGGAAGGCAGAGATACTGCCATGACAACTGGTAACCTCCGGACAGTCTCAGTGACCCACGTGCTTCCACGTGCTGCTGCTATTACCACGACCGTGGCAGGACAGGCGATCAGCTAATACTACGGCAGAGTCGGGGAACTGCAACTGGGTTTTACCTGCACCTGTCGTCCCTAAAGGGCTCCACAGGCTGGTCAGGAAGCAGTTAGGGAAGCCCATCCAGCAGCAGGAAGGGAAGGAGAAGGAAGCACGGCTGGAGGGAGATCGGCCCTTTGAGAACCATCGCCGGGCACGCGCGCATGCGCAGGTCTCCCGTGACCGGAGCCGAGCACTGCCTGGGCGAGTGGGGACCCACGCTCGGTCCCTCCAGCTGCAGCCTGGCTTGCACAAGCCTCGCTCCCTCGGGCCCGTGGCCATAACTGCCGCCTCCTCAGCGCCAGGGTTAACAAAGAAGTGGCACAAACAAAGGCAGGTGTGTCCAGTCCTGCCCCGGGTGGCTCCTGCCTGGCTGCCCCCCCCTTCCCTGGCAGAGACAGGGGCCACGTTACCCGGCCTCTCCTGTTGGTGTGACACCGGTCAAAGTATTTCTTTCCTTGCACATTTCTCATTTTTCCTTCATTAGCCTTTAAGAATGGGCTTGGCCAGGAGAAGTCAAGGATTACTGACACCCCGTCAAGCATTTTCTCAGCTGTCCACTGAGTGATCTCGGGTGTGCAGGGGCCTAATGGGTACCACAGTTTGCCCTTCCTCCAGCTCCAGTTCTCTGCCTGTCTCTGCCTTGTGCATCGGCCCCAGGGGCCTCCAGAGCCAGCCCTTACTTCCCTCATCTCTCCCTTCCGCTCTCCCCGCTTGGTCAGCTCAGCGCTCCCGACCTTACCTCGCATTTATCCATCACAGCAGCACTAGGGAGGGACCCTGACCTCTGCGCTTGCTTCCCAAGGCCGCAGGCAAGCCATCCCCCCAGGGCTACCCAACCATTCTCACCAGAACCCAGCAGCGTGCCAACAATAAAACCCTTCGTCAACAGCTAGGAGAGGACGTATTTTTAAAGTCCAGTGATGCCTGTGGGAGCAAAACCTCCTGTGCCTTCCTGCCGCTGGTCTGTGAGGCGCCCAGGAGCAAGGATTTCCTGCATTCTGTATTTTGAAGTAACCAGGGAGGGAGGAGACAGGAAGGGAGAATGGTAACCGTTTGGGGTACCCAAAGAATTCCTGAGGCAGGAACATTGGCATTTCTTTTGCCCTGTTCCCGGTCCCTGTCTCTGGAGCCCCGTGAATAAACCTGGCATCTGCCTGGCAGCACAAAACATCTGCCAGCTATTTTAACCCTTCAGCACATGGTTCACTAGCTGCATCTGCTGTGCACGACACCGATGTCCGTGCAGGCTGCTTCTTGCTCACCTGGGCTCCGGAGGGCAGGGGCAGAATCTGGTATATTGCCTTGAATGCTTCTTTCAGAGGGACCCACATACCAGAGGTTCAGTAAGATCTGTCCCAGAGCTTTGCTGTTGGGGTTCTTCCCTCCTTTCCCTCTTCCTTATGATATTCCACACCTCCTCCTCTTCCTCAGCCTCCTCCTCCTTCCCTCGCTCTTCTCTCTTTCTCTCTCTCTCTCTCTCACACACACACACAGAAGCACCTTTAACCTAAAAAAAAATGCCCAATAATCACATTTGCATTGGTTTTTATCCTTTCCAAAGTGTTTCTACCCATATTATGTGATTATCTTTGATTATTACAACCGAACTCAAAGGCAGGTTTTTTTTTTTTTTTTACCACCTTTGACAGGTGGAAAAAAACTCAAGTATGGCCAGTGAGAGAGCTTAGAATAAAAACCGGTCAATCATTCATAGATCTAGTTAATGAATATTTATTGCACACTACATTGTACCAGGAATTATGCCAGACACTGGGAACACAGTGATGAATAAGTAGGCACTATCTCTGTCTTTGTGGAGCTTACAGTCTACTAAAGAAGACAGACATTGAAACAAATAAGTTTGATAAGGTGCAGGATGTGTGATAAAAAAGAAAATGTAGGTAGCCTGGAAACATAGAGCAGGTGGACTCAAACCTAGCCTACCGGTCAGCACCCCCGCACATGCACACACAACCAATGTACGATCATGAGGCTGAGACCAACAAGATGACTAGAAGTCAGAAAGATGGAAGGGAGAATGGGCACAGGGAGGTAGAAAGGTCCAGAAATTGTGAGGGCCAAGAAGAAGAAGAACCGAGCACTATCCAGGAACTAAGAGAAATCCAGCTTGGTGAAATAGAGCCTGAGAGAAGAGGAGGCTGGAGGGTTGCCTGGGGTCAGCTTAGGGAGGGCTTCCAGAAGACCACACCTGGGGGCAGGACTTGTGTCTTACAAAGACCCTTCTGGCCATAGTGTGGATGATGGATTGAAGACCAAGACTGCAGGCAAAGAGAGCAGTTAAGAAACTACTCCTGGAACTCAGTAGGGTTCAGAGAGGCAGAGACAAATGGAAGATTTTATATTGGCATGGAACAGTCTTCAAAATGTATTAAGTGAAAAAAGCAAAAACTGTTTCTAACAAGCTGTACCATTACATGCTTTTTTAAGGGGAATATATACATACATATGCTTGGATATATACAGAGTATTTTTGGAAGGATTGTTAAACTTTTATTAATGAGTGTCCCTGGAGAGAACACCAGAGGGGCTAGGACAGAGGTAGGAAAGTTTTTTCCCCTGTATATCTTGTGTGCTTGTTGAATTCTGTGCTATGTCATGTATGATCTAACCAAAATTAATTCTTTTCAAAGCAGATGTTTTAGGGAACAGAATCCACAAGATTTGAGATTTACAGGACTTGAGAGTTGACAGAAATGTGTTTAAGATGGCGCCCAAGTTCTGGCTTAGGCAACGTTGCCTATTATTTGGTAGGGAACTCTGGTGGAGGAGCAGGTTTGGTGAGGAAAAAAAAGCTGTTCCATTTGGGACATGTTGAGTTTGAGGTGTTTGTAAAATATCCAGGCTCAGCTGTCTAATAGATAGGCATCCAAGCTGTTCATGCCTGGAGCTTAAGAGACAGATCTGAACCAAAGATAGGGAGTGGGGAGTCATGAACATGTGCATGTTAATACAATCTGCAGAAGCAGGTGAGACTGCCCAGGTGGTGAGAAAAACAGAGAGCCTTGTGGACCAAAAATATTTATGGGATTTTTGTAGAAAAGCAGCAGCCAGCATGGTAGGAGTGTGTGGCACTAATGTGCTGAGAGGTGGTGAGTGGTCGACTGTAGTCTGAAGGCTACCGAGAGTTCAAGCAAGATTGAGACTTCAGTGAGCTTAGCCAGGGGTAGATAACATGAGAGATGTCAGTAGCATGGAGACGCAAGGTCAAATCACAATGGGTTGAGGACTCAGTGTGAGGTCAGTAGACAATGGAGTCGTCTCTAAGAAGTTTGGCCCTGAATAGGGAATAGAAAAGAGGGCAGTAGCTGGAAGGAGGGAGAAGGGTTGAGGGAGGGTATTTGCCATTTCTTTGAATATGGGAAAGGATAGAGCATGGTTATTTGCTAACCCCCAGAGCTAGTGGAGAGGGAGGGGATGAGATACACAAATGAGAAGATACACAAAAGGGGACAATGATGGACACGGCTGTCTGAAGAGACAGAAAGAAAACTGAATCTGGAACTCAGATGGGAGTTTAGCTTTACACAAGAGAGGAAGTGCTTCCATTGTAAGGAAAATAAGAGGAATCACGATGACTGAGCACTTTTAGAAACCCTGCTACCTGTGGCCGAGTGTGTAGGACCCTGTGCCTGTACATTCCTGTGATCCCTCACTGTTCCACACTCATCTGTGCTTTGTATGAGTATCTAGAAGAACCTACCAGTGGTTTCATAAATCCCACGTACCTTTTTGCTATTCCAGACCACAGTCCTCCTAAAAGATACTATGGCTTTCAGGTGAAGGTGATGATAGGGCTAGGGTGAGGTGCAAAGGACTGGAGACAAGAGGGAGACTGTCATGAGCCCAGTACTGGGTGCCCTGGACACTATCTCACAGTTTCCTCCCTAGATAGGGATGGCCCATCCTGCGTTGTTGTTGCCACCCCACAACTCAGCACAGGGGCAGAGGGAGGTGGGGGTGGAGGATGGCTGCTGGAGGAGACATAGCCAGGAGCCTGCTACCTCCATGCACAAGGATGATTAGCTGCTAATGAGTCACCTGAGGGACAGACCAGGGACAGTCCCATAAAAGAAATGATTGACCTGTTCAAGCACAGAAAGGCATAATTTACCACACTTATTTAAACATACACCTGGACACAGATAAGATACAAACACGTTAGACTGTGAGCCTCAAAAAGCAAGGATAAGACAACTAAAAAACAACAAAAAAACCAACACAATTTAAACAGAGATGAAGGACTTGAATAGATATTTCTCCAAAAATAAATATAGAAGGGCCAATAAGCATATGAAAAGATGTTCATTGTCATTAGTCATTGGGGAAATACAAATCGTAACCACAATGAGACACCACTTCATACACATTAGGATGGTTATTATCAGAAGAAGAAAAAGAAGAAGAAGAAGGAGGAGGAGGAGGAGAAGAAGAAAAAGGAGGAGGAGGGGGAGGGAGAGAAGAAAAAAGAAAAACAATGAACAGTGTGGCAATTTCTCAAAAAATTAAACAGTAATTGCTATAAGATCCTGCAATTCCACATCAAGCAATATACCCAAAGGAATTGCAAGCAAGGACTCGAAGAGAACTATATACCAATGTTCATAGCAGTGTTACTTACAATAGCCAGAAGGTGGAAACAACCTGAATGTCCACCAATGGATGAATGAATAAACAAAATGTGGTCTATCCATACAATGAAATATTATTTGGCCTTTAAAAGGAATAAAATTCTGATGCCTGCCACAACATGGATGAATCTTGAAAATATTATGCTAAGTGAAATAAACCATGATTCCACTTTCATGAGGTATCTAGAGTAGGCAAATTCATAGACATGAAGTAGAATATTGGTTATCAGGGGCTGTGCGGAGGTATGGTGGGGACTTCGTGTTCAAGGAGTACAGGAATTCCAGTTTGGGATGATGAAATCGTCCTGTGATTAAGAGCAGTGATGGTGATGCAACAATGTAAGTGGACTTAATGCCACTGAACTATATCCCTGAAAGTGGTTAAAATAGTAAATTTTATGTTATGTGTATCTTCCCACAATCAAATTATTTAAAAATAAGGCAAGAATAAAGGACATTTCTTCTTGCAGTTTTCTAGTTGGGATTTGGTTGCCAGGAAAGGAGAGTCCTACAGGGGTATAAGAAAAAGGGAGGGGCCACTTCAGTGCCACACCTGGCTCTTCCCACGGTAAGCCTTGTGGAACCAGGCAGGCTTCACAGCTTACTACAGTCTAGGGCTGGCATGAGGCAGAAAGAAAGATGATCCACATGTTGGTCTAGTGTCCCTATCTCATGTCTTTGATGGCCAAGTCCAACTTTCCTTGAAGAGATACCTTCTTTTCTCAAGATGTGGGACTTCCAGGAACCCAGGAGCTATGTGGGGCAACAGATGCCCATTGCCCATCTCCAGAAATGCTGATGTGAAGGTGAGACATGGCCTTTAAGAATTATTCTGTTGACCCCCTCCCCACAGTTAACAGGCATGAAAATTAGATACCGTTCCCCATCTAGGCCCACCTGTTTGTCAGGCCAACGGTAACAAGGGTCCTCATCATAAATGATAGATATTGTCCTCTCCATCCCCCTCGCCAAGGTCCAGCCCAAGATTTCCATGTCCCAGGGTGTTACGACGAAGGATCTCCCAGCCCCGGTGACTACTACTGTGAGATGTGGTCCGGGACAGGGAGGGGGTCAGGGGGGACAGAGAGGCTCTGGCTAGGGTCCCACTTTCAGTCGCAGAAACAGAGGGCTGTTTCTCAGAAAGCTGCTCTTGTCCATCCTCCTTGTCTGAGCCCTTGAAAGCTTCCACGTAGCGAAGCACTCGCAAAGGATTTTGATCATGGTGGTTCTCGACTCTGAGGAGGGCAAAGGGGAATGGACTCAGTTGAGGTGAAGAGAAAAGGAGAGGACAGGGGAAGGAAGGGACCAGAGTCCCAGGATCAAATGAAGGGAAGTGCAGTAGAATGGAGGGTAAAGTGGGATAGAGACCAAAAAGGTAAGCAGTCAGGATTTGGAGAGTAGTGGGGCCTGCGTGTGTGTGTGTGTGTGTGTGTGTGTGTGTGTGTGTGTGTGTGTGTAATAGTGAACATGAAAGAGAAAATGGAGAGAGAGGGGAGAGCCATGGTCAGGAGCTGAAGGTAGAGTATGGAGAAGGTTAGCTTCAAGGCAAGAATATACTAGAAATGGGGGTCAGGTAGGAACAAGACTAGAAAAAGTTGGGTAGCCCATGCCCACATCTGAGCATGGACACATACATAGCCTCACACACATAACTGCCCTGATGTACTCGCAGCCTGGCATCAGCTATTAGTGGTCTTGTCACCCTCCTCATCAGCTCCACCCACCTCCCTTAAACAGGCTAATGCAGTCTCACTTTATAGAGTGATGATGTCTCCTTTGGATCCAACTGGGGATCTCAGGAATGAAAAGATGTGTGATAAATGTGGAACTGGTCATCCCACTCCCATGGCCTCACACTTGTTGGCAGTTTACCCATATACACTGTCACTCACCGCAGGAACCAGCGGTCCCCCAGCCCATACTGGTACCCGCAGATCCCAGAGCGAGGCCACAGGAAGCGAGGCAGCTTCCTCTCCAGCATCACCGTGGTAGCCACCACCTGGGAGGAGTGAAAGGTAGAGGAAACTCAGCAAGAGTCATGAGGTTTCAGGGGACACTGGAGGCCACCGACATAGGGACCAAGAAGTACCTGTCAGATGGGGATACTAGGGATTGGGGAAGATGACAGTCTTTTAGCCATGCCCTAGCCTGTGCCAGCCATCATGCTATCTGCTTTACTCATCATTCATTGTAAAAGGAGGGAGAGAATATTTTATGAGTGTTTTCAATAAAACCATGACCCCTACATTACTATTCACATTCATAGAAAATGAGTCACTCCAAACTAATTTCATTTGCCTTTTCATAGGAAAGCCATAGACTAGCTATCTTGATTTAAATGAAATGATTAAATAGAATTTCTATGATGGTGGAGATGAAATGATGCCACTGGTGTTTAGGGAATTTGCAGCAAATTAAATACCCATATCCTACAAAGGAAAAGAGTGGGTTAATGACTGTAAACTTGGCAGGGAAAATTCTAGTGGCACATCACATGTTCTGTCCTTTGACCAGCCCTCATTAATTACTTAGATGAAACATAGAAGACAAGCTTATCAAATATGCCTGTGACACAAAACTGGGAGGGATATGTAATATGTGAGGTGACAGAAGCAATATAAAAATGATTTCACCAGACTGGAATGCTGGTCAAAAACCAATAATGTGAAATTTAAGAGAACCAAATGTAAGGTCCTACACATTTATGTTTAAGACCAAAGTATCTGTGTAAGTACAGGAGAATGGCAAAGGAGCTTCACTAATTAAGTTGCATAATAAAGATGCAGGGGTTCTAGTTGATCATGACCTTGATAAGGGCAAATTGTATATTTGCTAAAAGACCTGGCTCAATTTCAGATGCCACTTATACTATAGTGTCCAAAGCAAAGAAAGATATGACCCTCTTTATACTGCATTCCTCCAATCCTATTAGGACCACTCTAGTTTTGCAAGGACCATGATCTTGGTTAGTTGAAGGCACTAGCAATCCTTAAAGTAGCCCAATTCCCCATGTCATGTTCTTCCACTCGATTTCTTACTTGCACCAAGTTCCCTCCAATCTCAGGACTTTCAATCATTTGTTCCCTTTTCCTATACAGCTCTTCTCCTTCTTTATCTTGAAAACGACATTTATGTGTCCTATTGTGCCGTAAGTCAGCCCTCCCACCTTGTTCTGTTAACAGAACCCCTTTCTCTTAGAGCATTGCCCCTTCACCACTCTGTCCATCAGTTAGAGTAGACTGGACTGCACACGGGCCTGGCTAATTAGTCCATTCTTCCTTAAACTCCACCACCACCATCACCACTCTCCAGTCCTTGGCCTTAACCTCAAATTCAGGGATGCACTTATGGCTCAAACCTGTTGCAGTGAGATGGAACTTAGACTGGGTTCTCAGGGGAAAGATGCTCTTTGAGGGGTTACATGTTGCACAGCATCAGGAAGCACACAGAATACAACAGGAAGGGGCCATTGGAATTGTGCAATGCAGTACATCTGCTCATTCCTCTGAGAATTTGGAGCTTCTAGAAGACATCTCACCAACATGATGGGAGAGACTGACTTAGGAGAGTCTGGATAGGAGAGCAGAAAAGAGAAACTAATGTCATGCGGGAAATGGAGATACAGGCTCTGGCCAGATAGGCCTAGAGCTAGTTTAGTTCTTTAAACTTTCCAGTTATGAGGACCGACACATCCTCCTCCCAATGCCTTTTTTATTTAAGTCTATTTGAGTTTGGTTTTCTGTCCCTGTAGCCAAGAGTCCTGACTGATATAACCCCTAACCTTCATCCCTTTCTCTCATTCTTCTTAACTGACTAATTCTTACCCAAGTTTAGGGGCTCATCTTAAATGCTACTCCATCAGGAAAGCATTTCCTTACTTTCCCATCAGACTGCTCTGTTGCATCCTGTTCTTAGCATCCTCTACTTCTCTGTGACACCTTTACTACTGTAATTGTACAGGCTTCTGGGAAGTCCATTGTTTAACGGCAGTCTTCCCAACCAGACCGTAGGCTCCATGAAGACACAGATGGCATCTGTTGTGTTCATGCTGGTGTCCCCATCTCCTAGACGTTTCCCAACACATAACAGGCTCTAAGTAATTATTATTAAGTGAATGGAAAGTCTGAGGGGATAAATGATGGCTGTATTCAAATGTCTGAATGGTGTTCATACAGAAGGGTGTGTCCTGTGTTATATGAGAAGAAAAGGCTGGGGCCACAGAATGGAACTGTAGAAAGATAGGTTTCAGCTGAATGCAACATGGACATGTCTAGTTACAAAAACTTTTGAAATAGGACAAAGCTCTCCTCCTCCTAATCACTATCAGAATCCATATGATAATAAGGTCCTAATCAGCATTAAAGAAGATATTAAATTACCCTTTGACCAATGAATAATTAATCTCTGGGTAGGAGCTCAACTAGAGGACCACTAAAGGTACTTCCAACTCTAAAATTGTATTATCCTCAATGATATAAAGAAAAAAATCAGAGAGAAGCAAATAGAAGATAATGTCCAAATTAAAAACTAGAATATATAGGGACACCTGGCTGGCTCAGTCAGTAAAGCATGAGACACAACTCTTAATCTCAGGGTTGTGAGTTCAAGCCCCATGTTGGGTGTAGAGATTACTTAAAAATAAAAAATCTTTAAAAGATAATTAAATTAAAAAAATAAAAACTAGAATATATAAGAATAAGACAATTTCTAGTTCTCACTGGACCCAAGGTTGACTATTAGATCTACTTTTCCCCTGTGATCAATATGTCAGCTCTTGGGTATTGAACCTACCCCTATCATACCATTTTACCCTCCTTTTGTCTCCTCCTCTATCCAAATATATACCTTTGTCGAGGTGACAACCCCACTGGATTATTCTGTGACTCTCCTAAGAGAGTCCATAACATATTCTGCTTTGATTTTTCTCTCCGTACTCTTCCCCTTAGTAAGACTAACACTAATAAACTCACCTGGGCCCTCCAGAGCTCGTCCCGCTCATGGGCCACCCGCCAGTGTGTGTCACCCATCATGGCGATGAATAGGTTGAGCATAAGCAGTGTGGCGATGATGGTGAAGGCAAAGTAGACAATGCCAAACATGAAGGGCAAGTTCACTTCGTAGTTGGCAGGCCCATCAATGACGGTGAGGAAAAGCTCAAAGGTGCTGAACAGTGCCATGGGATAGTCATAGAATTGCCCCAGATTGGCTGGGTCCTCTGTCTGGAAAATGACATAGAACGCTGCTCCGCCCAGGAAGTGGGCATGGAGATGGGGAAACAGGGAGTTATCACAATAAGTATGGGCCTAGTCATATCTCCACATACTTACACATTTGCAGACACACAGATATGCCCATAAATGTAAATATGTGACTGTATGCATGTAAGTCATATTCTACATGTGGACCTGGCTAACCCTGAGATGTCAAATGACCAAGTTCATCACTCTGGACAGTGGTAATATGTAGCCATTTAGCAAAATGTGTATATAAATTATGTGTGTGTATTATAAATATATATATTTGTGTGTGTATATATATATATATACATGTCTAGTTACAAAAACTTTTGAAATAGGTATATATATATATACACACACACATATAAGATGTGAAAAGCAGTTAGGTGACTTGTTACACACACACAAAATAAGTCACCTAACTGCTTTTCACATCTTAGAAAATAGAATATTTAAAAGATAACTTGTTACAAGAATGCATGGAATCTCCAACAATTTCAAAGAACTAACATATGAAATGACTAAAAGAAAGGCACCTTTAAAAAAAAAAAATCTCAGTGACCTCTAGATAACCATCCACCACTCTGAGATTCCCTGGGTGAGCTTGGACCCTCATGGAGAAAGTTTCCCTGTTCAGTGTATAGCCTGCTGGATAATACTACGCATCCTGGAACTTTAGTACAGCATTAGAACCTTTAAAAGACTCCTGTCCGTATGGGGAACTGAAATATAAACAAAGTGATCTCAAGAATGGAAACAGGGTCTATGACAAAGCATCAAAAAGCAAGTGCAACAACCAAGAAGAGATGGCTTCAGAGATTCTGGGTATAGGACATCTACAGAAAGCTCCTCTGTCATCATGACCTCATTTTGTAATCGGCAAGTCATGATATACATATACTATCTGCAACATATGCATACTATATAACTATACACACATGTTGTGAGCAGTAATTTATGATGTGTGCAGATGGGGTAGAGAGTGCAGAGAAAGAAAATATAAGGAATACTCCAAATAGGCAGACTACCACAGTTTTACCCATTCATAGCTCAGATCTTGGGGCATTTTTTTAGTCTAGTGTGGTGGGAATCCCTGTTAAATGGGAATTCGTAGGACAAGAATAGTGTCCTTTGTACTAAAAGCCATGGTCTTTTAGAGTTGGTGGGGGAGGACTTCAAATACTGCCTAGGACATCCCCTTGTCTTACGGATGTTTAGTTGCAGACATTAAAGACTGGATTTGAGTTGCCAATCTTACTGCTCTTCCATCCTCTTAGCACCTTTCCCTAAGAACTTCCTCCTACTCGTTCACTGCCCTCACCCTCCCTCTGGCTCTGGCTGTTATTTTCTGACTATGCTCCTCTCTCTACCCTGATGCTCCCCCTCTTCCCCCACCAGTGGCTTGGGCTGAGACTGAGTCCCTGCTCCCTCTTTCCTCAATCTCTCTTTACAGCTCTTTTTCTTCTGTTTTCCTCTCTCATTCTCAAACTCTCTAAAATCTTTTTTGGTACCTCCTCTTTGAATTCTTTCTTTTTCTCCCAACTGCAATCACACATAGGAAAAAAAAAAGTATGTTTCTGTGTTATTGAATTCTCTCAGTTTCTTCTTCTGATGTGTAAACATGGAAGAGTTAAATATTGCACTGTCTCTGTTTGCCCACATAGTTTTCTGAGATCCGCAACTGGCCAGTCTTTCCTATTTCATGGCCCTCTCTCTCCAAAGCCTTTCTTCTATCTCTTCTTTAAAGATCTTGCAGAGCAGTTAGTCAACATGAATATTATTGGCCCATAAATTCAGAGCACATGGTCTCCCTTCTAAGCCAACCTGAGTGACCCTGATCCTATGGATATGAGTGTGCTTTTTCTACTGGGGTGTGGAGCTTCAGTTTCTACTGGGGTGTGGAGCAAAACAGAATACAAATGAGAACTGAGCAAGAGCGAGCCAACTTTCTGAAGAACTGGACCCTATGACCTAGTAGAAGAGGGGACAGTGCTCTTACCTGAGGCAAATCCCAGAATAACCACAGCCATTAGCCAGCAGAAACGCATGAGGTCTCCAAAAATCATCTACAGGAAAGGGAAGGGGAAGGAGGGTGAAGTGACCTCTCTGCAGCCATCCTGCTAGATTGGAGGCCCCCTAGCTCCACTAGATTCACTCAGAGCAGTGTTTTCCTGTGTGCTCTGACTTCCTCACTCTGTCTGGAAAGGTGCTATGGCTGAAGCCAGAGGAAGCTTTGGGGAAAGCACTGACCTTCTGGATCATGATGCTGAAGGGACCAAGCATCTGGAATCCTCGAGCGAAGTACATAACACTGCACCAGCCCAGCACCAGGGCAATGGACATGGGCACCATCTCCCCGTTCATGTTGGAGAGCCGCATCACCAGGGTCACCAGCACCATGCAGGCGTAGATGATGCTTGCGGGGGTGGTGGGCAGAGAACAAGGAGTGAGAGAGGAAATACTCTTGGTCCCCTCTAGCATGGTGAAAACTTGGGTAGTACCCCCTCAGGCTTAGTCCTTACACCCAAAACACACATATGAGCCCACTGGAGAGAAATCCCCGGAGTTGAGAGTCAACTGAGGTCTAGGTCCCAGAGAGTAAATGGGAGACCTAGAACAATTCTGGCAAAGACTGAAAGGAAGGGACACTCACATGATGACATGGAATGGTCCCCCGAGGATAGTCTGTCCAAAATATCGAGAAGCACCAACCCTAAGGATGTCTGGGATCTAGGAAGAGGCCAGTAAAACAAAAAGACAATGTAGACTGCAGTTCAGTCTGGGACCCCAGGTGGATGGCCTTGGCTTGGACCCTGATGGTACCTCACCTCTAGGAGCAGGATGATCACAGCCCCTGTGACGGTCACCAACTCCCCCACCAGACGGATTTTATCCTGCTGAGTCACGTAGGCCTCCTGTGGGGGTAAGTTCAGGGTAAGTACTTTTTGATGGATTAAGAGTCAAATCGTTTTCGGGCAAGTGGTCTAAAGCAAGTGAAGTCCATCTCAGATAAAGAAAAGCTCCCATTACCACCATCAGACCTCCCACCCCCCACCATTGTATTTGTTATTGTGGCTAACTCTGTGATCAGGGCATTAGTCTATGTATCCAAGGCTTAATATACATTGTACATGCTAATAATGTGAGCCACCCCCAGTGGATCACTATAATATATATGGTGAGCAGTAATTTATGATGTGTGTACCAAGGGGCTGAGATCACATTTCAGAGCATCGAGTTAAGAAGGCTAAACCAACAGGAAGAGGTATTAGTGGTTTGGGATGGTTTCAACTATGCTGAAAGTCCAGTTTTTCCAATTTCATTGTGGTCCTTGGAAGATAGACTAGACTACAAACATATCACAGAATTCGATTCCAGAATGGACCCAGAACCAACTAGTTTTAGCAACACCTTCAATAAGCCACTAAATCTCTCTGAGTCTGAGGTTTCTCATCTGTAAAATGGAGACTATAATGCTTTACCTTTCAGTGTTATTGTGGAGATCATATTAGATGATGTATCTGGATATAGTTTAGAAACCAGAAAGCACTATAGATATATTCATTATAGTTTTATTATGATTTGGCAACATAGAAAAGTTCAGAAAAAAGGGTTAGAGACACTGAATTGATTTTAGTTTTGGTAGGGCCCAAAACTTAACTTTAGTTAAGGAAGATCCCTGCCTTATCCTGAGCAGTGGGTATAGAAGATATAGCCCTAAGGTCAAGATAAAAGAAGACCATCCTCCTTATGTGCACGTGATTTCACAGTGAAAGTCTTATACATTACACATGTGTAGTGATAGAATTCTACAACAATGATCCTTAACTTCTTTGGGGTTATGAGTCCATTGGAGAGTATCATTAAGACTGTGGACCCTCTTACCGGAAAACTGTGTTCATATATATGTAATCCCCACATGAAGTTGTACAAATAATTTCAACACATTCAAGTACACTTTAGACTTTGAGGAACTCTCTAATCTAAGGTCACCTCTCTGAGTGGTACACCCAAGAAAGGAGTTGAGAGCCCCTGGCACCAATGGGAAAGTTGATGATCTAAGCTAGGAAGGATGTGATCCCTCATTAGGCATAAGGAATGCTAATCATCTCTGCTCTGCTGATAAACTGGAACCTCTAAGCATCCCTCAGCAGGGTACTTTCAGAATGTGCTCACTGGTCCAGTGAGAGGCATAGCTTTGAAGTAGGAAGAGATGCTATGTGGTAGGAGGTGATCAATGATATAAACAAGGTACCTACAAGGAGCCCAGTGGTTGCTCAGAAAGTGACAGCTCAGAAGAAGCCAAAGATATAGCCTTCATGGAAGAGTAGGACCAGACTTACCAACAGAGGGTGGAAATGTTTCAGGGAAATCCTATGGGACCAGGAGAGATCAGAAAAAGAGCTGGTGTCTATGTTCCTGGTAAACAATGTGATCTAACAACCTGTGGCTAGACTTCAGTGACTTTGTTGCTGTTGTTTGTTGTTTAAAGAATTGATATTCTCTTGACAAACTGGTCAATTTTATTTTATCATCTAATGGACAATTTCCCTTTTGCCTTGTTTCCAAGGAGGCTCAGAGGTTGTTTGTATGTTTTGTTTTGTTTTGTTTTTGTTTTTGTTTTTGTGCTCTAACTGAATCCCCCCACCTTGGTCCTGAAATTCAATTCATGGACCTTGTTCTTTTTCTTTATTTTAATGTTCTGATAGCATCTCTCTTTATTTGTAAAACATTCCAACTCCTTTTGAGAATCAGGTAGTGAGCAGTAGGATAAATAATAAGTATATTAACTATAGAAACAAAATAACATTAAATATAGAAATAAAATAACTGCATCTGTGCCAAATATGTATCTGTACAAAAATTCTGAATTCTTTTTTACAAGTTTGTATCTTGGTTAAATTATGTCTGGAAAACTGCCACCAACCTTTCTTTCTTGACTCAACTAAGTAAAGGAACTGAACAAGTTGGCCTTGAGCATTGTGGGGGATCACAGCGCCCCTAGAGGACGGTGGGAGAGTGGCATCGGCTATTCCCTCAGGAGATGAAAAGGTGAAACCCCAACTGATGGAGAAGGTTTTCACCACAATCTTCTTATGGGGCTTCCCCTCACCACCACCCCTCTGCTTGTTTAACAGATTCCTTTACAAGTAGGAGTTCTGGGGTGCCTGAGTGGTTCAGATGGTTAAGAGACGGACTCTTGGTTTCAGCTCAGGTCATGATCTGAGGGTGGGGAGATCAAGCCCCGTTACGGGGGTTCTGTGCTCAGCAGGGAGTCTGCTTGAGATTCTCTTTCCCTCTCCCTCTGTCCCCGCCCCAACCCTGAGTTCTCTTTCTCTCCCTCAAATAAAACAAAAACAAAAACAAACCAAGTAGGAGTTCTGCACAAGTTCCCCAGTGAGTAACAGGTGTCCCAAGCTTTGTCACAGCTCCACCTGGGATCTGACTGCCCTAAAGTAGCTGCCTCCACAACTCTGTCCCCAAAAGTCCTCTCCCCTAAACCAAGCCGCACAGTGCCGCAGTCTCCTGAGGGCTCTCTTCCTCGCTGCTGTCCAAGATCACCACACAAGACCCTCATGTAAGGGGTTTTATTTGTCTTTAATTGCTCTCTCTAGAAAGTAAAAGATAATATATATGTGTGAAAGTTGCAATAAAAATAATGGCAACTCATACAACTCAATAGCAAAAAATAACAAACAATCTAATTAAAAACTGGTCGGAGTAACTGAATAAATATTTTTCCAAAGAAGACCTATAATGGAGCATGACATCACCAATCACCAGGGAAATGCTAAACCAAAATGATATATCACCTCACACCTGACAGAATGAATATCATCAAAAAAACAGGGGATAACAATATTGGTGACGATGTGGAGAAAGCGAACTCTTATGTACTGTAGGAATGCAAACTGGTGCAGCCACTATGGAAAACAGTATGGAGGTTCCTCACAAAATTAAAAATACAACCGCCATATGATCCAGCAATCCTACTTCTGGGCATATACCCAGAAGAAATAAAAACAGGATCTTGAAGAGATATCTGCACTCCCATATTCATTGTAGCACTATTCATAATAGCCAAGATATGGAAACAACCTAAGTGTCCATCATTGGATGAGTGGATAAAGAAAATATGGTATATATATATACACACATACACACACACACATATATATATACACACACAATAAAATATTATTCAGCCACAGAAAAGAAGGAAATGCTGCCATTTGGGACAACATGGATGGACCTTAAGGGCATTATGTTAAGTAAAATAAGCCCAACAGAGAAAGAAAAATACTGCACACGGTGTCACTTATATGTCGAATCTAAAAAAAAAAAAAAAAAAAAGTCAAAATCCTAGAAACAGAGAATAGAAAAGTGGTCGCCAGGGATTGTGGAGTGGAAGAAATAGGGAGAAGTTGGTAAAAAGGTATAAATTTTTAAAGCTATAAGATGAATAAGACCTAAGAACCTAACGTACAACATGACTATAGTTGGTTATTACACTGTATTATATAACTGAAATTTGCTAAGAGAGGGGTGCCTGGATGGCTCAGTCAGTTAAGTGTCCGACTTTTGGTTTTGGCTCAGGTCATGATCTCAAGGTCATGAGATCAAACCCCGCATGGGGCTCTGCCTTTACTGGGGAGTCTGTGTGAGATTCTCTCTCTCCCTCTGCCCCTCCTGCTTGTGCTCTCCATCTCTCTCTAAAATAAATAAATAAATCTTAAAAAAAAAAAAAAAAGAAATTTGCTAAGAGAGTAGAATTTAATTGCTCTCACCAAAAACTAACAAAGAAGATAAATATGTGAGGTGATGAGTGTGTTAATGAACTAAACAGTAGGAACCCTTTCACACTGTATACATACTCCAAATCACTGCAATGTACACCCTAAGTATCTTGCAATTTTCTTTGTCAATTATACCTCAATAAAATGAAAAAGTAATGGAACTATTGGGCTTTTAAAACACTTTGTTTTTCTTTTGGTTTTAAGGGGAATTCTAATGTTTCACACCGATGTATATAAGGTTGGCTCTCATTTTGGGATAACTCTTTTCAAAGTTGAGATGTTCGTGTTTTAAAAATGGACAGGAGCATTGAATTTTGATGAATGATTTATCAATGTCTATTGAACTGATAACAAGAATTCCCCCTTCATTAACCACCTCTGTGAATTAAACCCTAAACTCAAGCTGGGAATGAGTTTCCTTTGAATTTTTGAGAATTTTATTCCCTGGAGATTGTATTCAAGATTTTCTGTATTGAGAGGCTGAACCACAGGTTTTGGGATTTGTGGTCTTTATGAAAGGGTTTTGGGATCAAGGTTGTGTTTGGCAAAGTAAAGTAGAAGACACTCATTCTCGAGGTCCTGTTCATTCAGTCTCCCAGTTCTCTCTCAAATGCTACCCTTTCCCTCAATTCACAGCACTACTCCCTTAATGCAAACCCATGGCATCTGTCATCCGGTTTACCATGAAGCCATTGCCCTCATTTGCCCCACTCCCCACCATGCTTCTAGACTGGTCTTTCTAAAATGCAAATGTCATCACATGGCTTCTCTGCTCACTACCATTTCTGGTTTCCTGAAGTCTTCAGAATAGAAGTGAAAGGGAGAGGGGTGCCAGTCAGTTAAGCATCGATTCTTGGTTTCAGCTCAGGTCATGATCTCAGGGTCGTGAACTCAAGCCCTATGTGGGGCTCTGTGCTCAGTAGGGAGTCTTCTGGAGATTTTCTCTCTCACTCTGCCCCTCCCCTCACTTGCATGCTCTCTCTCTCTCAAATAAATAACTAAATAACTAAATAAATAAAATCTTTAAAAAAAGGAAATTAAGGGAAGATGGGAATGGGGGTGCTCTCTAGGTCTTTATCATAGCAGAAAGTCCATCGATAATGTCTAAATTTAATCAATGAATAAAGATGGAAGCATATTATTCAGCAGTGTGGAGATAACAACAGGAATGAAAAGCTGAAAGAGGTAAAACTAGTTGCCTCCATGGAATAAGACGTGTGTCAGGAGGGGCCGGCCCCTACGCTGCTGCTCTTCATTATACCTGCCCTCTGATTTTTTAAATCACGTGCCTGTATTCTTTTAATTAGAAGGGCCACTGGGAGATGAGAATTAAAAAAAATAAGACCTGGACTACCACACGTGATGTACAGAACCCTTGCTGGTCTGGCTCCTCCTCCATGTCCCCATGTTCTGTGTGAGGCTCCAGCCACATTGGACTATTGGGGTCCTTGGGTGTTAAGCCAGGCCTTTGCGTGGACTGTGCCCTTTTCTTAAAATGCCCTCCTCCATCATAGTTCCTGGCTCACCTTAAGGCTTAAGAGTCAGGTAATGGCCTTCCTCCTGGGGCTCCTCTCCTGCCCCTCCACCCCAGCTCAGGGGTTCTCCCATAGGCACCTGGCACCACTCTGCTTACAGACCTCAGCCAGCACACTGTGATTGTCGGGGTACTCCGTGCCTCACCCGTAATATCAGAGCTCCCTGAGAGCAGGGGCATCTCACCCCTTTTTATCCACAATGCACAGTGCACAGTGTAGCGGAGGCTCCATTGGTTTGAAAGAAGGAAGGAGGGAAAGGAGGGCGTAAGCAGGCAGGGGCAAGCTGAACATGATCTGAGAGTTGCAGAAGGGAGATAAAGAGGGAATCGGGAAGCGGGACTGGGGAAACCCATCTGGAGGCGAATGGGGAAAAGGTCACAAAGAACTGGGCTTTTCCAGGATTTTGAGATTTGTAGCTCAAGGTCACCTAAGAGGGCCTGGCTAATAATGCACTGAGAAAATCCTCTACCTGGCTCCTCTAAAAATAAATGTCTTTCATTAATGACTGGAATTCTTTACATCATCATAAGCCTTGGAATTTCAGGAGTTGTCAACAGCCAAATCCCCTGAGGAGGCTGATCATTCATACTTCATGGAGGTGAGCCTAATGACCTTGCTCTCATTTACCAGCTGGCTGAGCTCATAGCCTTGGAGGAAATGCCCAGAAGGGGTGGGCATAGCAGGGTCAGAGTCACCTGCACCACTGCAGAGATGGGCAGGGAGTGTGGGCAACCCAGAGGAAGTGGGAAGACAGCAGAAACAGTGCTCACATTTCAGTCCTAGACCTTCTTTTCCTCCCCAAGACCCCAGCTGGCAAAGGAATGAAGTTCTCAGAGTCCTGTTGGCTCGTAATGAGGGGTTACTCTGATCCTCCAGAGTGTGCAGGGGTTCCTAACCAGGGCTGCCCCTCACACTCGGCGTCCCTTGTCCTGACAGCGAGAGATGAGGTATAGCTGGACAAAGTTGAGCTTGTGGCAGGCCCTGGGGGGCCCTCAAAGTCCAGAGACATGAGTTTCTCAGGCAATTGGGCCACTAAGAAAGATGACTGGGATCCAGCACATCACTCTGGAGAGAGAAATGACCTAGCCTGGTAGGGAAAGGTGAAGTTTGGAAGTGAAGCAGACCAAATCCCTGATCCCAGGGCTGCCCTTTCCAGCTGAGTGTCTTTGCCAAAGTACTTAACCCCTCCTGGCCTCAGATGGATAGTCTTTAAAATGGTGATATTTTTTCCTTAATAATTAGGGTATCTATGTGGATTAAATGCTGTAAGGCTTTGTCATCCAAAAAGTGGTCCACAGAATCACAACATCAGCATCCCCCCGCAGCTAGTTAGAAATCTCGGGTCCCACTGGAGCTTTATTGTCAGAATCTGCATTTTAACCAGCTCCCCCAAGCACTGATAAATGCCTGTAAAGTACAAAAAGCAAGCACTCAGCGCATGTTATTTTTACCTACCAGCCTCCCTACTTCTGTTCATCTCTTTTCCTCTTTAATTTGCTATGCTTGTCCCACAATAAAGTGCTTAGGATCCCTGAACAGCATTGTGTAGAGCTGGATGTCAATTGGGTTTTCAAATAGCTGCGGTGCTTTGGGTCATTCAGAGCTTGTGAGGAATAATGACGTGTAGACAAATCAATCCCACTGACCACGACAGGTGGAAGACAATTTTTTTTTTTTTTTTTTTTGCACAAAGCAAATATTTAATAAATGATTCCTGAATTATTCAATTTGTTTTCTGCTTTCTTAGTTATTCTTAGGACAGTGTTCTTTCTATTCCTTTTTAAAATTTTAATTCCACTATAGTTAAAATCCAGTGTTAAGTTAGTTTCAGGAGTACAATATAGTGATTCAACAATCCCATACATCACCTGGGGCTCATCGAGATAAGTAAGTGTACTCTTTATCCCTTTCACCTATTTTACCCACCCCCTCCGATAACTATCTGTTTGTTTTCCATCGTTAACAGTGGGGGTTTTTTTGTTTGTCTCTTTTCTTTCCTTTGTTTGTTTTGTTTCTTAAATTCCACATGTGAGTGAAGTCCTATGGTATTTGTCTTTCTCTGACTGACTTCTTTCACTTAGCATTATACTCTCTAGCTCTATCCATGTCCTTGCAAATGGCAAGATTTCATTCTTTTAAATGAATGGAAACCTATGAGTCATTCGTGCCACAGTCTGCTCCCTCCCCCCCTGCATCTAATCCATTGTGCTGTAGTGATGCCAACCCCCCGACCCCCAGCCCATCTCTAGGCTAACCCACCATTATTTCTTGCTGCTGAACCATAACAGCCTCTTAACTGGTCTCCCCACATCCACTCTGGTGTCCTCAAATCTGTTCTCCACCTTACAAATTTTTTTTTCTAAATCAAATGTCTTGTTAAGTCCCTCCCCTATTTAAAATCCTTCTGAGCTTCCCATTACCTTTCGCATAGAAAGTAAAATCTTCAAGATGGCCTGCAAGGCCCTTCAGGATTTGAGCAGGGTCTGCCTGGACAACCTCATCTGGCAGCTCCCGCCCAGCCCAGCTCCTGTGCTCTAGCTCTTCTTTCGGTTCTCAGATGTTGGCCAAGTTCTTCCTGTGGCAGGGTTTTTTTGGGTGCATGCTTACTGCCTAGGACTAACTCCCCCCTTTAGCTGGTATATTCCTTGGGGAAGCCGCCTCTGGCTTTTCAGCATGCCTAGGCCCCTATTACAAGCTCTCATAGCATCCTGTCCTTTTTCTTGTCATACGAAACCATAATGTGATTTGTAACGATCACAGGTTGTGATGAAATATCTATTCATTTACCTAAGGTAAACCAGTCTGTAGACTCCAAAAGGGCAGAGATCACGTGTGTTTTGCTCAGACCGTGTTGAATTCCTAATGCCTACAACAATGTCCAGGCTCTATAGGCTCTCTATGATTATTTGCTTAATGAACAAATTAGTGAAATGTTTTTGGGAAAAGGGCAGGAGAGAGATCGAGGAAATCTTCAGGAGACAAAGAGGAATTTCAACGAGAGAGCATTGCCCTCTTGCTGAACAGTACATCAGGAATCTAAAGGATCAGAGGGATTGACTTAAGACTGGAAAGTTGTAGATGAATAGGTATCAGAAACAAAAGCCAGTAGTTCTCAGCCCTGGCTGAATATTAGGATCACTCAAAGAGTTCTTAAAAAGACCCTTGACAGGGGGCCTCAGCCTCAGACATTCTGATTTATTAGAAACTAGTATGGTTACCAGTTTCCCATCTTGGTTAAAAGCCACCAATCTAGTAAGAGGTAGGATCTGTGCAAGGTCAAACAACTATTTGGTTTCAGAGTTAGGACTAAAACCCAAGCCACCCGACCCCTACACTTGGCGCTTTCCGCTCACCTGGAAACCCAAGAGAACTAGCATTACAGTGCATATCGTTCTGCCTAAACCAAGTAGACACTGAATGGAGATAGGAAATCAACTCAATTAATAGAGTTCTTAGGAAACTCTGGAAAAGCACAACTTTTATGGCTGAACAATGAGGCACCTTAGAGTGTAGTAACCCCCTAAGATATCTCTAAAACTGGACAGACACACTCACTCCATCCTCATTTCTGTCTGCATTTCTGTCATTTGCGCCGCTGCAATGAACAGACGAGTTTTTCCTCTCGTTTCAACTGTCCTGAGAAGGTGATGCTGGGCTGCTCTCATGGAACCCGGTAACTTCTCTGGATCCCATGATATCCACAGAGGAAGTCCTTCAGTGACTGAGAGCCCTGTGCATCCAAATTTATTAGTATAATTGGATAGTAAAGCACTCATTTGTCTAAGATAAAGCTCCATGGGCTAACCAACATGTCAACAATTATATTAATCAAGTCAAGACACTACTGGTGCATTTTCATTTTTCTAAGACTCTCAAGTAATAAAAAGTAGGGAAAAAAAGGGAGAATTTCCTATTATTTAACAAGCCTGGTACATTGTGAAAGCGGGATCTTTCAGATCATGGTGATAAGTTCAGGAGCCCCTGATATTATCCAGATGGGCTTACCACTGAGTAAGAGGACATAGATATTCCAGAAACTCAGGACAAGGCTCAAGGAGGAACGCCAAACGGTAGGGAGCTTCCACTGGTGGTCCTCGCTACCTGAACCCCTTCCAAAAGCATTCTTAATCTCTGAGCCCCTCTCTCCCACCAGGAAAAGAACATTTGAAAGTTAAGAGTCTCCTATTTGGCCTAAAGTATCTATTATCTGGGTGGAAGACAAAAGGGTAAAGATGGTAAGGGTGGGGGAGGAAAGAAGAGGAAAAAAAGAAAGAAGGAAGGGGAGGTGCTCCCAGCTATAATTATGCTCCACCTAGTCCTGCAGCAAGGGGGAGGGGATCTTCTAAACAGAGACTATCTGGATCAAAGGAACAGGTTAGTCCTGTGCCAAAGAGAAAGGGGGCACGTAGAGAAGAGACTCCGAGTAATCAATTGTTCAGCATCACCCAACTCTTAGGCCAGAATGCTATCTACATTCTAAATCCAGAAAATCCCAGGTAAGCTTAAGACAAAGGAGGACTGGGAAAACAACACATCTGAGAAATAGGGCCTGGAAGGTTGGAAAAGCCCAGCTGCCCTCAACTCATTCATGTGTATGAGTCTTCCCCCTTTCTAGTCCCTCGCCCACCCCACTGGGCCATCTCCTCAATGTCCTTACTTCCCCCTCTGTGGGTTCCATACTGGGGCCAACCTTCATGCCCAGTTTGAGACGCATGGGACACAACCTCCCCCCAGCACACTGGTGCCCACCCAAGGCAGCCCCACCACACTCAGGATCATCCTCCCCAGACAGCAAATCCGACTCCGTCAGAGACTGGCTCTGGATCCATGAGCACACTATATATACTGAGAGGCAGTTACAGAAGCAAGAGAGATGGAGTGTCTTGACCTACTCTGGGGTTCAGTGAGGCTCTACTCTGTTGCTTCTCTGTGCCTTCCACTAACTTGACTCAGGGTTTTTGCTCCTTGACTGGGCAAGCGGCTTATGTCCTCTTTCTGACCCAAACGATCCCTCTTCCTAGCCTAGGCTGCATCATACCTGTGGCTGGCCCAGCCTGGGTGGAACATAAGTCTCCAGTCACCTAGCTCTTACTTGCTTGGAAAAATTCTTCTTCCTCTGTCTTTTGCTGTCTGCCCATGTACATGCACTCAATTTTGGCTATCTCAGGTCACTGGGACAACAAGTTTGGTTACCCATGAACGGTAAACCAACCCAATGCAGCCATACTTGACCACGTACGCTCGGGAGCACTCACTAGAGTCTACTCATTTGTCACCCACAAAGGAGAGTTTGCTCCCTTCAACAGCAGACTCTCAGAGCTCCTCTACACCTCTACTGAGCCATCCTCACCACCCTGGGTCTCTGAAGGACATACAGAATGGCAAGCCCACAGGCGTCAAAGGAACCTCAAAAATTATTTACTTCCACCCGCTACTTAATCCAGGCATCCTTCTTCAGCAGATCCGACAGGTGGTCAGACAGCAGACACATTATTGCCAACGCCCTCATATTGACAGAGGAGAATACAGGCCAGGAGGGATGTCTGTGTTGCTCTCACAGACCAGAAATGGACTCAGAAATGGACTTAGAGCACAATTTTCCTCCCTTTAGAACAATAGGCTTTGCAAATTACAAGGAAGTTGACAAATGTATGGTGTTCATAATACCAAGCGTTCTTTCAGGGTTAGTGAGAAAAACCACAGCAGCTCCTTGGACAAGTGCACTTTTGCTCATTAGGTCGCCTTTTTTAGTCTCCTATCTCATGCCTGATTTGTGTCTGGGTGATCAGGAGCCTGCAGCTGCTGGAGCTCAGTGCGTAGTGCCTTTCCCGACTTCCCCCTCTGCTCTCCGAGCACCCGCTCCCCCTGCTACCACTCCCTTCCATCCCCTTCCAAGAAGCGTCACCTGCAGTAATTTCTGTTGGAAGACGGTGTTATCCCGGGGGTCTGTGCGGTTGCCCATGCGGAACTTGAGGGGGCGGTAGATGCAGCACGTGGTGAAGCAGATCATATAGAGCGTGTACAAGGCGCCCAGAATGTAGAAGTACCGCTGCCCGTATTTCTTCCACTTGAAGCTCACCAGCTGCTTCACTGGGGTCTGCTCCAGGATCTGGCGAGCCTGGCATGGAAGGAGAGCATAGATGGGGGTGACCAGTGTAGTGAGGCGTGCGGGATTTCCCACCGGGTCCCAGAAGGCAGGGCACTAACAGCGCCATCGTCTTCCATTCGGTTAGCTAGCCATTTCATTTTCAGACAACTAGTAAATTTCCACTCTACGCTGAGCCTCGTGTGAGTGCTGCAGGGGAACTGTCGTAGAAGTAAAACAAGGCACTCGAGCACCAGTGAAGTTTTGAGGGATGAGCTGTAGTTAGTAGAGTGAAGAGAGGGAGCTAGAGAAGATCTTCCCATGAAGTAGCGGCAGTTGCCAAGGCAGGGAGGTGGGAAAGGTCATCTGCAAACGCAAGCTAGGTGTGTCTGGGGACATGAGAGGACCTGTGGGGAGTGGCGGGCAGGAGTCATAAGGGGGTAATATAGATGAGAGGCAGACCAGGGCACATTCTGAATGCCACAGCCAGGAGTTTGAATGATCTTTCCGAATGCAGTGGGGAGCATTGGGGGGTTCAAGCAAGGAAGCAGTCACATTTGCTCTGCAAGTGTCGTGGATGGGAGAGGAGCAATACAGGCACAGGGGGTTGGATGTGGCCATAATCTAAGCCCCCAGGGTGGGCTGGGGCTCTGATGTAAGTACATGGTGATGTAAGTACATTGTTTAAGCACAAACAAGAGAGGGGGATGGAGGGGATGAGGCACCTGAGAAAGTAAGAAAAGTCGAATTCAAAGCATAGCTGCAGGAATTAACCATTAGCAAAAAGAATATCTTTTCCAATGAACCCAGAGGGAAGGAGAGGCAGTGGGCAGTTTCTGAGATGTTTGGCAGGTCAGGGCAGGAAGTGGAAGCAGCTCCATCCAGAGAGCCTCTGTTTTTACCATAATGTGGGAGTCTGGACTTCTGATGGAGCTAAGGGGGAGAGCTGGGAGGGATGTAAGCGGGGCTCGAAATTTTGAGGGAAGGGAAAAGTAGTTAATCAAGGCAAGAATAAAACCTGTTGGAGAACACTGAGAGCTCACTGAAACTGGGGACCCAGGATTTGTGCTGGCACAATTCATGCAGAGGGATTGAGGTTCTTTTTTTTAGATTGATTGATTGATTGATTTGACAGAGTGAGAGAGAGAGAGAGCATAAGTAGGGGGAGTGGCAGGCAGAGGGAGAGGTAGAAACAGACTCCTCGCTGAGCAGGGAGCCCGGGGCGGGGCTCGATCCCAGGACCCTGGGATCATGACCTGAGCCGAAGGCAGATGCTTAACGACTGAGCCACCCAGGCACCCCAGAGGGCCTGGGGTTCTAATTTCTAAGAAATCCTGCTTGAAGTTTATTTGTTTCCAGGAATATTCTCTGAGCAAAATCATACAAACTGGCCTTTCAAGTTTTCTTCTGTCTGTCACTACTAACAATTGTCTGAGCTTTACGGTCCTAGAAGCGTTCCTAGGATTGTCGTGTCGCAGATAAACAATGGAAATTATATCTTGTCACTATTTTGGAGGTTCCTGAGGGCTCGAAGCATTATCTCCTCTCTACTAGAGTCTTCAACAAATTTCCCTTTCCTGCCTGTAACTCAGTTCAGTACTATCTGAATGGTGTGAGTTGTTTCCCCCTCTCTGGAAAGCTCTCTTTTTCTTCTTTCTGGTGATTTCAAACTCCCCCTTGAAGACTCAGCTCAAGCCCTTCCTCTGTGACATCTTCTCTGGCCCATACAGTACAAGTTGCTTGACCTCCATTTTGTTGCCACTGTGCATAATCCAGACCTCTCTGATGGCATATGTTGTACCCATTGCAATTACTAAGGACAGTGACCAGAATTTGAGGAAGCAGACTGACAGGAACTGTGATTTATTTCTGTAGTCTCAGTTCCTCATACAGCAGATGGGACTCAAAAGGTGCTCAATGTGGAGTGAATGAATGAATGATAGGAAGCGACTTCCATTTGGAGAGGTCTTCAGCTAAAACATTAGTATGACAAAGGTAAGCAGAGGGGCTGTAGATGGGCAGAGGGAAAATGCCGTCAGACTGGACTTTTCTCCCAAGCGCCACATGGTTCTGTTCTCATCCCCAACTATTAAAAGGCAGGGAAGTGTCTGGACCCAGGATCTAAGGAAAGGGACAGGCTTTGCTCAGCTACTTGACAGCCCCTGGTCCGCTGTGGCATCCGTACCTCTCGCTTCTTGGAGGAAACCACGAGCTCAAGAAAGGACACATCCTCCCCCCAGGAGTCGATCTCCGTGAGGTCGTACAGAGTGGACGTCAGCGGTCCGTACGTCCACTGGATGTGCTTCCGCTTCTGCATCAGGTGCTGGAACATCTGGGAGGACACAGCGGGGAGTCGGAGGGTCAGTGGGAGGAGCGGCCGCGGGAACCACGCCACCCAAGAGGGCCGCTGCCCGCTCCTCGGCACTAACGGGCAGTCAGCGATCCCCACGCCTCTGGTGCGGGAACCTCCTTCTGTTTCTGCTTCTCCTTCTTTCCCACAGACCCTCTAAAGATCGGAGAGAAGAGGACAGGCCAAGGGAACAGCACTTCGGGTCACCAGAGCAGAGCTCCGGGAGCGCCGTTCTCCAAGCCCCCGGGCAGGGAGGCTGCACGGTTAGCGGCGGTTAGCGGCGGAGGGCGCGGTAAGGGACGCGGCCCTGGGGGCGCTCGGGAAGAAGGGTCTTTAGGAGGACGCCGTAGGGCCGGGGCAGCGTCCCTCACCACAGTGTTGCCCTCCACTCCGGCCAGCTTGAAGGGGGTGAGACCCTGGTGATTGGGCACGAGGTCCAGGGACTGCAGGTGGTCCCCGCGCCCGTCGTAGGAGAGCAGCAGGTTGTACATCTGGCAGGCAAAGGTCTTGTTGGGCTGGAGGATGAGGATGTGCAGCACGGTGTTTCCTGCGGGCGGGACGCGGTGTCGCGTGGCCGTCGCACCCAAGGCCCTGCCGCTGCCCTGCCCACCCGGGGCCCTGCCCTCACGGCCCCCGGCATCCAGCTCCCCTCCCGACCCAGCTCTTACCCAGGGAGTCCTGGGCGCGGATGTCAGCTCCGTGCTCAATGAGCAGCCTCACGATCTCCTCACTGCCCACGCAGGCAGCAAAAGACAAAGGGTGCTCCCCTGTGGACACCGAGGGCGCCGTGGCGTGAGTGCCCGATGGGACGGGCAGTGTCCCTGAGCAACCGCCTCCTTGCCCCCCACGTCTCAGCTCTGGGCTTGGTGACACTTGTCAGCAGAATCAGAGGCAGGGAGGGAGCAAGCGCCGTGGGGAGAACCGGCTCTGGCCTTAAGCCCTGTAAGGCCTGACCCCTTCCAGCTTTCCCAGGGCCGGAGCCCGCCTCAGCCCCCCTGCCTTTGCTCTTGCCCGCCTCCCCGCGCCCCCTCCTGCCAGCCCTGGCCCTGCTCCCACCGAAGTAGATGAGGTTGCGGGGGCTGCGGCGGAAAGCTGTGCCCGTAGCTCTTGCAGAGACGCTGGCGCCGTGGGCAAGCAGGGCTCGCACCAGGTTCACGTTCTGGTTCACGATGGCTATGTGCAGTGCAGTCTGACCTGGCCCAGAGACAGCTCTCAGTCACGGGGTGTGGCCCAGTTCTCCCAGGGACACAGCATCCCACCGGCAGACAGGAGGTCCCTGACAGGTCCTGGCATAGATTTCTGCCCTTGGCCCAGCATGGTGGCCTGGGACTGAGGGCGATTAGTCCCATAGGCTGTCCACCTCACTGTCCCCAACTCTTGACTATTGTGGGTAAGGGGTATATGTGATCATTCTAACGTTGCTGTGAGAGAAACAGAGTTTTGTCCTTCAGGGAACATGAGAGGAGTTGAAAGGAAATAAGGAAGGGCTAAAGAAAGTCCCGGATGCTAAAGGCCAAGACCAGGACCTCTACATTCCTTCCAACTCAAGGGCAACCTTCCTGAACCTTCTGTCACCCCTTCCCAGCACCCCCATCAGAGGCCCAGGTTAAGAGGTGACATCAGCCCTCCCATACCTGTCTCCGCCTTGAATTACTGCGCAGACTCCTCACCTACAAATGGCTCACACGAGGCAGGCTCCTTGGCCAGCTCCGGGGCCGCCTCCAGCAGCACCAGGGCCACTTCAAGGCTGTCGTAGAGTGCCGCGATATGCAGCGCCGTCTCCCCCAAGGCTCCTGGAGCGGGGTAAGACAGGGGCGTCAAGCACTGCCCGGAGCCCCTCGGGGAAGGGGCTCCAGCTGCAAGTACTGTCCACCAGCCCTGCAGAACTCCTCAGCGCCGCAGGCCCTTCCGGCCCTCCTCCCGTCACACTCCAGCTGCGTCCCACCTCTCTGCCGGAAGTCACAGTTTCGGTCCAGCAGAAGCTTCTTCAGGACACACAGGTCATTTTCCTTGGCTGCCTGGAGCAGCGGAGACTCTTGGATCCTGGGAGAAGATGAACATGAGTCAGGGGGAGGCAGAATCACAGAGAGGCCAAGGGCAGAGAGAGGATCAGAGACGTTCTCTACGTGGAACAGACACGAGTCACACAAGGTGCGCAGTAACACTCTGGAAAGAGTTGTTTGTTGGAATCTAGCTGAGGGTCAGACTGGGTTGAGAGCCGGGCTCAGGGGTCCCCCTGTGGCTGCATCATCACCAGCTCTTCCCAGTTGGGGGCGGGGGAGGCGGAGGGTGCTCAAGGCTCAGGTGGGTGGGAGACTCTGTGGGGGGCAGAAGGCCTGGGCTGCTGAGCCAGTGGCCCTGGCGACCCTGACAGGAGGCCATCAGGCCTGGCCTGGCTGAATCCATCTTAGCTGAGTAAATGTTTTCACCCCTGCTCCCAGGCCTGCTGAACCAGCTCTCCTTGGGCAAGGGGAACTTTGAGACACCAGAGGGGCAGAGAGGCAAAAATGGGCCAGTTGTTGGGACTTGGGAGATTTACAAGCTGCCAAAATTCCAGATACCCCTCCGGGCTGTTTAGATACATACCCCTGTTGTCGGGGGGAGGGAGAGTTCTGGTGTGGGGTACAGATGATCTAGTCCTTCTGTGTTTTACCTTGTTCCTGCCTGAGGAGGAGCATAGCCTCGGGCTTCTCTGGGAGTGGGAGAAACCCTGTGGAGACATCCAACCTGAGGCACCTCTTGTCAATTAATCTTTGTTTCTCCTCGCTGAGCCAAACAAGAGATAAAGCTGAAGCCCATCCTGCTGGGCAAACACGTGGGGGCTCCCAAGGTGAACACAAGGCAGGTGAGGGTCATGAGGGAGAGATGAAAGGCAGACAAACAGACTGACCAGTGCTTCCCATGATGTCCGCAAGCCCCCAGATTCTCTCTTCCCATTGTCCTGTGAGCCAGGGGGAAGAACTTTTTTATTTAAAGAAGCTTTTTATCTTAAAGGTGGAGCTCGAGTCTGTCTGTTAGAAAAGTACTCTCAGGAGGGACCAGCAGAGTAGGGGCCAGCCCCCTCCCCATCTCACCTAGTGGGAGTCCGCCCAGCTCAGGGCAACCAGGGCTAGGGTTCCAGAGTTTCCTCCTCTTCCAAGGGTACTGCACACAGCCCTAGCAGCCAGGCCTCTAGCCCACCGCTGTCTGCAGAGGGGAGGTCCAGAACCCAGCTCTCTCTCTAAGATGGCCCTACTCTCACCCAGAAGTTTGGAGGGAGGTGGGGAGGCCAAAGGTTCCCTCACAGGGCCTGGGGTGGGGGTTGGTGAGCAAGCAGGGAGCTTTTCCCAAATGAGGGCTTAGAGTGTACCCAGGGCCAGCTGCACAATTTGTGAGGCCCAGTGCAAAATGAAAATGCAGGACTCCTTGTTCAAAAATGAAGCATTTCAAGTTGACAACAGCAGCTCATTAAACCAAGGGATCTTGTGCCACTGTAGAGGCCACCCGCACATGAAGCCAGCCCTGGCTGGCCCCCAGACCTGTTAATGTCTGCTCACCCAATCCCTAGGCAGCTCTCTGATGGGCGACCAGTTCCCCAAATGCTCGGAGGCAGAGGCCCACCTGCAGGATGGGTCCCTGCCCTGGCCATTCCTCCATAAAATGATCTGTCCCCAGGTGTACCAGCCCCACCTGACCTGAAGGCGTCCCAGGGGCAGGCACAGGCCTCATTCAATCTCTGTGTCCTCAGGATAAGGACTGGATACAGTAGACTCTCAATAAAAGGTAGATAAACTGAGTTTCCCTTATCAGCTGGTCAGCTCCAGATGTAATACAAAGCAGAACTCTCCTCCCCTTTTGCACACAGTCAACTTTCATTCATACTCGTGGGAATTCCTCACTCTTTCTCAAGGCAACAAGTCTTCAAAACCCTGCAGGATCTCATGCCTTCCCCCAGTAACTTGTTCCCCCTCAGCCTGCACCTGCCTCTCTCCGCGGTCAGGCTTCCTCAGTCCGGTCCCTTTCTGTCCCCCGCACCCCTCCGCCACCAGGCGGGCAGTTGAGAGCTGTGGTGTGATTTTGTCCCTGGCTTTGAATCTGCATTGAGTCTCCTCCTGCCCTGCCCATGAAAAGAGGCAGCTGGGGTTTGTAACGAGTGGGCTGGGTACAGCCCGGTGCCTGGCATTGAATGTCAGGTTGCTCCAAGGGGGAGATACACCCGCATGGATCGGAGGGCTTGGAGGTCAGTGAGGGGTGGGATGCGCGTGACTTGGGGCAGCCTACCTCTTCTGTTGCAGCATGTGGGCCTCGTCCACGTGCTGATCCCAGTCCTGCTCTCTGACCAGCCAGGAGGCCAGCAGTTTCTGGAGTTGGACCCAGGGTCCCTCTGCCTTAGGTGGAGGAGCCCCCATATCTTCTCCTTTCGGGCACTGGCAGGTTAGGGAATGTGGTAAAAGGAGCCAGTCTGGGACTCCTCAACTGAGGAGGAGGCGGAGTCTGTTTGGGGTTGGGACTGAGAGTCTATCTCCTGTGTGACTTGTGTATGCAGCGTGCGGTTTGTGGGTGGGGTGTGTGTGAGTGTCTGTGCGGGCGCGCACGCGCGTGCATGCCTGCATGCACTGAGGGGACTGGGGGCCCTGCCAAGAGAAAGCAGCTTTACCTGGAGGAGGAGGAGCTCTTTCTAGAGAGCCCCTGGGGCACAGAACCTGCCCTAGAGCTGGGAGGGGAGAAGGGAGGGATCTTCGTTCCTGGCAGTGGGCTGGGGCCCCAAGTGAGACAGGGGAAGGTGAGGGAGGGTGAGACAGTGGAAAATAGAGGGGAAGCAAGGATGGAGACCAGAAGGTGGGCCCCACAAGCAAGGTGAGCACTTACTGGGACACAGGACAGTAAGAAAGTGAAGCCCTCCAGCTCAGCAATCAGGCAGGTCCTGGTTTGAATTCTGGCTCTTGGCCCTTACAGATCAGTTAGGTGAGCTTTCTGCGCCTCAGTCTTCCAATCTGTAGAATCAGGCCAATAATTGTACTGTCTCATGGAAGTGTCCCTTAAAGCATGATCATAAGAGCTCAGGGACTGTTGGTTCTCCTTCCACAGATAGGCTCCAAGCCCCAAGGGGCTGCTTCTCCGTGTTGTGGTTATCTCTGTCCTCAACCCTACAGCCAGCCTCCTGGAGGCTTCCGGGCCGCCCTCCTCTGTCTTCCTTCCCAGCTTCGTGGATCCCCAGTCAGAGGAGACCCCAGAGGTGGAACCATAGGAGCTGAGCCAAGGTGGTGGATGGAGAAATCTTGGGACTTTCTCCAGGAATGAGTAGGAGGGAAGATTGAGGACAGAAAACCTCCTGTTGTTTTCTGATAGGATGGGTTCCATTTCTCTTTGGATTGTAAATGCATTTATTGAATTGGAGTCATTCAGGAGGCCAGGGAGGTACATGGGAATAGGTTGGGGGCTCTCTTTATATTCTAATGAGGAGACAGAGCACAGAGGGGGAGGGTGATGGCCCATGGCTAGTAGCAAAACTAGAACTGGCATTAAAGTTGGAAATTTAGCTCCAAATCATCTGCCACAACCTGTTGTTTCTTGAGAACCTTCTGCCTGCACAGATGTAAGAGACTTGGGGGGACATGGGCTGGGACCCTTCCCCTTGGGGGTCTTCAAGAGCAGGGGACCCCCCCTTCTTTTAGTGTAAGATTGAAGGATGGACAAAACGACCTTTAGAGGAGAATTGAAAGGAGACAAATAAGGAAAGGAAGAGATGCCAGAGACAGGAGGAAGCATGCTCTCACCCAGGGAGTGGGGAGGTGCCAGCCGGGAAGGGGGAGGCGGTCACCTTGTAGGGCAGTTTTCTGCTTTGCTGGGGACTGGGGCAGTGTGGGATGGTAATGGCCTCTGAAGCCTTGGGACTTCCAGTCTAAGGAGATGGACGGAGCGATAAGGTTGAGGTGGGGGTTGTAGATGCACTGATAAGCAGGGGGCTGGCAGAGAAAGGAGCACCTGCCTGCCGAGGCAACACTCAAACCATAAAGCTAATCCTGGAGGCGGTGGGGGCGGGGAGGGGCTGGCCCGGTCAGAGCCGCACAGAGCAGGTGCAGGGGGGCTCGCTACCAAGGGCTCTGTCCTTGGGTCTGGGGTGGGGGAGAGAGGGGGGCCCAGGAACGGGCCCCCACCTCTGGGTTTCCACCCTCTCACTTGCCCAGGCCCACTGCATGGGGCCACTTCTATGTGGATAGTTTTTGATAAAGACAGTACAGTACTGTAAACATATTTTCTCTTCCATACGATTTTCTTAACAATTTTCTCTAGTGTACTTTACTACAAAAATACAATATCTAATACATACAGCATACAAAATATGTGTTAGTTGACAGTTTATGTTTTTGGTAAGGCTTGCAGTCAACAGTAGGTTATGAGTAGTTATGTTTGGGGGAGTCCAAAGTTACACTGGGATTTTTGACTGTGTGGGGGGTCAACTCTACCGCCTCATCTTTAAGGAGTTCCTTGCTCTCCTCTGGCTTCTTCCCCTCACTCCTCCACCCTTGTCATATCCCCCACCACAACCCTATTTCTCCCTCCTTCCTTCTCATGCTCCCTCAGCCTTCTGTGGACACAAACACCTAGGACCCCTCTCCCTCAGGTAGCAGCTTCCCTGCAGTCTCGGGAGACTCAATGATGGCCAAAGAGCCCCTAATTACACTGTCAGGTCCCAGAGCCCCTTGGCGCCAAACCAGTCAGACCTCATGTTCTGATGTGATGAGGAGAAAGAAAATGAATCATACTTGGGTTTTATTTTCTAGGAAATACTCTCCCACTCCATGTACCCACAGCCATGTAGGGAAAGGTTTTAAATACTACACTTTAAAACATTAATAGTGATTTTCACTGAATGGTGGAATTACTAGCCCTTTTTGCTTTTCCTACTTTTAAATACTTTTATAATAAAAACAATTACATTCCTGCAGGATTTATCTGTTCCAGCGCAGGGAATGGGGCAGGTGGGTAGTGAGGAAATATGAGGAATGGTGGTCAGTACAACCCAGTTCTTTCCACACCAGCCTGCCCCACCCCCAGCAGCCCTCCCTATCGATATGCACAGAGCATGAGAGGGCTTCTCTTTTTGCCGGGAACCAAGAAGCTCCTCCCCCAAAGTAACCAGATTAGTGATTTTTTTTTCCACCCAAGCATTGTTTCCTGGATCTGAAGGTCAATGAGTGCAAGGTAGGGGTGAGCAGGGTCACTTGCTTCATTGAATCTTTCTTCTCCCACCATCAAGTGACCTCCTGTACCACTACCCAGTCACCACGTCACCTGGGCTGGATCAGAGGAAGAAAACGAGAGGCATTGAGAGCCTCCAGGTGAGCTCATCTGCTAGCAGGGGTCCATCTATGGGAAGGAGTCTCCACTTGCACTCCCATGTCTATAATTCTCTTTCCAGAAAGGGTACACATTTCTGTGCATGGCCCAGCCCCTGCATTTGGTGGTTCACTCAGGTGTGGGATGCATGGGCTCCAGGAGTGGTGTGAGCTGGTTGTGATAGCTCAGGTGTGCCTGCAATCTTCTCCCACCTGCCCAGCACCCTTCCTATAGCTCATGGCCTGCACTGGTTTCTGGTTGTCCAGGCAGATCTTCATCCTAACTCCCAAGCTCACCCCACCCCTCCCCACTCCATCCCAACCATCTCTGCTCCAGGAGGTAATTTGCCACAGCCCATTACTGCCAACACATCTGTGCTCACCAGGTTCATGGGCATGGCGGGCCTGGGGCACTGAGGCAGGTTTCTTGAGATCTGTTGTTTGGATCCTCGCCTCTCTGCCACACTGGTTCTTCTCTAAGGACTCTACTTCCATCGAGCAAGGAGTTTAGAGAATGAGCATCTAACAAGTTTTTCTTTGTATCTGAGAATAATAAGAGGCTATAAAACTAGAGAAGCGGGGTTTCAGTCTACCAGTACAAGAGGGCAAAGGCTCAGGGAGAGGAAAGTCTAGGGGAGGGTGAGGAATGAAGGAATGGTTTCTGCTTGGGTGGAGGGGACCCTGTTCTGTCTGTCATACACACACACATGTGCATACTCACACACGCACACACACACACACACACATACACACACCATGTACACTTTCCTCCCCCTCCACCTGTGCCTCTCCACCTTCCTCATTTTTGATGGGCCTGAGTTTCATGTACAGCCCAGGGCTTGAGGATCGGATATTTTCACATCTGCTGTGGGCCTCAGCTCTACAAGCCACTTTCCTTGGAGAGAGGCCACATGGAAGAGAGGAAGAGGTGATGTCTAGAATGAAAAGAGGTGGTCAAGGGTCCTGATTTACCCCTATTGTCTGGGTGATGCTAAGGGCAAGAGTCATGTCTTTTGGGAAGCTCAGTTTCCTCATCTGTATAATGGGTATGATGATCCTATGACTTTGAGTCCCGGTTCTATGTGGATCTCATGACAAAATGGATGTGAAAGTACTTGGCAAACTCTTCAGTCATTTGCTCTCCACAGGATGACCCACTACAATCATCCTAGAAGCCTCTGCTGTCTGCTGCTGGCTACTCACCACTTTCTTGCGTGACAATGGAACTCTCTAATGACCTGAATGAGGGGCAGTCCCATGGCTGTGATGTCACAAAGCTCATGAAGTCAGAGGTCCTATGGAAGGGAAGGGAAGGAAACGGTGCTGGGAAGTGGTAAGGGCTGGAACAGGGGCAGGGGAGGGAGGCGGGGGAGCCGGCTGGGCACTGGGGAGTAGGGAAGGCCAAAGGCAGCGGATGGGCAGGCCCATGACTTCCCTGGGCTCCCAGCTCTGCAGGGCAGCATTCCTGGCCACCATCTTGCTGCTGCTGCGGGTCAAGGGAGTGAAGCCTCAGAAAGGCAGCCTGGACCCCAACGAGAGGAGTCAGAATGAGAAGATACCCTCTACAGGTAGGTAGAGAAGAGAGGATGCTGTCTGGAGCTAAGGATCAGATCTCTTTGGAGTCAGTCCCCCACTACTTATCAGGCCGGAGTGAAACCTGAGATAGGTTTGGGTTGTGGGAGACAAGCCCAGCCCCCTATTATTGTAGTGTGAAAGGGTCGGGGAAAGGGTTTAGAGCAGGGTTCTTGGCCAGGGCCATATTCAGGGGCACACCACAGGCTAGCCGAAAGTGCAGCATCTTGTGTGTGTAGAGGCACGGGTGCATTTGTCTGGGAAGAGTCTCTGATTTCTGTCCTTCTCTAAGGTGGTCCCTCCATCTCTGAGTGGTGTACTGTGCTTTGGAGAAGACAGTTTGAAGTGGAAATGGGGTGTGTGTGCTGTGGTTGAACACAGATGGGAAGAGACCTCTAGATGGAGCATTGCCCCCTTGGTCAAGGACAGGGTCTGCACAACTGGGCTAAAAGCCCCAGGCCCTAACTTCTTCCCAGATTCTTCAACATTGTCCCATTTCTGGCACAGGTTGGGGTCAGGGTAGGGGCAGGTTAGGATCAGCCCCCTCAGTGCCTTCCCCTCTCCCTTGTTCCAGACCAGGACCAAGAGCACTTTGAAGAGCACTTTGTGGCCTCTTCAGTGGGTGAGATGTGGCAGATTGTGGACATGGCCCAGCAGGAAGATGACAAGACTTCAAACACTGCAGCTCTTCATGACCACCTATTGGACCTAGCCTTCTGCTTCAATCTGGCCAGCATCATGGTTTTTTTATGAGGGACATTGAGGCTGAGGTGGTGGCCTGGTTTCTGGATGAGGACCTGGATATCTACCTCCGCTTCATGATAGCTTACTGACCCTCTCTCCTCACTGGGCTCCAGGTCACTGCTCCCACGGGAGGCATATGCATGGCTTCCTGCCTCTGGCCAGTGGCTCTTCACCTCAGGATGCAACATCCGAGAGATCCTGGCACTGGCCTTCCAACCACCCGTCGCCACAGCCTCACTGCCTCCCCACCCTCTGAGCTCCATCTCCCAGGTCCTGAGACACCAGACCCTTGCACTTCTCTCTCCCACACCTCTCCTGGCTCTGCTCGGGAGAGCACATTAGGGCAAGGGGGCAGCAACAATAAAAGTAATAACAATAAAATCCTGAAAACACTTGGGGGCAGCTTTCTGAAATTTAACTGAAGCCCTTTTGTCTCAGACTGGTCCGTTTGACTGCTGGACCTGTGGCCCACTGACCTTTAGACCCACTAGTTCACCAATCATTGGTTCTCTCCTCTTCTTGTGTCTCTGGAACTCTCTCGGCCTTTTCTCCTCTTATCTTTTTTGACTTCTAGGCATAGAACATATCAAGAAAGAGTCATTAAGGGACAGGCAGATGCCAAGTGCCAGCTTTTATTTTTGGAAGGGAAGGAGAAAGGAGATTATTGCCTGATCCCATGGTTGGAGCAGGGAGATGTTGTGACATCTGAATTGAAGTCTCTGTGGTAGCCAGGTTACCAGAGTTGGCAGCGGCTGGAGGGATTCATGAGGGCACCCTGTGGACAGTGGAAATGTCTGGCAAAGGCTGGGGTGTTGCTGAGGGGCCCGTGGACTCGAAGGGTGGGTGGGCTGTGAGGATCCTGGGGCTCCTGGGTGCCAGGCTCCCTACACATCACCTGTGGAGAAAGAGAGGTGAGCCCAGGGTAAGGAGAAAGGCAGAATCGTAGGGAAGGTCAGGGTCAGTAGGACGAGGCTGAACAATGCCAGGGTGGTGACTAAAGACAGCAGACAGAGATGAGAGCAGGGATCAGGCCACACATCTGTCCATCACTTAATCTGGTAGGAGGCGTGTGAGGGAGGGCCTGGGCTGTGCACTCAGACCATTTGTCAGTGACTGAGAGGTGGGGTTTATTGGAAAAACTCTGTGAGGGGGTCTTTCAGTGTATTGAGGAATTGGGAGCAGTGTCTTGGTGGGGGACTTAGGGGGTGCTGTCAGGTGGGGACCACACCTGGGGGTGAGGTCTCCGAGAAGGAATGTGGTCTAGAGACAGTCTGTTGGAGGCTCGGTTTTGAGAAGAAATGAGAGAAGAAAAAGCTGGGCTCATCTGAGAGAGGGATTTGGCAGTAGAGTTTTTTTTTCTTTATTTGAAGGGGGTCCCGAATTTGGTAGAAGAATTTATAGTAATATGAAAAGATGGTCCCAGGTGATAGGTATGAAAGGATGACAGTGGGGACTTCTGTGGCAGAGAGTTGGGGCTGTTTGGGAGAAGGCATTTCAGGGAGGAGCCGTTCTTTAAGCGTTAGCAGTAGGATACTTCTCTGACATGGAGAGAGCCGTGGAGGGAGGTGGCAGCAGTCTACCTGGGCATAGCTTCGGAAGAAGAGTTGCTGAGGACTGAGGCCCAGATTCGGCAGGATGGTCTCCCCATGGTTCCATAACAGCCTCTTGCTGTATGCCTGGATATGGGGGTGGGATGGCGAGTAGCCCTTAGACTCCAGACCCATGGCCATTTGCAAGTCTGATGCCCTACACACAACACCCAAAACCAGTTTGTGGCCCTTTTGCCCAAGTTTTGCACAGACACACTGGTCTAAGCCAGGGGAGAAAAAAAAAAAACTATATATCTCACATACTTGTGAGAGATATATGGATATCCCAGAAAAGAGGGATCTGTGGGGTAGGAGGGGGATCCCCATCTGTTCCGTGGGGAAATGAAGGGCAGAAGGCTTTACAACTATATTTGCATGAGGGATGGTAGAAGGAATGGCTATTAACAGATCCTGGCTCCTGGGATGGGAGTTACCTGTAGTGCAATGGCCAGCCCCCCAATGTCTGCAGCATTCTCCAGGAATGTCCGAGAGCCATTGAAGGAGGTTCCACTGGGTAACGGAATGGTCTCATAGTGGTGTGTCAGGCACAGCAGCGCCCCCTGTAGGGCACGGGTGTCACAGGCTGGGCAGCCCCCAGGGAGTACTGTTGAAAATGGGGCCAGGTAAAGAAATAGTGAGGCGCCATGTAAGGATGAGGACAATTGGCTACCACAGACTGGGCTGGCCCCCAGAAGCATTGCAAAGGATTCAGAACTGTCCCACCTGAAGCCCTCCCTTTCTCCTCCTCTTGGCCTCTTTTGGGGCCTTCACCTGGGTTCCCAATGGCCCCACCTCCCAATGGTCCACTGTTACCCACAGAGCTGGTAGAAGATGTGCAACAGCTCATGGGCCATAATGCTGCCAGCAGCGCCAAAGTTCACGGCTCTAGGGAGACAGAGGTTTGTCTTACTCCCAGAGTCCTTCCAAGTTTTTGACCCCAGTTCTCCGACCACAAGTCCCATCCATCGTAACATCTGTCCATCACGCTTGGGAAATCCCCTGCCCACCCTCAGGGAACAGCCCCTACCTGGGGTAGCCAGGGTGGAAGAATGGTGGTTGGAGGAGTCCAGCTGGGAAGACCACCACATGGTCAGGTATTGAATAATAAGCATTGACCCCCCAGGGGGACACCTGCCACCTATGGGAAGAGCACATATGAACACCAGCTGCATCATTTATGGTCCCGCCCACCAGACATGAAGTCCCGCTCAACTTCTGTTGCTGTTCCTGTTTCCCCAAGCCCTCATCTTTGCTGCTAATCTTGAATGGGTATCTCTGAGATGCAGGGTCTGTGTCCCTTTGCTCTTATACCTGTGGTAGGGGAAAGACTGCAAGAAGCTCTGGACAATTCTAGCTTGGAGGGATCGGACACAGCTCAGGAAGGACTGCAGGTAGCTGGGTCCAAGCTGTATCTGGGAGGAAGCAGGAGGTGACTCAGATACACAGAGACAAATACAGATACCCACTGACACACCTTGATGGGTACATCTGAACATAGACAGATAAGCCCCAACACACAGACATCCATACTACAGTGGACAGCAGCACAATGACACCACCACATGTCAGGGCAGACAGGCTTCACATGAATCAGTGCACAGATAAACACACTCAGGCAAGTCACAAGAATGCATGTGTACATGCGTGCACACACACTCAGCGTGACCCGAAAAGGTTCTGTTCTTCTGCTGGCAAGACCCACAGTGTGGATTTTCACCCATAAAACCCAGCCAACACCAGGGCAAGGAAGGAGTTGGTTAGGATTGCCCCGGGTAAACAGATTGTCTGCCACTCAGGCGGGTCAGGGGGCTGAGGACTAATGAGGAGCTGGCAAGGGCAGGGACCCACATCGTTGTATTCCTGTCTGGCCAGTGATGGCTCCAGGGCCCATTCTGGGGCCCCCATCTTCACCTGCAGTTGGGTGACCTGGGGAGAGACACAAAATGTAGAAGAAACCTACCTACTCCAAGTCTATCAGAGGGAATTTCTCATGCTCACTGCCCTGGTCCCACCTTTTATATTGTCACCAGGGTGTGTGTGTGTGCAGCATATTGGTGTTTACACTTGCCATGTGTCCTTGTGCCTTTGCACTCTCCTCCCACCAGTGTGATCTCTGGATCCAATACTCAATTCCACCCCTTCTGACTCCTGACTCCTGTCTTTCACTCCTGAGCTTACCCTGTTCTGGGCCTCTTTCCGGGTCTTCTCATCCATCCAGGGAATCCTTCTGAGGCGGCTGATGAGGGCATTCTTGATCGCAGTGAATAGTTCCATGGCCTGAGAAGGGGCCGGGATAGAGAAACAGGATCAGGGTTGGCCTCAGTCTGGGGTCCTGCCCACTGGGCCTCTAGGAAGGGCCTTGGCCCCAAGGAGCTACCAGAGAAGGGGAAAGATCTCTGAGAGAGAAAGTAGGAATATTTACTAGGTGACTAGAAACCCAGAGCACAGAGATCTGTGGGGACAGAAAGGAGGTGCCATGCACAGAAAGGGAGGATGGGAGCTGGTCACTCCTGAGGTCAATGGGGGAGACAGTTCCTTTCCATGGAGAGATCTAAGCCTGCCAGGGGAAGGAGACACCATTGGCCTTACCCTTGGCCAGGCAATCCACTCAGAAAGCAGAGGGAGGAAGAGGACCATCATTCCCTTCTCTGCTCTTGAGGGCCCTTGTCCTCACCCTCTCTTTATTAAGGCCTGCATTTCCTCTCTCCATCTTCCTGGGCATTTCAGCTTTCCAACAAGCTAAAATCTTCCCAGCTTCACAACTGACTGTGTGGTTACTGCTTTCCCAGCCATCTACCATCTTGTTTGTATCCTTTCTTGATAGAGGTAAATGGATGACAATATCAGAAGCCTGAGCTCAAATCCTGACTCTACTATTTGGCAGCCAATCTTGGGCAAGTTACTTAACCTCTGTGTGCTTCAGTTCTCTCTTCTCTAAAATTAGGATGATACTAGTCATTAAAATAGTTCATGCAAAGTGCTTACAAGAGTATCAGCCACATGGTAGGCACTCAAAGACTGCTCAGTATTCATTTACTTGCACTTTTTAAGATTATATCATTCCATTCTCCTGCCATTTCCTGTGTTGTTAAAAAATCATAGATAAACAGGGAGTAGCCTTAAAGGCCATGGAGTTCAATTTTCTCATTTTATGGTTGAAGAAACACAAGAGCAGCAAAGTTAGGTAACTTGTCCAAATTCCGTGCATGTTGTGCACACTTGTGTCCCATAGCAAAACTATGCAAACCCTAGGGATGCAGCCTGGCCACCTTTGACTTCTCTCTCATAGTGCTCTCTCTCTCTCTGTGACTGCCTGACTCCCTGACCATCCAGACCATTGAATAGGACACAGTCAATAGAATTAAGAGAGAATGATTGGGTGGGAAGGGGTGGAGGGACATGGGCTGGGGAAGAGCCCTCACATACAGCACTTTGGGTGCTCGGGCTGAAGGCCTCACGGACAAACAAGGCTGCCAGGGTAGGCTCGAAGAAGGTTCCTGTCTCCTCCACACACTTCATCCATCGAGGGCGGGAAGGCTACGGAGACAAAGCTGGAATGAATGGCTCCCATCAAGCATTCTTCCTCATCCATCTCCCCAGGCCTATCTTGTCTAGACCTTTACCCCCAGAGGAGGCTCTCTTCTCCATCTTTCTGGGTTTGTCTCACTTTGCTCTATCATCCTTTTTGGTGATACACATAGGGCTATTACCACTTGGTAATAAAAAGGGCTATGTCCTCCAGGATTAGTCTTGTGAGCCTGGATTGGGCACATCATCCTTATTTATTGACTACTGAATCTGAAAGCAAATCCTCTCAGAGGTACCCTTCTGGAGGACAGAAAGGCTCCTGGATAGGAGAGGAGTACATAGCAAACCTCTCACCTCAGCAAGTCTGTTGGCCACCCAGTTCCCACCCGCCACATGCACCACGCTGGTAGCCCAGTAAAGGCTGCCAACCTCCCATATTAAAATGGAAATTGGAGAAGGTAATTCCTCTCTCCTTTCTGCCACCTTCCCCCACTCTCCAAATGGTTATCGTGGATCATCTGGTAGGACTTTGTCTTACAAAGAAGAAAATGATCAGAGTGAAAATGGATTTTAGACGCCATATTGTTTGGCAAGAGAAGGAGAAAAAAGAAAATACTAAACGTGAATTCAGAGAGCTAAGAAACTTTTGGCCAAATCAGGGAAAAGAGGATGAGATGAAGGACATATTGTCAACTTCAAAGGCAGACAGATGGTTAGACAAAAACTCAGTAGGGGCTTGGCAACTGGGGTGTTCTTAGTATGGGAACAGAAAAAATGAGCAACACAAGAGAGATGCTGGGGAGGTGTTTGTGGTGGGTGTGGATGGCTTTGAGGAGCTGACCATGAAGTGGGCCCAGAGATGACACAAGGCCAACTGAGAAACATGCTGATGGGGCCGAGGGTGAGAGAGCTGGCCTAGGGGAAGGTTGATCTGGGACTCTGGAAAAATAGCTAATATGCTAATTTGGGGTAAGTGGGATGAAGTCACAAGACTTCATTCCTGTAACTTATTTACTCCTCACAGATCTCCTCACAGGGAAGGTAGTTAGGTTGCCACTATGCTTTCTGGTGCCAAGATTGGAGAGAGAGTTTAAGAGGCTTCTCACAAGAGAGGAAACAAAAAGCGAAAGCCAGTATTGTTGTCATTGAAGAAGACACTTCTGGGCCTGCCTGTTCTGACGTTCACAATTTTGAAGGTTGCCCCAGACCTGGTTACCCACATTTGTTTATTCTTGTCCCCTCTTGTGAGGATAAGGACTCAGCCACTTTCTATAGTGTCTTGGTTGCAGCTCTAAAACACAAACATGCACAGCAAAGATGAATTGAAAGAGAACCTGGATCTGACAGCCATGACTGGGTCAAGGGCAGGCTCTGCTGGCCACCTTCAGTGTCTGTCCGTCCCCCACTGTCCTCCTGATCACAGGCCTGGATCTGAGACTGACTTTCATCAGGCTGTTGGCGGTGGGTTCAGGGGGAGGTAGGGGCCACCCCTGGGGCAGCAACAAACACATCAGCCTTGAATCTGGTAGTGTGATCTGCCTGCCCTTTCTATAACTCCTGGTTCTTGAGTTGTTTTCTGATCCCTTTTGCTAAGACCTGCCCATTTTTCCAACAGCTTTTGCCTCCTCCGTGCCTGTCCCCATAGCCTGGGCCCCAGCAGGCTCTGACCTGGTTACTGGAGAGCATAGATGCCACCTCAAACTACCCATTGCTAACCCCTGTGAAACTCTGGGATTCTTTTGGTCACAGTTGTGCTGGGTCACATCTCCAATGAGCAGGAAAATAACTTCCAGAATCTATAAATAAATGCAGGTCTTGGGGTGGAAGTTGACAGGTTATATATTCCTCTACTGGGGGTTCTGAGCATCTGCGTTGTCTTTCAAGACATGGAATGATAGAGCATATCATATATATTAAAAATAGAGAAAAAGAGGGGCACCTGGGTGGCTCAGTCAGTTGTGTCTGATTCTTGATTTCAGCTCAGGTTCATGAGATAGGGTTCTGCCCTGGGCATGGAGCCTGCTTAAGATTCTCTCTCTTCCTATCCCTCTGCCCCTCCCCCTCACTCTCTCTCGTGTGCGCTCCCTCTCTCTAAAAGAGAAAGAGAGAAAGAAAGAAATATAGGGGGAAAAAATCATTGCCAAAATATAAAAGATGAAAGAAATACTTCAAAGTCAAGAAAATGAAGCCCAGTAGATTAATTTTAGGGAACAGAAGACAAGTTGCAAATATAACCTTAGAACCATAAATAATATTTAAGAAATAATAGAAATCAGAAAAAAATTCTAGAACTCTGGAGGGAAGCACAAATTTTCTTAACTTGCCGTAGAGGGAAAGTAAATTTTAGAGATTACAGGTCAGCCAGGAATCCTTAATGTTAATTTCAACACGAAATTCTAGAATGAGTCATTAAACCGATCATTTCTGAACACTTGAGAAACAGCATGTAACTACTAAGGGATCCGCTGAGGATCACCGAGGATAAGTGATGCCAAAATAATAACAATTTTTCTGGTTAAAATCTTCACCAAACTTGGATAACCCAGAGACCAGGAGTCACGGACTCGGATACGGGCCACGTGGTGGCGTAACTGAGAAGCAGCGTCAGACCCACGGGGCACAGAGGGACAAGGGTCAATGGGCAGAACACACCCAGGCTGAATAGAGCTGCCTCACTCAGCACCCGCTCATTTGTGACCCCTGAAGAATGTTAGCCCATTGCTGCCTACGCTTTACGTTTACCACACATGCACACAAAAATGCTGGAGATGTGACTGTTGGCGTGCCATCTCCTAATTTTTAACTGTTGGTGATTAGCTAAAAGTTTGTCAAAAGCTTTAGGGCCAAGAAAACACGTCGATTGGCCGGATTCATCCTCAAGGAACCACCATGATACTATCCCTAAACAGAGAATTCAACATTTACTAAATGTGGATTATTAACCCCTGCCCTTTCGTTACAGGAGCTGTCCACAGGAGAGTAAAACTTGTCCTGCCTCCCCCATTGCATTGCTTGGGAGACCAGGTGAAACACTACATTGAAAGCACTTTGTAAACCTTAATGTACTCCCTCACTGTGTTGCCATTGGTTTCATGGAGGCATTTGGTAAAGCCATAAACTAAGTCCTTGCAAATGAGATGCAGAAATCTGTGTTGGAAGGTAGTGTAATTTGTGTGACTTTTTAGCTGGCTGAACCATAATGAAACCTCAGTGACTAATGACTCCAAGTCCGCATGAGCTTCCCTGACCATCCTACCAAAAACTGCAACACGCTCCCCACCTAGCACGCCATCTCGCCCTTTCCTGGTTTCTTTCTCCGTAACAGTAATCGCCACTGAACATATTTTATTTAGTTTATTGTCTTTCTTCCTTCATCAGAATATCAGAGTCTGAGGGCAGGAGCTTTTGTCTTTTGTTCGTGTGGTATCCCAAGTGCAGAGAGAAGTGTCTGGCACAGAGTAGGTGCTCAGTAAACATTTTTGTTGCATAAATGAACTGATGTATTTAATGCTAGGTCTTCAATGACCTGACATGCTGTTCTTCCTTCTTCGGGATTTTAATCATAGTCCAGATGAAGATACACTAAACAAAACTGCAAATGACCAACAGTGGGAAGGGAAAGGTAATACAACAGAGGACTGGAACAAAGGCTAAAATCACCTGAACAAGTCAGGATGTTGGGATGAATATAAAGAGTTCACTCCACAGGTACAAATGTGACCTTCTGCTTTTACTTCCCCAAATTCAGCTTCTCAAGTTTAATAAGAGAAAGACCTGGCTTAACGGCCATTTCATTGACTACGTATTCAAAATTATTCAACAAAATATTGCCAGATAATGAGATACAGTATTTCTGAATTAGGACGCTATAAATTAGAATTCATTCCAAAGAATATGGATAGAAATCTGCAATTAATAACCATTGGGTAGGACCATGAATTTTGGTCACATCAAGGCCGGCGCCTTGGACATGTCCGACTCTCCTCTCCTCATGGCACACATCCATCAGAGAGCCTGTTGCTTACCTTCAAAATATGTTCTTTTGAAACATAAAACAGATCAATCTTTCTGTAGGCCTCCATTTCATGCCGAGAAAAGCCAAGGCCTGCCAGTGGCCTACTGGGCCCCAGAGGGCCCCCTCCATCCCTCTCTGATTTCCTCCCTTTGGCTCTCTGTGCCAGCAGAAGCAGGCAGAACCTTCCACACGTGCCTCATCATCTCTTCTCAGCCAGAGCTACAGGGGGATCCCCCACGTGGCCCCAAAGTTTAGCCAGCCTGCTCCATGCCTTGTCCCAAAGAAATGATGTCCCTTTCTTTGCCAGAAAACCCTTTCAACTCTCTAGATAACTGCCTCTGTCCTACCTCCAGCACAGAGATCCCACTGCCATTCAAACCCTCCCTCAGGTCTCCCTCTTGGGAACTCTCAGTGTTTGTTGTGTGAGCCAGAGTCTTTCTGGAACACAGCTACACCCATTCATTTACTCCGCATGTAGCTGCTTTTGTGCTACAAGGACAAAGCTGGGTGGTTGCAACACAGACCATATGGGCCACAAAACCAAAAGTATTTACTATCTTGACCTTTGTAGAAAGAATTTTCCAACCCATTTTCTGTTTTCCTACTCACTTATTTCTCAATCCTGCATAGTATGTAATTAAAAACATGGCCTCCTGAGGTGGACAGGTCTGTTTTGGGGTCTGTTTCTTCACTAAATGAGCTGTGTGGTCTGGGGAAAGTTACTTGCCCCTTCTGAGGACCTCGGAGTGTTTCTGGAGGGTTAAATAAAAGCACCCACGCTAAGAGTTCCAAGCAGTGCCTGACATACAATAACATTCACTGTTCATTAGCTATTATTCTATTTGTTGGTAGAACTTGACTCAGCTTTCAAGCCCAAGGACAGCTATAATCCAATGGGTATAAGAGGATGGACAAATTGGATATAAAGGAGGTATATAAGTATATAAAGGATGGCAACTTTAGCAATTTGTAAGTCTTCTAAGTTCTTCAAGTGTGATTTCAGTATCGGCACACTTACATCCTTCAAGAAGTGCCATCAGACCATGGTTCTGGGATTGACAGGAAGCTGTTTGTTGCCAGGGATTTTGTAGCAATGCCAACTAAGAGGAGTTGGAGCTCTGTCTGCTTCATCTGTGTCAAGAGAAAGGCTGGGTAGAAGCTTCTTGGGGACTTGCCCACCTGAGTGAAAGTCCTAAAAAGGAGTGTTTTGTTTTGTTTTGTTTTATTCTTACCACAGCGATCAAGCACAGACCCTCAAGCCAGACTACCAGAGTTCAAATCCTAGCTCTACCAACTTACTAGCTATAATACCTTGAGCAAGTTACTTAGCTTTTGTAGCTTAATTTCCCCCTCATAAAACAGGAATAAATGATATGCCTACCTCATGAAATTCTTCAGAGGACTAAATCAGTTCATACATATCTAAAGGGTTTAGAAAAATATCTCACTCCCAATACTCAATAACGACATCGCAGTCCCTATGCATACATTTTCCCTCTCTGAATTCCACAGATGCTTCGGGTCGCCAAAGCAGTGAGTTTCTCCAAGCCACAGAAAGGGTCCACAAATGACTAAGAAAAAGAAACCGCAGTGATTTTCAAGACTACACTGAGGCCTTGACTGAGGTTGGAGCATCTAATGTTCTAGATACCTTTGCTTGCATTTGGACGTGTCTGACCTAGGGTTTCAAAGTTCTTGGTAAAGGAGTGTCTCCACATTTTATGTGACATAGGAGACCTGGGTTAGTGTGTTTGCTACACAGCCACCACCTCAGATATATCGGGATCTGGACCACAAAGCCCATGTTGTGGCCCAACAGATCCCACTAGATGTCAGAGATGAACTCTTTGTGAAGTGCATTTGAACATCAAACACTGGAATCACGTAGATAGAGGAAAGGCCACTGCCAGCTACTCATGTCCCAGTGAATCTTAAGCTTTAGGTCCACGTCCTTAAATCACAGAGCTCTGGATAACTAGGTAAATAGTTTAAAGGTCATGACAAAGGAAAAGCAATTGTTGATCATTGTAGAGTCTTATATTTATACCTTAATACTCAGCCAAAGGCCATAAAAGTAGCCAGATGTGTGTAAATGTCTGGTACCTGGCATCTCAGTCCTCAATATAAGTACCGTATGCCCAACCTGTCTGCTTCTATAGAAACACCAGACATTGAAGGGCACTGCCCTCATACCCTTTCTCTGGGAGAGATATGCCAACATTTATCCCTCAAAATGTCAAATGCTCCTTTAGCCCCCATTCTGGGAAAATTCATCCCCTCCTCTCCTCACCATGGGTGGTCTTTCGGTCAGCTCCCCCAGTTTCTGGATCAACGATCTGCGTGCCTCCTGGAATTTACTGTCCAGGGCTGGAGAAAGGGTCCTCACCAGCCCCAAGATCATGTGGCTCTGCAGAAAGTCTCTGCGGAGGGAAAAGAGATGGACACATACACCCAGGGCTCTGGGGGTGCCTCGAGAACAGCCTCCCCTTGTGTAGTCACCGTGATACTCCCGGGGGAAGGCCCTTCTCTTCTGTATCTATAGAAAATAAGGGCTTGACCTTGGAATAAGTTAAGAAGAGCTTTTCTTGGTGTGGCTTGGAGAACGGTTGTAGAAGGAACTAGATGCAGAGGTGACTTCTCAAGTCACAGGGAGTGAAGGGTCTGAGCTAGAGGAACACTGGACTTAAAGAATTTAACCAACAGATTCATCTACTTCCACAACCAAGAAATCTCAGTTCACTTTACATCTGATTTGTAACCTTACATAAACTTGCTCACACCCACAAGAATGGCCCTTAGCTTCCTTCACAAAGAATTTCTAGAATTTGCTGCCACTGAGTTACTATGAAGAAGGGCCTTGAGCCCGAGCCCCTGAAAGGAAGCTGCTGTCTTCAGGTAGTGGCCACCCAGGCACTGGGGATGGCAGCCCAACACAGACCCTTACCCACAAGGACCTCAGAATCCTCTCACAGCTGAGAAATGGCCTCTCCTCCAGCTTTCCCCCCAGAGAACCCCCAGCCTTCACCTCATTCATCCACTGGCCTCATGTGCCTCCACCTCCTGCCCACACCTCCCAGCTGCTGACAAGACACAAATGCCTTCCCTGTCCCTAGTGATTGGCCATCTAGCATCTCCTATAGCTTAGAGGCTCTTCACAGGCTGGGTTCTACTCCCAGCAAACCCTGTATCTTTCTGGGCACTTGTATTCCTCATTTCATGTGTGTTTTCCCTTTCCTGTGCCCCCCAAACATCTCATATTTCCTGTTCCCTCCATTCCCTCTTGGGCCATCCACCCCAACCCTTCTCTAACCTTTTGTGTCCGAGGATCCCTTCCATCTTCCTGGGAGGACCTTATCAGCATGCATTTTCCATAATCTTCTTTGTCCCTGAGGCCTCTGGGTCCTCAGACCTTTTCCATTGCCCTTATACTTCCCCGATCCCACCTGAGGCAAACCTGTGTTTCAACAGCTGCTCTTCCACCAGTTGAGACATGTTTTTCAAATATTCCAGGTCATGGACCAAGAGGAGCTGGGAGGGGCTCAAGGGCATTGGCGTGAATGTCGCTTGCAAGCAGGACAACCAGTCGATGGCAGGGGCCATTTCCTTAGAGGAGGGACACAAAGGCTGAGGGGGATGGGATTGAGGAGAGGAGGTTTCCCTTCCCTCAGGGTTTGACAGGGAGTGGGGAGGGGGGTTTTGGGGGGAAGGGATGGAACCAGGAAAGTTAGGGATGGGAAGGAATTAGGGAATGAGGAGAAAGGAGATCAGGAGAATAAGAAAGTTTAGGAGGGAAGCCCTCATGCCCATCCTCCTCCAGTCCCCAGTTCAAGGCACCTGCAGTTGGTCAATAGTGACCATCTGGAAGAGCTTTCCCTGTGCCCGCCGCTGCTCCAGGGGCCTCAGAAACTGAAACAGCTGCGAGGTAATGGAGATGGACAGGAAGGCATGTTCTTGCACCTTGTTTGGTTCTCCTCCCAGCAAGGTTCCCAGCTGGTTCAGATAAGTCACGTATTCCCGCACAATCTGGGGGAGGGGCAACCTCAGTCACAGCCACCAGAGGCCCCTGCCTTTCTCTGAGCATCAGAGGTCAGGACCTGACCTTTGTGCATGGAGCCATCTTACCTGAGCATAGATCTTCTGTTCCTGCTCTTGCTTGAGGGGAACATCAAACTCTGGCTGGTCTATCTGGACACAAGAGATACTGGAGAGAAGTAGGGAGCATGGAGGAAGGAGAGGACAGGTGTGGGGAGGAGGGGAATGTACCATGGAAGATGGCCTCAGGACACAGAGAAGGAGCAGAGAGGAAAAAGAAAGGGAGGGATTGGGGCCAGGAGTGATGGAGAAAAAGAGTCTAGGCATGGAAATGTCAAAACAGGGTGGGTATTTCAACCAGTTTGGGGGTGCTCATCAAGAAAGAAGCATACTAATCCGTGTCCTGAAGGGAGCCATCCCCTGTGCTAGGACCAGGTCTAGAGTTAAGGGAGTGAGAAACTATCTCAGGTGCAAGATTTAAGAGGTACTGAAAATGGTAATCAAGATAAATATCCTAATTGGTATTTTTTTAAATAAAAATCAATGCTAGGGGCGCCTGGGTGGCTCAGTCGTTGGGCGTCTGCCTTCGGCTCAGGTCATGGTCCCGGGGTTCTGGGATCGAGCCCCGCATTGGGCTCCCTGCTCCGCGGGAGGCCTGCTTCTCCCTCTCCCACTCCCCCTGCTTGTGTTCCCTCTCACTGTGTCTCTCTCTGTCAAATAAATAAATAAAATCTTAAAAAAAGATCAATGCTAAAATCCACGCTGACTAAAATATCAAAGCTTTTTTCATCATGGATTTTTTTCCCGAAAATCCAAAGTGTATTTTTTTTCCATTTTGAAGAAAAATTAAAGATTTTTTTTAAAGTCTGCAATAAAATTTTGGTCCATTTTGGGGAGAAATAATCTCCTCAAAAAATCCACAATGAACAAAAATTTGATATTTTGTTTATAAGGGATTTTTGCATTGGCTTTGATTTTTTAAAAAAATATTAAAATAGTTTGATTACTGTTTTTGGTATCCTCTTTGATTTCACGCACAGGTAAGTGACTCACTTACCTCATCTGCCCCACCTTAGTCCTGGCATGTCCTTGATTCTGTTCTGAAGATCTTTGCTCCCACACTTTGCCTTTTTCTGCTCCAACTTCAATATCCCGCTCCCACTTCGAGCTGTACACTTCCCCCATCTTGAAAAATCTTTCACATGGCTCCTCTGTCACAATTTATGTCCACATTTTGAAGAACTAAAAGTCATCTATGTTTCTGCTTCAACCCCCTGCCTTCCTCTTAAACTCTGTACAATCTGTCCATTTCCAAAACTGTCTTGATACTCTTTTCTAGAAGTTTCCCAATGGTGTCTTCTCATTCCTTATCTCTGAGCTCAGAAATCTCTGGAATCCATGGTGACCCATCCCTCCTGAGACGCTCCTCCCCCATCCTCTGTGGCTCAGCCACGCTGGTCTGACTCCCCTTCCCTGCCCCCAGACCCCTATGCGGGTGCTCCCTCTGCAGTCCATTCTGTCTACCTATTTTTCTCCTCAGAGTCCATCCAGTCTGCAGTTGGATGGTAACCACACTCCTCCCACTCACAGCACATCAAAACTCTGGGGTCATTTTCCAATTTCTCCATTTTCTGCATTTACATTCAGTCAGTCGCCAAGTCCTCTCGAAGCACCATGGACCATCACCACTGGGATGAAGTTGCCTAAATCTTCATGCCTGACCTTTTCTTTCCATTTCAATTCCTCACAATCATCTCAGTTCAGAAGCTCCAAATTTCTCATCTAGACTCCAACATCTCCAGGTTGACCTCTAAAATTGCTGCCTCTGCTTAAGTGCAATGCACAGCCATCATATTTGAAAGGACCCAGCAGCATTTTTTTTTTCTATTAAGTCGACGTGATCACCTCCATCTGGCTTCTGAGGCCAGGAATAATCAGGCCCAACCTCGAGTCTTCAGTCTTGCTCTTATCTATCTCCCACCGCACCTCACCCCTCCCCCAAATCCTCTGTTCCATAAACCAGCCTTCTCACTGACCCCACAGAGGAGTTACACCATCCCAGCCTCTTCCCTTAGCTCAGGACTTTCCCAAAGCCCTCCTCATGCCCTTAGCTTCACCTTCACCTATGCGATTCAACCATGTTTCAAGGCTCAGCTCACATTCTCCCCCCTCTGAGCCATTCCTTAACCATTTCAGATCTTAACTACTCCCTAAAGGCCACACCAGTTAAGCTCCTGAACATACCCTTTAGAACAGAAATCTAGAATGCCTCATACTGATTAACAACAGCTTTTCTTGTATATTCATCCCCATATAATTCTGTGGAATTTTTGAGAGCAGGAGCTAAATAGATGGCATTCCATTGCCTACCACAATACTGATACCTTCAACATTTTTATTTATTTACTTGTTTAGCAAACACCTGCTGTGGGCCTCTGGCTGCCAGGCCCGCTACTAGATCCTGAGGAACAGAGGTGAATAAGGTGTGGTCCTATTCTTCAGGGGCTCATGGCCTTTAACACGGTGTTCAATGATGAGAGTTTGGGAAGTGGGAGGACTGAGGGGTCTACCTATCTCATAACTAGGGTGTCAGTGAAGTCTGCCTGGAAGAGATAAATATCAAACCCCAAATTTGAAAAATATGTAAGAATTTTCCAGGCTGAGTTTGGGGGGTTGGGCAGTAGTGTTGCAAGCAAAAGGAGTCATACAGTCAAAGAATTGAGGAATATTCTTGAAGTTATAAGGGAGAGTGGCTTGAGGTTTAAGGGGGACAAGGGGTGCGGCTGGAGATAAGGCTGGAGAAGTGTGTAAGGGTCAGATCACAAAAGGACTTGCAATGCTTTGCTAAGGATTAAGAACTAGATCATGATGACCTGGTAAGGCATTGGAGGCATTTAAACAGAGCCAATAGCATAATTAGCTCTTGGTTTAGAAAGGTCCCTCTAGCAAAAATGAAGAGTAGATAAGAGGAGAGCAATACTGGAGATAAGAGGGCTAATTAAGAGGCAGTAGGGATTATCCAGATAAACAGTAAGGAAGATAGAAACTACGTCTGTCTTCTCCGGACTGGCCCTACTGCTTCTTTCCCTAATTTTCACCTAGTGTCCCTGGCTGTCACATCAATAATTTTCCCTCAAGATAGGGATATTTCCCACATTGCACATTTGTCCTCTCTCTCCAGCCCCCAACCTTCCATAGGAAATGCTAGGCTAGAATACGAGGCAGGCCCAGGTCTTACTGCATTTTTGCCAGTGCATCCCTCACCTGGATGACTGGCGTGTATGGAGGGGTTGGACGAGGTTGCAGATAGGCTCTGAAGAATGGAAAATAACCATACTGACTCATCAGAAGTCTCAGAGTTCGGTTAAAGTCTAAGGAAGTCCAATTACCGGAGATTCGCCAGCCTCCGAGCTGGGAAGCAGAGAGACAAGGCTCAGCATAGGGGGATGGCCTGGGAGACCTGCCCCCACCCCCTTCCTCAGACAGCTGCTACTGCCTGACAGCTACTCTCAGTGCTTGGAGCCCTCCAGGCCCCACTTCTATCCTTCTTTCTCTACTGCACCCAGAGTCCTCATGCTTCCAGAGGGTACTGCCATTTCCATCTCCCTCCTGGAACTTGGAGATCCCTAGGAAAGAGACACCCTCCCCCCTTTCTAGAATAAAAAGGGGGGGCAGCACTGAGCACACATTGATCCTACATGTTATGTGTCTAGAAATGCATTATGTATCTAGACCCGGCCCCGGGTCTCACCTCCTCAATGACTTGTCTGAGGGGGGCAGCCCCAGCAGCCTCAATGGCATCTGTGTCCATGCAGGAGCTGTAGAACTGGAAGGCTTTCTCCTCCCCAGAGCCCAGATGCCAGGAACCTGGGGCTTCTAGAGAGGAAGCATGAGAAAATTAGAGGAGTAGAGAGCTGAACAGAGAAGGTAGGTGAGAAAGGGAGGACCCCCCAGGGAAATGGAAGGAAGGGGAGGATGCAGACAGGTGGGACGATGGGAGGGCTGGATCAGCTCGACGCGAGAACAAGTGCAGGGAGAGGGAGTGCGGGCAGGACTGAGAAAAACAAAGGGGACACGAAAGAGAATCAGGGAGGAAAAGACATGGGAAAGAAGGAAGAGACGAGAACACCTAGGAGCACCTCTGGGTACAGGAGAAAGGGTGCAAAGGGAAGGCAGGAAGGAGGTGAGTGAAGAGATAAGAAAAATTGAGGAAACCAGAGAACATTGAGGGATTAGAGGGAGGAAAACTCATCCGGAAAGGCTTAGCAAGGAGAAGAAACAGGGTCCAGACCCTCTCTCGGGACCCCAGGAAACAAGCAAACACATGGCAATAACATGAAGGCGAATGTTCTGGAATCAGCCACCCTGTAATACCCACCACCTGTCCCTCAGCCCCCTACACCCTTCACTCTCTCATGGGCAACAGCATTTGTCCTGAGCATACATTTTCATCTCTGGGCCTTAACTGGAAGCATGGCCCCACTACCAAGGGAAGGCCTGCCTCCATTCTTTCTCCATCCATAGGAGGGCAGAGGGATACATTCATATGTCCCAAATTCCAGCGGATACCGCGACACGCTCCCTCAGCTCCCTCAGCTTCCTGACACTGGAAATGCATGCCTATCGTACCCCATCTTATTCCCCCATCCTCACCACCATCCTCCGACTCCCTGGGACCCACTTCCAACCTCCTAGACAGCCGCAGCTCCTCCCCCAGACTTCTCCTGTCGGTTCTTTTGTCTTCTCCACGCATAGCCTCTTCTGTACCCCCAGGGCTTTAGGTGGGCCCTCTCCTCTGCCAGAACACCCTCTGCTCCTGTCTGGATCCATTCCCTGGCGCACAGCCAGATACCCCCCCAACTTCTCACCCCACTGGCCACATCATCCCAACCAGCCAGCCCCAGTATCCCCGTTTGTCCAGTCGAGCTTTCACACCAAGGTCCAAGGTTTCCATGGAGAACAGGAGATAATGGTGAGAGGGGGCCGGGAAGTGCCGGGAAGGAGAGGATGACACTGACCACTGGTGGGGCGCTAGAAGACACGCAGAGTGGGGGGCTGGAGGCTGAGGGTGATGGACACATGAGCTTATGTGCAGCAGGCGTTGAGGGGACATGGGTGGGGCAGGTCCCAGGCACAGGAGAGAAACAGAACATTTAGGGGCAGTAACAAAGAAGGGGAGAGCTTGAAGAGAACTCGTAGTCCTGGGCAAGCAGGAAAGGAAAGATGACGAGAGGGACCAGAAGAGAAGGGGGGAGGTACTGAGGTGCAAGCTGCGGTGACGGAGAAGCAAACCAGCTGTCCCACAAGCACACAGGTTCGGGACAGCAAGATAGTTCTAGGCTCAGAGCCACCCACTTGCCCAGAGTGCCTCACCCAGGATTCTCCGAAGTCGGCTCTTGTTCTCCTCGGCAAGAGCCTGGAAAGAATAATCGGTCCCTTTGGCCTGTCCGCAGGCAAAACTGAAGAAATCGGTGCAGGGGGCCACACTGGTGTTTCCAGAGGCCAGGTAACGAGCCAGGAGATCCCAACACACAGGAGTCTTACAGGGGCCTGCGGGGAAAAGCTCAGAACTGGGAGAGGGAGAGAGGGAGAGACAAAGGGACAGGGCTCCCCCAAGGGGCTAGGCAAAGGAAGGCCTGGTGAAGAAAGGGGAGAGGGACCCCGTGAGAAGGACAGGACCAGGAGCAGGATGGGGAGGAAGAAGTGGGGAAGTAGGGAGGGAGGTGAGGGTCAGGTAGAACGAGTGGTAAATAAGTCCGTGGGCACAAAGCCTCAGGATGATGGGCAGGCAGATGCTGCCCCTAATGAGGAAGGGCTGACTAGGTTGGGGGATTCCAGGATCTTGCTTACTAGGGCCACAGCTCCGGAAGATGTAGACCAAAAGCACAGAGAAACCAAGGAGCACACTGAAAAGCAGGCCAGCCGTTAGCACCCGCCTGACCATGGACCACTGTCCGCCAGGTTCAGTGGCAGTGGGCAGCCTTTCTTCTGGAGATCTCTGTGCAGGGAACCAGGAAGTGAAAACCACAAGATGGAGGGGATTGGGAGAGAGGGGTGAGGAAGAGAAAGGGGAGAGGAGAGAGAAAGAAAAAGTTAGTGCCAGGGCCCCTTTGTAGAGAGATAGTTCTCCTCATTCTCCCCAAACCCAGCCCTATTTGGCCCCCTGAGAGATGTGCAAACAAGAAACACCGCCTGTTATGGGTAAGGACCAAGCGGGCTGTGAGGGGTGAGAGTTTGTGGGATGTTAGAGCTGGAAAGGACGTCATCCATCTGCCCCACAAGGGTCAAGGACGGCACTTACCTCCTGGTTCCAGGGAGGTCTCATTCCACCTGCCCGGCTCATTCCCCCGGCCCGGGTTCTTCCTCACTCTGGTCTCCACCCTCCTGAACTGAGGAGGAGGGAGGGGAGAGAAGCTGGTTCAGGAAGGGGGTGCATGAAAGAGAGTTATATCAGGTCGTTTTGACGCTTCCTGTCGCACAGGCGCTATCATCCAGGGCAGTGTTCCCAGACGGGCTTCAGAATGGGCCCCTCCCCTGGATTCGCCCCTATTTTCCTCCCTCTCCGGATACCTCCCTCTCCTTTCCCATTTCTGCTCTCCAAGCCTCACATTCCCCCCTCTCTACTGGGGGGGCACAGCACTCGCACACAGGGCCATCCACCCCCACCCTAGCCATCTGACCCCAGAAGGGAACGGTTTTCTCCAGGGGACTTGCCGTCTGTCAGTCCTCCCTGGCTTCCAGAAGCTTCCTGGTTCTGCCCTAGGTGTTGAGTATGAAAACAGGGGTTCAGGAAATAGCCTCCCTCCTACCCCAACCCCAGTTCATTTGTCCTGGAGAAGGGGCACTTCTGCCACATGACGCTCCTGTCCCCATACCCATGCTATTGGCCTCTGGGTGGAGTCTGTTTATCAGTCCGGAGACACCCAGACCTCTCCTCCTCGTTTATCTCAGCTTCTCAGGGGAGGAGAAGGGAGGGAGTCTTCACTCCTCAAGCAATCTTGCTCTTGGGTGGCTCCTCTTGTCCTGCTCTGTGCCTTTGCTCAAGGAGTTTCTTTATTTCTGGAATATTCTTTCTCTACTCCTTTCTCCTATGATTGAAATCTCCCGGGTCCTTCAATTCTCAGGTAAATGCCACCTTAGCCAGGAGCTCTCATAGCTCCTGGGAATGCTTGATGGCTCTCAGGGTATGTCATAACGCTACTGTTTGCAGGCAAAGCAGTGCACAGCCAGGAGACCCTGATCTGCTAATTATTAGCCCTGTGACAATACACAAGCCACTTAAGTTCTCAAGCAGTTGAGAACGTTTTATAATCTAGAAAATGAGTCTAATATTTGCCTTGCCCACCTTACAGGGTCTCATACCTTCTAGGAAGAATGAGGCATTACTGAGTCTTTCATTCTGTGCTCTCTTCCACACAGATGCATCTTCATCTCCCTAGTGATTGCAAATCTTTAGTGGCAGGGATGGTGTCCCTTTTTCCTTCCTATTGACCTAAGTTGCTTTTTAAAGATTTGTAGGAATTAATTGCATTCCAAGCCAGAAACTCTCTTTCCCACATCATAATGAGGTCTCCCCCGCGGTCGCAGTGAGCACATTTCTGAGAGAAGGTATTTCACCTCTGTCCCTTGTTTTCCCATCCCAGGCAAAACAGGATAGTCGCACTAATGGTACCTCAGCAGTATTTCCTGCCCACATCAGTGCTGCGCTATGGTGCATTTGTTGGGATGGAGGTAAGGCTCCCCGTCGATGGTTAGTGAACTAGAACAAAGCTAACATGCCTATGGAGGCCATATTATAGAGTATCAGGAAAGTCATGAAGAAAAGTCTGGGCTTTGGGCATCACAAAAGGAGAGATTGAAGTCTTCTGAGGAAGAGTTTAATGTGATGAAAATAGTAGCCATGTAAAGCTGGGGTGGTACTGGGGATCTGGATTGATAAGATGAGAGACAAGAGACGCACTGGTACTTGGGTGGTACAGGAATAATGAAGTGAAGGCTTGGCCCAGGTTGACAGTGGAGGGGATGTAAATACATGGACAGAAAAACTTTATGGGAGGGAATAAAGTCATGGAAGCTGATGGAGTCGGGGAAGAGGGAGTGAGTGTAACAGTCACAGATGGGCTTCATAGTTTTTTTCTGGATGACCAAGAAAGTGGTGATGCTGGTGGTAGAAAGTGGAATTGTGGTTAAGGGCTGCTGTAGGCATCATCTTGAGACCAAAATGATGACTTGGGATTTTAGAGGTTTTCGGTCTGTTTGGATGCAAATCAATTGTACCTTCTCTTTGATCTCCCCTTCCCCAGATAATCAACCCTGAACTTCTAGCTTCCCTCATACCTATTCCCCTCCCCATGCCTTTCCTACCCAGTCAAGCCCTCTGGGCTGATGTTTCTCTAGGAAAATGGTAGTAGGGACAATCAGATTAGATAAGAGATGGTTGAGGCACAGGTGTGCTGTGTTCCATGAGCCCTGTGAACAGCCACTGTGGCCTGGGCTTAGTGTCTCTCCTAGAGAAGCTGAGCCAACCATGGAGATATGGCAACAGGGTTGCCAGCCCGCCCCTCCCCACCCTGCTGCCTCCTGGAGGCAAAGTCACCTCTGTTCTGGGAGCTGCCTCAGGAGCATAACCCCCTTATCTCCCACGTCCTACTGTGTAGTGAGTCATCACCACCACCACCACCGCCAGGCCCCGGCACCCCACACACCTCCAGTGCAGCCGCACAACTGGCTGTAGGCATCCAGAGAGCCCCGGCTAGCAAGGCTAGCAACCACAGGCTCTCGGAGCAGGCACATCTTGGCAGACACCGCCTCCTGGTAGCTCTCAGTGTTCGGTGCGGTCTATTCGAATTCCAGGATCTTTTGTTTGATACCATAGTAATACCAAATAATAATAATAACAACAATAGTATCTACTTTTTACTGAGCACTGCCTATGTGCCAGGGACTCCAATAAATGCTTTGCTCCCGTACATGTTTTCCATTCAGTCTTCAATTCTATGAGGGAGATGAGAGCTATTTTCCCCATTCTACAGATGAGAAGACTGGGATACATGGAAGTACAGTACACTTGCCCCAAGTTATGAAATCAACAATCAGCAGAGCCAGGACTGAAGCAAAACCTTCACTATTGAAGCCCTCAGTCATTGAGTTTCTATTTTGGGGAAGGCTCTTCCTCAACAGAATCTTCTTCTGTCTAAACTCTTCCACCTATTCTTCACGGCTTGACCTTGTTATGACTGCCTTGGGGGCTGTTATTCTCCAGACTCTCAAACATCCATTTCGCCTTTTGAAGATCATGTCTTTATTGTTGTCCATAACCAGCTCTCATCGACAGTGCTAAAAACATCAAAATTAAGGATGGGACATTTACCTACATATCATAGCACTCTCAGGTATGTACATCAGTGACAATTTACCTCTCAGATCACTTGATTTCAGTGATAACAACTAAGAAACTTCTTCCTAAGGAGCACTAAATCCCATCCGAGTGAACCCGAGTAAGCCTTGATGTCACAGGCAATGCTGGGCAGGCTGACCAGAGGAGGAAGAAACAGATCACTGGGTCAGGGTTGAGGACATTCTAATTGCTTTTTCAAAGGGAGCCATATTGAGAGTTAGGGATCACCTTTGGGAAAGAAAAATGTATGGTTTTTGAAACAATTTTAGTGACAAGTCTAGATGGACTGCTTTTAATATTTTAATTTCCATATATACTTTCTCTTTTATAGATACAAGACTAGAATACATAATGCCTATTGAATTAGGTTATCAGATTAATAAAATATATATATATATTTAAAAGATAATAGTTGGGTTGGTGTTGAACATGGCAAAAGCTTGAAGGTAATGTAATGCCCCAGAGACTGAAGTTTGAAATGTGTACGTGTCAACAGCGTCTCAAAAGGAAGATCTTTGTCCTTTATTTTGTAGTATTTTTCCATGCCACCGCTCCCTTCTTTATATATGTGTAGCAAATCATCACATTACATACCTTAAACTTACACAATGTTGTATGTCAATTATATCTCAATGAAGCTTGTGGGGAGGGCTGGGGAAGATCACCCTTACCGAGGATGGGTGGACATCATCCAATCTGCCACATGACCAAATAGAACAAAAAGATAGGGGAAGAACAAATTTGCTGCCTTTGCCTGAGCTGGGACATCCATCTTCTCATGCCCTTGGACATTGGTGCTCCTTGTTCTCAGGCCTTTGGACCAAAAGCAAAATCATTAAAAGAAAGAATTAACAAATTGGATTTCATCAAAATTAAAAATTTTCACTGTGCAACAAGCCATGTTAAGAGAATGAAAAGACAGACTACACACTGGGAAAAAATATATTTGCAAACTACATATCCAACAAAGGACTAGTATCTAAAACATATATTTTTAAAAACCTCTCAAAACTCCATATTAAAAAGACAAACAATCCAATTAGAATATGAGGGTAGACGTTAAGAGGTATTTCTAAAACGGATATATAGATGGCAAATAAGCACACTGAAAAGCGTTCAACATCATTAGCCATTAAACAAATGCAAATTAAAACTTTAATGAGATATCACTACTATGTATCAGAATGCGTAAAATAAATATTGGCAACCAAGTGCTAGGGAGTACGCAGAGAAACTGGATCACTCGTACCTTGTTTGTGGGAATGTAAAATGGTACAACCATTCTGGAAAACTATTTGGCAGTTTCTTAAAAACTAAATAAGCTACTACTGTATTATCCATCAACTGTACTCCTGAGCATGTAACCCAAAGAAATAAAGAGTTATGTTCACATAAAACCGTACACAAATATCTGCAGCAGCTTTACTCATAATAAACAAACTGGAAACAACTCAGATACCCTTCAGTGGGTGGATAGTTAAACCATGGTAACCCATACCATGGAATATTACTCAGCAATAAAAAGGAACAAAGTAACAATACATGTGACAACCTGGATGAATCATATGCTGCGTGAAAAAAAGCCAATCCCAAAAGATTACATACTTAATGATTCCATTTATATAACAAAGTTTACATGCCAAAATTATAGAAATGGAGAACAAATTAGTGGTTGTCAGGGGATAAGCAGGGGTAGAAATAGGATGGAAGTTGCATGGTTATAAAAGGGAGACATGAAGGATTCTTGTGGTGGAAATGTTCTGGATGTTAATTGTATCAATGCCATATTAATGTCAATATCTTGGTTGTGGGGCACCTGGCTGGCTCAGTTGGAAGAGTGTCACTCTTGATCTTGAGGTCATGAGTTTGAGCCCCATGTTGGGTGTAGAGATCACTTAAATAAATAAATATTACAAAAAAATATCCTGGTTGTGAAATTGTACTACAGTTTTATAAGATGTTACCATTGGGGGAAACTGAGTAAAGGGCACATGGGTCTCTCATATTATTCCTTACAACTGCCTGTGAACCTTCAAGTATCTCAAGATAAAAAAAATAATTTAAAAATGATTGTTAAGTTACAAGATAGGTTCTATAATTGTCCCATAGAATGAACTGGTTAATGTATTAGTGTAATTCTTTATTGCAAGCAACAGAATCTATTCTGTATAATTTACTCAGTAAGAAATCTATTCAATGATGTTTGGAATTTCACAAATTTCAATGGGTTGGGCAGAGAGACAGAATCAAAGGCTATGCAGAAAAAAAACGAAACAAAACAGAACCTCACCACGCTCTGGCCAACGTACCTCTCCTGCAAGCACCGCTGTGCAGACCCTGCGGCTCCCACTGGCGATGCTGGCGAATAGACAACAGAAGCTCTGGCACTACATTTGCCCCAGGTTGATCCACACTATTTCTACTATTTTTCACTTTGCAAGTGATGTCTGGTGCAGGTGTCTCTGATTGGTAAAACCTAGATCATGGCCTGTGCCTAACTACAGGAGAGTCTGGGAGAGCACCTCCTGGCTTCTAGCCTGGAGAAGGGGGATTTATAAAATGGGAAATTCCCCAACTCTAGAAAGGTGTTGAAAAGATCTTTGTCTGCCACGAACATGACAAATATCCACCATAAGTATAGTGTCATATTTTGCAAACAAGAGATCATTTACTTTTTGAAAATTTAAAGAAACATTTCATTTTTTTTTTTTTAGAGGTAGGGGGAGCAGAGGGAGAGAGGGAATCCCAAGCAAGCTAGGCTCCTGCTGAGCACAGAGACCAGGAAGGGCTCAATCTCATGACCCTGAGACCATGACCTGAGTCGAAATCAAGAGCCAGATGCTTAACGGACTGAGCCACCCAGGCACCCTAGGTTCAGTTAGTTAAGCTTCTGACTCTTGGTGTCCCCTGGGGTCATGATCTCAGGTCATAAGATTGAGCCCCGCCTGGGCTCCTGCTCAGCACAAGCCCGCTTGGGAGCCTCTCTCTCCCTATACCTCTGCCCTTTCCCCCACTCGCACGCACGCACTCTTGCTCTCTCTCTCTAAAGTAAATAAAGTCTTAAAAAAAAAGAGAGACATTTAAAATTCTGATGAATAGGGTAGGTAGAGGAAAGAAGTATGCCTCTTTGATAACTTACCCATTTCCCCCCTCAGTTCTTGTGATTTTCTATTTCTTGATCCAATGTTGAATATTGTATTTTTATTAAAAAGTCATAAATTTCACTTATCTTTTTTATTATATTAACTGTGCCTAACATTTTAAAATTAGTTTTAACATTTTTCCATTGCTATATGTTCTTTTTGCTTCTAGTTTTATTTTATTTTGCACTCCATTTTCTTTTTTATTATAAAAAACACGTTCCTTTATAGCAAATTTGAAAATCAAAACAAAAAAACAAACAAACAAAAACACAAAAAAGAAAACAAAAATCATTTGAAATCCAGGACCGAGTAATAACTCCAATGAACTCCCCAATAGCCATTTCCATTCAAACCCCATTGGAAATGTGGTTTAGGTGGATTGACTCCACCACCATACTTGGGGCAGGCCCCATTTGACCTAAGGCAATCAGAGTCATTTCACACCCCCACCCTCCCCTGCCTCACCAATGCAATTAGCTCAGTTATAATCAATCAGTGCCTGGCATCCTCCTGGCCACAGTGATTGGTTCAAGAGTGGGCACATGATCTACCTTGGTCTGGTTTTTAAAAAGTCCAAGACTCCTGTATGTTAGGAGAAGAGAAGCTCCCACCCCCACCCCAATCCAGGTTTGACTAGTATAAAGGAGAAAGATTTAGCCCCAGATCTGCTGGAAGCCTGTTTGGAAGTAGAGCTTATATTCAGGAGATGGAGTTAACAATGGAGAGAGAGAAACTATGTCCTCATCCCATCATTTGGTTCCTAAAATCAGATTCTCTGAAGTCTAGTCCCCAGTTGTTTTCTCTTCATAAACAAGATGAGATTTCCAGATTTAAGAAAAATGTGTATTTTCCCTCTATCCCTGCTCTAGATCTACTTGTGTAGCTATCTTGGTAAGGGCAATTCTCTCCAGGACAATTCTCTTTTGAGGACTGGAGTTTCCCAAGGAAATCCTATTTTGAAATGATTTTTTTTTACAGTGCTTTCCAGATTGTCTTGTACATTTTCTAATACCTGTGGTCCATAAATATAGAACTGGCAGATGTCACTTGATTTTAGTACAGCAGCTTGAGTTTTGATGCCAATGTTATGTTTGAAATGTAAGGATGTTATTGGATTTGTACTATCTATGCTTAAAAGACTGGTGGGTTATTTGATCCTGGAATGCCAAACCACTCTTAAGAAGGATCAGAATCACACTTGTGGTTCTCCAAAAAAAGAGATGATCCAGAGGCTGACTAATTGTGAATGTCTGAAACTACAGGATAAGCACCCTTGTCCAGGCTACTACTCCTGAGCTTACTGAGTGCTGTTCCTCCCCCAAATGAACCTGGGGGCAGCAAATTCCCTTGAGGGCTCAAAGACTGTCAAGAGACTGCCCAGCTTCTCTCGCAGAAGTTCCATGCTCACTGTACCTGGAGAAGCCATAAGATAACTCTTTAATTCTTTCTTTAAGTTAAGATTCTCCCCTGAGAGGTGGATGAAAGCTAGCATGCTTTGTTTATATATTGAGACTCACTTGAAAAATAAAGAATCCATTCTGGCTCCACCCCAGGATTAGAAAGATAGTCCGAGTGAAGCTCACTTCAACTCCCATTCTCCTATTTATAGATGGCAGGTAGTACTCTTAAACCTTTTCTATATTTCTAGTAGGCATTAATCAGTACAGCTGTTCTCTACTGAGGTCATAGCTTCTCCATTTTGTGTGAAAACTCTAATTCCCAGCATGTGTTGAAACTACTGTGCTCATTGTACCTGCCTCTGACCATGCATGACACATGGGAGTTTCCACAGCCTCAGAGAATGCACCATCTTCTCCAGGCCTCCATCCACGTCACCTTCTTGCTTAGATATTTTTTCAGTTTCTGAGTAGATCTAAAAAAAGAAAAAAGTAATAGAGGTGGGACAGGACAAGGGTATATGAAGTGTTCTGGCATCCAGGAGAGATAGACAGACAAAACAAGTATACAAATGAATACTGCAATTTTAGGTGGTGAGAAAAAATAAAGCAGAAATGGGGGGAGAGGGGAGAGATGGAGGGTAGTGGTAATGCAGCACCATTTTTGATAATGTGATCTGGTATTTGTGTCAAAGGAGTGAAGGAGTCAGCCAAGTGATGTGAAGTAAGACTTTGAACTTTCCTTTATGTGTGATGGGAAGTCATTGGACAATTTTTAAAGTATTAGCCAATCACCTGGGGAGGTGGTGTTGAAAAAAGCAGAAAGGCTGGTTAGGAGGCTATTGGAATCATTGCAAAATCCAGGCAAGAAATGAACATATGAGTTAAAGCAATAGCAATGGAGGTGGTAAGAAGCAGTAGAATTCTAGATATATTCAAAGATAGTGCCAATAGAACCAGTTGATGGATTCCATGTGAGATGAGATGAGATGAGATGAGATGAGAGAGACGTAGCAAGCATAATACCTAGATTTGATACCTGTAGAGCTCTATGAATTCTGATGCCATTTCCTAAGGGAAAGAAAATTGAGTGAGGATGAGTGGGTACATGTAGAGAATTCTGCTTTAGGTGTTTAAATTGAAGGGTGCTTTTTAGACATTGAAGTAGAGGTGTTGAGTAAGAAATTAAATATAAACATCTAGAGATCAACAGAAATGTCAAAGATAGACATAACAAATTGGACGTTTGAATTTAAGTAGATTATCTTTAAAGCCAAGGGACAAGAGGAGATCATGTAGGGATGAATCTAAGAGATCAGAACATAGGCCTTTCCAACATTTGATGGACAGAAAGAGAAGAAGTCAGGAAAAAGACTGATTTGGGGAATGTTAAGATTGTGTGTGTGTGTGTGTGTGTGTGTGTGTGTGTGTGTGTGTACTTTGTTGTTTTTTCATTGATAAATGTTGCAGATATCCAAGAGATGTATGGGAGATGTATGGGTATCCATTCAGATCTCCTTATGTACTAGAATTATTCTACATCTATTAAATTATATTTATCAGAGGTTTATCAATTTTCTTCTCTTCAATAACCAGCTCTTAATTTTATGTATGATTTAGACCAGTTATTTTCCATGTTATTAATTTATTCTTTTATATTGTTTTCCTATTTTGCTTTAGATTAATACTTTGTCTTGTTCTAGAATTTTACAGTATAATAGTTCTTTCATTAATATCTCTTTTTTTATTTCTTCTTATTAAAGACCTTTAAATGAGTACATTTTCTTCTAAACACTGTCTTAGCCACATCTCAACACATTTTGCTATGCAGACTTGTGTTTATTATTACTTTAAAATAGATTTTTATTGCATTCTTAATTTTATTCCTAAGCCAATGTTTACTTATAAAAAAGTATTTTTAAAAAAGATTTTATTTATTTATTTGAGAGAGACAGAGAGAGTACAAGTGGGGGGTAGGGGCAAGGGAGAGGGAGGGGGAGAAGCAGACTCCCTGCTGAGCAGGGAGCCTAACTCAGGGCTCGATCCCAGGAGCCTGGGATCTTGACCTGAGCTGAAGGCAGAAACTTAATTGACCGAGCCACCCAGGTGCCCCTAAAAAAGTATTTTTAATATCCCAAGAAATTAAGCAATTTATTATATTTTCATTATTTCTTCTTTAAATGTGTTATGATTAGAGAATGTGTTGGGAGAATTCTATTAGGTTGGTGGTTGGTATTTTTTAAAATACCTTTATAGCCTATTTGTGATTTTTTTTGGTGACCGCTATACACAGTATATTTTTTTATTTCTCTCATGAAATTTCTCAACAATTTGTTAAAATTGCCTGAATAAAGCCCAAGGCAGCCCCAGACTGACCAACTAACACCACACAGACCAAACACCGTCCACAACAGGCAAAGAAAGCCACTGCAGATGACTGGACTGAAGTAAAAAGTGGCTCAGCCACAATAGCAGGGCACATATAACACCTGGAGACACCCCTGAAGCACCAAGTTCCAGGGAACAGAGGACATTGCACTGCAGGACACTACAGGACCTCTTCTTCATAAGGCCACTACATTCAAAAGCAGGAATTGTAACTGATTTTCCTAACACAGAGGAACAGACATGGAGAACTAGAAAAAAAAATGAGGAAACAGAAGACTATGTCCCAAATGAAAGAACAGGAAAAAATCACAGCAAGAGACCTAAGTGAAATGGAGATAAGTAATATGCCTGATAGAGAATTTAAAGTAATGATCAGAAAGATATTCACTGGACTTAAGGAAAGAGTGGAGGACATCAGTGAGACCCTCAACAAAGAGAAAAAAAATCAGAGATGAAGAACATAACAAGTGAAATTAAGTATACTCTAAATGGAATAAATAGTAGATTACAGGAAACAGAAGAATGAATCAGTAACCTGGAGGACAGGGTAATGGAAAATAATCAATCTGAGCAGGTGAGAGAAAAAAAATTATGCAAAATAAGAATAGACTTAGGGAACTCAACAAAACCATAAAGCACAATAACATTCACATCATAGGGATCTCAGAAGGAGAAGAAAGAGAACAGGGGTCAGAAAATTTATTTGAAGAAGTAATACCTGAAAACTTCCCAAATCTGGGGAAGGAAACAAGAAATTCAGATCCAGGAGACACAGAAAGCCTCCAACAAAATCAACCCAAGGAGGTCCACACCAAGACACATAGTAATTAAAATGGCAAAAAGTAGTGATAAAGAAAGGATTTTAAAGCAGCAAGAGAAAAGAAAAACAGTCACATACAAGGGAAACCCCATGAGTCTATCAGCTGATTTTTCAGCAGAAACTTTGCAGGCCCAAAGAAAGTGGCATGCTATATTCAAAGTACTAAAAGGAAAAAAATCTATACCCAAGAATACTCTATCCAGCAAGACTGTCATTCAGAATAGAAGCAGAGATAAAGAATTTCCCAGACAAAGGAAAATTAAAGGAATTCGTGACCACTAAACCAGTCTTTTAACAAGAAATGTTAAAGAGGACTCCTTGAGTGGAAAGGAAAGACCAAAAGTAAAAGGAAGAAAAGTAGGAAGCCCAAAAGCAGTAAAAATAATTAGATCTGTAAAAATCAGGCAGGGGACTCACAAAATAAAAGGATGAAAAGTATAACATGATATACCTAAAACACTGGGGGGAGAGGAGTAAAGAATGGGTTCAAACTTAAGTGACCATCAAATTAATAGACTGTCATATGCAGAAGGTGTTATATACAAACCTAATGGTAACCACAAATCAAAAACCTGTAAATACAAAAAATAAAGAGAAAGGAATCCAAATATATCATGAAAGAAAGCCAACTAATCTTGAGAGAAAAGAGCAAGGAAAGAAAAGAACAGAGATAAACAACAAAAAACCACCAAAACACAAGGAACAAAATGGCAATAAGTACATCCCATCAGTAATTACTTTGAATGTAAATGGACTATATGCTGCAATCGAAAGATATAGGGTGACAGAATGGATAATATAATAAGACCCATCTATATCCTGCATACAAGAGACTCATTTCAGACCTAAAGACACATGCACATTGAAAGTAAAGGAATGGAGAAGCATTTATCATGCAAATGGAAGTGAAAAGAAAGCTGGGGTAGCAATACTTTTATCAGACAAAATAGACTTTGAAACAAAACTATAAAGAGAGATAAAGAAGGACACTATATAATCATAAATAGAACAATCCAACAAGAAGATATAACAATTGTAAATATTAATGCTCCTGACACGGGAGCATCCAAATACATAAAGCAATTAATAACAAACATAAAGTAATCAATAGTAATATAGTAATAGTAGGGGACTTTAATACCCCACTTACATCAATGGATAGATCAGCCAATCAGAAACAGTGGCTTTGAATGACACATTGGACCAAATGGAGCTAACAGATTTATTCAGAACATTCTATTTTCAGAACATATTATGTTCAAGTGCACATGGAACATTCTCCAGAATAGATCACATGTTAGACCACAAAAGAAGTCTCAACAAATTTAAAAAGACTAAGTCATACCATGCGTCTTTTCCAACCACAATGCTATGAAACTAGAAATCAACCACAAAAAAACAAGTCTGGAAAGACCACAAATACATGGAGTTTAAATAACATGCTATTAAACAATGAATGGGTCAACGAAGAAATCAAAGAGGAAAGAAAAAAATACATGGAGACAAATGAAAATAAAAACATAACAGTCCCAAATCTTTAGGATGCAGCAAAAGCTGTTCTAAGAGGGAAGTTTTTTAACAATACAGGCCTGCCTCAAGAAACAAAAAAATCTCGGGGCGCCTGGGTGGCTCAGTTGTTGAGCATCTGCCTTCGGCTCAGGTCATGATCCCAGGGTCCTGGGATCGAGCCCCGCATCAGGCTCCCTGCTCATCCGGAAGCCTGCTTCTCCCTCTCCCACTCCCCCTGCTTGTGTTCCCTCTCTTGCTGTCTCTCTCTCTGTCAAAATAAATAAATAAAATCTTAAAAAAAAAAAAAAAGAAACAAGAAAAATCTCAAATAAACAACTTAACCTTACACCTAAAGGAGGTAGGAACAAACAAAACCCCAAACCAATAGAAGTAAGGAAATAATAAAGATTAGAGCAGAAATAAATGAAATAGAAACTAAAAACAAACAAACAAAAACAAAACAAAATAACCCAACAGGGCACACCTGGGTGGCTCAATCGTTAAGTGTCTGCCTTCAGCTCAGGTCATGATCCCAGGGTCCTGGATCGAGCCCCGCATCGAGCTCCCTGCTATGCAGGAAGCCTGCTTCTCCCTCTCCCACTCCCCCTGCTTGTGTTCCCTCTCTCACTGTGTCTCTCTCTGTCAAATAAATAAATAAAATCTTAAAAAAAAAAATAACCCAACAGAACAGATCAATGAAATCAGGAGCTGGTTCTTTGAAATGATCAAGAAAATTGATAAATCTTTAGCCAAACTCATCAAAAGAGAGAGAGAGAGAGAGAAAGGACTCAAATAAACAAAATCAGAAATGAAAGAAGAGAAAAACAACCAACACAGGGATTGTAAGAGAATATTATGAAAAATTACATGCCGGGCGCCTGGGTAGCTCAGTCGTTAAGCGTCTGCCTTCGGCTCAGGTCATGATCCCAGGGTCCTGGGATCGAGTCCCACATCGGGCTCCCTGCTCCGCGGGAAGCCTGCTTCTCCCTCTCCTACTCCCCCTGCTTGTGTTTCTGCTCTCACTATGTCTCTCTCTGTCAAATAAGTAAATAAAATCTTTAAAAAAAAAGAAAAGAAAAAAAGAAAAATTACATGCCAACAAACTGGACAACCTAGAAGAAATGGGTGAATTCTTAGAAGCATATAACTTCCCAAAACTGAATCAGGAAGAAATAGAAAATTTGAACAGACCAACTACCAGCAATGGAATTGAATAAGTAATCAAAAAACTCCCAACAAACCAAAGTGTAGAACCAGATGGCTTCACAGGGGAATTCTACCAAACATTTAAAGAAGAGTTAACACCTATTCCTCTCAAACTATTCCAAAAAGTAGAAGAGGAAGGAAAACTTCCAAATTCATTCTATGAGGCCAGCATTACCCTGATACCAAAATCAGATAAAGACACTACCAAAAATAGAGAAGTGCAGGCCAATTATCTCTGATGCAAAATCTTCAAAAAAATATTAGCAAACTGAATCCAACAATACATTAAAAAAGTTATTCACCATGATCAAGTGGGATTTATTTCCAGGATGCAAGAGTGGTTCAATATTTGCAAATCAATCAATGTGATATATCAATAAGAGAAAGGATAAAAACCATATGATCTTTCAATACATGTAGAAAAGGCATGTGACAAAGTACAACATCCATTCATGATAAAAACCTTCAACAAAGTAGGTTTAGAGGGAACATACTTCAACATAATAATGGCCATATATGAAAACCCAAAGCTAACATCACATTCAATGGTAAAAAACTAAGAGCTTTTCCCCTGTGATAAGGAACAAGACAGAGATGCCCCTCTCACCACTTTTATTCAACATAGAACTGCAAGTTCTATCCACAGCAATCAGAGAAGAAAAAGGAATAAAATGCATCCAGATTGGTAAAAAGGAAGTAAAACTTTCACTATTTGCAGATAATGTGATGTACATAGAAAACCCTAAAGACTCCAGTGAAAAACTACTAGAACCAATAAATGAATTCAGTAAGGTTGCAGGATACAAAACCAATGTACAGAAAATCATTACATTTCTATACACTAATAATGAAGCAGTAGAATGAGAAATTAAGAAAACAATCTCATTTACAATTGCAAAAGAATAAAATACCTGGGAATAAACTTAACCAAGGAGGTGAAAGACCTATACTCTCAAAACTATAAAACCTTGATGAAGGAAATTGAAGACAACACAAATAAATGGAGGGATATTCCATGCTCATGAATTGGGAGAAAAAATATTGTTAAAATGTCCATACTACCCAAAGTAATCTACAGATTTAATGCAATCCCTATCAAAATACCAACAACATTTTTCCCAGAACTAGACCAAACAATTATAAAATTTGTATGGAACCACAAAGGACCCAAATAGTCCAAGGAATCTTGAAAAAGAAAAATAAAGCTAGAGGTATTACAATTCCAGATTTCAAATTACACTACAAAGCTGTAGTAATCAAAACAGTAATCAAAAATAGACACATAGATCAATGGAACATAATAGAAAGCACAGAAATAAACCCATGATTATATGGTCAATTAATCTTCAACAAAGGAAGCAAGAATATGCAATGGGAAAAAGACAGTCTCTTCAACAAATGGTGTTGGAAAACTGGACAGCTACATGTAAAACAATGACATTGAACCACTTTCTTACACCATCCACAAAAATAAACTCAAAATGGAGTAATATTTAAGTGTGAGATCTGAAACCATAATAATTCTAGAAGAGAGAACAGGCAGTAATTTCTCTGACAAGGGCCATAACAACATTTTTACAACAAGGAATTTTTACCACTCAACACCAATAAAACAAATAATCCAATTAAAATGGGCAGAAGATCTGAAGAGATGTTTCTCCCAAGAAGACATACAAATGGCCAAGGGACACATGAACATCATCACTCATTATCAGTGAAATGTAAATCAAAACCACAATGAGATATCATCTCACACCTGTCATAGTGGCTATAATCAAAAACACAAGAAACAACAAGTGTTGGTGAGAATGTGAAGAAAAAGGAACTCAAGTGCACTGTTGGTGGGAATGCAAACCGGTGCAGCCACTGTGGAAAATAGTGTGGAAGTTCCTCAAAAATTTAAAAACAGAACTACCATATGATCAAGTAATTGCACTACCGGGCATTTACCCAAAGAATATGAAAACACTAATTCGAAAGGATATATGCATCCCTATGTTAATTGCAGCATTATTTACAATAGTGAAACTATGGTGCAGCCCAAGTGTCCATCAGTAGATGACTGGATAAAAAAAAAGATGTGTAAATATACCCAATGGAATATTATGTAGCCATTAAAAAGAATGAAATCTTGCCTATTACAACAACATGGATAGATCTAGGGAGTATAATGCTAAGCAAAATAAGCCAGTCAGAGAAAGACACATACCATATGATTTCACTCAATATGGTAAGAGAGACAAACCAAAAAAAGGAGACCAACCAAAAACCAGACTCTTAACTATAGAGAACAACTGTTGGTTATTAGAAGGGATGGGTGAAATAGGTGAAGGGGATTAACTGTATGCTTATCTTGATGAGCCATGAGTAATACATAGAAGTGTTGAATCACTATATTATACACCTGAAACTAATTTAACACTGTATGTTAACTATACTGGAATTAAAATTTTTTAAATAGCCTGAAAAATTGGATTCTTTTCATTAATTCATTTTATCATGGTGATGTTGTCAGTCCCTTCCTTTCCCACCCCTAAGAATCACCACTATGTTTGAGGTAATCCTGACCAAGCACAATTACATTAAAGGTCTTAGTACCATAAGTATGAGGAGTTTTTGATGACTGCTGTTGCCCCTAATGATTATTTGTGGTGGTTGGAAGGGAGTGAGGGGTTCATAGGTCATTGTTTTCCTACCATGACATCTGAATTGACTGATGCCATAGAACTGCTGTGTCCATTTCTGGTCACAATCTCCATCAGGACTGCATCTCAACTCCACCTTGACCATTACTGTTGACTGGGAAGCTTGATCCTGCTCCCAGAACTCTCACCACTGGATGAAAGATGAGTCAATCACAATTATGCACCCCGGTTTCTCTCTGGGGCTAATAGCTTCCTGCATTTGAGGCCCTATCTGGAATCTTTTCAAGGTGCTGAATTCTGCCAAAAAGAAATCCACATTGTCTCCTGGGATCTCCCCAGCTTGGGAAGTCACAATATTGTTAAGTCGAATTCTGACTTCCTTCTGCCATGTCTGAAATGTTAAAGTCCTAGCATGCCTGCTACCTGAATCGGCTGAGGTACCTCATATTCTGATAATGTGCAGCTCTCACCACAAATGCATTATTTTGTCACTTTCTCCAGGTGGTCTAGGTTATCAGAGAAGCAGATGCTAAGACCAGATTAACTATGCAAGGGTTTCTTAAAGAAATGCTAGGGAGAGAATATGGGGAGGGAGCCAGAGAAGGCTGGGAGAGTCATCAGGTACAATGCAAGTCTGACCTGGAGTGGAGGAATGAGGGAGAGAAAGTGGGTGGAAGCATTTTAGACTGTCACATAGTCTAAGGATGCTTAGAAAATCATTGAGGAGTCTCCAAGCTGGAGTTTCAGTCAGAGGAATCCCTTGTCTCCAAAAATGGGTGTGTCCATGGGAGCAGCCCGTGGGTGCCAGAGCTTCCCACAGTGATAGATCCCACAGCCCAGCAGCTGGAGCTCTCCTCACTGTCCTGGGAGGTCTGCAAGGAGAGTTCTGGAGACTGCCACATTCTCCTTCATTACAAAGTTTTCATTAATATGTTTTAGTGCTACATTGTTTGATTGAATGTAAAATTGTTAAAGTGTTCTTTTTCATTGCGCCTTTTCATTATCTTATGTAGTGACTATTATGATTAGTAACTTATGCATTGTCTTCTATTATATTGAATATCATTTATACTTCCCCTATAATTTAGTAGTACCTTAGCTTTTCTTCTATTTTTAAACTATAAGTTGGTTTTGCTTTCAAATATAGAATGAGACTTTTTTTTTTGAGAGGTGAATTTTATCTTATTAAGAATGTCTGAAATCCACTCTCCTGAATTTTCTCCCTCCTATACTTGTTATTCTGTTTTGCTTTAACAATTATGCCTTTTTATACATAGACTGAATTTACATATACTATTTTTCTAAAATGGGCTAGATAGCTTTATTTAACTCAATTCTACAAGGTTAACTAACATTTTTATCTGTATTAATATTAAACATCCAAAATAGAAACTTTGGACTCCTTTCTCCGACACAAAGTTTTACACTCATTGTTCCTGTCTGAATGTGTGTCTTGTTCATTCTCTTCCTTGATTTCATATATGGTTTTAGTCCAGCATTATATTGATCATGACGTCCACCTCATGGCTGTCAGAGTTTTCAGTTAAATCTTCTCAGCATGATTTTCCCATTCAGTAAGCTGCTAAAAATAACTTAAATGATTAACTTAGAGATGAGATATGTGGCCAAAAAATCTCTCTCTGGGGACACCTGGGTGGCTCAGTCTGTTAAGCGGCTGCCTTAGGCTCAGGTTGTGATCCCAGGTCCTGGAATCGAATCCTGCATGGGGCTCCTTGCTCAGCGAGGAGCCTGCTTCTTCCTCTGCCTGCCTCTTCCTTTGCTTGTGCGCGCTCCCTCTCTCTGTCTCAAATAAAAATAAAATCTTTAAAAAAATTTTTTAAAATAATAAAAAATCTCTCTCTGGCCTTTGAACCTGTAAAATATCATTCTACTTTTTTTCCCCAAATGATTGATCACTCAACCAGAAAAAAGAAAAAAAAGGTCTTTGGGGGAATAGATATTCTTTAAGAACTTACAAATACTACCCTATTGCAGGATTTTATGATTTAGGTTCTAAAAGTTGTAGCCATCCTACTCTGTAATCTTTTGAATATTATCAGTTCCTTTTTAGATTCATGTATTATCATTACACTGCCATTGAAATGAAAGGTGGAAGCAAATAAATCATCCATCCTTTTTTCTGTTATTAGCCAGTATATTTTTGGTTGTGAAGGACAGAAACCCAACTGAACTAACTTGGTCAGAAAAGGAGATTTGTTTCTCCATGTAACTGCAAGAAAGGAAGCAGGGCAGGAGTATAACTGTGATCATTTTCTCTCCATCTCTAATCACAGCTTCTTTCTAATATTGGCTTCATGATCTTCTGCCAACTGGCCTCCTCTACATAGGTGGTGACGGCTCCAGGGATCCATGTTTCTTAATTCCCACCACCGAAGAAGGAATGACTCTCTTTCTCCTCACATCCAGTGTGAAAAATGCCAATAAAGGGCTGTGATTGGTCTTGCCAGGGTAAGAGAGACACCTACATCATCAGTTATAATTGGTGTGAGTTGGTGGTCTTTAAGTGGTTGGCTCTGTTTGGAGTAGGTGCTTGCCTTTAGGACCATCATTTGTGGTCAGGAGCATAGAGTTGAAAAGAAAATTGCATATTCTTTAAGCCAAAAGAGAAAGAAGAATTTTCCAAGAGAAGGGGGTGCTGCGCCAGAGAAGGGAGGGAGGAGTTTTAGGCAAACAAAACAATCCCTATTCATTACAATAACTTTTGCTGATTTGAAACCACCTATTTAAGAATTCTCTTTAAATCCAAGGCAGATTATTATACACCATTCTCAAGTTCAGCCACTTTTATTACTTCATTTTAGTCCAATTATAATTTGACTACATCGGGTTTCATTTCATAGTCTATCCCATTAACTGGGATTTTCAGGGTTAACAATATTTTTCTTTTTAAGCATTAAAAAATAATTCTTAAAACATCAAATAAGATAGCTAATGTAAAGTAAAATGTGAATTTCTAGACTTTGCCCATTCCCCCAAATCCATGGTCAACTGATATAATAGTTTGTGTATGTCTTTCTAACTCTTTTCCCATCCATATCCTAACACACACGAGTGCATGCATCCCCCCAACAACACATATAAATTATTTTAAGCAAAATATATAATGATGTTTTGCAACTTGCTTCTTAAACTTATTTTAAAGTACTCAATTTTATACATCAGTATATATAGCATTCCCTCCTATTTAATGGCAACATAATATTCCATTGTGTGGATATACATAATTTGTTTAATTGGTCCCTTTTTAGTGGGCATCAAAGTTCCTTCCAGTTTTTTTTTTTTTTCAAAGCAAAGGATATGTACGTTTCCCACAGGGGTATGCATATTCTCGTGTATGTATCACTGTACCCTTGTGTGAGTATAACTAGAAAAACGATTCCTAGACATGAATAGCTAGGTCAAAGAGTATGCCAACAATATTCTTAATTACTCTTTTATAGTTAATCATTAAATTACTGTCTCTTTCATTCTAACCCGTCCTAGATTAACAACTGCTACAACTCCTGTCATTTCTTTGCTAATAGATATTTTCCATTCTTTATATTTTGATCATGATTTTTCAAGTCATTCCATTACAGAGAAATTAGAAACTTTTTCTGGGCTCTTATGAAATTATTTTATTATACTAGAATATTTTTCTTGCCTCATTTTTTCATATCTACTGTCAGTTTTAGATATTGATGCTTTCATTCACTGAAGCTTTGTGTGGGAATTTTACTGTGTTCATTAGATAAAGGATCTGTGACCAATTATTCTGCCATTTTTGATGATGTCTCCAATTAAGCGTTTTTAAAAATATAATCCAAAACACCACCTATCTGAAATATATCATTGTATTTTCCAGGGAGCCTAGGTTTTAAATTCTTTATCATCAAAAGTTTTTCTATTTCATTTAAACATTAGGGATAAAAACCAGTCTCAACAGATCCTAATGAGCACACCTGAATGTGATTCTGGTCTCTCAAGACCGCTGTTGGGACATCATGGTCATTGGGATATAACCTCTGAGAAGGTTTGTGCCCCCACTAATGAATTCATATCTTGCTGTCTTTGGTCCTTGGATTGGCTCCGTGTGCTTTTTTTCCCCCAACATGCTTCTCCAATTGTGAACTAGCACCGCTCAGTGCTTTCAGTAGGCCTCCCATATCTACTTTCTATGAGTTAACCACTTTATCAAACTTAATATAATTGCCTTCAATAAATAAATAAATAGATTAAAGGAAGTCTGACGGACTTCTGCTGAGTAAAATGCCTAGGTTTTATTTTGTACATGGACTTTGGGACATATATTTTGCCTGCTTGATGGCTTATTTTGCTATTTCCTGATCCTAGCCAGATTCTGGAAAGGTGAAGTGATTCTATAGTTGAATTTTGGATGAACAAGACCTTACCATGTATATTAATTGGCACACATAGAGAATTAGGATTATAGAGTATCCTAAGCACAGAATTTTTTTAAAGTGCCAGAATATCAAAAAAAGATAAAACCCTACTCAAATATTAAAGCATGAAAACAATATATTCACATGGCTTAAAATTTTAAAAGTACTTTAAAACATTTTTCTTCCCATCTTTTCCCCTCCCCAACAGGCAACCAATATTATCAATGTTCTAGTGTAGTTTATAGAGGTATTTTAAGCATATATATGTAAATTCTCGTAAACGCATTTTTCTTTTTTGTACAAATGGCAGTGTATTAAACACATGTCCTACACCTGGCAAATTATCTTGCCCATCATTATATATCCATACATAAGGGATCACTCTTTTTGCTTTTCCTTTTTCAGTGGCTCCAGATTATTCTACCATATGGATGTGCCATTGTTTATTTTGCTGTTTCCCCACTGATCAATATTTAAGTTGTTTTCAATCTGTTGCTTCTACAACCAATGATGCATTTTAATAACCAAATACATACATCATATCCCTGTACCAGAATATGTGAGTGACAATTCCTAAAGGAGGAATCGCTAAAGCAAAGGGTGTAAAAGCACTTGTAACTTTGATAGATATTATGAAACTGCCCTTTATGCAGGTTATTTCATTTTATACTGTTTTCCCATGGTGTGTTATAAAACGTTTTGATATTTGTCAACTTAATAAGTGGGAATGGTATTTTAATGTCATTTTAAATCTCATTGATCTCCTTGTGAGTGAAGATGATGATATTCTCATATATTCTTATGTTTTGCCCATCTTTTCTTTTTTATTGATTTGTAGGAGCTCTGTATACAGTAGGCAAATCAATCTTTTATCCCAGATATATTTCTCAGTTTGTCATTTGTCTATTTACTTGTTTTGGGGGGTATTAACCACACTGGTTTTTAAAAAGTTCTTCATAAAGTCAGACTTGTCAGTCTTTTGTATTTTGACTTCTATGTTTATGTCATACTTAGAAAGGTCTTATCCGTACCTATATATATTCTTTTATTTCCTATTTAAATTTATGGTTTAATTTTTACAATTAAACCTTTGACCCACTTAAAATTTATCCTGGTGTGATACAGACAGCAATGGATTCAACTTAATTTTTTCCCTAGGTGGTCACTTAGTTGTCTCCCCACATGTTGAATAATCCACTTTTCCCAAATGACAATACTTGAATGTTTTAATCATAGCTATATAATCTGTTTCACAGGGTTAGTTCCTCCTTACTTTTCTCCTTCAGAATGTTTTTGGCTGTATTTTCTTGTTTAATTTCCATATACAAACTTTAATCAGCTAGTCTAGCTAAAAAAAAGATTGATTTTTTAATTGGAATTGTATAATTTTTATGGATAAACTTAGGAGAGAATTGATATCCTTGTATTATTGATACAACCTTTCCATTTGTTCACATTTCTTTTGTGTGTCTCAGGAGCATTTTGAAGTTTTCTTTATGTAAATCTTGAACTTCTTAGCTTTATTCCTAGTAATGTGTTATATTTCTTGTTGTAGCTTTTGTAAATGGGGTCCTTTTCCTCCATTACTTCTTTTAATTGGATCTTTTTGTATGGGTGAAGATTTTGATTTCTGAGTATAAGTCTCATTACCCAGCCACATTACTGAGTTACCTTATTGTTTTTTATTTTATTTTCTTGAGTTTTCCAGATATACAATCAAATTATTTGAAATTAAGGTTAATTTTGTCTTCTCCTCCTTTCTAATATTTTATACCTGCATTTTTTCTCTTGTCTAATTGCATTGGCTAACATGCCAGAAGTTTTAATTCATTTACTCAGACTTAGAGAAGTATATACATTTAAATTGAAGATCTGTGATTTCATGAAACATGTAACCTGCAATCCATCCCTTCACCAGGACCACAGAGAAGGCTGAACTCTAGGAAGAGGGTCTGAGCAAAAGGAAAATCTGGACAAAGAAAGCCCTGTATAAACTCTGAGCCAATAGGCAAAAATCCCCTCCCAACCAACCACCTTGTCTCTAGGGAGGGCAAAGACTGATACTAATGTCTTTGCTGACCTCTTCTGGCTAATATGAAGTCAGACAGAAGATGGATGATTTGATTATTTTTCCTAAGGGTTTTCCTGGACTGTCTGTCTGAAAAGATTTTTCAATATCCCAAAAGTTATTTTTAAATTTCATACTTTTCTTTAATCTCCTGCCTCTTTCTTTTCTTCCCTCTCTTTTATAAAACTTCCAAATCCTTAGTCCCCTTTTCCTCCTTCAGATTTTTGGCTGTTTCCACATCCCTGTATCCACAAGTATTATCTCTGACTGACTATTTCTGAACTCCAAACTCACACAATCCTTGGAATAGGGCAATTGGGAAGTCCATGGTCACCTTGGTTGGAGCAGTTTCGCTGGGCAATGAGGAGGAGAATCCTTCTTGCTGTGGGTGAAGAAATGAATGGAAAGTATGGAAGTAACAACAGTGGTTGTTAGTTCTATTTCAGGAAACTTGGTGATAAAGGAAAGATAAGATTGAGTGGTAACTTAATGGTTAAGAAAGAAGAAAAGTACATTCATTCATTCATTCATTCGTTCATTGTCTAGGGTGTGAGGTGGCCATGCAAATGCACCTCTAGTATCTAATGGTGGGGACTGTAACTGGGGGGCAGCCCCAGCTGCTGTGCCTTGAAATGCTTCCCTGTCTGCATTGCAACCCTGCATCTCATGGCTACTCCCTGCTGATGACTGTGGATGGCAGGGGCACTAAAGCAGGTCTGTTCCTGGAACATTTAGGACAGCTCAGATGGGTGACTTAGGCCCAAGAACAACTCAATGGCCTTGTTGAACTTCGTTAGGACTGCGCTGCAGTGTCAGACTCTGTCACACAACCTTCTCACCTGCTCTCTCTCCTTCACAATGCTCATACCTGCATGACAATCTGATGGCTCTCCCTGACTCCCCTTTCTTCCTCACAGGCATTTTTCCTAAGAAATCTCTTGGACTTCTGATTCTGCTTGGTGTCTACTTCTTGGAGGACCCAGTCTAACACAGAGTGGAATAACCTTGAGCGGGTTTGAAGGTTATGAGCAGGGGTGGAAGAAGAATATTTGATTCCCCATCGTCTTTCCTGCAGATTCCTTTCCAGACTTTCTAGTTTTTGTCTGTCTGCCAGCCACACGTCCTTCTACCTTATCACAACTTTACTCTTAATATCTTCATTCTCTCTATGGGATCCCTGACCTTGTCCCAACTCTGAACTGTCCACCTAGCTTTCAACCTAAGAAAACCAAAGTCGTCTAAGTAAAACTGGTGGACTCCAAGGTGGGCAGCATCAGACCCTCCCATGGTTTTGCTTCTATTGGGGAAATGTTGCTCATTTTCTGATGGCCTATATGACATATTGAAAGGGTCCTTTTCATTGTCATAGAATTTCAAAGGCTAAAGCCCCAGAAATAGGTGTTAAGGTACCACAAATCCTAAAGGAGAAGTATCAGACACAACTCTGCAAGACTTACTAAAACTGGAATGATCTTCTAGGGCGCCTGGGTGGCTCAATCAGTTAAGCATCTGACTCTTGGTTTTGGCTCAGGTTGTGGTCTCAAGGTCATGGTCTCAGGTTGTGGGATTGAGCCCTGCTCAGCGAGGAGTCTGCTTCTCTCTTTCGCTCTCCCTCTCCCTCTGCTCCTAACCCCCCCCCCTCAAAAATAAATAAATAAATAAAATCTTTTTTAAAAAATGGAATGACCTTCATTTCACCACCAAGCCAGGCTATAAAGACAAAAGACAACAGTTACTAGTGGGAAGAAATTCAAAGGGGTAGAGTTCTGTAGTCCCTGCTCTCCCCACCCCCACACACCCTAGGCAGGTAAAGGCACTCTCCAAGATGAAACCACCATATTGATTAGAAGTGCAAGAGTGGTGTGTTACTTATCACACTCCTTGGTTGGATGCAAAACGCCACAGACCCACACTGGTGCCACTAGAGGAGCAGCATGGTGACAAAATTCTAGAAAGAAATGAATACCTATCCTCAGATTTTGAGAGAGCTTTTCCTCATCAATGATGAGGCATGATAACATCCTCATTAATGATGAGGATGATAACGAGCCTGCACTCCTATCATTGATATAGCAAAGGGGGCAAGTGGATACCTCAGAAGGTATGAGCCATCTTGAAGTGTCCTGCTCCAAGAGGGCTACCTCCTTGCATGAGGACATCCTGGCACTGAGAGGCTCTAAGTTGAACAAGCAGAGCAGGAATTGGAGAGGGAGTCACTAAGCGATGAAATGCACATGTTCTTTCAGGATATCTAAAGAATCCAAGAATGTACCCAGTGAGAACCCCTGCCCCACAAAGGGCATCAGCAGGTAAAGAAAAGGATGAACAGCTCCAGGCAAGTAGAAGGACTGCAGTCCCTTTCTCCTAACCTCCTCTTCCCTGTCCTGACACCAGAAGACTCAGGGCAGGGATAGAGAATTGGAGTAGACCAGCAAGGAGGAGTGAGAGAGCAAACCATTCCTGCTCTCCACCTGCAGGTCTCTGAGATTCAGGTCAGACATGACCAGGGGAGAAGAAAACCTTTAAATGACATGAAACATTGAAGTTCTAATATAGACTAGGATGCATGGTTTAGCACCTAATAATAGGTCTTCATGAACAATATGAAGCTGTTTTTGTAAGAAAAGTGACTGGAAAATTGTAGGATCTGCCCTAAATGTCACAAAGAAGAAGGGAAGGGAGATCTCATGGAGGGTGTTGGAAGCAAAGGTTGAAAGAAAAATAAAGCCATTTCTTATTTCTATCCCATTAAATTTAGCTCATCTAATAAGTTGGCTACATATACTTTGAGATGTCTTTATACAAAAAAGCAGCGATTAAAAGGACCACCTTAACCAAGTTAATCGTAGTTAGGCCCTTTTAAGGGAGCTCTGTGTCTTATTCCTAAGTCATGTCATTCTTTAGGGACAAGGATATTCTAGTACCGGAGCTTCCTCCAATTTTGTGGACAATCTAACCGTGTGGCCCTCATGGATCACTGTAATCTCTAAGACCATGGGGCTCAGACAGGGGAATAGGCAGATTCCCTCTTCTTTTAATCTCAAGAAGCATCCCTTGTGACTTGTTTTTGATACTGCAAAACCAGCCACGTTCATTCTCATCTGGCCAAAGCTGTGTATATTCAGGAAAATGAAAAGCATACTGTTCTATTTAATTATCATGTATAATTTTAAATATTAGCTAGTTACAATAAATTAATGGTTGCTTGGCAACGAAAGAAAGAGCTGAGATTTTGAAAGGAAGTACTCTATTACTGTTTAAATCAGAACAGCAAGATTTGTGGAAACATCCTGAGTTCTGTTGAATTCTTTACGATGGAACAAAAACCTGGGACAGACAAAGGGGGAAACAAGGGAACACTCACATTTTATAGCTTTAGTTAATTTTAGGAGAGTAGAGAGGAAGTAAATTGCATCTCATCTCCTAGCTTGGAGTAGAACTGCCCAATTTGAGAACAAGTACTAATTAGCTGAAAGTAAAGCTCAGCTGTGACTTGGCTAAAAATGGGATCTCTTGCAAAAATGTACTGTAAAACTGAGTGCGGTGAATCTGATTCACTTTGCATGTGAAAACTGGACTCATACTGACAAAACAACATGTGGGAAAAGAGTTTTAGAGCATTTTCAAAACTTTAAGGCATTTGGTTGGAGAAATGACCAGCTAGCTTGCCCATAATATATACAGAAATAAAATCCAGACTGGCATTTTTGGCTCAGACTCTTTTGCTGAGGGTGTCTCCAGATAACATTAACTTGATTGGCTAAGGGTTGATCTAATAACCAAGAAAAGGATCTGGGAATAAGAACAACATTTTTTAATAAAAGAAAGAGATGGGAAACAGACTCTGGATAATTTGGAAGCTTTTCAAGAGGGTTTTGGAAATCCATACAAACCCTGGACAAAATTTAAGCAATCATTTTAAAGCTTACATTAGTAGTCACTCAAAACTATTCAAATGACTGAATGGTGAATTAACACATATTTTATTTTAAAAATCCTCTTTTTTGACTGAATTGCAAATTCTATTGGAACAAGCAATATGATTGATTATGATGTTTAAATTAATTAACCTCTTGTGACTTTCTCCATCAGCCATACAAATATAACTTTCTATAATGTTGGAGGCTTAATAAATTGATGTTAACATTTGGTCATCGTGCACGTGGATAATATACTCTGGAAAGATATAGAAGATGGTGGCAAAAAAGGCATGCCTTAAGGAGGGGGAACTGGAAAGCTGGGGAGGGAGGGAGAGAGATTGCTTTTCACTTGTTCTTTTTTTTTTTTTTTTAAAGATTTTATTTATTTATTTGAGAGAGAGAGAATGAGAGACAGAGAGCATGAGAGGGAGGAGAGTCAGAGGGAGAAGCAGACTCCCTGCCGAGCAGGGAGCCCGATGCGGGACTCGATCCCGGGACTCCAGGATCATGACCTGAGCCGAAGGCAGTCGCTTAACCAACTGAGCCACCCAGGTGCCCCTTCACTTGTTCTTTTGTTTCCATTTGATTTTCACTTGCTCTTACAATTTTGTACTTTTTAAACTTTATACCATATGGATGTATTAATAATTCAACAAAGAAATACAATTTAAAATAAACATTAAAATTAAATTTTAAGTGCATGTAGTTCAAAGAAAAACAATATGATGTAGTAGGAAGAACAGGATCTGGAATTATAGTCCTGAATTTGAATCCCATATTGGCCTTTGGGTACTTAGACAGCATGCGCAAGTTATTCAGCATCTCTGCCTCTCCTTTTTCCTTAGCCTTAACCTAGGGCAGAACACTTCATTTACATGGTGGTGGTGAAGATGAGGCAGCAAAGTCCCCATGACAGATCTGCTCCATGGTGTGGACTTCACAGACTGTGGTTACATTATTAATAGCACTCAATATATTCATAAAAACAGTTTAATGTATACCATGCACAATCTCCACAGAGACAATAAACCCAGTTAAATATGTATCTGAGAACTTGATTTTCTCAGACATAACAATTTGGGTTTTATAGTTCTAACTATGGCCCCAATATTTGTCCCCAGGTCCTCAGGTCTTCTGGAAGGAATCAATATAATATTGAATCCCCTTCACTTATTCTAATTTCTTCAGGCCGTAGTTCAATCCAGCTTTTAACAATTAGTTAAATTCTGTTTTCCTATTCATGGAAATAAACTCTGTTATCATTCTCAGGTAGTGAGTCTCTCTGTTTGTGGATCTTCCTCAATTTCTGAAAATCTAGTGTGCTTCAGAAATGTCTACTATTTTCAAGTTTTCAAAAACGGTCCCCCAATTTTTCTTTTCTTTTTCTTTTTTCTTTCTATTTCTCCTCCCTCACTCCATTCTTTCTTACTTTCATTCTTTCTTCCTTCCCTGCTCCGGAAAGTGAGCATATGCTCTGGTTCTCACTTTTTCTTATGACATCATCCCTGGAATACAATAGTTTGTTGCAAGACAGCTCCCAGGTATCACCGCTGAATTATTCAGAGCCGCCACTAGGTGGAGGTGTAGACACATTTCTGAGAAGGGGCACACCTGTGAGACTCGGCAATTGTGGTCTCTGAAGGTTCTGGCTCTGGATTTTGAAAAGGGTGGGCGGTAACATTAGTTGTTTATTAACATTAATTTACTTGAAAAAATGAGATAAATATAATGAAGATACCTATAATCAAGCAGAAACTATCTCAAACAAAAGGCTTCTCATATCACCTCTGGTCTCTCTAGCCAACGGCGTTCAGATTTTAGTTAAGCATCTGAGTCTCAGCGCATTTGGCTTTCCTTTTCATTCATCCCATAACGTGCTCCTCTGGGCACCTCATATTCACACATCTGTATAAAGTACATAGTGCCTTTTTGCACACTGTGAAGGACTTCAGGGCGCATACTTTGGGCGTGTTATTGGTCTGCGGGTCACGTGCAACCTGAGCCAATGTAATGCAGGATGTGAGCTGCTCAGGAGAGGCGGCACGCAGGACTCTCTTACATGGTAACAGATTATGAAAACTCTCTACTTGACACTAAAAGGTATAAAATGGATTGTTTTAACAGTCCGTAGTAAGAAAATTCATACAAAACTGCAGAATCAGCAGTTTCTCAATGGGTGGGCATTTCATTTATCAAGCAGCAGCTGCATACATTGAAACTTGGCCCTATTACTGATGCAGTGTGTTGGCGATGCTTGGTGCGCACATATTTGCGAGCGCTTTGCAATAACACTGGTTGGGAAGGAAGCACCAAATAGACATGAGTTCAATTACAACTTCTGTCTCTTTCAAACTGTGTTTCTTTTTTTTTTTAATTTTATTATGTTATGTTAGTCACCATACAATACATCATTGGTTTTTGATGTGGTGATCCATGATCCATTGTTTTTGTGTAACACCCAGTGCTCCATGCAGTACATGCCCTCCTTAATACCCATCACCGGGCTAACCAATCCCCCCCCCCTCCCCTCTAAAACCCTGTTTGTTTCTCAGAGTCCATAGTCTCTCATGGTTCATCTCTCCCTCCAATTCTGCCCCCCCCCCCCATTTTTCCCTTCCTTCTCCTAATGTCCTCATGAGATCTGGAGGTGTGTTCTCAGCAATGGTGGTATTTGTTGCTAAACAGTAAATTTCACTCTTACACAGTTTTGCTGTGTCTGTGATATTTAAAGACATTCTTTATCCTTTCCTATTGGACCCCATGTTTTCTGTCCTTTTGCCCGCCAGCTGAGCTAGCTGTCCCAGGATTTTGCCTACATTTACTCTCCCCAGCTGCACCAACCCAGCCTCTGCTCCTCATGCCCAGGCCCTGCCTCCATGAATCTTCCCTTTGCTTCTGTATGGAGTCATCCTTTTGAACATCAAGTACTTTCCTTTGTACCCAGTCAAGTCCCCTGCTGCCTGTCTCTTTTCCTTTACAAGTTTCATGATCTTAAGTTATCTTGATATCTATTCACCATCTACTCCATCTCCTTCATCTCTCCAATTTCCTATCTGAAATTACACCAACACATTATACTTTTATTTTAACTTAAAGGGGAAGAATCATCATTATAACCCCCATGTAAATAAGAGATTGGCCAATTTATCATATCACTAAATGTGGGCAACTTTTCCTAATTCTTTTTTTGTTTTTCAATCTCCCTAAACTTCTAACACCTTACTTGTGCACACTGACTTCTTTCAACATGTTTATTTGGATAATTCACCCCATAGTTCAGCAAGGTCTACCAGACAGCTTACATGCTGCCTCCCTCTGTCACACACAATATTCTAGAAACATCACTTCATCAACACCACCTTCCTCTCTTAAGAGGCCGAAATCATCACAGCAACATTTTTGGTGTGGTCCCCTTTTTCCTTAATGTGGCTTGGTCCTCAAGTGTCCCACTTAAAAGGAAACAGATCTCATACACTTAGAAAGAACAGAACAACTATCACTAGGCTTGGCAGGTAGAGGTTATCTCTGCACTGTGGACCCTAGTCTCCCCAGCCTCCTGCTCCCTAAGAGAGGGCTCATCCTAATTTGAGTCTGTGGTCCTGCCTATAGATCAATCAACAGACCTCTTCATCTATCAACAGTCATCTGTTTGGTTTTTTTCTTTCATATTTTAGCTACACTTCTGTTCCCTGGAAAATTCTTTCTAGGATTTGACCATGGATCTTTCTTGATTTCCATGATTTCTAAGCAACCTAAGCAATTTGCAGGGTTTGTTACCATGAACCTGCCTGTTCAGTATATACTCTGCCTTGCACTTTTGCTCCTCAGTCCACCTTCTGCCTTATAATTTGGCAGACACAAGTTTAATTTCTGGCATGAACACTGACTATGTGAATTTGGACAATGATTTATGTAAAAGAAAAGCCTAGATAATCTCAGTTCCACTTTGGCATTGATTGAAGATTTTTTATGGACCTGTTCCTTTAAATATCATATTTTTAATTTTCTCCAACTTCCTCAGGGGTCAACCCTGTAATATTCAGGGAGGTTGGATATCTGACCTGGGGTCACACAACTCAGAAATGGTAGAGCAGAAACTTGAACCTAAGTCTGGTTATAAATTTCATGTTTCTCCCATCTTCCAAAGGCAAGAGAGGATTCAGGAAAAGAATTGGGGCTCCCGGGAAAGCTTCTCTTCTGCATTTATAGCTTCTCTAACTGGAGCAGTTTTCTACTCACATCTTGGAGTGTTCCAGGAGGCTCTAGGAAGGTAGCTCATATGTGAAAGAGAAATAATGTAATCTGGCAGAAGCCAGTTATTTTCTAGAATCCAAACTTCTGAGGGGGAAGTGCCCGCTTACAAGATGGCCTTCTGAATGTTCTCGTGGTTGATTGAACACCAGCTGCGTCCACTCTGAAACGTCTATTTAACATGACTAGGAATACATGCCAAGAGATTAACCTTGAAGGAAGTCAGGTCCAGTTGAAAATGAGTATAAAAACAAAAGGGATTTCCCATTTTCTGCCTGATAATGCTCACTTTTCTTTTCAAGCATGAAATCAAACATGATTGATTCTGAGAATCAGTCCTTTATTTTACTCCCTCCTGGCTGAGTTGGAGGCTCTCCCTCTATGCTGACACACTCCCCTGTGCATGACTCTGTGGGGGACCCTATCACAGTGTGCTGCTCCCTGAATCAACCCCTTCCTCCTTGCACTGTGAGCTCTTCAATGGAAGAGCCTGGACCTCATCTCTGAATTCTCAATGCCTAGCATAGGGCCTGATGAAGAATGAGTGTTCATTTGCAGTTTGTGTGTGTGAAAGAGGGAGAGAGGGAGGAGGAGGGGGAGATGGAGGAGCGAAGAGAGTTTGGAAATCGGAAGGGTGGAAGAGGAAAGGAAAAGAGAAGAGAGAAAGAGGGAAAATGGAAAAGAAAACAGAGAAGGAAAAAAAAGTTAAAAATAGATGAATCCAGTGAAACTACTCTGAGATATTTGGATCCAAACTCCATTAATTACCTGGTTCCCACATGTTTCCCTAATAAGGGACGGTGCTTTACATCCTGGAGTATAAGCTTCAATTCATACCATATCCAAAGCTCTCATCTGAGTATTCCCCTTTCTTTAGGGATGGTTACCCTAAATGGCTTTAGGGGCAAGTCTGGGAAAATCACACTGAATATACCTGCTGTGGTATCACGGGATCCTACCTCTAGTGCTTCACACTCCAGCACTTCCCACTTTTTTATCCACACCATTTTATATGATACTGGAGCTGAGAGCTGGTTCAAATCTGGAGACTGGGCGAAGGGATCATGACTCCATTCGAGTAGCTGATCTGAGCCTTTACCTTCATTCTTGATTTCTTTCAATTATGTACACTAAGCAGTACTCTTGTTGGTTGCCCATATATCTTGCCCCATGAACACTGTGTTCTGTTTGCCATATCCAAAGATGTAGTTCAAACTCCACCTGTTTGCCATTTTGACCTTGCTGCTTAATAGAGGAAGTATGTGCACTCTGCATCAGACAGTTAAGTGCTGCCATGTGGCCTCTCCTACTCTGGTACGTGTATCCCCTTATCATTAGGAAGCCCAGTTCTGTAACAGCATCTCTTAACAACAGCCTTAGCTGATGTCCTCCCTAACCATAGTTTTATCACCTTACTGAGCAGAGTATCCTCCAAGCCTCCCTCCCAAGCAATATGGCCAACTGGTGGTTTCTCAGTCTTATATAATAGCCCCATTATACATTTCTACTTTTCCAAGCCTTTTAATTCCTTCCTTCAGAGTCTTTGAAGGCAATTTTTGGCATTTCTACTTAATTTAATGAAGGCTGTCACTTTTTTCAAAATTCTTTGAGTCAGAAAATAGCATATATTAGACCTTTTCCCCAGCACCCTTGGGAAGGTTTTAATCCTGAATGATGGGGGAGTGGCTCCATATCAACACACTCTCTCTTACTCAGATTTAAGTTCCAATTACTTCTTTGATCCACCACCCTCTAGACTCACTCTTGGGCAGGCTTTTCCAGTGCCCGCTAGTGCATGTTAGTCAGTTCTTGCAGAAACTTTGATGTGTTATCGCTCTTCTGTTAGCAGTTTAAGCTCTTCCCTAGTTTATGTGAAGATTAAACCTAATTTATGAATCTGGTGGAAGGAGAAGAGATGGATACAGATCCTGAGGAAGATAACGTTGTCTTGTAAGGCCTGTGCCTTATCTGAGCTCTTATAATCCTAAAGGAAGGGAGGGAGCATATCTTCCAACAGGGGAGTGCATCATTTCTGCAGATCAAGAGAGTTCAGAGGAATCTGGGTGTTCAAAGCTCTCAACTATATCTACCTCAAAATCATCATACTGAGACTGAGGGGTCCCACTCATATCCTATCAGGGCCCTGTCTTTGGAACAGTAGAGTTGACAAGGCTGAATGAGCCTTCTTTGAAATGACATTACTTTTATAATTAAATTCTGTATCTGTTCTTCACTCTGTCAGTCTTCTGACTACGGAGAGTGAATGTCTCTTTAATGTTGCCAACGAGGGCCCTGGGCCCTAAGTCTCACACTTAGCTTTAAATAGAGCTGAGCCTGCCATTTTCTCTCCTCCACAATGGCACTTCACAAAATCTACCAAATTCCATAGTCCTTACAGCTACTATTTTCCACAAACCTCTCAGACACTACTCTACCAGAGTGAAAAATCTTCACAATTGCATTTAATTTATCACTGTAATCATTCTAGGGCCTACGGAAACTGTCAGTGATTGACATCTGACCAACAAGTGATCCATCTCCAGACTCCCCTCATTTGTGTCTGCTTTCAAGACCACTTCCAATACCAACTGCTTTAGACTGGGTTCCTTAGAAATGGTCTAGGACAGGGATTCCTGAGTAAGTGATTTATGGTGCGAGTGCTCCGGAAAGGAAGAGCAGGGAAACAGAACAGGGCAAGGAAAGAAGGCTAATTAAAGATGTGGTCTCAACTGGGGGCTAGTTCAGCCTGGTCCCATAGGACTTTTGACAAAGTAATTGCTCCACAGAGTTGGTCTCATGTTGAGACAAATGTAATGGCTTTTTGTATCTCTCTGTCAGTCAGTCTTTCTCAGGAGAAGGGGAGGTTATAAACTTCCTGCATGAGGGGGCTCCTGTCCAGCCAAGGGCAATTCTCTGAAGGAGGAGCAGTGGGCTGCAGCCAACTCTCACAGTAGCTGGGGGACGGGTTCAGTGAGCTGGTAGAGGAGATGCTGAGAAGGGGGTGCCAACACTTCCATTTCCACAACAACTTCCAAAAAGTCACTTAGGAGAAGACATATTTTTTATATCTAGTGAGAGACAGATCTCATATACAAATGGAATTGTCTTAAGTAACTAGAGAGGAGATTCCAACAACAAGCAAACTTTCAAGGGAATTGTAGATAAATTATTTAATTGCTTGTGTGTGTAAGGTTAGAGCCAGATTAATCTTTATAAAGTTAGAACAGTTTTTGTTGTCTTCAGCACAGTTGTTAACATCCTATTCTTAAAAATGAATAGAAGATAAAAGTAAGTTTTTTTTAAAAGTTTAATCCCACTCTCTTAATTCTAGAGAAAAGAAGTCTTTAGTTAGTGGTGAAAGAGAGAAAACAGACTCAAAACCTGGTCAATTTTCAAAGAATGGTATTTAGTAACAAGCATATGGAAGAAGATGCCTAGAAGTCCAGGGAAATAAAGGGAACATTGGTATACGTGGGTGATTTTGTGGGAAACCCTGTTTTAAACCATGCATATTTGTGGCCTTGAGATTAATAGAAAATAAATTTGGGGAAAAGGGTAGTGAAAAAATGTTTCACCAAAACTAGACTGTCTCAGCATACTAAGGACAATGGCCAGGAGATAGGGGATTATCCTTCATACAAATATATCTATGGCTAGAGAAAGGAAAGGTAAACAATGTCAAAAACAGTTGCAATAGCACTGTGAAGATTTTAAAACATTTCACAAATATAAAGTATCCAGGTGATTACTGTATTCTGTTAAATCCAATAATGTATATATCCAGTCTAGATACTCTAAGACCAAGACACAGCAGCCCACCACTAAAGGAATTTGAAGCATCTGGTTCACTAAAGGCAACAAAATACCCCCAATCCAGCTCAACTTCCTCATCATGTTAACTGAACCCCTCAAACTTACAACTGGACCAAAGAAGAGGTTTGCCTATTTCCAGGCATAAATACTATTTACCTCAGACTCAACTGTTCTACATATAGTGTATAGCATTTCATTTAAAAACATATGAGACACACACACACACACACACACACACACACACGAAAAATAACCCATTTTTAAGAGGAAAGGTCACATAACTAAACTCAGAGCAGATCGATCCAGGTATTGGAACTATCAATGAGAGACCTTAAAACAACTGTGATTAACAGGGGAACTTGGCTAGTTAAACAAGCATAATTTGTGGGAATTATAATTTAAAAAACCACTTAAAGTCCCTGGAAATTGTACTAAAGGCATATATTAAATGAAGAAATGTTTATTCAAGAGAATCTGGCCAGAACAGCAAGAGTCTGTGGCACTTGAACCATGACCCAACACCTTCCTCCCCCTTTCCAATTCAGTATGATGGAAACTCCACTCCAGGCAGGTACAGACAAGAACAGTGGGCTCCCTTACCCCCAGCTTCAAGTTAAGGGCTATGGCATTTTCCCAAAAGAGGCAGGGGTCTGCCTCTTCCTTCCCCACAACTACATGTTGCAGAAGCTCATTTCTAGGACAGTGCAGAATATGGGTCTGGGACTCCCTGCTTTACTCAGTTTCCATTCATAGAACAGAGGCTCTACCTCAGGAGCAGCACATTGAGAATATGAGGACCCCAATCACCTTTCCACAAGCTCACTCATAGGGCAGAGTTTCCAAAGCAGGAAAGGCAAGCCAAGAAGTTCAAAAACTATTGCTATTGCCCAGCACCCTACGACTAAAGCAGGGGTATCACTTAGAAAGGATTGCACCACTGTCTGTAATCCCAGTTACACAGTCATGGTTCAGATATTTTTCCCAGTGGGAGAGCCAGCTCTGAAGGTATTTGAAACAGTGTGAGCAATTTCAAGCCTAAGGGTTCTTTCCAAAAATAATAAAGGTTTTGGTGGTGAGCAAAGGAGGAGTCTGGTAACTTCATAAGTGATACAAAGAAAAGTATAGGGCAGTTAGTTTAACATAAAGGAACAGAGAAAGAGACAGCTAAGAAATGCCCTCCTAGGGTCAGAATAAATGTCAGACTCTGACCTCAAAAATTACCTCTGTAAAGGAATCCTAAATTAATTGGATCAGACTATGAAGCAATTTATGCCCCAGGACATTGTCAAAGACAATAGAAGAATTAGCCAGCAGTCAGTAGAGCCTGATGACTGGGTGTGATCAGGGAAAGAGACAGACAAAGAGAATATTGTTAAAACCACTGTTACATCAGGGAGACTGTGTATATGCTTAAGACTGTGGCCTTTAAGGAGTGACACCAGAGGGTACACATTGCCAGGGAAATGGACTTCACTAAAATAGTCCAGCCAGGACACTAAACAAATCAACAAGCAAACTATAGCAACAAGCCCCTGAGGTGGGGTACCAGTATCCAGAGTGTTACCATATAGTATCTAAAATGTCTAGAATGTCTAGTTTTCAACGAAAAATTACAAGACATGCAAAGAAACAAGAAAGTATGACATACACAGCAGGAAAAGCACACAACAGAAGCTGCTTATAGAGGGGCCAGCTATCACATTTAACAGTCATAGACTTCAAAGTAGCCATTATAAATATGAAAGTAGCCATATATATATGTTCAAGGAACCAAAGGAAAATACTGTTTAAAGAAGTAAAGGAAGATATGTTGACAAAATTTCTCCACATACAGAATATCAAAAAAGAGATCAAAATTTAAAAAAAATCAAATGGAAATTCAAGAGTTGAAAAGTATATGTGAAATTAAAAATTCAGTAGAAGAGCTCAACAGTAGATTTTTTTTTTTTTAAGATTTTATTTATTTATTTGAGAGAGGGAGACAGAGCACATGAGAGGGGGGAGGGTCACAGGGAGAAGCAGACTCCCTGTTGAGCAGGGAGCCCGATGCGGGACTCGATCCCAGGACTCCAGGATCATGACCTGAGCCGAAGGCAGTCGCTTAACCAACTGAGCCACCCAGGCGCCCTCAACAGTAGATTTTTAACTGATAGAAAAATAAATTAGTAAACCTGAAGACAGAGCAATAGGAATTATGAAACACAAAAACAGAGAGAAAAAATAATGATGAAAAAACCTCAGAGAAATATGGGACTCCATTAAGTTCACTAGCATATATATAATGAGAGCACTAGAAGCATAGAAGAGATAAAAAGGACAGTAAAAAAATATTTAAAGAAATGATGGTTAAATATTTTCTGAATTTTAATACCATTAATATACACACCCAAAAAGGTCAATGAAATCCAAGTAAAGTAAATTCAAAGGAGTCCACAAACTAAAACATAATGATACATTTTCTAAATGACAAAGAAAAAAAATTCGAAGTAGCAAGAGAAAAACTGTTTATGTACAAGAGGATCCAATAAGGTTAACTGCTGACTTCTCATTGAAACATTTAAGACCAGAAGGCAATGGGATGCATGCTGAAAGAAGAAAAAAAACATGGTCAATAACTATGTTGTACACCTAAAATTAATATAACATTGTGTGTAAACTATACTTAAATAATGAATAAACAAACAAATAAATGCATAGTCAATCAAGAATCTTATATCCACAAAACTATCTTTCAACAGTGAAAGTAAAAGAAAGATATTGCCAGATAAACTAAAACAGAGATTTATGGCTAGCCGACCCTTCTTACAAGAAATATTGAAGAGGGGCACCTGGGTGGCTCAGTCGGTTGAGCAACTGACTCTTGATTTTGGCTCAGGTCACGATCTCAGGGTCCTGGTATCGAACCCTGCATCAGGCTCCACACTCAGCAGGGAGTCTGCTTGGGATTCTCTCTCTCCCTCTCCCTCTGACCCTTCCCTCCACCTTCTCTAAAATAAATAAATCTTAAAAAAAAAAAAAAAAGAAATACTGAAGAAACCTCTTCCAGTCAAAAGCAAATGACCTCAGGCAGTAATTAGAATCCATACACATGCAATGAAACAGCACTGGTAAAGGTAATTCTGTTAATGATAAAAGACAGTATAAGTGTATATTTCTTCCCCTGCCTTCTACTAACTGATTTAAAAAGCAACTGTATAAAACAATAAGTACATAGGTGTATCATTGAGTGGATAACATAAAGAAATGTAATATATTTGCCAATAACAGCATGAAGGAGATGGGTAGAGGCAGAGCTGTTTTGGAGAAAGACACCAAATGGCAACTTGAATCTGAGGAAAAAATGAAGAGTACTAGAAAAGGTAAATAAGATTAATATAACAAATGCTATAAATATATACTAGCTCTCCTTTTTTCTCCCAGGTTCTTTAAAATATATATAAAGTAAAACATTAAAAAAAATAAAAATATATAAAGTAATAATTACAACAATGTATTGCTAAGTTTGCAACTATATGGGCACATGTAATAACAGTAAGAAAAGGAGGAAGGGGAGAGAGCTACATAGGAGTAATATTTCCCTAGCTAACTGGCATTGTTAGTATAAATCCGAAGTAAATTCTAAGTTAAGATGAACACGGTGAGCTATAGAGCATCACCTTAAAAAAACATAATTTAAAAAGTTTTAAACTTTAAAAAGAAAACAATCAAGATATCAAAATAAAAAGCTTTTCCACAGTGAGGAAAGCCATCAACAAATTATAAAGGCAACCTACTGAATGGGAGAAGATAGTTGCAAATGATGTATCTGATAAGGGGCTAATATCTAAAATATATTTTAAAAACAATACAATTCTACACCAAAAGACCCAAATAATCCAATTTAAAAATGGATAAAGAACCTGAACAGACATTTTTCCAAAGAAGACATTCCGATGGTCAACAGACACATGAAATAATGTTCCACATTACTAATTATCAGGGAAATGCAAATTAAAACCACAATGAGATATCACTTACACATGTCAGGATGGCTAAAATAAAAAAATACAAGAAATAACTAATGCTGGCAAGGACATGAAGAAAAAGGAATGCTTGTGCACAATTGGTGAGAATGTAAATTAGTATAGCCACTGTAAAAAACAGTATGGAGTTTCCTCAAAAAATTACAAGTAGAAATACCATATAATCCAGTAATTCCACTACTGGGTATTTACCCAAAGAAAATGAAAACACTGGGGTGCCTGGGTGGCTCAGTTGGTTAAGCGTCTGTCTTCAGCTCAGGTCATGATCTCAGGGTCCTGGGATCAAGTCCCCCATCAGACACCCTGCTCGTTGGGGAGCCTGCTTCTCCCTCTCCCTCTGACACTCCCCCTTGCATGGTCATGCTCTTGTTCACTTGCTCTCTCTCTCAATTGAATAAATAAAAAACGTTTTTTAAAAAAAGAAAATGAAAACACTAATTAGAAAAGATACATGCATCCTTATGTTTATTGCATCATTATTTACAATAGCCAAGATATAGAAGCAACTCAAGTGTCCATCAATAAATGAATGAATAAAGAAGATGTGAGATATATATATATATATATATATATATATAGTATGTGTGGTGTGTATATATAGATAGATAGATATAATGGAATATTAGTCATAAAAAAATGCGCTCTTGTGAGTTGAGACAGCATTGATGGACCTAGAGAGTAATATGCTAAGTGAAGTAAGTCAGACAGAGAAAGACATATACCATATGACTTTACTTATATGTGGAATCTAAAAAATAAGACAAATGAACAAACAAAACAATCAAACAAACCAAAAAAACTCATTACTATAGAACAAACGTGTTTGCCAAAGGAGAGGTGGGTGGAGGGATGGGTGAAATAGATAAGCAGGATTAAAAAGTACAAACTTTCAGTTATGAAATAAATAAGTCATGGAGATGAAAAGCACAGCATAAGGAATAGTCAGTAATATTGTAATAATGTTGTATGGTGACTATACTTATTGTGGTGAGCACTAAGTAATGAATAGAATAGTTGAATCAATACATTGTACATCTGAAACTAATATATCGTTGTATGTTAATTATACTTCAATTTAAAAATAAAGCATACTATAATCCAAATAAATAAATAAAATGTTATACTAGTAAATATTCACTTAATGTAAAAATAATATAACTATGATTAATATGTGAAATAATGTAATGGAAAAGGTGGCCAACATGCATAAATGAGGAGAAATTTCAGCAGAGAAATAAAAACTATAAGAAAGAATCAAATGAAGGATTAAAAAAACATTGCAAGAGGGAAAAAGAATTTCTTTCATAAGATTATCAGTAAACTCAACAAAGCTGAAGAAAGAATCAACAGACTTGAGAATAGGCCATATCATATATGCATAGCATATGTTTCCTAAGTGTGCTACCATCTAATTACTTGGGCCATAATATTTTATAGTCCCACCAAAAATGTATGGAAGTTCCTATTCTCAAGCACTCATTTCAATGCTTAGTATTCCTAGAGGTTTCTTTCTTCCAATCAGATGGAAGTGATATGGTTGATGGCTGAGCAAATTTTGGCAAGTTACTTAACCTCCTTAGGCCTTCATTTTCTCATCTATTAAGTGAACACAATACTACTTACCTCACAGGTTATTGCCAGGATTGAATAAAAATACACAGAAATTACAAGGTACTTAGTATGCAATCAATACTTCATTCTTTCAATATATATTACTCCAGAGCATTCGGCAAAGTTTTTTACATAGTATATATTCAATATAGAAAAATCAATCAAATGATATAAAAGTTATATTCTGTGTCTTTATTGAAAGAAGTTCCTCATGTTCATGGAACAAAATAACAAAGAAGTTAAGAACAAAATTTGGAATTACACAAACCTGTGTCAAATTGCATTTGTTTATTTTTGAAAATTCTTTATCAATATTAATAAAACACTGGAGATATTTCGATTTGGAAAAAAGAAACTAAATATTTTGGTGACTATGCAACAGAAATAAAAGTTTTAACTACATACCACTCCCTTCTTTTTCCTTGTCTCCTAATAAAAAACATTATTATAAAATAAATTTCATATTTTGATTTATATAATATACACCATTATTTATGCATTATTAATGTTGGTTATAGGGAAATACCTGTATGACATAAAACAGAAAAGGTGAATGTCTTCTCAGAGATATGTAATAGATACTAACTGGGTAAGCATTTTATTGTCACCAAGGAACTTTTCCAGAAGAGACACTATTAGAACCTTTCCCAGTTGAAAGTAGCATCATCTCTAACTTTGTTTTAGTTTTGACTATGAACATATAACTAACATCACAAAATATATGTTATGAGGCCAATGTGTAAATCAAATAAAACTGCAATACACAGCATTTGACATATATCAAGGTATACATAGGGCTTATTTTGAGTATAGATAACTCCATATAAATAAGAAGTTCAAATAAATGTCTATAATTAATATTTCTTTTTGAATACCTGAACTGATTAGATATATACTCAGTTGTGAGTAGAGACAAAAAATAAATAGAGCAAGAGGCTACTGAGGTTTCATTGAGTACATAGCAGAGAAGGAGAGGTGTGAGGCATCTGAATTCATTTTTCTGTAGGAGATACTTGCAGCTTGGGAAATTAGAGCCTCCCGTGTGAACATGGAGTAGGCATCCAGGTTGAAAATAAGCTTGGCTTGCAGGGCAGGGTCACAGTGACAGTGTTATGGACTAAAGGTCTATGTCCCCTCAAAATCCATATGTTGAAACCCTGGCACCCACTGCAGCTGTATTGGGAGATGGGGACTCTTAGGAGGTAAATAAGTTGAAAAGAGGTCATTAGGCGGGGCCCGAATCACATGAGATTATGTTCACTATAAGAAAAGACACCAGAGCTTACTGGCTTTCTCACCCCAAACACACAAGGAAACACCAATTAAGGACATAGAAAGGAGCTGGCCATCTACAAGTCAGGAAAAGAGCACTCACCAGACACTGAATTGTCATGAACCTTAATCTTGGACTTCAGAGTCTCTAGAACTATGAGAACTAAATTTCTCTTGTTTAAACCACCAAATGTAGAGTGTTTTATTATGGCAACCCAAGAAGACTAATACAGATAGTAACTTTCCTTCATTCAAAATCAAACACCAAACAAGGACCTCACCTATGGCATAAGAGATGTTTAATGCCCCATCACTAGTTTCTTGACCAGAAACTCTCTTTTTCTTTTCATAGGCAAGGTCATTCAGAGAGGCACTTTAGAATTACACAAACCTGTGTCAAATTGCATTTGTTTATTTTTGAAAATTCTTTATCAATATTAATAAAACACTGGAGATATTTCGATTCCCTGAGATGCAGGAGAGGAATGGAAATATTGGTGGAGGAGAAGGGGAAGAATAGGAATGCATTAGCAGTAGGTGGTCAGAGCTTGATTTGAGGGGAAAGGGAAAGAAGGAGAAAGAGAACAGAAGAGCTCAAGGACAAAGGAAGAGAAGAAAAAGAAAGAAGATGGTTGGTAGATGAACAAAGGGTGATCAGGGCAGGGTGCAAGAGGCATGGGGAATGACTGGTTGAAAAACCAAAGAAACCATACATGAGGACAGTGAGGCTCTTTTCTGTCCTCCTAATTTGCCTCTACCAGCCCAGAGACAACATAGGCTGTGCAAAGCCTTGTGTAGATTAGAAAAGGCATCCTCTCTGGAGTACTGAAGGAGAAAACATGGTATTTTTCTAGGGAGAGCAGACGTCAGAAAATGAGCCTGGGGTGGGGGATCACTTTGTATCAGTCTTCAACCCTTTCTCCAGCCAATGCAGTTCCATCACAACCCATTGGTTGGCTAGCAGAGCATGGGCTGGATTAAGGACCCACTCTCAATGCCTCATCTGGTACCGGTATGCAGTGAAATCAACTAGATCATACTTGGTGGTCTTCCCTGTCCTCACCAAATGGAAGGCATCCTCACATAGGACTCTTTGCAATCCTATGGAACACCATCACCCACTGCTGGGTGGCTCAGTATCTCCACCCAATTCAGGGCTGGCAAGAGGTGCTAAGTGTTACCATTTAATCAACACTTTCCTCAAACATTATGAACTACCTACAATTGCATTGCCAAAAAAGCCATGCCCTGGAATTCCTGAAGAACTGCAAGTTAGGAGGGTAGCTTCTCATTCTTTTGATGCTCTCCATAGGGAAGGTCTATGGCAAGGTACTGAGACACTTGGATTTGGGAGACAAAGAACCAAAGGCACCATGAAGACTGAAGTCTGGGTCTGAGAGCAGTCTCAACAGACATAGTTGATTTAAGCAGCTATAAAACACAGGATGCTGTCTCTAGACTTAAGTCATTTAATTCTTATTTGTCTCAATCCCCATATATGCCAAAATATTTCATATCTTTACATCACCAAGACTTACTAAAAGAAAAGTATTCTAATCCCCTTATCACCACTCTACATTGGTGCTGTGGCAAAATGTATATAATATTGTATCTACTTTGCAGTAGCAACGCGGCCAAGATAACATGATAATCCACAGGAGAAAAAGAGAAACATAGAATATTTAAAATACATGTGGCAGTCTTGTCGAGAAAATGCACAAAATATAGAGAAAGCCCTACACAGCTGAAAGAAAAAACAAAAACAAAAACAAAGTGAGCATCTCTCCCTTGGTACTCTGATTATTTCAGACCTGCACCCCTAGCTTACTCCTACATCCTTCCTCCCTCAGGAAACACATTTTCAGAAAGGGATTATAGGCAAATTAACTGAGCTATAGGATGCTACAAAAATATATGTGTTTCCTTTGTCCAAGCAAAACCCAAGGATATGCTCCCATAGTTCAATAGTGGAATCATCAGAAACTGAGGAATGAGATTCTAGTGGGCAGATAAATGGGTTTCAGTTTTCCCTGCTTTGTCTTCTTCTATGGCCTGATTGGGAGTTGTACATACTATTTGATTTTGAAGAGATGGTAATGATAAGAGAGGAACTAGGGTTTGGAAACCAAGTTCACATAACCAGTAAAGATGCTTCCACTCAAAACTGATGTAGAGAGATTTAATCCTTGACCAGTGGACAGCACCGAATCACTTGATCCTGAAGTGCCTCTTTGACTTTGTCATTCCTGAGGGTGAAGATGAAAGGGTTCAGGAAAGGGGTTAACACAGAAATCAACAGGGAATTATCTTATTGTACTCTGCTGCCTGTGTTAGCTTGGGTTTCACATAGAGGAACAAGCAGCTACCATAGCCTATCACAACAAAGGTGAAATGAGAGGCACACGTAGAGAGGCCTTCCTCCGGCCCGAGGCTGTGGGGATCTTGAGGATGGTAGAGATGATGTAGGTGTAGGAGACAATTGTTGGGGCCAGAGAGCCAATGATAATGGTAATAGCCATTAAGAAAAGAACAAACTCTGTGAAAAGAGTATCATCACAAGATAATTTGAGCAGTTGCCCTCGGTCACAGAAAAAATGGTCTAACAGATTTGACTTGCAGAGGGTAAAATGAAATGTGGCATAGACAGGCCATATTTCCAGAAAGGAAGCCAAACATCCATGACACAATGACCACCCAGATGCAGGTGCGGCTGTTCATAATGATGTTGTACCTCAGTGGGTTACAGACAGCCACGTAATGGTCCACAGCCATCACTCCCAGTAATGCAAACTCTGTGGTTCCCACAGCAAGGTACAGGAAGAGCTGGGTGACACAGGCAGCCAGAGATATTGTCTGCATCCCACGGAGCAGCAACCCCCAAAGCATCACGGGCACAACAATAGTTGTAACGAGGATCTCCAAGGCAGAGAGATGACCAAGGAAGAAATACATGGGAGAGTGCAGACGTTTATCAACACAGACAATCACAATGATGACTGTGTTTCCCATTAATGTCACTGAGTAGAAGAAAAAGAATACAGCAAAAAGAATGTGGTGTAGTTCTTGGGACCCAGGGAAGCCTAGAAGGTAGAACTCAGTGGCACTAGACAGATTGCTCATCATTTAGTCCTTGTTTCTGCTCCTTGTAAAACCTAGAGATCAAAGACTGGTAACATGGATCCACATGGTCCTGCTCTCAAAAGAGAAGGAAAACAGGTTAGGTTGACAAACTATTTCCAACCTGAAGATCAGGTAACATGACCCTACTGCTCACACTCTGCACAAGGCCAGACCTGAATGTGGGCACATGCAATCTACCTCAAGACTACCTGTCTTGATAGGGCAAAGACTTCTTCATCACTGCTGGGGATAAGAAAACTTTCCCTGTCTTTTTACACCATTGGATGTGCCTTTTCGCAGGGGACAGAGGATAAGACTGTTTAAACTGGCCAATTTTGAATATGAGTTGATCAGCCTCTCCAGTCCTGGGATTGTCCACTTCTTCTTGTGGACATGTAGCATGATGACATAATGGTGCTCTCAGTGATGTTCAAAACATGGAATGTTGAACCCTATGCCTCATCCTTACTGGTATTGTCTAGACCCATGTTGGGGCAGGAGAAAAGCGGCACAGTGTCTAAGACCTACATCCCTGCTTTCCCAGATTGTAAACCTCCATTGTACAGATGAGGACTACATCTACAAATGAGAACTCTGGAGCTTGAGATAATTTCCCAGGGCAGAATCATTATTCTCAAACTCCACGTGCCCTGCAAAGTGTTGGGAGGGAGTAAAAGTGGCACCTGGCACTGACAACAATAGATCTGAGGCCAGTAGCCCCCTAGGATGTCTGAATTTCTACCTCTCACTTTATCTATCCCATTGCTCAAATGTCATCTCCTCAGAGGACTCTTGCCAGTTACCCTACCCCAACTGGAATGATCTGCTCACTTTTGGACTTTAGCATTTCTTCGTAGCACTTATTATTACCTGATATGATATGTATACTTACTTCATTCCTTCATGTAACATGAAGCAAATGCAGCAGTGACTACAACAAACAAAAATCCCTGCCCTTGGTGCTTATACTCAAGGGGACGGTGGGTGTTAGACCATATACAAGACAAGTAACTAAAATTATGGTGTTAGTTTATTAATCATGCTGAAGTAAATATAAAGCAAGGAAGATGGACAGGAAATTTAATTATATTTATTTGTTGTTCATCTGTGACACTAGAATATAAACTCTATGAGAGCAGGGACATGTTTATATATATAATGTTGTTGAGCTATCAAAGTAGTGCTAATAAATTGTTAGTACATGATGGATGTATGGATGTGTGATAAATAGTACTTGTTCCTCACCTGAATAGTTGAGCCATACCCTCTGGAGCCTACTCTTCTTGGTTTCCCTTCATGGCTCATGTTACCATTTTCCCTTCCTCACTTCCCTTACTCATACAACCTCTTCTAAGTCTCTGTGGGCCTTTTAATGATGGGAAAACAGGTCAAGGAAAGAATTGTTGGGACAGCTCAGTGATCTATATTTCTACAATGTCTGCATAATGAGCACTAGGTGACAAAATATAGAAGAATCTTGACGTTCTCAAGCAGCAGTGTCTGTTGCTTCTATTGGGACAGAATCTGCTCTCACCTGTGCACAGGGGATTTGGAGATGAGCCTCATCCATTCTTCAGACTCTTAGCCTCCTTGTTGTAGGAGGCAGCCAAGCCCAGAACTCCTACCCTGATCTTCTTTGACTCTTTTCTTCCTAGAGGAAAACCCTGAGAAGGCACTTACCTCCATGGAGGGGCCTCTCCACCACTTCCAGGCCCTCCAGGGCTTGGCTAAGGCTAACTGTTGTTTTGCTACTGCTGAGCCACACACAGGGGCCCAAACAACTTGCTCACGAAGAGCTTAGGAAAAAGTCCAGAAATAACAGTGTTGTGAGGAGCTGAGAGTCTCTTTCTCTCTCTTTCCCTCCCTCTACCCTCCTTCCCAAGGGGATTTAGTCACTGAGGTACCTCTCCTTAATTAGTCCAGGTTCAGGGCATCCCTAAGCAATCAGTCTGGGGAGAACAGAACAAACTTCTAAGTTATTCCCATTTTTGACCAATTAAGTGTCAGAACTTTCTAAAGTTTTTGCTTAATGAGAAAACATGAAATATCACCAATCAGAGGCTTTCAATAACAAGACTGTCTTTTCAAGGGCCTCAAGTCTAGGTTTTGAAAAGACACTTCAGACACTAAGCAGATCACCCCCTCTATCCTATATCCTAGACTCTGCCCTGATACTCTAGCTACTCAGAGAAAAAAATCATCCCCAACCCCCAATAGGACAACCCCCAATTGACCTCTAAAATGTGCACCAATATTCAAAAAGCATGCATATTGGTCTCACCCAAAGCCTTAACTTCACCAGACATCCCCACAAAACCTGTTTCCTCCTTTGCTAATTTTAGAGAGAGGCTCCTGATCGTAATCCTGTGTACTCTCCATAAAAAGGGAAGAGGTTCTGCTTCCAAATCCTACCCCATTCTCTGCTATTGTCTCAGGTTTCCACTCTTCTGAACATATGTGCATCTGTATGCATTCTAGCAAGATTCCACCAGCCATTTATTTCTATGGCATGTCCATGATTGCCAGCTGGGCACTTCAAAGTGGGGACAGCATAAGGACAGCTAATGTAGGCAGTTATATTTACAACCTAGAACAACTGACAAATGTAAATTGTAAATCTGCTTTATGTTAGAGTGAGACAGAAAAAATGACAGTTACAAAACATTTATCTGGATTTGGGATTTCATTTGTAATATGCTTGTTAAATCTGAGAATGTCAATAGGTGCAAAAGGGCATGAAGTGGAAATAATCTTCCTTCCCTTTCCTCACATTGTCCAAGCAAAACTATATTGCCATATAATATTAGAAAAAAATGTATAAGTATGTATCTACATATTCTTTACAGAAAATGCTGTGAAAATCTATTTTAAAACCTTTTCTCTCTCACTTAACAATATATAAAAGATAGTCTCCCATATCAACACATGCTGTCACTTCTTTTCTCTTTTTTTTTTTTGAATAGCATTCCCTTCTCTTTTTTTAACTTTTTTTTAAAATTACGTTATGTTAATCACCATACATTACATCATTAGTTTTTGATGCAGTGTTCCATGATTCATTGTTTGCATATAACACCCAGTGCTCCATGCAGAACATGCCCTCTTTAATACCCATCACCAGGCTAACACATCCTCCCTTCTTTATGGGATATGGATACCCCATTCTTTATAGCTAGCTCCCTATTGATCACTCTTTGTTGTTGTTTTCACTTTACTATGAAAAACGATGCTATAAATATCCTTAGAAATGTATAAGTCCATACACACTGATATTTCTGAAATAAATCCCTAGACTTGACACTTCTAGGTTAAAAGGTAGATATATCGAAGATATTGGTTTCTATTAACACCAAATTATACTCCAAAAATTTTGGATTGATTCACACTGCCACTAAGACTGTACGATAACAGCACTCCTGATTTCCTGATCTACTACCAACCTATGACAAAATCAAAATTCATTTTACATTGAAGACAACAACGTTAAGATACCTTAAAAGAGAAATCAGTTGGAAAACCTGTTGAAGTGGAAAATGTTTTGAAAGATAAAAATTACCAAAACTGACTCAAAAAGAAATTAAACAATTGAATATACCTAAATATGGAAAACAATTGAATTCATAATTTAAAATCCTCCTGGGCGCCTGGGTGGCTCAGTTGGTTGAGCGACTGCCTTCGGCTCAGGTCATGATCCTGGAGTCCCTGGATCAAGTCCCACATCGGGCTCCCTGCTCGGCAGGGAGTCTGCTTCTCCCTCTGACCCTCCCCCCTCTCATGTGCTCTCTCCCTCATTCTCTCTCTCTCAAATAAATAAATAAAATCTTAAAAAAAAAAAAATCCTCCCACACAGAAAACTATAGCTTCAAATGGCTTTCCGGGTACATTCTATCAAATTTTCAAGAAAGAAATATTTCCAATCCTACACAGAATTTTTGAGGTCAGAATTAAATCTTGATACCAAGGACACTAAAAAAAAAAAAAAGAAAGAAAGAAAGAAAGAAAATTAAAAACTAATATCCCTTGTGAATATGAAAGCAAAAATCCTTGATAAAATATGAAAAATTAGGGGTGCCTGGGTGGCTCAATCGTTTAAGCATCCAACTCTTGGTTTTGTCTCAGGTCATGATCTCAGGGTCTTGGAATCAAGCCCCAAGGCGGGCTCCAAGCTCAGCCTGGAGTCTCCTTCAGGATTCTCACCCTCTCCCTCTGCCCCTCCCCCCCATTCATGCGCATGCTCTCCCTCTCTCTCAAATAAGTGAATACATTGTTTTTAAAAAATGAGAGAATAGGGCGCCTGGGTGGCTCAGTCGTTAAGCGTCTGCCTTCAGCTCAGGTCATGATCCCAGGGTCCTGGGATCAAGTCCCACATCGGGCTCCCTGCTCAACGGGAAGCCTGCTTCTCCCTCTTCCACTCCCCCTGCTTGTGTTCCCTCTCTGGCTGTGTCTCTCTCTGTCAAATAAATAAATAAAATCTTTAAAAAAATGAGAGAATAAAATCCAGCAATATTTAAAGAGAATACTGTGCCATAACAAAATGGTGATTTTGTTCCAGACATGCAGTGTTGGTTTAACATTAGGAGATTAATATAATTAATCATGTGAACAGAATTAAAGAGAAAACCACATGGTCACTTAAATAGGAACAGAGAAGATATTTGACTAAAATCAACATCCGCTGATTAAAAACTCTGATCAAACTAGGAACAAATGGGATCTTCCTTAAACTCATAAATAGAATCTACCAAAAACTGAATGCATTAATGAAACCTAATGATGAAAGACTCAATTTCTCCCTCCAAGATAGGGAAGAAGGTGCTTGTGGTTTTGATTTGTATTTCCCTGATGTTGAGTGATGTTGAGCATTTTTTCATGAGTCTGTTGGCCATTTGGATGTCTTCTTTGGAGAAATGTCTGTTCGTGTCTTCTGTCCATTCCTTAACTGGATTATTTGTTCTTTGGGTGTTGATTTTAATAAGTTCTTTATAGATTTTAGATACTAGCTCCTTTATCTTATATGTCATTTGCAAATATCTTCTCCCATTCTGTCAGTTGTCTTTTGTTTTTTTTTTGACAGTTTCCTTTGCTGTGCAAAAGTTTTTATCTTGATGAAGTCCCAATGCTTTATTTTTGTCTTTGTTTCCCTTGCCTTTGGAGACTTGTCTAGCAAGAAGTTGCTGCAGCTGAGGTCACAGAGGTTGTTGCCTGTGTTCTCCTCTAGGATTTTGATGGATTCCTGTCTCACATTTAGGTCTTTCATCCATTTTGAGTCTATTTTTGTGTATGGTGTAAGGAAATGGTCCAGTTTCATTCTTCTGCATGTGGTTGTCCAATTTTCCCAACACCATTTGTTGAAGAGACTGTCTTTTTTCCATTGGACATTCTTTCCTGCTTTGTCAAAGATGAGTTGACCATAGAGTTGAGGGTCCATTTCTGGGTTCTCTATTCTGTTCCATTGATCTATGTGTCTGTTTTTGTGCCAGTACCATACTGTCTTGATGATTATAGCTTTGTAATAGAGATTGAAGTCCAGAATTGTGATGCCACCAGCTTTGGTTTTCCTTTTCAACATTCCTTTGGCTATTCAGGGTCTTTTCTGTTTCCAAACAAATTTTAGGATTATTTGTTCCAGCTCTGTGAAAAAAGTGGATGGTATTTTGATAGGGATTGCATTGAATGTGTAAATTGCTCTAGGTGGCAGAGACATTTTAACAATATTTGTTCTTCCAATCCATGAGCATGGAGCGTTTTTCCACTTCTTTGTAGTCAAATTTAGGTCTTTTAGTATCGTGGAATCTGTGTTTTCCTTAGAAAAGCTTATGTCCATAATCGAAGGTAAAAAAAAAAAGGAATGAAGAAAAATGAAGAGAGCCACAGAGAAATATGGGTGTCTATTGTGTGCACTAAATACAAGCAATGGGAACACCAGAAGAATAGGAGAAACAAAGGAGAGTAAGAGATAGTCAAAGAAATGATGGTTAAAAACTTTCCAAATTTGATGAAAAACATTAATTTACACATCCAAGAAAGTCAATGAACTCCAAGTAAAATGAATGCAAAGAGACGTGTCACAGTGGCCAGGCTGCAGTGGAGGAGGTGAGCACCCATTGGGCAGGCAGATTCGCAGAACTGGGATGGGTCCCCTTCCCTGGGTCCCCTCCAGTGTAGTGGTCGAGCTGCAGGGTGCAGCTTAGGGGGCCTTGGATAGACGCCCAGTGGGGAGACCTCTGCGAGGGTTACACAGGCCCTCCTTGCCCATCCTGGAGAGCCGCTTTGGTGCTGGTGGGCCGGGTGGTGTTGGGACTTTGTCTAGGAACCTTGCTTTCCTAGCCTTATTCCCTTTGTTGGGAAAATAGGTCCAAGTGATATGCCCCTTAAGGAATTTTCGTTAAAATAGGCCAGGTGGTACCCCATGTTCTTTTTTGCAGCAATGTACTTGCTAATTAAACAGCTATCAGAGGCAGGAAGACAGTAAGCTTCAACCAAAGTAAAATAATTATGAATTCTTGCTGAAATATTTACAGATGAAATAAGAGGACGCCCAGGATGTGTTTCAAAATAAGCCAGTTGTAGGAGGAATGTGGATGGGAGAAGAGAGGAAACAAGATTGGCCATGAGTTTGTTGAAGTTGGCTAATGTGCTATTTTGTCTACTTTTGTATATATTTATAATTTAGCATTAAAATTTTTTCTGAAATAAAAAAATAAATGCAAAGAGATCCACACACAAATACATAATAATAAAATTGCTGAGAAACAAAGAAAAAATCTTCAAAGCAACCAGAAAAAAATGGCTTCTCACATACAAGGGGACCCCATTAAGAGTAACAGGTGACTTCTCATGGAAACAGTTTAGACAAGAAGGCAATGGGATGATATATTTAAGTGCTGAAAAAAAAAGATATGTTCAATCAAGAATCTTATATCCACCAAAACTATCTTTGAAAAATGAAAGCAAAAGAAAGACATTTAACTCCCAGAAAAACTCAGAGAATTTCTTGCTAACAGAATCTTCTTACAAGAAATACCAAAGAAATTTCTTCTGACTAAAAGTAAATGACCCCAGGAAGTAACTAGGATCCACACACACACAAGGAAACAGCACTGAATAAAGTAATTCTGTAATTATAAAAGATATTATAAATGCATAATTCTTTCCCTGTCTTCCATTAATTAATTTTGAAATCACTGTATAAAACAATAAGCATATAATCATATTGTTGAGTGGATAACATATAGAAATGTAACATGTTTGTCAATGATAGCATAAAGATGATAGGTAGGAGCAAAGCTGTTTTGGAGAAAAGAAATGATACCAGTTGCCAATTTGAATGTGAGGAACAAATGAAGAGAACCAGAAAAGATAAATAAGGATAATTTAATAAATGTTATGAATATATACTTGTTCTCCTTTCTTCCCCCAGTTTCTTTAAAAAAATACATAAACTAATAATTATAACAATGTATTTTTAAGTTTATAACTACATAAATATAATATGTACAATAATAACACAAAAGGAAGGAAGTGAAGAGTTGCACTGAATATAAATCTAACATCAATTCCAAGTTAAGTTGGATGTGTCAAGCCCTAGAACATATACTAAAAAAATAATTTAAAAAATGAAAAAAAATCAGTAAAATATTTATAATGTTACTAGAAAATATTCACTTAATGCAAAAGTAATATAACTATAATATGTGAAATGCAGTAGAAAAGGTGCATAGTATTTATACATAAGACAGAAACTTTAGCTGAAAGATAAAAACTATAAAACAGAATTAAATGAAAGTACAAATTGAATAAAAAATTGCATGAGAGATAAAGAATTCCTTTCATAAGCTTATCAACAGACTTAACACAGATGAAGAAAGAATCAAAAGACCTGAGAATAGGCCACAGTATATATGTACGGCATATGTTTACTAAGTTTGTTACTAGTTACTAGGACCATAATATTTTATATTCCCATCATAACTGAATAAAAGCTTTTATTATCCAACATTCACATAAACACTTAATATTCCTAGAGTTTTACTTTTTTCCAATCTAATGGAAGTGATGGGGTTGATGAATGAGTAAATTTGGGCAAGTTGCTTAATGTCTTTTTTAGCTTCTATATTCTCATCTGTTAAGTGAACATAATACTACTTACCTCACAAGTTATTGCCAAGATTGAATAAAAATATACAGAAATTATAAGGTACTTAGTATGCAATCAATACTTCTTTCCTTCCATCTATATGATACCAAAACATTCAGCAAAGTTTCTTATGCAGTAGATATTTAACATATAAAAATCAATCAAAAGTTATAAAAGCTATACTTAGCATCTTGACTGAAAAAAGTTCCTCATATCCTTGGAACAAAATAACAAAGAAGAGCAAAATTTGAAATCACATGAACTGTGTCAAATTGTATTTCTGTTCAGTTTTGAAAATTATTATCAATATTAATTTAAAAAAGAGGTATTTCAATTAGGAATAAGAAAATAAATATTTGTGGTGGCTATGCAAAAGAAATAGAAGTTTTAATCACACACCACTCCTTTCTTTTTCCTTATCTTCTAATAAGAAACATTAGTTTATATTAGAAAATTTCATATTTTAATTTGTATCCTACACACCAATATTTATGCAACATTTAGTATGACTATAAAGAAATACCTGTAAGAAATAAAACAGAACGGGAGTGACTGACTGCTTTTCTCTGGGGGCACACTGAGGAGTGGGGCCCTGAGTTCTCGGCTCCTCCGGGGTGGAGATTGGGAGGCCGCCATTTTCACTCTCGTCCTCCAAAGCCAAACCGAAAGCTTGCAGGGAACAAAAGCTCCCGAGAGCAAACCCGAGCAGATTACTTAGCCCTGACCGGCAAGGGCAGGGCAATTCCGCCTCCGGCAAAGACATTTGGGAACCACGGCAACAGGCCCCTCCCCCAGAAGATCAGCAAGAACAGCCAGCAAAGACCAAGTTTACCGATCAATGAGAATGGCAGGACTCCAGCGCTAGGGGAATACTGCACATAGAATCCATGGCTTTTTTTTTTTTTTTAAAGATTTTATTTTATTTATTTATTCATGAGAGACAGAGAGAGAGAGAGAGGCAGAGGGAGAAGCAGGCTCCCCGCTGAGCAGGGAGCCCGATGCGGGACTCGATCCCAGGACCCTGGGATCATGACCTGAGCCGAAGGCAGACATTTAACCATCTGAGCCACCCAGGCGCCCAGAATCCATGGCTTTTTTACCATGATTCTTTAGTCTTTCAAAGTTAATTTTTTTTAACTTTTTTTTCTTTGAATTTTTCTTTTTCCCTTTTTCAAACAACATCTTATCAATCCCTTTTTTAAAAAACATTTTTATTTTTCATTTTTAGAGTCATATTCTATCCCTCCATAGTAGTTACCCTTATTTTTGGCATATATATATAAGTTGTTCTCTCTTTAATATTTTGAGATACAGTTTCTTCTAACAGATCAAAATATACCTTAAATCTCTAGTGTATGGCTTTGTTCTAGTCTCCTGCCTGATCACATTCTCTCCCTTTTTCTTTTTTTTTTAAATCCTCTTCTTTCTTTTTTCAAACAACTTCTTATCAATTCCTTTTATAAAATTTTTTATACTTTTCATCTTTACAGTCATATTTCATCCCTTCATCATATCATCCCTCATTTTTGTACATATATAAGTTTTTCTTTCTTTAAAATTTTGGGAGGCACTTTCTTCTAACAGACCAAAATACACCCAAAATCTAGTGTGTGGCACTGATCTATGCACCAGCCTGATCATATTTGACCATATTCTGTTTTTTTTTTGTTTTGTTCTGTTTTTGTTTGTTTTTATCTTTTTCTTTTTCTTTCTTTTTCTTTTCCTTTTTTCTTTCTTTCCCTTTCTTTTCCCCCAGCTTCAGGTCTTTTCTGATTTGTTTAGAGTATATTTTCTGGGGACATTGTTACCCTGTTAGCATTTTGTTCTCTCATTCATCTGTTCTCCTCTGGACAAAATGACAAGACGGGAAAAATCACCTCAACAAAAAGAACAAGAGGTAGTACCGACTGCCAGGGACCTACTCAATACAGACATTAATACGATGTTGGATCTAGAGTTCAGAATCATGACTTTAAAGATACTAACTGGGCTTGAAAAAAGCATGGAAGTTATTAGAGAAACCCTTTCTGGAGAAATAAAAGAACTAAAATCTAACCAAGTCAAAATCAAAAAGGCTATTAATGAGGTGCAGTCAAAAATGGGGGCACTAACTGCTAGGATAAATGAGGCAGAAGATAGAATCAGTAATATAGAAGACCAAATGATGGAAAATAAAGAAGCTGAGAAAAAGAGAGATAAACAACTACTGGATCACGAGGGCAGAATTTGAGAGATAAGCGATACCATAAGACAAAACATTAGAATAATTGGGATCCCAGAAGAAGAAGAGAGAGAGGGGCAGAAGGTATATTGGAGCAAATTATAGCAGAGAACTTCCCTAATTTGGGGAAGGAAACAGGCATGAAAATCCAGGAGGCACAGAGAACCCCTCTCAAAATCAATAAAAATAGGGCAACACCCCGACATCTAATAGTAAAACTTACGAGTCTCGGGCGCCTGGGTGGCTCAGTTGGTTAAGCGACTGCCTTCGGCTCAGGTCATGATCCTGGAGTCCCGGGATCAAGTCCCGCATCGGGCTCCCTGCTCGGCGGGGAGTCTGCTTCTCCCTCTCCCACTCCCCCCTCTTGTGCTCTCTCTCTCTCACTCTCTCTCTCAAATAAAAAAAAAAAACAAAAAAAAAGAAACAAAAAAAAAAAACTTATGAGTCTCAGAGACAAAGAGAAAATCCTGAAAGCAGCTCGGGAGAAGAGATCTGTAACCTACAATGGTAGAAACATTAGGATGGCAACAGACCTATTCACAGAGACCTGGCAGGCCAGAAAGGACTGGCATGATATATTCAGAGTACTAAATGAGAAAAATATGCAGCCAGGAATACTATATCCAGCTAGGCTGTCATTGAAAATAGAAGGAGAGATAAAAAGCTTCCAGGACAAACAAAAACTAAAGGGATTTGCAAACACGAAACCAGCCTTACAAGAAATATTGAAAGGGGTCCTCTAAGCAAAGAGAGAGCCTAAAAGTAACATAGACCAGAAAGGAACACAGACAATATACAGTAACAATCACCTTACAGGCAATACAATGGCACTAAATTCATATCTTTCAATAGTTACCCTGAATGTAAATGGGCTAAATGCCCCAACCAAAGACACAGGCTATCAGATTGGATTAAAAAAAAAGACCCATCGATATGCTGTCTGCAAGAGACTCATTTTAGACCCAAAGACACCCCCAGATTGAAAGTGAGGGGGTGCAAAACCATTTACTATGCTAATGGACACCAAAAGAAAGCTGGGGTGGCAATCCTTATATCAGACAAATTAGATTTTAAACCAAAGACTGTAATAAGAGATGAGGAAGGACACTATATCCTACTTAAAGGGTCTATCCAACAAGAAGATCTAACAATTGTAAATATTTATGCCCCTAACATGGGAGCAGCCAATTATATAAGGCAATTAATGACAAAAGCAAAGAAATACATTGACAACAATACAATAATAGTGGGGGACTTTAACACCCCCCTCACTGAAATGGACAGATCATCTAAGAAAAAGATCAACAAGGAAATAAAGACTTTAAATGATATACTGGACCAAATGGACTTCACAGACATATTCAGAACATTCCATCCCAAAGCAACAGAATACACATTCTTCTCTAGTGCCCATGGAACATTCTCCAGAATAGATCACATCCTAGGTCACAAATCAGGTCTCAACCGGTACCAAAAGATTGGGATCATGCCCTGCATATTTTCAGACCACAATGCTTTGAAACTAGAACTCAATCACAAGAGGAAAGTCAGAAAGAACTCAAATACATGGAGGCTAAAGAGCATCCTACTAAATAATGAATGGGTCAACCAGGAAATTAAAGAAGAATTTAAAAAATTCATGGAAACCAATGAAAATGAAAACACAACTGTTCAAAATCTTTGGGATGCAGCAAAGGCAGTCCTAAGAGGAAAGTATATGGCAATACAAGCCTTTCTCAAGAAACAAGAAAGGTTTCAAATACACAACCTAACCCTACACCTAAAGGAGCTAGAGAAAAAACAGCAAATAAAGACTAAACCCAGCAGGAGAAGAGAAATAATAAAGATCAGAGCAGAAATCAATGAAATAGAAACCAAAAGAACAGTAGAACAGATCAATGAAACTAGGAGCTAGTTCTTTGAAAGAATGAACAAGATTGATAAACCCCTGGCCAGACTTATCAAAAAGAAAAGAGAAATGACCCAAATCAACAAAATCATGAATGAAAGAGAAGAGATCACAACCAACACCAAAGAAATACAAACAATTATAAGAACATACTATGAGCAAATATATGCCAGCAAATTAGATAACCTGGAAGAAATGGATGCATTCCTAGAGATGTATCAACTACCAAAATTGAACCAGGAAGAAATAGAAAACCTGAACAAACCTATAACCATTAAGGAAATTGAAGCGGTCATCAAAAATCTCCCAAAAAAAAAAAAGCCAGGGCCAGATGGCTTCCCAGGGGAATTCTACCAAACATTTCAAGAAGAATTAATACCTATTCTTCTGAAACTGTTCCAAAAAATAGAAATGGAAGGAAAACTTCCAAACTCGTTTTATGAGGCCACCATTACCTTGATCCCAAAACCAGACAAAGACCCCATGAAAAAGGAGAATTACAGACCAATATCCTTGATGAACATGGATGCAAAAATTCTCACCAAAATACTAGCCAATAGGATCCAACAGTACATAAAAGGATTATTCACCACGACCAAGTGGGATTTATCCCTGGGCTGAAGGTTGGTTCAACATCCACAAATCAATCAACGTGATACAATACATTAACAAAAGAAAGAAGAAGAATCATATGCTCCTCTCAATAGATGCAGAAAAAGCATTTGACAAAGTATAGCATCCTTTCTTGATCAAAATTCTTCAGAGTATAGCGATAGAGGGTACATACCTCAATATCATAAAAGCCATCTAGGAAAAACCTACAGCAAATATCATTCTCAATGGGGAAAAACTGAGAGCTTTCCCCCTGAGGTCAGGAATGCAGTAGGGATGTCCACTATCACCACTGCTATTCAACATAGTATTAGAAGTCCTAGCCACAGCAATCAGACAACAAAAAGAAATAAAAGGCATCCAAATCGGCAAAGAAGAAGTCAAACTCTCACTCTTTGCAGATGATATGATACTTTATGTGGAGAACCCAAAAGACTCCACCCCAAAACTGCTAGAACTCATACAGGAATTCAGTAAAGTGGCAGGATATAAAATCAATGCACAGAAATCAGTGGCATTCCTATACACCAACAACAAGACAGAAGAAAGAGAAATTAAGGAGTTGATCCCATTTACAACTGCACCCAAAACCATAAGATACCTAGGAATAAATCTAACCAAAGAGGCAAAGGATCTGTACTCAGAAAACTATAAAATACTCATGAGAGAAATTGAGGAAGACACAAAGAAATGGAAAAACGTTCCATGCTCATGGATTGGAAGAACAAATATTGTGAAGATGTCAATGCTACCTAGAGCAATCTACACATTCAATGCAATCCCCATCAATATACCATCCACTTTTTTCAAAGAAATGGAACAAATAATCCTAAAATTTGTAGGGAACCAGAAAAGACCCCGAATAGTCAGAGGAATGTTGAAAAAGAAAAGCAAAGCTGGTGGCATCACAATTCCGAACTTCCAGCTCTATTACAAAGCTGTCATCATCAAGACAGTATGGTACTGGCACAAAAACAGACACATAGATCAATGGAACAGAATAGAGAGCCCAGAAATGGACCCTCAACTCTATGGTCAACTCATCTTCGACAAAGCAGGAAAGAATGTCCAATGGAAAAAAGACAGACAATGTCTGCATAATGAGCACTAGGTGACAAAATATAGAAGAATCTTGACTGTTTTCAAGGAGAAGTGTCTGTTCTCAGTATTGGGATAGAGAAGAAATAAATCTGGTCTCTGTTGTGCATGGAAATGTTGGAAATGAGCCTGTCAATCCTGCTGATCCCCTCATCCATGCCTCAGGCTCTAGGCCTCCTTTTTCTTACAGTCAACCAACCCCAGAACTCCCACCCCAATCTTCTTTGACTCTTTCCTTGGTAGAAAACAATCCTGAGAAGGCACTCACCTCCATGGAGGGGCCTCTCCACCACTTCTCAGTCTCCCCAGGGCTTGGCTAAAGGTAAGTCCTGTCTGCCTACTGCTCAGCCATGCATGAGGCTGAGCAACTTCATCAGGAGGTTCTTAGGAAAAAGTCCAGAAATAACAGTGTTGTGAGGAGCTGAGGTTCTCTTTCTCTCTCTCCACTTCACTCTTGCTACTCTCCTTCCCAAAGGGACTTAGTCACTGAGGTACCTCTTCGTAATTAGTCCAGGTTCAGGGCATCCCTAAGCAATCAGTCTGGGGAGAACAGAACAAACTTCTAAGTTATTCCCATTTTTGACCAATTAAGTGTCAGAACTTTCTAAAGTTTTTGCTTAATGAGAAAACATGAAATATCACCAATCAGAGGCTTTCAATAACAAGACTGTCTTTTCAAGGGCCTCAAGTCTAGGTTTTGAAAAGACACTTCAGACACTAAGCAGATCACCCCCTCTATCCTATATCCTAGACTCTGCCCTGATACTCTAGCTACTCAGAGAAAAAAATCATCCCCCAACCCCCAATAGGACAACCCCCAATTGACCTCTAAAATGTGCATCAATATCCAAAAAGCATACATATTGGTCTCACCCAAAGTCTTAACTTCACCAGACATCCCCACAAAACCTGTTTCCTCCTTTGCTAATTTTAGAGAGAGGCTCCTGATCCTAACCCTGAGGACCCTCCAGAAAACGGGAGAGGTTCTACCTCCAAATCCCACTCCATTCTCTGCTATTGTCTCAGGTTTCCACTCTTCTGAACATATGTGCATCTGTATGCATTCTAGCAAGATTCCACCAGCCATTTATTTCTATGGCATGTCCATGATTGCCAGCTGGGCACTTCAAAGTGGGGACAGCATAAGGACAGCTAATGTAGGCAGTTATATTTACAACCTAGAACAACTGACAAATGTAAATTGTAAATCTGCTTTATGCTAGAGTGAGACAGAAAAAGTGACAGTTACAAAACATTTATCTGGATTTGGGATTTCATTTGTAATATGCTTGTTAAATCTGAGAATGTCAATAGGTGCAAAAGGGCATGAAGTGGAAATAATCTTCCTTCCCTTTCCTCACATTGCCAAGCCCAACCAGACTGCCATATAATCTTAGATAAATTTCTTAAGCATGTATTTGCACATTCTTTATAGGAAATGCTGTGGAAATGTGTTTTATGACATTTTCTCTCTCACTTAACAGTATATAAAACATATTCTCAAAATAATCTCCTGGTTATACAGTAAATATATGAAAAAGGGGGCAAGAATATACAATTGGAAAAGAAACTCTCTTCAATAAATGATGCTGGGAAAACCGGACAGTTCATGTGAAAAAAAATGAAACTGGACCACTTTCTTACACCATACACAAAAAATAAGTTCAAAATGAACTTAACACAAAATGTGAGACCTGAAACCATAAAACTCCTAGAAGAAAATATAGGCAGTAATCTCTCTGACATCAGTTGTAGCAACATTTTTTCAGATATGTGTCCTCAGGAAAGGGAAATAAAAGCAAAAATAAACTGTTAGGACTACACCAAAAATAAAAATCTTTTGTACAGTGAAGGAAACCATCTACCAAATCAAAAGGTATCCTACTGAATAGAAGAAGATATTTGCTAATGATATACCTGATAAAGGGTTAGTATCAAAATATATAAAGAACTCATACAATCAACACCAAAAGCTCACAAATAAGCCAATTTCAAAATGGGCAGAGGACCTGAATAGATAATTTTCAAAAGAAGACAAACAAATGGCCAACAGATGCATGAAAAGATACTCAGCATCACTAGCTGTCAGGAAATGCAAATCAAAACCACAATGAGATGTCACCTCACACCTGTCAGAGTGGCTAGACTAAAACAAACAAACAAGAAATAACAAGTCTGGCAAGCATGTGGAGAAAATAAAACCCTAGTGTACTATTGGTGGGAATGTAAATTGGTATAGCCACTGTGGAAAACAGTATGGAGGTTATTCAAAAAATTAAAAAATGAAATACCATATGATCCAGTAATCCCACTACTAGGTATTTCCCCAAAGAAAACAAAAACACTAATTAAAAAAAATATATGCACCCCTATGTTTATTGCAGCATTTCAACAATAGCTAAGATATGGAAGCTGTCTAAGTGTGCACCAATAGAAGAATGGATAAGGAAGATGTTGTGTACACACACACACACACACACACACACACACAGAAATATTACTCAGCCATTAAAAAAGAATGAAATCTTGCCATTTGTGACAACATGGATGGACCCAGAGGGTATTCTGCTAAGTGAAATAAGTCAGACAGAGAAAGACAAATACCATATCATTTTCCTGGTATATGGAATTAAAAAACAAAACAAATAGAACAAAACAAAAGTAGAAACAGATGCATAAATACAGAGAACAAACCAGTGGTTGCCAGAGGTGTTGGGGATGGAGGATGGACAAAATGGATGAAAGGGAGTGGGAGGTACAGGCTTTCAGTTACTGACTAAGTTGTGGGGGTGCAAGGTACAGCATAGGGAACATAGTCAATGGTATTGTAATAGTGTTGCATGATGACAGATGGTAGCTACACTTGTGGTGAGCATAGCATAATGTATAGAGTTGAAATCACTATACTGTAGCCCTGAAACTAATGTAACATTGTGTGTCAATTATATCTCAATAAAACAAAAATATACAATTAAACCAAAAATTTTAAAAAAGATAATTTCTCATATCAACACATTTTTCCTTCGTTTCTTTGCATAGTATTCCATTATATGAATACCCCATTCTTTATTATCTAGACCTCTTGAGCAATTTTTCCCTTTGTTTACCTTTTTACTATAAAAATATGTTATAAATATTCTTAGAAATTTATAAGTCCCTAGGTACTATTATTTCTGGTACAAATCCCTAGAGTTAGAATTTCCAAGTCAAAAGGTAGATATATTATACCTATTGTTTTTATTGACACCAAATTATACTTCAAAGGTTTTGGACTGATTTGCACAACTTCTAAGACTGTATGATAGGAGCACTCTTGATTTCCTCGTCCACTACCATCCAAACTTATAATCAAAAGTTTAGTTACTTTTAAATTGAAGAGAACAAAATGAAGATATCTTAAAAGAGAAATCAATTGGAAAACTGATGAAATGGAAAATCTTTTGAAAGATAAAAGTTACCAAAACTGACTCAAAAAGACATTAAACAACTGAAAATTCCTAAATATGTTAAATAAATTGAATGCATAATTAAAAATCTTCCCACCCGGAAAACTGTATGTTCAGATTACTTTACTAGTGCACACTATCAAATATTTAAGGAAGTAATAATACCAATTCTACACAAAATCTTCTAGAAAATTAGGGAGAAGAGAACACTGCCCAATTCATCTCATTAGGCCAGAATTATCTTAATACCAAAGGCATCACAAGAAAATAAATCTAAAAACCAATATCCCCAGTAAACATAGATGCAAAAATCCTTAATAAAATATTTGAAAATCAAATCCAGCAATATCTAAAAATAATAGTATACTATAACAAAGTCATGACTTTACTCCAGAAATGCAAGTATTGTTTAACATTTGGAGATTAATCAATATAATTTCCCATGTTAATGGAAGTAAAGAGAAAAATCACATGATCATTTCAATAGGAGCATAAAAAGTATTTGACAAAAATCAACATCCATTGATCAAAACCCTGAGCAAACTAGACACAGAAGGTATCTTCCTCAAACTATAAATAGCATCTAACATAAAACCTAGTACTGACATGAAATTTCAGAATGAAAGACTCAGTGCTTTCCCTTTAGGGAAGATGGGGAGGAAGGCAAGGATATCTGTTCTCACTTCTATTCAACATTGTACTGGAAGTCTTAGCTAATGAAATAAATCAAAATAATGAAATTAAAAGCATACAGTTAGAAAATTAAAAAATAAAATTATTTATTTACATATTACATAATCTTATATGTAAAAAATCCTAAGAAGTCCACAAAAAATACTAGAACTAATAAGTGATTATCAAAGTCACAGGACAAAAGCTAAATATACAAAAATCTGTTATATTGCTATACTCTAGCAATGAACATTGGAAATGGAAATAAAATCTATAATATACAATAAAATCCAAAAACATGAAAAACTAAGGGATGTATTTTACAAACTATGTGCAAGAATTAAAGCCATAAAACATTGCTGAGAGAAATTAAAGAAGACCTAAATAGATGAAGAAATATTCTATTTTCGGAGTGCCTGGGTGGCTCAGTCATTAAACGTCTGCCTTCGGCTCGGGTTGTGATCCCGGGGTCCTGCGATCAAGCCCCACATCGGGCTCTCTGCTAGGCGGGAAGCCTGCTTCTCCCTCTCCCACTCCCCCTGCTTGTATTCCCTCTCTCGCTGTCTCTCTCTCTGTCAAATAAATAAATAAATAAAATCTTAAAAAAAAAAAGAAAAATATTCTATTTTAATTAATTGGAAGACCCAATTTTGTTAGAAAGCCAATTCTTACTTAGTCTAAAGAGTCAACATAATTTCAATCAAAATTTTTTTTTTAACATTGAAAAGCTGACTCTAAGATTTATATGCAAATATAAAGGATCTAGAATAGCCAAATAATTTTTAAAAAGAACAAACCTGGGGCCTCACAAACCTTATTTAAAGACTTACTATAAAGCTACAATAATTGAGAGTGTGTTATTGACATAACATCATGCAGATCAATGGATATATATACCAATGAAATAGAACAGAGAATTCAGACACAGACCCAAACATGTATCTTCAATTGATTTTAATAGTATATACTAGTGTTGAGGGAGTAGCAATATGCTCCTTTCTATCATCATCCCCCATTTCTGGCCGGAATGACCTAAAATCTTCTTTGCAATCAAAGCTCTGTCCTGAAAACTCAGTTCCAGACTCAGGTCCTACAGAAAGATTGCCAGGCCAACTCTGTCTGGCCCTTGTGGGTCTTAAACATTTGGGACCCATTTGCACTGTCTTCATGGGAAGTCTTTTGCTTCATATCCCTTGTTATTATTTGTCTGTGGGTGGGGCTAAGTTGGGTGACATCCACAAAGTCTGAACTCTGAGGTGAAGGACTGTCACTCAGAGTTAACTGGGTAGCTTGATTCTCTATCATATTGCCTTCATCCCTAAGGTGTACATCTTCTCCCAAAAGTCAGAGACAGGCCCTTCAGGCTACCCAGTTCCCAAAATATTTCTATCAGGGGCCCTGCCTCCAAGAGGAAGATATCTCTTCTTAAGCTTACTGTTTTGATTCTCCAACTTATACAGATGACACTGGAGAATTCAGACAAGAGGGTGATGTGGTTCAGTGCCTATATTCCCTACTTCTCCTGATCTCAAAATCCTGGATCTGGGACTGAGACAAAATCTCCAAATGAAACTGTCAAACCCTGACCATTTACCCAGTCTACCATAATTTAAGTCCAGGAAGGGTCAGAGAGTAGGCACTGCCATGGAACCAGCTTAAGCCACCTGCTGCTTAGGTGTATCTAGGTCTCTATCCCTTTCTTCATTCAGATCTTTTTCTCAAATGTTACTTCCTCAGAACATAAGACTACTCATTATTCTAAGGAATAATATCAGTGCCTTATAATCCCCAGAGGACTCCTTGTTTTCCCATCATTCCCCTGAAGAACACTCTGCTGGAGTCTGTTTCCCAACCAGCATAAGTTCACCTCTAAATCACATCAAGAAACCAGAAGCTTGGAGACATGATGGGTAGAGAGAACCAAGAACACTCATCCTTGGGAGAGAAGGGGCAAAGACAGCACCTTTCCACTCTGGTCTCCAGAACTTCTTTTCCATGTTCCTGCCCCTCATCAATATTGCTGCCCTGGTCTTTGTGGTGATACAGGGTAAGTCTTTAATTAGGAAATTAGCACAGCGTTGGAGATATTATAGCTTGAGGAGTCATTCACCTAGTAGTGCCATTCCAGCTGTACAGAAGTCCCTTTCCACTCCTGCCAGCTGTAAGATACCACCCAAGAGCAGCGAACCACATATCTCATGTCATTCATGTTACAGAGTGAACTGATTAGGCAGAAATCTCTAGACGTGAATTTCTTAATGTCAACAGCTCGAGAAGAAGACACTTAGAGGCTAAGGTGAGTGGCTTAGACTGACATATGGGTTGAGCTCCTGTACAGCAGAGACATAAGGATTGGGTTTGAATTTATCAGTGCTGGGTGTAGATTTTAGACCTACTATTAGGGTTTAATCAGTAGGATGGATAGAAGCTAATAGAGGGACAAAGCCTCTTCTTTAAATTGTAATACCATTGCTAGTGGCCAAGTCACAGCATTAGAAAAGCTTTTATAGGGCTGGAGAGAGGGCCAGAGTATAACTATATACAGCTTTGCTCTTTCCACTTCTGATAGTTTGTATTATAGTGTTTATTTCCTTTGACAATTGGAAGTTTTTGGAAGTATCCTTTTAGTGAACTTAAATTCTAAGGCAGCATAAAGTTGTGGAAATATTTGCACACACATAAACACACACACATATTTACACACCCCACATATTGGCCCTAAAGAAGTGTTGAGCAATGATGGGCCAGAAAAATTTGAGACCATTGGCAGCCATATGATAACAATAACAATGACAACAGTTGTTTGTGGAGCACTTGGTATGTGCCGGTCACTTACTAAGTAGTTCATTCATTTAATCTTTGCAATAACCCTAGAAGCCAGTACCATCATTATCTTCATCTTACAGCTGAGTAAACTGAGGTTCAGAGAGCATGTTATAAAGAGCAGATTAACTTCCACAAGTAAGTTTCAGATCAGAATTCAAACACAGTTTCATAGCTTGTGTCCCAAACCACCATGTAAGAATGACAGGAGTCAGGAGGGGAGGGGAGACACTGTAGCAGCAAAGCAGTACCATGAGTAGGATGCTAACAACCTTCTAGTCAATGGCAGGGAAGCCACCTGGTTCTGAGGCTTATCTCCATGACCCTGTGTATCTTTACAACTCTCCATCTTGGCAAGCACATATTAGAGCCCCTGTCCAAGGAAGCTACTTTATTAACTCAAAACTCTGACTTTCCATTAATTTCATGATCATAGCTAGAGAAATGTGAATGAGTGAAGGTCCTCAAAAGAGAGACAGCCCAGAAAGACTTGAAGGGACCCTTCAAAAGGAATCTTGGTACACAGTCTCTGAGTCATAACAAGATGCCCCCAGCATCAACCTTTACTCCAGGATTTCAGGGTGACTTACAATAATTCTCTTTCTTTCCATGTTTCCTCCCCTCCCTGTATTTTACTGTCTCCCTCTCACACATTTGGTCTTCCTCTCTTAATTCTGTGTTCTTCTTTTGTTTCCTTCTTTCCTTCTCCTGAAATGTTGATGTCTGCTACTCTGCTGTCCTCCTTAATCCACTCCTCTCTGTCTCTCTCCTTATCAGTGGCTTTCCATGCTCTTAATTCTATGACCCCGTCTATGATTCTCTCATATTCCCATGTAGTTGTCTCTCTTTCTGTTTATCACTGACCACTGACTTTGTTTTGCTCTCCCTGTTCTCTTTCTGTCTCTGTTTCATGGTCAATGATATTCTCTCTCTCCCTCTCTCTCTCTCTTTCTTTGTCTCTCTGTCTTGCTATCTCTGCCTTACATCTCTGTCTCTGTTTCCTTTCTATGCAGGGACCCAGCTCCTGGATCATGGCAAATCTGAGCCACCCTTCTGAATTTGTCCTCTTGGGCTTCTCCTCTTTTGGTGAGCTGCAGGTTCTGCTGTATGGGCCCTTCCTCATGCTTTATCTTCTTGCTTTCATGGGAAACACTGTCATCATAGTCACGGTCATAGCCAACACCCACCTACATACACCCATGTACTTCTTTCTGGGTAACTTTTCCCTGTTGGAGATCTTGGTGACCATGACTGCAGTGCCCAGGATGCTCTCAGACCTGCTGGTCACCCATAAAGTCATTTCCTTCACTGGCTGCATGGTCCAGTTCTACTTCTACTTTTCCCTGGGTTCCACCTCCTTCCTCATCCTGTCAGATGTGGCCCTTGACCGCTTTGTGGCCATCTGCCACCCACTGCGCTATGACATTTTGATGAGCTGGGCTATATGTATCAGGCTGGCAGGGGCTGCCTGGGCAGCTCCTTTCCTAGTCATGGTGCCCACTGTCATCTCCCGGGCTTATCTCAATTATTGCCATGGCAACATCATTAACCACTTCTTCTGTGACAATGCACCTCTGCTGCAGCTGTCCTCCTCAGACACCAGCCTGCTGGAATTCTGGGACTTCATGATGGCCTTGGCTTTTGTCCTCAGTTCCTTCCTGGTGACCCTCATCTCCTATGGCTATATTGTGACCACCGTGCTGAGGATCCCATCTGCTAGCGGCCGTCAGAAGGCTTTCTCTACGTGTGGGTCCCACCTCACCCTGGTCTTCATTGGTTACAGCAGCACCATCTTCCTTTATGTCAGGCCTGGCAAAGCACATTTTGTGGAAGTCAACAAGACCGTAGCCCTGGTGACATCGGTCCTCACCCCCTTTCTCAGTCCCTTTATCCTTACCCTCCGCAATGAGACAGTCAAGGCAGTGCTATGGGGGCAGATGCAGAGGCTTAAAGGCCTCCACAAGGCACTATGATGAGCCTGAGGAACCTGGCCAACTTCAGTCAAGCAGGTCTATGCAGAGAGGAGGCAGAGTACCAGGCTGGGTAGGAAGATCACTGCTGAATTTCTTTAGGTTGTTTCCTCTGTGCTTCTGCATGATAACTACAGTGAGTCCTCAGTGCTAAGTGTCTGGCCCTCTCAGGCCACCATGGAGGTGCTTCCCATACCCACTGGCAGCTACAAGAATTCTGAAAGTAGTCCAGAACCTGGGGAGCCAGCAGTAAGACTTTCAGTACAAGGAAGTATGTGGGCTTTCCATTCAAGGACAGCAGCCAGGAAGTGTTTTCTGATCAAGAGATATTATCCAGCCCAGGTATGTGTGTGTGTGTGTGCACATGTGTGTGCATGTGTGTGTGTGTGTGTATAAAATTCCTGAAAGCTTTGGGATGAAACATCAGCTCCAATGCCCTTACCTCCCAACTACAATCTGAAATTTTAAAAACCTTCCAGTTGGGGCGCCTGGGTGGCTCAGTTGGCTAAGCACTGACTCTTGGTTTCGGCTCAGGTCATGATCTCATGGGTCCTGAGATTGAGCCCTGTCTTGGGCTCCGTGCTCAGCAGGGAGTCTGCTTCAAGATTCTCTCGTCTGTCCCTCCCCTACCTTTCTTTCTAAAATAAATAAATAAATAAATAAATAAATAAATAAATAAATAAAGCCCTCCTGTTACTTTGACCTCAGACCCATGGTTTTTTCTTAGCTTTCACCTCCCCTGGATTTTCTTTTTCTTTTTTTTTTAAGATTTTACTTATTTATTTGAGAGAAAGAGTGAGAGAGAGAGAGAGAGTGCATGAGCCAGGGGAGGGAGAGGGAGAAGCAAACTCCCCTGCTGAGCAGGGAGCCCGATGCAGGGCTCAATCTCAGGACCCTGGGATCACGACCTGAACTAAAGGCAGATGCTTAACTGATTGAGCCACCCAGGCGCCCCAATCCTGGATTTTCTAAAACACCCCCAATGGAAAATATTCTCCTAAGGAGTGCCTGGGTGGCTCAGTCAGTTAAACATCTGACTCATTATCTCAGCTCAGGTCAGGAGTGTGATTTCAAGCCCCATGTTAAGCTCCAAGCTGGGTATAGAGCCTACTTAAAAAATACATATATTCTGCCAAATTGTTTCTGCAAATACACTTTAATTTAGCAAACTACATTTCCCAGTAAACTACAATGACTTCACGCATCAAGGGAGTACTCCTAGACCCACTTACTTTAAGACAACAAAAACTACTAATTTACCACAAGTGTCAAGATTTTTACAAGTCTACTATGTGGAAATACACAAGGCAGGAAATTGTGGGCTCATTTGGTGGATACAGATTGTCTAGCTTTGGAGACATGGCTCACTTAGTGGTCTGTTGGTTCTCATTACGTACTTCCAGTATTACCGCAGGCTAACCCCTTCTCAAGAGAGGTGCCCCTTCCTCTGACTTTCTGAAGAGTTCGTTTCTTTCTTGCTGAGGTGCCCCTTACCCAAATCAGAGGATGTCTTTAGGTTCCTAGTTTCAGCTTCTGGTTGCAAGTCTTGTGTCTCCTCCAAAGACACATCACAGCAATGACTCTGATGTTTGCTGTTGCTGTTGCTCCAACTGATTTATTTTCTCCAATTATCCTCTGCTCACCACCTCAAAGAGTAAATATTTGTAGAGTAAATGGAAGGAGGATGAAGAAAGTAAAAATAATTTTACTGATAATTTACCTTTATGTATACATGTACATATACCAACGGACCACTAAGTAAGCCACATCTCCAAAGCTAGACACTTACATATACGTGTATATTATATATATTATTCACACTTTATAAACACTTTATACATGTTTTCCATTTGGTTTTACCCTCATAATAATCCAATTAAATAAAGATTCACTGATCACTCACCATGAGCAATGCACTCTGCTTAGCACTGGCCATTAAAGATCAAAGAAATGTGGATTCTAACCTCAAAGATTTCTCCATCTGTGAGACAGAGGACAAGCTATAATGAATTCTAGCATATTTTGATAAGGGGTTCTTCTACTTTTAACAAGTGCCATGAGAGCCCAGAAGGGAAATGCTAATTCTTGGGCTGCAGCTAGGCAGCGTTTCTGACTCACTAAGGAATAGGGGAAATACAGTTGAGAAAAAAAAAAAAAAATTGGTCAAAGTGATGGCAGAACTGACAATACAATCTGGTTCTTCAAACTTCTTTTCCATCTCTCCATCTTCAGAAATTCTTCTTCCAGCTTGATCAAAGTTGGATTAATTATCTCCAGGATCTGAAGCCACTCTGTGTAGACTCCTCCAGCCTCTTATTCACTGTAAATCCATCCAGTTTCCATCAAGTGTATATACTTGTAATTGCAATAATTCTAATAACTCCTTCATAAACAATAGTTGTATGTTTAATATCCATCACTTGAAAGAAACATACTGTCAGAAAGCAACGATAGCTTCATTGTCATTTTTAAAGGTTTGTGTTTCATTTATCATAATAGTATCCACAAACATTTGAAAGATAGCAAATAACACTTGTACATGCAAGAAATATTTTTATTCAGTCCATACATAATGTTAATTGCCTGGTAGATTCACACTTCCTTTGCTACACAGGTTCCCCCCACCCCCACCCACTTGCTATCTGAAAGTAGAGCATTCCTATGATAACTTTCTTAAGTAGAACTGGCATAAAGCAAAGAAACAATTACCATTAATTTGTATGAAAATTTTTTTAGGCATTCCCAGATGCAAAAAATAATCTCTTAGGCTTTTCTGATATCTTAGGACACATCTTGCTAACAGATGTACAAAATAAATTGAGATAAAGCACAGATGCTCACTCACTTGATGCTGAGCAGCTGAGTGTGGTTTCTGGGGAAGGAGCTTGGTGGCGCCACGCTCACTGCTTGGAGTGTGCGCTACCCTGTAACAGCTCACTGCAAAACAAATGCTGAACGCTAGTTTCGCTTTTCACCTTTTCCCATAAAAGTGAAAATCCTCTTCCAATTTCTTTAAGTTACTGAAAACAGGTACCAACATGGTGCAATGCAAACTTGCAAAAAGCAGGGGATGCTTGTAATACCATGTTTCCCAGGAGGTGGGAACAATTGATTTTGTTGTTAGTCTACATAAGGGCATTTGATAGAAGGTCATTTGATAGAAGGCAACAGCCTTCCCACTCCACAGAAGTAATTGTGGAGGGGTAGGAGGACATAATTGCAGAGAGGTAGAAGAACAAGATTATAACACCCAGAACTGATTTAAATATAGGCAGAAACTGTGGCAGGATTCCCTGACTCTACAACGCCTGCCCTACCCCAAGGAACCCTCCGTTTGTCTGGCATTCCAAACCCAGAAATACCGTGTTCTAGTAAGCAACCATTAGGAATACAGGGTTCTGAATAGCTAATGTAAGAAGCAGTTGTCATACATGTAAATTCCAGTGGAAGCCAAAAAACAGATTTATTTCTTCCATTTGGCAGGACAAGGGAGCAAGAAATTAAGAGTATGGAAGTTTTGATGAGGGAAGATAAAGGAATTGAATCATTTTTCAAATAAAAGTCAGGCTTGGGTCCTGCAGTGGTCAGTAGGTAGCATGAAGGCCTTGCATACATGGAATTTTAGAAGTTTGGTAAGGTGTAAAACCCTGTAAGGCCAAGTTAGAAAATTTCAATGTTGTCTGTAGAGGACCATGTTCACATCAATCTAGTTCACCAGTTCTTTAAGATGTCAATTTCCTAATGTAAATATGTTCCTTGCAACAATGCCTCACAGATACTGAAGAAAGGAGGCAGTGATCCAGTGGTCTGCTGGTAAATGTTTAACCACGTCTCTATTTGGAGCATTTACTGACCTCCAGCATTTGCCAATTTCTCTGGTGTCTATTTTACCCCTGTCCAGTCCAGTTTCAAACTACTAACATGAAACAAACAACTTCAGTAGCATAGATAAAAGTAAAATGTAGTGAAATAATTAGGAGTTTTGAATTTTTATTACTTTTGTTTTTAACATAATCTGCTTGATTGTAAGTTTCTACTATTTAATTTTTAATAATGTTCTGTTACATTCCTGAAAACTTAACTATCAGTTCTCAAGAGGGCTTCAGAGCATCACTGTAGCATTCTACCTTTCGTGTTCCCTTAGATCCTGTTCCCCATTCAACCCAGCACCTTTGTCATTCTCCTTCCCTTGGGTCAGATACGTGCCAATTCCTATAGAAGCAAACCTCATGGACTTGTCCTTTAACGGAACTATTCCTAGGTCTTTCTGAACTTACTTAGGTCATGTTCAAAACTGCAAGCAATAAAACTGAAAGGAAATAGTACCTTTTGTGAATACAGTAACTGCCCTAGCATGCAAAGGTTTCCACATTGATGCCCTTTGTACCCACTGCCAAGTTTGTTATAAAACAGCTGTGTCCTGTGATTTCAGTGAGTGAAGCATCCTTCAGAGGACACTTACAAATTCCCCAAGAGACTTGGATCTGATTTGTGAAAATATCTTCGATCTCCCCGTGCTTTCGTTGCCCATACAATATGCCATTTTTATGTCTACATTATTTTACATAGCAGTTGCCTCTCTCCGGAATGCACCTTTCCCATTCTCTATACTCTCTATACTTTGAAGCTCAACTCAAATGATATCGTGTTTGAGAATACTGTCAGTTTAACCAAAGAAAATCGGGCATTCCCTCCCTGTATTCCCAGAGTGCTTTGCATATTTTAGTCATGAGCACAAAGTTTTGTTTTCCCACAAGAAATTCTGAGCTCCTCAAGTTAGGTACCAGGCCCTACATCTTTGTATCTCCTGTGCCTAGAACATAGTAGGTGTTCAACAAATGCTGGCTATCTTTAGTAATGAAGTTTGCAGATGAATTTGGAATATGAGTAAACACCGTAACCTTAAACACAGCATGCCATCCTTGTCGATAGTAACAGAAGTGGAGCCAACAAAGCATGAGAAGAACTTAATGCCACCGCACTCTATCCCAGTTAGTTGTTGAAACTAGTACCACAACCAGTTCTAAGACCCACATAACAACAGGGACCAGAGGAAGCAATGTGGATGGTGAGAGGTCTAGAAATAGTTCCATGGTGACATCTCACTCGAATATCTTCTAAGGGAATATGTCACCATCTTCCCTTATTTGCTAGTCTGCCTGTTAACTCAGAATTGCAGAATTTGGATAGCGGGCAAATGTTAAAAGTCCACTGAGGCTGGACTTCAGGGTTTCAGCTTAAATTGAGACCACTGCAGCAAAGAAAGGGGTTGCCTCACAGCTGAGAGTGCACCATCCCTAAACTTGGTCCCAGCAGGCCCTCCCTGCCAACCTGAGAAGTGCGCTGGAGAGGGGATGCCTGCACCCAGAGGAGGTGTGCCTGGGTGGCCCATGCACTCCCTTGCAACTCCAAGAGGCAATGATTTAGTCACATCATGACTCTACACCTGGGGAGACTTAACTACACCCACTTTGACTTAGAACGAGTGTCCTCAGATTCCTTCCAGCAAGATGGAAGTTTGTCGTCAGTATTTTCTGGGTTATGTCTATCCAGGAGCCTCATCTGACTTTGTGCACACCCAGGGTCCCTGTCACATTAAGACAAATGTATGGAACCAAAACATCTCCAGGTCATGTCCCCACAAGATTCTCACAGCAAATCAGACTTAGACCATTGGCCTAAGTCTCTCTGGAGGCTTAAAGTCAGACTAGGATGAAAATCTTGGGGCTTAAATCCTGGTTACTGTCTCCAAAAATAGGTCCTGGGTTGAAAGTCCTCAAGGAAGGGGGGCTCCTCCAGTGCCCTTCACAGTGTTGACACTGAGGCAAGGACTTTCTTACACAATTTCCTGATTGAAACTTCCACCAGCAGACTGTCTGAATCAGTGCTCCTCAAATATTAATGTGCATGTGAATCATCGTGAAAATGCAGATTCTGATGCAGCAGGTCCAGGGTGGGGCCCAAGATTCTGCATTCTTTATTAGCGGAGATGCCAAAGCTGTGCCAAGGACCTCACTTGGGGGAGCTGGGGACCACAGGCAAGTTTGTCGGGAATGTCATGCCTGAGTGATGCTGTGTGATGGGGTGATTACTGTGGAGGCCAGAGGCCATCTATGCCTTTCCAATCAGACCAGAGATCTCACTGCTAAGACAACGCAATGAAAAAGAGGCAATAGATGGCTGCCGACTGTTGATTATGTTTAATTTTTTAAGGGAATTTGCAGAAATGAGAGAGTATCAGCAAGAAGGAGTCTCTCAGGAGGAACATCTGAGTGGATTTGTGTGCTGATTATTTTAGGAGGAGAAGCTGGAGGAAAGTGTTTGCATATCAGAAGGAGATAATTGCTTCCCATTTAGTTCTTCAGTTTCTCACAAAGTTTGCTCGGAGACTAAGTAATTAGTCCCTTGAGAGGTGGAGGAGAAAAAGTTCTCAGGTTGAAAAGCTGTTTTCCCTGCTGGCCTTAAGGCAGAATCAAAAGTATCTCCCCCCTTTTGCAGAGGCCCACAAATGAGAATGTGTCCAGTGGCAGTCTAAAAAATAAAAAGGCTTAATTGGAGGTCAAACTCCCTGGACATAACCAGAGACGCATGCCTCTGGGTGGCGCACCCCGGATGTTCCCTCTCCCCCACCCCTTACTTCACAGCTGTGGCTCTATGGGGTGGCCCCTACACTGGCCTATCCACACTGCACATAAGGACCAAGACCTCTCCTCTAGATGTCCTGTGGGCAGAGCTAGTTTCAGAAGTAGGAAGAAGTTTGCATTTACTCTTTGTCCTGTTCTACAAATCCCAGCCCAGTCCAGATCCAAGCTGGTACAAGAAATCAGACACTAGAGCTACTCCCACTCCCACAGTCTCCCCCTAACTTCCTAAACCATTCCCAGATTGCCAGGGAAAGCCTTGCCTCCACAACTCCAGTCCCACTCCATTTCCTCCTTTCTCAGCTGGCTTCCACCATCTTTGCTTTACCACCAGGGCCCCTGGTAACCTCCTGTCCAGGCTGCTTCCAGGAAAGCCAACCTCAGGAGGCCCTTCCTCTGGGAGATGGATCTAAGTTCTATAGGAGAAGAGAGGTACTAGCGCTTGTAGAGGGGAAGGTAGCCAGTCTGGGAACAATGATCTAGCTTTCCCTTCTTTCTTGAGAGCACTGGAAGGATAAAGTTAGGCCTGGGGCTCTCATGACCTATCTGTGTAAGGGGCTGAGAAAGTGGCCCCCAGAGAGTCATTTCTGTTTAAAAGCAAGAGATTTGGAGGGGCTGGACAGGAGCAGTGGGCAGCCTGGGTGTAAGTAGTGCTACTACTTTAGGAGCAATCCCAGAGAAGCGGTCCCAGTGGGAGGCACAAAGTTTCTTCTATTTGGGTGATGCCAACCCTCTCTGCTCTTCTCAGAGAAACTCCCACTTTCAGAACCCTATCTTAGATTCTGAAGTCAGTTCATGAGAAAGAAAAACACCCCCCAAAAAAGTTGCAGACAAATAAATGAAAAAGGAATGTAAACAAAACCATACAGCCAGACTGGGAAGGAGAGATTTTAATAACACATTTTTATAATAAGAGCTACATTTACAGAGTTTTTACTATGTACCAAATCCTGGACTGCGAATTTTATTTGGATAATATCTTTGCTGATATTATCATACTGTTTTCACTCCAAGGCTCCCTCAAAATCACCTATTCCTTGTCTATCTCAGGCTTACAGATACTTGCCTTTGAAACATTCAGATGGTGTGAGCTCGTTAGCTCTCTGTAGTGAGTAAGCAGACTTCTGTGGGGGTGAGGGAGCAGGAGAGACTGGGAAGAAGGAGACTGAGGAGCTCCAGTGTGGGCAGTGGAGGGTCCTTACTCCTGTAACTTAATACGTGCTCTTGGGCCTTCTCATCTGTGGACTGCTGCATCTCTGAAGAGGAGCCTTTTGGTCATATCTTCAATGACCTCCTTGACCTTCTCATTCCAAAGGGTGAAGATGAAGAGATTGAGGAAAGGGGTCACTACTGTAGTCATCAGAGCCACCACCTTGTTGAGGTGTGTGGAGTGGCCCTTGCCTGGCCTCAAATAGATGAAGATGGCACTGCCATAGCCCAGAACCACCACAGTGAGGTGGGAGGCACAAGTGGAGAAGGCCTTCTGGCGCCCAGAGAAGGAGGGGATGTGCAGCACTGCAGCCACAATGAGGACATAGGACACTATGATCAGCAGCATGGTGGCCAGCACAAACAGTAAGGACAGGAAGAAGTCCATGCATTCAATGTGGCGGGTATCAGAGCAGGAAAGCTTGAGAAGTGGGGCAGAGTCACAAAAGTAGTGGCTGATGATGTTAGGGTTGCAGAACCATAGCCGTGTTTTCTGCAGGGTGGGGGAGACGATGGAGAGGAAGCCAACCACCCAGCAGACCACCACCAGCTTCACACACACTGGACCATTCATGATGGTTGGGTAGTGCAAAGGGCGGCAGATGGCCACGTAGCGATCGAAGGCCATGTCTGTGAGAATCAGGAAGTGGGTGGAACCCAAAGAGAAGTAAAGGAAAGACTGGGTGAGGCACTCGGCCGGGAAAATGGTCTTATGAGTGCATAGCAGGTCTGCCAGCATCCTAGGAACCACGGTGGAAGTGACCAGCATTTCCATGAAGGAGAAGTTGCAGAGGAAGAAGTACATGGGTGAGTGGAGGTGGGAATCAAGGCATGTGAGGGTGATAATGGCCAGGTTCCCCAGCACTGTCAGCACATATATCAATAGGATGAATGCAAACAGGAGGATCTGGAACTCATGGAGATGTGAAAATCCCAGCAGCACAAATTCCCTGACGACACTGAAGTTACTCATTGCACTTGATGCCAGTTCTCTGTACTACCTGTGAGAAGCCAGGAAATCTTAGTGGGAAGTTTCCATCAACCCCTGTCTTGACTATACTCCGTGATGGCTGGCCTGGCTCCCCAGGCATACTAACCTGTATGCACGGTAAATCCCAGAATCTAGGAGTTGGACACCTCCACATTATCAACACTCCTAAACTCTTCCTCTATTGTATTCCATTGCTCATCATTCCATTCAATGTATTTGTTAAGCTCCAACTCTGTATAAGAGATTTGGTGGGTCTGAAAAATACTTCCTAACTCCCATATTTAATGATCATTCCATCATAATACTTGCTATTAGCTGAGTTCTTTCCATGTACCCAGAATTGTGTTAGGTACCTCATACATTACTTCTCTTCATCTTTTGTGCTCAAAATCATCTTCCTTGTGGTCTCTGTAACATTTTAGGCTACAAATAACCCATTTTTGAAATTGTTTCCACCCTTGACTACAAGGACCTCCAAGTTCTCCAACAGTTCTGACTTTTCCTTGTCTGGCCCCTGGTCTTCCTAAATACGGATGTCACCACATTTCTCATTCTTCTTTTATCTCTTCTCTCCTTCAGAAATCTTGCTTCTTGAGCAATCTTGAAAATGTAAATGAATCTCAAATCTGCATTCTTGTTCTCAACCCATGTCTCTGATTGCCTGCTGACCACCACAATGTACTCACCATGTGTAAAAATATGCACATACTCCTCCCCTCCTCCAAAGCCAACATCATGTTCATGGTTCCCCAACCCCCCGGTAATCCAGGTTTGTCACCTGGAAGGGATCAATAGTTTTTTTGGGTTTTCCCTTCCTTCTTCTAAAACACTTGAACCACCATCTTTAGAAATATTTTTTAAACCACACACCTTTCTTTTTTCCATAGCCCCCAAGTTCAAGAATTTGTCTTCTCTTAATCATTGCAACAACATTCTTTTCTTTGGTGGGGAGGGGCAGAGGGACAGGGAGAGAGACCACATTAAGCAAGCTCCACACCCAACGCAGAGCCAGATACAGAGCTCAGTCTCAAAATCCTGAGATCACGACCTGAGCTGAAATCAAGAGTTGGATGCTTAACCACCTGAGCCACCCAGGCACCCCTGCAACAGCATTCTCAATGGCTTTCATATTCGTAGCTTTCTCTATATCCAACCTACACATACACTACAGTTATATTTATGTTTCTAAAGTGTTATTACACAAGCTGTTTTTTTTAATAATCTGAGGTAATGTAATTTCATTTATGCATTACTCTCAAAATCAATTAATCAAACTAGCTAGCCACCTACCTCCATATAGAAAAAGGCTACCAGGATGTATTTTCAATTATTAACAGTGGCTATCTTCAATGTGGATTATAGGCAGTTCAATGTATTTCTATATTAATATCAATCTTGTTTGTTTTCCAAATTCTTTTCCTTTAAATGTGTATTTCTTCAATGACCAGAAAAAAAAAAAACAACTTTTTTAAACACCAACATCTCTTCCTTCTCTTGTCTGCTAAGTCAAGAACATACTCCCCCTGGCCTTGCACAGCTTTACCCACCTACCCCTCCAGCCTTACGCTCACCTCTTTCTTGCCACACACTTCATGCTATCACCAGACTGGACCACTTGCTATTCTCCAAATGTTAATTCCACCCTGCTTTGACAAACTTTTCTTGATTGTTCTCTATGCTTGGAATACCCTGTCCTGCCTTCTTCACCTGACAAATTCTTGCCTACCCCCTTCAGGGACTATCTAAAATGTCCCTCCTTTATGAAGCTTCATCCCCCATTCAGATGTGAACTCATTCTTCCTGGAATTCCCAACTGGGGAAATTAGCATGTCTGCCTTGCATTTTAGTTATCCTTGTGCCAGTCTTATTCCAAACACTTGTTTCTTAGTGGCAGGGCTCTCTTTTCATCGTTATAGCCTCACAATACCTAGCAACATCTTACACAATGTAAGTACTTACTAAATTTTAATTAAACAAATAAATGAGTACATCTATTAAGTTTTCATTCCTAGTCCCGAGAAAAAAAGTTTGCCCAATGGAAACACATTTTCTTTAAATGATTATTTGTCTGTGTGCATTGTAGGCTTTAGCAAGGTAATGAGGCAATCATGACCTGACAATTTCTTATCAGAAAGATAAGACGAAACCAGGTGTGTTTCAGAATCCAATCCCAGAGGGTCTGGGCAGCACTCTCTAATCAAATACAGTACTATTTCTCCAGCAAAATACATGAATATTCACACCTAATGGAACAGATAGAGGCTATAAATAGCCCCACATTGGTAAGTTCAGATCAGGTTTAGCTGCCTAGTTAGTTCGACACAAAATTAGAAAAGAACTTTCAGTTGTCAAAGCATTTTTGATACAGCCTTGTGGATATGGAGTGGTGAATGGGGAGACCTCACTCACTGAGTGCTACCATACACTGGTTTCCGGGCCATGACAAGGCTGTGAGATGGTGACCATCTCCACATCACAGGTGATAAAAACTGAGGCTCGGGATATTTAAAGATCTCAATCCCAAGTCATACCCTTCATAAATGTACATCTGGGATTTGAACCCAGAATTTTCTAACTCCAATACCTATTTGTTTAGAGTAACCACAATGCCAAATATATGGAATCTTCAAAATTCTCACAGTGCTGTATCAATTTCTAGACAGAGGATCCAAAGCCTATTGCTTAGGTATGCAAATGTGAGAAAGTATTTAATAAATGGTAAATTAAGAAATGTGTTAAAGAGTAAATTTCCATGATCAGTTGTTGACTACCAGCGATGAGTAAGAGGCAGGGAGGATGTCCCTTTCCTTGCAGAAAAGATCTAACCTGGGTCTCTAATACCACAGGATGAGTTAGAGGTTCAGCCCTCAGTCCTCCATGTCTTCTGGGGGGTTAATAGGGGAGGGCAGGCCTCAGGAGGCTGTTACTCCTCCACTACCATTTCCCTGAATGTGATCTCTCCCTATACAGCCCCATATTGATGTGTATCACAGCCTGTGGATGTCATAAATGCCTGAGCAAAAATGAGAAATTCAACCCATGGCCCTATTCTGGTTTATTCACCATCACTGCCACTTGAAGAGCAGCATATTTCTTACCTTACAGACATCTGTGACATAGCATCCGGAAGTTCTACAGTCTAAAACACTTGAAGTCCTGGAATCAGAGGTGAAAGGGTTGATTCAGGGTGACTCTGGAGACAGAAATACTCCATTCAGTGCAGCAGGCTTTGCTCTACCCCTCGCTAGCTGAAGTCCTTTGCAAATGAGCTTCCAGCACAGCCCCCATTATTATACCCTCCCCCCAACCCATTTTGCCTTCCTCCCCCCAACCTCTCTCCAGCCTACTAGACATTTCACCTTAGAATTTTCTCTTCCTATTCAAGATCTTGCCTCCCCCCGCCCCTCAGCTTGGATGACTGGTGCCCTCCTATTTGTCCCTCATACACTACCATTCCCTTCATGTTGCTTCCAGACTCTGGGACACCACTCCCCCATTTCCAACTCAGCCATCTGGCCTACAGTTCAGGACAGACCCCCTGGAGTATGTTTTTGAACCTTATGTACTTACCGAATAATTTTACATTCCAAGTTTTTGTCAAAACTGATTGCCAAATACAAGCAACAATTAACATAGGTAAAGTTCAACACGAATGTACAACTAGATTTCCTCTGTATCAGGGTCTTCTGCGGAGGAGATTTTCCTCAGTGCAGCCTCTGCAGTACCCCCTGGAGCATCCTGCTTCCTCTCTCACTACAGAACACATCCTCTCTCAGGCCCAGGGGCCCTGCATCCCCTTGGTGCAGGAAAACTCAGCTTCTCCAATCAGGACACAATGCGGTGCCCCATCAAAACAGGCCAAGGGCAGCCTTAGCTATCACAAGGTAGACTGGCCAATGCTTTGGTTGGCCATTTAGCACATGCTTTGGACTGGGCTAACATTATCTGTACTTGATGGTCTGGACTCCCTGGTATGTTCTCAGTTTCCCTCACACATTCCTGGCAAAGATCCTCTCTGGTAAGAGATCCTGTTCATCTCTATCCAAATCCTTCATGTTGTATGTTCTGTTGTTCAGATCTCTGTTACAGTGCCAACTAGCAGAGAGCTCACCTGTCTCCGTATAATAGCCCTCCAGAGACTTGGAACCCATTTGAAAGCCTCCTCCTTGTTATGCATCTTATCAACATGCAACTTCAACCCTCTCAATTCTTCTGACTAAATTATCCCTATGCTTTTTGACTTTTGAAACAACTTTCCCACCCCGGAAATAACTCTCTTTTTAATAATTGGGAATGCAGAGGGGTTAGCAGTACCATCACCATGATTGTTTGTAGGAGTGTTTGGTCACCAGTGTCCTGGGACATGCCAACCTTCTCAAGTGAATGAAAGAGCAGGGGCCAGGAATGGGACAGAGGGGTGAGCAGGGAAAGTGAGTATCCCCTTATGGTCCACAGGCCACCTGCAAGGGCAGGTGACAGAGGGAGGACACAGAGTAAACTGCACATTGCGGCAAGCAGACCAGTGGGCAGCAAGAATTTAAGGCTCAAAAAGAAGACAGAGATGCATCAAGAAGGAACCTAGACAGAGCTTCTCTTGAACTCGGGTCTCTTAGGGAGGGGCAGGAGTAGAGTGGGACAGACCACTAGGTCTTTCCCAAGAGGGAGAACAGACTGGGACCAATGCAGGGAGAGGAGTCCTGTCATGAGATTCATTGCTGGATCCAAATCAGCAATAGCACAGTGAGCAAGAGGACACAGGCAATCATTCATCCATTCACTTATTCATTCAGGAAAATATGATTAACAGCACCAGATACCGTTGGTGGTCAAGGGATACAGTGGTGAACAAAACAGTCCCATGCATTACAGCCAAGTTGGAAAAAGTAAATAAGTTTAAAATGACAAACCATGACAAATGCTGTGAAGGCAATGAAAGGACTGTGAAAGAGACTGAGGGGAAGGTAGGGAACTTACTAGTGATAGGTCCCATCCTGCCACCCAGGTTCAGATGCAGGACCAGGAGGAGTGGGTGGCACCCAGTGGACAACAAGGCAAGTATAATGTGTTGAATAGAGCCAAGAGGTCACTCTAAAACTGCAGGCACAGTTTCCAAACCTGGGACCTCTGGGGCAGTCCACAGTAAACAAAGATAACACAACACCAGGATGGAGACACTCCACCCTACCTGGGCTCCTCCCTGTATCCCCTTCCTCCTGCTCTTTAGGTACTACTGGTGGACGACCTGAAACCAAAAGCCTCCAGTTCTCAGTACTGATGGTGTGCTGCAGCAGGATTGAATAGGAGCATGACAGTGGTTCCCAAAGAGCAGCTGTCTCCACTGCGGCCTTTGGGCACATCCCAGCACCATACTCAAGTTTGAGAAATGTGAGCTCCAGGGACAAGGCAGGCAACTGTGAGTCCACAGGGGCCTCCTGGGTGACCCTGACTGCTCTCTCTCACTCTCTCCACTCTCCTGTCAGCACAGAGCTCAGTGTATGTGCCCCAACAGCCCTGGGATTTGGGCTCTGGGGTGAGGAGAAGAGAGAGTGAGGGCAAGGAGCTGGGCACCAATTGCTTTAGACACAGACAGTGCAGGAACAGTAACAGTGAGCTAAGGGTTCTCCTTATCTCTGGTCACCCCAGAGGGAAAAACAGGGTCCAAAACAGAGAGAGGCTGACATAGTAAAAACATTTCTTTTAGAAAATAGGAATCACCAGGACCTGAGCATCAATAGGGGTGGGGTTCACTCTCCTGCCTAAGAATGTTCTCAGAGCATCTTCTCTCAGGGCTTCAGTCTGCCCACAGATAGCAGGGGACTCAAAATCTAAATGTACATTCCTGGGTTGGTTATGGGAGGAGAGGAACCCACTGAAGAAGGAATCATGGCCATGATTAACAGAGAACGATATTAACTGAAAACAAAATGAAAAATTGAGGACCTGTTTACAATTATGAAATGGTAATTATACATATGTACACACACATACTATTTGTAATTTTGTGTATTACATAGATTTATGAAGAAATGAAAAAATACGGCAAAGAAACAATAGAGTTATGATTCCATTGTTGTGAATACCAAAGCCAAAGGGATGGTGTATCTCTTTATCAGCAAGACCAGCTTCCCTGACTTCTCCACCAACCTACGGACATGCATCACCTCCAGTGCCTAAGGACTCAGGAAATTACATAGTCCTTTTCCTTTGTCCCTTGCTCTCTCTCATAGCAATAACGTCTTTATCACATGCTTCCTACAGGCATTATATTGTCTGATTTTTTTCAACAACTCTGAGTAGCTGTTACTGGGACGTTCATTTCCCTGCTCATGGTACAGAGGAAGCCTTTACCCTAGGACATACACCTAAAGTTAGTAGTGACTGGGTTTGAACCCCAAATTGCAGAGAATGGGTGATCTTTGATTTGTGTACTTTAGACTTTTGTAGCACATGACCTTGTGCATGTTCTATGCTGACATACCTAATTCCCCTTTCACACTGTCAAATTCATATATCTGCTCATCTATGATATTTTGAGTATCACATAGAGCATCCCCTGCCACCTAACAATTCAGTTTTGTCTGTGCTGTTATTTAAGTTTTTTTAATGAAAAATAACAAAAAGTGAAAAAGGAAAACTAAAAAGTAACGATGTCTGTGTTTTTCTTAAAAAGCATAAGTCTCATAAATGTAATCAAACAAAACAACGTTGGTTATCATTAGGCATAGGAAGAAGGGGGCATCTTTTAGCCTCAATCCATAGTTCACTGATCATAAGCTGGTTGATTTTATGTTCAAATATAAGAGAAAAGAACAAAGTTAAATAATATTTTTTAAATCCTGAGATTCATTATCTAAACCAGGATAGATCACTGAGAAATAGTTTGTGAGCAGAGAGTATTTTTTTTAGGTGAATTCATCAATAGAAATAGAAAGGGAAGAAGACATCACACTAAAGACGTGCTGAGATGAACACAGGAAAAACCAAAACCATGAGTTTTATTGGAGATACATACTGTGTGTGTGTATTTTCTTAAATCTGAAATCAAAGGACATATTAAGCAGAAAAAAAAGGTTCTCCAAAAACCATGGTAAAGGGTAACCAGATGCATTTTTTCATTTAACAAAGAGTTATCAAACCTCGGCCATGTACCAAGTACTATTTTAGGTACCCAACATAGAGCACTGAATGAGACAAAGCAGCTTTTGAAAAGAATAGCCCACCTATTCCTTACCTTCCCAAGTGTTAGAAATCAGAAGCATAACTAAGGAGAAGCAGAAGAGTACACTTTCCTGAGCCCATGCAAGAAAAGGGGAGTCTAATAACACTTTTAAGGAGGAAATCTATAGACATGATGGCTAGTAAGGCCATGATGGCAAGAGGACATATGGTACAGAGTGAAGGCAAGATCATGAGACATGCCCATGGGAAGGCTTCTCTATACTTGCTACCTCCCAACCAAAGACTATAGGCCACCCTCAACCCCACCCTGAGTACTGGGGATAACCACTGAGAAGTCATTTATGGATGTCCTACTCCATTTCATCACAAGAACAGAATAGGTTGTTTTTTTAAAGTGAACTCTACACCCAACATGGGGCTCAAACTCACAACCCTGAGATCAAGAGGCACATGCTCTATCCACTGAACCAGCCAGGTGCCCCCCGAGTAAGTTTTCAATCCTGGTATTTAACTTTCACTGTACTTAACATTTTCTCTTTCTCCAACTTTCCTTAAATTCTTCCCTGTGGATACAATTCTTCTGTTATTCCAGGATTCCTTGAACTTTCTTGGCAAAAGCAAAGAGAAACCTCATGTTTTTCCATTATCAAGTTTTACATATATCCAAAAGATACAGTATGGCTGCACCTAGATATCATATCCTACGCACATACAATAACATGGCTTTGAATAGTAGGTAATAATAAACTCGCTGATTTTTTCTCTAGGAATCCTACTTTAGAGTCCACTGTTGATAATCAGAATTCCCTGCCAGGCTTCCCATGCTCCTTGCCTTTTCTTCTTCATTCTCCATCCTCTATTCAAAACTCTTCTGCTTTCCATTTGGTTTCTCTTCTTTTGGTCCCCTCATCATCCTTTTTGCTCTTTAACTCTCCATCACCCGATATAGAATAGACTTTCCTATCCATGGGGTGCCTGGGTGGCTCAGTTGGTTAAGCTTCCAACTCTCAGTTTTGGCTCAGGTCATGACCTCAGGGTCATGAGATCAAGCCCCAGGTTGGACTCCACAGCACAGAGTCTGCTTAAGATTCTCTCTCTTCCTCTCCCTCTGCCCCTCCCCCTGCTCATGCTCTCTCTCTCTAAAATAAATAAATAAATCTTAAAAAAAAAAGAATAGATCTTCCCATCCAACAATCGGCCTTACAGAGTATGTTCCCCATGTATCTGTAAGGCAAATATCCCAAGCTTGGTGAACTTCTATTTGCATAATGAATTTGCATAAGAATTTTGGGGGAAAAAATACAGTACATCCATCTCAAAGATTGATCCCAGGACAGAGTCCCATGAACATATGTCTAAGCTCTAAAAGAAAGGATATGAAGGTGGAATTTGAAGGAGATATGACAGTCATATTTCTGTGAGGTATCTGTCACTCTCTTTTTCTAGGTTTCTCATCCTTTTCCCCAGCCTCTGGGAAAATTTTTTTCTGATGGAGCTGCAAATATCTGGTTAAGTTCATGTTAAATATGGTGACGGGCATAACCAACATCACTTTAATGTTCAAATGATGAAGTGTAACAAAAATGGGGAGGGGTTTCAAACCTCCAAATCATTTGTAAGCAGTTTTGTAACATATTTTACTTGTATCTAGAAGTTGTGAGTGAGCCATCTGAAACTAAAGAAATGGCAGTAGAGAGACTGAGGTGACGTGGAGAAATTGGGGGCATGGGGACTGTTCTACAGAACTGGATTTAGAAAGTCATCACAAAGAACACTGGAAGAGCTGAGTGAAGTAGAGGTGCTGTGCTAATCATCCTGTAAGAAAAACACCAGACAGGATGGGAGAAGAAATGGAGAAAAACCACCAGAGAGATTCTGGTGTGTGGTGACTAAGGTAGGGTGCTTGGCAAACAGAACATAAATAACTGCTCAGAGTGCCCAGAATTTGATGAGACATTCAAAAGTCTGAGGAAAAATCTGAGGACAGAGCCTATGGATGAATTTGCATCTCTGGCAGGAAACACATATTTTTCTCATAGATTTGGGAGTAGGAGACAGCTAGGAAAAGAGAGTGAAAGCAATAGAGAGAAATTACATGAGTAGGTAAAGGAGCTCTTCCTGAGTGTGAGGATGAGATGTCCTAACTAGAAAAAATAATGACCCAAATGCTGCTAAAGGGAGAATGAATGCAGGGAGTCCACCAGTGACTGTCTACCTCTGCAAGCTTGTACTTAGTAAAGAGAGGCACCTGTAATTTATCTCAACTGTATGTAAACTCTGCCTACATTTTCCTTATGCTGTTTTGCCTGTGAGCAGATTCTGAGCTTGTTGTACTTCCTGGGGGTTAGTAGATATTTGGATAAATTGTAGATAAGAGAAACAGAGAATTGCAGGACCTTGTTTTAGGAGAAGAAAATCACCCTTCTGATGTCTTCCCCCTTTCTATTGTATAGGCCCCTTTCTATTGTATAGGCAATAGAAAATGTCCCAAAGCCAACGGGGCGAAAAATCTGCCTGGAAGAGAATCTTGTATTTGGGGTTGCTTGAGGATGGTTTGGTCAAACTCTGGCCTCCTTGGAGGGGAATACTTGGTAGGTGGGTGAATGTCATTGTAATGTTACCTCAGGAATTTCAGAGAGCTGGGGATTGGTGGAGATGGGCCCATGAATGGGTACAGTTTTTATGCTCTGATTCTCATGGTGCTAATTACTACATTCTTGAGAACTGGAAGCAATGATCTTCTCTGAGATGGAACACACCTTTCCATATTCCCTCCTTCTGAAATAATATTCCTCCCCCGATGACCACTCTTCCATCTGTGCATCTGGGTACACATACATACACACACACAATCTCATCTTCTCCCTGGGACCCTGGATCTTTCACCTATAGTGGTTGGTTTGAGCCCAAGACTGAGACATCAGATATCCTTCCTCCACTATTGTCTAGGTAACCTCAAGTACACGGCAGCATCACCAGCTCAAAACTGATTTGGGTGCCTTATTAGCTCTCAATCTAATTCACAAACCTGACAGTGGCAGAAGCTCTGTTATATCTGCCCCCTGACCACCCCCTGATTCAACAACATCCCTCACCTGTGTTCCTATTTCATACACCAACAGAATCTCCCTTGTTATTCAAGCAAATCAGTTACCCTTTTTATCATGACAGCTTCTCTCTCTTGGGATCTGCTGCTTAGTCATTTGCTCCCCCAGGAATGTTGTACCCCGTCCTCCTGCACCTCACATCCTACTGCACATAAAACAACTCGCCAGTCTCTCTCCATTACCATAAAATCTTAACTGCTAATGTCATTTCATTTTGATCTTCCATTTAGCACTTAGGACTTAAATTCTACAAGAGTCAAACCCACTTTAATATCTTACAGAGACTGGGAGGAAAGAAGAAAATGCAATTAGCAGGAAATTATAAACTGATGAGAATTAATAAAGGAGCTGGTATGCTGTTGTTCTTAGATATCCAGAAAATTAAATTACCCTGTAATAAGAATAAACTGCTCATTAAGAATTTCCTCATCCCAAGCAATCCACGGAACCTCCTAAAGAGGCAAGCCTCCGCAGTTCCTCACTGAGCTCTCAGTTATTGGCCCTGGTACAGTTTCTAAAGGAGTGAAGAATCATTATCACCATATATTAGAGCCTTACAGTAAAATTGCTGTGGAGGAGTTCTGCTTTCTCAAAAGGGTGCTAAACACTTATCATAGCCAAATTATGTGTGTCTGACTGTACCTTCCTGGCAAATAATTGAACATTATGTAGGAAATACATTTAGAAATAAATGAAAAGTTCAGGAATTCAAGGCAATAGCAGCTTTGGTTCAGGAAATTTAGGTTCAAACAATAAAAGTACGAGTTATAGGATAAGAAGACTATGATTGTGAGCAAAATTCACAAATGTCTTATAAACAGAAGGGGCCTGTTGGTTCTGTCCCTCCCTAACACATCCACCCTCCTCGTGTAGGAGCTGAAATCAAAGATTATCTAATAGTTATCTTTCCAGTCACCCATTCTTTCCTTCCACAGAAGAGCTACATCTAAACCATCGCCTCCCAACTCCCTACCTTCTCTCCCACCCCTTATAGTCCTTAGGCATTTTTTGTCACACTCACATCTAGGTCTTTTGCCCCAAACTTCTGAGCTCTGATACACTCTTTTTTCTCTACTTCCCTTCTAATTGTCTAAAACCACCCAAGTCAAGACCAAGATGTCTAAAAGTGGTGGTAGTTAATATGTTAACAAGAAAAAAGAAAATTTCTTTTAGAAATCACTTGTGCCTTTTCTGATTACTGGAAGAAAGAAATAAGCATTACCTGTTATCCATCTGTCCAAAGAAAATGACAGTTACCATTTTGGAAAATCATAGGTTTTGATTCAAAATGGAAATGACAAAGAATCTGAGGATTCATCCCCTAGCCCTGTGGACATGTGCAGAAGGTCCCTGCAGAGAAATTTCCCAGGAAATTTCCCATCTTTGTCTTCATTCTCTGTTTCTTAATGTACTTTCACCAAAGCATCAACTTTCAACATAGAAAATCTTTTTCTAGATTTATTATTCTTCAGTTTTGTTTAATGACAAATGTTGTATTAAAAATAGAATATGCTTTCAGTTCAGTTTTAGGTTTACCCAGCAGCTAGACAGTCTTGGAAACTTCATCCCATTTTTCTCTGGGCATGTGTGGTCTAAATTTAAAAACAAATGAACACTTTTTAGCAAATGTTTTCCTTTTATACAATTTGTACTGCCTGTTTACTATTCCTCATTCTTTGATAATTTATTTCACATTTCTTTGCCATTTTACCTAGCCAGAGCAAAAACCGTTTAAGGTTTGACTAGGTAAGCAACTCAGAAGACGTTAGCATAAAGAAGTAGAATTGAAACTCTACCATAGTCCCTATAGTTCACAGACTAAATTCTTCATCAACTCCCTCATCTTTCTTGCTATTGTCTCTAGATAAAAGTATGCATCTGCGGGGGCCACACCCTCAAGCTTCAGTCTTCCTCATAAGCCCCTGCTGTCCTTCTGCTCCACAGGTCCTGTTTAGAATAATAAATTGGGAGTTAAGAAAAGGTAGAAGAGGACATGATCTGAATGGCCCAGCTAATTAGTAGCAGGACTAGAATGGTAAATTCTACAGACTTGAATCTATAGGTTGAATATCCACCTTTCTGAATACTTAATGACAACAAAGGAAGCAAATCATTGGAGTGGACTTTAGGTAGAAGTAAATGGAGTTGAGATCAAGAGAGGCCAAGGTGTTTAATGGATTCTCCACACAGACATAGAAGTTACCTGGAATGATGACATAAGCTACAGTGAAAAAGATCATTCTCAGCTAGATGCCAAAGTCTTCAATGAGTGAAGGGGATTGTTCAGGGGAGAAACTGGTTACAGGGAGGAGTAGTAGAGCCGGATACAATCAAAGATATTAGCTCTGAAGTAGCAAAGATGATTGAGGTCTAAGACTTAGTTCAGATTTTTCATCTTTTCCAAGAAGCCTGCCTTGACTCTTCCTCCACCAATTGTTATTAGATGATTCCTGGAACGTTTCTATGGCACTCTGTGCAAATTTCTATGGTATCATAAACCAAGTGGTATCTATTAGTTTACATCTCTTTTAGACTATAAGCTTCTCTGGTGCCTGGTGCATAGAGGGGCCAACTAAAAATTTTTTCAACTGAACTCTTCTATTAGATTTTATTGCCTCCATCCAGTGTGATTTATTTTAATTATTTTCTTATCACCCTAAACTATGCCAAATGTTCCAACAAGTCGGAATTAATAGAGATACTGGATTTAACATTATAGGCTCCTTATCACTGTATATATTAAAAAGAATGCATGAATGTTGAAGTCAGAGAGCTTTAAATGAGTTCAAATTCTGACTTTACAACTTATTCAAACTCTTTGAGCCTCCACTCCTGTAAAATTGAAGATAATAAACACCTCACAAAAGATGTTGTATAAATTAAAAGTAATATGCACTGTAATATGGATACAATTGCCTAACAAAGTGCATATTAGAATTCTCTCTCTCTCTCTCTCTCTCTCTCACACACACACACACACATCTTTCTCTCTCACATGCACATACACACACTCTTCTGTCTTGAATTTGGGCATGGTCATATGACTAGCTTTTTACATATGAATAGAAATAGTCATGAGTCAATTGCAATGGAAGCATTTAAGAGACTCCATGTTCTACTCTTCTACCACATTGACTAAGGAGGCAAGAAACTGAATGGAAATGCACGTGAAAGGCACCTAAACTGTTGGCCCACAGCCATGTAGAAGATAGCTGCCCTGGGCTTACAGAGGACTTTGCATAGATGAGAAACTTTTGGTATGTTTATCCACTCACATTTTTATGATGTTTGTTACTATAGTGTCACCTACCTTGTATATCTCATATATCTTCATACTTTGCATCCCCAGAAAGAAGATATATCCTTCCGGGCAGATAATTCTGTTACTGCTTCAGGATGAACACTAGAGGAGAAATATCAGAAGGGTCTTCTGTTGATGGATATGGTGTCAACTATACCTCTAAATATAATCTTATTTTTTCAAAGCCCTCCAGAGATGCTAGTGGAAATGGGGCAGTGTTATAGAATACTATTCTATTAATAAACTAGATTTAGTTTCCTTTTTCTATAAGGAAGAACAAGAACTGGTGCCAGCTCCCTAACCAAAAAACAAAACAAACAAAACAAAAAACAAAAACAAAAAAACCCCAACACAACCACAACCTGGAAAACACTGTAGAAGAACCAAATGGACATGTTAGAAATGTAGTATTTCAGAAATAAAAAATAAACCTACTTATCTCCAAATAAAATACTATTTCTTTCTGTTCATTATTTTTAATTAATATATTGCTTAAATAATTTAGTAATATTTATAGATATATTTATTTCACTAAAATTAATATTTTTATTTAATTAATTTTTATTTATTTAACAAATAGTTTTTTATAAATAAAAAATAATTAAAGAAACCAAAATAAAAATTTCCACAGATGAGCTTATTTGGCAGAATGGGAGAAACAGAGGAAAGAAGCAGTGAGCTGAAGATAGAACAATAAAGAAAATTGACAGAAAAAAATAAACAGATATGAGACATAGCTAAAGCAGTGTTGAGCGAAAAATTTACAGCATTAAAAATGAATACGTTAGGTAAGAGGAAAAGTCTTAAATCAATAACCTAAGCTCCCACCTGAAGAACCCAGAAAAGAAAAAGGTAAAATAAATTCAAAGGAAATAATAAACCAAGAGCAGAAATTGATAAAATTGAAAATAGAAAAGCAAAAGAAAAAAAACAAAAATCTGCTTTCTTTGAAAACATCAGTAAATTGGCAAATTTCTAACAGTGTGAATGAGAGAAAGAGAGACATGAATTACCAACATTAGGAATGAAAGAAGACATAGACCATACATACTATACTACACACTATAGACACTGAACATGTAAAAGGATAATAAGAAAATAGTAGGAACAACTCTACACACATAAATTTGACAACTTATACCCCCCCCAAAAAAAACACTTCCTCAAAAGACACAAAGTAGCACAACTCACCCAATATGAAATAGGTAATTTGAATACCCCATTACTATTAAGAAAGGTGAAGTCATTTTAAAACTCTCTAAAAAGAACTCTTCAGGCCCAAGTAGTTTAACTGGATAATTCTACCAAATATTTAGAGAAGAATTAATGTCAATTCTATATAACCTCTTTCAGAAAATAGATTGAAAAGGGATTTGTCTCAATGCATTCTATGAAGCTAATATTACCAGGGCTTACAGGGGACTTTGCATAGGCGAGAAAATATGAGTGGATAAACATGCCAAAACATACTACAACCAGATAAAGACAGTGCAAAACAGAAAAATGCAAACCAATGTCTTTGAATATACACACAGAAATCCTTAACAGAATGTTAACAAACAGAATTTAGCAATATGTAAAAAGAATTACCACCATCACCATGTGGGGATTATTCCAGCAATACCAAGCTCATTCAATATTCAAAAATCAATCAGTGTAATCCACCACATTAACAAGTGAAAGAAGAAAAATCACATGATCATACCAATCAGTGCAGAAAAAGATTTTGACTAATTCAACATTCATTTATAATAAAAATTCTCAGAAAAAGAGAAATAGAGGACAACTACCTCAACTTGATAGACAGTAGCTATAAAAAAAATCCTACAAGGGCACCCGGATGGCTCAGTCAGTTAAGCATCTGCCTTCAGCTCAGGTCATGATCTCAGGGTCCTGAGATCAAGCCCTGCATCAGGCTCCCTGTTCAGTGGGGAGCCCACTTCTTCCTCTTCATCTACTGCTCCCCCTGCTTGTGCTCTCTCTCTTGTGTGTCAAATAAATAAATGAAATCTTTTTTAAAAAATCCTACAGCTAACATTACATTTACTGGTGAAAGACTGAATGCTTTGCCCCTAAGATTGGGAACAAGGTAAGTATGTTTGATCTCATCACTTATTCAACATAGCACTAGAAATATTAAACCAATACAAAAAGGCAATAAAAGAAATATGTGTTAGGAAAGAGTCAATGAAAACTGTTCATGTATAAGAGGATATACAAATGGCAAAAGAAAAAGCACATGAAAAGATTATCAACAAAATTAGCTATTGGGAAAACAGAATCACAGTGAGATATAATCTATCATAGATTTACTTATCAGAATGCTTAAAGTTAAAATAGTAACAACACCAGGGTCACCTGGATGGCTCAGTCAGTTAAGCATCTGACTCCTTGATTGCAGCTCAGGTCATGATCTCAGGGTCATGAGATTGAGCCCTGTGCCAGGCTCCACACTCAGCTCAGAGTCTGCTGGGGATTTTCTCTCTCCCTCTCCCTCTGCCCCTCCCCCCTGCTTGCTCGTGGTCTCTCTCTCTCTCTCCCTCACTCCTCATAAATAAATAAATAAGTAAATAAGTAATCTTTAAAAAAATAGTAACACCACCAAATGCTAGTGAGGAGGTGGAGAAACTGCATCAGTTTGCTGGTGAGAAGGTAAAATGGTGTAGCCACTGGAAAGCAGTTTAACAGTTTCTTTAAAAACAAAACATGCAACTACTATGTGACTGAGCAGTTACATTCCTAGGTATTTATCCTAGAGAAATGAAGACTTATGTTCACACAAAAACGTGTACACAGATGTTTACAGTAACTGTACTTAAAATAGCTAAAAATCGGAAACCCAGATGATGTCCTTCAGTGTAAATTATTAAACAAATGGTGATACATCAATACTATGAAAAACTACTTAGCAATTGAAAAAGAAATGATCTACTAATACACATAACCTTCATGAATCTCTAGAGAATTATGCTGAATGAAAAAAAAGCTAATTCCCAAAGGCTATATGCTACATGATTCCACTTTTATAACATTTTTGAAATGATAAAATTACAGAAATGGAGAACACATTAGGGTTTTCTAGGGGTTTAAGGAAGGGGTGGAAGAGGATGGAAGGAGGTATGACTAAACAAAAGCAACATGAGGGATCCTTGTGGTGATAGAAATGTTCTGTATCTTAACTATCTAAATCAATATCCAGGTTGAACTTTAATGTGAATGTCAATTTGAACTTCCTATAATGCCCATGGAGTTCCAGATATAGTCATAAGAAACTCATAATTGACTGGGTAGATATGCAATATATAGTTCCATTTTGACTTCAGGTGTCATGTGTTTATACAACTGCTAATGGAAATGTTCTGTATCTTAACTATGAATGTCAATATCCTGGTTGTGATTTGTACTGTAATTTTTTAAGATGTTACCATTGGGGGAAACTGGGTTAAAGGTACATGGGATCCTTCTGGACTATTTCTTACAAATTCATGTAAATATACTATTATCTCAAAATAAAAATTTTAAAAGAAAAAATAAAAGCATCTGCACACAAAACATCATGATGTGTTTTCTAAGAACACATATAGAAAACACACTGAGCAGATAAGAGTGACTGCTTGCTGGTAGGGAAAGGTGAGAATGGGAGTGAGACAGGAAACCATCAAAATCTTAAAGGGGAACACAGGCAGTAACCTCTTTGACCTCAGCCATAACAAATTCTTGCTAGACACATCACCAGAGGCAAGAGAAACATAAGCAAAAATGCTTCCCACTTTGCTTTGCTTTTCAACGTTACTTTGGCTCTTCGGGGTCTTTTCTGGTTCCACACAAATTTTAGAATTGTTTGTTCTAGCTTTGTGAAAAATGCTGGTGTTATTTTGATAGGCATTGCATTTAATGTGTAGATTGCTTTGGGTAGTATAGACATTTTAACAATATTTGCTCTTCCAATCCATGAGCACGGAATGTCTTCCATTTCTTTGTGTCTTCTTCAGTTTCTTTCATGAGTGTTCTATAGTTTTTGGAGTACAAATTTTTACCTCCTTGGTTAGGAATATTCCTAGGTATCTTATGCTTTTTTGGTGCAATTGTAAATGGTATCGATTTCTCGATTTATATTCCTGCTGCTTCATTATTGGTGTATAGAAATGCAACAGATTTCTGTACATTGATTTTATATCCTGTGACTTTGCTGAATTCATGTATCAGTTCTAGCAATTTTTTGGTGGAGTCTTTCAGGTTTCTATGTAGAATATCATGTCATTTGTGAAGAGTGAAAGTTTGACTTCTTCCTTGCTGATTTGGATGCCTTTTATTTCTTTTTGTTATCTGATTGCTGAGGCTAGGACATCCAGTACTATGTTCAACAACAGTGGTGAGAGTGGACATCCCTGTCGTGTCCTGACCTTAGGGGAAAAGCTTTCAGTTTTTCCCTGTTGAGGATGATATTAGCTGTGGGTCTTTTGTATATGGCCTTATGACGTTGAGGTATGTTCCTTCTATCCCTACTTTCTTGAGGGTTTTATCAAGAAAGGATGCTGTATTTTGTTAAATGCTTTTTCTGCATCTATTGAGAGGATTATATCGTTCTTATCCTTTCTTTTATTAATGTGGTGTATCACATTTACTGCCTTGTGGATATTGAACCACCCTTGCAGCCCACGAATAAATCCCACTTTGTCATGGTGAATGGAACAGTTCATAAGAAAAGGTATTAACTCTTCTTTAAATATTTGGTAAAATTCTTCTGGGAGGCCATCTGGCCCTGGACTCTTGTTTTTTGGGAGGTTTTTGATTACTGATTCAATTTTTTTGCTGGTTATGGGTCTGTTCAAATTTTCTATTTCTTCCTGTTTCAGTTTTGGTAGTTTATATGTTTCTAGAATTTATCCACTTCTTATAATTGCTCATGATATGTTCTTATAATTGTATTTCTTTGATGTTGTTGTGATCTTTCCTCTTTCATTCATTATTTTATTTGGGTCCTTTCTCTTTTCTTTTTGGTAAGTCTGGCTAGGGTTTTATCAATTTTGTTAATTCTTTCAAAGAACCATCTCCTAGTTTCATTGATCTGTTCTACTGTTTTTTTTTTTTTCTTTCTATATCATTTATTTCTGCTCTAATCTTTATTGTTTCCTTTCTTCTCCTGGATTTAGGCTTTATTTGCTGTTTTTTTTTCCAGCTCCTTTATGTGTAAGGTTAGGTTGTGTATTTGAGACTTTTCTTGCTTCTTGAGGAAGGCCTATACTACTATATGCTTCTGTCTTAGGACTACCTTTGCTGCATCCCAAAGGTTTTGGACTGTCATGTTTTCATTTTCATTTGCTTCCATGTATTTTTTATTTCTTCTTTAATTTCCTGGTTAACCCATTCATTCTTTAGCAGGATGTTCTTTAACTTTCATGTGTTTGTGGTCTTTCCAAATTTTTTTTAAAGATTTTATTTATTTATTTGACAGAAAGAGAGACAGCAAGAGAGGGAACACAAGCAGGGGAAGTGGGAGAGGGAGAAGCAGGCTTCCTGTTGAGCAGGGAGCCCGATGTGGGGCTCAATCCCAAGACCCTGGGATCATGACCCAAGCCAAAGGCAGATGCTTAATGACTGAGCCACCCAGGCACCCCTTCAAATTTTTTTCTTATGGTTGACTTCAAGTTTCATAGCATTGTGGTCTGAAAATATGCATGGCATAATCTCAATCTTTTTGTACTGGTTGAGGCCTGACTTGTGACCCAGTATGTGATCTGTTCTGGAGAATGTTCCATGTGCACTCAAAAAGAATGTGTATCCTGCTGTTTTAGGATGAAGTGCTCTGAATATATCTGGGAAGTCCATCTGGTCCCATGTGTCATTCAAACCCATTGTTTCCTTCTTGATCTTCTGCATCGACGATCTGTCCATTGCTGTACATGGGGTGTTCAAGTACCCTACTGTTATTGTATTATTATCAATGAGTGTTTTTTAAGTTTGTTATTAATTGATTTATATATTGGGCTGCTCCCAAGTTGGGGGCATAAATACTTACAATTATTAGATCTTCTTGTGGGAGAGACCCCCTTTATTATGATATAGTGCCCTTCTTCATCTCTTATTATAGTCTTTCGTCTAAAATCTAGTTTGTCTAATGTAAGTATGGCTACCCTAGCTTCCTTTTGATGTCCATTAGCATGATACATGGTTCTCCATACCCTCACTTTCAATCTGGAGGTGTCTCTGAGTCTAAAATGAGTCTCTTGTAAGCAACACATCAATGGGTCTTGTTTTTCTTTTTTTTTAATCCATTCTGATACCCAGTCTTTTGATTGGAGCATTTAGTCCATTTACATTCAGAGTAATTATTGATAGATATGCATTTAGTTCTTTTGTATTACCTGTAAAGTCATTATTCCTGTAGATTGTCTCTGTTCCTTTCTAGTCTTTGTTGCTTTTGGTCACTCTTTCCTTCTCAAAGTGTCCCCTTTAGTATTTCTTGAAGAGCTGTCTTAGTGTTCATGAACTCCTTTAGCTTGTCTTAGAAACTTTTTATCTCTCCTTCTATTCTGAATAACAGCCTTGCTGGATAACATATTCTTTTGCTGCATATTTTTCCTATTTATCACGTTGCATATATCATGCCAATTTCTTCCAACCTGCCAAGTTTCTGTGGACAAATCTGCTGTTAATCTTATGTGTTTACCCTTGTAGGTTAAGAATCTTTTGTCCCTGGCTGTTTTCAGAATTTTCTCTTCACGTTTGCATTTTTCAAGTTTCACTATGATATGCCTTGGTGTTGACCTGTTTTTGTTCATTTTGAGGGGACTTCTCTGTGTCTCTTGGACTTGAATGCCTATTTCCTTCCCCAGATTAGGGAAGTTCTCAGCTATAATTTGTTCAAATAAATCTTCTGATCCTTCTTCCTGCTCTTCTTTTTCTGGGACTCCTATGATATGGATATTAGTTCATTTTATGGAATCACTAAGTTCCCTAAATCTATATTATGATCTAATAGTTTTCTTTCCCTCTTCTTTTCAGCTTCATTATTTTCCATAATTTTATCCTCTATATAACTCCTCTGCTTCTTCCATCCTCATTGTGATTACATCCAGTCAGTTTTGCATCTCAGGTATAGCATTTTTTATTTCGGCCTGACTAGTTTTTAGGTCTTTTATCTCTACAGCAAGGGTTTCCCTGGTGTCTTCTATGCTTTTTTTCAAGTCCAGCTAGTATTCTTATGACTGTTGTTCTAAATTCTTGTTCAGATATATTGCTTATATCTGTTTTGAGTATATCCCTGACTGTGGTTTCTTCTCGATCTTTCTTCTGGGGAGAATTCCTCCATCATTTTCTCTAGGTTTCTGTCTTTTGCGTGTTATGAAAGCTTGCTATGTTTTATTTTTCCTGCTCCTGAGAGTAATGCTACATTAAGAAAGGGTCATATATTGCCCAGGGCCTGGCACTTCAGGAAATGTTTCTGGTGTATACTGTGTGTACTCAGCTGTTGTGTTTTGGCTGCTCTTTCCCACAGGTCGGTCCTCTGCAGAGTTCCTCCTTGCTTGCAGTGGGGAATGTTTGGACCTTTAACTAGGTGTGCTTTGATTTGTTTGTTAAAATAAGCTGGGGGGGGGGGAGGAGTCTGATCGATAAAGGGGAAAAGGAAATGAAAAAAAACAAACAAGCAAAAAACTATAAGCCCTGAGCACCTGAGTGGCTCAGTTGGTTAAGTGTCTGCCTAGAGTCCTGGGATCAAGTCCCACATCGGGCTCCCTACTCAGTGGAGAGTCTGCTTCTCCCTCTACCCTTCCCCCTGCTTGTGATCTCTCTCTCTCTCTCTCATTCTCTCTCTCTCAAATAAGTAAACAAAACCTTTAAAAAACAAAACAAACAAACAAACAAAAAAACTATAAGCCCAATTCCAAAGGTGGGCGGGGGAAGCCTGGTCCTATCCACCAGAACTGAAACTGACACTTTGGAGCACTCTGTAATGAGTAGACTTGATGCATATGGGGGGGGGGGCGGTCTGTGCTCATCATCTGGGAGAGAGGCCCACTGCCCTGGCTCAGTCAGACCTGCCCTATTAAAGACGCCCCTGCAGGGCACGGGGGGGCAGGGCTTGGCGTGAGCGGCTTCCCAGCCCCCACTGGGGGTGATGTGTTGCTCACTGAAGTCTGACTATGCTGGTGGGTGGGGGAAGATGGTGTCACCCCCCCTCCCCTTGTCCCCAGGAAGGGGAGCTCACACCAAATGCTGTTCAGAAAACCCTCACAGAAAAGTGAATAGTCTCCCATCTTGTGTCCCAGGCTTCCCTCAGATCCCTGCCCTCAACCTGTATGTGCCTGGGCCATTGGGACACCCAGCATCACAGTTCTCCTGTGTTTTATCTCAGGCACACAGCTGGGATTCGAAATTCCAAATCTTAAAGGACCGGCAAGGCCTGGACCCACTCCCCTTCTCTAGAGGACAGCCTCACAGTGCTGTGTCTGGTGCTGTTTTGTTCCAGAAAAGCAGTTGCAAGGCCACACAAGTACCTGGAGTCTATGATGAAGCACAGCGAAAAGCTGCAACCAACTTATCTGCCCTTTGTGCGTGCTTCTGTCCCTTGCTGTTGAATGGCCACTCAGTGGCACCCAGTGGGTCTTTTGTCCTTGGAGAGGCAATATACCCTCTCCCAAATGTACTCCAGGAAGGGGTACGTTCTCTCTCAGTGTGACCCAAGGGATCCCTACACCATGCTGTTCCCTGTCTACTCCTGGGTCTCTGCCCTCCTTCTCCCCAGAAGAACCACTGCCTGCCAGGTTTGATTCCAGCGAATGGCATGGACTTCTAAAACCTCAGAATTTGTGCTCCACTGTTTGTAAAAACTTGCAATAGTCAGTTCTTCTTGAGTCCCCAGTCAGTGGTTTTGGGGGAGTGTTTTTCTTGCATGAACCTGAGGTGCTGCTCTCTCTCCCCTTCTTTCTTTCTCTCTGTACTCTCTCTAGGAAAAGGGCTCCCTCTCCTCCATGGCCCACAGCTTCTCTCTCCCTCAATTCATGTCACTGCACCTTGTACCTGCCACATTCTCTCCCTCTAATTGTGTAGATTGTTCTCTTAATCCTCAGATCAATTTCTTAGGTGTTCAAAATGATTTTCTGTTGATCTATCTGTGTTTGAAGGATGAGGCAAGCCCAGGGTCCCCCTATTACTCTGCCATCTTTGCAGTTTGTCTCTAATCTTATTATTCTTATGTCTTAGTTCCCTTTTAAATTTTCTGTGAAAGCATGATGTTTAAAGACAGAAGGGGAGAATTTCCTCCTAAAGGTTTTTAGTAGATATATTAAATGAGAAACTACTGGAAAAATTGCTTGGAATCTTCCAATCTAGAATTCAAGAAAGATTTTTAAGTTTATCAACCCTTTTCTGAGTGTATGAGGAAACAGAAAGTTCCACAAACTCAGGCCCACCTGATCTTTAAGAATGTATTCAGTTAACAAGCCTCTATTCACAACTGCTATATGCCAAAAACTGCATTAGACACTGGTGAAAAATATAAGTCAGACACAACCTCTGTCCTCAAAGAGCTCAAAATCTAGTGGAGGAGACAAGTAAACAGAAAATTGTAACTCAGCATAGAAAGGAATAAATAAAGATATGAACAAAATCCAGTGTGAATAAATTGAGCAAAGTGTGGGTTTTAGCTTGTTCTGGTGGACCAAGTAGGAGTGACATTCAAATTGTTCTTTAAAAAGGAGTAGGTGTTTGAGTGACAGAGAGAAAAAGGAAGTACATTCAAGACAGACAGGTATATGTCAGGCTTGAAGACATGAGAGGAAACAGCATCTTTCTCATGTAAGATTCTAAATCAGAGTTCTAGTTAGGGTTCTTCTGGTTGCAATGCAATCTAAGAAAATGTCTCAGCGAGGTAAGGAATCAAGGCATCAGTGAAGACTGGTCACCCTCCCCTGCCTGTGTCCCCCCTTTGCTTCTCCAGCTGCTCTTTCATCCTCTTCCCTCTCCTGACCAACTTCCTCTGAGTCTCCACTACTCGATAAATCTGTGACGATAATGACCCCATGCCCAACTTATCCTGAACTTTCAGGTCAGGCATTCAACACTGCTTTTGTGTCCCCCTTCAAATTCCTGAGAGAGAATAACTAATCAGCCCAGCCCAGCTCAGTTTTCAGACATGTCTACTGAACAGCATAAAAGTGTCACCTGGTGAGCAGTTAACTCAGCATCTCATATCAACAAAGGAAACAGTCTCTCTTTCGATTCCTCTTTCAATGTCAGGTGCCTGCCTGAATATTCTGGGTTCATGTTTCCAAACTGAGGGGTTCCATAATTCAGGTATTCTGCAAACTTGGCTGCATATTACAGCTACTTCTAAGACATATTTAAAAATTCTGATGCCAAGACCCCATCCCCAGAAATTCTGATATTGATTGGGCCAGGGTGAGGCTCCCCAAGTGATTTCATTGTGCACACACATCGAGAACGATGAAGACTTGTTTTTAGTGCATTGCGGGAGAATTGATGAGAGGCTCCCTTAGCCAGTGACTAATGGCATCCTTTCAGCTCAGTGGTCATCAGCCTCAGCCACAGATACAGATGCTCTCTGACAACACTCAGATAATCCTCCATATTGTGGGCATATGTTGCCAAAAACAGATGGTATTGCCTCAAAGGAAGGAAGTAGCTTATTCCTGCATACCTGTATCTCTCCCTTCAGAAATGTAGAATTCCATTTAACAGAATAGGTAATGAGCTAATGGAAAAAGTAGGACAGTGTATAATAAGCTAAATTCTCACTGGAACTCCCAGATTCTATTAACTGGTGGTAACATTAGCTACATGGTTTATGCACTGATCCTGATGCAACTGACTTTGACAAATAGCACCCTTCCTCCACATCACCTCACTTCCATGTGTATTTCTCCCCGTTTGGTTCAGAGCCAGTTCCTCCAATGTTCAGTGAGGGGCATCTCCTTATCTCACTTTGTCCCTAACAAGGTCATAAGATTAAAGAGACAGTCATTTCTCCATCTAAATCATCTGCCTGGTTGGAAAAATACTAGAAAGGGTATATTTCTTGGGGTGCCTCCCTCAGGAGTTTAGAAAAACAGTTTCTTCTTCAATAGCTAGTGGGATGACTAAGTCCTGCTCAGGCTATTTCATGACCAGCAAACACAAGGTTAATTTTCTGTCCCTAAGATTCATGTCTCCTAAATAATCCAAAAACAACACTTCAGGACTAATCCAATGTCATAAGTGATTTAGCCAAAGTCTTCCTGGCATGGGCCAGCAGTTAGATATTTATCCTGGGCTTGGATTGCCAAGGGCATCATATGAAAATGAGGCAAAGCAGTGAACACACAGTTATGGGGATGCACATGTTTGGTGCCCATATGTTGGAGTTCACAGACCCACAGAAAGATACTGAATTATATTAGAAATACCAACACAGAGACACATGGGCAAGCACATCAGACTGTGGTCGCCAGCACTGGGCTAACATGTGAGGTCACATGCACATGTAATTTAAACATTGTTCCCCACCCAATGCCCATGACTCATTATCAATACTTGCACAGATTTATGTCCAAAGATAATATGGTAAACAGCTAATACTATCTACTTCTCCTCCTTTCACACCTCCTTAGATATCATCCTTACATCCAGGGCTATGGTGCCTTTGCCTGTGGAGAAGGAAGTGTACTTCCTTTAGGAGATGAGCTAGCCAGTTCCACTGCTCTTCTCCCTACCTAGTGGAAGAGGGGGAGCTCCCCTCCTGGCATTGGAGAACCCGAAGGTAAACCCACACAGTGAAGGCAGGAAGTAAGTTTCAGACATTGTGATGATGAGAATGTTTTTTTCTCAAATTCTCATCTCTGATGCTACAGAAACACTGGTCACTGTGGAGGGCTGAAAATACTAGTTCAACACACCTCTCTTCCTTTCACCGTTGTCTACTTATTGCTCTACTTGCCAAAGGTCATTTCATTCAACCCACTGCTTCCAAGACCTGGTGGTTGCTGCAGTGATGACATGCTATCCTGTCCTCTCCTTTCACCCCTCTCCAAGGTCTCCCAGAGATCAAGGAAGTTTACCTAAGCAGGCATCAGTCACATGTCCATGACTACATGCTACAGTTGAGACATAGCCAAGATAATTCCAGGAATTGGACTTGGACAATACCCTAAGATAACGTTTTTTTTTTCCTCAGAGCCTGGGTAAGGTGTTTAGTTTGGGACAGGCTGCCTAAAGTGAGGACCCACTTTGTGTCTTCTACTTTCCACCTTCTACAACTGGCTGCCTACAGTTCACCTGAGGTCCAGACTGGAGGGAAAGAAAATCAGGTCTCAGAATTCAGCACAACTCTTCACAGTTGGCCCGAGCAGTCCTGAATGTAAGAAATTGTGCCTTCCATGATTCAGGTCTCAAAGTTTTCAATGTTAGAGCTTTTTTTGTTCTCTCAGATTTTCTGCTCATATTCATCTATTTCATAAAGAATTTTGAGCTCTATTCTGTGCCAGAAACTGGAGGTAGAAAGGAAAATATAGCACAGAACTTGCCTTCAAGGATCTCAAAGTATAATGTGAAGCTCTGAGCTTATATTCTAATAAGTGTAGTTTGGATTATTTTTCATTATAAGTATTCATTTTCTTTAATCATATCAATCTCATCAACTACTCTTCTTTCTATTCATTAATATTAAAAATTGTTCTTATAGCTAATTACCCACATCAATTTATTCACTATTTGGATAGAGTAGCCAGTTCAGAGTGAAGAAAGAAGATGCAGAACTCAGGATGGAGTTCTCCAGAAATAAAATGTTTCTATGTACTATATGATATGATACCTGACATGTAAACATGTAAAAATATATGAAAGGAATTTAAAATAGGTATATACAAGCATGGAAAAACATTGCTTTTATTTTTTAAAATACAGAATCAGAAAAAGGAAAAAAATCATACTTAAATCCACAGTGAATGAAATTTTCATAATAATGATATAGTCACTGATCACTGATTTAATTAAAATAGTACTATTTCAGGGGAGGATGAGAAAGAGAAGTGGGATCTAAAAGAGTTAAATCAACATCCATCATAACACAAAGTGTATAAAAAATCTACAATTGATAAGTCAATCACTAGCAGTATAAGCTTATCATTAAGAGGTGTGAAAATAATTACCAGAAAAGTTTAAAGTGGCTTTCTCCATAAAACAGGACTGGATAAATGGGAGAAAAAAGGACAGTGGCTTACAGTTTTTCAGTATAAGCCTTTTAGCATAATTTGCTTTTCTAAAACATTTATATGTTTTACTTTGATTTTTAAAAATTTTTTAAATTTATTTATTTGAGACAGAGAGAGAGAGAGCACAAGTGGGGAGGAGAATCAGAGGGAGAGGAAGAAGCAGACTTCCTGCTGAGCAGGGAGTCCCATGTGGGGCTCAATCCCAGGACCCTGAGATCATGACCTGAGCCGAAGGCAGACGCTTAACCCACTGAGCCACTCAGGCGCCCTGTTTTACTTTGATTTAAAAAAATATTCTTTTGTTATCTTACCTTTCAGGAGACTATTCTAACTATGCTTAACTCTGGCATGCTACTGAAGTGCAGGGTGTTTATAAGCATCAAAAATTGAGCAATCAGTATTGAGCTCAAGCAACTTAGCCAATCATTAGTCCTGATTAAAGAATCCAAGATCAAGAAAAGGACAGATAATTATATATTATTTCTGCCAAGTGACAGAGCAAAAAACAATGATCCACAGTAGAATAACGACATCCACAGACTGCCTATTCCTCACTCAATATATTAGAAACCCAGTTTTGACTAATTTCAAAGAAGAATCTGTCATAGAGGTTTTTTTTAAACATTTTATTTATTTTTTTTCAAGAGTGTATTTATTTATTTGACAGAGTGAGAGAGAGAGAGCCCAAGTAGGCAGAGTGGCAGGCAGAGGGAGAGGGAGAAGCAGGCTCCTCGCTGAGCAGGAGCCCAATGTGGAGCTCAAGCCCAGGACCCTGTGATCATGACCTGATCCAAATGCAGACGCTTAACCGACTGAGCCACCCAGGCACCCCTCTGTCATAGAATTTAAATGGAATGCCCAGCAACACATCATAGTAGATTTCTGCATCCTGAGTGACTGGTGTGAACCCGAATCAGCCTGTTATGATCTGGCTCTAGTTTACTTTTTAACATATGTTCCTAGTGTTTTCATTCAGAAATCTTATGCTCTATCCACACTGGTTTTCTCACTATATTCAAGGTATGTTATCTTTTTTTCTGTCCCCACAGCCTTCGATCACATCTTTAACTATCTTGCCACCTAGATCTGTGCCATTCTCTCCACCTCTCTGAATGCTACCCATCTTTCAATACTCAGCAGATCAACTTCTTATTACACACATGTGATAGGCAAAGCACACTAAGAACTGTAGAAGTTAGTCCCCTAAGAGCTTTATGTTTCATTAGAACATGAATGCAAGTAGGCAGATAACTATAATATAAGGCAAAGTGAAGTAGATTCCATAAGAAAGGTATACTCAAAATACTGAGTGTTTAAAATGTGTATCATGACATCAATTTAGAAGAATTAGAATATGTTTCATGCAGCAGAGAATAGTTGAAACACACCTCAAGGAATGCAGGTGACAAGCAAATGGAAATGTGAACTATTCAAAGGCATAGTGAAGGGTTGGAAGTATGAGCAAAGCTCAATTAGCAGAGCATCTTAAGAGATTGATGAAAAGCCCACTGTGGCTAAATAATAGTGTCTATTTTGGAGAATAGTAGGAAGTGAACCTATAAATGCAAGTTGGTGACATGGTAGAAGGCCTTGAATGTCAGGTTGTGGAATTTTTACTTACCGCAGTAGGTAAGACAGCTGTGTAGGTTTTGAGAAATGAAGTGGCCCAATCAGAGTACTCCTTTATAAAGATTAATTTATCAGTACTTTTTTTTTTTTTTTTTTTTTTTTAAAGATTTTATTTATTTATTTGACAGAGAGAATGAGAGAGAGAGCACATGAGAGGGGGGAGGGTCAGAGGGAGAAGCAGACTCCCTGCCGAGCAGGGAGCCCGATGCGGGACTCGATCCAGGGACTCCAGGATCATGACCTGAGCTGAAGGCAGTCGCTTAACCAACTGAGCCACCCAGGCGCCCTATCAGTACTTTTTAAGATAATTTAAATTGGAGGAAATAGGATATAGAGACAGCAATTAGAAGCTATTCTAGTAATCACAGTAAAAAAATTTTGAGGATATGAACTACTGTGGTCAAGAAGGAAATAAAGAAGGATGGGTGGGGATGGGGTAGAGGAAGAACTCCAAGTCACTTGACGGCTGGTTGGCCCATCTTTCCATCTATCTTGCTCCATACAAAGAAGTCTCTACTTTTCATACCTGATAGACTGGGGAAATGGTGGTAGCAATGGGAGGCATATGATTATTTGAGTAGAACATGTTTTGGATACACTAAGTTAAAATGTTAGTAGCATGTCCAGATGGAAGTGAATAACAGGTGATTGGAATGAGGGTCAGGAGCTGGACATTGAGATATTTCAGCACCAAAGTGATACTTGAAGTGGGGGGGAGGGGGAGTATAAACAGAGAAGTTATCCATAAATAATAACTTTTAAAAGTCTTTGTTTATGGGGGTGGGGAAAAGAGACAGATAAGAGGAGAAGGGCCTTATAACAAAATGATCCCTCTCTTTGCTATGGCATTTTTTGTTGTTTGTTTGTTTTTGTTTCACTGATTTATTTCATAGAAGAAAGCAAATAAGTGGGTCAATTTTGCCATCTTGAGCTGAAAGTCCATAATAGCAAAGATTCTAATGGAGATTTAAAGGATTGTATCTCAAAGGAAGAGAGTAATTCTGTAGTGGATTACTTAAGTACTTGCTTGGAACTGCCCTATTCCCAGCCCAATCAAGGCCCCTGGAAATTATGTCAAGACCTGAAGGACATGATGATCTGGAAGCTGATGATCTGGAAGAAGGAGAATGTGGGTGGTCACCATCTGATTTGCCAAGAACTGAGAGGTTTCCCAGCACACAAGATTTTCAGTGCTAAAATGGAAAGTTCTAGGAAACCAGGGTAAGTTGGACCCACCCAAAGGAATGGAATGAAGAAAGTGCACAGAAATGCCATAGGTCTCATCTTGATTATTTCTCTAAGTTCTCTCAAAATGTGTCCAGGGCTGGGAAGCAGACGTTTATAGGTAAAGTGAGTACATCCCAGATGGATGAAGCTCCTGGTTCACTGTAGGGGGTATGGGGGGGGGGGTTTCTAATCAGCAACCATTCGCCAATAGAACCAGAGCCCCAAGACCTAACAAGAGAGTGTCTGGGGTCCAATCTCTGCAGATATCACAAAGCAGAAGAGAGGATAAGAGTGAGAGGGCAGGGCTTGGATCAGGGCAGTGCTAGGCTGGCAAACGGAATGGCAGCAACAATTGTTTCACATAACCGCAGTGGTTGATATGGCAGCCAGTGAAGGCAGGTGGATTAAATTGACCTCTGATACAAGGACATTTTTTAGGCTATAAAACCAGGAAGAATAGCCCATATCCTGTCCTGGCAACATATTCATGACAATGTGCCATTGTGCAGATCCTGTTGACTTTCCTGAAGAAGGAGAATCTGTTCTAATGTGTACCTGGAAAGGTTAAAAGGACATGTTAGGAAGCCCTGTCCAGTGGCCTAAAGAGACTCATAAACACACTTTTCCTCCTTTCCATCCCTTCAGAAATCCCAGAGTACAAGCCTTGTTCATCTTCCTGTGCTTAGCTGAGCTACCAGGTTAGATATTGGTCCTGAATTCTAGGAGCAGAGGTTGACCACAAAGATTAAACTGTAATTTTATTTTATTTTATTTTATTTTTTTAAAGATTTTATTTATTTATTTGAGAGAGAGAGAATGAGAGAGACAGCACATGAGAGGGGGGAGGGTCAGAGGGAGAAGCAGACTCCCTGCCGAGCAGGGAGCCCGATGTGGGACTCGATCCAGGGACTCCAGGATCATGACCTGAGCCGAAGGCAGTCGCTTAACCAACTGAGCCACCCAGGCGCCCTAAACTGTAATTTTAAATTGTGAGGGGCAGCACAATAGAATGAGAAGGGGATGGCTTTTGCAAGTAGAGAAACCTAGACATTGATTTAGTCTGGCCACTTACTACCTGCGCCATCTTAGCAAATTAACTTGTATTGTTGGTTTAATAGAAGGTATCACACAAGGGGTTTTGTGAGACAGGGACATAACCATATGAAAATGCCACTTGGCATTTGCCAATACATGAGAAAGGGAACCTCCCTTCTTCCCTCACAGAGTGACCCAACTCCCTGTGTGTGTGACTGTGTATATGTGTGTGTGTGTGTGTGTGTGTGTGTGTGTGTTTCTAAGCCAGATTCTAAGATTCTGGCTTAGAATCTTGCCCAGGAATAGAAGCCTTCTCTTCTTCCTCATCCTTTCTCAGGAGTTATATTTTAACTGGATGTTGTAGCTCTGATTCCAAAGCCAGACAGGCTTGTCTTTTCCATTTGCTCACAGACTTCCAGCTCAAAAACACACCATTGGCTTCCATCTCATTGTAAAAAGGGGGCTGGAGCAGTATTAGATAATTGAGTCAGAAATGATTCCCTCCCCTAATCCCAGAGATTCAGTTCCTGTGACGAAAACAAGATACAGTCCCTCCTTCCTCCAACTGCTCCCAGCTATCTCTCAATCCTCACCTCTGTCCCCTATTTTCACTTTGCTCCATACACAATGAGTCCATCAGGAACCATGGAAGACCCCAGGGAAAGACGCCCACAGTAGAGGACTAGCATGTTTCTGGAAATGTTTGAAGAAATCCTCTAAAAATGTAAGCTTGCAGGGGCATCTGGGTGGCTCAGCTGGTTGAGCGTCTGCTTTCAGCTCAGGTTGTGATCCCAGGGTTCTCCCTCTTCTCCCTACTTGTGTTCTCTTGCTATCTCTGTCTCTCTCTCACAAATAAATAAAATCCTTTTTAAAAAATGTAAGCTTACAGCATAAATCTGTGAAAGGGAAGGAACTCTCAGGCTTTCCAAAAAGGAGGAGTCTAGAATTAGAGAACTTCATTTCTCCATTTCCTCTCATTTCTCCTGGTCCTCTGGCCTCTTTGTTGCTGAGCAAAAGGAAATGGATAAGACCTGATTACAGAACCATCTGATTTGTGGGGTTCTAGAGAGTTAAACCTTTGTTCCAAAGTTATTGACCCAAAATGCCTGAAAAGAGCCAGGCCCAGAAGGGAATTGGGAGGAAGGGGTGGGCATGAAATAAAGAAGGCCCCTGCCAAAGGTGGCGAGCCAGTCCCTTGAATGAGATTAATGGAAGGTTCTGTTCTGCTGGGCTGGACTGGCTGGAAAGGCAGGAAACTTAAGGTTTTCCCGAGTATTCCACATTTGCACTGGACAAGCCCTCTTAGGCCTCCATTTTTCCTCACTGCTGTCCTCCTTCAGTGTGAATCAACGTAGGAAGACTGCTTCCCAGCCAAGACGGATCTGAGCTGCAGGGTATACAAAGTTTTCAGCAAACACCGCCAGGAGATGCCAAAAAGCTGCCAGGTGTCATTGAAATTTTAAGATTTACCCATTCTTTCTCCTAAACTGAGAAAATTACTTCCAAGTTTTCAAGAAATTTAAATTTTGAAAAGAGTGTATTCACTCATTTATTCTTTTGACAAATATTTATTGATCACCTACTATTTGAGAATTACTGTTCTATGCCTTCTGGATAGAGCAGGAAATGGGTGATAAGAATTCTTTACCCCTTAAGATGTACATCCTACTGGAGGGACAGGCAAATCATAAAGAAATATATAGTAAAATTCTGGGTTACAAGTGCTATGGAGATAAATGAAGCAAGGCAAAGGGATGAAAAGAGTCTGAGGGTGATCATTTAAACAGGAAGAGCTCCCTGAAAAAGAAATATTTGAGCAGAGTGAACCTGCCATTCATGTATGTACAGTAGAGGTTGCCAAGCAGAGGGAACTGCAAGTACAACTCCTGAGGCAGGAGTTTGTTTTGGTATGTTTAAAGAAGAGCAAGAAGGCCAAGGCAAGTGGAGCAAACTAGGGAGAAAAACAATAATAGAAACTGAAATCGGAAAATTTTGTAGGGCTTCCTAGACCATGACTGGGGAGGGGCAATGAATTTATTCTACATATAATGGAAAGATATCAGGAAGGGCTTTGTTTTGTTTTTGGAGGGAGGGAGTACAAAATCTGCTTTATTTTTTTAAAGGATCACACTCTGGTGGCTATCTGTAGGATAGATTATGTAAGGGCACAAGCAGAAGCAAGAACAGTTAGGAAATGTTGCAGTAGTCCTTGTGATAGGTGCTTGCAGTTGACTAAGGGGACAGAACTGGGGATGGAAAAGGAGATGGCATTATAGATACTTTTATGGTAAGACTACAGGATTTGTTGGAAGATTGGGTGTGGGTTGCAAGAGAAAGAACATTATCATTGATGACTCCAAAGTTTTGACTTAGCATCTGGGTACTCAGAGACGCCATTTACTAAAATGTGTGCAATGCTGTGGGAGGAGCAGTTTGGGAATGTGGAGAATCAAAAGTTCTGACCTGGATGTGTTAAATCTGTGATGCTTTATGAAATCCAATGAAGCTGTTATGTAGGCTGTTAAATGAACATGTCTGGAATTCAGGGGAAAGGTGAGGGCTGGAGATACAATTTGGGAGTCATTACCAGATAAAAGCCATTATGATAGATGATCCTAGCAAGTGAGGGTCATCCAACAGTTAGAGGTTAAGGATGAGGAGGACCTTCAAAAGAGACACGATTATTTTATTGAAACAAAGAATATAAGTCAGAACACAATTCATGACATAATATAACATAACAGGAAAAAAAGATGTTGTTTGTTGTTTGAGTTAATCACTCTTAATGTTGGTAAGAATGTGGGGTAATTGGCAATGTCACACACTGCCTGAGAAGGTGTCATTTTGGAAAAAGCAGTTTGGAACTAGAACTTTTTTTTTTTTAATTTTTTTATTGTTATGTTAATCCCCATACATTACATCATTAGTTTTAGATATAGTGTTCCATGATTCATTGTTTGTGCATAACACCCAGTGCTCCATGCAGAACGTGCCCTCCTCAATACCCATCACCAGGCTAACCCATCCTCCCACCCCCCTCCCCTCTAGAACCCTCAGTTTGTTTTTCAGAGTCCATCGTCTCTCATGGTTCTTCTCCCCCTCCGATTTCCCCCCCTTCATTCTTCCCCTCCTGCTACATTCTTCTTCTTCTTTTTTTCTTTCTTAACATATATTGCATTATTTGTTTCAGAGGTACAGATCTGAGATTCAACAGTCTTGCACAATTCACAGCGCTTACCAGAGCACATACCCTCCCCAGTGTCCATCACCCAGTCACCCCATCCCTCCCACCCCACCCCCCACTCCAGCAAACCTCAGTTTGTTTCCTGAGATTAAGAATTCCTCATATCAGTGAGGTCATATGATACATGTCTTTCTCTGTTTGACTTATTTCGCTCAGCATAATACCCTCCAGTTCCATCCAGGTCGTTGCAAATGGCAAGATCTCATTCCTTTTGATGGCTGCATAATATTCCATTGTATATATATACCACTTCTTCTTTATCCATTCATCTGTTGATGGACATCTTGGCTCTTTCCACAGTTTGGCTATTGTGGACATTGCTGCTATAAACATCGGGGTGCATGTACCCTTTCGGGTCCCTACTTTTGTATCTTTGGGGTAAATACCCAGGAGTGCAATTGCTGGATCATATGGTAGCTCTATTTTCAACTTTTTGAGGAACCTCCATACTGTTTTCCAGAGTGGCTGCACCAGCCTGCATTCCCACCAACAGTGTAGGAGGGTTCCCCTTTCTCTGCATCCCTGCCAACATTTGTCATTTCCTGACTTGTTAATTTTAGCCATTCTGACTGGTGTAAGGTGGTATCTCATTGAGGTTTTGATTTGGATTTCCCTGATGCCGAGCGATATTGAACACTTTTTCATGTGTCTGTTGGCCGTTTGGATGTCTTCTTTGGAAAAATGTCTGTTCATGTCTTCTGCCCATTTCTTGATTGGATTCTTTGTTCTTTTGGTGTAGAGTTTGATGAGTTCTTTATAGATTTTGGATACTAGCCCTTTATCTGATATGTCATTTGCAAATATCTTCTCCCATTCTGTCAGTTGTCTTTTGGTTTTGTTGACTGTTTCCTTTGCTTTGCAAAAGCTTTTTATCTTGATGAAGTCCCAATAGTTCATTTTTGCCCTTGCTTCCCTTGCCTTTGGTGATGTTTCTAGGAAGAAGTTGCTGCGGCTGAGGTCGAAGAGGTTGCTGCCTGTGTTCTCCTTTAGGAGTTTGATGGACTCCTGTCTCACATTGAGGTCTTTCAACCATTTGGAGTCTATTTTTGTGTGTGGTGTAAGGAAATGGTCCAGTTTCATTCTTCTGCATGTGGCTGTCCAATTTTCCCAACACCATTTGTTGGAGAGACTGTCTTTTTTCCATTGGACATTCTTTCCTGCTTTGTCAAAGATTAGTTGACCATATAGTTGAGGGTCCATTTCTGTGGAACTAGAACTTTTTAACCTAGTAATTCCACTTCCAGGAATAATGATTTACTTATTCTTTTATTCATCTACTATTTCTTGAGGCTTTTTCACTCCAAGTTCTGTTCTAGACACTGAGAATATAGTAGTGAAATAAATAAATACACACACACACACACACACATCCACCCTCACAGTGCTTATATTCAAGTGAGGATCTTATTACAGTATTCTTTGAAAGAGTTATAACTGAAGATAACTAAATGTTTAAATAAGGGATTGGTTAAGTAAATAATTTCTGTTCATACAATATATGTTAGGTAGCCTTTAAAATATGCAGAAGAAATCTAATTATAGTGGCAAATGTTTATAAGCTACTGTGCAGTAAATAATATTATGAACAAGATATACAGTGTGGATTCATTTATAAGGCATATGTCCTGTGTGTGTGCACACATATACATGAGCATACATGTACCAGGACAATTCACTGAAATATTGGTTTGTGAGTTTTTGCTGTTGCTGTTGCTGTTGCTGCTATAGGAATAAATGAGAGATATCGTTCCCTCCCCATCCTAATATGTGTTGGTGTGCTGAGTCTGAGCTCCTCAGTTTACATTATCTCTTAGGGATTTAACAGATCAGGGCATAAGAGTGAGCGTATAGGCCCAAAGGAGGCTGCTGTAAGGGTGGGAGCTACATAATAAGAATCTAAGTTCATGACCAAAATGGAAGATTTCCAAGTCTAGTAGACAGGGCTATTCCAGATGTATTTGATTTTGACAAATAAAAAAAATTCTCTCATATCTATATGAAAATTATAAATTTATAATTCTATAAATCTTATAAATTTATAATTATATTTTGGTCAATAAAGAATAAGAAAGATAAATAGAAACAGTTGAAAGCTGTACTGGAATGATAACAGTGGTAAAATTATGATTGATTTTATTTTCTTTGGTCACATTTTTTTCTACAGTGAGCATTTATAATTTTGCAATGTATTTCAAGTACAGCGAGACCTCAGATGAAAGAGGTATCACTTTGGCTAAGACCATCAGGGAAGACTCTTTGGAGAAAATGGGATTTGAGCATCAGAGTCCTATGGGTAGAAGTAGGGATGGGTGAATACTCCAGGAGCAGGCAACATATTCACAGATGCAGTAGGTCACAGGCACATGTTCAGGACATTACAAAAGTTTGGTTTGTTTGGAACATACATTCTGTATATGGCATATGCACAGCCTGTTTCTAACATCCAAGGTTGTTGTCTGAGGGTGGGGTCTATGTGCAGGATAGTGAGGAAAACATGTAAAAATGCTTCCCTTGTTACCCTCCCTACATCTCTCAGAGTCTTATTTCTATATGGTTTAGTTCCTTCAAAATCATGCAGTAATAAGGTTAAACTATTTCCTTAACAAACAATGTACTTATTTGAAATATAAGTAAAATCATTTAAATTTTAAAATGCCAAAGCCCTGCATACCCAGAGATTTTCATTTGGTATTTCTAAGATGGGCCTGTTGTTTTTGTTTTTGCTTTTTGGTTTGCTCAAGCAGTTCTTATTTACATAGGGATTTGAGAACCCATGGTCTACTCCTCATTAGAGCTTCAGCCTGAATTCATAACTAAAAACTCTTTAAAACCCACTTCAGTGCAGTATTACAATATCTTTAGGCTTGTTTTAGAGCATGTTGTGAAATGTCCATCTTCCTGGCTATCTTTTTAGCCTTCAGGTTTCACTCAAACCACTGCTCCCCAAGAACATGGATTTCAACCTTAATCTATATATTTTAGGATCTCTATATCATTGATGGCATCTCAGAGTCTCCTACAGGGCTTCATAAAAATACTAAATTCCTACATCATTTTATCAAATTCCTGAATCAAAATCTTTGGGTATAGAGCTCAGCAATCAGTTTTATTTTTATAGCTATACCAGAGATTTAGATGCCACGAGCCCAACACTTCCCTACTGGCCATAGAGTTCACCAGCTTCTCCTTTGGTCTACCAAGAGTCTGCCAGACTTAGGTTCTTCTGGGCCTGAGCCATTCAGACTTCTTCCTTCCTGCTATGACCTATTTATACCTTAACCTTCTGCTCCAGGCTTACCCACCTAGGTACTCTCCAGGTTCCCATCCCCATGGATAATGTAGCTCTGAAGTTCATTCATGAAGAAATGAACAAGATACCTTTGTATAACTCAAAGTGAGGAATACAGTTTTCTCAACCGTGGGCACTAAAATCTCTGCTAACTGGTTGATTAAAAATCTTGCTATAGAAGAACATCTTTAGTAACATCAACTTTGAAGTACCATATGTCTTGGAGATGATGAAAAAAACAATAATTTCAGAGGAATTTGAACACTGCCAAATGATATATTTAAGTATAATGGCCCAGAGAGCAGGAAATGTTAGCGAGTCAAAAAAAACATGGCATCTCTGGCAAGGGGTGGCCCAAGGCTTATGTTAATCCTTCTGACTCCTGCATCACTAATCCAACAGCAACAGCACATGAATGGGAGCTATCATTACTCCAAGGGCAGGCCAAGATTTAAAATCATCCTGCACTGAAATGCAACATGTGGCAGTTTAAATTTCTTCTTAATAATTCAAGAGGTAACAGGTAACATACTCAATCCATGGAGTGAGACAGTACCCTATTCTCACACAGTACCAGACATGGAGTCCTGAAAGGTCAATGTCATACTCAGGAAGATATAAATCCTTGAAGCAAATCAGTGCCTGGACTTAGTCAATAACCAGGTGGAATGTATTAGTCTGTGAGGGTCAGGTGCATTGAGAATGACAGCTTACTCTCTTCTAAGAAATCTGCAACAAGAAATCTTAAAGATTCTTGTAAAATATTCATAGAAACACAAATTTTTACTGACAAATAAGCAGATACTCTCGATTTCGTTATCAAGGGACATTGCTACATTATTCAGGCCTAGAAACTCCTTCCCGGTTGGGATCCTGTAACACCAACTCCTATTAAATATTTGACCAAACACCCAAATTTGAGAAAGGCTCCAAAAAACCTTTTGCCGTAATAACTATTCTGGTTCCAACTTCAGATAAATTACCCCCATATATTTTCTTCATGAAAATTAAGGTACATCCATGTGATGAAACTACCAATAAATTTGAAAAATTATATAACATAGACAAATTTCTTTCCATCAACATTGCTTAATAAAACACAGCTTTAAATAGTAAAGAAAAAATACTCTGACTAATCCAATAATTAATTATTAATGACACTGAAATTATATTTTAAACTTCTCCCACAATGAGAACACCCAGCCCTGTTATCTTCACCAATCACTTCTACCAAATATTTCAAAAATAAATAACAACAATTATACACAATTATTCAGGAGAACAGAGAAGAGGACTTCCCAACTCAATTTATGAGTCCAGCTTAATCTCCTGATAACAAATTCTGATAAATATATTATGATGAAGTAAAATTACAGGTCAATATCACTCATGGACAGATAATCAAAGATACTAAGAAAAGTCTATCAAATTAAATCCATCTCTTTATCTACCTATCTACATATCTATATATTCACCTACATAAATCTATGTATGTGTGTATATATATATATATATGTATATATTCTTAACAACATTATAACTACTTCGGTTTATTCCTGCAGTGAAAGGTTGGTTTTTTGAGGTTTTTTTTAAGATTTTATTTATTTATTTGACACAGAGAGAGATAGCGAGAGCAGGCACACAAGCAGGGGGAATGGGAGAGGGAGAAGCAGGGAGCCCCATGCGGGGCTCAATCCCAGGACCCTGGGATCACGACCTGAGCCGAGGGCAGACACTTAATGACTGAGCCACCCAGGCGCCCTTTTTTGTTTGTTTGTTTAAAGAGAAAGTTTGGTTTAATATTCAAAACACAATGAAATTCTCCATGTTAACAAAATAAAAGAAAGACTCATGTAATCGTTATCAATTGAACCAAAAAACTTTTTGATAAAATTCATTCTTGGGGTGCCTGGATGGTGTAGTTGGTTAAGAGTTTGACTCTTGAAAAAAAAAAAAAAAAGAGTCTGACTCTTGGTTTCAGCTCAGGTCATGATCTTGGGTTTGAAACTGAGGCCCAAGCTGGGCTCCCTACTCAGCAGGGAGTCTGTTTAGGTTTCTCTCTCCCTCTCCCTTTGCGCCTCTCCCTGTTTGTGTGCTGTCTCTCTCTCTCTCTCCAAAAAAAAAAAAAAAAATCATTATCTATTTATGAATTTTTAAAACTTATCAAACCAGTGAACTAGTACTCTATTGCTGCTGTACAAATTGTCACAAACTTAGTGGCTTAAACAACACAAATTTATTATCTTGAAATACTATAGGTTAGAAGTTCAACACAGGTCTCACCAGACTAAAAATCAAAGTGTCTAAGGGCTGTGTTCTTTTCTGGAGGCTCAGAAGGAGAATCCATTTCCTTGCTTTTCCCAGCTAAGTCTGTCCTAATTCTTGGGCTCATAGCCCCCTTTCTCCATCTTTAAGGCCAGCCATGTTGCATCTCTCTGACTCTTCTTCCATCTACACATCTTTCTAACTGAGCAAAGCTGAAAATGTTTCTCTGATTTTAAGGATTCATGTGACTAGATTAGGCCTACTTGGAAGATCCAGGATAATTCCTCTATCTCTATTCTTTAACATTAATCACATCTGCAAAGTTCCATTTGCCATGTAAGGTAACATATTTATAGTTCAGGAGCTGAGGACTTGCACTTCTTTGCAGGGTGGGGGGAGACATTTTCTACCACAACTAGTAATAAAAAGGAACTTCTTTAATCTAATAAAGAATATCTACAAACATCCACACCTAGTATTAAATTTAATATTGAGCTATTAACAGCTTTCACTGTGCACCAGAAATACCACAGCATATCCTCAATGGTTACTTCTATTGAACACTGTACTGGAGGTTCTAAGTGGTTTAGTAAGTCAAGAAAAGATATAAAAATATGAGGAAATGAAAAATGTGCTATATTATTAAGTGATATATTTGTGTATATAGAAGATCTAAAAGAATCAATGAGAAATTATAAGGATTATTAAGTATTTGCAAGATTTCTGAACACATGATCAATTTACAAAAATAATTCTATTTCTCTATGCCAGTAACAAACTATTAGAATATGAAATTTTTAAAAATCATACCATTTACAGTGGCATACAATGCCATGTACCAAAAATAAATCTAACAAAAAGATTTTCCACAGAAATATTTTTGACAGAAATTAAAGAAGACCTGTAAATGGAAGGACATGCTATTTTCATGGATTGTAAACCCAGTACCATAAATGTGTTCATTCTCCCACCGTTGATCTATCGAATCAATATAATCCCAATCAAAACACCATTTTTCCTTTGTAGACTTTTAAAATACTCATGAAATGCACAAGCTGGTTTTTGAATACACATGAAATGCAAAGGGTCAAGAATAAGAGCAAGATAAGAAAATCTTGAGGAAGAAACAATTGGAAAGAATTACTGTACTGGATGTCATTAGGGATTCTTTTTTATTTGTTTGTTTGGGGGTTTTAACACTTTTTCTTAAGTAGGCTCCAACATGGGACTCAAACTCACAACCCTGAGATCAAGAGACAACACTATACCAACTGAGCCAGTCAGATGCCCCATGAGTAACTTTTTTTAAACATTGTAACCATTTAAAAAGTGTGAAATTGACATGATGAAAACAAATAGAACAATGATAAAATATGGATACCTGGGCACCTGGGTGGCTTAGTCAGTTAAGCATCTGACTCTTGATTTTTGCTCAGGTCATGATCTTAGGGTTGTGAGATCAAGCCCCACTTTGGGCTCTGCACTGGGCATGGAGCCTGTTTAAGATTTTCTCTCTCTCCCACTCCTGCTGCCCCCCTCCCTCTCTAAAACAAAAATATATAGATAGCTAATTTGCAATGAAATCACAAAACTATGAGAAAAATATGTTTTTTTCAACAACAGCATAGAGATGATTGAATATCCATATGGAAAAAAATTAATCTTAGTCCCTTCTCACATCAAACACAAAAAGCCATCTATAAGCGGATAGTAGATCTAAATATCTAATGAAACAACAACAACAACAAGAAACCTCCTAGAAGATAAAATGAGTATCTTCATGAACTTGGAGCAGAGAAAACAGGGTCCTAGGATCAAACCCTGCATCGGGCTCCCTGTTCAGCAGGGAGACTGCTTCTCCCTCTCTCTCCGGGGCTCCCTCTGCTTGTGCGCGCGCGCTCTCTCTCTCTCTGTGTCAAATAAATAAATAAAATCTTTAAAAATAAATTTAATTTTTTAATTTTTTAAAAAAGTACTCCGTATATAAAAAGTGTTAAGAAGGGGGGAAACACCATGTTGGAGTTCATAGCACACTGACAAGAGACACAGGAGAAATCTCTGGCAGCTACCCTTAAGAGGAAAATGTGGGGATCAAGAAAAACACTAAGAAAGTGGAATGCAATGTGTAAAACTTCTCCCTACCCCCAAAAGTACAACTATAGTAAAGAACTTTAATATTATTTAAAACTTCTGAATCAAATTTTAAAATCTCTGGCAGCTACCTTTAAGAGGAAAATGTGGGGATCAAGAAAGACACTAAGAAAGTGGAATGCAATGTGTAAAACTTCTCCATACCCCCGAAAGTATAACTATAGTAAAGAACTTTAATATTATTTAAAACTTCTGAATCAAATTCTATTTTATCATGTTTGCTTGGATGCTTTGTACAATCTATGGACGGACAGCAACATGTCTAGCAACTGCCCGCTCCATTTAGGTTAAACCTGTAAAATACTTATTAGTCCTCAATAAACAGAAACTAATATTACAATTCTGATCACAGCCTATTAAATTAACAAATTTTTGGGCGCCTGGGTGGCTCAGTTGGTTAAGCGACTGCCTTCGGCTCAGGTCATGATCCTGGAGTCCCAGGATCGAGTCCCGCATCGGGCTCCCTGCTCGGCAGGGAGTCTGCTTCTCCCTCTGACCCTCCTCCCTCTCATGCTCTCTGTCTCTCATTCTCTCTCTCTCAAATAAATAAATAAAATCTTAAAAAAAAAAAAATTAACAAATTTTTGACTGCCTCCCCCATTATATTCTGTCTAATTCATTTCTGTGTGCTCATCACCTTAAACCTCTCTGTAAAGGTAGGTGCTTAATCAATATTTGTAGAATAGATTATCTGAAAGAACTAGGTAGATGATGGGTAGAGAGATGAATTCATAAAAGAAAGGATGAATGCTGAGACTGTTCACATCAACTTTATGGGGAAACACCCTAGAATGGTCAGCCATGGAAGATAAATGTTTGCTTATAGTAGGCCTTGTATTTTCCTACTTTGGTACTCTCTCTATTAGTGTTTGGGCATGCCTCTTTGGGTCCTTGTCCTCACTGGTAGGCAGTGGAGTAGTTAAAAGCTCAGGTTCCAAAGGCAGACTGCTTGCATTCAAATTCTGGTTCATCCAAAGATGTATGCATGGTAAAGTTAGGGATGTGAAGCCTCAGGGCCCCTTACTTACAACCTCTTCCCAAGTCCTGTATCTGTATTTCATATTTGAAAATTTGCATTTTACTTCCGAAAGAGGTTCCCACTATTGTAAAACAAAACTTTTGTATTCCACAAAACATGGATCCAAACCTGGCTCTACCAGTAACTGGCTATGTGACGTGGGCTTAGCGTATTTATCTGCTATGTGCCTCCATTTCTCCATTTGTAAATGGAAGAAAGCTGGCAATCTGCTCCATAGCATTGTTTTGAAAATTGAGTAAATATGTGTAAAATGTTTAGCACAGTGTAATGCACATAGTATGTGTTCACTGTGCATTGGCTTCTTTAACTCTTTTTTTGGTCATTCCTTACCTTCCTTTTTTGTGAGCCCTGTCAGGTCTAAGATCACCTTCTTCTTTGCAAATTTAGCCTGTGGCAGGCTCCTCTTTAATCCTTAATCCCTTCCCCTTGCACCTGTACATTCCTTTCTATGAGCCTCTTCAGCTGTTTACAGTCTGATTTTATCAACCTCTATTTGTTTTTTGAAACCTACTAGACCCGTTCATTACTTAAAGGACATGACAATTTTGGTTTCATTTTTCTCCCCCTAGGAGCCATCTGCTAGATTAGTTTTCTAAACAATAGCATGAAGAAGAAAATGATATTATCCTCAAACTTTCTAAACAACACTCCGAAAACTTTCCAACATACCATCTATAGAACTGCAGTAGTTACTTAGATTCTATCTTCCCTCTGAAATTTTGATCTTTTCAGATATATTCAACCCCACGAATACTGATGCCTCTGAGTCAACTGTGGAACAGACTTGGGACACATGGATTTTTGCAGGTGGACTTGCCTAGTTCCTAAAACCAAGCTAAAACCAAGGTTTGCCTGATACTGTTCATCTCCATTCAGATCTTTTTTTTTTTTTTTTAAAGATTTTATTTATTTATTTGACAGAGAGAGAGCGAGAGCAGGAACACAAGCAGGGGGAATGGGAGAGGGAGAAGCAGGCTTCTTGCTGAGCAGGGAGCCCGATGTGGGACTCGATCCCAGGACCTTGGGATCATGACCTGAGCCGAAGGCAGACGCTTAATGACTGAGCCACCCAGGCTCCCTCCATTTAGATCTTTAATGCAGTGTGGGTAGCAGGTGAGGAAATTATGTTGCGTGATTTATTGGCTTATTGGCCCTTAAACCATATCAGTTTCTAGAATAAATATCTATTTCTGATTTAGCCAAAATTGTTTAACCAATATCTGCAAACATTTATATCAGGCTAAAATACCCAGGAGTCCTACAATCAAAAATACATTATGGAATGAAAGATTAAAAATATGGCCAGGTGCCTGGGTGGCTCAGTTGGTTAAGTGACTGCGTTCAGCTCAGATCATGATCCTGGAGTCCTGGGATCAAGTCCCACATCGGGCTCCCAGCTCGGCGGGGAGTCTGCTTCTCCCTCTGACCCTCCCCCCTCTCATGCTCTCTCTCTCTCTCTCTCATTCTCTCTCTCTCTCAAATAAATAAATAAAATCTTTTAAAAAAATAAAAATAAAAGTATGGTCATTCCTACTCGCCTGTAAGGGATCCTCACCATGTTCCATTATTCTATGGATATTACTTTCCATGATATCCCTGACCAATATGTGACCATCACATAAAAAACAATGATTTTTAAACTAATATATATGTAAATATCATCATGCAATGCCTCTCAATATTATGTTCCATAGGCAATAATCTGTTTTATATCCCAGGAACACTGAAGCATCTTGAAGCCCAGCAAAAATGATAATCAAGAATTCAGTACAACATGCCCAGCTGCCTTATCTTCTCTACTCCCCATCTGCCCTTCCCATCTGAAATGCCTGGTATATCATGGGTTTAGAACCTGATTTCAACCCAAAGTTTCAAATACACTTGCAACCAATATAGGTTCCAACCCTTTCAGCATTTATTGTCCCTTCTCAAACACTAGCTGAATTAGGATTCTCAAATAGAACCAAAAGAATGTGTGTGTGTGTGTGTGTGTGCGCGTGTGTGTTCGTGTTAGAGCCCCTGAAGTTAAGGACTCAACAATCACACACAAATTTGTGCCACCCAGTTTTATAGTCTTAATTTCCCAGCATCCAGAGCAGCCCATCTCTAGTTTTCTCCCCTGTCATGATTGGTGGTGGCCCCTAGGAGAATCCTGATCACCCTAGCAGCCCTATGAAATTTTTTGAAGAACATCTCCTCTTGAACTTATTATAAGGGGATCAAGCAAAGGTGTCCTACAGCTGTAATCTGAAATCTGCTACCACAGCTGGTAGCAGTCTCTCTAGAGACTAGGGGAGCAGACTGTTTTTAAGGCTACATACAGCAGGCATATGATTATGAGGGAAAAGAAAACATTTCTGTAAGCTAGGAAAGAGCTGCTATGTTTTTTGAGGTCCTGGCTATTCTGAGAAACTCTGGTACACTAAGTAAATGAGGAAGGATAATCTAACTCCTTTCCCGGACTCGAACACTGTAGCTGAATGTTGACTTTTTCCATAGAAAAACAAACTTTAGTTCAACAAGGAAAGAGCATGAGTGGGAAGGATAATTGGCTAATTGACCACATGGATCCGCTTGGCAGCTCTCCCACTTCTTTGATCTGCATATAAGGAGTATGCTGGGCACCTGGGACAGTACTTCTCTAGGACATCACATTCCTGTCTCATCCAACATGCACCTTCTCCAGCTCCTGTTCAGAGCCGGCCCTGGCGTCCTGCTCCTGGTTCTCTGTCTGCAGCTGGGGACCAACAAAGCTCAGGAAGACAAGTGAGCCAAGCCTTTTTCTTCCTCACAAAAATCCTTTCAGGGAGGGCTCCTATGCTAGCCTGGAAATCTATATATCCCTTCCTGAAAACTTTTCAACTTCCCAGAACTCTAGTCCCAGGGACGCTTATAAACCCCAGGTCAAGTCCCACTTCTCTCCTCTTAGGAAGTCCTATCAACTCCCCTCATATTTCCACTGGATGCTTCTAGGTTGTCCATGGAAATATGGCACCCAGTGTGCGTAAAGGCTGTAATTAACAATCAGTCTTGCTCTGTGGCTCTGATCTACATCCTGTCCATAGTCTACACCTTTGTTAGATTTCTGCCCAGTAAACTTTATGTTCTCACACCTTGTCTCCTAGAACAGAATGTTTAGCAGGTCTGTGAGTTTCAATGATAGCTTTGAGCAATTTTGGCAGGACTCACTAAAGGATCAGAGGCCTTGATCATTGATCCTTGACCACATGGTCTGAAGTTGAGCTAGCCCAGCAGCTTAGACATTCTTCCTATTCTGAAGCCCAAAGACAAAAGAAAGTACACCCTCACCCACCACCCTCAGTAGGACCCAGGAGCACAGGTTCAGAAGCCAAATCATTGAGGGTACATACTTGAAGGAAGCAGGACAATTGGGCAAAATGAAGTAGGAAATGGAGCAGGGTCTGGGAGAAGCAGGGACACTCAGCAAATCTAGAGGGTTTTCTTTACAAGAATATGGTTTTGAATGCTGGGTTTTTAGATTGTGATTCTGATGGTACCCTCTGTGGCATGACCAGACAGCCTCTCCTGGACAGAGTAAACCCTTCAGAGTTTTGACAAGTTGGTATAGTGGAGGCCAGTGTCCTAAGAAACATTGAGTAGGGGTAGGTTCAGATACAGATGTCACCCCACCCTGAGATGGGGCAGCAAGTCGTTGAAATAAGCTATACTAATTAGGGCGATCAGCCATTACCATTTGCTCAGGAATTTCTCGGTGTTAGCGCTAAGAGGCCGTCATCCCAGGAAGCTCCTCACTCCCGGGCAAGCTGATCTGATCACTCACTTTAGCTAAGCTGGTCATTTTATCAATCCTAAATTCATTTATAAATGAGAGGACTTTTGGAGACACTTAAGTCTTCATACCCTTTCCTGCACACTTAGCACTAGAGCAACTGGTACAAGAAATGGAATATCTCCAAAATCTGAGATGCTTTACTCCAGTAAAATGGGACCATGAAGCACTGTAGCCAAAAGCCTGAATTTCCTCCTGTCCCACCCAACACCAAAAGAGCTCAACCAGGAGTTTCTGGGAGAGAGAAAGTAAGTCTCCTAGTCCTGAACCCAGTTCTCCCTGATGGAAGAATCCTTGACTTCCCTCTTCCTCCATTTCCTTTTCCCATCAGATTGTGGTGTGTGGCTTGAAAATAGGGTAGCATCTAAAGTTCCCAAATATGGCCATGTGTCCAAATTCACTGCAGACCTAAAGAAATACAAATTCCTAGGCCCCACCAGGAACCAAAGAAGGAGGATCTCAAGGATGACTCTAAAAATTCCTCCAGTGCATTAAGATGTTTAAGGTTCAGTATGATTCTGTTGATATGGAATATTTCTACTAATAATGATTTGAGCCTTCCCACTTAGTGGACAATCAACAGAACTTGGAGGATTTTATTAAGAAATGACATGTGATATTGTATTCTTATTCTTTTTTAATTTATTTTTTTGTCAGTGGAAAGAACAATGATGCTCAGTTTTAAATAAAGCATCAAAGTTGTTTTATTAAACGAAACAAAGTCTGTAGAAAACAACCAAACCAAACAAGGATCAAAGATTTCCAAGGGTTCTGATACTCAGCAAATGATTCAAATCCCATCATCCCCTTCCCCTTGCACCTTCCCTGTGCCCTCTGCTCTGCTCATTGTGCTCGTCTCTCTTGTGGACAGATCTCTAATTTCTGCCCTGCTTCTCTCTTCCCAAAACCAGTCGAACAGTAATAAAAATGAACTTGCAGATGCCCCAAGTAGCAAAAGAAAATGAAGAAGTCACTCTGAAGCTTACAATTGGAACAGAATTAAGAGAATGTATGGTGGTAAGTAGAGGCCTGGGGAAGTAAACTCAAGAAAACTCTGACTCCTTAGTTATGAGTACAATTAGATTAGTCTCTCACTTTACTGTTGCATATTATACTTAATAAAATGCTGAATAGCAATCCTCATGCTCCCAATTCTCATATGTATTATGCTACTTGAGCCCCAGAACAACCATCAAACCTTGGGGCAGATTACTATTCTCATTTTACAGATGAAGGAACCTGATCCAAAGAGGTATAGGAAGGATGAGAAGGAAAGAAGGAATGAGTAGTGAGAAAAGCAGAGCTAAGAGGAAGAAGAGAGGAAAAGAGTAAGAGCTGGGGGAGAAGAGGTAAGAGCTCCTCTAAGGTCCTGGACATAATTGTTTGAGATGAGGGGTGGGATAGAGAGTTCTCACAAGGAAAACTGCAACCCCATCCAGTGGATTGAGGCAAGTGGGCAGAAGAGCTATGTTGCAGAGAACACATGGGGTATGAGTCCCTCCTCTGCAGTAAGCTCTGAGCAGAGGTTGTGTTCATTGCCTCTCCCTCTGCCCTTTTGCTCTACCATCAGTAGTTCACTCTCGTTCCAGCCTCCTCTCCCCAACAAGGAGCCCACACTCTCCTCCCCACTTTCTCCAATTCAGCAGTTGTGGGAGGGAGGTCCGAGCCTTTTACTAGATCAGAGGTTCTCAAATGGAAATGCATGTAAGTCTCACCTGTGCATTATCACTCCTGTTTGGCTGCTCTGGGCCATGAGGAAAAGGGGTCTGTGCAGGTTTAATCCACAGAGGCTCTTCCCCAGGAAAGAGTGTGTCTTCTCCTCCCTGCCAGCAACCTTCTCACATGTTGTCACGCACACACAATCTGCCCCTTGTTAGCTATCACTGTTCTAGGGCAAAGACCCAGGCATCTCCACACTGACTCCTTCCAGAAGGGCACTCTCTCAGACAGCACAAGCATTTTCCTATGGCAGGAGTTTCCTAACTCAAATTAGATTTACATATGATGATTAAATCAAAAACAAAATTGGGAGCATGAAGACTGTTATTCATAAGAATACATTCTAAAAATGGCCCCATACCTGTAAGAGAAAGATTTCTGATCACTGAGCAAAGAACAACACAGCTGCTTTGTCAAATTTGTCTGTTTACAGTTCAAGAATATGAACCTTGTATTTTAATTGGGGGTGGGGGGGAGGCCACATCATAATTTTTCAATTTTGTGTTTTGTTTATCATAACCACAGATGACAAAAGGAATGAAAATGTCTTGTGATAATGGTAGTTTCTGGTGATGATAGATAATGAAACTCCATTTTCACCCCTGAGAAAGTGATAGGTGTAAAAAAGTGTGTTTAATCAACAAAATCACATGTGAAATACTTTTGTGCTGCAGTAATTATAAGGACTATGTTTTAAGAACAATGCTAACACAATAAAATAAGGCAATCTTTTTAAAACCTACACAAGTACAAGGAATCTCATAAAATAAATGATATTGTAAATTAGAAAGAATTTGTAGGAAATTTTCTTAATTCTGGTCAACAATTTTTATTTGTAGCTTCTTTTTTTTTAAGATTTTATTTATTTATTTGACAGCGAGAGATAGTGAGAGAGAGAGCACAAGCAGGGGGAGCAGCAGGCAGAGGGAGAAGCAGGCTCCCTGCTGAGCAAGGAGTCCGATGTGGGACTCGATCCCAGGACCCTGGGATCATGACCTGAGTCGAAGGCAGACACTTAACCATCCGAGCCACCCAGGTGTCCCAAGGGTAGGGTTCTTGAAAGAAACACCAGGATCTTCAAAATATTCTGAGTAAAATTCCAATGGTGAGAACACTTGAATTCACCGTTTGGAGCTGACAGGCTATTCGGTGCACGGTTGTCAGTTACCTCGGCAAGCTTCAGGAGATAGGCAGATGGCCCCAGCCATGACCATGCAACCCTGTGATAATGTCCCCATGTTCAAGGTAGTGATGAGTGCAGGCAATATTTTGAGATATATAAACCTGTCAAGTAATACTAACAAATCTATGTTTCTCTTCACGATAAAATCATACACACTGCTAGTGCCACTGAGGATCGCTGATGACATAACAGGAGGAATATTCAATTTCAGTGAGATGTTAATAAAATAAAGATGCAATTTCTTTCCATCTGAGTTCACAGACCCTCTTGGTCTATGAACTCCAGGATAACACCCCCATGCTGAACACTAACCAGACAAAAAGTTCCTAATGCTGCTGAAACTTACATATCCCAAGTTGTAAACCCCTCTCAAATTAAAAAAGGAAATTTACCTTCAAGATTTCATTTGTTTATCTTACAGCCAACTTTGTTAAGTAACTGTTTTCCTCTCACAACCAAGGAAAGAGAGACTGAGAGATGTCACTGCAATCATCAAAGGTCACAGAGTTCGAGAGGAGCATGGTTCTGGCAACAAGACCTGGTTTTGGCCTCCACACCCAAGAGCCAAGCTGTGGTCACAGACCAGTTCCTGAAATCCCTAGCCAGGGAATAACAGCAAACCTGCTCTCCAAATGAAGGCTGCCCCAGAATGAGTTCTCCTTGCCCTGCCAATTCACTAACTCTTCCTTTCAGAGCCCAGACCCACGGTGGCACTAAAGCAGGAATTTGAGGACATGTTGACAGAAAACCTGACCTAGACTTTTGTTCCCAAAATGATACTACAAAAGTGGACTCCACAGTGCCTCTGGTCTACATCCGTCCCTGCTCTTTGCACATGAAGGATGTTGTCCTCCTCCTTCTTCGTGCTTTCTTGCCTTTCTCTCCCTTTCCCACTCCCCAGACTAACACAGGGTCCTCTCTGCCCACTTCCTCCTCCACAGATTAAAACTTTCCTCCGAGGCAGCCATACAATGGATGGTCCTTTTAACTATAATTACACCGCCTGCCTCTGTGAGGATTATCCAAGAACTTTCTACTGGGACTTTGAAGTCAATAGTAAGTATAGGGGTCATCCAAAGGAATAACTATCCACTAGGGCAGGGGAAACCATAAAGAGAAATGTGACTCCGGATGTGGAGCAGAATGTTGGGCAGAAGGGTGGAGAGAAAGGAGGGAAGAAGAGGGGAGAGTGGATGGGGACTATGCCCACATCTGAAAGTTGAGGGATTGTGTGAGAAAAGCTTAAGGGAGATATATTTGCAAATGATTTAGGGAAACTGGACCCTAGTAAGGAGGTGCCTGAAACTAGTAGAAAAGCCAGGAAATGGGGTTAGAGTGTTATCAGAGAAGATCTTTGTCCTTGTCTCTTTCAGGAACTATGGCAATAGCAGCAATGGTCCACATTATTGAAAAAGAAGGTATCTGCCCTAATAAGGCAGTGGTGCCCAATGGACAAAAATATTTTTATACCACTCAGGGCATACAGATAATCTGATCTTGGTGGAAGCCCTTGTCTAACTGCCCCCCAGGGTGGTTCCTTTAAGAAAACTTGGCTGGAGGGCGCCTGGGTGGCTCAGTCGTTGGGCGTCTGCTTTTGGCTAAAGTCATGATCTCAGCATCCTGGGATCGAGCCCCACATCGGGCTCCCTGCTCCGTGGGAAGCCTGCTTCTCCCTCTCCCACTCCCCCTGCTTGTGTTCCCTCTCTCGCTGTGTCTCTCTCTGTCAAATGGATAAAATCTTTAAAAAAAAAAAAAAAAAAAGAGGTCTCCCAGAACATTATTTTAAAAAAAAAAGAAAGAAAGAAAACTTGGCTGGAATATCTGTTGTGGTCTGTAAAATAAACTTCTCACAAACTTCTCTGTGTTCTGTGGTGTCTTCCCTTCCAAATCTGTCCCAGAGGAGCCTCAGAGCACCCAGAATTTCTAGAACTTTGTCCTCTCAAAGAACTGTTACTGAGGAGTTTATGGGTTCTCATTGCCCATTGGTATGAAGAATGAGAGATGAAGAAATAGAGAAGACTCACAGAATCTGAAATTCTCTGGGCTCCTAAATATGATGCCCCTTCCTGTACCCATGCCCTGTGTTTCCTTACTGTAGGGAAAAACTCAGAAAGCTAGGTGATGCCAGGTGTTAGTGGAAAATGAAGGGCTATGGGAGCCATTAAGCACTGCTGGTGGCCTTTTGGAGAACCATCTGACATTACGTAATCAAATCAATTCTGCACATACCATATAACCCAGCACCTCCACAACTAGAAGTGATGGTAAGAGACGCTGGGTTCCTAGGTCAATATATTCTAGCTATCAAAGACAAAGCACTACTGAATAATCGTTGTTCTAAAATCTATGCCACATCTTGAAGGACATCACCATAACCCTAAACGGTGGTGATCTCCAAACTATCTCCTTAGCTGCTCATTTATGAGGTTTTTCCAGCATGCTGTAGGTGACCAGTAGTTTCCTGATGATGCCATTAATGGCAAACTGGTAGATTCCTTGATCAGGTGCCCATTGTGGCAAGTCTTTCATTAAAAAAAAAAAAGATTCCCTTGATCTAAAGAGATATTAGATGAGATTCCACGTCTAAAAATCAGATACTCTATAAGCCGTCAGATGGCAGTGCTGGCCAAGACACTGCAGGCAGGGAGGCTACATCCACGCCTAGAATACATATCAACCTCAGTAGAGACAAACTATTGCCCTCTCAAGAGTCAAAGGGTCCAATGTAACCAATGTATTCTCCAAATGATCTCCCTGCTGTTGAGGTCTCAGCATTTGTCTCTGGGCTGAAAGGCTGGCAGCCACAACATCTAAATCACTTATGGTGAGAGGTACATGTACAATGTCGATGATCACTGCCTCACTGGCCATCACACAAGCATTGGAGTAGCTGAGAACAGAAGCTGCCTTATAACCATTGAACCAGTCATCCTATCCAACAAATTAATTGTTCAATGTCTCCTCTGTGTCAGATACTTTCTTGTGAGCATTAACATGAGACACAAAGAACCACATACTTTGTAGCTCATATCCCTTGGTTCATCCAGATAGCCAACTCATTTGTGAACCACACCTGGGTATTTTATCTCTAATACCCAGTTATAAGAACTCCCTCACCCATGATGCTGCAGGCCAATCTGAAGGAGGAGTGTTAGTGCAGTAGAGGTAGTTGACATGAGAGAAGAACCACCTTTTTTCTGTAACTCTGGCCAAGTTGGATCCAGTTGCAACTGTGCTATTTCCATTGTATGATGAATTGCTGCTGTACCCACCCAAATTTATAATTTGTGGGTCAGCCAATACCTAAGTCATCATGGGATACTCTGGTCCCATAGTCACTTGGTGTTTCACAGTCAAGTATTAGGTCTCTACAGTGCCCATGTGCTCCTTTCCAAAAAAAAAAAAAAAAATAGTTCCATGCTGCATATGATATGATTGTATTTCAGAATCCTATTGGTCTACTCTGCAACTCTCTTCCTAGGTCTTACCAGAGACTACACACAGTGTCTTTAATCTACCATAGGAAAGATTAAACACATAGCATATAGGATATGCCAAGTGATATGGCCAAAATAAAAGGGACTTATTTTAGTTTGCTCAGACTGCCATAACAAAATACCATAGTCTGGGTGGCTCAAACAACAGAAATTTATTTTCTCACAGCTCTGGAGGCAACAAGGCTAAGATGAGGGTGCCAGCATGGGTTCTTGTGAGGGCCCTCTTCCTGGCTTGCAGACCAGTACCTTCTCACTGTGTTCTCACATGGTGAAGAGAGAGGTCTGGTGTCTTTCTCTTCTTATAAAGGCACCATCCTATCTTAACAGGACTCCACCTTTATGACTTCATTTAACCTGAATCACCTCCTTAAAGGCCCTATCTCCAATACAGTCAGCAGAAGGGTGAGAAGGGTTAGGGCATCAACATATGAATTTTGGAAGGGACACAATTCAGTCATAGTAAGTAAACTTTTTCTCATGCCAAAGTTTGAACCTGCTACAGAAACCCTTTTATGCTCTGATACCACTCAAAACAGGTGTCTTTTTGAGTCACCCAATAATGTGACTGAATGTATCATTCACAAGTGTAGTAAATATTGCCTCCAAAATCCAAGGTCTTCCAAGTATTGCACTTCTCTTTTAGTGGTAGGTTATTCAAGGTGCAATAACTTTCTGGAAAAGATATTCTAGCGCACCCAGGTGGCTCAGTCAGTTAAGCATCCAACTCTTGATTTCAGCTCAGGTCATGACCTCAGAGTTGTGATCAAGCCCTGCATTGGGCCAGCTTGGGATTCTCTCTCTCCCTCTCTAAAAAAAAACAAAAACAAAAACAAAAACAAAAACAAAACAAAACAAAAAACCTCTAGCATGCCCCAGACCACTGAACCCCTAAAAACTTCACTGATGGGGTAGTCCCCTAAAGATGTGCATTGTACAGGTGTCTTACCAGAATATCTACAGTGATTGCCACTTCCTGCTCAGCAGATCCAATTAATACAATATCATCAAGATATGGACCAGTATTCTGTTCAATGTCAGGATGATCAAGGTACCCATATTATAACAGGCATTAGGAAAGTTCATATAGTACCAGGGTAAAACTGAATATGTATGGCTGCCCATCCAGACAAACAAACTGCTCTTGATCTTTTTATCTGATGAGGAAAAAAAAGGAGCATTAATCATATCAGTAACCACACAGTAAGTGCCAGAGATTATGCTTATCTATTCTTGTAAAGATACCACATCTGATATGGCAGCTGTCAAGGGACTTTTTTGTGTGTCTGTTCATTTGTTTGTTTACAGTTGCCAGCCATGGCCCATTTTCATCCATTTGACTTTGCATGAGCCAGACTGCTGAGTTAAAAGAGATATAATTCTGATCACCACCCACCATCCTTTAATTCTTTAAGTGTGGCACTTATCTCTACCATCCCACTAGATAAATTGTGACTTACTTTCTTAGCTTGGGGATGCAATTTCACCAGATTCCACTTAGCCATTCCAATCATAATAGTGCTTACTCCACATGTCAGGGAACCTATGTAAAGGTTCTCCATCTGTTTATTATATTCATCCAATTATGCATTTAGGGACAAGAGAAACGACCACAGCATAAGAAAAAATGTACTCACTCTGAGATGGACTTGGACCCCACTTATCTCCGGGCTTCCATAAGCCTCATTATACCATGGAGGCATGATAGCATTTTGGTGTCAGTCTCAGCTTAGAACCAGTATCCAACATCCTCAAAAGATTGGTAGTTCCTCATTCTCCAGATATAATTATTCTGGTGAATGACCAGAAGTCTCTTTGAAGAAAGACTGAGTAATATATACTACAAACACATGCTGTGATGTTGCAAGTTACTTCCTCAAGGGGACCCAGTCTCTCTTTGAATCAACAGGCTCTGAGAGCTAACTCTGGTCTGGAAACTAGGAGAACGATTATGATTTGCCATTATGCTTGCCAACATCAGTTTTCTGCTTATTCAGTCTTGAACTTTTTGTATATATAAGTTAAACAATCCCCTGCTGTCTTTCCACACATCCTTCTCCTATGAACACCACGGTCAACTAACCATCACCAAATATACCTGTTGGCAAAAGTTCCCATTATAATTTTGGCTTTGCTGCCAGTTACTTTAATTATTACAACCTTGTCTCCAACAGTTAAGTGCCAATTCCAGGCCTCTGCTAGTTCAGAATCCTATAAACCCCACTGATACAAGGGAATGTAGATCTATAGCAGCATTTTCTACTCCACCCCAACCTAGAGAGGAAGTTCACCTATGAACTTAACAATTCCAGTGCCCCACCCTTCCACTAGCATTCCTTACTGTTTTACCAATGGGTACGTCTTTTGGGATTTCTCAAGTAGCAAAGTCATCTAATTGATTCTCTGGCCTTGTATAATACATCCACTCTGGCATGCTCTACTCACTAAGTCTTTTGAATCCTTCCTAAATACTCTGACCAGTTTGAGCATATCCACATTATTTTCTTTAGGTCACCACATTTCCAAAATTTAAGGGGCCACCCCAGCATAATATCAGACTTGTTCCAGGTATTCTTTGCCAGGAACTTAAGTCCTGAGTCATGGGAGAGTGCCTCTCTGTAAGCACCTTCCAAAATCCAAAATCCCAATGATCCCTACCCCTGACATTCATGCTTTTGTGTAATTCCCTTCCCTTGAGAACAGGCAGGAACAATGACTTCCTCCTAACCAGTGGAACATAGCAAAGGTAATGAGATGTCACTTATCTACTCAGGCCCTGGCAATCAACAAAAGCTTAACAGGAGACAAAACAGCATGAGCAACCTGCAGTTTGGTGCTAGTGCAGCTCTGGAAAATACCTGGTCTCACCCAACTCAAGCCCCAGGCAGCCCCAGACTGGCCCACTAACAATAGAGTGACTAAATAGGCAAAGAAAGCCATTACAGACAACTGGACTGAAGGCAAAAGTGGCTCAGCCACAACAGTAGGGTGCATATAACACACAGGAAACAACCTGAAGTGCCAGGTTCTGGTGAACAGAGAACATTGCACAACAGGGCACTACAGGACCTCTTCTTCATAAAGCCACTACTTTCAAGAGCAGGAGAGATAGCTGACTTTACTAACACATAGAAACACACACAGAGTGTTAGACAAAATAAGGAGACAGAGGAGTACGTCTCAAATGAAAGAATAGGACAAAATCACAGCAAGAGAGCTCAACAAAATGGAGATAAGTAATATGCCTGATAGAGAATTTAAAGTAATGGTCATAGGGGTGCAAGGGTGGCACAGTCGGTTAAGCATCTGACTCTTGGTTTCTGCTCAGGTCATGATCTCAGGGTCATGAGACTGAGCCCCACGTCAGGCTCCACACTGAGTTTAGAGTCTGCTTAAGACTCTCTCTCCCTCCCCCTTTACCCCCCCCAAATAAATAAATAAATCTTTTTTAAAAAATAAAATAATGGTCATGAGCATACTCACTGGACTTAAGAAAAGGGTAGAAGACCTCAGTAAGACCCGCAACAAAGAGATAGAAAACATAAAAAAGAACCAATCAGAAACAAAGAACACAATAACTGAACTTAAAAATACATCAGATGGAAAAAATAGGCTAAAGGAAGCAGAAGAACAGAAAACATAAAAAAGAACCAATCAGAAACAAAGAACACAATAACCGAACTTAAAAATACATCAGATGGAATAAATAGGCTAAAGGAAGCAGAAGAACAAGTCAGTGACCAGAGGATAGAGTAATGGAAAGCAATCAAGCTGAACAGCAGAAAAAGAATAAGAAATGAAACAGATTAAGGGAACTCAACAACACCCATCAAGCATAACAACTTTCACGTTTGTTTTAGGGATCCTGGAAGGAAAAGAGACAGAAAAGGGGGTAGGAAATTTATTTGAAGAAACAAATAGCTGAAAACTTCCTGAATCTGGGGAAGGGAACAGAAATCCAGATCCAGGAGGCACAAAGAGCCCCCAGCAAAATCAACCAAATGAGGTCCACACCAAGACACAGAGTAATTAAAATGACAGGAAGTAGTGATAAACAGAGATGTTTAAAAGCAGCAAGAGAAAAGAAAACATTATATATAAAGGAAACCCCATAGGGCTATCAGCTGATTTTTCAGCAGACACTTTGCAGGCCAGAAGGGAGTGGCATGATACATTCAAAGTGCTAAAAGAAAAAAATGCAGCCAAAAGTACTCTATCCAGCAAGGCTATCATTCAGAATAAAATGAGAGATAAAGGGCTTCCCAGACAAACAAAAGTTGAAGGAATTCATGACCACTAAACCAGCCCTACAAGAAATGTTAAATGTTAAAGGGGACTCTTTAAGTGGAAAGGAAAGACCATAAGCAGGAGTAAGAAAAACAGAAAGAAAAAAAGCAGTAAAATTAAGTATATCTATAAAAATCAGTTAAGGGAATCACAAAATAAAAGGATGTAAAGCATGACACCATATACCTAAAATGTAAAGGGGGGGGGGTAGTGAGGAGTGAAATTTTAGTGCTTTTAGAATGGGTTCAAATTTAAGTGACCATCAACTTAGTATATACTGCTATGTGAATAATATGTTATATATAAACCTAAAGGTAACTACAAATCAAAAACTGGTAATACATATGCAAAAAATAAAGAGAAGGAATCCAAGTATATCACTAAAGAAAGCTAGCAAACCATGAGAGAACACAGCAAGAGAAGAACAGAGAACTACAAAAACAAGCACAAAACAAGTAACAAAATGGCAATGAGTACATACCTATCCATAATTACTTTGAATGTAAATGGACTAAACACCCCAGTCAAAAGACATAGGGAGATGCAATGCATAAAAAAGCAAGACTCTTCTGTATGTTGCCTACAAGAGACTCATTTCAGGCCTAAAGACACATGCACATTGGAAGTGAAGGGATGGAAAAGCATTTATCATGCAAATGGACGTGAAAAGAAAGCCGGGGTAGTAATACTTATGACAGACAAAAATAAACCTTCAAAGAAAGACTGGGACAAGAGACAAAGAAGGACACTACATAATCATAAACAGAACAATCCAACAAGAAGATATAAAAATTGTAAATATTTTGCACCCAACATGGGAATACCCAAATACATAAAGCAGCTAATAACATAAAGGAAGTAATCAATAGTAATACAATAATAGTAGAAGACTTTAACACCACAATTACATCAATGGATAGATCATCCAAAAAGAAAATCAACAAGGAAACAGTGGCTGTGAATGACACATTGGACCAGATGGATTAAACAGATTTATTCAGAACATTCTATCCTAAAGCAGCAGAATACACATTCTTTTCAAGTGTACATGGAACATTCACCAGAATAGATCACATGTTAAACCACAAAATAAGTCTTAACAAATTCAAAAAAAATCAAAGTCATACTATGCATCTTTTCTGACCACAACACCATGAAACTAGAGGTGAACCACAAGAAAAAATCTGGAAAGAGCACAAATACACGGAGGTTATATAACATGCCACTAAACAATGAATGGGTCAACCAAGAAATCAAAGAGGAAATGAAAAAATACATAAAGACAAATGAAAATAAAAACAAACAGTCCAAAATCTTTTGGATACAGCAAAAGCTGTTCTAAGAGGGAAGTTTTTAGCAATACAGGCCTACCTCAAGAAAAATCTCAAATAAACAACTTAACCTTATACCTAAAGGAGGTAAGGAAAGAAGAACAAACAAAACCCCAAACCAGTAGAAGGAAGGAAATAATAAAGGAAGGAAATAATAAAGATGAGAGCAGAAATAAACTAAATAGAAACTAAAAAAGAACAGTAGAACAGGTCAACGAAATCAGGAGCTGGTTCTTTGAAAAGAGTAACAAAATTGATAAACCTTTAGCCATACTCATCAAATAAAAAAGAGAGAGAGCGAGGACTCAAATAAACAAAATCAGAAATGAAAGAGGAGGAATAACAACCAACACCACAGAAATACAAAGGATTATAACAATATTATGAAAAATTATATTCCAAAAAATTGGACATCTTAGAAGACATGGATAAATTCCTGGAAGCATAACCTCCCAAAACTGAATCAAGAAGAAATAGAAAATTTTAACAGACCAATACCAGTAACAAAATTGAACCAGTAATCAAAGAACCCCCAACAAAAAAAAAAGTCCAGGACCAGAGGCTTCCCAGGTGAATTCTACCAAACATTTGAAGAAGAACTAATAACTATTCCTCTCAAACTATTCCAAAAAGTAAGGAAAACTTCCAAATTCATTCCATGAGGCCAGCATTACCCTGACACCAAAACCAGATAAAGACATTACGAGAGAGAGAGAGAGAGAGAACTACAGGCCAATATCTCTGATGAACATAGATGCAAAAATCCTCAACAAAATATTAGCAAACTAAATCTAACAACAATACATTAAAAAAAAAAAAAATTCACCATGATCAAGAAGGATTTATTCCCAGGATGTAAGGGTGGTTCAATATTTGCAAATCAACCAACATGATACATCACATCAACAAGTGAAAGGATAAAAACTATATGATCATTTCAATAGATGAAGAAAAAGCATTTGACAAAGTAAAACATCCATTCATGATAAAAACCCTCAACAAAGTATGTCTAGAGGGAACATACCTCAATATAATAAAAACATGTTTCAACATAATATGAAAAACCTGCAGCTAACATCATACTCAATGGTGAAAAACTGAGAGATTTTTATTCACCACTTTTATTCAACATAGTACTGGATGGAAGTCCTAGACACAGCAGTCAGACAAGAAAAAGAAATAAAAGTCATCCAAATTGGGAAGAAAGAAATAAAACTTTCACTATGTGCAGATGACATGATACCATATATAGAAAACCCTAAAGACTCCACCAAAAAACTACTAGAACTGATAAATTAATTCAATAAGATCACAGGATACAGAATCAATATACAGAAATCTACTGTATTTCTATACACTAATAATGAAGTAGCAGAAAGAGAAATTAAGAAAACAATGCCATTTACAACTGCACCAAAAATAGTAAAATACCTAGGAATAAACTTAACCAAGGAGGTAAAAGACCTGTACTCTGAAAATTGTAAAATATTGATGAAAGAAATTGAAGATGAGGGGCGCCTGGGTGGCTCAGTCAGTTAAGCAACTGCCCTTGGCTCAGGTCATGATCCCAGAGTCCTGGGATCGAGTCCCACAACAGGCTCCCTGCTCAGTGGGGAGCCTGCTTCTCCCTCTCCCTCTGCCTGCTGCTCCCTCTGTTTGTGCTCTCTCTCTCTGTCAAATAAATAAATAAAATCTTTTATTTATTTGACAGAGAGACACAGTGAGAGAGGGAACACAAGCAGGGGGAGTGGGAGAGGGAGAAGCAGGCTTCCTGCAGAGCAGGGAGCCCGATGTGGAGCTCAATCCCAGGACTCTGGGATCATGACCTGAGCCGAAGGCAGACGCTTAACAACTGAGCCACCCAGGCACCCCAATAAATAAAATCTTAAAAAAAAAAAGAAATCAAAGATGACACAAACAAATAGAAAGATATTCCATGCTCATGGATTGGGAGAACCAATATTGTTAAAATGTCCATACTACACAAAGCAATCTACAGATTTAATGCAATCTCTATCAGAATACCAAAGGGATTTTCACAGAAATAGAACAAATAATCCTAAAATTTGTATGGAATCACAATGATCCTTGAATAGCCAAAGCAATCTTGAAAAAGAAAAACAAAACTAGAGATATCACAATTCCAGATTTCAAGATATACTACAAAGCTGTAATCAAAACGGTATGGTAGTGGCATAAAAACAGATACATAGATCAATAGAACAGAGTAGAGAGTCCAGAAAAAAAAATAAACACAATTATATGGTCAATTAATCTTTGTCAAAGGAGGCAAGAATACGTAACGGGGAAAAGACAATCTCTTCAACAAATGGTGTTGGGAAAATTGGACAGTTGCATGCAAAAGAATGACACTGGACCACTCTCTTACACTATACATAAAAATAAACTCAGAATGGATTAAAACCTAAATGTAAGACCTGAAACCATAATGATCCTAGAAGAGAGCACAGGCAGTAATTTCTCTGACATCAGCTGTAGCAACATATTTTAGATATGTCTCCTGAGGCAAGGGGAGCAAAAGCAAAAATAAACTATTGGGACTACACCAAAATAAAAAGCTTCTGCACAACAAAGGAAACTACTGGCAAAACAAAAAGGCAACCTTCTGAATGGCAGAAGATATTTACAAATGACATATCTAATAAGGGGTTAGTATCCAAAATATATAAAGAACTTACAAAACTCAACACCAAACATAAATAATAATCCAATTAAAAAATGGAAAGAAGACATGAACAGACATTTCTCCAAAGAAGACACACAGGTGGCCAACGACACATGAAAAGATATTCAACATCACTCATCACCAGAGAAATGCAAATCAAATAAGGTATCACCTCACACTTGTCAGAATGGATAAAATCAAAAAACACAAGAAACAACAAGTGTTGGCGAGGATGTGGAGAAAAAGAAACCCTCATGCACTGTTGGTGGGAATGCGATCTGGTGCAGCCACTACGGAAAACAGTATGGAGTGTCCTCAAAAACTTAATAGAATTACTATATGATCCAGTAATTCCACTACTGAATATTTATCCAAATAATATGAAAACACTAATTCAAAAAGATGCACTCCTATATTTGTTGCATGGCAATACACACTTTCTCCCATTGCTTCTTCTCATTAGTCATACTTTAGATATGTTCAAATCAGGGTGCCTGGGTGGCTCAGTCGTTAAGCGTCTGCCTTCGGCTCAGGTCATGATCCCAGAGTCCTGGGATTGAGCTCCACATCGGGCTCCCTGCTTGGCAGGAGGCCTGCTTCTCCCTCTCCCCCTGCTTGTGTTCCCTCTCTCGCTGTGTCTCTCTCTGTCAAATAAATAAATAAATAATCTTTAAAAAAAAAAAGATATGTTCAAATCTTTGAAGAACTGTTTTATAAATGACCTAAGTCACCTACAATTATATCGAAAATTTTGTTAAACAATTCCTGTAAATTCTGACTACAGTAGCCTGCCCTTAGCCTCATTTTCACTTTCTGTGGTTTCATTTGCACACTTTTGGGCAACCAAAGTCTGACAACATTGTCAGAAGGTCAATAGCAGCCTAATACTGTGTCACAATCTTATGTCATTCACCTCACTTTCATCTCATCATGTAGGCATTTTATCCTCTCACATCACAAGAAGAAAAAGGGGGAGTATAGTACAAGAAGATATTCTGAGAAAAGAGACCAGATTCATATAACTTTTATTCAATATGTTCAGATTCAATATAACTTTTATTACAGTACACTGTTATAATTGTTCTATTTTATTATTAGTTATTAGTGGTAATCTCTTGCTGTGACTAATTTATAAATTAGACTTTATCATAGGTCTAGATGTATAGGAAAAATCGTAGTATATTTGGTACTATCTGCAGTGTCAGGCATCCACTGAGGGTCTTGAAACATACCCCACTGATAAGGGGGGACTACTCTACATTTTATGTAGAATCAGAGGGAAATGTGTAATCCAATTTTTAAGCAAATGGAGCAAAAAACACTTTTTAAAACTTTCAATAAATTACAATGATTGAAAAACAACTCATAAGTAGGAAGACATTGACATTTATCCCTACACAAGTAAGGATAGAAAGAAAAAGACACTGAACAAAATAAACCATGAATGCTCAATGGTACAGAAGATTTAATTTAAAAATTATGTTTTAGAATAGCTCAACTTCTAGAACAATACTTTAATGGAGTTATTATTTTTGACTGGGTAAATGCATATTCTGTATTATAATGTTACAATGAAATAAAATTGAGAATTATGCAGCATTTAAAATCAGTGAAATATTCAGAAGGATCATGGACAGGGAAAATGTATTTGAATTTTGTCTTATAAAATATTTTCTGAATGGTAGCTAAAACATTTACATAAATTAGTACCAAAAAAGTTAGAATTGAGAATATCATCTGTTTTTTTTTTTTAAGATTTTATTTATTTATTTCAGAGAGAGCACAAGCAGGGGGAGTGGCAGAGGAAGAAGGAGAATCAGGCTCCCCACTGAGGAGGAAGCCCAATGCAGGGCTTGATCCCAGGACCCTGGGATCATGACCTGAGCTGAAAGCAGTCACTTAACTAACTGAGCCACCCAGGCACCAGAGAGTATCATCTGTTTAACAGAATTTTCTTAGCATGTACTAATTATCTCAACACCTGTAAAGACTATTTTCTTAATAAATAGTCCATTGAAGGTGTCAACAATTTCAAATGTATTAGCCATAAAATGCAACTATGAATAACATTTCAGGAAATTTTATGAAGATAAGAGAGATAAGAGGTGTTAAAAACATGTTATTCAAAACAATATCAGTTATACGGCATTGGAAATAAACGTGACTAATAAACTCATTAAAGTACATGAATTTGTAACAGAAAAGTTGTCTGTTTGTATTATTCTTAATGTTCAGTTAGTCAGTACAAGAAAGTGCTTTTCCTTTTACTCTAGAGATCAAGGATATATGGTTTTTACAAATAATCCAGTCAAGAAATGGGCAGAAGACACTTACAGACATTTCTCCAAAGACATACAAATGGCCAACAGGCACATGAAAAAATGCTCCACATCACTTGCCATCAGGGAAATACAAATCGAAACCACAATGAGATACCACCTTACACCAGTCAGAACGGCTAAAATTAACAAGACAGGAAACAACAAATGTTGGCGAGGATGTGGAGAAAGAGGAACCCTCTTACACTGTTGGTGGGAATGTAAGCTGGTACAGCCACTCTAGAAAACAGTATGGAGGTTCCTCAAGAAGTTAAAAATAGAGCTACCCTAAGACCGAGAAATTGCACTACCAGGTACTTACCCCAAAGATACAAATGGAATGATCCGAAGGGGCACCTGCTCCCCAATGTTAATAGCAGCAATGTCCACAATAGCCGAACTGTGGAAAGAGCTGAGATGTCCATTGACAGATGAATGGATAAAGAAGATGTGGTATATAAATACAATGCAATATTACTCAGCCATCAGAAGGGATGAATATTTACCATTTACATCGATGTGGATGGAACTGGAGGGTATTATGCTGAGTGAAATAAGTCAGAGAAAGACAATTATCATATGGTTTCACTCATATGTGGAATATAAGAAACAGCACAGAGGATCATAAGGTAAGGGAGGGAAAATTAAAGGGAAGTCATCAGAGAGGGAGAAAAACCATGAGAGACTCTTAACTATAGGAAACAAACTGAGGGTTGCTGGAGGGGAAGGGGGGTATGGGGTAAAACTGGATGGTGGACATTAAGTAGGGCACACAATGTGATGAGCACTGGGTGTTATATGCAACTGATAAATTATTGAATACTACATCTGAAACTAATGATGTACTATATGTTGGCTAACTGAATTTAAATTTTTTAAAAAGGATATATGGTTTTTAGAAAAACTTAATTGAAATATAGTTGACACGCAATGTCATATTAGTACCGGTGTACAACAAAATGATTTGACAATTCTATACACCATGCTTACCATGCTTAATACATCAATGCTTACCATGATAAGTACAGTTACCATATGTCACTGTATAAAATTATCACCTCATTATTGACTACATTCTCTATGCTATACTTTTTATCCTCTTGACTAGTTTGTTTCATAACTGGAAGTTTGTACCTCTTAATCCCCTTCATCTATTTCACCCATCCTTTTACCCTCTTCCCCTCTGACAACCATTAGTTTGCTCTCTGTATTTATGAGTCTGTTTTTGTTTTGTCTTATTTTTTAGATTCCACACATAAGTGAAATCATATGGTATTTGTCTTTCTCTGACTGACTTATTTCACTTAACATAATACCTTCTGGGTCCATCCATGTTGTCACAAATGACAAGATTTCATTCTTTTTATGGCTGCATAATATTCCATTGTGTGTGTGTGTGTGGGTGTGTGTGTATATATATATTATATGTATATATAATATCCATTCCATTACATATATCACATATATATGTTATAGATATCACATATATATGATATATATATCAAAATTTCTTTATCCATCCATTGATAGATATCTTGGCTATTATAAATAATGCTTCAGTAAAAATAATACATATATCTTTTCAAATTAGTGTTTTCATTTTCTTTGGTAAATACCCAGCAGTGGAATTACTGGATCATATGGTATTTCTATTTTTAATTTTTTGAGAAACCTCCATACTATTTTCTACAGTGGTTGCACCAATTTACATTCCCACCAACAGTGCACCACATTTTTAAGATAATTTTTGAACAGATCTATTTTATCAGTCTACCAAAAATAATAAAAATTTTCATCTAATAAATTCATATTTACTAATAACATAAATTTAATCATTGTAGTGTCCTTTTTTGCTCCGAAAAGTGTCTCATTTGCATGATAAATTACATAGATACCCTAAATGGAATGCAAAATAAGGAGACAAACATATTAAAAACATATTGAACAACATATTAAAAGGGGGAAAACATATTAAAAACATATTAATAACTATAAAGAGAAACCACGTTTAGGGGCACCTGGGTGGCTCAGTCAGTTAAGCATCTACTTTCAGCTCAGGTCATGAACTTGCAGTCCTGGGATTAAGCCCTGCATCTGGCGCCCTGCATCTGGCTCCCTGCTCAGCGGGGGGCCTGCTTCTCCCTCTCATCTGCCGCTCCCCCCGATTGTGCTCTCTCTCTCTGTCAAATAAAGTTAAAAAAAAAAAAATCTTAAAAAAAAAACAAAAGAGAGAGAGAGAAACCAGGTTTAATAGGAATTCCAGGTGAGGAGAATGAAGGAAAAGTCTGACAGACAGTATTTAAAGATATTATTACTAAAAGTTTCTCAGTTTTAAAATATATATAAAATATCATATCTGGAGCCCTTTCTGAATGCCAAGCAAGACAAATTTTAAAACAACAATAATAATTGTACAAACTAGACATAGTAGAAAAATAAAGGAAATTGAAAAATATAATCTTAAAACTATCAGAGATACAATGAAAAAGGATAATAATAAAATGACAATGTATTTCTCATCAACAATAATAAATACCAGAAATAAGAAGCTAACAAATCAAAATATTCAAAGTGCTAAGAGAAAGTAGCTGTCAAAGTAGAATTTTTTACCTAGTGAAATTCTTATTAAAATAAGAGCAAAATAAAAATATATTCAGACATCCAAAAGCTAAGAGAACCTCACTCATATAGAAATAATCATCCAAAGATTCATAGAGGGCTGCTGAAAGTCTTTACCAAGAAATACATAACCAAATCAAAGGGAAGCATTAACTTAGAGGAAATAGTATGTCAGAAGATGGAAACTTCAGAAGACAATTAAAAAATTCCTTTATGCATGTAGCAAGAGCAGGGCATTATTAAAAAGGAACACTAGGGGCGCCTGGGTGGCTCAGTCGTTAAGCGTCTGCCTTTGGCTCAGGTCGTGATCCCAGGGTCCTAGGATCGAGCCCCGCATAGGGCTCCCTGCTCAGCAGGGAGTCTGCTTCTCCCTCTCCCCCTGCTTGTGTTCCCTCTCTCGCTGTGTCTCTCTCTGTCAAATAAATAAATAAAAATCTTTAAATAAATAAATAAATAAATAAATAGGAACGCTAGAGGGGAGGGACATATGGAAGTTTAAAATATGATAGTAGAGCCTCCCCCCAGCCTCGCACCTCCTGCTTGCCCGCCGGCAAGCCGCTGCCTTGGCAACCGTGGCGTAGCCTCTTCCTGAGGGAGCTCAGTCAGCCCGCGGATTCCGCCGCCCGCTCCCCACTGCCCCGTGATTTTCGCGTGGGCTTAGAGGCGGAGGGACAACAAAAAATGGCGGAGCGGAGCCAGACGGTGCCTGAGGCAGAATAAAATGTTTCAGAGTTCAAGATTGCTAGAGATTCAGCCATCCTCTGCCAGACAGCAGAAAGGAGAAAAGGAGAGGCGATGATATGGGAAATGATGATGCCATCGGAGGGAATATGAGCAAATATATGGTCCTTCCATCTGGATACTGTGGACAGTCCAAGAAAGGCATCTTATCTTTGATGCTTGCTTTGAAAGTGGTAATCTTGGACGGGTGGACCAGGTATCTGAATTTGAGTATGCCTTATTCATTAGGCCAATACCTGTAATCCAGCTTCCAAGTCTGGTTCAACTTTACCGTTGAAAATGTGAAAGAATCATAGATGGTGGAGGAGTAGGAGACCTGGATTTCGTCTCCTCTCAGGAATTCAGCTGGATAGGGATCAAACCATTCTGAACACCTACAAACTCAACAGGAGATCGAAGAAAAGAATAGCAACAACTCTCTGAACAGAAAAGCGACCACTTTCTGGTAGGTAGGACATGAGGAGAAGGGAATCCAAGGCGATATTCAGGATGATAGATCGCCTCCGTCCCCCGCTTCTGGCAAGTGATAGAGCTGCGGAGCACAAAATCGGAACTTTTAGAAGTCGACTCCACTGAGGACGTCGCTCCCGTGGCTAAGCGGGGAGTGGAACCCTCGCGGGACAGTGTGGTCTCAGGGCCCTCGGGGTCACAGAAAGACCGGGGGTGCCTGAGTGCGGCAGAGCTCCCAGGTATCGGAGCGGGGAAGCCAGCTGCAGAGACGGAGCCCAGGCGCGGGCTCTCAGCTCAGGGTTGCCATAAACCGTGATCCGCGGCACAGTCAGGCCACTGCTCCTCCAGCAGGGACCCAACAAGCGGCAGATCCGGGGACACTCCCCTTCCTCCCCTGGGAGGAGCAGCCTGGGAGCGCACCACAGGGATCTGTTGGGTTTGGAGACTCCACGCGGGGTCGGGTGCCAGAGATAGAAACGCTCGCTCACAGGCCGGGTGAGCAGAGTGTGGCCGGAGACCGGGGAGACGGGAGTGACTGACTGCTTTTCTCTAGGGGCACACTGAGGAGTGGGACCCCGAGTTCTCGCCTCCTCCGGGGAGGAGACTGGGAGGCCGCCATTTCCCTCTCGTCCTCCAAAGCTGCACGGAAAGCTTGCAGGGAACAAAAGCTCCCAAGAGCAAACCCGAGAGGATTACTTAGCCCAGACCAGCAAGGGCGGAGCAATTCCGCCTCCCGCAAAGACATTTGGGAACCACGGCAACAGGCCCCTCCCCCAGAAGATCAGCGAGAACAGCCAGCCAAGACCAGGTTTACCGATCAGTGAGAACGGCAGAACTCCAGCGCTAGGGGAATACTGCACATAGAATTCATGGCTTTTTTAGCATGATTCTTTAGCCTTTCAAAGTTAATTTTTTTTAACTGTCTTCTTTTTTTTTAATTTTTCTTCTTCCCTTTTTCAGCCAACGTCTTATCAATCCCTTTTTTAAAACACATTTTTATTTTTCATTTTTAGAGTCATATTCTATCCCTTCATAGTAGTTACCCTTATTTTTGGGATATATATATAAGTTGTTCTCTCTTTAAAATTTTGAGATACAGTTTCTTCTAACAGATCAAAATATACCCTAAATCTCTAGTTTATGGCTTGTTCTAATCTCCTGCCTGATCACATTCTCTCCCTTTTTTTTTAATGCTCTTCTTTCGTTTTTCAAACAACTTCTTATCAATTCCTTTTATAAAATTTTTTATAATTTTCATCTTTATAGTCATATTCCATCCCTTCATCGTATCAACCCTTATTTTTGTACATATATAAGTTTTTCTTTCTTTAAAATTTTGGGAGGCACTTTCTTCTAACAGACCAAAATACACCCAAAATCTAGTGTGTGGCACTGATCTATGCACCAGCCTGATCATATTTGATCATATTCTGTTTTTTTGTTTTGTTCTGTTTTTGTTTGTTTTTATCTTTTCTTTTTTCTTTCTTTCCCTTTCTTTTCCCCCAGCTTCAGGTCTTTTCTGATTTGTTTAGAGTATATTTTCTGGGGACATTGTTACCCTGTTAGCATTTTGTTCTCTCATTCATCTATTCTTTGGACAAAATGACAAGACGGAAAAATCACCTCAACAAAAAGAACAAGAGGTAGTACCGACTGCCAGGGACCTACTCAATACGAACATTAGTACAATGTTGGACCTAGAGTTCAGAATGATGATTTTAAAGATACTAGCTGGGCTTGAAAAAAGCACGGAAGTTATTAGAGAAACCCTTTCTGGAGAAATAAAAGAACTAAAATCTAACCAAGTTGAAATCAAAAAGGCTATTAATGAGGTGTAATAAAAAATGGGGGCACTAACTGCTAGGATAAATGAGGCAGAAGAGAGAATCAGTAATATAGAAGACCATATGATGGGAAATAAAGAAGCTGAGAAAAAGAGAGATAAACAACTACTGGATCACGAGGGCAGAATTCGAGAGATAAGCGATACCATAAGATGAAACAATATTAGAATAATTGGGATCCCAGAAGAAAAAGAAAGAGAGAGAGGGGCAGAAGGTATATTGGAGCAAATTATAGCAGAGAACTTCCCTAATTTGGGGAAGGAAACAGGCATCAAAATCCAGGAGGCACAGAGAACCCCTCTCAAAATCAATAAAAATAGGGCAACACCCCAACATCTAATAGTAAAACTTACGAGTCTCAGAGACAAAGAGAAAATCCTGAAAGCAGCTCGGGAGAAGAGATCTGTAACCTACAATGGTAGAAACATTAGATTGGCAACAGACTTATCCACAGAGACCTGGCAGGCCAGAAAGGACTGGCATGATATATTCAGAGCACTAAACGAGAAAAATACGCAGCCAAGAATACTATATCCAGCTAGGCTGTCATTGAAAATAGAAGGAGAGATAAAAAGCTTCCAGGACAAACAAAAACTAAAGGAATTTGCAAACACGAAACCAGCCCTACAAGAAATATTGAAAGGGGTCCTCTAAGCAAAGAGAAAGCCTAAAAGCAACATAGCCCAGAAAGGAACACAGACAATATATAGCAACAGTCACCTTACAGGCAATACAATGGCACTAAATTCATATCTTTCAATAGTTACCCTGAATGTAAATGGGCTAAATGCCCCAATCAAAAGACACAGGCTATCAGATTGGATTAAAAAAACAAGACCCATTGATATGCTGTCTCCAAGAGACTCATTTTAGACCCAAAGACACCCCCAGATTGAAAGTGAGGGGGTGCAAAACCATTTACTATGCTAATGGACACCAAAAGAAAGCTGGGGTGGCAATCCTTATATCAGACAAATTAGATTTTAAATCAAAGACTGTAATAAGAGATGAGGAAGGACACTATATCCTACTTAAAGGGTCTATCCAACAAGAAGATCTAACAATTGTAAATATCTATGCCCCTAACATGGGAGCAGCCAATTATATAAGGCAATTAATGACAAAAGCAAAGAAACACATCGACAACAATACAATAATAGAAGGGGACTTTAACACCCCCCTCACTGAAATGGACAGATCATCTAAGCAAAAGAGCAACAAGGAAATAAAGACTTTAAATGACACACTGGACCAAATGGACTTCACAGATATATTCAGAACATTCCATCCCAAAGCAACAGAATACACATTCTTCTCTAGTGCCCATGGAACATTCTCCAGAACAGATCACATCCTAGGTCACAAATCAGGTCTCAACTGGTACCAAAAGACTGGGATCATTCCCTGCATATTTTCAGACCACAAAGCTTTGAAACTAGAACTCAATCACAAGAGGAAAGTTGGAAAGAACTCAAATACATGGAGGCTAAAGAGCATCCTACTAAAGAATGAATGGGTCAACTAGGAAATTAAAGAAGAATTTAAAAAATTCATGGAAACCAATGAAAATGAAAACACAACTGTTCAAAATCTTTGGGATGCAGCAAAGGCAGTCCTAAGAGGAAAGTATATAGCAATACAAGCCTTTCTAAAGAAACAAGAAAGGTCTCAAATACACAACCTAACCCTACACCTAAAGAAGCTAGAGAAAGAACAGCAAATAAAGCCTAAGCCCAGCAGGAGAAGAGAAATAATAAAGATCAGAGCAGAAATCAATGAAATAGAAACCAAAAGAACAGTAGAACAGATCAACGAAACTAGGAGCTAGTTCTTTGAAAGAATTAACAAGATTGATAAACCCCTGGCCAGACTTATCCAAAAAAAAAAGAGAGAGAAATAACCCAAATTAATAAAATCATGAATGAAAGAGGAGAGATCACAACCAACACCAAAGAAATACAAACAATTATAAGAACATATTATGAGCAAATATATGCCAGCAAATTCGATAACCTGGAAGAAATGGATGCATTCCTAGAGATGTATCAACTACCAAAACTGAACCAGGAAGAAATAGAAAACCTGAACAGACCTATAACCACTAAGGAAATTGAAGCAGTCATCAAAAATCTCCCAACAAACAAAAGCCCAGGGCCAGATGGCTTCCCAGGGGAATTCTACCAAACATTTCAAGAAGACTTAATATCTATTCTTCTGAAACTGTTCCAAAAAATAGAAATGGAAGGAAAACTTCCAAACTCGTTTTATGAGGCCACCATTACCTTGATCCCCAAACCAGACAAAGACCCCATCAAAAAGGAGAATTACAGACCAATATCCTTGATGAACATGGATGCAAAAATTCTCACCAAAATACTAGCCAATAGGATCCAACAGTACATTAAAAAGATTATTCACCACGACCAAGTGGGATTTATCCCTGGGCTGCAAGGTTCATTCAACATCCGCAAATCAATCAACGTGATACAATACATTAACAAAAGAAAGAAGAAGAATCATATGATCCTCTCAATAGATGCAGAAAAAGCATTTGACAAAGTACAGCATCCTTTCTTGATCAAAACTCTTCAGAATATAGGGATAGAGGGTACATACCTCAATATCATAAAAGCCATCTAGGAAAAACCTACAGCGAATATCATTCTCAATGGGAAAAACTGAGAGCTTTCCCCCTAAGGTCAGGAATGCAGCAGGGATGTCCACTGTCACCACTGCTATTCAACATAGTAGTAGAAGTCCTAGCCACAGCAATCAGACAACAAAAAGAAATAAAATGCATCCAAATCAGCAAAGCAGAAGTCAAACTCTCACTCTTTGCAGATGATATGATACTTCATGTGGAAAACCCCAAAGACTCCACCCCAAAACTGCTAGAACTCATACAGGAATTCAGTCAAGTGGCAGGATATAAAATCAATGCACAGAAATCAGTGACATTCCTATACAACAACACCAAGACAGAAGAAAGAGAAATTAAGGAGTCGATCCCATTTACAACTGCACCCAAAACCATAAGATACCTAGGAATAAATCTAACCAAAGAGGCAAAGGATCTGTACTCAGAAAGCTATAAAATACTCATGAAAGAAATTGAGGAAGACACAAAGAAATGGAAAAACATTCCATGCTCATGGATTGGAAGAACAAATATTGTGAAGATGTCAATGCTACCTAGAGCAATCTACACATTCAATGCAATCCCCATCAATATACCATCCACTTTTTTCAAAGAAATGGAACAAATAATCCTAAAATTTGTAGGGAACCAGAAAAGACCCCGAATAGTCAGAGGAATGTTGAAAAAGAAAAGCAAAGCTGGCGGCATCACAATTCCGGACTTCCAGCTCTATTACAAAGCTGTCATCATCAAGACAGTATGGTACTGGCACAAAAACAGACACATAGATCAATGGAACAGAATAGAGAGCCCAGAAATGGACCCTCAACTCTATGGTCAACTCATCTTCGACAAAGCAGGAAAGAATGTCCAATGGAAAAAAGACAGTCTCTTCAACAAATGGTGTTGGGAAAATTGGACAGCCACATGCAGAAGAATGAAACTGGACCATTTCCTTACACCACACACAAAAATAGACTCCAAATGGTTGAAAGACCTCAATGTGAGACAGGAGTCCATCCAAATCCTAAAGGAGAACACAGGCAGCAACCTCTTCGACCTCAGCCATAGCAACTTCTTCCTAGAAACATCACCAAAGGCAAGGGAAGCAAGGGCAAAAATGAACTATTGGGACTTCATCAAGATAAAAAGCTTTTGCACAGCAAAAGAAACAGTCAACAAAACCAAAAGACAACTGACAGAATGGGAGAAGATATTTGCAAATGACATATCAGATAAAGGGCTAGTATCTAAAATCTATAAAGAACTTATCAAACTCAACACTCAAAGAACAAAGAATCCAATCAAGAAATGGGCAGAAGACATGAACAGACATTTTCCAAAGAAGACATCCAAATGGCCAACAGACACATGAAAAAGTGCTCAACATCGCTCGGCATCAGGGAAATCCAAATCAAAACCTCATTGAGATACCACCTCACACCAGTCAGAATGGCTAAAATTAACAAGTCAGGAAACGACAGATGTTGGCAGGGATGTGGAAAAAGGGGAACCCTCCTACACTGTTGGTGGGAATGCAAGCTGATACGAGGATTTCTTAATCTCAGGAAACAAACTGAGGGTTGCTGGAGTGGTGGGGGGGTGGGAGGGATGGGGTGGCTGGGTGATAGACATTGGGGAGGGTGCTATGGTGAGCACTGTGAATTTTGCAAGACTGTTGAATCTCAGATATGTACCTCTGAAACAAATAATGCAATATATGTTAAGAAAAAAAAAAAGAAGAAGATAGCAGGAGGGGAAGAATGAAGGGGGGGAAATCTGAGGGGGAGACAAACCATGAGAGACGATGGACTCTGAAAAACAAACTGAGGGTTCTAGAGGGGAGGGGCGTGGGAGGATGGGTTAGCCTGGTGATGGGTATTAAAGAGGGCACATTCTGCATGGAGCACTGGGTGTTATGCACAAACAATGAATCATGGAACACTACATCAAAAACTAATGATGTAATGTATGGCGATTAACATAACAATAAAAAATTTTAAAAAATATGTAGTAGAAATGAAAACATTCAGTGGAATGACTGGAAAACAAAGTCAAAGAAATCTCTCAGAAATTAGAACAAATGCTAAAGAGATGAAAAAATGTTAAAGTCTGACAATGAATATGAGGAATTCAGAAAAGAAAGAAGAGAGAAAAAAAAGTAAAAGGAATCATTAAATTAATGATTGATATACTGCCCAAGTTGGAAGATACAGTTTTCCAGATTGAAATCTCATTCTAGTGGGTAAAACAGACATCCAGCAAAAGACATTATCATGAAAATTCAGGATACTGTGGACAAAGCAAAGGTATTTTAGGACTCCAGAGAAAGAGACGTAAATTACTTGCAAAGGAATGAAATAAGCGGAAATAAGATGTGGAGGGGAAAGGAAACAGGATTTTTTTTTCTAATAAATAGAATAAAAACTATTTAGAAATATTTGACTTAGTTGCATTATTTTTTTCCTGTGTCAAGGTAATCCTTTACAAGATCAGTAACTGAGATGAGCTATACCAGGAACAAAGAGAGGCTGATTTATTTATTTTTAAAGATTGATTGATTTGATTTATTTATTTCAGAGAGAGAGAAAGAGAGAAAGAGTGTGTGTGAGCAGGGTGAGGGGCAGAGGGAGAAGGAGAAAGAGAATCTCCAGTAGACTCCCCACTGAGCACAGAGCCTGATGCAGGGCCTGATCCCATGACCCAGAAATCACAACCCCAGCCGAAATCTGAAGCTTAACCCCAAAAGCTTAACCAACTGAGCCACCCAGGTGCCCCATACAGACCACCCATACTGGACACTAATCTTGGCCTCATTCACCCAAGCCCTTTGCTTAACCATTGCAGTCAGCTTGATTATTAAACATCCAGGCTGCCTCAGAGACCTACTTAACATCCAAAATACTATGCCATTGAGAACAAATACCTTTTACAATTGTAATACCCATGAGCACTAATCTTTAGAGTTTCTTGATGTAGGATCCTGTGTTTCACTTCTGTATCCCAAGTGCCTGGTATATAATATGTGCTCAAAAAAATGTATTAGTATGTGCATGTTTTATCCATTCAAAAAAATTCTTCAAAAGGAAATCATAAGGCAGGTTACAAAATAGTTAGAAACATATGACAACAGAAGTACTACATATCAAATTTGACAATGTTCCTGTAACATGGTATTTAGCAGTAAATGTATATACTTTTCTTTAAAAAAAAATAAGAAAAATTGAAAATCAGTTTGTTTTGATCAAGAATAAAAAAAAGTGACAAAATAAAACTAAAGGAAGATGTAAACTTATATTAAAGTAAGGGAAGAGGGCGCCTGGGTGGCTCAGTTGGTTGAGCGACTGCCTTCGGCTCAGGTCATGATCCTGGAGTCCCGGGATGGAGTCCCGCATCGGGCTCCCTGCTCGGCGGGGAGTCTGCTTCTCCCTCTGACCCTCCTCCCTCTCATGCTCTCTGTTTCTCATTCTCTCTCTCTCAAATAAAAAAATTAAAATCTTTAAAAAAAAAAATAAAGTAAGGGAAGAAATTAATGCAACAGAAATAAAAGAAATAATGAAAGATAAACAAAACCCAGAACTGAATCTTCAGTGTAAGGGGTGGGAACTCTAGTAAAATAAGCAAATCTCTAACTAGAAAACAATGAGAAAAGACACAGACAATATTAGAAAAAGAAAAAAAAAGATGCAATAACTATAGAATAAGTAATGGGGATCTACTCCAAACTCATATGTGTAATATTATGCTAAAGAAAGTTGAAAACCTACATGAAATAGAAATTTTTCTAGAAAAAAAATAATTAAAATTAGTCCCCCTTCCCAAAATTGACAAACTAATTAACCAAGTCACTATTTTTAAAAATTGAATTTGTAATCAAATGGCCACCCTGCTGCCCCACCCTCCCAAAAAAGAATTCCTCTTTATCCAATATAATAGAACTTTCAATCAAACACTATTACGTAGAAACAGATTGCATTTCCAAGCCTCCTTTGTGGGTAAATGCTGCAGTATGACTCCAGTCAGTCAATGGTATGCAAGAAGAACTGCTATTTTGTTTCATCACCTTCTTTTGCCCCTCTTCCACACTACCTCCCTGACTTCAGGTGTCACCATCTTGAATCTGAGACTGAGGGCCACATCCCAAAGAGAGTGGAGCAATGAGCTCAAAGAACCTGTCCCTGAGGACTCAGTAAAGTGAAGTTACCATGTCAGTCACAGACCACTTATTTCCAGACTAAACTCCTATCTTGTGTAAACACTGTGTACTATTGCTGCTGTTGTTATTATGTGAAAAATGGTGTTAGATTAATTGCTTTTGAAAACTGTAAAATGTCAAGAAGATTTTTTTAAGAGCAAATATGAGCCAAGTATAAAATACAACTAAAGGGGTTGTTGTTGTTGTTGTTGTTGTTGTTGTTGTTTTTATGTATAGTTGACATACAATGTTATATTAGTTTTGGGGGTACAACATAGTGATTTGACTAGTCTGTACATTACTTAATGTTCACCATGATAAGTGCAGTCACCATCTGTCACCATCTGTCACAACATTATTACAATATCATTGACTATATTCCCTATGCTGTACTTTTCATCTCTGTGACTTATTTATTTTATAACTGGAAGTTTATACCTTTTAATCCCCTCATCTATTTCACCCAACCCCCTACCTTCTTCCTTCTGGCAACCACCAGTTTGTTCTCTACATTTGTGAGAAAACTAAAGGGCAAAATGTTTATTATTCTTTCACTGCTTTAACAAATAATTTTAAAATAAAATATGTAGAAATTAGATGAATGCAAAATACTTAATACAATAGTCATCGCTAAGTTGCAAGATTGAGTCTTTTTGATTTTTATTTAAAATATTCTGTATTTTTCATACAAAAAATAATTATTAATATCAAAACTATAATTGACCACATAGTATATTTTCATGGAATCCCTACAAGTAAGGAGAGTCATAAGCATGCACACTGGGGAGAAAAGAAGCTCAGAGCTTACTACATGATGAAAGGTAATTGTGCCAGGAACAAAACAAAACAATCTTAACAACAAAATCAACCAGGGGATCTCTAGAATGTAATAAATGTGAAATGCAAACCTTGATGATATTATAAGATCTTCAAGGACAAATTATCATTTGCCTCTGGATTTGGGATGATAAAGTTTTTTTTAAAGATTTTATTATATATTTTTTTAAGATTTTATTTATTCATTTGAGACACAGAGATACAGAGAGAGCATGAGCAGGGGAAGAGGCAGAGGGAGAGGGAGAAGCAAGCTCCCCGCTGAGCCAGGAGACCAATGTGCGGCTTGATCCCAGGACCCTGGGATCATGACCTGAGCCGAAGGCAGACGCTTAACCATCTGAGCCACCCAGGCGCCCCTTAAAGATTTTATTTTTAAGTAATCTCTACACCCAACATGGGGCTCAAACCCACAACCCCAAGATCAAGAGCTGCACACTCCACCAACTGAGCCAGCCAGGCACCCCTGATGAAGATTTTTTTTTTTTTAAATAAAGAAAGAAGAGAATGTCTGGTCTTTACTTCAATCCAAGAGAAGAATGAAAATGTGGCAGTTTCTGTGGCAGGAAACAGAAACCAAAGGAAGAAAATGCTCCTTTGAAATGCCATAATAGTGAATGCGGAAAACTATCTGCTCAAAGTTTTTTTTTTCCCCAGAGCCTCCACTTAGAGCAAAACAACTCTGAAAAGCATGAACAAATTTGGAAGATTCACACTATCCAATTTCAAAACTTATTAAACAGTTACAATAACTGGTAGAGTATGTTATTCACAAAAGGATAGGCACATAGATCAATGGAACAGAAGAGACAGTTGAAAAGTAGACCCACGCAAACATAGACAACTGATTTTTGATGAGGGCGCCAAGGCAATTCAATGAAGAAAGGACATTTCTATCAACAAATGGTTCTGGAACAATTGTTATCCATATGCAAAACAAAACAAAACACCTCGACAAATTCTTCTCACCTTATACAAAAGTTAAATTGAAATGGATCATGGTCCTAAATATAAAAGATCAAATGATACAACTTCTCAAAGAAAACAAGAGAAAGTTTTTGTGGCCTTGGGTCTGGCAGAGTTGTTCAATATAACAACAAAAGCACAATCCATTAAAGAAAAATTGATAAATTGAAACTTCTCAAAATATCAAACTTTCATTCTGTAAAAGATATTGTTAAGAGAATGAAAAGACAAGCCATGGACTAAGAGAAAATATTTGCAAAGCATTTAGGTGATAAAGGACTTGTAACTACAATATATAAAGAATTTTTAAAATTCAACAATAAGCAAGCAACTAGATTTTTAAAAATAGACAAAAATCTGTAAACACTTTACCAAAGAAGATATACTTATGTCTAATTAGTATATAAACAGATGGTCAATGTCACTAGTCATTAGGTAAATGCAAATCAAAATCACAATGAAATACTACACATCTAAAATGACTAAAAAAAAACCCAAAACAAACAAACAAAGCTCTGCACACATAACACCAACAATGCTAGGTGCTAGTTAAGATGCAGAGCAACTAGAACTCTCACACATTGCTGGTAAAAATGAAAAACAGGGGGTGCCTGGGTGGCTCAGTTGGTTCAGCATCGGACTCTTGATTTTGGCTCAGGTCATGACCTCAGGGTCACAGGATTGAGCCCCACGTCAGGCTCCACACTCAGCAGGGAGTCTGCTTGAGATTCTCTCCCTCCCTCTGCCCTTCACCCCCTCCCCCTGCTTGCACACTCTCTCTCAAATAAATAAATAAATCTTAAAAAAAAAAGGAAAGAAAGAAAAGAAAAACAGTACAACTACTCCAGAAAATAGTTCAGCAGTTTCTTTAAAAGTTAAGTGCTTACTGTACAACCCAGATATCCTATTTCTAGGACTTTGCCCAAGTGAAATGAAGATGTTGCATGTGAATGTTTATAGCAGTTTATTCATCATTGCCAAAAACTGGAAATGACTCAGATGTCTTTATAAGAGAATGGATAAACAAACTGATATATCCATACAATGTAATACTACTCAACAATAAAAGTGGCTGAACTATAAATTCATTTAAATGGTTAAATCTTAAATACATTTTGCAAAATAAAAGAAGCCAGACCCAAAAGGCTACATACTGTATGAATCCATTTACATGTCATCTGGAAAGAGCAAAAGTATTGGGACAAAAAACAAATTAGTGGTTGCTAGGGACTTTGGGATTGGGCTGGGGAGACACAGATAATTCTAGGGTTGGGGGCAGGATGACTGGAGCATCCCATAAGGCCTGAAAGTAAGGAAATAAAAACAAAAATGGAGTCATATCAAAGACATAAGAGCCACCATGAAAGAGTTCCCAATGACCAAAGCTTGAACAATTTGAGCAACATTATAAATAAATATTAGATTGTAACAGAATAAATCTAAAATCCATGAGTATATACTAATGCAAATTAATGTTCAATTAAATAAATAAATGATGGGAAAAAAGAACTCTTCCTTACAGAAGATTTCTAATTAATACAAGTAAAAGGAATGAAGAAAATAAAAAATTAGAACAGCACGGCAATGTAATTGTTGCAGTCAACATCTGCTAATGAATGCTGACATTAGTGGAGAAAGATTTAAGGAAAAGCAAGATATTTGCATAGCTTCAAAGTATCTCCTCCAGAATATTACTGTGGAGGTTTTAATTATGTCCACAAATTCTTTGAGATTCCTCCTTCCAGAAAAGAAAGTTTAATTCCTCTCCCCTTGAGTATGGTCTAGATTCAGTGGACTCACTTCAAATGAAGAGATTATGAAAGGGAAAAAAAAAAGGAACTTCATGGTGGAGAAAACTGGCAGATGTCATCTTAACCAAGGATGCTCAAGTTTCCCATCACCACTAATAAGACATTGGCATCGTGTACCCCTTGCAATGAGAAGGGTACCTCACCTTTGGAGTATTCCCCCAAATCCATAACTCCAATCTAATCATGAGAAAACATAAGACAAACCCAAACCAAGGACTACTCTACAAAATACCTGGCCAGTACTCTTCAAAATGGTCATGGTCATGAAAGAAAAGGAAAGACCAAGAATCTATTACAGATTGAAAGAGACTACAGATACACAATGATTAAATGCAACATGGTATTCTAGATTGGATGTTGGAACAGGAAAAGGACATTAGTGGAAAACTGGAAAAATCCAAAAAAAGCCCACAGTTTAGCTACTAGTATTGTAACAGTGCTAACTTCTTTGTTCTGGTCATTGTGCCATGGTTATGTCAGATGTAAGCATTAGGGGCAGCTGGGTGAAGTGTATATGGGAATTCTCTATACTATCTTTACAACACATCTCTATGTCAAAAACTATTTCAAAATAATAAGTTAAAAATATACCAAATAAACTGAACTTTTTAAAGCCATTTTCTCTGTCCTTAATGGTTCAAAGTCTTCTTCATGAGTTTTCTTTGGTTAGATACACACTTGGATATATTTAGCAAACTATGTCATTCAGGTTCTAGTAATTCCACTGACTCTACTTTAAAAAATCATCTCTTCGCCTAGAAAGGTCACCTCATCCCACTTCAGACTTCCCCTGGGAGTTCCTATCAACTACATTCTTCTTTCCATTGCAGGAAGCAACCTTGCCATAAGCTGTGACAAACAGAGCCTCTTATGAAGTGCCTCTGATGAATGGGGGCTGTGGCCCCTGCTCCTGCCCACTGCCTCTGCACAGCACCCCAACACTGGGAAGTGTAGCTGCTGGCTGAGGTCTTGCCCCCTTCTTCTATCCTATTCCCCTATCCTCTGTATCTCCCACCTGTGTTTCACAGAAACACAGAGAACTTCTGTGCTCTCACTCAACCTTACTGTTCACACTCCCACACTTGATTTGGGCATCAGACCTGCAAAAGTTCAACGTTTATGGGGGGTAGAAGGTCCTTCTCTGTATGCCAGTCATTACAAAGAACTTATCTGAGCTGAGGGCCACTGATATGATCATTCATTAATCAGCAAGTATCTGGACTGCCTCCCAGGGGGTCAGGTCCTGCAGACTAGAGCTGGGAACAAGACACAGTGGTGAGTAAACAGATGAGCAGAGTCATCAAACTCTTAAGAGAGGCTGTTCCATTTCTCCCTGACAGTCGGAGGCCTGGGTCAGCAGAGTTGGGGAAGAGTCAGTGATAAGAAAAGCGTCATTTAGCCTGGTGATGTGTATTAAAGAGGACACGTACTGCATGGAGCACTGGGTGTTATACGCAAACAATGAATCATGGAACACTACATCAAAAACTAATGATGTAATGTATGGTGATTAACATAACATAATAAAAAATAAATAAATTTTTAAAAAATTAAAAAAAAAAACATATCAGAGGTCCTAAGCTACTTGTACAAGTGGGTGGAAATAAGCAGAGTTGTTTTTTACACTGTTTTTCAAGGGAAATATTTGGAGTTCAAAAGTAGGGACCTAAAGATGAGATGGTAAAATTCATAACAACTTGTCTAAAACAGTTCATCAGGCCAGAAAACCTTTATAAGCTTTTAGACTTTTTTAAAAGAAGCCTTAAGTAAGAAGAAAACCAAATGTTATTAAGATTTTCAGAGACATCTCACTCACCAACCTTCTCTTTATTAGAATCATCATTCATTATGTACATTCATAAAAGTCCATTTACTCTGAATTGAGAAGTCAATTTTATCATTTGTCCTATGCTTACATTTTAAAATCAGAAGCAACCATCCCAAGATAAAAGTGACTCTTTCCTTCATCTCTTTTAGTTTTAATATTCCAAAATTGATTGGGTGACTTGGGTGCTGTTTTTACCCTAACGTTTGTTAGCCTACCTTGTAAAGGAATGGGGAACTTTTCCTTTGTTAACAAAACAAAATTCAACCAAGTACATTTAAAGATCTAACTGACTTTATTAAATGATTGATGAAATGGGCCACACCTCACCTGGCAAGTACAGAGGCACTTGGAAGAGTTGTACAAAACGGAAGGTTCATATAGGAAGGAGGGTGGGGCAAGGAAGTTATTAGGGAAAGAAAAGAAAAGATTGCTCTGGGCAAGGTCACTTTGTTTTAGGGGAAAGGGCAGAGGATCTGATCTTGCAGATTACTTCATCTTCCTTTGGGGGATGGAGAGAGCAAGTAACATATTACTTCTTTAGTGCTGACCAGAAAATTCCTGACTGACCAGTTAAGGCAATATTTCTGGGGGAGATTGAAATTGCAATTAGATTGAGTATTAAGCCCCGGTTTGGGAACTCAGCTTAAGTGGCACCATCTTGGGCCTGCGGTTTTCTTTTTTTTAAATACTTTCAACCTTCATTTTTCCTAGTGTTCTCTTTAAAATGAAAGTGCATGTGTTTAAACATTTATACGTAAAAGAAGTTTATTATCTCTCAAGTAATTTGTTTTGCAAAAAATTTCTATCTCTTGAAAATTAGAGTCTTCTTGCCTTACTATTGTGATATTGTGAATAACGTCTTTCCTCCCATTTCTCCGGCAGAGCTCCTAAAGCCCTTGGAATTTCCGAAGGCATTAGCATTATAAAGGTGTCTTTGGTTATGTTAATGATGTGACTTTCAGACCACACCTAAACTGGGGTGGTTGCCAGGAGAACCATCATTGATTAGAGGTTTGGAACTTTCAGTCCCACCCCCTGATTTCCAGAAAGGAGAGATGGGCTGGAAGTAGAAACAATCACCAGTGGTCAACGATTTAATCAGTCCTGCCTATGGAATGAAGCCTCCCTAAAAATCCCAAAGGATTGGGTTCAGAGAGCTTCTAGTGAACATGTGAGGTTCACTGGAGAGGGGATGGAAGCCACATACCTTGCCCTCCTCATCTCTTCCACCTGAACATTCATTGGTAGCCTTTATCATACACTTTATTATAAAGTGTATTATAAAACTGGTAAGCTGTTTTCTTGGGTTCTGTGAGCCACTTTGGCCAATTAATGGAACCTGAGGAGGGAATCCATGGGAACCTCTAATTTGCAGCTGACAGGTCAGGAGCACAGGTGACAACCTGGATTTGTGATTGGCATCTGGTGTGGGGGCAGTCTTGTGGGACTGATCCCTTAACCCGTGGGATCTGATGCTATCTTCAGGTAGTTAGTGTCCGAATTGAGTTAAATTGTAGGACACCTGGCTGGTGTCACAGAATGGCTTGGTATGGGTAAAAACACACACAAAAAAACAAAAACCCACACATGTGGGGACCAGAAGTGTCAGAAGTGAAGGGTTCTGTGTAAGTAGTAAAGAAAATCTCGCAGATAGAAAGCTGGGCTACTTTTTTTTTTTTTTAACTCAATTATTCTTCCCTTAAATAGTGAAGACATCATAAAAGACTATCAGGAAAAAAAATGTTACAGTCAAACAACCCTGAATTTAGTCTTTGGCACACACAAAAGGATCCACAGGTCCAGGAAGTATAAATAGTGGGGAAGAACACAGAATCTGGTACCAGGTAACTTGGGTTAGAATCCTAACTCTGTCTCTCTCTAGGTGTGTGACTTTGGCCTCAGTTTCCTCAGCTGCAAAATGTAGATAATCAAAGCACAGTCTTTAAAAATAAAAAAGTACATTCTTCATTGGGCTGCTGTGAGGCTTAAATGTGATAATATAAAGTGTTTGAAAAGTGCCTAACACATAATCAGAACTATATGTCTCTATCTCTATATGTCTTTGAATTTATTATTATTATCATTATTATTATTATTATTTTCAATCAGTTCCCTGAGGTCATAAGTGAAACTAAGTTAAATGGTGACTTGGTGGGGCACCTGGGTGGCTCAGTCAATAAGCGTCTAACTGCGACTCAGGTCACGATCTCAGGGACCTGGGATTGAGCCCCACGTCAGGCTCCCTGCTCAGCTGGGAGTCTGCTTCTCCCTCTCCCTATGCACCTCCACCCGGCTCATGCTCTCTCTCCCTATCTCTCTCTCTCTCTCTCAAATAAATACATAAAATCTTTTAAAAAAAAATGGTGACTTGGTGGGCAAATGTTCAACTTAACTGGCTCTAGCCAAGGCCATGGCTCTCAATGCCATGTTAGTGGTTTATAAACAAGCGTCTACTCAAGTCCTCCCCTGGGCCCTGTAACTGAACCAACACCAGTACAATGGACATGGAAGAGGATTAGAAAGCAAATCCTTCCATCATTTGCATCTCCAGATTTAGGGCTAAGAATTCTGAGATAAACAAATGGAGTGAATTTGGAAATGATGCATCAAAGACTTCCTCCTGTGACATGAAGAGTGGGAGCTATCAAGGATCTGCCTAACAAATGCTAGAGAGACATTTTCCTCCAGACACCAAAGAGGGGTAACAACTCAAGATGACTGAAACCTGCAATCCCCCAGAAAATGAATTGTCACCATTTCACATCCTCTGGATTTTAACAATTATAGGCACTGAATGCATCGTTGGTATCATTGCAAATGGGTTCATTATGGCTATAAATGCAGCTGAATGGATTAAAAATAAGGCAGTTTCCACAAGTGGCAGAATCCTGTTTTTCTTGAGTGTATCCAGAATAGCTCTCCAAAGCTTCACGATGCTAGAGATTACCTTCAGCTCAACATTCCCACGTTTTTATAATGAAGACCATATATATGACATGTTCAAAGTAAGTTTCATGTTCTTAAATCATTGTAGCCTCTGGTTTGCTGCCTGGCTGTTTCTTCTACTTCGTGAAGATTGCTGATTTCTCCCACCCCCTTTTCCTCAAGCTGAAGTGGAGAATTTCCAGATGGATGCCCTGGCTTCTGTGGCTTTCAGTGTTTATTTCCTTGGGCTACAGTGGGCTCTTCTCTAAAGACATCTACACTGTGTATTGTAACAATTCTTTTATCCCCTCCTCCAACTCCACTAAGAAAAAATACTTCACTGAGACCAATATGGTCAACCTGGTTCTTCTCTATAACCTGGGATCTTCATTCCTCTGCTCATGTTCATCCTTTCAGCCACCCTGCTGATCATCTCTCTCAAGAGACACACCCTCCACATGGAGAGCAATGCCACTGGCTCCAGGGACCCCAGCATGGAGGCTCACATGGCGGCCATCAAAGCTACCAGCTGCTTTCTCGTTCTCTACATTTTCAACGCAGTTGCTCTATTTCTCTATATGTCCAACACCTTTGATGTCAACAGTTCCTGGAATATTGTGTGCAGATTCATCATGGCTGCCTACCTTGCTGGACACTCCATTCTACTGATTCAGGACAACCCTGGGTTGAGAAGAGCTTGGAAGCAGCTTTTCTCGCAGGTGGTGGCTTTGATGGTCTATTTCCAGCTGCCCATAACTATGTTTTGATACTCACTGACTTAATGTCTTCAGCCCCTGAGAATGTTTACAAAACAGGTTTACCAGTTTTCTTAGCATCCAGTATATTATTCAGAATCCATTTGTTAAGGTACAAGGAAGCATGACATCATTTTTAAGATGCTCAGACTGACTTATAACAAGAGGAAAATTAAGACTACTTTGAGATATAAGTTTTCACCTATCAGATTAGCAAAGATCAAAAAGTTTGCTAACACACTATGTGTGATTATGGGGACCAGGTAATCTCATAAATTGATGGAAATATTAATTGCTGCTTCCTCAAGTACAGTTTATAATACTCATGAAGGTACATACTTTTATTTGGCAATTTTACTTGGGGGAATTTATCTTATAGATATATTTCAGTACATAAAAATAGACAGGTACCAGTTATTTATTGCAACAATTTGCATCTAAGATGGCCATATTTATTATTAAATGGAGCCACAACTAATGTTGAATCACCAATCTTCAATCTATGATAAACTCAGCAAATAAAACTTATTCTACTTTCTCTTCCTATCTGTAAATAACTGGGTTAAATTCCTCCTCAAATAGAGACCCTGTTTCTTTCTTTCTTCAAGAAGATGCAAAGACTCTTCTTAAAGGGTCTTGTTTTCTGAACTTCCATGTCCATGGGCTTCTAAGACAAGATAAATAAAGTTAAAGAGCAAAATGTAAAGAAGACCTTGAAATTTTGAAATGTTCAATCCAGGAGAGAGATGCTACCACTTGAATCTATTCAGGGCAGGTCTGGACTTTGGGCTGCTTCATTACTCATGACCTCTAGTGGAAAGGGCCACCCTGAGAGAAGAAAGGGTGAACTACACTCCCCCATTTCATAACCAGTCTACAGGACAATCTGTAAACATGGACACCTCTGGGGGTGTCCTCACTGGGCCAAAGACTTAACTGTGTTGGCCAGTACTCCTCACCTGTGCCATCCTTAAAAGTTACCAGCAAGTAAATACGACTTGCTGTTGAAACCATGAAAGTCTTCCAGGAAGGAACATGACTGTTTCAGGTGTGACTGTTAGACGTTCATCACTGTTTGTCATTTAATCCTTATCAAGGTTTTTGTTGTTTAAAAAAAAAAGTATTTGATATTCAAAATGATGTCATGCTTCCTTGTACCTTAACAAATGGATTCTGAATAATATACTGGATGCTAAGAAAACTGGTACACCTGTTTTGTAAACATTCTCAGGGGCTGAAGACATTAAGTCAGTGAGCATCAAAACATAGTTATGGGCAGCTGGAAATAGACCATCAAAGCCACCACCTGCGAGAAAATATTGATGGAAATGATCAGATTGCTCACTGAGCACCTCCGAAAACCGAGTAACAGATAATTGGGGAAGTACATGTCACATGTCGCAATTGTTTGTCACTATTTCTGGTAATGTGGTGAGGTTTATTTTCTTGTGAAATAGCCTGATTGCTACAAAGCTGTCTATTAAAAGCATCTTAACTCAATTATCATGCCTGGCTTTTTTTAAAATGAGATTGTCAATATTTACAAAAAACATAATACTATTACTCATTTCTAAATCTCCACCCAAAGATTACAGAATTAAGAAATTAGAGTTGTTTCAAGTTTATTTTTTTAAGTTATTATTATTATTATCAAAGTAAAACAGCTTTTGGCCAAAAAACAAACAAACAAACAAACAAATGCTGAAAACGTCTTTTGTGAAAAGTAAGTCTTCTGCCTCACGCTGATTTCCACTTTCCACAAGCAACAGTTACATTGATTTCTGTCTTTAGATTTTGTGGGGGCTACTTTCATAGCTCCGAATGCATACGCACAAACACATGCATTGTTTTATCCATCTGACTCATCACTGTAAAAGATGAGGACTCAAGTGTCACTTAATATTGCCCTCAAGTGTTCCCTTGTCCTCCTCCCAAATTTTGAGAATTGCATTACTACTTTTAGCTCTTATTCTCATTGCTTTTAAATTATTGAATGATCATTTTACAATGTTTTGTTCTAATATTTATAGTCAATGCCTATCAACTCCGCACTATACAAAGAGTGTTGGCGCTCCTATCCTTCCTTCTACTACTTCTCCCTTTTCCACCTTCTAACTTCTGAAAGCAACATGTTCCTTTTACACTGTCATATGCTATTCTGTAACTATAGTTCAGTCTTCTGTGCTTTACCTGAATTTATTTTAAATGTAGAAAATCAATAAATAGCATTTCTTTTTTTTAAAAAAAGATTCTATTCATTTATTTGAGAGAGAGAGTGAGAGAGAGCACGAGAGCAGGGTGAGGGGCAGAGGAAGCAGCAGAACCCCTGCTGAGCAGGGAGCCTGATACAGGACTCAATCCCAGCACCCTGGGATCATGACCCGAGCTGAAGGCAGACGCCTAACCGACTGAGCCACCCAGGTGCCCCAATAAATAGCATTTCTAATGTTGTTACTAAAACTATTATTGGACTCAGGACCAAAAAGTGCTTTCCATTAAGTTCAATGACACAATCCATAGACCCAAGTAAAAGGAGACTGTTTCCAGCATAAAAATCAGATGCATTTTATTTTCTTACACTCCATCGTTTACTCAACAACATGCAAGAGTTTAGTTTAGGTTTATTATAATCCTGCTCAATTGCCTTCCTTTATGTTGTTTAGACCACCCTCACCTCCCAGAAATAAGTATATTCCTTACCACCTACTGAAAGGAATCAGTACTTTAATCATGGTACTCTCAGCTGGATGTAACCCACTAAGTAATTTCCTCAGAAAGGCCCTTTGGAAATGGGAAATGTTTTTCTTTTGCCCTCATTCTTGATTGGTAGTTGATTGAATATAAAATTCTAGGTCTAAAATAATTTACCTTAGGTAATGAGAAGAAATTTCATTATCTTTTCGCATTTGTTGTTACTAATTAGAAGTGTAAAAGCAACCTGTGCCTTTTTCCTTTGTAGGCTTTTGTATTTTCTTTTTTTAGAAGTTTTTAGAATCTTCTTTTTATCCTTAGTGACTCACCAGGGTTGAACTACAATTGCATATAACAGAAATCTGACTAAAGCGACCATATAATGCTATTTTTTAATGTAACATGAATTCTAGAGGCTGAAAAAAATGCTCCAGGAAGTCACTAATGACCCAGGATCTTTCTAGTTTCCTGTCCTGCCACATCATGTTGCTGAGGTTCTTATTCATGGTCACAGGATGGCTGCTACACACTGAGGCATCACTTCTACATTCTAGGCAGAACTGGGTCATATAGACACCCCGCAAGGAAATTTGTAAAAGAGTTCTTTTTAATTTAAAGTGCACACTTCCACTCTAATCCACTCTAAACAAAATCAGGGTACTTATAATGAGGAAGAGAGAAGAATGATTATAGTTTAGGCAACTAGTATCAAATGCTCCATTTGGTGAAAATTGTATAAGACCAATTCAGGGTTTATCAATCAAAAGACCATGTCTTAGTAGCACTCGCAAAATTTTCTCTTATTTCTCCTATTTTTAAAAAGTAATTTCTTCCTCTTCATTTTCTCTAAATTTGATCCCTGAAAATCCTTTTGGTCAGATTTTACCCCTCCTGGATTAAACATCTGTGTCTTTTTTCTTTTATCTTTTTCATCATCGATTTATGCACAGCATTCAGAGATATCTTGAATTCATCTTAATTTTACTGAAATCATATATTACCTGAATGTAATTTTAAGTCATATTTTTAATTTCTAAGTTTCTGCTTCGGGCACCTGGGTGACTCAGTTGGTTAAGCATCTGACTCTTGGTTTCGGCTCAGGTCATGATCTCAGGGCCCTGGGATTGAGCCCCACGTCAGGCTCCCCACTCATTAGGTAGTCTGCTTGTCTCCCTCTCTCTCTGCCTCTCCCCCTCACTCACATGCGTGCTCTGTCTCTAAAATAAATAGTCTTTAAATAAAATAAAATAAAAGTTTCTTCTTGTTTCTTATTTCTTTTTAATAGCATCTTTTTCTTATTTTATGGAGGCAGTGTCTTCTCTACCTTCTCTGAGGATATAAGTTCAAATTTTTTAAGTGTTCTTCTTTGATCTTTATTTCTTCAGGGGTCATTTATTTTGAATGTTTTTCTTGGTTGTTCTCTTTTAGGCTGTGAATTTTGCTCCTATTTCTGATAATCCTTGATTACTAATTCATGAAGGAAAATGAAAGGCTGCTTTGCCTAAGTAAGAATTATTTCCCAGTAGGACATTCTTTTGAATGGAAAGGCTGATTGGGACCTCTGTTTTGTAACTGGGCCATTCAGTTCATCAGGATTAGCTTCTGGTGGCTTTTTTTTTTTTTTTTTTTTAGGTATATGAGTAAAAAATCAGACATTAGCCTAGAAATCTAAAATGTCATAATAAGAAAGAATTTACTCTCTGTGCAAACAACTGCACTGGAGGCCCTAGTTCTTCCTTGGAAATGTGTTCAATTTCTCTAAAAAAGAATTGTCAATATGGGCTGCCAATGGTTCTGTGTGCAGTGGTGGGAAAGGGTTGGAAGGAATCACTGAAGCAGCTATATGACAGAATTGTAGCAATGACTCTGGTTTTACACCCTGCCTCACTCCTACTAGCCAAAGCTAGGAAACATACATCAAGGGACCTCAAGGCTTTCAGCAAGCTGATCAGCCACCACATTCCCAGTGGTCCACCATGTGCATATTCTGGGCATCCTCTAAGTCACTTCAGCTATAATATGCTTTTGTTGATGATCCATATCCAAGAGATGGGATGAAATCTTTAGTCTGCCCTCGCCCATCCCTACTCCTCTCTCTTAATTATTATGGGATTTTTTTTTTTTTTTTTTTCTCAATGGAGTCTCAGAAGAATGGGAAGTTAAATGCATTTGTTTGGTCTAATATTTAAAATCAGAAACCTTATACATAATATTTTTTTATTACACACGTACCTCTAAGCCTATTTTATTTTATTTTTTTTTAAGATTTTATTTATTTGACAGAGAGAGACACAGTGAGAGGGAACACAAGTAGGGGGAGTGGGAGAAGGAGAAGCAGGCTTCCTGCTGAGCAGGGAGCCCAATGCGGGGCTCGACCCCAGGACCCTGGGACCATGACCTGAGCCGAAGGCAAACGCTTAACGACTGAGCCACCCAGGCGCCCCTAAGCCTATTTTAGAACTTCAACCTTTGGTGCCCACAGTGTTTATTCATGGACAATCTTGAATTGCCCAAATCTTAATTGGGGGTCATAAAAATCCCCCAAATGGTTTTCTACTGGAAATTTCTGAACTAGAACATTAACTCTATTGGTAACAGGCTTATCTTATTTTTGTTTTATGCTAATGTTTCTCTCACCTGTTAATAGACCTGCTAATTTTATTCTGTGACTGACCGTTTAGGGAAGTTTATCAATCCCTCCAATTGACTGAACAGTGGCAGCACCCAATTCCCTTTTCTTATTGATTTCATGGAAAATTTCCAGAAAGCTTAAATTGGTGAAAGCTGATTATTGGGCTAGAAATGAAAGATTTTCATCAGTAAAGTAAGTGGTCAGATACTTAAAGGAAAACATCCATATATGGACCTCTCCGCATGCACTCCACACAGCTGTGTGCATGTCCTCACCATCATCTTGGGAATTTTTTCATAAGAGCATAAGAACAAACACTGAAATGATAAAAGCAGGATTTAGTCTATCCCAGCCAACTCTAACTCGCCTGCCAAGTAGATAAAAAGACATGGTGTCCGATTCCCTGGGAAGACTTTTGCCTGTATCACCATGGAGACACTACTCTGACCATCAAGTAATGGGATTCTGTACAACAAATATAACTGAACACAAAGATGGAGCTGCTGGCACCAGGAGAGTGAGCAAGAGAAAGGCCTGACTAAGGAAGAAGAAAAGGCGCCATGCTGAACGTAGGTGTCACAGTGAGAGGAAAGGGGGTTGCAGGCAGTGATTCTGTAGATGGGAAAGATTGCTGGTGACTGGTCACTTGGCTTGGAGACTAGCCCAAACCACCTTCCTTCCACCTTTAAGGAGCAGCCAGGCTCAACGCAGGAGAGAAAATCTTGAGTGGGCTGAGTGTAACATGAAATGAGTGAGTTTACCCAGAATGTTTTCACCCGCCAGGTGGATTGGGGGAAGGGAGGGAGGGCTATGCAGATATTAATTACTTTTATTTATTTATTTTTAAAGATTTTGTTTATTTATTTTTTTGACAGAGAGAGAGAGAGAGAGCACAAGCAGGGGGAGCAGCAGGCAGAGGGAGAGGGAGAAGCAGGCTCCCTGCTGAGCAGGGAGCCCAACATGGGGCTCAATCCCAGGACCCTGGGATCATGACCTGAGCCAAAGGCAGTCGCTTAACCAACTGAGCCACCAGACGCCCTAAGCTAATTACTTTTAAAATATAAGTTGCTATTCATACTCTCAGTTTGCAAAATTTAAAATTCATTCCTACTTTATGTGGGAGCTCACCTGGGATTTTGAAATATCCACACAGCGCATATAACTGCACATAAGCCAATTCTACCCTGGACTGGAATGTGGAGTAAAATCATCTCCAGGCAAGGCCCAGCACCAGCAAGAGACAAGAGACTGAGAGGTGGTGAGAATAGAGGAAATGGGCTCTCAGACGCCACCACTGATGTCAGAAACAGAGATGAATTCTAATGAGATTGAATTTGAGAGAGAAGAGCAGAATGCTTAAAATGCCCAGGCAGGTCCGAAATGCACTTTTCTCTCTCTCCCTGCATGCTCTCCCTGAACAAGCACCTCCATTCTCGTTGCTTAAGTCCCCAAAAAGCCAGTGTCTTCCAAATTTGTGCCTGTTCCTAACTCACTCCTGAACCCCAAGCCCTCTCTATCCCCAGAGTCCCCTCTCCTTATCCCCTTTTGGTCCAGATTTTTGCTAAATTAATGACTCTGTCTCTAACTATCCTCTGCCTTGCAAATGAAAGCTCTTTTGGTTTTAAGAACTCTTATGGACTGGCATTTATAGCTGAGATTAAAAATAACCCCCACCAGACTGCCTGTAAGATGTGATTTCCTGAGAACCTGCAGGCCTTGGGAATGCAAATCAGAAAAGGATCCAATTGCTACCAACACTTACCAAAGAAAACTGCCATTTGCATCTGCACTCCAGATCCTGGATGGCTACAAATAAATCAGTGGCTCATTCAAACCAGAACCAGGCACAGATTGAAAGCCCTGGTGGAGGTGGATTTGGAAGGAAGAGTGAAAAGGACACAGCTCTGGAAATTGGGACTGATGAGTCCATGTCACTGCCAAAATAGAAAGCTGGGCAGTGCATTCCAAGGTATCTAACCCTAGGTGACCCTGAATGTTATGGGCAGCATTCCTTCAGCTTAGTGAGCGTGGTTTCCAACTGCTAGACCTCTTGCCCCACCCAAAGATACGTTCCTACAGTTTTGTTAACTACACTCTTTCTAAGGTCATCCTTGCCAGTGGATTGGATACGTTTTCAGGCCTGGAGCAAAACAGAAGTGATTTTACTGGAAACATGGCGATATCGTGTGATAGTAATACCTACCATGGGCACAAAGTAGAAACAAGAGTCCAGTTTTATCTTGCTTAGGAAACAGATTTTCCTGAAATCACTTCTCTCCACATGGCTGAATGTGGTAATTCCCTTCCCATCAACCTTTATCTGGCTCCCTAAATATCATTTCATATCATATCATAAAATATCAATTAAAGGATCAAAAACCTGTTGCCCTTACGATTCTAATCTCTCAAATTCTGAGCTGGGTTCCTCGAAAGGACTGTGTGACCTCTGTTCTGCTGCTTCTCTGGTCTCTATTAAACCTCCCCCACTTAGCAATGCCACAAAGGTTGTCTGCATTGGTCTTAAACAAGCTATGCTATGCTGCAGAACACATGACCCTAACGTCTTTGTTTTTAGGGAACACACTGAAGTATTTAGGGATGAAGGGGCATCATATCTGCAGCTTCCTCTCAAACAGTTGAGAAAAAAAGTAATATGTGTGTATATATACTTAGAGAGAAAAGAAGCAATGCAGTAAAATGGCAATACTTGGGCAATCTGGGTGAAGGGTATGCAGGAATCCTTTGTGCTCTTCTTGCAACTTTTCTACAAGCCTGAAATTAAGTCAAAATAAAAGTCAAAAGAAAGAAAAATTACCTTAGCAGCATGGTGAGCTTTAAAGGAAATAATATCTATGAAAATATGCTCCATAAAGTGCTGTGTAAATGTTTTTAAACTAAAAGTTATACTATTTAAGCTATCCACTTAAATTCATTTTCCTGAAAAATTAAAAGAAGTTTCAATGGCTTAAGAAAACACATATTGGGGCGCCTGGGTGGCTCAGTCATTAAGCGTCTGCCTTCGGCTCAGGTCATGATCCCAGGGTCCTGGGATCGAGCCCCGCATCGGCTCCCTGCTCCGCGGGAAGCCTGCTTCTCCCTCTCCCACTCCCCTTGCTTGTGTTCCCTCTCTCACTGTGTTTCTCTCTGTCAAATAAATAAAATCTTTAAAAAAAAAAAAAAAGAAAGAAAACACATATTTATTCCTCGCACATTCAAAGCCCTCTGCAGGCCCAAGCACTCCATGGGTAGCTGTTCTCCATGCAGCGTCTCAGGGATCCAGGCTGCAGACAGCTAGTGAGCCACCATCGCAAACAAGACTCCAGGGGTCACCTCAGCAGATGTAACTTATGGAGTTGTCCCACTTGCTCCTTGGTGCCATAGGGAGGATGTCACACGTCCCCTTCCACTCACAGCTCACCAGCCAGAGCTAACCATACAGCCCCAGCTGACTGTGAGGGGGCGGGAAATACAGGGAATGTCATGCCAAATTTGTGGAGTGTTCTTGTCTTGGTTCCAGGATCTCCTTGAGCTCTCATTTTCTGCTGAACAAAAAACACTTTCTCTTTCTCAAAAAATGTGAAGAAGGATGGGGCCTAGAGTGTGACTGTTTGCTAAATAAAGTGAAATAACAACAACAAAAAAAAAAGCCACAAAAAATGTGAAGAAGGAAAGGGGGAAGAAAGGTACATATCTAACTTTATTCCCTCCTTTCTCTTCATATCGGTGTCCCAGTGCTCCAACTTAGACTCCCTACCTGACTACCAGTCACAGAGAGGAGGTGGTTCTGCATTCTTTAGGGATCACCCAGACTATGCCACCCTTCCTCAGAAATGTAGTGGCTTACACTTGTCAAGACAGAAAACGTTCCTCTTGATCATGGGGATCAAAGACTTGGGGTCTTGATTAGAGAACAAATGAAGACAGCATTAAGGACAAAGAAAGGCAAATAGTAAAGAAGAAGTATTTAAGCATTTTCAAGATCCACAAATATTGATCAATGCCCACTTTACACCTAGATTCTTTACATTTAATATTTGCAACATCTCTTATTTACACACGTCCAAGTTGCAGCCACCTTAAAACAGACACATTTGAAAATCATAGTACAGAACCAAAGGTATTTGTGAAATGAGAGCAAAGCAATCTCTTCTGGGGAATCACAGGATATAGACAACGTCCCCTTCAAAAAAACCAAGTACAGAGCACAAGACTAATAATGCCTAGCATACAGACAGGGGAGAACAAACCTCCAGGGGGAGGATAAAGAAAGTGACCTTAAGGCAGGGCTGTAAATGAAAAAAGCACAGGCTCCTTGGGTTTTACTGTATTTATGCCCCCAGAGACAGGTGTTTTGGCAGCTCTTGGGGAGGATCTGCATTACCAGGGTCCACAAGCTTACGGGTCACGGCAGCATTTCTCAGCCTCACTCTCAGAATAAGGACAGCTCTATTCCTCCCACCGCACACCTTAAAGATCTGGCACCAAAGTAGCCTCCTTGCTTTTTCTGTCACAACTCAGAAGTTTAGAGTTCCCTGTACAGAGCTAACCTTCTCCATGATCTCCTGTGCCACTTTTGGAAGTAAATCCATATGACAGAGCACGGAAGCACACACACAGAAAGGCAAGTCTTTATTTCCTCTGTCCTCTGTCTTTCGGTCTACCCTTCCCTCCATTTTCCCATCCCTCCCTCCTTTTCTCCCTCTTTCCTTTCCTATTTCTTTCCTTCCCTCCTTCCTTCTTTCTCTCCTTCCCTTTTTCCCTTCTTCCTCCCTCCCGTCCTTCCAATTTTCCTTCCTCCTACCTTTCCACCTTCCTTCCTTCTCTCCTTCCTTCAACAAATTACTTATGGAGAGCTTCACATGTGGCCAGGGACAGTTTTTTAATTTAGAAAATGAGACTTTACTACATTCAACTTAAAAGTAAAAAGCACCTGTCCCCAGGTAGATTGCTACAAATACATGGAGAGAGACAGAATCCAGCTTCAGTTGGATACTTCTGCCCACCTACCTAAGGAAAAAGAAGAAAAATCCGGGGTCTTTTTTGTTGCCAGACAATCCTGGGTAAGACTCTGGGCATGAAGACAGCATGAGGGAAGCACATAAACAGCATCCTACTTCCAAGATGTGCAGTGCACCTGGAGTAGAGTTTTAAAAGTTCATTCCTATTTAGAATCTAGAGAAAGGTGAATTCTGCCTAAGGCCCTGCCCCCTCCCCATCTCTCCCCATGTCAGTCTTGAGTGTGGTTCCCCTCTCTGGGCCTGCAGCTCTTTTCAGGGGTGGGCCCTCTTCTGCGTTATAGCTCCCCAAGGTCCTATACTGCCATGGAAGACAAAAAGTACCCATTTGCGTTATTGCATTACCTGCTCCACTTTATCTTGACTAGTCCACTCCACTCAGACACATCAGTGACTCTTCCTGCACAAAACACACATCCAGGGGCACCTGGGTGGCTCGGTCGGTTAAGCGTCCCACTCTTGGTTTCGGCTCAGGTCATGATCTCAGGGTCTTGAGATCGAGCCCTGCATCAGGCTCCATGCTGAACGTGGAGCCTGCTTGAGATTCGTTCTCTCTCCCTCTGTCCCTCTCCCAACTCACGTGTGGAGCCTCATGCACTCTCTCTCTTTCTAAAATAAATAAACAAATCTTAAAACACACACACACACACACACACACACACACATCCATTTTTGGTGCTCCATAATCTCCCCCCCAAAAAATTTTTCTTCACCCCCTTGACAGAGTATATTTGTTATTTTTGTATTCTTCAAATGGTCATTATAATTATATATAAATAAACCATATATAATACAAAACTAGAGGTAATTTTGGTTTTAGACTGATTGCCACTCAAAGTTTTGAATCTTTGTGTGTGGCCTGCTCCAGTTTGTTTCCATGTCCCAGGAGAGAAGGAAGCAGGCTCATCCAGCCATGAGGGGAGAAACCTGGATGTGGATATCTAATTGGTGTCCTCAAGAAACCCATGAAAGTTTTCCAGTTATAGTTTTAGGGTTCAGGCAGGCCTTACACTGACACGCTGGGAAGCACTTTAAAGTCTGACTCAGAGCATGGAGCTGCAAGCTGCATCCCTCTCCATGCGGGGGCCATATGCCCCAGCTTCTCCTGCCAGCACAGATTTGAAACACTGTCTGCTTGCTCTTACCCACATGAACGTTGGTAGTTATCAGCCCAGGTCTGTCTACCTTTTTCCCATTCTTTTCTCTCCTTCCTCTACCTCTCTCCTCAAATTTCTAGGCAAGAGCAAGATCATCCAACGTTCCCAGGAGAATCATGGCTTTCCCGAGGCCCCTCCATCTCTCGGCCTCTGGGTGCAGACACATTCAAACTCTGCCCCCTCCCCCTCTCTGAGGAGAGGTTCTTCCCAATCATGGGGTGACGCAATAGAATTTTGAAATCCTCTCTCCCCCAAAACCCCCTCGCACCAGGTTTATTCAATGAGCTGGATTCTATGAGGGACTGTGAGCAGTGACTTTTTCTCTCCACATCACTGCCTTCACTTTTACTGATTAACAGCCTCTTTTCTAGCCATGAGTAACCTTCCAGGTAGAGCTTGTGGCTTTCCAGACAAGTGGGGAATTAAAATAGCATAATTTTCCATTAAAATAAAAGTTCCCTCCCACTGTAATCAAAACCATTATCTCCCAAATGATTTCGAGGTCTCTCTCCAGCTAGACCTGAGCACACCTCCGCATTCGGTTCCAGTGATAGGGAGGGATAGGATGAGGTGCTCAGCGGCTTCCAGCTCCTGGGAGGAGGCAGGAGGAGAAGGAAGTAGAAAGCGCAGAGTCTTACTTAACTAGTGCTGGTACACCTGGCCACTCAGTGTCCTCTGGCTGGCGTGGTACTGACTGCGGCACGTAGAATGCCCTCCCCAGAGATGTCCACATCCTAATCTGAGAAACCTGTGAATATGTTACCTTCCATGGTAAAGAGGGACTTGGCAGATGTGATGAAGTTTAGAACCTCCAGATGGGAAGATGAAGCTGGACTATCCAGGAGAGCCCAATGTAATCAAAGGGTCTTTATCAGAGGGAGGCAGGAGGGTCAGAGTCAGAGAAGATGTGCTGCATTGCTGGCTGGGAGCGGGGAGCCAGGAACGAGGGCGGCATTGAAAAGCTGGCAAGGAAAGGAATTCTCCACCAGAGCTCCCAGAAGGAATGCAGGCCTGCCGACACCCTGATATTAGCCCAGTAAGACCCAGGTTGCACTTCTGACCCCCAGAACTGTGAGATCAGAAAGGTGTTGTTTTAAACTATTAAGTTTTTGGTAATCTATTATAGCAGCAATAGAACACTAATAGGCTGATGCGTGGGACTCTTTGTGGGATTTCTTTGTGGGGTTACTTCTCAACCAGCGTCAGTTTTTGACAGGCCCCTCCCCATGGGACATTTGATAATGTCTGGAGATATTTTAGACATCACACCTGGGGGGAATGCCAATAGCATCTAGGAAGTAGAGGCCAGAGATGCCAAGTATCCTACAATGCACAGGACAGGCTCTTACAACAAAGAAGTATCAGGTCCAAAATGTCAGTAGTGTCAAGGTTGAAAACCCTGATCTAAAGCAAGCAATGAACTCTTTGGCCTCTTGTCATCTCTCTCCTGTCCAACAGACAGCATCTCCCCCACTTCCAAGAGGGTCCTTTCAATATAGCTTGAGCCTGATTCACTTCTAGGGGAAAGTATTACCCTTCTTTGCTCCACCAAACCCTGGCAGTCAAGCAGCACCTACACTGCCCACCAGTTCTCTCTGCTCTGCCATTAGCAGCAACAGTAGGCAGCCTTTTCCCTTCTGGTTTCACCAGGCAGGAGTCAAGCATCAATCTCTAGATTGCTATTGCCTTCTAAAACTGGGGCGGTGGTTCTCTACCAGGGGTAATTTGCCCCCCGGGGAGCGTTTAGCCCTATCTGGAGATATTTTTGGTTACCACAATTGTGGGAGGTGGGGAGATACTACTAGCATCTAGTGGGTGGAGGCCAGGAATGATGCTGAACATCCTACAATGTACAGAATAGCCTTTCACGGCAAAGATTTATCCCCCCAACAGGTCAAGAGCACTGAGGTTGAAAAGTCCAGCTCCAGGAAGTCCAGGGAAGGCTCTTTGAAGAATGCTCTTGCTGTCTGCTCTGATGAGCAACAAGGGCAGGTAGATGAGTGAGATGTTGGTCTCCCTTTCTGCCAAGTGTCTTGATTCTACCAGTAATGCCCTGGGACCTCCCAACCCCCCTTATCTTTGTTGGGGAAGGGGAGGACAGCATTCTAGAGAGACAGAGAGGAAAGAAGCATGATCTCCTCTTACACAAATTCCCTTTGAAGGATTCTCTTTTATGTAAGCTAGGGACAGATGATTAAGGATTCTGTCTCTAGATTATATGCTCACTTATCACCAACTGTATTCCACTTGGAGGGCTTAGCCAACACTTTAAGGCCCTCATTTAACATCCCATTACGCACCTTCTGAAAGATGTTTAGGCAAGTTAGGGCTTCGAGATTTCCCTGGCAATTCTGCAGGGAAGCATTGCAGGCAAGCATTTTCATTAAATAATGAAATAATGCCTTTCATTTTCTGAGTGTGTCTTTCATACAAATTTGAGGCACTGGAGTAGAGACACTCTAATATCATCTGTATAAGAGCAGGGATATATACAAACGAAAGACGAGTGAACAGGGAGCTCAGTGGGGTTTGTGTGCTTCATCCATCCATTCATTCATGCAAATATTCTGCTCAAATGTTGATTTCCTGTTGAAAGCTTCTCTCAACAAAGTGTTTAAATAACCCACCACCTCCCTTTGCCCACTTTCTCCGTCTGATCATCCTACTTTCTTTTTATTGTGAGGTAATTCCATGCCATAAAATTCATCCTTTTAAGTATAAAATTCAGTGGGTTTTAGTATATTTACAAGAGTTATACAACAATCACCACTGTCTAATTCTGGAACACTTTCACCACCCCAAAAGGAAATCCTCTTTCTTTCAGTTATTCCCAATTTCTCCCTCCCTAATCCCTGTCAACCACAAATCTATTTTCTGTTTCTATGATTTGGCCTATCCTGGAGATTTTGTATAAGTGGAATCATGCAATATGTGGCCTTTTGTGTCTAGTTTCTTTCACTTAGCATAAATATTTTCAAGGTTTATCCCAGTTGTAGTATATATCAGTGCTTCATTCCTTTTCATGGCTAAATAATATTCCATTAAAAGGATAAACCACTTTTTTTTTTTTTTTTTTTGGCATCTGGGATGGACTTTATTGGATGTGGCTGCCCAAGCCATGGTCTGGGAGCACTGGGGCCTGGGGCCCAGGACCCAGGCAGTGAGTCTGAGGAGGCTCAGAGGTCAGGGCAGGATAAACCACATTTTAAATCCATTCATCAGACATTTGGGTGTTTCCCCTTTTTGGCTATCATGAATAATGCTGCTATGAACATTCATGTTTAAGTTATTGCATGGACATATGCTTTCAATTGTCTTGTCCTACCTAGCAGTAGAATTGCTGAATCATATAGTACCTCTGTTTAACTTTTTGACGAATTGCTGAACTGTTTTTTACAGTGGCTACAACATTTTACATTCATACCAACAATGTATAAGGGTTCCAATTTATCCAAACCTTGTCAACATTTGTAATTGTCTTCAGTTTTGCCATCCTAGTGAGTATGACATGGTATCTCATTGTACTTTGATTTGCATTTCCCTAATGACTAATGGTGCTGAGTGCTTTTTTCATGAGCTTATTGGCCATTTGTATATCTTCTTTAGAAAAAACATCTATTCAAATCCTTTGCCCACTTTTTAAATTGGGCTGTGTTTTTATTGTTGAGTTGTAACATTTCTTTCTGGATACTTAGCTCTTATCAGATATAGGATTTGCAAATATTTTCTCCCATTATGTGACTTGTCTATTCACTTTCTTGATAGTACCGTTGAAGCACAAAAGTTTTTTAATTTTGACAAAGTCTAATTTCTCCAATTTTCATTGTTTATGCTTTAAGTGTCATATCTGGGAGCCACTGCATATCCAAGGGCACAAAGATTTATACTTCTGTTTACTTCTAAGAGTTTAATAGCTTCAAGTCTTAAATTTCAGTCTTTGATCCATTTTGAGTTCATTTTTGTATATGGCATGAGGTAGAAGTCTAACTTCATTCTTCGGCTTGTAGATATTCAGTTTTAGGTGTTCGGTTTTGAAAAGACTATTCTTCCCGCATTAAATAGTCTTGGCACCCTTGAAAATCAATTCTTTACTTTTTTATGGTAGTTATCATCTGAAATTATATCATCTGTTTACTTGTTTATTTTCTGGCCTTCCCAAACTCTCTCAATCCCCTTCCCCTCTTCTCCTTCCCCTTGCCCCCCAGGCAAAACTAAACTGTAAGATTCATGAAGACAGGAATTTGTCTGTTTACTATTTATCTCCAGTGTCCCGGACATAGTAGGTACTTATGTATTTGTCCAATGAATAAGATTACAGTTTTGTTTAGAAACAATGGTCACTGTATGTATCTCTACTAAGTGCTGGATATCATTTAAGTTGGAAAAAAAAGGTGAGCAGTGGGCCTAAGTGAGCTTTCATCACCATTTCCTGGATTGGATAAGAAGAGCCTAATTAGGCGGGTAACTACCCATTAGTAAAGAGAGAGCCTGCAGAGAAGCTAATAGAAATCCAAAGGCAAGTGTAAAGGGACCACCCAAGATGCATTACCTGATATTCCGCATTACCTGGTATTCTGGTAATGAGCTCACAGGTGAGTGGCCTTAGGCAATTCTCTTCCCTGCTTAAGGCCTGCATTCTCTCATCCCCAACACCAGCTCTTGAGTCACCTGTAGTATTGGTATTCTAGTATTCTGATGTTCCAGAGTCTTTAGAAACAGGCTCTGTAGTCAACTAAAGTTAGTCTATTTAAGGGATATGGTTTTTATTTACAACTTATCTTTCAAAAATAAATATTAACAAAAAAATGCTTTATTAAGAGACAATATGAGTTTCCTCATGAAAACTGTCTGGCCATGACCATAACTTTGACTCTGAGTATAAAGATTCAGAGGTCTCTCTAAAAGTGGGTGGGTGAAACTCAGCCAACTGCCCAAAATAGAAAAGGTTTTCAAAGGTTTTCTAGCGGCTTTTTTAAATAAAAAAGAAAGAACATGCCCGCCCACTAGTGGAAAAATTAAGTAATTGCCCTATTTTCCAAGAAGGATTCCCAGGCTCCACCTAATGGTGAAAACTCAGCTAAGCTTTAGAGCCACCTCATAACTGCCCACACAAGACACGCATTGAAGAGATCACTGAAGACTCCAGGGTCTAAAGAAGCCAGGGACGTAAAAGTCTATGGGTGAACATGGAAGAGGTAAGAAAAACAAACCAAGTACCAGGAGCATAATCAAACTTTATTTTTCTGAACTATGATTATGACCATACCACATAATGCACGCACATATGATATTGACTATTGTAACTTAAATTCAAAATTGGGAAAAAACAGATAAAATAGAAATAGTTTACTTTTAACATTTCCTTTCACAACTTATTAACTTTTGTTTTGGAACAAGAAATCTGCAACTTTTTCTTTAGCCTGTCATTGTTAAATCTTGTACCAAGTTCGATGCGAATGCAGAATTCATCCTTGACCGGTAGTCTTGACTAGGAATGATACTTAGTCTTACTTTAATAACTGAAAAGAGCTATTCACAAACATAGGCATTTCCAGAGATTTTTAACAATCTTTGCACAATTGTTCAGATTGTTGCAGGAGTTTTGTGTTCTGGTGTCCCCGTGCTAAATGTCCAGTCCTGTATCTCACCGCAGATCACCTTCCACATTGTAGGTATGAAGAGATAAAAGAGCACTGGGCAGGGGGAGGTCATCTTCACAGAGCTGGAATCAATAAGCTACTTAGCATGCCGTCAGCCTTCAGTCTAACAGAATTTCCGCCACAGGGTTCAGACCATCAGTTACAGTTCTAGAACATTCTAGCACAGAAAAGAGGACCAAATAATACTATGCCAGATAACTTTCTCCATAATGTTTTATAACTACGGTGGATGCCTTTGCAGGGCATTCAGAGTGCTTGCCAATTATGTGATAACAATCTTTGCTGCTTAGCATAAGCAGAGATTTTTTTCCCCTCAGTGATGAGGCATGAGCTCACTTCAACAGTTCGACACCTCTCCTTAGCTTCGGCGTTGGCTGAGCTTCCCAACCTATGTGCAGTCAGCAGGCTGCTGTGTTAGGTGTCCAAATCATTCAACAGTGCCTGTGACACTCCATGGCCCAAGCCCCAGGCGAGATCCAGCTGACAGGTAGTGAGCTCTGTGTCCGTGATGGGTTCCATTTATAATTAATAGCAGAAAGCAATTCCTGCTGAATAATGCAAATGAGTAGAGGTAAAGTTGTGTCCTTGCATGACTTGCCACATGGAACTTAAGTTTTACTGCAAGTCCAATATTAGCACCATCTATCCCAGGAACATCATCTATATTAAATTGTTTGAAAGTTTCCTCTGTTACAAAAATGAATTTCTTAATTATTTCCTAGTGTTCTGCCTGTCATGGGCACACTGTCTAAAATATTTTCGGTCGTATAAAAATTCTCAAACCCACAGTGAATAAATAGAGCTAATTATTACATCTAAGTATTACTAAATATGTACCCTCATCAGCTGCAAAAGCAAATGTCACAATGTTTAAGACTTTTTTCACACAATTTTTCTTTTTAATTTCCTCACCATATTTCTAGTACATTGAGCAACAGTGTTTCTGATTACACTTATATTCTCACATACTTATATCTTTTCAGGACCCATGATTTCCATCACATTCAGTAGACATTCTTTTACAACTCGCTGTCTGTGAAGAATGTCATGTCCTGGGCAGATTTTTCACTTAAATATATAAATACTTGTTTTATTAATAACCAAAACAAATCTTGTTAACTCTTCTGTTCTCTTTGCAGCTCATTGGATCTGATCACATCTTTCCCACATCCCTGGTCTTTGTACTTATGGTGGTTTGCTTCCTAATGGCATCATAATGGCTGTTCTCATATATTTCATCCTTTGCCAAATAAGCACATAGGAATGGTCTTCAGTTTACAAAGCGGAAACCTATGACTCTCTACATCTATGTTCTTCTTCCTCCTTTTCATAGAGATATGAGAAATATTTGCTTTTCTAACACTATACAGTAGAAGTGACTTTCACAAGGCAAAAACCGTTTTGCAAAATATTGTAAGTGTTCTCTGTAACTCAACCTCTGGATTTGATCTCCCTCTACCTGATGGAAGGACATGTCCTCAGTCTTGTCTAGGAAGTCATGCAGTCACTTCCACAGCCATGTTGAGTGGCAGGGTTCCTGTTGTCCCAGAATTGGCCTTAGAGCCCACACCATAAACCATGCAGGTAAGTACCCCTCGCGCACAGTGGTTCTCAACCCTCCCCTGCTCCCACTGGCATCGCAACGGGGAGCTTTGGAGATGCCAATGCTTAGCTTTTCTCCAGAACAATTACTTGGAATCTTTGAGGATGGGACATGGGTATGGATGTTTTTTAAAGCCCCGCAGTGTTAATTCAGGCAATTCTGGTATATACACGAGGTTGAGAAGGACAGATTTAAAGCAGGCAGCCAAGAACGGGGCTAGATACTGACCTGCAAAGCTTAGCAAGAGGTGGCAATACCAGCCCTACTGTAACCAGTGGCAGCCTGCCATCTACGCCTAGACTTACCAAACTAGGAGGGAGGAGTGACTGGTGCTGCCACAGAGCCCTCTAGAACTCCCACATGCTCCTCACGCGACAGCCAGTACATAATGCCTGGCCCCCCAGAGGCACACATGGCCAGATGGTGTCAGGACAGCAGTAACAACCACAAGAGGATGCATTTACCTCAGCAGCCAGTAAATTAAAGAGATAAAATAAACCTGCCCCCTCTCCCACAGCAGCATCCTGGAAGAAGAAGAGAAAGAGACAGGTGTCCCAGACCCATCCGGTCCCCCTCCAATCAAATTGTGCTTGGGTAAAAGGGAGATGGTAAAGGTTTAACCCACACATGAAGCCAAACTGGATCGAATATTAATAACCAAAAAAGACTAGAAAAGATGAAACATGCCCAAGATGTCACTGTGGGATGGGAAAGGGAGAGCCAGCAGCACAGAGCTGGACACTATGATTGAAGGAAAGAATCTTGGTCATGTTTATCCTGCTCCATGAGTTCACACGGCTTTATAAACCAATTTATACTTTAGTGAATTTCTCATTCATACCAGGTTTAAACACTATGAGTACAAGATTTTCTCAGGATTTCTCCTTCCTGTCCTCCAGGGGGTGACATCCATGTTCAGTGGGCATCAAATGGACATGGAGGGAGGTGGGGGTGGGGAGCCCCTGTCCTTGCATTGGTTTCATCTGAACCCAAGCTTGCAAAGCCTCCTGGCTAAGACCACACCTCTTTGGAATCCACTAACTCCCTCAGCAAATTTCCAAACCCTTTGTGTGAACACAAGGAAGATGTAGCGGCTGTCTCAAGTGTGCCTGGGGAGACTCGGGAGCAATCCTGCAGCCCCACTCTGCCGTTGCCACCCCATGCAGCCCCGTGGTGTGCCCCATACGAGGCAGGACGTGAGGTCCCTTTCATGGAGATACTCACATACTCCAGCTCGTCCCTGCGCTTCTCATCCCTCCCCAACTGGGAAAGCATCCTAGTCTGCATGGCAGTGCTTGAGAGAGAAGTGAGAGGAAAGGCTTCCCCTAATCACATATTCTTCCAAATCTGATCTATCCTACACCTGCACCAAAGTTTTTGAACCCAATAGCCAAGAATGTGAAACCTTTGGTCTTTGTTTCCCCCACGAGCGTTTCCTTAGAATAAAGGAGCACCATTCTAGCACCCCGAATGAATGATCACGGATTAAAAAATTAATTGGCCCCACATCCCCATTAATATGGCACCTGCTCACCAGCCCACCACTGCTCTTGCCTATTAAGATCAGAGAAAAACGTGAAAGAACACCAACAGAAGATGATACCAGAACAGCGGAAATCAATTATGTGCAAGAAATTCAGGGAGATATTATTTATCACAAACTTATATAAGTTGAAACAAAATACACAAAAAGATGAGTTTGGTGCATGGGAATTTGTGAAAGCTGCTGATAAATACTACTCTCTATTATTTTTTTAAAGATTTATTTATTTTAGGGGCGACTGGGTGGCTCAGTCATTAAGCATCTGCCTTTGGCTCAGGTCATGATCCCAGGGTCCTGGGATCGAGTCCCACATCAGGCTCCCTGCTCGGCAGGAAGCCTGCTTCTCCCTCTCCCACTCCTCCTGTGTTCCCTCTCTCACTGTGTCTCTCTGTGTCAAATAAATAAATAAATAAATAAATAAATAAATGTCTTTAAAGATTTATTTAGTTTAGAGAATGAGAGAGAGAGAGAGAGAGAGAGTGAGAGAGCATGAGTGGGGGAGGGGCAGAGGGAGAGGGAGAGAATCTCAAGCAGCCCCGATGAGCATGGAGGCCAACACAGGGCTCGATCTACAACCCTGAGATCATGACCTGAGCAGAAATCAAGAGTCCAACACTTAACCAACTGAGCCACCCAGGCACCCCAATACTACTCTCTATTAGTAGAAGTAACAGAAGTTGATTCTTACTGGATATGTAGAACTTGTCAATGAGTCTTGTTGTTTCCTGTTCCTGGCTATTGTGAGTAAAGCTGCTACAAACATTCTTATACAAGTCTTTGTGTTGACATGAGCTTTAATTTCTCTAAACAATGTCTTCATAATTTTGCAATATATTGCTTTTTCTGGTGCTATTTTTACACAAATATAATTTAATAATAAAAAGCAATTTTATAATAAAAATAAATCCCTGACTTTAATTTGAAATAAAATTAATTTGGGGGTGGAGAAACGTATTTTTATCATCTCTGTACTTTTATTATATAAGTTATAACAGGGCAGGGGTGTCAGGGTGGCTCAGTCAGTTAAGTGTCCTACTCTTGACTTCTGCTCAGGTCCTGATCCTCAGGGTTCTGAGATCGAGCCCCGTGTTGGGCTCTGCACTCAGTGGGGAATCTGCTTGTGATTCTCTGTCTCCCTCTCCCTCTGCCCCCCTCCAGCCCCTGCTCATGTTCTCTCTCTCTCTCTCCCTCTCTCTAAAAGAAATAATTTTTTTTTTAAGTTATAACAGGGCCATCACACTGGCAGGAAGCCTCATGGTCAAGAAGACACTAGGAGTTAGTGGATACTGTGACAAACTGAAAAGTGCACACATATCTTGTTTTAAATGTGCAGCCACTATTCCACTTCAACCAATTCACCATGCAGCCCCAAAATTGCCCAATCTTCTAATTTTTCAAGGGCAGATTTTTTTTTGTGCATACACACAATCTCCTTAATTTAAATGTTGACCAATAAGAAGTATTAAGCACTGGTGGGCTAATGTTATCCAGGATTAGGCTGTACAAGATAAAACACAACACAAGCCAGATTTGGCCCAAGACTCATTAGTCTCTAGCTAAGATTTTGGTTCTCAATCTGGCTATGAGCAATGAACTTTTAGCTTTTTAAAAATACAACTTGCCTGGGCCCTATCTCAGATTCTGCCTTACTAGATCCGGAATGAGTCCCGGGCATCTGCATATTGTTTGAAATGCTAGAGTTCATTGTGTTTCACAGTCAGTGTGAAGAAGTAGGGAATTAAATTTCAAGTTAACAGTGTTTGGTCACATGTCCAACTTCAGCATTGTGTTTAGAACACCCTGTGGCTTTCCCAGGCTAATTCTACCTGTTTCAGAGTTCAAACACTGATGTGCGTATCAGTAAATTATAATAATGAAACTGTCACAAGGCAGTTTTTCTCATCTCTAATGAACCCAAATGGCATCAAGTTTTGGCTCTTCTGTGTTTGGGGACAGTATAATAGCTGACCTTTGTGGAGGAAACTTGATTCTAAGTAAAAATGTTCATATACGAGTTGATAGGAATTTCTTATTCATAAACATGCTAACCATAGGATAAAAACATCTCCACAAATAAGGGAGAAAAGAAAAGAAGCAGGAGAAGGCAGATCAAAGGAGCTGTTGCATTTTTACAGACAATTTAGCAGGTAACAGGTCTTGTGAGATGAGTACAAAGTCATGGGGACAGTTAAGATTCCTAACCTGGGACTCTTGCGTGTCAGGTGAATATGGGCTTAAAGTAAATAAGGTAGAAAGATGCTGTGATAGGAACCTCTCTCAATTTTTTTCCAATGAGCTCCTGCAAGCCTGAGGCAAATGGGTCTTTATGAAAAATGGAGACAGCCAATAATAAGATCCTTTCATCATTTGCATTTCAAGCCTCTGACTTTAGTCATGTGGCAAGCAAATGAAGAAAAATAACCATTAACTGAGGGAAAAATTACAGTAACATTGAGTGAGGGTCAGAAGGTTGCAGGGCAGGTACCAGTTCTTGGCGTGGAAACCTGAAAGTCAGGGCCAAAGAGAATGGCCACGGTGAGCACAGATGCCACGGACAGAGACACATGCAGGTTTAAAATCGTCCTCACCTTGGTGGCCTCCGGAATAGAGTGCATCACTGGCATCGTTGGGAATGGCTTCATCATGGCCATCCATGGGGCCGAGCGGGCCAGAGGCAAAAGACTCCCTGTCAGTGACTGCATTCTGCTGATGCTCAGCCTTTCCAGGCTCTTGCTGCAGATCTGGATGATGCTGGAGAATACTTACAGTCTACTGTTCCGGGTCACTTATAACCAAAACACAGTGTTTATACTCTTCAAAGTCGTCGTCATGTTTCTGAACTATTTCAACCTCTGGCTTGAGCTGCCTGGCTCAACATCTTCTATTGTCTTAGAATTGCAAACTTTGCTCACCCTTTGTTCTTCTTGATGAAGAGGAAAGTCACAGCACTGATGCCTTGGCTTCTGGGACTGTCACTGTTCATCTCCTTATGCTTCAGCTTTCCCTTCTCTACAGATATCTTCAATGTGTATGTAAATAGTTCCATTCCCATCCCCTGCTCCAACACCCCGGAGAAGAAGTACTTCTCTGAGACCAATGTGGTCAACCTGGTTCTTCTCTATAACCTGGGGATCTTCATTCCTCTGCTCATGTTCATCCTTTCAGCCACCCTGCTGATCATCTCTCTCAAGAGACACACCCTCCACGTGGAGAGCAATGCCACTGGCTCCAGGGACCCCAGCATGGAGGCTCATATGGGGGCCATCAAAGGTACCAGCTGCTTTCTCATTCTCTACATTTTTAATGCAGTTGCTCTATTTATTTCCATGTCCAACATCTTCGACATCAACAGTTCCTGGAATATTGTGTGCAAAATTGTCATGGCCGCTTACCCGGCTGGCCACTCAGCGCTACTGATCTTGGGGAACCCTGGGCTGAGAAGAGCATGGAAGAGGTATCAGCACCATGTTCATCTTCACCTGTAAGAGCAGACTCCATGACTGGAACCCAGAGAACCACTAGACCTGGTTCAACCAGTTCTGCCTTTCCCCATCTAGACCTTTCTCCTCACCCATCTTTTCTGCCCTAATCTTGCTCTGATACTTCTCCTCAGGTAACTGGGCCCTTTCATGAATGGGATGTTGAATTTTTAACGTGAGATTCTAAGCAAAAGTAGCTAAGCAACTCTAAGATGGATCTGTGAAAGTTTCTCGATCTATGCTCATTCATCTCCTGCCCTGAGCCCTCCCTACGTCCTCCTCCCCTGAGCCTGAAGGAGAGGATGGCCAGACATCTCTGTTTGCCTGGGATGGTCTCAGTTTGTGCCTGTTGTCACTGAGCACCCTTTAATTTTCAAGGATATCTTGGTCTGGATGAAAAATTACATGGTCACCCTACTTAAGACACCCTCCTACCCACAGGAGGGCTAGTGATGAGCATAGAGGGCAGTCCAAGAGGTAGAAGGGAAACTGGAATACCCACAGGGAAAAAGGGATTCTGGAAAGAAAGGCTGGCCAGAAGTACCAAGTGCCACAGAGGTTTCAAGGAGAATGGAGGCCGCATATACTATTAGTGGCATGACAGGTGGCATTCAGAATGCAGAAGTTTCCAGAGAAGGTGAGGAAAACAGGAGTTTGTAAAGACCAATAATTTCAGGATGTTGTCTGAAAAGAAACATGAAATACAGGGTGGCAGGTGGGATGAGTGGATGGTCAACTGAATGCTTCATTTTTCCAAATGGTGGGGGGATGAAGGGAAAAGAGAAGAGCACTGAGGGCAAGAGTGGTGTGTGCAGCCACAGAGAGAAAACAGGAGGAGTCCAGAGTAGAGGGACGTCTATTTTGCTGTGCTCCTGGGTCTGTGGCAATGCACATGTGTCTGCCTCTGGCGTTGTGATTTCTAGGTCTCCTTGAAGCGATGGGAGCTGCACGGGCAGGTGACCGGGGAGGGGCTGTTTGAGAAGAAGGAAACGTCACACTCTACTGTCACTCTTCAGAATGACGGCATCCGCGCTGCCTCAAAGGGCTGTGCACAAAATAAGACACCCGACTCCTAGATATCTTGGAACCAGAAAGTTAGGAATTTGGGATCTTCTTGTATTTGGTGTTTTTAAAATCAGAATTACTGAGGAAAATACGAAAAGAAGGCTCCTGATCATACCAAGGCTCCCAAATGAAAATGTAAGATCAGTAGCAAAGACTAAATGCTGAGCGTCTGGGCTCTCAAGCACATTTTTCCGAGAAAGTCCCTTATTTCTGTGAACAATAAAAAATCACACACATACACATACACACACACACACACTCACGTACATCTCTTTAAAATTCCAACAGCATGGGATTTATTCAACTAGAAGGGAAAAGATTCATGAAAATACACATTTTTCATATTTTCCTGACATTTATTTCTATAACTATTTAAGGCTGGTTTGGTTGTTATGGTAAGACAAATCAGATTCTGAAGTGTCATTCCAGCTCCTAAAGAATAAAGAAATACACTTCTTTCTCAATAATACATGCATACCTATCCCTGAAAAACAGAGAAAAACAGAACATTGATTTAGAGCCACCAGGTGATTAATATGAACAATGCCAAGATAACAAACTATATAATCCCTCCCCATGCTTATTATGAAGAAATATCGTGTCATTGGTTGCAAAAGCCAAAAGCAGCAGAGAGCTAACAAGAGCTTCAAGGATGGTGACGTCAGTACTGTAGTTGCCCTACCTTCAACCAGATAAAGCTCCCTCCAGTTCTCCCTCCCTCCCTCCCTTCCTGCTTGCTTGCTTGCTTCCTTCCTTCCTTCTTTTCTTTTTCTTTCTTTCTGTACAACCCACTAAATTTCCATAATGAGCCAAAACACCCTATCTTCAAATTGGTTGGTTTTAGACAGAAATCAGAAGTCCTGGGAAGCCTGGCTCAGTCGGTTAAGCATCTGCCTTCAGCTCAGGTCATGATCCCAGGGTGCTGGCACCGAGCCCCACATTGGGCTCCCTGCTCAGCGGGGAGTCTGCTTCTCCCTCTCCCTCTGACCCTCCTCCCCCAGCTCCTGCTCTCTGTCTCTCTCAGAGGGAGAAGCAGACTCCCCGCTGAGGAGGGAGCCCCACGCAGGACTCGATCCTGGGACTTCAGGATCATGACCTGAGCCAAAAGCAGTCGCTTAACCAACTGAGCCACCCAGGTACCCCAATAAAATCTTTAAAAAGAAAAAGAAAAGAAATCAGAAGTCCTAAAGGATCTGCTTTGCACGCTCTACATGACAGCCCTGTGCCCTGAGAGAGGTTTGAAAGCTACGGTGTAAAGAGTTCCTTTACCCACAAAATCACTTTGGATATTCATCCGCCATGTGGAGCAGCAGGGGGACTTTGGTTGTCACAGGACTCCCGTGTGGAAGGCCCAGTACCGGGTGGGGTGTCACAAACCTGGCAGAGTCCAGGAGAAGGAAGACTAGAGCAGCAGCCAAGGCCAATCTAAGAGCTGAGATTTGAGAGGCACGGAATTGCCCCACAATCCCTCACGACCTTTGCCTTCTAATGCCTCAGTGTCTGCTAATTCCACTGTGGTTCCTGCTTTTCTGGGAGTGGACTCCACAGGAATTCTCTGGTATTTTTCTCTCACACATTCTTTACTTTGGGTTGCTAGGGCAGAAACTCCTACTGAATAAGGGAAAAGGAACTACACATTCAATCAAGCAATGTCTTGAGTTGGGGGAGGACAGCAGAAACCAAGAGGAGAAATCTGGTGCCATCAGGGCAGAACGGGAAGGGAGGGATGCTGAAAGTCCCATTCGACTCCTGTTTCCCTCTCCCTCTGGACAGAGGTGGACTCCTTAGAAGAGAGGTGGGAGGAATGGAAATTCCTTACACGCTCAGAAAGGTTGGTTTGCGGGAGAAGGAGGAAGGATAAACGAACTGGGGCGCCAGTCCTTAGTATTGGAAGGCTGAGGGAGCTCTCTGGACCCCTTCGTTAGACAGGGGACAGGCTGCCTCAGATAGCAGAGTGCCGTTGTAGCACATGTAAACGAACAAGTGTGCCGCGCTCTAATAAAACTTTATTTACAGACACTGAAATGTCAATTTCATATTTTTCACACATCATGAAATATCTTTTGATTTTTTTCCAACCATGTAAACATGCAAAAAGCCTTCTTAGCATGTGGGCTCTACAAAAACAGGTGGTGAGTGTGATTTGACCCCCAAGCCACAGTTTGCCATCCCTGTACTTGGTACTTTCTCCAACACAAGGAGGCACCAAAACCCACCACCGAACCCCAGCTTCCTTCACTGTAAACCAGACATTCATCACGGCAATTTTGCCATGTTTTGAAGGCAGCAACTTCCCAAATATTTCTGTCACTTTCAATTCTTCCAGCTTTGGTCCACCCTTGGTGATCCCTAAACCACAATCTTTTAGTTCTTTGTGAGAAACAATGAGCGCCCTAGTCCCTCTCTCCTACCACTGCCATGCTGTTAAGGACAGACACAGGGCCTCAAAGGAGTTTCTATCTAAAGCTTTAAAAGATATCACCCTGAAGCTGTTCAGTTGGTAACAAGGAGTAAAAATCATTAAAGAGGTTCCTGTAGGGTCCTTGGGAATGCTTCGAAGGCTACGTCTCTAGCTCTGAAATGATCACACTCTTCCAGACCCTGGTGTGAGACTGGACACCAGGCTGTGGGGCCCTGTGTGGTTCTGACCCAGCAGGGCGATGCTGACATCTTTGTGTCCTTTTTGGCTGGTTTATTAGACGATGATGAGAAATATATATATATATATATATATATATATATATATATATATATATATAATAAATTTTAAAATAAAATAAAACTGTTGGGGCCCCTGGGTGGTGTAGTCAGTTAAGCCTCCGACTCTTGGTTTTGGCTCAGGTCATGATCTCAGGGTCTTAAGATTGAGCCCTGTATCAGGCTCCACGCTTAGCTCAGAGTCTACTGGGGATTCTCTCTCCCTCTCCCTCTGCCCCTCCCTGCTCTCTCTCTCTCTCAAATAGATAAATAAATCTTTAAAAAATTAAATCCTGATCTTTCTGCTTTATTTCCTTTTGGGATAGAAAAAGGGGAACTCAGGACAGAATTCTTCTCTCAGTCTCACTGGACCAGTTAGGAAAGATCAGGGCCGAGAGAAGAATGTTTCACTGAGCACCGTTAGAAATCCTTACCATGGCCAGAGGATGTAAAAGAGAAAAGGGTCCCAATACATCCAGTCCTCCCTAATGAAAGCTGCTGTTTGCATCTCCTGCCTAGAGCCCTCACAGACCGCAGATAAATCTGTGGTTTATTCAAACCAGATGCTGGATAATAAATTATGGCTAGTGGCCCTGAGTGCAGCTGGGACCAAGAGTGACAGGAATGCTTAGCAGGGAGGGGGTGGCAATTTGATTCTCCGAAGACTGGAGACCTCATAGGATCCTAGTCGGGTTTCTTGTTCATCTTACTTCTCAGTGGAATAAGACCTGACATTCACATTCTATTCATGAACACACAGAGCAAAATCTGCTTTCCCTTGGATTCAAAGGCCCAGAAAAATGCCTCGAAAACCTCAGTCTAGCCACTTGGAGATTGTGTTTGTGTCTATACCAGCCCCCGCAGCCACCCTCCACTTCCTCCTAGCCTAGGAACAGTGGCAGATCTGCCTGGAGGACTCTACAGGGACAGGGAAGAGGAACTGGATTTGGTGTCCTTTGCTGAAGTTGGAAATAGGAGGAAACATGACTTCACTCCTCTCTCCACCCCCTCACTCCCCACCGGCTACCCCCCAACTGCCTGCCCTCACAGTGCATGGATCCCAGATTCCCTACCCACCCTGAGCAGGTCGTGACAGGCGGGGCGGTGGCATCCAGAAGTAGAAATGGGGGAAGCATGTGTTTTCTCTGCACTCGTGGAGTGTTGGAGATAGCAACAGGAGTAGATTATGTCAAAGGTAAGCTCTGGCCATAAAGTGATTGAGGTACAAGAAAGGAAAGGCCATATGACTTTTCGGGTCTCTCTGGCTGACATGTGTCTGAGCAGACAGGGCAATGCTCCAGTGAATCAGTGCCTACCCAACTTTGGTGAATAAACCCCAAAGTCCCAACTGCAAACCCAAGAGACTATAGAGCCTGGGATCTCTCCACTCGGCCAGATGCAGCCTCCTGGCAAAAAAAAAAAAAAGAAAAGACATCCACAATCATATTGGATCTTTCTATTCCTCAAAACCCTTAGCCAAAGACTTCATTCACAGTGCAGCATAGCCAATGCCAGATGGACTCACTTGCAGGTAGGGTTAAGATTACTTGCTCTGGAGTATATAAGTGTGCTATATGTTTATGTTTTATATTTATATTTTTGACTAATATTTGTTCAGCTTTATGTGAAATTTATTTTAATATAAGAAAATACATAATATTACAAAAATTAAATACTGCAAGGGATTGCTTTAGAACTGATCAAATTATTAAATGATAAAATGCCTTTGCCTTTGCAGTTTACCTTTTCATGAATTACTTAACTAATTAATTTCTGAATCTGTATTCTAACACCTAAAAGTACTAATGCAATTACATTGTTGGCACTGATTAATTGTACGTGATGTAGTTTTGGCTTTGGTTTTGTTTGGTTTGCAAAGGCTGGGTAACTGAAGAATATGTCTGGCAAGTCCTGATCTGAAGAGGTCATCCTAAAACATCCGACTCTATGGCCTGAGTCTCCATCCTCTCGGGTCCTCCATGGCCTGGGCAACAGCTGACTACCACCTGTTTAAAAACTCTCCACCCCTGGCTTCCGTATCTATTCAGCTGCCTGGTCTTTATCTTGCTTCCTTATCTATGGGGTACCCTTTAAACAAAGAACTCACAGTTTGTATACTCCATCTGTTGCCACTGCTAAGGTGACCAACCACTGAAGTTTTTTTTTTTTTAAGATTTTATTTATTTATTTGACAGAGAGAGACACAGCAAGAGAGGGAACACAAGCAGGGGAAGTGGGAGAGGGAGAAGCAGGCTTCCTGCTGAGCCGAGCAGGGAGCCCGATGTGGGACTCGATCCCAGGACCCTGGGATCATGACCTGAGCTGAAGGCAGACGCTTAATGACTGAGCCACCCAGGGGCCCCACCACTGAAGTTTTAAAACCCCAAATCCCACATCTCATAAAACCCACAGTCTTGGGCAAACCAGAGTAGTTCGTCACCCGAGCACCACCCAAAAGACTGAAGCTATATTCAGATTTCAAGTATTACCTTTCAAAGACAGCTATGATATGCGTTCCAGTCTCATTCCTTTAGAAGCAGACATACACAGACTTGAACTTCACACACAAACATACACACGCATGCGCACATACTACCTGCTTAAAATCCTTCAATGGCTTCCATTACCTATAGACCTTCAGATGGGCATGCAAAGCCCTCCGTACTGCGTCTCAGACCTACCTTTCCTAACAGATTTTGATGCTCTATTATATTCATTGTACTGAATATAATCATTTAAAAAGTCCAATGGTTTGGATTTGGGTTTCTTTTTCTTAATTATGAAAAATTTCAAACATACAGAAAAGTAGAGAAATAGAACAGTGATCCCTTATGTATCTTAGCCTCAACAACTATCAGCTTTCTGCCAGTATTGTCTATGGAAGGCTTTTGAGTAGGGTTATTATATGATTCAAATATTTCTAGGAGCTTTAGCCTAGATATTTTGAGTTTTAAATTGGGAAGTTACAGCAACTTTGTGTCATTTCCGCTAAATTCCATGGCCATTCTGTGGTTTGATTCCCTTCAAATTGGCATACATGTATTTGTTCTCTGAACTTTCTTTAAAAAAAAAAAAAAAATTTATTTATTTATTTGTCAGAGAGAGAGCACAAGCAGGGGGAACAGCAGGCAGAGGGAGAAGCAGGCTTCTCGCCGAGCAGGGAGCCCGATGTGGGGCTCGATCACAGGACCCCAGGATCATGACCTGAGCCAAAGGCAGACACTTAACTGACTGAGCCACCCAGGTGTCCCGTTCTCTGAACTTTCTAATTCTACTTTGCCCTTTCCACAATGCTTAAGTAGGTCCCACTGTATTTAGCTTAAGTTCCTCTAGAAATGGTTCTGCTCACTTTTCCTGACTCATCTGTCTCTTTGGCCATTTTTTAAAGTACTCTCTATGCCCAATGTGGGGCTCAAACTCAGGACCCCGAGATGAAGAGTCACATGCTCTACCCAACTGAGCCGGGTGCCCTTCTTTGGCCATGTTTAATATGTGATTTGCAACACAGACCATACAACTGTTTTGCCTTCTTTCCTGATAAAGCGGTTGAGCAACCCTACATTACTCTTCAATAAGTCTTCATTTTAAGGAGTTCTACATTAATCATAAACTACCTGCTTCTGTTTTAATACCAAGAAAATCAAAAAGAAAAGTCCTCAGATCTCTATCCATTTTTCCCCCCAAAACCAGGTTTTAATTACTTTCCAAATCTCTTGCCCAACTTCCCTAAAGAAAGCCTAGGGCTGTCTCTGAATTCTCAGTCCTCCTCACCCAGGGTATGTTGGCAAACCAGTTCTCTGGGAAAGAGTGTGGGGGAAGGAAAAAGAGAGAGAGAGAGAAAGATGAGAGAGAGAGAGAAAGAAAGAAAGAGGGCCTGATGTGTGGAGTATTCTGATTTTCTTTTTTTTTTAGTTTTTTTTAAAGATTTTATTTATTTATTTGACAGAGAGAGAGACAGCGAGAGAGGGAACACAAGCAGGGGGAGTGAGAGAGGGAGAAGGGGCTTCCCACTGAGCAGGGAACCTGATGTGGGGCTCGATCCCAGGACCCTGGTATCATGACCTGAGCCGAAGGCAGACGCTTAACGACTGAGCCACCCAGGCGCCCCTGATTTTAATTGTATAAATACTCCCACCCTGATGGAATTTGAACTACCACCGTGACGTCACTGAATGGGAGGTGGGAAGAGATGCACACCGTCCACGCTCTCTATCTGGTAGGAGCCGACTCCGGCACACCACTCCCTCTCCTCTCAGGCAAAATAACAAAAAGACTGAACACATACCAATGCTATAGCCGCGCGGTCTAGATTTCAACACGGTACTAGCTCTGTGACCTTGGGCAAGTTGCTTAATTCCTCTGAGGCTCAATTTCCTCACTTTTACAATAGGGGTAATAAATACCTCTGTCTCGTGGGTTTTGCTGTAACGTGCACAACTCTTACAATGGTTCCTGACATCCCGTAGGCACTCTAGCATTTCCTGTTATTACCTGGGACTGAAGATCAAATGGTGCCGTGTGGAGTTACGGCCACGAGATGGCGTCCTCCTCACTGCCGTGGCGCAATCCCTGTTTACAGAAGTATTTGCAACTCAACATTCAACAAGTCACTGACAGGATCAGATGAATTAACTAACAAGACTTTCCCCCTCTCTTATCTCCTGGCTTAAGCTTCATATTTTCCTTTGAAAAATCCATTAGGAACCCAGCTATTGACCCTTGTGTGCAGCCACCTCTAAAGCTCGATGCAGAAGCAATTTTCAGTCAAGAGTGTCTAATCTTATTTAGTAATTACAGGAATCAAAACAAAAGCCACAGCTGTCCTTGTTACAGAAGGGGTCAACTCCCTGATCTTTGCTCTCCTCATCTCTCTCCTCTCACTCAAAGGAAGACAATATGGCTTCAAATGTGACGTCCATTATCATAACATTGTTTCCTGCCCAATCACTTTGAAAGGGGTCATAAATCAGTCTAACAACAGTTCAGTTCTATAAATATTTACTGAGCTACTGGATATGTGAGACACTGTGCCAGGTAATAAGGATATAAAGGTAAAAAAGAATCATAGAAGGAAAGAATTTGCCTATCGACAAACCTAGATCTTTCCAGAAATAAAATATTATTTTTTTATGAACTCAACAACTTAGTTTAAAACTTATATAGAAGAATAAAGGTCCTTGAGTAACTAATCTCTATCAGATATTAAGGCATACTGCTAAGTTATTGTTAAACTAATATAACAGGAAAATGAGCATAAAATATACTCATTTATACATGGGAACTTAAGATATGATAAAAAGTGAACCATATATAAGTGGGATTATTTATTAAAAAGTACCGGTGGGGGCGCCTGGCTGGCTCAAGTCAGTGGAGCGTGCATTCTTGATCTCAGGGTTGTGGGTTTGAGCCCTATGCTGGGTGTAGAGATCACCTAAAAAAATAAAATCTTTAAAAAAATAAAAATAAATATAATAAAAAGTACTGGGAATGAGGCTCACTGTTTGGAGAAAAATAAAGTTGGATCCCTTCCTCTTACTTTATACAAAGGAAAATCCAAATGGATAAAAGATCCAAATGTGAAAGGTAAGATTATAAAGTTAATACAAGAAAATATGGAATAATTTTGTCACTACAGGATAGAGAATGGCTTATTAAACAAGATCCCAGAAGCTCAAAAATTGATTGGATTTCCCTTCAGCGAAAGGTAGGGATGACAGTCAGGCAGAAGGCATTTACAACATCCAAAAGCCACAGGCGACCACTAACGAGAGTGTACACGGAAAACTGGCGTACATACCCACACACACATAAATACAAACAGGCAGAGAAAACTCAAGTGGCCAACAGATAGAAGAGGTGTTCATTCCCATTTGTAACCAGAAATATGTAAATTAAAACAACAATAAGAGGAGCGCCTGAGTGGCTCAGTCCATTAAGTGTTCAACTCTTAATTTCGGCTGATCTCAGGGTCGTGAGACCGAGCCCCACATCGGGCTCCACGCTGGGCATGGAGTCTGCTTGAGATTCTCTCTCTCCCCCTGGTGTTGCTGGCAGGGGTGGGAAATTGTACTGCCATTCTGGAGACCAATCTGTCAGTATTGGTGAAATAAAATATTCATATACGCTTTGACTTAGAGATCCACTTGCTCCTGGGGACATCCCCAAGAGAAACTCTAGCACGGGTTCTTGAGGAGACACAGATAAGGTGTCCCTTGCAGCTCTGTTTGTAGAGCTGAAGGCACCCCAAACAAGGAGGATGGGTCAGTGAGGCGTGGCGGATGCCCAGGGCTGAACAGCACGCAGCAGTCAGGTGCGGTGCACGAGAAGTACAAACGGCACTGCGGGTACTTCCAAGAGAAAATAGAAGAAGCAGAACAACAACAACAACAACAACAAAAGAAGCAAAACAAGATCCGTAGCCTATATCTGGGAGGGCGCATGACACAGTAGTTAAGAGCAAGGCTGCTGGAGCCACACCACTTGGGTTCAAATCCTGACCCTGCTGCTTAGTGGCTCTGTCGCCTCGGGCAAGTCCCTTAACCTCTCTGTTTAATCAGTGTCTTCATTTGAAAAACGGGAGATCATAATAGCAAGTACTCTATGTGCTTGTGAGGATTAGCTGAGTTACTACAAGCACTTAAACAATGCCTGTCAGTTCATGCTCCCTCAGTGTTACTGTTGCTATTATTATCCATAATAATACCAGAGAGGGATCAAGAGTGGAAAAGAAAAATAAAATTTAAAAAACTACAACGAGGGGCTCCTCGTGGTTCAGTCAGTTAAGTGGCGGCCTCGGTTTTGGCTCAGGTCATGATCTCACAGTCGTGGGATTGAGCCCCGCATTGGGCTCTGCACTCAGTGTGGAGTCTGCTTCAGATTCTCTCTCCCTCTTTCTCCCTCCAGTTCGTACTCTCACTCTCTCTCAAATAAATAAATAAAATCTTAAAAAAAAAACAAAAACTAGGGTGGAAACTTGTGTGTATGATAATAGTGAGCTATGTATTGAAGGGAATGTTTAATTCAACTCTCTCTGTACCTGAGGTTAAAACACACACACACACCCCTCCCTCCCTGCACCGGCTTACAATACAGTGGAAGACACTGAAAATGTCAATCGACTGTGATAAGGGCCACGGTAAGAGAATGCATGGGGCAGCAGAGGAACCCAGAAGAGAGACAGGGTAGCCTGCAGCTTCACAAAGGGATTCTGCAGGATAGGAGTGTTGGGAGGCAGGATGATTTAGAGTTTAAGATTTGGGACTTGAAGGGACCCCTGGGTGGCTCAGTCGGTTAAGCATCTGCCTTCGGCTCAGGTCATGATCCCAGGGTCCTGAGATCCAGCACTGCACCAGGCTCTCTGCTCAGCAAGGAGCCAGCTGCTCCCTCTGCCTGCCCCTCCCCCTGCTTGTGCATGCTCTCTCTGACAAATAAATAAATAAAATCATAAAATTAAACTTAAAAAAAAAAGACTTGGGACCTGAGGAGTGCCTGGGTGGCTCAGTCAATTAAGTGTCCAACTCTTGATTTCAGCTCAGGTCATGATCTCAAGGTCATGATCTCGGGATCATAACCTCGGGGTTGTGAGATTGAGCCCCTCATTGGGCTTCGTGCTCAGTGGGGAGTCTGCTCAAGATTCTCTCTCTCCCCCTGCGCCCCCAGCCCCCACCACGCTCTTTCTCTCAAAATAAATAAATATTTTTAAAAAAATAAAGATTTGGGACCTGAGTTAGGATCACAGTTGTGCCTTTTACTATTCTGTGTGATTTTTGGCAAGTTACATTCCCAGAGTAATTATACCTAGAAAACACCCAGGCCCTAAGAATATATTACTAGAACTCAAAGACCCCAGCAAAACCTCTCCATAATCTCAGCTATGACTAAACCTCTCTCAAGTAGTTCATATCTCTTTAAGAACAATTCCCAATCATGTCCATGCCAGTCATGTACAAGTTAATCTAAAGGCCTGAAAATGCATCTGCTCGCTGATTTGCTTAGAGTACGTTGTAGAGCAAGCTGTTGCCTTTTTTGTAATTCTCAGCAAAGGAAGGGTGCTAAGGGGCGGGGGGGATCACCTCAGATCTTGGAAGCAGAAGAGGGTGATGACGAGGCTGGACTTTAAAATCAGGAGGAGGTAGGGATGCCTGGGGGTGGCTCAGTTGGTTAAGCTGTTAAGCTTCAGACTGGGTTTTGGCTCAGGTCATTATCTCAGGGTCTGTGTTCAGCCGGAAGCCTACTTCTCTCACTCTCCCCCCTCACCCTCTTCCCCTCCCCCTGCTCTCTCTCTCTCTCCCTCTCTCTCTCAAATAAATAAATAAATAAATCTTAAAAAGAAATTGGGAGTTGGTAATTACCAGTCAGAGCCAGAGGGTCTTTTGAGCGACTGGCCTATGAGCGGCCATCAGCCCACAAGCTATTATTGGCAAGTGCAGTGCGGCATTAAAAGAAAATCCAGCAGGCATACACTGAATCAGTAGCTACAATGTCATTTTGCCCTAAGAAGGTGGTTCTTCGTCCAAGAAAGGGGACTTGGTCACTGGAGAGTTTACAAATCCCAATTGCAAAACACTTGCTAGGTTTGTTCATTTTTCTCACAGAAGAAACACAAAAATAAAAATACTTGAGTGGCCTGAAATTTGCTTGGGGAATGACCTTGGAAGTAAAGAAGGAAAAGGACATCACAGCCATTCCTTTAGGCACAATTCCCATGGACAGAGCTGAACAACATGTTCTCCAGCAGCTTGAAACCAAAATCAAGTAAGGGAGAACAGACACACCTCATTCTTTGAAACTGAGAACAATCTCCAACCCAGGAAGTGGCCACCAAAGTCTAGCGTCAAGGTCACAGAGGCGACTCCAGACCACACAAGTTCAATTACCACCTCCACCACTTACAGGCTTTATGATCTTGTGCAAATTTCTGAATCGCTCCATGCCCCCAGTTTCCCCATCAATAGAATGGGAACCAACGTGATAATAGTATGTACCTGAACAGACACTAGGGAGTGCAGGTTCCATTTCTTTTTATTTTTAAGATTTTATTTATTTATTTGAGAGACAGAGATTGAGAGATAGCACAGAGGGAGAGTAAGAGGAAGAAGCAGACTCCCCGCTGAGCAGAGAGCCCGACGTGGGGCTCAGTCCCAGGACCCAGGGATCATGACCTGAGCAGAAGGCAGACGCTTAACCCACTGAGCCACCCAGCCGCCCCAACAGGTTCAGTTTCTTAAAAAGTTAAACTTACCATTAGGCCCAGAAATTGCACCCCAGCTATTTACTCAAGAGAAATGAAAACACATGCCCATACCAAGACTTGTCGGCAAATATTCATAGCAGTATTGGTCATAATGGCCAACAATCGGCAATACCCCAAATGCCCATCAACTGGTGAATGGATAAAGAAAATGTGGTACTAGTACATCCATACATGAAATACTATCCAGCAATAAAAAGTAGAACGATACACACTACAACATGGATGACCTCAGAAACATACCAAGTAAAAGCCAGATGCAAAAAAAAACTATACATTATATGATTCCATTTACATGACATTTTCAGAAAAGGCAAATCTATGTGGAGACAGAAAGCAGATCAGTGGTTTCCTGGGACTAGGGGTGGGAGTGGCATTAACTGCAAACTGGTCGAAGGGAACCGTTTGAGGTGATGGAAATATTCCAAGACAGTATCACCAAGACCGTATCATCATGGTGATGGTTGCACAACTCTACCTATTTAATAAAAATCATTGAATGGTACACTTATAATGGGTGAATTTTATATACATAAATTATAGCTCAACAAAGCTGCTAAAAAATAGCACCTACCTTGTAGGGTTGTTACAATGATAAAATGAGTTAATTTTTAAACAAGATGTATTTATTTATTTTAGAAAGAGAGAGAGAGCATGAGCAAGAGGGGCAAAGGGAAAGGGAGAGAGAATCTCAAGCGGACTCTGGGCTGAGTGCAGAGTCTGAAGCAGGGCTTGATCTCATGACCCTGAGAACACAACCCTGAGATCATGATCCTGAGACCATGACCTGAGCCAAAACCAAGAATCAAACACTTAACCAACTGTGCCATCCAGGTGCCCCTAGATGAGTTAATTTTTACAAAGCACAGTATCTGACATCTAGTAAGCAATGTGTGCTCTACATGTTTTAGCTAAATAATAAAAACCATTATTTGTGGCTATGTGATTCATCACGAGTCAATTACTGACAGTTCTTACATGATTTCCTACAGCACAGGAGGCACCACATCTGAGTACGTAAGCAATGGAATTACTGCTCTTCTATAAAATACGTTTTAAAAATCAGGGGGCGCCCGGGTGGCTCAGTTGGTTAAGCATCTGCCTTCGGTTCAGGTCATGATCCCGGGGTCCTGGGATTGAGCCCTGAGGGATGCTCCCTGCTCAGAGGAGTCTGCTTCTCCCTCGTCCTCTGCCCCTCCCCCCACTCGTGCTCACTCCCTCTCTCCCTCAAATAAATAAATAATCTTTAAAAAAATTAAAACCATACTAAGCTTAAGGTCACTCAAGTAGAGACTCTGAAACTTGTCACATGACCTGGCCTCTACCTGCCACCTCCCCAGGCCACTGCCTTCTTTGCCCGAAAGAACTTCTCTCAGTTCCTTGAGACTCTGGACCACAGTGCTGTCTTTCATACCTGCTACTGGCTCTGGGGACAAATCTACCTACACTCCCTCTCCATGGTCTAACTCCTGCCTAACCCCTACCTACCTTTCAAGTCTTCATTTAGGGTCACTTTTTCTAGGAAGCTTGTTTGATTCTTTCTTGTTGCCCCAACGCCCCCACCCCAACACACACACACACACACACACACACACACACACACACACACACACACTTTATACTGAACCAACTTTATGCCTTTTGATTCCCACATCAAAAGATAAATGGTGCTTGTATCCGTCCCCAGGCACTCAGAACAGTACGTGGGACATATGGGGCCTTCAAGAAACACTAGTGCAATGATTCTTAGCCAGGGCTGATTTTGATCCTGCAGACAACATCACCTCAAAAAGTCCTCTCATGCCAATTTTCAGTCACTTCCCACTCCCACTCCCAGCCTCTGGAGAAATCACTGATCCGCTTTCTGTTTTCTCTGAATATGTCATACGAATGGAATTGTATAATATGGAGTTCTTTGCATCTGTTTTCTTTCACTTAGCATATTTTATTGTCACAACTAGGGATGGGGTTACTCCTGGCAGCTAGTGCGTAGAGACCAGGGAGCTGCTAAACATCCTATAAGGTACAGGACGACCCCCACAAGAATAATCCACTCCAATATGTCAACAGTGCTGAGGCTGACAACTCCTACACCCGTGGAATGAAAAGTGTAAGGTAATGAACAAACAGATCATGTTTTTAGGCCTGAAATTAAGGATTGCTCCCACTGCCCTTTCAGATTCTCAAAAAAGTCACGAAAAATGCAATATCCCTTTCTCTCCATAATGTGAAGTTTGTTTCTCCAATATTATTTTCAAAGAACTCCTCGGGATGAAGAACTATCAGAATCATTATTATCCAGGGGCGCCTGGGTGGCTCAGTTGTTAAGCATCTGCCTTCGGCTCAGGTCATGGTCCCAGGGTCCTGGGATCGAGCCCCGCATCAGGCTCCCTGCTCGGCAGGAAGCCTGCTTCTCCCTCTCCACTCCCCCTGCTTGTGTTCCCTCTCTGTGTCTCTCTCTGTCAAATAAATAAATAAAATCTTAAAAAAAAAAAAAAAAAAGAATCATTATTATCCAGAGCACTGTGGTACTCTACACAGATCCCCCTTCAGACATGACCCCCAGCTCCTGGAGTGTACCAAGCAGACAGCCCTCAGCTGAAGAGTCACCTCAGCCGAGCTCAGCCCACCTTCCCAGGACAGCCCACATCCTGCGACTGACTTGTGAGGGGCTGTAGAGGCCGGGCCAGCTCACCCAGCTTTGGCCTCTCTCTCTGTGAAGCCATCCCAGCTTCACAATTCCTCGTGGGGTTGGCTGAGAATCAAGCATGAAGCCCAATGCCTCCCTCCACCATGAGCGGTGTCCTTCCTTCCCTCCCCTTCTCGCCCCTCCCTTTCCACAGTGGCAGCCATAACATCAATCCCCAATAAATAAATAAATAAATCCTCCTCTCTGATCTCCAGGAGACTGCGTCCCAACTGTGACACCAAGAAAAATGGCTCTGGCTACCAAAATGGATTTTGAAACATGAAGGTTTTTAATGTATAAAAAAAAATGCCAACTAATATATAGTGACAGAAAGATTAGTGCAGGCTCATTTCTAGTGACAGAAAGCCCCTCAGTGGTTGTTTGGGAACGGAGGGTAGGGATTGCCAAGGGTCTCAAGGTGATTTGCAGCTGTTTGCCATCTTGATCATGGTGATGGTCGTACAGGTGCATGCATATGTCAAAACTTATTAAAGGGACACTTCAAATATGTGCAGTTTATTGTATGTCAGTTATAATTCAACAAAGCTCTTCCATAAAAAAGAGAAGAAAAAAGACATTGTCAAGGCCTTAAAGAAAGCCTAAGAAATTAGAAAAAATGTGTATAATCCCTAACAGAATTATTTTCATTTCCTTTAGTTTTCACCCATATGCATACGTGTTTTATAAGGGTATAATGACAGCACATATTAGCTGTTCTCAGCTGTGACGTTGTCACACTGGTATGAACTGATGAACTGTGAACTGTGAGATGTTCCAACTAAATTTGTTATCAGTTATATTTCAAGTACCCAGTTTGCCAAGGTTAATCTCTTTTAATAGAGCATAACGTTTCCAAGATTAGAACCATAATAATGTCAACCTCACTCTCTTCCATTTTGGCATGATTTATTCAGGGAGAAAGCTAGCACACAGAATTTCACACACCCCTTGGTAAATCCTTAGGAAAATGTCAGACCTTGGGAACCGAGATGTAAATACTCCGTTGCATCTTGGCAAATATTGTGCCTTAAAACTGTGTCACACATGCTGCCACGTGGCCTTCATAACTGACATTTTCCTTAAAGCAAAGTAAAATATACAAATGGCAATAAATCAGATACATAAGTCTCCTTGTAATCCCCTCCCTGTCCTGCCGATACAAGTTCCCAAAGGCATCTTCCCTCCTTCCTTCCTTTTTCTTCCCTCCTGCCTGCCTTTATCCTTTCTTCCTGCCTGTCTTTCTGGGTAGATAAGACACTCACATGGGTCGCAAATCAAAGGGTTAAATGTTACATCTAACAAAAACTTTGTCTTGCCCTGCCCCAGTCCCCCAGCTTCCCTCCTCAAAAGTAACCAGTTTCACCAGTATTTTTGTCTCTCCATCCAGAGATATCAACATGTACATATATGTATATGTACACCACACACTTAGAAAGCATCCCAACCCTTAAAAAAAAGACAGCGAATGATATACACTGTTTGGCATCTTGCTTTTCACTTATTAATACATAGGATATCATGCAATATTAATATTTAAAGAGCTTCCAAATTCTTTTTAAAGTTGAAAAATATTATAAATCGTGGTGTATTGATATAGTTCCACATTGATGAACATTTAGGTAGTTTCCAATCTTTTGCTATTATAAACAATGTCGTAATAAATAACCCTATAGGACATCATATTGCATGGAGGCAAACATGTTTATAATATAAATTCTTAAAAATGGAATTGCTAGCTCAAAGGGTGTGTGTATTTGCAAACAGAAAGATATTGCTAAACTGCCCTCCTTAGAGGTTGTACCGACAATTTACACTCCCACCAGTTGCATAAGACAATGATTTTCCACAAATCCCTGCCAACATCCTGAGTCATCAAACTTTTTGATCTCTGCCAACTTGATAAATAAAAACATATCATAGTGTAATCCTGACTCACAATTTTTATAAGTATATACAAGCACAATCTTTTATGTCCCATATGTCCATTTCTGGGTATGTTCTGTTCATATCATTGGCCCATTTCTCCCCGGGGCTTCTGTTCTTTTACTTTATTTTGTAGCTCTTTCTACACTAGGATAATTAGCATTTTGACTGTGAAATGAACCCAAATATTTTTCCCAGTTATTTTTTGACCTACTGGAGTTTACCAAACAAATTTTTTAAATTTTATGTAATTGAATGTATAAATCTTTTAAAGTTTCTGCATTTAGTATCACAGCTAACAAAGAGGTCTCTACTCCCCGATTTTTTTTTAAAGATTTTATTTTTTTAAGAGAGGGACAGAGAGAGCACAAGTGGCAGAGGGAGAGGGACAAGCAGACTCCCCGCTGAGCAGGGTGCCTGATGCTGGGCTCCATCCCAAGACCCAGAGATCATGACCTGCACTGAAATCAGATACTCAATCGACTGACCCACCAAGGTGCCCCATCTACTCCCAGATTTTTTTTTAAAGGTTTTTCCATAAGTTCCTCAGGTACTTTAGTGGTTTCTTTCTTTAACATAAAATATTCGATCAGGCTAGACATGTTCCTTGGGTAAGGTGTGATGTATGGGTCCAGCTACATTTTGTTTAAACCTCCCAGTTGTCCCACAACCATTTATCGGACAATCCATCTTTTACTTATTTGGAAAGACAGTTTATTTAAAGCATTTGTGGTTTCAAATACTTAACTCCAAATTATATGATCAAAGCTCTAGTGATGTTTCAAATGTAGACAATATCACTGACCATGAAAGATAAGGATTTGGTTTACATATCCCACCCCTTCTCCACCCCCTCCTAAATTTGATAATCACATCATATTTAGCTCCTTTATTAGTTACTTTTGCTACTGTAAATAACTGGCTTACACCACTGTTTCTTGTTCCAACAACTCTAGTCAGTACCTAGACTCCTCTCAGTATGTGTAAAGAAGTGTAAATATTTTTTGTTGTTCCCACTCAGTATTATCCACAGAGCCCAATATAAAAGTAATAATAATAATAATAGTATATGGAGGTAGGATGTAGAGACTCAGATCAACGTTTTACCATTCTATGATTCTTAAAATAAATATCCATCAGTCCATATGTATAAATGAATGACTGAATGAATAGATACATACATAAATACATAAATGGAACAATTCTTTCAGAATTTCAATTAATAAATGTAGAAGAAACAAGGGAAATAGAAAGTCACCATTAGAACAACACAATAATAATTGCTGTAGGCAAAATCTACTGAGGAATTATAAAATTGGCAGGTGAAAGTTTAAGGAGGAACAGAACATTTCATAGCTTCAAAGTATCTCCCCCAAAATATGGGTGGTTTTAACATACAGCCACAAATTCTTTGATGTCCTTCCCTCTAAGAAATGGGTTTAATCTACTCAACCAGTACCCCCACCTCCAAACTAGGCTGTACTTAATGACTCCCTTCCAAAGAATAGAGTATGGAAAGGGGGAAACAGTGATTTTTACAGTAGAGAAACCTGACAGTTTTCTCGACCTTACCCAAGTGGTCAAGGTTAACATCATGGGTAATTAGTCATGTTGGCATCAGGAACCCCCTGACACAATTCAAGGAGAAGGGCACTTCACCTCTGTGGTATACTTCCATAAAATCCGAATCCCAGCCTAGACATGAAAAAACATCAAACCCAAATTGAGGGGCATTCTACAAAATACATGACCAATACTTTTCAAAAGTGTCAAGGTCAAGAAACACAAGAAAAAGTCAAGAAACTTTCATAGATAGGAGGAGACGAAAGAGGACAACTAAATGCTAGGTGGTAGCCTGGAATGAATCCTGGAACAGAAAAAGGACAATCGCGGAAAAACTGGTGAAATCTGAATGAAGCCCATCTTCTAGTTAATAGTAATGTACCAATGTTAATTTCTTAGTTTTGATCATTATACCATGGTTATGTAAGGTGTCCACATTAGGGAAAGCTGGATGAGGGGTATGTAGAAACTCTCTACTATCTTTACAACTCTTCTGTAAATCTAAAATCATTCCTAAATATTAAAGTTTTTAAAAATAAGTGATGATTTACTTTTAAAATAGAATATTATTATGGGGCTAAATTTGCTCTCGGATACTTTTAAATTAACATTACTGGAGAAACGTGTAATTTTTCAGTTTCAGTTACTGCAAAGCAATTAGTTCTATTTGCAAGTGGGTTAAAATAGCATCCTTGTTTCATTTTATATGTTCTACTCTATGTAAATGTTTATAGTCTTTGTGTTCTGATGGCTTAAGGTTGTTTTTCTAATGAATACAAATGAGAAGTGGAATCTTTATTGTTATGTTTTCCAATTCACAAAATTAGTAACATTAAGAATAATTTTAATAAAATTAAATAGAACTTTAAAAAATTATTTCCTTGCAGTAAATGTAATCCCAATGTAAGACAATATGACATGTTCACAAATAGAAATAGGACACATCATTCCCCATTATCCCTCCGATTATCGTGGCAAGGAGGCCTCCTTCTCTCCTGCACTCACTCTCAGAATATGTACTGACTGTCAAATATGTTCCAGCTAAGCTCTGAGAAGTACAAAACATGTATAATTTGGGCACTTCTTACTCTGCCCCCATCTCAGAAAGTTCTAACATGTTTGTTACACATTCACACATTCCATTCTCACAAGGCTGTACGAGGTAGGGGTTATCATCACGTATGTCCATTTTTAAGAGGGATGACGAAGACACTGAGGTTCAGAGAGGGCGGGTGGCCTGCCAGAGGAGCACAGCAAGCATCTCAAACACCCGCTTGGGCCCCAGACCCCCGCGCAGGGCAGGGCGGAGACCGGGAGATGCGCGGGCGGTGGGAGCTGTGGGGAGGAGCGGGGCGGGCAGCCACGCCCTCCCCAGGGGGCCCCGCCCCAACCGCCCTTTGGCCAGACTTGGCCCCGGGCGGTTTTCCTCGCGCGGCTGCGCGGCGGAGGCGGGGGGCGGTCCTCCGGGGCAGGCCGGGAATCGGGGCGGGATCGCCGAGTCCCGGGGCGGGGCAACGCGCGCTGCTGCAGCATGGGACCCCTGCCGCGCACCCTGGAGCTCTTCTACGATGTGCTGTCCCCCTACTCCTGGTTGGGCTTCGAGGTGACTCCGGGAGCTCCCTTGGCCGGGGCTTGGAGGGCAAGGGCAGAGGGAAGGGGGGGAGCGGGACGCGGGGACCGTGGTCTCGTGAAATTCCTGGCGCCGTCCGATGGGGTTTAGGAAGCCAGGGGTGAAAGTCACTTTGTGTCTCGAAACGGGATACGGTCGCTGGCCAGGTCGAGCCTTTATATCCTAAGGCAGTGCTTTCCCACAACGGTTTGGAATAAGAGGGGTAACTCCTAAGAATCAAGGAGAAATCCACGGCACAGCCACCTCTTAGCCCTCCGATGTTAGTTTTTGGGGGGTGGAGTGCAGAACAGGATGGAGGCTGTCCACTGAGCAAAGATCCTGGGATCGATTTCTTGGGATGGAGCGAGGTTCATGGGATCGATTTCTGGGAGTGGAGAGTTTTGCCATTTAAAACCAAATAGTTTAGGGTGTCCGCATAACCCCTACTCTTCTGCACTTAGAGCCTCTGGCTAGTCAGTTGCCAAAGAACACCCCTCCCTCTCCCTCAGCCATTTTCACTCTGTCCATCTTACACACAGGCTCCCCATCTCCACCTCTGCTCCTGCAGGTCCTGTGCCGGTATAAGAACATCTGGAACATCAACCTGCAGTTGCGCCCCAGCCTCATTGCCGGGATCATGAAAGACAGTGGTGTGAACGCAGCAGCGTTTGGGACAGGGATTTGAGGGAGGGTGGCTTTCAAAGGTCCACGGGGGGCTGCCCTCAAATGGGTCTTTACATTGGCACCAGCAGCTAGTAATTGGCACTCTGCTGAAAACCCGGGTAGGGGTTCCCCCCCCAAGCCTCAGACCCTTAGGTAGTCTCTCACCAGTGTGCCCAAATTTCCACTTGCAGGAAACCAGCCACCAGCTCTGCTTCCCCGCAAAGCCCAATATCTGAGAAATGATGTGAGGCTCCTGGGACAGCATGTCCAGATTCCTGTGCAGTTCCCCAAGGATTTCTTCTCTGTGATCCTTGAAAAAGGTAAAGAGTGAGATACAGATGGTGTATCCAGTGGAAGGCAGCAGAGCTGCAAATTGTAGTGCCAGGAAGTAGGGGCTGGCAACTACATGAAATGAAACAAAGCTTGGGGAAACACAGGTGAGCGTTAAGTGAGCAGAAGCTTGCGGGGACCTAAGGGGAAGAAGAGCAGTACAAACAGGCTATGAGAAATCTGGGTGGAAGGCTAAGGGCAGTCAAGCTCTGGGGATGTCAGAAGCAGGAAAGAGCCAGTCCTCCGTGGGAAACAAGCTAGAAGAGCCCTGTCTCTGAGTATCTCTGCCCCACAGGAAGTTTATCAGCCATGAGATTCCTCACCGCTGTGAGCATGGAGCACCCAGAGATGCTGGAGAAAGTGTCCAGGGAACTATGGATGCGTGTCTGGTCACGGGTGAGGGCAGAGCTCTGGGAACCTACTTGGGAGACCCTGGACGATATGCTGACCCTCCCCTAGAACCTGGTTTCCAGAGGCCTGGTCCTGCCTTCCCCTGTTGTTCACGGGCCTACTGTCCCCCCATCTCACCCCTCACCGCCCCCTTCCTGCGGAATGTTCTCTTCTTCTCAGGATGAAGACATCTCAGAGCCCCAGAGCATCCTGGCTGTGAGTATCCTGGCTCTGTCCCCACCCCTCTCATAGCGAAGCTGACAACAGCTGGCATTTAGGGGCAAAGAGGACACAGTTTTCATTTTGGGTGGAAAAGGTCATAGTTATTTGGGGAGAAAGGATATCTGTGTTTGAGGAGCCGAATTAATGAAAGTTTGGAACTCAGAGGACTCCCAAAAGAATATCTCATGGTTGAAAGGGGAAGTGCAAAATTCTATATGGGTAGGTTTTATTTCATGAAAGAAGTCAGTGGGAGAGAGATGTTACATGTTGGCACTCCCAGATGGGGAGGGATGAAGTATTGGCCCCAAACACTCCAACACCAGACCTCACCGATATATCCAGAGTAGAAAGCAGGAGACTTTACAGACAGGCTTTAAAAAGAAAAATCCCACAGAAGCCTGAGTGGAAACACATGGAAATAGCTCAAAACATTGAAATGTGTGGCAGCCATACACGGGGGTATAAAAAGTAAGTTTTTCTTTGGGATTAAATCAGGAAATTCAAAATGATATTTTCCCTTCAGTTTACAAAAGATAGTTGAGGTATATTCAAATTTAATACATAAAACGGCAAATCACAAAGAATTCCTGCAAAGTATATGCACAGGCTTGTCTTTCCACTTACTAACAATCATTTTCCATACCATTATAAACTCTTTGAAAGTATCATTCTTAGTTTCTACACAGCATTCCATTCAGTGGGCCTACTTTTGTTTACTTAACTGTTCCCCTGTTGTTGAACATTTGGTCTGGACACAGTTCTCTCATGCAGCCAAGTCAAAGACCCTGTCACATCAGAACGTACCTCGTAACTTCCTGTTTCCCCCTCCAGGTTGAGGAGGTCAGGTTGCAGTGGTTCTCAACCTTGGCTGTATATTTTAGTCACCTGGAGCACCTGGGCACTGCCTACCAAAAATTCTGATGTAATTGTTCTAGCGGATGACCTATGAGTGGGATTTTTTAAAAGCTCCCTCGGGAGATTCTAGTATGCAGCCAAATTGAGAACCACTAATCCTAAATGATACCAACAAACCCCAAATTGAAAAGTTTATTCTTGTTAAGCCCTGCAGGTGGCTATATCCCTGTGCCCTGCTCTAAAGTCCTCAGGAAATGCCATGAGAATTATAGCCCAGCCCTTGCTTCAAAAGAGCACAAGATATTCAGGAATTCTGAGAAGTAGAAAGGCAAGCGCCCAGACTTAATGTCAGGGGACTTGGATTCTAGCGTCGGCTCTGCCACTAACAAGTTCTTTCATGCCAACCAAGTCATGTACTGCCTCTGGACAGTAGTCCCCTCACTGGTTAATAAAGAGGTTGGGGAGCTGGTTTCTAAGATGCCCTCTGGCTTTCAATTTCTGCACCTTGTTCTTTCCACCAATCACAAGATTTTAAAGGGGGAGAAAAGAAAAACAGCCCCTCATAGCAAAGATAGACCTCTATTTGTGGGTGGGTAAAGGCCTTACCAGGAAAATGGGAGCAGAAAATAAATACCAGAGTTTCTCCTGAGATCCCTACCCCACTAATGCAGACACAGTTGTGTTCCCTACCACATCCCCTCAGGCTGCAGAGAAAGCTGGCATGTCTACAGAACAAGCCCGGGGACTCCTGGAAAAGATCTCAACACCAAACGTGAAGAACAAGCTCAAGGAGACCACCGAGGCAGCCTGCAAATATGGGGTGAGCAACTCTTGATGTGGGTCCCCAACCCCAGTGCTGAAGAATGAGGCTGAGCATCTGCTGGGTCCCCATGCTCCTGTCCTAAAAGTTGCTCCCAACATGAGTCCTCCCAGCTGTCCCAGACAACCTTCATCCTCTCCCTTCCTGCCCCAGAGTCCAAGGAAAGGAAGGGAGGGAAGTAGATGGTGAGAGGAAAGTCAGAGCATCTGAGAATCAGAAACAGAAAACTCCTTAGAGCTGTGGAACCTCTTAGCTGCTTTGCTTGTATGACCTCAGACAAGTATTGACTCTTAGCCTTCCATCCCAGCCATAATGAACACCTGCTCCATCACCTTACTCCCTGCGCTGTAACTGCTTTCTCCAGGCTTTTGGGCTGCCAATCACCGTGGCCCATCTGGATGGCCAAACCCACATGCTGTTTGGCTCTGATCGGATGGAGTTGCTGGCACACCTGCTGGGTAAGTTCAGGTTCATGGTGAGCTGCCCTTGACCCCAGCCCCACCCCCATTTATCAGTTGACCAGAAGGACAGATCCAGAGCAAAAAAATATATATATATATTCTATGCATTTCCAACAATGAAGCCTCATACACAGAAGTTCTCAGGGCTGAATGGGGAGAGGCCACCTTCACCCCCATAGAAGAAAAGGAAGCCAAGCAGAGCTCTTCCTAGAAAACCCCTGGGGGTTTGTGGGGCCAGCCTCTGACTTTGATTTTCTCCATCTAGGAGAGAAGTGGATGGGCCCTGTGCCTCCAGCCATAAATGCCAGACTTTAAGGCTTCCCAAGGGGAAGCAAAACTATTGGGATGAAAAAGCAGACCTTCTGCTTCCCCTTCTTCCACTATGTGACACTAGGACTCTGATTTCTCTGTCTGATAGAGGTTCCTCTGTGGCCCTGGGGTATGCTGTGGAGGGGGCGGTGTGATACCCCAAACTCTGCTTTCCCTCAGAATAAACTTAATGCCATCAGGCATAATATTTCTGGGTCTTTGTCCTCCCTGGTGTTGTGTGTTCTTCCTGCAGTCACCCCCTGTCCACTCTAGGTGTTTGCGAACAGCTCTTCCCATACTGCGAGCCCCTCTGCCCACCTCAGGGCAACTTATGTGGAAGGAGAGGAAACAGTCCTCTTCAGGGATGGAAAACTAAGCCAGATGGATTTTGCAACTAACCAGTTTGGCAGTTACTATCTTCTGACCAGCCAGGGTGCCTGAAATGGGGCTGGGATCAGAGAGAGCCAGAACTTGGCTGAGCTTCTGCCCAGATATTTGAATCAGCTCCAGCTACACTGACTAGCAGAACCAGGGCAAGGTGGCAGCACAGGGCGACAGGCTGGAGTTGCCATGACCTGGAAGTTGCTCACCGACAAAGCAGATCCTGAGAAGATCCTGGGGTCTCTCTCCCTGGCCTAGTGTGAGCCCTGTTCCTCCCCACACAGCCCTACAGCTTTACCACTCCCTCAGCTATTTATCCAAAGGCCCTGCTCCGTATGTGCCACCTGTACATCAATCCGAAGACCTTGTGTTTCAGTAGTCTTTGGACTTCTTTGAGAATACTCTTTATTCAGAAGCTGAAACCACACTTGGACATCTGTTGGGAAGCAGGTATGTGTCCTTCGATGGCTCAATGGCCCCAGAGGCATTAAGAGGAGATTCCTTGCCCCCGCCCTCTGGCTCTTTCTGGTCTCAGCTCATTTTCCCGTCTTATCCCCCATCACTGGCTGTTTTCCTCTTCTCCCCTCTTCCGTTATTCCAGCATACTCCAGGATTTCCAGTCATCCTTACTAGGCTTATCTGCTAACTAACACCAGAAGTACATCTCCAAATACACACTCGCACTCCCTCTTTCAAAGATTTCATGACATGTACAGCTAATATAAATTTAAAATATGGGAAAATGTCCAATAGTAAGAATCATAAGAGCAAATTAAAATGTTACTTCTCATATATTCAAGTTATATATTCAAGCATATAGAAGTTCTCATATATGCTGAGAGCATGGTGGTGGAGATAAAGCTTTATGAATAAACATGCTTGTCCCAGTATGATTTGTGATATCAAGTAACTTATAAATATCTAACAATAGGAGGATGTTTGAATAAGTTATGGTACATCCAGGATGTAATGTTTCATAGCCATCAAAAATTATATATGTTTTTTTATTTTATTTTTTTATTTTTTTAAAGATTTTATTTATTTGACAGAGATAGAGAGAGGGAGAGCACAAGCAGGTGGAGTGGCAGGCAGAGGGAGAGGGAGAAGCAGGCTCCCCGCTGAGGAAGGAGCCCGATGTGGGACTTGATCCCAGGACCCTGGGATCATGACCTGAGCCAAAGGCAGCCGCTTAACCGACTGAGCCACCCAGGCGCCCCTATATATGTTTTTCTAAAGATTTATTTATTTGTGAGAGAGAGAGCGCACGAGCACAAGTGGGAAGGGCAGAGGGAGAGGCAAAGAAAGAATCCCAAGCAGACTCCTCACAGAGTGGGGAGCCCACCATGGGGCTCGATCTCATGACCCTGAGATCATGACCCAAACCGAAAACCAAGGGTCAGACACTCAACCGACTGCACTACCCAAAATTCTGTTTGTAAAGAATTTCAACATTGGGAATTCATAGAATATAGTATTAGTTGGAAAAAAGATGAAACTATATAGTATGATCTCAATTATGTCTTGATGTATAAAAACACATTACAGAGGACATTGATATATTAATCCTGGAATAAAATATGCCTAAATGTTTCCATTTCACTTGTATACTTTTTGAAATGATCATTCTGACAAACAAAAAATAGATAATATTTAAATTTAAAAAAAAGAATTTGTAGATTCACATTTGGGCACAACTATGCATCCTTCCCATTGTTTTGAAACGTTAATCAGTTACTTAACTTAATCCTAAATCTTACCTCAGGCTAATGTGGTATAATCTTTTATTGTAGATGCATATTTCCCAGCTCTCCCAGTCTTCCTTCAAAGAATCTAGCATCCTGTTTTCCTAATCTGCTAGCAAATTTAATCTCTGGAGGAATGAGACAATTTCTAGACTAAACCTTACAAACATGATCTAGATTATAGTGTCTGAACTTCTGCCAAGTAGAATCCAATAGTCAGGGTTCTCCAAAGAAACAAATAATAGGATATTTATAGGTATATATGAAAAGAGATCCATTATCAGGGATTGGCTTACATGGTTATGGAGGCTGAGAAGTCCCACAGTCTGCCATCTGCAAGCTGGAGGCCCGGGAAAGTGCGCTGGTGGTGTAGTTCCAATCCAAAATCCAAAGGCCTGAGAACCAGGAGCACCTGTGTCTGAGGGCAATAGAACATGGATGTCTCAGTTCAAGCAGAGAAAGCAAGTTTGCCCTTCCTTTGCTTTTTTGTTCCATTCAGGCCCTCAGTAGATTGGTTGCTACCTCCCGCACACACACACACTAGTGAGGGCCACCTCCTACTCAGTCTCCGTATTCAAATTATAATCTCTTCTGGGAACACCCTCATAGACACACCCAGAAATGTTTTGTCAGCTCTCTGGGTGTCCTTTAGCTCAGTCAAGTTGACACATGAAATTAATGTGTCTCAATTAACAATGAGAAAGGGGGAAGCCCCCAAATGCAGCTGTATTTTTAAAATGAACACTCTTTTTTTCTAACCCAAAGAGTTTCATACTTACTAGTTTCTTCCTCCCTTTCCCTTCCACTCAACAGTTGGAGTGCAATATAAAATTTGCAGTTATGTCAATACTCAGAATTCAACACTGACCCACTTTCTTGCATTGCAATTCAAATTCTAAGCTTACCAGATAAGATGCTTCTAAAACAAACTTCTTAGGTAAAATTTCTAGAATTATATTTTTTTACAGACCCAAAACACAAGCGTTAATTAACAACAAAAAGTATCACACGCACATGGTAAAACAAAAGGGAAAAAAACAGCAAGTTATCAAGTGAAAAGTGAAGAGTCTCCCCTTTGTCATTCCCATTCCTAGTCTCTGGGTTTTTTTTGTGTGCAACCAGAAATGTCCATATGTTTTAACACACGAATGTCAGGCATGATTCAGAGGGATTCAGTCTACCCTTCATCCAGTTTCCCCAATGGTAACATCCTGTGCAGCTACAGCCCAATGACACAACCAGGAAATTGACATTGATGCTCTCCATCAAGCCCTATTCAAATTCCACCACTTCTTCATGCACTCATTTGTGTGTCCGGTTTTAGTTCTGTATAATTTTACTATGTGTGTGACCACCATCACAGTCAAGATGCAAAATATTCCTAGCATAAGAGATCCTTATGTTCCTATTTCATAGCTTGGCCACCTTCTGTCCTCCCCACTTCCCTAAACCCTGGCAATGACTGATGAGTTCTTCATATAGTTTTCTCATTTCAAGAGTGCTATATTAATGGCATCAGATTGGCTTATTTGACTCAGCAAATTCCCTTGAGATCCTTGCAAGGTACTGTGTGTCTCAGTGGCTTGTCCTTTTTATTGCTGAGTAGTAGTCCATGGTATGGATGTGCCAGAGTTTAACCTGTTGAAGGACATTTAGGTTGTTTCCAGTTTGGGGCTATTATAAATAAACCTGCTATGAATATTCTTGTACAGGTTTTTGTGTGCACACAGATTTTCATTTTGGGGGGTAAATGTCCAGGAATACAATTGCTGGGTCATATAGTAAGTGCATGTTTAGTTGTACAAGGAACTGCTACATTTTTCCTAAGTGGCCAAACCATCTTAACCTTCCCACCAGAAATGCATGAGTGATCCAGTTTCTCTGCATCCTCACCAGCATTTGGTGTTATTACTCTTTTTTAATTTTAGCCATTCTGATAGGTGTGTAAGTGCTCTCTCGTTGTGATTTTAATTTGCATTTTCCTCAGGACTAATGAACATCTTTTTGTGTGCTTCTTTGCCATCTGTACATCCTCTTCAGTGAAATATCTGTTCACACCTTTTGTCCATTTCCTAACTGGATTGTTTTTGAAATGTCCATATTGTCCTTAATAGTTTGTTTATAAGTAGGCTCCACACCCAGTGTGGAGCCCAACGCAGAGCTCAAATTCACGACCCTGAGATCAAGACTTGAGCCATGATCAAGAGTCAGATGCTTAACCAACTGAGCCACCCAGGCACCCCTTTTTAATTTTTTTAAAGTAGGCTCCACGCCCAATGTGGGGCCCAAACCCAACGACCCTGAGATCAAGAAACATATGCTCTACTGACTGAGTCAGCCAGGCACCCCTTTAACAGCATATTTTAAAAGAATGTACAAACTGTAAGAACACATTTTGAGACAACGGGGGGAAAATAACATGGACTGGATATTAGGTGATACTAAGGATTTAATATTAATTTCATTAAGCATGATAATGGCAGGGTGGCTGGGCACAGATAAGTTCTCATCAGTCAGAACTGCATTCTGAAACATTTAGGATAGAAGTGACATGATGCCTTTAAAAAGTAGGGGAGATGGAAAGAGTAGATGAAACGTAATTGTTGAAGCTGAGTGATGGGTACACAGAGAGTTCATTATACTATCCTTTCCTCTTTCTTTTATGTGTGTTGGGATATCTCCATAATAAAATTGTCTTGAAAATGTACTGAGGGTGCACCTGGCTGGCTCAGTCAGTACAGCATACAGCTCTTGATCTCAGGGTCCTGAGTGTGAGCCCCGCGCTGGGCATAGAGTTTACTTAAAAAAAAAAAAAAAAAAAAGGAAAAGGAAAAGGAAATGTACTGAGATTTCAATTCTGTGATGTTACACATTCTCACCATGTCCCCACAATACTGTGCACACAAGGTCAGCCTCAGCCTCATGGACTTGCAACCTGTGCACTCACACAGGCCCTCATGACTGGTTTGATGCTCTGCCTGGTCTTGAAATTCTTAATTTCAATTGAGGGGCCCTGCATTTTCATTTTGCACCAGACCTCGCAAATTATGTACCATAGCTGCTCCTGTAAGCACATAATACATGCTGAGTAAATGCTTATCAAATAAATGGACCAAGAGCAGAATGTGAGAGAGAGAAGGGAAAAAGAGATGGGGATGGCAAAGGAGAAGGAGATAACTAGGTCAAAGGGGAGATGCAGGAAGTCTCAAAGTAGAAAAGCTAAATGGGGATTGCAGGAAGGGATGCTGCTGGGGAGGTGTGCAGAGAAAGTAGGAGTCCAGCTGGAAGACAAACCTGGGGCTCACTATTCATCATTCTCCTCAGAGGAATCACGGTCCCTTTATTTGACTACGATTCCCAGGTATAAGCAAAAGTGAAAGCAGAAATAAGTAGCCACTTGGACCCCAGGGAAAGAGGGGATTGGTGGCTAGGATGCCAACTGGACCACTGTTCCTCACTCATTCCATGACCTTAATCCCGGAGAGTTCCTTCAATGTCTTCACAGGGGACTGGGGAAAACGGAAACCCTTGGCTTGGATCAGACCAACTCCCTCTTCTGCCAAGCACATGTTCAAGGGTATGACTGGCTCTAGCTGATGCCAGACCAAAAAAGATTAGAAAAGGTGGGGAGGCAATTGAGGGAGGATCAAGGGATCAAGAGATCATGAATCATTAAATCAGCAAATCCTCACTAATTACCAATCAATGATATAAGTATTTATTATCTACCCCATGCATAATGATGAGACGGATGTAGAAGGAGTGTAAACAAACCCCATCCATATCCATGATGCATTCCAGTCCCCACCCTTGTCAGCGCGGGGGAGCCCAGCAGCACTTTGTTCCTTGTCACTTTGTACCCTGTCTTACAAGTAGTTATGTACACATCTTTCCTCTTACTAACAGTCAGCTCTTTAAGAGTGAGATTCCTATTAGATCTACTGAATACACCTTGGAGCATCCTGTGTAGCAAGTGAACAGTAAAAATTTATTGAATCCAAGTCATAATTCACTGTTGATCAGGGTGTGGGCAAACAGATATTCCTGCAATGTGAGCAGGAGAGTGAATTTTTATAAATCCTTTGAGAGCAAATGGCAATCTCTACAAAAACTTCACTTTCGGGCGCCTGGGTGGCTCAGTTGTTAAGCGTCTGCCTTCGGCTCAGGTCATGATCCCAGGGTCCTGGGATCGAGTCCCACATCGGGCTCCCTGCTCTGCGGGAAGCCTGCTTCTCCCTCTCCCACTCCCCCTGCTTGTGTTCCTGCTCTCGCTATGTCTCTCTCTGTCAAGAAAATAAATAAAATCTTTAAAAAAAAAAAAAACAAAAAAAACTTCACTTTCAGGAATTTTTCTGATTTATGCATATGAATAAAAACATGTATAGAAATGTAGGAATTGCAAAATCATGGAAACAAACGAAATGGTTATTAGTTGGATAACCAAATGATTATCAGTGGTTATCATTAAATAAATTAATTGTTGTCCATAAAATAGAAACCATTTTCAAGAGTATAATAGATGGAAAGAAACCAAAACAATAGTTGCCTATGGGGTTGCCAGGGAGGGGGCATGAGGGAACTCTCTGGATGATAGTAATGCTTCGTATCTTGATTGGAGTTTGAGTTACACAAGTGTAAGTCTTTATCAAAACTTATGGAGTGGTCCACTGAAAATCCGTGCATTTCACTGTAGACAAATTTTATTTTAAAAGAGAAAAAGTTAACTAATATTTAACTCTAGTTACTTTCATGCATGCAGAAAGATGAAATAGCTTACAGAAGGTCACACAGCAAGTAAGTAGTAGGAAGATTTGAAACCTGGTCTTCACATCTCTAAAAATATATGCTTACCCACAAGCACTCTGTTTTCTCTTATTTAGGGACATACTCATGTGGGACTCCTCTGCCGCTATCTGCAGACATCTCATAAACACAATGCTTTTTTTGTCGCTGGGCAACAACCACACTCAACTTCTCAAATTCGAAAATCACTTTTTGTGGCTTGGTGCTGAATAGCTGAGCTGGAGGGACAGCCTAAACCTCATATTCACTCGGTGCATTCCCATTGAGCTTTGTGCAGTATTACAACTAGCTGATGAGAGTGAGAATGTGTATTTATTCTTACGTACTTGAGAATTCATCATTTATGGGAAGCATTTCCATCCCAGAAATATCAATGATGCTGATATACTTCATATTAAATCATTTATCCACCTTCCCTACACATTTGAAAGAGCTGTGGGTAAGGCAACAAACAAAGAGAAACACTCAACTGAGTTAAAAGGGCAAGATTCTGAGTTTGATTCTAACTAAACAAATCATGTACTTTCTCTGAGCTGGTTTCCTCCTCTGTAACATGAAAATGATAATCAGACTTAGCCACACAATTGTCAAGGATCAAAGGAGATTGGGCCAATTTGTTTCTACACACACACAAACATACACACATATTCTTACCTACATTCTTTTTTTAAAAAGTCACCTGCACATTGGGCTTAGTCTAGAGCTATTCAAGTAAAAGTCTTACCTTTTGTAATCAGTCTTAATTAGCTCATAAAAGATAAACATCCTGATACAGGGCCTGCAATCCTAATTTCCCATTCTTGCCTTACATATTGATAACTTTATTTAATCTTCTGATAATCTCTTTTGCTGCCTTTGCTCTCTGATGGTCAGCCTTTTAAGACGCCAAACAGTGGGGAAATAACATCTAACCACTCCTCCAGGAGAGACCCCAGAGTTATGATTTTAGAATGTCATAGGTGTTTTATTAAATTATCATTATTAAATCAGCCAAAAAGAGTGTTTAGAGTCAGATGACATAGTGTTAGGAGCCAGGTTTCTTGACTGGGACTACAGGTTCAAATCTCGGCCCCACCCTTGATTAGCTATACATTTTCCTCAAGTTTCTGATCTCACCTATAAAATGAACATAATAATAGCAACTACCTCTTATTACATTATATTTTAAATTACTTAATTTGTATAAAGCATTTAGCACAGTGAGCAGTACACAAAACACTCCATACATGTTGGCTACAAGTATAAAGCAGACTCAGATTCAGAAACACAAAATCACAAGAATATGGAGGTGTAGAGAAGTGCACGGTGGTAGACATCAACTACCCTTCACGGGAAGTCTGTCGATTATCTCTGCTTCCCTCCCCCCAACCTCCCACGTCCCTCCCTTCACTATCCCCTCCCAAAATGAGGTGGGCATAGTGGGCCCGCCTAGGGCAGTAATCCGACCCCTAACATGGTGGTTTGTAGAGGCAGGCAAGTAGGAAGCAGAATGACCAATAGTATCTTTAGCATCTATATTTTGCTAAGGATACTAGGTTGATGAAAAAAGGAAAGTAAAACCTTGGGGAAGAAGTTTGGCCATATGTATTCAAGGCAACAAAATCTTTCTTTCACATTGCTTGTCTTGATGACATTTCTTGAAATTTAATGGGAGGAAATAATCCAAAAAGAAGGTAAAACTACACATAAGAAGAGGTTCATTGTAGCATCATTTTTTAAAAGGCTTTATGGAAGCATAATTCACCGTTATAAAGTGTAAAATTCAGTGGGTCTTTTATAGCATATTCAGAGTTGTGCAAGCATCACTACTATTTTTTTTTTAAGATTTATTTATTTTGGGGGTGGGCAGAGAGAGGGAGAAAGAGAATCCCAAGCAGGCTACACACAGAGCCCCACAAGGGGCTCCATCCCATAACCCCAAGATCATGACCTGAGCTGAAACAAGAATCGGATGCTTCACTGATTGAACTACCCAGATGCCCTGCATCACTACTAATTTTTAAACGTTTTCATTACCCCTAAAAGAAATCCATTAGCAGTTACTCCCCATTTCTTCCCTCTCTCCAGCCCCTGGCAACCACTCATCTACTTTCTGTCTCTTGAAACATTTGATGACAAAAAAAAAAAAAAATTGAATAAAATAAACTCAATGCTACCAAGTAACATAACATAAAGGTATGTTAAATTATGGTACATCCATTCAATAAAACATCATGTGGCTGTTAAAAATTACCACAACAAAGACTGTATCGAAAGATCAATTATATATGATACAATGTTTAAATTTTTTTAAAAATACAAAATGGTGAATACTCTGATTTCAACCAGAGATCACTTCAACCAGTGTGTGAACAGACTAGAAGAAATGTGTAGAAATTTTAAATGGCCATGTTAGGATAAGGAGATTGTGGATGATTTTTTTTTCTTTATGACCCTTAAATATTTTGCAAGATTTTAGTGGAATTTTTAGGGGCGCCTGGGTGGCTCAGTGGGTTAAGCAGCCAACTCTTGATTTCAGGTCAGGTCACGATCTCAGAGTCTTAGGATTAAGCACCTGCATCGGGCTCCATGCTTAGCGGGGAGTCTGCTTAAAGATTCTCTCTCCCTCTGCCCCCCCCTCAAATAAAGAGTAACAGTATAAAAATGGAATTTTTAGAAAATCTATTTAAAATTATTGTGATAGAGAATATATTAAAGGCACAGCCAGCCAGCAGTCCAACCTTCCTGACTTGGAACTGGTTCTTAACTAGCAAGTCTCTCTAGTGTAGGCTCCTTCTGGCAACCAAGAGCCTTATGCTACAAAGATCTCATTCTCCAGAGGCGCCTGAGTGGCTCAGTTGTTAAGCGTCAGCCGAGCAGGGAGCCCGACGTGGGGCTCGATCCCAGGACCCTGAGATCAAGGGTTGCCTGCTCTATCAGCTGAACCAGCCAGGTGCCCCAGATGCGAATCCTTCTGATCCCAGTCATACTTTCCTTATATGCGATGAACAGTATGGAAATTCATGTAAACAAAACAACCAGCTCTCCCCCTACTCTTCATTCCCACTTCGTATAGAGACACAGCTCATTTGGACTACCATAGCCTTCCTGTTACATCTCCTCCCTCTCCTCTATCTGGTGAGAGAATCATCATTGACATTCCACCACTATACACACCTGCATTCCACTCCAGGCACCCTCATCCTTCTCTCCCTCCCTCCCTTCCTCTCTCCTCTCCCACTCTGTCTCTCTCACACATACACACACACTCCACACATCCTCTGATGCAGCAGCCCTGGCTGTGCCCCACGACTGTCCTTGGGATTAGATTTGTGCCCCATTATCTCCTACTCCCCTTGGTTTGTTCAATGGTAACACTCTGAAGGCCTGGAACCCAGCCTTGTAGCCTTCTCTGTGTCTCAAGAATAAAGTATGCCTCCATCCTCTACACCTCCCAACACCTGCGTCACCTAGACTTATTACCAGGATTCCCCTTAAAAGAGTGGTCATAGGGGCACCTGGGTGGCTCGGTTGGTTAAGCATCTGCCCTCGGCTCAGGTCATGATCCAGGGTCTTGGGATCGAACCCCACATCAGGCTATTTGCTCAGTGGGGAATCTGCTTCTCCCTCTCCCTAAGTCTGCTGCTCCCCCTGCTTGTGCTCTCTGTCAAATAAATAAATAAAATCTTAAAAAAAAAAAAAAAAAAAAAAAAGAATGGTCACAGGGGCCCCTGGGTGGCTCAGTCAAGTGTCTGCCTTTGGCTCTGGTCATGATCCCAGGGTTCTGGGATCAAGCCCCAATGGGGCTCCCTGCTCAGTAGGGAGCCTGCTTTTCCTGCCCCTCCCCCCTGCTCATGCTCTCTCTCTCTCAAATAAATAAATAAAAACTTAAAAAAAAAAGAAAAATAAGAGCGGGTCCTGGATCTGCAGTGTGTGGTGAGGCCAGGCAAGATGGTAGCCTTCTAATGAGAGCATTCAGCTATGTTTAGTGAGCATCTACCTTGTGTCAGGAACCATGTCAATTGAAGGGATTCAGAATTTATTGAAACTTATCACTCACTTTGAAAAGCTCACGGTGGAAGAAAGGTATATAAACAGAAAATTACTATAGAAACACCTAAAGGCTTGAACAGGGGTAGGAAGAAATGCTGTGGATACACTGTGGAGACAGACTCCATAGTAAGCATCACCTTGGACGTGACTTTTGAAGAATAAGAGTTAACTGGGCCAAGAACCATAACAAAAACGTCTTACAGGTCTGCAGAAAACAAGTTCAAAGAAATGGTACTTTGGCAGCTGAAGCACGACCCGCCATTCCATGCCACAGCAAATCATGCAAAGCACCATGTGATCTAGAGATTAAATAAACCGTGGCCTCTGCTCCAAGCATAAAATTTACCTAAACAGAAGACAAACTACTCGGAAAACAGTGCGCATTGAGAAGAGAAGAGGAAACTGAATATAACTCTGGTCCTAAGTACAAAGATCATTGGGGTGGGGCGGGGACGCAGGAGCACTCTCATTAAGGCACTGTAGGGGGTGGGTGGTGTAAAAACCAAAAAAAATCAAGGTGGGGCAATAGCACCACTCCGTAAGCAGAAAGGGGAGGAGGAAGCCTGCGCAGGAGCGGAGGGATTGGAACAGAAAAGTGGGTGGAGCCATTGGGCTCCACCCGCCCCCCTCCCGCTCCCCTACAACCTACTTTCTGCGGAGTCGGTCCAGACAGGTGAGAGAGGAATTCCTGACACCGGTGAGAAGGGTAGGAGGGCCATGGGATTGGGGTTAGGGTTCAAGCAGGGGGTCTGGCCCCTACCTAGAGTCTGTGGCTTCTTGCTATGCAGAGTGCAGGGAACTCCTAATGGGTTGGTTTTGGGGTGCTGCTGCCTAGGCGTGGCAGCTGTGTTGGAGAGGGAAAAGAAGGCTTCCCCCCACCAGCTTCCTAGCCCTTGCGGTAACTACAGACAGGAAACTTGAAATCTGAGCTTACTGAGTTAAGGCCGGTAAAGGATGGGATACCCTGGCAGATAGGGAGAGATCAGGAGTTATCTGGGCCCCTGTCCATTGCCCTAGGCCTTGTAAGATTCTCACATAGTTGTGTCCCTTTGTTGCATCCATGTGCACTTTCTTCCCCCAACCAGAGCATGGGCTGAGTGGAGGAAATGGAAAGATGGGGTCAGACAGGGTAAGTGGTGTTCCTCCCCAGCTTCCCTCCTCAACAGGGTCTAACTGGGGAGACGGGGGCAGGTAGGGTGGAGGTCCAATGCAGAGCAATTATAGAGAAAAGCCAGAGCCTGCCTCATCACCTGGATTCCACAGATGCTGGTGAGCACGGAGGCCCCAGGCAGGGCCAGCCAAGACTGAGTCTTGGATGGTGTAGAAAGATAGAGCTGGGAGACTGCAGAGAAGAAGGAAGAAGGATGGAAGGCAGGGCCATAACACAGTAAGTCGCATGAAGGCTCCCGGACTTTTATTTCCTGGCTACTCCACACATACTGATATCCTGGGACAGCACTGTGATCATAGAGAAAATTACAAAGCTGAATGGAACCCTGAAGATCATATATTTGAGCCATTTGATTTGAGATTGAAGAACCTAAAACCTAAAGGTGTCTAATATGGCTACTTTGGAATCTGACCCAGACGGGACGCCAACTGCTGGTTTAGACACACCTGTGTGTCTTTTTGCAGGAGCCTGGGGAGGGGCCATGGTGCCAACCCAGTTGTGGGGGAGACTGGAGAAGCCGCTTCTCTTCCTGTGCTGCACCTCCTTCCTCCTGGGGCTGGCTTTACTGAGCGTACCGCCGGACATCACCCCTGTTGCTTATTTCTTTCTCGCCTTGGGTGGCTTCTTTTTGTTTGTCTGCCTCCTGGCCTGTGTTCTGGAATGGGGGTTGCGATCAATGCAGACGGAGAGCCCAGGGGCCTCAGGCAATGCACGGTGAGTCAAGGGGTGGACAGAATTCTAGGAATATACGATGGACCTTTTGCCCTGTGTCCCTCTAGTCTCTCAGACATACAGCTCTGCTTTCCTGTTACTGGTATCTTTGAGGTGGTGGGTGGGGTCAGGTGTGGGTGGGTCTTTTGCCAATAGATGACAGTAAAGGGAAAAAGGACTCCTTTCAGGAGGCCACCAGTGACTTTATTTCTTCTCCCTCAGTGACAATGAAGCCTTTGAGGTGCCAACCTACGAAGAGGCTGTGGTGTTGGAATCACAATGCCGCCCCCAGCTGTTGGATCAGCCACCCCCCTACAGCAGTGTTGTAATCCCCCCAGAACTTGAGGAAGGACAGCCTAGCAATCCAGACGGCCCCGATAGAGCCCGACTAGAAAGGCGAGTAGTGGGCTCAGAGGGGTCTATGACCCCACAAAACTCCGGAAGAGATCCAGTCAGCCTTCGGCTTCGGGGATCCCGGGTCATGTCTACTGCTCCTGATCTGCAGAGCTTGAGGGTGCCCCCCAAATTGGAGCCTCTTACTCCACCCCCTGCCTATGATGTCAGCTTTGGTCAACCTGATGATGATGTTTTCTTTGAAAACAACTGGACGCCCCCGTAAAAGACTTTCCCACGATCTATCATCTCTGCACCAGACCCATTCATGCATTTGACCAACATTTCCCAGTGCCTGCTGCGTCAGGAACTGTGTTTCTGCATGGGGAACTGAACACAGAGGGGAGTCAGGCTATGGTAAGCCTCTTCCAGCTGAGATGTATGTGGCACAATTTGAGTCTTCAGGTGACATTCAGTGACCTACCCCATATCCGGTATTTCCAGAGTTAGATGGAGGGTGAGAGGAGTGATCCAGAGAATCTGGAGAAGGAAGAAAAGAAACATCTGAGTGACAGCTATGTTGTTTCTGTTCTGGGTGTTTCTGTCTACCGGCTCAATTAGGCTTCCCAGCCATGTGAGATGTTACTACCCTCATTTGAAAAATGAGGATTCCAAGGGACAGTGAAGTCTGAGAATTTGCACAGGGGCACACTCCTAGTAAACAGCATAAAAATGATTTTAACTGTACTCTTCTGATCCCAAGTCCTATTGTATTTTCAATTACAAGGTCATCCACAAAATCTCTCAATCTCTATCTTGGACAACTGCTGGACAGAGGTGGGAGACTTCCTATAGGCAGAATGGTGGAATAGTTGTGTCTGCAGACAGTGTGGGCTGAGTGTGACCAAGAGTGTGCCCAGCCTCCTGGATAAGCAAAACTAATCAAAGCTGCGACAGCCCGTGCTCCAGGTAGGGAGCAGTTTCTGCCCAGGGGCTGAAGAGCAGTCTCCAGTGCTTCCTAGCGGGAAGCAACGGAGTAAACTGCCCCAGGGGGAGGGGCTTCCGATTTTGAGATGGGTGGATGAGGGCCAGAAAGGATAAAACTGGAGCTTGGCGAGGGGTGGCGGAGTATCTAAGGCTCCCTCTTGAATCACCTGTGAAGCGCTGGAGCCACTCGCACGGTGTCTAACCGTTAAGCCTCACCCCTGCGCTCTGACCACAGGGTTTTACCCCAGTCCCCCGGTCCAGCTTCCTCGGATCCCACCAGAACACCAGATTTTCTGGAATCGTGCTGTGGCTGCGATGCAGGTTTTAGCCACTGGGAGCGGCCCAACCATCGACGACCCACCCTCCTCAGGGGTGTGCTCCCCACGTAGGCATTCATCCACTGTGCGGTATCTGTCTAACGCCTTCCAGTGCTCTCCCATCTCCTCCTTACCCTGGCCCCAACAGTTCAATAAAGTCAAAAGTCCGGCCAAACCGGTCTCCGTGGAGTGCTTCCAATAGGCGGGTGAGGCAGGGTGGGAGGCGCCGGAGAGCGAGCCGTGATTTCCGCGGGAACCGACGACCAATCGGATTCCCGCGTAGGACGGAGCGGCTCCACGCTTCCCCCCGCCCCTTCCCTTTCCGCCAAGCGCGCTCTCTCACCCCATTGGACGGCACATCCAGCGCAAGGGCTCTGTGCCTGCGCGCGCACCGGCGACGGCAGGGACGGGGGCAGGCCTCGCGTAGGGGTGGAGCTAGGAGGAGTAGCGCGCAGGCGCGTCGTGCGCTGGCTGACGGGGTAGGGATGCAGAGGGCGGGAGGGCTTTCGGTTTGTTTGGATTGTGGGCGGTTCGTGCACAGCCCGGGAAAAGCGGTAAATGGCGGCGCCGAGCGCGGACTCTCGGCCTGCCCTGCAGCGAAAGGCGCTAATGGCCGCTGACAGCGGGCGCAGGTGAGTGAGGGGGGGTCGCAGAGGTCCTTCGTGAGGCCCAGGGAGGGGAGTGCGGGTCATGGCCCTGGCGTCCCCAGCCCTCGGAGTCCCTGGAAGCAGCCGTGACCGCCCTTGCTGCCAAGGGTGGGAGGCCGGGGTGAGTCCCCGAGGGGCGCGCGAGCGGCGGCCTCCTGTCGGCCTTGTTCCTCGTGAGCCGACCGCCCCAGCCTGCTTTGTCCAACCCAAGGGGGCTGTGCACAGAAGGAGCTCTCCAGTCCTGCCAGATCTCGGCTTCTCAAGGTTCTCCATCCTTTCTTTCCCCTTATTCTTTTCTGAGGAACTTTACTCTGTCCCCTTAATAAAACGGACGAGACTTGCAAACCCCGAGATACTGCCTGATGGGCATTTGACTTGGATTGGCTGTATCATGACACGTATTGCTTTGGGTGTAATGATCAGGTTTTCAAAGCAGTCGACACAGGCTTTGGGGTTTGAGTACTTGAAAGGACAAGGTGGTTCCGAGACTCCGAGTGTGTCTCCGCCTCTGCCCCAGTTATATGATTTCATGGCAAGCATTACCCTGGGTAACATTTTAATGCCTCGTGGTCTAGATCCAGAAGGTCAATTTAGGACTTTGGAGCCAGAACCTGCAGAAAGACAGAATCAAGACTTAAGAATTCCCTTTGTGTCCTTTTCTCCTGTCCTTCCTCCCCTTCCAGCTGGTCCTGAAGTTCTAGGTGATCATTGTTACTTTGGGAAAAGTTCATACTTGAGATTTTCACCCTAAAGTGGAATACAGGAAGGAGCAGGTGTGGAGAATGGATAATGCTTCAGATGAAACCTAATGAGTTACTGACTGAAAATTTAAGTCTAGAACTTGAAAGAGTCAAGAACCAGGAGTGAATTAGTGAATCATGTGTATGGATGAGATTGAATAGGGAGAGGCTCTTTGAGGGGGCTGCCTAATGGAATGTCATCGTTTAAGGGCAGGTTAAAGATCTTGTAAAGGAACAGGAACATTGTAGGTGGAGAGAGGAACTGGAGAGAATAGTAGGGAAACCAAGGGAGGAGAAAGTTTTAAGGAGAAAACGCTACTGGTAAGTTAAGAGAAGAAACTTGAGTAAACCTGCCCCACCAATGATATGTATCCAGCATTCAGCTGTGATGTCTTGCAGTTGGTCTAATAACATTTTTACCAGTTTCATATATGCCATCATTGTTACTGCTTTGGTGTTTTCTAAGGTGATTCTTAAATGGGTTTTTTTATTTCTCTAGTTGTATTGTAGCAGGTTTCCACTGAAAGTTTGGGGTCACAGGAGTATTTCTTTTTCTTTTTTTTTTTTTTAAGATTTTTATTTATTTATTTGGCAGAGAGGGACACAGCGAGAGAGGGAACACAAGCAGGGGAAGTGGGAGAGGGAGAAGCAGGCTTCCCGCCGAGCAGGGAGCCCGATGCGGGGCTCGATCCCAGGACCCCGGGATCATGACCTGAGCTGAAGGCAGACGCTTAATGACTGAGCCATCCAGGAGCCCCAATAGTTTTTAAGTTATAAACTGAAGCTGTTACCTCATCCCTTTCTCACTGCCATCAGGCCCTTATTGTTGTCATGTTTTTGGAAACTGACTAAGCAAGCTGGGGGGCTCTGCATTTATATAAACTAGGGACAGAGATGATATTTGCTGGAAATGGGATTTTTAAAATTCATAAACAGAAGCTGATCTCTTTGCAAACCAATAACAAAACCAAAGAATCCTTGAAATAAAGACATCCCTAATAAATTACCAAAATAATTTAGCCTTTATGCTTTAACTCTTTCAGGTGATCTCAAGTTATGTTGACTGTGTTTGTCATTTATCTACTCTGACTTTCTGTCATACTTGCTACTTACTCAGTTCTTAATTCCTACAGGATTCTGATTATTTCTAGTGTCATTTTGTCACAGGAACTAAAGTTTCAAAGACCACAGGTATAATTGATAGAAGTGGGCTAGAGAGTAATGTGTGTGTGTCGGCCTGTCTCAATTATTTCCTATTAAAGCCAGCCATTCGGTTGAGCTTTTGCCATTGTATCAAATTATTTTCTTCCTCACCCAGGATCATCTTAACTCATATTATTTTTAGCAGCCTAGATAAATAATGTGAAAGGTTTTCTGGAATATCTCTTGATTGAAATTGGTCTGTCAGACAGAGGAGTATTCCTTCTTTTGTGTCTATGATTTTTGTCAAGGTAGGTATTTCCTTCCCCTAGACAGACTATTCATCTCCGAAGATGGTCTCAGTGGAACATGCTCTATAAAAAATTATACATTATTTCCTTATGATTAGTGTGTTACTGCTTAATACTACTTTGATTTTAACCAGCTATGCCTAATATTGGTTATTGTAAGTCCCATTCTTTTTGTTCTTCCTACCCACACCTCTTCCACTCCACTCTTCTGTGCCAAATCTTGTACTTGACAGCTTTTCCCTCTGCCTTTTTTCTGTAGGATATTGGGAGTTTGTGGCATGCATCCTGACCATCAGGAAGCACTGAAAAAGAACCGAGTGGTGCTAGCCAAACAACTGTTGATGAGTGAACTGTTAGAGCACCTCCTGGAGAAGGACATCATCACCTTGGAAATGAGAGAGCACATTCAGGTATTGGGAAGCAAAAGAGAAACGCCAAGTCAGTACATTGGTCATAGGAGTAGGAACAGAGCATGATGAAGTGTGGCAAGGATGTAGAACCTTACTAAGGAAATGAAAATGCCCTTCTACCCTAAAGCCCTTAACAGAAAAGATATATAATTTAAGAATAATAGGAAAGACTTCCCCCATACATATATTTTTCCTGTAAAAGGATTCTTGAGAATACTAGGAAGGTCATCTGGTGAAATAGAATTATAGCTGAATAAGTAAATATGATTTCATGTTGTATTCTTTTATCTTAGGCCAAAGTGGGCAGTTTCAGCCAAAATGTGGAACTTCTCAACTTGCTGCCCAAGAGGGGTCCCCAGGCTTTTGATGCCTTCTGTGTGGCCCTGAGGGAGACCAAGCAGGGTCACCTGGAGGATCTGTTGCTCACAACCCTCTCTGGTCTTCAGCATGCACTCCCACCGGTATGGAGCCCTAGACATGTGTGTTGAGAAGGGTTAGTTTGGTGGGAAAGGAATTTTTGAGACAGGGTGGGGGAGACTAGATTATGGTTTTGTTCACACTGGACCATCTCCCTAAGGCCTGGCATGGTGGGTCCTGATTTCTTACAGTTGAGCTGTGACTACGACTTGAGTCTCCCCTTCCCGATGTGTGAGTCCTGTCCCCCTCGCAAGCAGCTCCGCCTGTCTCCAGGTGAGAATCAGTGGGATAACACATCGCACAGATTGACTTTTTCTTGACTGGTATCTGACTTTGCCCTAGCACGATACCTGTTTTCATTCATACTGGGAACAGTCTCCTTGGTGAATTTGTTAGGGACTAGCAGGAGAGTTTAGATGGGGTATTGGTTGGGCCTGCTTTCCCTCCGTCACAGATGATTTTTTTATGGCAGTTAGTCCTTAGAGCAACTGGTACAGGTAGGAGATTCCTCCACATGACTGGCCTGGCTCTCCTTAAAGCTGTTCTGTTAGGATGAGAAGAGACTACATTATAGGCTACTAGCCTACTGACTGAGTAGCCTAGTGATCAGAACAAGGCTTTTATCAGATATCCCATTCAGTCATTCAGTGGGTTAAGCACTACTGTGTGTGGGCTAAGTGCAGAGGATCCAGTGGTGAGCAAAAGCAGACAGGGTCTCTGGCCTCATGGATCTTCTAATATAGGGGAGTGAGCAAGACCATTAACTCTTAAAACCCCAGTTCAACAGGGTGCCTTAGGTTATAATGAAGTACTGGGATTGACACATAGATTGTACACTAGTTTTTCGGCTCTCTATGCCATAGATACTGTGGAACACTCCCTAGACAACGGAGATGGTCCTCCCTGCCTTCAGGTGAAGCCTTGCACTCCCGAGTTTTATCAAGCGCACCACCAGCTGGTGAGTCCTACAGAATGCAAGAGGAAAAGTTGGGAAATGAGACACCCTTCCTGGGCACCTGAATTTAGTTTGCATATATATCTCCTTGTTTTGTTGGTCAGAAAGTCAGTACCGATTGGTTATCTTCTCTGGGCATTTCTCTATATTGACTTGGTGGGGTGAACAAGAATATGATGGCTTTGTTTTCTTGCAATGTCTCGTTCAGTTGGGGAAACAGTTTCTGTCCATAAGAAGCTCTAATTGGCTCCCCCTCCCCGCCAGGCCTATCGGTTGCGGTCTCGGCCTCGTGGCTTGGCACTGGTGCTGAGCAATGTGCACTTCACTGGAGAGAAAGACCTGGAGTTTCGCTCTGGAGGGGATGTGGACCACAGCACTCTGGTCACCCTCTTCAAGCTCTTGGGCTACAAAGTCCATGTTCTACTTGACCAGACTGCACAGGTACATCTAATGTGTACAGTGGAGAGCTGGGCAACACTGGGGCCAGGCACATCCTCTGCTCCTCTGCCCACTGGATAGGTTACTTTCTCCTCCTTACCTTTTTACTCATCCCGTTCTGTGTCTCACCTTGCAATCTAGTAAGAAAAAAAAAAAAAAAAGAATTAGGGCAAACCAGCTGCTTCAGTGTTAACTTCTCAGCGTCAGTGTGCTCTCCTTGAGTAATACCAGTCCCAGGTCGGGTTGTTATTCTTATATATTCAGAGACTTGATTCCCAGTCACTCAGGATGTGAGGAGACTCTGAGATTCACCCAGCCAATCAGGAAAGCTATCTATAAGCCAAAGCGACCCAGGACATTTACTTCTTGATTTGATATTGTTGCTTACAAGTCTAGTTATTGTTCAAAAGATTACTTTGGCAGATGACATTCTTGCAAATGGAAGTTTGCTAGAACTGTCCGTGGCAGCTTAATGAGTTAACATGGGGAAATTTCTTCCTCTTACCAGCTCTGTGACCACAAGAAAGATCTTAGGGGCAATTACTTCTAGACTAGATCCCTGCAAATCACAAGCATCTTCATTATCTATTATTCCCTGTTAACCCCAATTACTGAGCTATACTGCTGACTTAGTGACCTTTAGGTATTTCTGTTCTGAAATTGATAGTAGCCTATTGGTAAATAGATACTGATTCTTTTTTTTTTTTCCATTTCCATCCCTTTCCTCTTTTTTTTTTAAGTTTTAATTTTAATTCCAGTTAGTTAACATACAGTGTTAAAAAACAGTTTCATGTATACAATATAGTAATTCAACACTTCCGTATATTACTCTGTACTCATCATGAGAAGTGCACTCCTTAATCCCCATCACCTATTTCCCCCATCCCCTGGAATCATTTTGATTCCAGAATAATAGCACTTTCTTAAACTTGCCTTTGGGAATGTCAGTGGTAAAATCAAAGTTTCTAGGAAATTCACTTTGATTTGTTAAGGTAGGGAATCTGTTTTGTCTTCAGCATTATCTGTGGTCTTTATTTTTGTATCTTAGCTATCTTCTGTGAAAATGATTGTGTAAGAGCATGTGACTCTTGATCTTGGGGTTGTGAGTTCAAGCCCCACGCTGGATGGAGAGCTTACTTTAAAAATTAATTAGTTAATTTTGAGCACTTTATAATGGTGGGGGACTATGTTTTCTATACTAAAAATTTTTTTAAATGTGAATCTGAAATTCACAGGACATCAGTTAGATGAGGAGTCTTGACATCAGCAAAAATGGAAGTACTTCTCCTTATATTCTGAAGGACCAAGCAGGAGTAGACAGTGTCTTCTACAGTAGTTAAGAGAAAGAAACAGTCCCCTGGGTAGATCTGGTCAGAAGAGTAAATGGACGGTGTGAGACTTGAGCTGGCCTTGAAGGAAGCCACTAAAGCACAGAGGAGTGGTGAAGGGGTTCTAGGCAGGGAGAATAGCCGAGAGAGGGGAAATGTGTGTGTGATGTTAGGGACATTAGGGTAAACCAGTTGCCTAGGGCAAAGGAGTGCCAAAAATAAGATTGGAGATAAAGGATCAGAATGCCAAGGCCTTGAACTTCCTTGTTTTAGAAAACCATTAGTAATTTTTTTTTTTTAACAGAAAGGTGATAAATTCACAGTGATGATTCAAAGCACCATGGAAAAGAATGAAGTAAGAGACCAGTGGCAGGGAATCCAGTTTGGAGTTGATATAATGCCAATACCAGATGTTGGGAGCCTGGACAGAATAGTAGACCAAGAGGGAAAGAATATTTGTAGAAAATCCATAATGGCATGATTGTACTATTAGGTGGTTGAATGACTGCATATGGAAGATCGAAAAATACGTAAGGAATTGAGGGTCTCAGAGAAGTCAGGGCCAAAAATGTAATTTTGGGCATTACCTGTGTAGGAGAAATACTTTAAGGGATGAGATTATGGGATCTTTGAGAAGGAGAGTAGAGTAACAAGAGCAAAAGGCATAGGACTGAACCTTGGGATAGAACCCTCCCTGTGTAGCCTTGTTCTCAGCTCTGGAGATTCAGAAATGTGAGGAGGATATTGCAAAGTCAGTTTCCATCATTGGCCTATCAACTTCTCCGATACAGTTAAAACCAAGTAGTTACAATGGGTATGATAATTTGGTTCTTTGGGCATCTGCACAGAGTACTTTCTTCCCGGTAGGACTTCTCAAGAGACTCAACTCTTTAATCATGTGATTATTTGATGAGCAAAGAGAACCAAAAAAATTAAGGTCTTTTTTCCCCCCATTATACCTTTTGACTTTAGAAATAATTGCATTTAAAAATTTGAAGTGGTGCAGTCTTAGATAACCCTCTTCCCTTGACAGTGCGGACAGCACTGGTATTCTCACTGCTTACGTAGGTTTTCAGTTTTTCTCTTGGTCATCAAAGTCTTCTGTCACCGTGCCTCCCTCCTGAGGTTATTGGTCCTAGAATTACAATTTATCATATATTAGGAAATGAGATACATTTTAAAGTGGCAGATTTCCTTTTACCATGTGGTATTGATTTTTAACTTGCATCTGGGACACAGACTGCCTTGAAAATGTAAGGATGCTCTATGGGTCATCCCTGGAAAATGCAGCTAACCATAAAATTTTGCATATCATCTCAGAGGGTTTATAGTTTATTCCCTTGTGTCCCCCAACCTCCAGCCAAAAACCCAGGCAAGAGTTAAGAACCTTGCTATTTTTAGAAGTACTGTAATTTTATCAGAAATAAATCTAGAGATCCTATTTTAAGCTATGCTACTTTTGGAAAAATTTCCCCCAAATGAATAACCCCCAGTTATCAGTTAGTACTATTAAATTTGATTACTGAGTGTGTGTGTTCTTACTTTGGGCTTTGTTGTCCTGTATTTACTGACCTAAGAGTCTCACTTAAGTTCAGAATGCTCGTGAGTAGATGCCAAATATACATTTTTATTGCCTTCTTCCAGCAAAATTAACATCAACTACTCTGGATTAAAATTCTGTTAAAGGGGCGCCTGGGTGGCTCAGTTGGTTAAGCGTCTGCCTTCAGCTCAGGTCATGATCCCAGGGTCTTCAGGCTTCCCCCCATGATCCCTCAGGTCCATCAACCTTCCTGCTCAGCAGGGAGTCTGCTTTTCCTCTACCTCTGCTCCTCTGCGTCCCCCCCACCGCTCTTTCTCTCTCTCAAATAAATAAGTAAAATCTTAAAAAAAAAAAATTCTATTATGGCCAACTCCAGAAGAACATTCATACTTCTGTATTCTTTTGAGATTATATATTCTTGAACTAAATGAGTTCTGGGTATCTTTTTATTACCTTAAGATATCCAATATTATGATTGGCTTCTCTTTGCCCAGAAAGTGTACATACTTTTCAATAAAGCCAGTTTCTTCATTTCCAGTTCAGTTACAGACTTTCAAGTCTTCTATATAATTTTCTCAGTTATCTGCAAACAGAAGTATTCCAAACAAATAGACCAGTAGTTCTCAAATTTAGCGTGTCAGAATCACTTGGAGGGCTTATTAAAACATAGTTTGCTGGGACCCAAAACTTTGCATTTCTTGCAAGTTTCTAGAACCGCTGCGATGTATTACACAAGTGTGCTTTTTATTGGGAGCTGCACCTGGTAACTGTTAAGTAAAGCTCTGCTGTAACTGTCCTGCCTGGTTTGCTATCGTTACACTCATTAGAGTTCACTAAAATTCATAGTAAAATGAGCTTGTTTTCTTTCTTCTGGTCTCAAATAGGAGAGACCACTCAGATTTCTTGAGTTGTAGAGGAAGACATAGGTTTAATAGTTTGTATCAGATTATTTACTATTTTGTATAACTTTCCATTGGATGGGCCAAATGCTTAAGGTAGAGTGATACTCGTCTATGGCAACCTGGTGCACCATAGAGAAGATTCTTAAGTTGGACTACAAGACTGGCCAGTAGTAGGTTTCTTTGAAAAAATAACATTGCTACTCCTTGTTAGATAGGCACATTATCATAATGGCAGAACTTTGCAGTATGTGCCAGACATCGTTATAAATCCTTTCTCTCTAGTATTTCATTTAATCTTTATGAAATTGGAGAAGTTATCTTCTTACAAAATGAGTATTAGAGCTTTGAGGGGCCAAATAACTGGTTCCAATTTGTGAACCCAGGGGTCAAACCTAGGTCTGTCTGATACTATAGCCCAGGTATGTAACCATGGCCCTGTGCAGAATTCTCCAGACAGTGTGCTCTTCCGTGAATGGAGCATTTTATGCAGATATCATCATATCTCTGGCAACTTAAAATCTCAGACCAAAAACAGCATGAAAGTACTATTATTCTTTATTATGATTCCAGTAGCGCTTTGTCAGAACGGTTTATTTCCTTATGGCTGGAAAGGTATTTTACTCATTCATAGCTCAGTTGGTGGTCCCCTTTGTGCCATTTATATGCTCTAAAAAAAAAGGATCGGGTTGATGATTGGGGAGTGGATAAAGTTAACTAGCTCATAAACTAGCTTTATTAGTAACTTGTTTAGTCCAGGTGTTCTTAACATAGTGAGTCTGGATTTTGTGAAATTATATTCACAATTCTGTGTCTGAAGTCATGCATTTTTCTGATGAGTCTGTAGCTTTTTTGGCCTCTCCTGGGGTCTCTGACTTATCATTGACCACAGTAATATACAGAAAACATTTTTTCTTGTAATGGCTTAGGGTTTCAGACACCAAAGAAAGATTATGTTGTTGCAGACTGCAGTGAACAACACTAAAAGGTGTTTTTCCTCCAGGAAATGCAAGAGAAACTTCAGAATTTTGCCCAGTTACCTGCCCACCGTGTCACTGACTCCTGTATTGTGGCGCTTCTCTCTCATGGTGTGGAGGGAGGCATCTATGGTGTGGACGGCCGACTGCTTCAGGTGTGTGTCGCCTTGTGGCCGACAGCTCTTCACGCTGGGCCACCTCCCCTCCTGCCCGCCCGTCTCTCCGGTAACAGCTGCTGTGGTACATGTAGGCCTCAGGAAGGCCTACGGTCTACTTAACCTCCCTCCTCTTTTCTTTCTTTCTGGCAGCTTCAAGAGGTTTTTCGGCTCTTTGACAACGCCAGCTGCCCAAACCTTCAGAACAAGCCGAAAATGTTCTTCATCCAGGCCTGCCGTGGAGGTGAGTGCCCTGGCAGATCAGCACCTGGGTGGTGGCTCCTGGGCAGCCTCCCACCAGCTCTCACTTTCCTGTTTGCTCCTCTCAGGTGCTATTGGATCCCTTGGGCACCTCCTTCTGTTCACTGCTGCCACCGCCTCTCTTGCTCTGTAAGTGTCTCCCAATGCATGGGGTGTGCTGGGACTTGGGCAGCCCAAGGCTCTCAGGTTGGACAGCTCTCTGTGCACCACCACACCCTCTTCTCAGGACTCTCCCAGTGCCTTCGCCTTCTCTCCGGAGAACTCTCCCTTCTTCTGTGCTATTAACTCTGGTGTGCTTGTTTTTGTTACCTATTACAGTTAAGGAGCTTCGGTCTGTCTCTTCTTTCTCTCTCTCCCTTCATACCCTTCCTCTTTTCCTTTCTCCATCCCTCTTCCCCTCTTCTCTTTTCATCTGCCCTCTTCTCTGCTTCATCCGTGTACCGTGCAGGCCAGCAGTGCAGAAGCCTCAAGCCAGGCTTTGGCTCTTACTCGTCCTTGAGCTGCTTCCATCCGTCTTCTTTCCCGAATGCAGTCTCTTACCCTCTAAGAGCCAGGATGCCAAGACCAGGCTCTGAAGATGTGCGGACATACTTCTTCTCCTAGAGGGAAACAGTAATAATTAAAAGCTCTAACCACTGACTAGTTATATCAAGTTAGAGAAGTTACTTGATGTCCCTCCACCTTAATTTCCTCCATATAAAATGTAGGTAGCGATCAGACGTACTTCATAGGTTGTTGTGATAATTGAATGGAATAGTACATACGAAGGGCTTACTTAGCACAGTAGGCTCATAGTCAATCCACAGAAAAGGCCAGCTGTGACTGTTACGGCATGGTCAGTGCCCTCAAGGGGCTTATAGTTTGGTTTAAAGTCACTTTGTCCTAACATTCAAATAATTTCTTTTCCTCTCGTGTGTTCAACAAATGTAAATGGTTAACATTGTTGATATCTTCCTAATATCACCAAAGGATATAATTTATTAAGGTCCTACAACATGACTAGGATACTGTCACAAAAGGAAAAGAAAATGTGTGGTCTCTCAAACTGCTGCTATCTAAAAAAAGGGAAAAAAAAAAATATGTCTCTTGAAAGAGCCTACCAATTACTAGAAAGATAAAGCAAGTATACATGAAGTAGCTTGAGAATAATTCAGAGGCCTCAAAGCAAGGGGGAAATTAAATACAAGCATACATATGAAGGAGTAACTAGTAGGGAATAGATTGTTTTAAGCTGGCTTAGTTTGAAGACATGTAGTAAGTATTTTAATGTGGTAAGGCTTAACTTGGACCCAGAAGGATAAAATCAACATAGGTATGGAGTAGTAAATATAGGGCCTTTCAGAGGAAACAGGGATACAAGATGACAAACACACCAGGACTAAAAGGACAACCCCTTCCCTCCCCCAAAATGTTGTGCTGGGCCAGAAGTCTGCCCGGATCTAACTTAAAGACGTGGCATCTGTAGGTGTGTAGTAAGGTAAGGCTGGCTGCGGGCAGTACATCCATCCATCCAGCTAAACCTTCAGTCAAACTGAGATTTTGGGCTTCAGCAGGTAATAGTGTGGAGCTGTTGGTAGCTCAAAAAATTAATGTGATGGATTCTTTTCCAGGACGATTACCAGGCTGGGGAGCTGCAGTGAGGAAAGAGTATGTGAGGGCAGGAACTTAGTGTTTGTTCACCAGCTGGATGCCCAGGCCCAGGGCACTGCCTGATACTTGGTAGCACTTAATAAATATTGAACGAAGGGATGAAAATTAATCTCCTCAAAAACTGTAGCAGTCATAACAGAAAACAGATGGGATATTGTATTATTGGAAGAAGCAATAACACTTATTGATTAATAGATCTGAGACATGAAGGCAAGAAAGAAGTTTCCTTTTCCTTGAGAGACACATTTAGCTTGGCCTATTTCCTTCAGGAGGTACTACTGGCAAAATAAAATGAAATAAAGACATTTATGATCATTTTCTCTTCCTGTATTCAGAGATATATATACAATATCAGATCTGGATAGGAGAAATTGCTCTTTTCTGGGGTAATCTGAATCTTCTCTCTTAAAATTAAATCCTTCCAGAGGTGACCTTTGAAGATTTGAGCTCACCTGTCCTCTGTTGTACTTAGTTAATATAACTGATGTCTGTAAAATTACTCTCCCTTCCCCAGTTGCCTGGAGTGTGAGCTCCATAAGGGCAGGAATCTTTACATCCCTAAGGCTTAATGTGAAATAGTGCCTGGCACATGGCAGTTGCTCAGTAACTTTTTTGGGGATTAGTTAATTTTGGTCATTTCCCCATAGTTCTTCAAGCTTCACTTGCCTTTTGGGCTCTCTCGAGCGTTGCATGGAGCAGGAATACTGTAAAAGACTTTGCTCTCTTACCTTTGGTTTGTTGGGCTGTGTGTCCTCCCTGTCTCTTTTTCCTACTGACCGCATCCCCACCCACCTCCAAAATAAAACTGCAACATCCAAATAAAGATATGTCTGGGCATAGATAAGGCCTGGGTCAGGAGGTTGGACATGTAGTCAGGGTATGTTGAAAACTGCTAAAATTGATTAATGGTGTTCTTTTTCAATCATATAGAAGAAAATAGTCAAATTATCCCAATTTTTAAGTTTTTCCTTTTACAAATTTCTCTTAAATCTTGGATGCCTGCCACAATTTGGCTTATGAAATTAATAAGGAGTAAGTAACTTAAAAATACCAGAGACTTAGAAACTGAACACATTTAGGGTTTTTTAAATTTTTTTATTGATATATAGATTTGAGGTCATTTTTATATAGCATGCGTGTAGTAATCATATTACCGATTTATTAACTTCGTTTTCTTATTTATATATAAAACTGAATTGTCCGTATTTTAATTGTGTATTGTCATAAACACTGACTTCCAGATCTATTGCTAATTGAACAAATAAATTATGGACATGGGATTTTTAGTTCTGTTTACAAGGAGTGTTTGATCGGCACTTTCCATCTTGCACAGAGTGGATGAAGCTCAGACCTCATGTATGTGCAGATGCTTGAGCATGGCACCGGGCCTCTGGGTGCTCCCCTGAGTAATGGCTGCGTGCTGGGCAGCCGTGGGAGTAATGATTTTTTTTTTTTCCTTTAATTCGTCAGCCAGAGATTGGAGGCAGCAGCTGGAAATGGCTCTTCCCGGTCCAGGTGGCAGGGAACTCGGGCTTGCCCGTGGCAGGCCCAAGAGCCACGGGATGAAATAACGTCTCTGTCCATTCCGTCTGCCTTTGCTGTAGATGAAACGGACCGTGGGGTGGACCAGCAAGACGGAAAGAACCACGCTGGATCCTCTGGGTGCGAGGAGAGCGACGCCGGCAGGGAGGAGTTGCTGAAGACCCGACTGCCCACGCGCTCAGACATGATCTGTGGCTATGCCTGCCTCAGAGGTACTCGGGGCCCCCAGACGGAAGCCCGACACGGCGCTCGCCTCCCCCACCCCCCCCACCTCCGGGCTCTGAAGGGGGAGGGCGCAGGGTGCCGTGGGAGTCGAGGTACTCGGGGCCCCCAGACGGAAGCCCGACACGGCGCTCGCCTCCCCCACCCACCCCCCACCTCCGGGCTCTGAAGGGGGAGGGCGCAGGGTGCCGTGGGAGTCGAGGTACTCGGGGCCCCCAGACGGGAGCCCGACAGGGCGCTCGCCTCCCCCACCCCACCCCCCACCTCCGGGCTCTGAAGGGGGAGGGCGCAGGGTGCCGTGGAGTCGAGTCTGGCCGTCCAGCCGTGACCGTCACACCGTGGGGGCCTCCGTCCTTGTTGCAGGCACCGCTGCCATGCGAAACACCAAACGGGGCTCCTGGTACATCGAGGCCCTCTCCCAGGTGTTCTCTGAGAGGGCTTGTGACATGCACGTGGCTGACATGCTCGTGAAGGTCAGTCGCCTCCTTTGGGCTCCGTCTGCTTGGGTTCCGCCCTCCGCCCTGCCCTCGTCTGTCATCATCTGCAGCCTGCCTCTCGCGCCCAGAGGCTCAGCCTGGGGACCGTGGGTTTCTGTCTTTGCAGGTGAACGCGCTCATCAAGGAGCGTGAGGGCTACGCCCCTGGCACGGAGTTCCACCGCTGCAAGGAGATGTCCGAGTACTGCAGTACCCTGTGCCGCCACCTCTACCTGTTCCCGGGCCACCCTCCCACGTGACGCCGTCCCCACGGCCCTGCCGCGTGGAGGCCTGATGGGGCCTCTTCTCTTCCGGCGCACGGGTTCTCTTCCCCCTCAGGGATTGGGAACCTTGGGGCTTGTGGAACACGCCTGTCCTCTCCGCCTGGGCACGCTGGGCCACGGGCCAGTCCCTCCTGTGGCGGCTCCCTCCCTGCAGAGCTGGCTCTGGCCCGACCGGCTGCGACAGCAGAGCAGCCTGGCTATGATGTTGCGAACACAGCATCTTTATGGGGAGAGGGCATGCGGGTTTCCCGCTGCTTGTGTTCGCTTCCTGGCCCTAGGGCTTTGGTGGACAGCACTTTGGTAATTGCTTTTATTACGTTAGCTAAGACGTTTCAGAGACCATCTCCTGTTTTTTTTTTCTTTCATATTCCAACCCCATTTATCCCAGACTGAGAGTTTGGAAGGTGTCCTGATTCAACGTAGACGTTTTTCATTTTGCCTCCAAAGGGCCAACAGGACTGGTGGCACACTGCTGCCACGGGTGTGGTCGGGACCACAAGGCTACCCAGTGGAAGGCCGGGGTTCTCCGCTCCACAGTTGGCTCCTTTGGGCTCGAGGAATCCAGCCTCTCAGCAGAGGTTACAGCTTGGATACCTTATACCTGGAACTCGTTGATCTTTACCCAGGGAAGTTCCAGAGTTTTCTTAATCAGTTACCCTCTCAGTTTGGTGACTGAGATGAACCTCAGCAGAGAGTGTTAGCAGAGGCAGATAAGAGTGGTATGCTTCCTCATACTCTGTAATCTGTCACCTTATCTTTTGCTTCCTCTGAAATGTCCTTTTCTAAAAAAGCATCCTAGTAGTTATCTCCCTACTTCCTGTTTCTCCCCTTTCACCTTCATCTCATCCTGGTTACTGCTGCCACCAAATCTGTCTAAAATACTACTTAATTGGATCATTCGGCTGCTCACGGATGTCATGTAGTGGCTTGTTCCTGCTTTCTGTTTCAGTATGAAATCCCCTTTTGATTTTATATGGCCTGTTTTCCCTTCTCCCGGGTCTCCATCTGAGGCTGTCGCGGTATGTGCTGTATCCCTTAGAAGCCTTCTGTATCTGCCATACATTGTGCTTTTCCTGTTCTTCAGGGACTTCTCTTGTTCTTCCATTCTTGCCCCCGCCAATCTAATCTCTATATGACAGATTTTGGTTTGGGGTTTTTAAATACAAATCTGATCATGTCACTTCCCTGCTAAGATTTCTGTTACACCTGAAGTAATGTGCAAACTCCTAACCTACCTTCCCCTTGAACCTCATAAAGGCTGATTTCCCTCTAAGTGATTGCCCTGGTGCCATCCTCAGTTTCTCAAACATTCTGAGCTCTTTCCTGCCCTAGACCATCGCAGATACTCTCCTGGGGTCTACTGAGCTCCATTCCTCACAACTTTTAGCTTAAGTGCCACCTTGTGGAGGCCTTCCTAGGCCATTCTATCTCTAAATAATCTTCCATGTTTCTTTATTACTACGTCCTGTTTAATTTCTTCATTGCACTTAGCATGATTTATAATCACGTATTTGCTTGCTTCATTTGTTCATTTCTGTTTCCCCTACTAGGGTGTAAGCTCCCTGAGGATAGAAACCTTGTCTCTTTGTCTCTTTGGTTCACCAATATATACCCAGTGCCTGGCACATGGTAGGTCTTCAGTAAATGTTTTTGGGTGAAGGAAGGAAGAAAGCAACCCTAGCTAGAATCCTACTTCTGGACAAAATTTCCCTTAAACAATATACACAGTTTAGTATTTATACTCTAGGTTTTTCTGTGTGTTTAGTTTTATCCACTGATAACTCCTAGCTCATGAAGACAGATGTCGTGTGTCAGACGACGTCTTCTGCGTGTCCCGAGGTCCCTGGCACAGTGCTCAGCCAGTAGTGGTTCAGGTGCTCAGTAATACTTGTTCTGTGAGCCGAGGGGTTGGAGACGTGGTGCTGAGTCCTGCCCTTGGGTCAGTATCATACGGAAGCATTTAGGTGATAGAACGTTTCCATTTCCCACTGCCAGGATTTTATATTGCCTTCAGGTGCCAAATAAATGCTCATATTTATTGCTGATGTGTGCCTGACATCTCTTTTTCCACAGATAATCCTGTGAAGCTCACATATTCTCATTTGCTTGGCCCCTTACAGCATTCCTCACCACCTCCCAAGGTGTACCCAGAGCTGAACACCCTTCCTTTGCTGCCATAATCCTTGTTCCATATAAAGGTGGGGGCCCATCTCAGATGTCGTGGTCACAGGTAACTCCCCAAAATATAGCTGGCATACTGGGATTTCTCAAGTCAGAGGAGATCTAAGAGTCATTAGCAAGCAGTGTTGGTTCTGGATTATGTAAATTAGGGGATGGAGGCTGGAGAAAGAGATTGGGCTGGAATTGGAGGATGGTGAGGATTATAGAATCTACATGGTCCCAAGTTGGATTTAAGGTTTTCTAGAGTGGACATGGACTGTAAGAGAACTCAGAGCAGCATGAAAGAGATCTAAGCAGTGGGCTCTGTAGGTTGGGAAATTCTTGGGGTGCAGTATGTCCAAAGTGTGTGCCTGGAGAGGCGAATGTGCAAGTGCACGTGGGCCATGGAGGCTTAGCAAGAGATGGGAAATTCTGTAGAACATCTTGGTATAGGAAGCATCGGTGGGACCTGGGGGAAAGTGGTTGGGAGATACGGAGGAGGAGGAAGACAAAAAGAGATTAAGTTGAGCTGAAGCATATCAGCAAGTGGCGGGAGGAGAATTGGCTGAAGAACACAGGCAAGGCGTGAAAAGCCTGCTGACGCTGCTTGGCTGCAGGAGAAAGCAGGGGCTGTCCTCAGGGGAGGGAGAGATGCAAAGTCTCGAAGAGGTTAAGATACTACTGGAGCCGTGGGAGTAAGCAAAGTGCCCATTTCCAGGATAGGCAAGCTTTCTGGAGGTGTGGTATGTTTGGGAATTACAGAGCGAGGCGCTGGTTTCTGACCTGGATTGTGTGTCCTACCCACCCCGCCCTTGAATGAGAGTATCAGGTTGAATTTCATAGCTCTCTTCCCTTCCCCCCTGCTACCGCTGGCAGGGATTCTCTGCTAAAATTATCCCCCTCCCTGAGCTGGGGGCTGCCCTTCTCTGCTGCTCTCCTCCCTCCTGCTTCCTGTAAGAGGGAAGAGGAAACGCCGGCCAAGAGAGCAGAGCCGTGATTCGAGGGGCGGGCAGGGCAGGTGTCTGGTCGGAGGAGGAACGTGGTAATGATGGCCACAGCCGAGGGAGCACTTGCCCCTTCCCAGTCAGCCCTCCCTGTGGGCCCGCGAGCTAGTCATTTTCCTGGTGGTTGTTTTTTTTTCAGAAGAGGGAAATGAGGCTCAAAGACTTCAAATACACAAAAAAGTTAGAAATGTAGCTTTAAGGCCATGAACTCTAGAATTAAATACATTCTGAATGCTGGCTCAGCCTTTTGAGATACTGGAGAGCTTGGCTAAGGTACCTGACCTCATGGAACCTCAGTTTCCCTAGCTAAGAAGGAGGAAAATTGTTTCTCCCTTAAAGGGTCCCCGGGAGGATTAAATATGCGTGGTAGACAAATGACACAGTGTTAGCAGGTGTGAGCGGCTTACAGAAGCTTGAGAATCGTTAACTTGGGCACACTGAGCTTCAGTTCGGTATCAGGCATTCATACTCAGTGCTTAACACTGGTAAAGTTTTTTGCATGCATTCTTTTATTATCGTAACCCCCTAAGTTACTGCCTTTCTGTAGAAACCGAGGTCAGGATGTGAAACAAAATGTTAGCTTGAGTATATGCTCCTCCCTGACAGTATTGCTTCTGGGACTTCCTAGCGTGAAATTTTTTTTCTTCCCTCACTTTTTTGGGAAAAAAGGATATTTCCCACTAAACTGGGAGAATGAGCCTGAGACCAAAGGCTATTCCATCTTTGTGTCGGTTAGGTAGAGAATAGGCAGAAGTGTATCATGTTTGAAAAACCAGAAGGGAGAGAGACCTGTCCAGCGCTATCAGGAAGGCCTTCTGTAGGCCTTGGAAGGGACCAAGGATTTGTCAAGATCTGGGGGGCAGGGTCCAATGGGGAGTAGAGGAGAAATGACTACCAGTGAGTACATCTAGAGAGAAAGTGTGGGGTGAAGAGGGTCACAGTTGCCTAGGTGAAACTAGAAAGTAGGTAGTCGTGGAATCGGTGCTAGGCTGGATGTGCAGAGGGAAAGTGACGGCCGGAAGCCCTTAAAAGAGTGTAATGGTGTGTCATCCAGTGGGCTGGGGGGCCAGATTTGAAGAGGTCTGAAAACAAGGGTGTAACCCAGAAAGTTCATGCTCAAATTGGTGGGATGCCAAGGGGCTGGCTTGTTCACACCCACCTATACTTCAACACACACTATCCCCTGCACATGTGTGCTGTATGGTCGTTTTTGACAACCTTCCTTCAAATAGCAATTCCAGAAGCCTATAGGTTTTACTTTTTAGTATCATGGACCTCAAGAAAATCTATTGAAAACCTCAGAAGAGTACCTACCTTACACAGTATACGTACCTTATAGAATGCGTGCATGCTTACAAATTTGTTTCCAGATTTTGGAGCTTTTCACAGAACTCCCCAGAAACCCATCTTCCAACTAAGACCCTAAGCACGGTACCTATGGGTTGTTGGGTGGGGGGGTGGTCATAGTTTACATTTTATTTTCTTGTTCTCTTGGAGGATGGTAGCCCATGAGATTTTAACTATTTCTGATGTCAAACTCAAAATGATTGCTCACAGATCCTTGCTAGCACCAGCAGCTGTACATTTCCTTGACCCTCCCAATTTTAGAATCTGGTTTTTAGAATTGCAACTGGCATTTCTACTTGGTTTGGTGGAATGAGGATTTTCCCAGTCCCACTGATCTCTGTCTTCAAATCTTGGAATCCGTAACCATGTCCTGATTTTCTAAGGAATAGTAAAGAAATAGTAACTGTGTTCTAGGGATTATTGAGTCCCTATAGAAACTAGCAACCTTCGGGAGAGCCATACTCCACAAACAGGTGACAGTCTTTCTGTTTCCAAAGCCCCCCAAAGAATCTACTTTCACTTTGGCACTGTACTCTCCTTATTAAGAAAGTATTCCTCTCATCTTACACCTAATCCTTAGATCTCTCATGTTCTGCCTGCAGAGAAGGTGAATGTCACAGCTTTCGGTCCCTCAAACCGTCATATATTTTTAATCGTTGCTGATGGATTATAGGCCTTCAAGCTATAGGATTTATGTTAGAAAACACGCTTTTATTTTTAAAAAAAAGATTTATCTAAGTAATCTCTATACCCAATATGGAACCCGAATTTATAACCCCGAGATCAAGAGTCAGATGCTCCATCAGATGAGCCAGCCTGGTGCACCAGACAACCTGCTTTTAATGTCATCCATCTCACCTGCTTTGGACAGTTTCGATGAGCTGAGATCAAGATTTAATTATAGACCAGATGATTGGTCTCCTTATTCTGCCATCCCTGAACTTGGAATATCCTGGGGCAGACCCTACTTGGCGACAGATTCTAAACTACACATTGGCTCATGTTTGTAACTTTTCTTCTAAGGTGAAGAGTTCACAGAGGAAGGAATGTCCTAGGAAAATCAGTTAAAAAAAAAAAAAACAACTGACACCAGATAGAGTCGTTCAGCCTTGGCCAAAAGTTATTTATTGATCTGAAAGGGAAGAATAGCAGAGGACTTCCCCGTCATCTTATGTTTGTGGGGCTCGTGATGAGATAAACTTATTCCCTTCCCTCCACCTCCGGCCTCCCCCATACCCCTGGCCCACTTCCCCTTCTCCCCTGTTATCTAACCTGCCCTGATAGACCTAGGCAGGTGCTCAACAGTCTAAATAGAAGCTCAGTCCCTCCCTGAGAGTCCAGGCTTCTGGTGTGATTGACATAGTTGTCTGGGAAGTGGGAGAAAGGCCAGAACCCAAGGCTCTTACCCGTTTCCCACACCCAGTGGGTAATAAGGGTGGGGTCAAAGGGATGACACCAAAGCATTATTAGCAGCCTCTGGCAGATAGAAATAGCAGAGCTGGAGGAGAAAACTGAAAATCAGATGGGTCGGGAAAGCTGGTCCAACAGATGAGGACTCAATCTTGGGAAGATATCGAGCTGGGAGCAACCCAACAGGAAAAGATGGCAGAGAGGCACCAGTTACTCTCTCCGGTGAGTTACCCACCAGTGTTCCCAGACCTTAGATTCAGTCCATCCAGCGCCCACCCTTCACCTCTCCACGCTTGAAGAGAGGGCAGGACACTTGGGGGCAGATCCGGCACTCCCTGGGAGCACACAGCCTTGGCCAAAAGAGCATGCTGAGCCGCTTTCCATCCTCGTCTGAGCGATATTTATAGAGGGCCCGGTGGCTTGGGGCTGGAAGCCTCCTTGTGACTATGGAGGGGACAGTGCTGCTGGCCCTATTGAGGGAATTCCCTGTGGGGCTGTCCCTCAGGTTCTCCTCTCAACCCCTCCCCCGCACTGCTCTCACACCTGCTTCGACCCCAAGCAGATCAGATGTGGCAGTGGGGGGGGGGGGTCATGTGACAGAGAGATGGCTATAAATAGCTGGGGGTGGGCATGCTGCCCCAGACGCCTTGGGGACAGGCAAGAGGACAGGCTTAAGGAGCTGTACTGGGGGGAGGACGGGGGCAAGCAGGCCAAGGCCTGGCCCAGGAGGGGAACATGGAGCCAGCTGGGTCCCTGCGGCGTGGGGGCGAACAAAACTGGTGGGGTAGTGCTCCCCAGTACCAGTATATGCCCTTTGAACACTGCACCAGCTACGGACTGCCCTCCGAGAATGGGGCCCTTCAGCACAGGCTCCGGAGGGATGCCGGCCCCCGGGCCAACACCCGCCCCACGCAGGTAAAGTCCTAAGTGGGGTGGGCGTGCGTGTGTGGAATCAAGGAGATAGTTGTGTGATGGATTGGGGGAAATTAGGAATTAGGTGAAAAGAGGCAGAAGTATTAACCTTTTAACTTAAAAAAGTACATGGTAATGTGTTCAAAATATGAAAATCCTTCAAAGGGCTGAGCTCAGCTAAGCATGCACTTACAGAGAGACCCATGCAGTTTTATATAACCCTGACTAAGAGAACACCGAATCCTCGGGGGGCACGGTACAGCGACACATGCTTGACTAGCTCGTGCTTACATAACCTGCATGGAGTGATTTGTGTGGGAGCTCACACCTCTGTGTGTGCAAGCTGTCTCTTACACCCTCACCCCTGTGCAGACCCCACCAGATTTCTCCCTCCTGACCCTCAGTAGAACACACAAAAAGAAACACTTCTGCAGAAAGCAGAAGAAAGGTGCTGGGATAAGTAGAGCAAACTAAATTGCATATGAGTGATCAAAGATACACCGGGGTCCAAATGAGCAGAAGAAATGCAATCAAACTTCTGGGGGGGGAAGGTTGATCAAGAAGGAACCTATTAAGTGGTAGGCCCCAGGGAAGGTAGAGGTGTACGCTCCCAGCAACAGGGGATTGGGAGCTCTTTGGGGGCATCCAGGGATAACCCCCCTCAGGAGTGGGAAGTGGTGGGTTGCAGACATCTAGAAAGGGGAAATGGGGGGCACAAGCAAAGGAAGGCTGCTGAGGTTGTCATGGATAGACATGGAGGTGAGGGTCAGTGAGGAAATGTGATTGCGGAGTGTCACAGGATGGATCCTGTCAGGACTGGGAAGCCAGACTTTAAAAAGTGTTTTAGCTAAAGATGGGTCCGGGAGTGATTAGATGGGGGATCTAGACAGGGCGGGGAACTGAGGAGTGGCAGCATTGCAGGTCAAGAATCTATAGGATTCACGCCTCAGTCCTAGTCAGTCTCCAACATGAGGCAACCCTGGGGATTCAGTAGGGGGTGGGGACAGTCAGGGGAGGCTGGGATGGTGAGTGGAAGGAGTGGGGGGGCGCTTCCTAGGGAAGCTGGAGCCTGCCCTGGCCTTGGAACAATGGATGGGATTGGACAGAAAGACCCCTGCTCATGGCCCGGGACGAGGGGGCTCCTCTCACCCGTGTTCACTGACCTACCTACCCGGGTGGGGAGAGTGAAAACAAGGAAAAGGCACTTTCTGGTGACAGGAAACCAGGCAGACTAGCATGGAGCTTCGTGTTGGAAAGGAATGGTAAATTAATTTCGGAAGTAGAGTTGGCCTGAAAGCAAAGAAGAGGGGTTTGGACTTAAGTTTTTCTCTCTTTAATTTTTATTACGGAAAATGTCAAACTTAAAAATAGACCCGTGTAATGAATCCCCAAGCACCCCTTACCCAACTTCAACAATTATCAGTATTTTGTGGACATTGTTTCAGCTGTCCTTCCCATGCCCAGCCTCCCCACTCCATACACCGGTGTTTTTGTTCATGAATCCCAGACACAGCCTCCCCTTCAGACTTGGGTTTCCCTCCCCTCCCCCCGCCCTACTCTGATGCCCTGCTTAGCCCTCTTTTGGCTCTTTTAGGTGTTTCCCAGCCAGGGTTTGGTTTGGAGTCCCCCCTCCCTTACTTCCACCTGCCTGGGGCCAGAGGCAACTGAGATGGCAGGTGGGAGGAGGTGCCCTAAGCTGCATGGGTCGTGTCTGCTCTCGGGGGCCAGGTGGGGCAGGGAGGGACACACTGTTTCCCTCGGTCACTAACCTCACCCCAGAAGATGAAACAGCCGTGAGCCGGGCAGTTAGTGTGCGCCTATCCAGAACTGGGGCGTAAACTCTGCTGCTCATATTGTGAAATCAGATCTCTCCTACCCAGGCTCTCCCAGAACCAGCAACACGGCCTGGCCTGACCCTGGCCCCGGACGACGGAGCCAGTGCAGTGGGGGGAGGGCAGAAGGAAAGCAGTGAGAGCCCTTGTTCCCCCTGCCCCAAACACGCGTGCTCTGCACACGCTGAGAGCAGAGGGCTACCTGATGGGAGGGGTGCCGCTCTGCCCTCTCCACACTCTGTGAGCGCCTAGTTATCCTGCTCTGGGAATTCGCTTACCGGGACTGGTTCCTGTTGGGGTACGGGAGCACAGGGAGGCGAGGTGGATGGGCTTTCTCTGAGCTTGACAGAGCATCTGAGGGGCCTCAAGAAAGGCCACACACACCAAGACGGAGAAACCAAGAGTCACCTGCTCGTCTGTCCTCACGGGTCCACGTCAGGATTCCTAAGAGGGAGGCCAGTGCGGAGAAGGGGGTGGCTGGGATAGTTAAGGCAGAGGCTGAAGCACTGTAAGCTGAGCCACATACAAAACACCTATTTGACGCTAATGTCCAGTCTTAGCAGAGTTCTGTGTCACTACTTCAGACTTTAAAAAGCTGTTTTCCATGTGGGTCTATGTGCTTCCCTCTTGTCTATCCCTTTTACCTCCAGCAAAACAGACGTTTCCCATTCTCTCTGTGTCCAGATTTATGGCCATTACAAACAGCAATTCTCAGACAAGGAGCAGGACCCAGGGATGCCCAAGAAGACGGGCTCCAGTGAGAGCGTGGACAGCAAGGATGAGGATCACTATTCTAAATGTCAAGGTGATGGGGCCTCAGGGCTAAAGGCATCTGGAATGGAAGGAGGTGCAGAGTCTAGGAGAATAACTGGGATGTGCCCGCCCTCCACCCTCCCCACATCCACACGGAAGTCCTCCTCCAAGCAACAAGGAAATGCATCTCTCCCTGTCTGCTCCCACTTTGCCTTGTTCCCGACTCTCCCTCCCTCCCACCCACCCCCAGGAAACAAGAGTTTTAGAAGGCATTCAAGTATCCCATGGGGAATTGGACTGGGGCGCCTTCGGAAGGGGCGGGGCAGGAGCCAGCAGAGAGGTGGAAAGAAGCTTGGTGAATGAGCCATAGAGCAAGACCCCCCCCCCCCCCCCCAGTCCTCGGCTCCAGTCCTCAGTCAGAGCCCAGAGTAGTGACGGGATAGCTGCCCTTCTTTGCCCTTCCCTCTTCCCAGGCTGTGTGCACCGCCTGGGACATGTGGTGAGAAGAAAATTAGGAGAAGACTGGATCTTTCTGGTGCTCCTGGGACTGCTTATGGCTCTGGTTAGCTGGAGCATGGATTATGTCAGTGCCAAAAGCCTTCAGGGTAGGTTTACCGTGGCCCTTCACGCTCAGCCTCTCCCTGCACGGTGGCTGTTTCTCGAGTTCCTACCTAGGACCAGTTGGGTGTGTTTTGGGAGGGGGGTGTTGCCCAGAGGAGATCTGGCCCAGGACAAGACCAAACCTGGACCCAGAGCCCTTTCTCCTGCCCCTTCACCTGCTACCACCCAAGCTGACAGTGCCCCTCTAATCGGGTGACCAGCTCATCCCCCATTTTCCCAGGACTTTTCTGGTTTGAGCACTGACCACCCTGAGTGCCAGGCACCCCTCAGTTCTGGGCAAACCAGCACAGCCCCTAACAATGTGCCTGCGCAAGTGGGCTTGGCAGCATGGCCGCGGACCCCCCCCCCCCCTACAGGAGGTGGGAACTTGAACAGGTCACGTCACCGCTCACAACTCAGGTTCCCCCATGCGCAATGAGAACAGTACTATCTCATGAGGTCAAACGGGATTGCCGGAGCATGAGGACGCTCGCGGCACACCGGTGTGCTGCGGCCGTGGGGGAGCGGTGACATCCCTGCCACCCTGGGACTGAGCCCGGGCCCGTGTCTCTGCAGCCTACAAGTGGACCTATTACCAGATGCAGCCCAACCTGCCTTTGCAGTACCTGGTCTGGGTCACCTTCCCACTAACTCTCATCCTCTTCAGTGCCCTCTTCTGCCACCTCATCTCTCCCCAGGCTGTTGGTGAGAATTGCGCCCCCTCCTCCCCATGTCATGCGGTCAGCACAATCTCATTGGCCTGCAGACCTTTCCAGTCCACTTCCTCCCTCTCCCAGCCCTACTGACGGCCCTCTCCCCTGCTCTGCCATCATCCCCCTACCACTGCCTCTCCCCCCCACCCACCCCCATCGCCATGTCCACTGTCTGGGCGTTCATCTCCCTTTGAACCTCTAGCTGGAAGTTGCACATGATCATTCTTTGACCGTTGTAGGCTCTGGAATCCCTGAAATGAAAACAATACTCCGTGGGGTCATCCTGAAGGAATATCTCACCCTCAAGGCCTTTGTGGCCAAGGTTGTGGCCCTGACTGCGGGGCTGGGCAGTGGCATTCCTGTAGGGAAGGAGGTAGGTCCACCGATGCTCCAGCAGAGGGCAGCACTGAGCCCAGAGGGAGCTCTCGCAGCAGACGTGGGGGCCGGCGCGCGGGGAGAGCCAGTGCCAGGGGGCGCGAGGGAGGGGAAATCAATACTCAGGGAGGCCCTAGTCCTGAGGCAGAATGACAGACGCATCTGAGCTGGTAGGGACTTAGAGCAGAGTCTCCCAGCCTGGGCACTGTGGACATTTTGGGCTGGGTAATTCTTGGTTCCGAGGGGCTGTCCTGTGCATTGCGGGAGGTTTAGCAGCACCCCTGGCCTCTACTCCCTAGATGCCAGTAGTGCCCCCCAGTTTTGACAATCAGAGTATCTCCAGACACTGGCAAAGGTCCCCGGCGCCGGGGGGGGGGGGGCGTGGAGAATCTCCCCCAGTTGAGGACCACTACCATGGAGACACTCCAGACCAATTTCCTTGTTTTAATATGCAGAAGCCCAGACCCAGAGAGGGGCTGTGCTTTTTCCAAGGTTCCGCTCCTGTGCATTCTTGCGTCCCGACAGTCGGCATCCGCGTGGCAGCCAGTCTTTTCAAAATGCAATCAGTACTCGCTGACATCTGCTTCGGAACTACCGATGGCTTCCCAGTCTTCTTAAAATAAAATCCCAGCTTCTTCCCGGGGCCTGGGAGACCTGTGCTGATCTGGCTTCTCTCGGTCTGGTCTCCGGTCCTCCCAAGCTGCCCCCCGTTCACTGTGTTTGGGTGACAAGCTCTTCCCACCCCTCAACCACACAAGCGGTTCCTGTCCCAGGGCTGCCGCACTTGCTGTTCCCTCAGCCCAGAACATTCTTCCTTCTGACACGCACGCGGCTCACAACCTCATTTCAGTGGAGACACTAGTCAGTTGTGACGCCAGCGCGCCTTCTCTAGCCCCCCATCGCACCCTCGTCTGTCCTGCCCCCTCCTCCCCTCCCGCTCCCCCATCTTCTCCTCCCGGAGCGTCGCTGAAAGGCTGGTCCGCCCCCTCCCTTCCTCTCGGGCTGCAGTTCCCGAGGGCACACCCTCTGTGCTGCTCACGGCTGTATTTCGGGCCCTAGCTCAGTGCCCAGAGCCATCAGGCTTGTCCGCGGAATGCCACACAGCCTCCCATCTGGGCCCCGGCCCCTGACCCGTCCCCTCCTTCTCTCTCCCAGGGCCCCTTTGTCCACATCGCCAGCATCTGTGCCGCTGTCCTCAGCAGGTTTATGTCGATGTTCTGTGGGGTCTATGAGGTAAGGTTGAGGAAGTAAGATGAGGGAGGGGCTGTGTGTGTTCAGGGCGTCGGGAGGGCTGCCTTGGCGCTGGGCTGGCTGTGATGCTGACGTGGGGCACTGCGCTAACCCACGCTCCCTTATCCTCCACACACATCCCCGACCCGCCTACCCCAGCCACACACTGCAGCCTCTGTCCAGGATGCCCCTCCCTTCTTGACCTGCGCCCCTGCTCCGGGCCTGCACCCTGGCCAGTTCCTCTGCTGCCCCCTGCCTACCCCTGTCCCCTTGTCTTCCTAGCCCAGACCCCACCCCTCATGAGCACTGCTGCCTGCCCCAGCCCTCTACCCTCCTCGTCCTGCGTGCTTCTCTGTTGCAGACCGTGTCTGGGCAGCTTGATCTCCTGGTGTCGGCCTGCGCGGTGGGCGTGGGATGCTGCTTTGCAGCCCCTATTGGAGGCAAGTCCCACCTCCTCCCTACCCCTGTTCCCCGAGCACGACTTGAAAGGGGGTTGGAGTGGCTGCCTAGGCTTTGCAGTGGACAGGATGCTCGCCAAAGGGACTAGTGGGTGGGCATTCAAGGAGCGACCCGGATCCCAGCCCCTGGTCTGCAGGTGCACGTACTTTTCTACCAGAGGGCTATGTGTTCCTTGGCGGCTGGTGGCTGTTTTATGCAGGCTTTATTGGTACCGTTGGTCTGAAGTCCTTTCTGTTTCTCTTGCCACTAACACTTTGTGCCCGGGGCATCCCCATCTCCAGCCCCTCTCTGATGATCACTTAGTGGCTAACATACCTTCCACATATTTATCTTTATTTCATTTTCTATGTTTGGCCTTGCGCTATGAGGTCACTTCCTGTTTGCAAACTAACCGAGTGTCTCTTGGCCTGGGAATCACTGGGGGAGAGGAGGCCACTCTGATTCCCTGTGACTTAAGCCTCTCCTTCCGCCTTATTCCCCACCCTTGCTTGTTCTCCGTTCCTCTCTGCCCCCCTTCCCCGCCCCTGCCATCTGTCTGTCTGTCTGTCTGTCCCCTAGTAGCAGCCATACTATTACACTGACATGCTGACGGTGGGCTGCGCCGTAGGAGTCGGCTGCTGCTTTGGGACGCCACTTGGAGGCAAGTGATTGACCCCCTCCTACATCAGTCCACTGCCCGGGCTGGCTCCCCGGCCAGGTTTTGTCAGCATCCCCAAGTGCGATATTACCCGTTAAAACGAAAGTATGACAAGAATAACAAACTTTTACTGAGCATTTACTATGTGCAAGTGATGTTCTAAGCATCTCTCTACATTCATTCCTGCTAAAAGCTGTATGAGACCCATGGTGCGGAGGAGAGGGAGGAGAGGACTGATTACAGAGAGGGCAAGGGACTCGAGCGAGTGGAAGAGACAGGAATGAAAACCCAGGCAGCCTCCCTGTTCCCCTCCTTGTCTTAAATAAAGCCTGTCGATATTGTTGGACATGTTTGCCCTCCACTTACTACTATATCTTCTACCAGGAGACTCTCCGTAGTTTGTTCTCCAAGGGAAAACTTTCATTTGTGCATGTTACCAGGACACGGGGGTGTAGGTGGGCCTTACTTGGACTCATGGTCAGCTTTCACGAGGGCTGCGGATGGGACTTAGAGCCCCATAGCTCCCTGACAGTAACTCAAACCTGAGGTTAGCTCTTTCTGCACATGGAAGGCAAAGGGTGGATTCTCAGACTGTTACCTTTGTCCTGGAACACTAACAAATGGGTCGGGGCAGAGAAAGCAGTTGTACCTGTTTATTTACAACTCAGTGTGAGCTGTAACGGGATTAACACGGGGGGGGGGATTACATGGATCATTCATTGGTGATAAAAAGGACATCAAGTTGACAGCTGGGGAAACGAAATTGCAGGTAAAGCCTATGCTTCTTAAACACACCTGCTACGAGAGGTATCTTTTCAATTATGAGAATGTCATCAGTGCCTTCATAGAGGAGTGTTCAGGTAGCTAACATGACTTGGCTCAGGAATGACGTAGGGATAAGCGTTCAGAGTGAATGGAAGTGCATCCCGCTCACTTGTCCTGATGTGGCGTCAGCGCACACAGTTCAAGGAGATCATATCAGCTAGCATCCCATCTGCCTTCTGGCCTCAGCTCTTGTCGTTGAAGTCACTAGTCCCCACAAGTGAGGTGTGTGTTTGAGTTTCTGTACACGTTAGACGTTACACGCTTACATTTATACCCACTTTCACCTTTACTTACTCTTTTCACCTTACAAATTCAGAAGATCGAAAAAACATTTTTAGACAGGTAGACTTTTTAAATTTTTGTTTTTAATCAGCCAGATTCTTTTAAAATGAAGAGAATCTGTATTTTTTTTTTTTTTTTGTATAAAACTGGAATTTCTAGGATGAACAAGGAAGGTTTCTCTTGGTCCAGTGTAGAACATAGGAAAGATAAGAGAGTTATAGATAAAACATGCCTCTTGATGCGAGGAAAGGTTCAGGACTGAAAAATTTAGATGTTATTTTCAGGATGTTTATATTGAGTACAAGTAATAAATGTCCTGGCAGGTAGCTTTATGTGATTGTTTTTCTTTCTTTTTTTTTTTTATGATCATAGAATAATCCTGAAAGAAAAAAATTAGTAAGGCAATTTATTTACTATATAGCCAACTCTTAATTCCTTACACTGATGAAAGAAATCTGCTTCAACATTCTGCTAAAATGACAAACACCCTTTTGCTTCCATCATCTGCCCTCTGGATGCTGTGCTGGATCCTGTGTTCCCGGGCACTCGCAGCTGAAGGGGTGGCCGGGCAGACAAACCGATCCTCACAGCCTGCTCAGTGTCTCCAGGGCCTCTTGAGCAAAGTGCAAGGAAGACTGTGAGGACTGGGGCTCTAATCACAGTAGAGGAGAGAATTGCTAGAGGATGCAGGGGAACTGGAATGCGTCTGCACAGGGAAATGGGGCTGCATCATGAAGGTCCTCAGCGGCCACGCACAAGAATGTAGGTTCTGTTCTCCAGGCTAGACTTTGTCCAAATGTGTTTTGCAGAGCATAGTTCTCCATGGTGTTAATAGATGTAACATATGAAAAGGGTCCCAAGGTCAAAAAGTCAGAAAATACTATGTTAAACAGATAGTTTTTTTAAACTGGAAAAGTGATCAGAATGTTGGATATCCTGGCAGGCATCGTGAATATGCAAACTGTGGCTCAAATACAGCATTTCCCACAGAATCCCTTTTGCAAGGAACTTCTCATGAGACTCAGTGTATCATAGGTGGACTTTGGGAAATGCTATCATGGGTGAAGGGGAGCCATAGAAGAATTCTGACCAAGAAAGTGGCATGACTGTGCACATTTGTCCAATCCCTTTGGCAAATGTGTGTGGAATAAAACTGGCCTGTGGATTAACAGGATTCATCCAAGATTAACAACAAGACTATTGTCATAGCCCTGATGCTAGATGATGAGAGATGGAACTGGATGGAGGCAGAGGAGAGAGAGAGAAGAGGATGCTACATAAAGGTGATAGGAAGTCAAATTGACAGGACCTGGAGGTTGATTTTATGCAAGGTTATAGAGGATGAGAGAGGAAGAGGAATTGGGGCCAGCTCCCAAAGTTTATTTCAAAGAAAACTGGATGGACAGCAGTGCTAGTAAGCACGACAAGGAATATAGGAAGTGAAAGGTCTGGAGGAGTTGATCAATTTTACTTTATTTTTTTTAAAAAAGATTTATTTATTTTGGAGAAAGCAGAGTGGGAGAGTGGGGGGGGGGTGAAGGGGCAGAGAGAGAATCTTCAAGCAGAACTCCCTGCTGAGTGCTGAGCTCCAGCCCTCCACCCATGAGATCATGACCTGAGCTGAAACCAAGAGTCAAGAGTCAGATGCTTAACCGACTGAGCCACCCAGGCACCCCCAATTTTACTTTAGATATGTTGAGTTTGAAGTTCCTGTGGCATGTCCAAGTGATACCAAATAGGCCGCTGGATTGGTGAGTCTGAAGTTCAGGAACCGAGCCGAAAAGATCGCTTTGCTACCCAGTAGCATGGAGGTGGCAGTTGAAGCCATGGGCATAAATGGAATTGAGAAAGTGTGTCTGGGTAGCAAGATCAGGTCTCAAAGGACAAGGCCCTGGCCTGGGCAGAGGCAAAGGAGCCCGAGTGGGGGAACAGAGAATATCCAGGGTGGCAGGAAAGAGCCATACTGCAGAACCTCAGAGACCAGAGAGTTTCCAAAAGCTGTTTGTGTTTGTAAGGCTTTGTTTGCTTTTAGCAGCACATTTTCTGTTTGGCTCAGACTAATATTAAAATCAGTTCTCATTCCTGAGGATACGGTGACAGACTGCTAGGGAAAGCATCCCAGAACCACCTCGTAGGAAAGAAAATCTAGCCTAGGGTTTCAAAAAATGGTTGTAAAATATTCATAAGCTGGATAGCTTACACCCCAACAAATCAAAGCTGACTTTGGTTTTATTACTAGTCAGGAAAAGGAGAGAGACTTGCTCCACCTGCTTCCCCACTGTGTCAAATCGTCCTTTTAGCCCAAGGACGCAGCTGCCTCACCTGTTGTGATTTGAGGAGCAGGGGAAGAACGGGTGGCTGGTAGCTCTCCCTGCCCCCAATTCCCCCGACCCTTGGTCCGTTTTCTGAAATTTCACCTGTTCTGTTCTCTTTCCTTCTCGTCCTCTCCTGTTCATCCACAGAACAGACACTAAGCCCTGATGACGTACCAGGCATGGTATTAGGTGGGGGGTTGAGGACCACCCCACACCCCCAATCCCCGCCGCTCCTCTCTGCATCTTGTTGGACCACATCCCTAGCCTGCGAACAGTTGCCAGCAGGAGCAACTGTATGGGTTAGAGCCTGAGGTTCCAGGAGACCGTTACTTCCCACTACTGCGTCCCTCGTGATCCGGGTCTCAGCAAAAGCACCTCAGGCCCGCAGGGGGGAGTGTGGGGGGGGGAGCCTCTGGCTTTTGTCTGCACCTGACCACCTCCGCGCCCCCGCAGGAGTGCTGTTCAGCATCGAGGTCACCTCTACCTACTTTGCGGTGCGGAACTACTGGCGAGGTTTCTTTGCGGCCACGTTCAGCGCCTTCGTTTTCCGCGTGCTGGCCGTGTGGAACAAGGATGCGGGTAACGGGCGGCCGGGGGTGGAGGCTGGAACCGGGGCGTGCAGGGAAGCTCCTTGGGGCAGTTTAGAAAAGGAATGGATGGCGTTATTTGGGAAGAGGGCCCAAGGATATAGGGCAAAGATCTAAGTCATGGTGTAGGAGGGCAGTGTTCAAGCATAAACCCTGGGAGCTCAGTGGAAGAAGAGCCGGCGGCCCAGGAGGGAGGAAGGAGCTGACCCGCGGCTGATGGCTTCCGCTTCCCCCCGGGTTTCTGTGGCGCTCCCACCGTGATGCCTGGCCCTTCCACCCCACAGTCACCATCACTGCTCTGTTCAGAACCAATTTCCGAATGGATTTCCCCTTTGACCTGCAGGAGCTCCCGGCCTTCGCCATCATCGGGTCAGTGGGGTCGGCTGCTCGGGGGCGGGGTGCGGCTTCGGCGGAAGGGCCCAGCTGGAAGAAGGTGGGGCCCAAGTGGATAAGTGTGAATCGCTGCCGGCGGGAGGGCGGAAAGGGAGGGCGGCCGCCTGCTGTTCGTCCCGCCGCGGGCAGGGCCGGAGGAGGGGTCCATGGCTGTACAACTCCCGCCCTCAGGATTTGCTGTGGCTTCCTGGGAGCGGTATTTGTGTACCTGCATCGCCAAGTCATGCTCGGTGTCCGAAAGAACAAGGCCCTCAGCCGGTTTCTGGCGAAGCAGTGAGTCACTGCCCTTCTGTGTCCCACCCGGGTCCTTTCTGCTCTCTCCGCGAGCCCCTCCCTTTTAATCTTTGTCAAAGGCCGTCCTTGCCTTTAGGTGGCTTGCGGTGAAATACAGACGCCCGGATACTCCGTAGGGAGCGAGCGGCGTGGTCTGCCCCTCAAAGGTTGCGCGTTGGTGGCAAGAACGTTCTGTGTTTAAAGAGCTGAGGCTGCAGCGGGCTCCCGGGGCCCAGCTCCCAGCTCAGTGTGGCGTCCACGGGGCTAACTTGCGGGGTTCCGATCTGTTTCTTTCTCAGCCGCCTGCTGTATCCTGGAATAGTCACCTTTGTCATCGCCTCATTCACCTTTCCGCCAGGAATGGGTCAATTCATGGCTGGAGAGGTCAGCTCCAAGGAGTCTGGGGGGCGGTCGGGTCACTGAGCACATGACAGGGACTCAGCCAGGGCCGGGCCACAGCGCAGACATCCCTCAGGCTTCTGAGCACTTTTAAGCCGGAGGGTAGAACCTCTCCCCGAGAGAAGAGCAAGAGAGCCCCTTGAACAATGAGACTGGTAGAGCAGTTCTGTACAAAGCCCTAGTACCCGACCTCCTTGGAGACCTGCCGCCTTCTGCTTCCTCCCCTCACAGTTGATGCCTCGCGAAGCCATCAGTACCCTGTTTGACAACAACACATGGGTAAAGCATGTGGGTGACCCTGAAAGCCTGGGCCGGTCGGCCGTGTGGATCCACCCACAGGTCAACGTGGTCATCATCATCTTCCTCTTCTTTATCATGAAGGTACTCCTCGTGCACTCCTGACCCCTTAAGCTTCTGTCTGTTTTCAACCTGGAACACACAGTTTGCATAGGGTAGGAGAGGGTACAACTTCATCGGGACTTTGTCCAACCTAAAGAGAAATAGCTATGAAACCATAGCCTGGGTAAGTTGCTCACCTATAGAAGTGAGCCAATATCTGGGTTAATTGCTCCCTTCATGTCAACTTAGCAATGTTGCCATAATTACCATAAGCCTGCTAAAGGTTCCACTTGCTAAATGATTAAGACATCACAGCAGCCTAGTAAATGAGGACGAGACAGGGCTGAGCAATACAGATAACTGTGTAAACATCTGACTTAAATTAACCAAATCCCCCCCACATATTAGATAATTAGGTACTTCATTCTCCTGTATCCAATTATCCATCTTTAGATGATTTGCATATCCATTTTTCCCCACCTAGTGGGTAATCTCTTTTCTAGAACTGCCAAAGAGATTAAATATTTAACTCAATTTTATTAGTGACTATAATTTTTTAAGGCTTTATTTATTTAGAGAGAGAAAGCATGTGTGCATGAGCTCAGGGACAGGGAGAGGGAGAAGGAGAGAGAGAATCTTAAGCAGACTACCTGGGGAGCATGGAGCCTGACATGGGGCTTGATCCCACGACCCTGAGATCATGACCTGAGGCAAAACCAAGAATCAGACGTTTAACCAACTGGGCCACCCAGGCGCCCCTATAAGTAATTTTTTTTTTTTTAAAGATTTTACTTATTTATTTGACAGAGAGAGATACAGCGAGAGAGGGAACACAAGCAGGGGGAGTGGGAGAGGGAGAAGCAGGCCTCCCGCTGAGCAAGGAGCCCGATGTGGGGCTCGATCCCAGGACCCTAGGATCATGACCTGAGCCGAAGGCAGACGCCTAACGACTGAGCCACCCAGGCGCCCCACCCTATAAGTAATTATTGTACATGTTATTATTCCCTCTTTTGGTGGTGAGGCCATGAGGATTTTGCCACTCTCAAGTCATTTTCTCCTCATTTCAATTAGGAGGCCAAAGCTGGCCTCTTCCATGTCTGTCCATCAAGGACCACGTCTTCATTGGCTTCTCAGTCACTGCTTTATACAAAGACTTTTTTTTTCTACCACCCCGAGTTGTGACATCTATTACAATTGCTGCTTCCCCCCTCCTTTTTTTTTCTTTTTCAGTGACTGCGTTATTACGAATGGTATGTCTTGCCTGAATGATCCAACATTTTCCTCTGTATATTAGGGTTCTCATTCAAAAGTCTGTCCACACTGAACTTTCATGCTTTTGAATACCTTGCTATTCACTTATTCATGATACATTTTGTGAATCTATATTTTCCCAGGATATGAGTCACTAAGTTATATTTATAATATGATAGCTGTTATGGGTTCATTTATTCCATAAATGTTATTACATACCTACCGTGTGCCAAATAGATAATATTTGATAGTTGAACTTTGGCAAATCTCATGCTTATGGTTGAAAAAGTTGTCTTTTTTTTTTTTTTTTTAAGATTTTATTTATTTATTTGACAGACAGAGACATAGCGAGAGAGGGAACACAAGCAGGGGGAGTGGGAGAGGGAGAAGTAGGCTTCCCGCGGAGCAGGGAGCCCGATGCAGGGCTCGATCCCCGGACCCTGGGACCATGACCTGAGCCGAAGGCAGACGCTAAACGACTGAGCCACCCAGGTGCCCCGAAAAAGATGTCTTTGTTTTTGGCTGTTCCTTTAATGTACTTGTCAAGGATCCTGTGATTAAAAACACCAGGTGCTTGACACATCGGGTTCCAACTCTGTGACTTACCGTCTCAGGATTTGCTCTGGGTTTCTAAAAGCTGGATACCTGCATGTTCTTTCCCATTCCACTCCGTGTGCATTCAATGGGTCGGCAGCTTCCATATTTTGTACGCCTACTTTATTAATTAGGTCTTTTTTATGTCTTCTTCAAAAGATTTGATATTTTCATCGTAAATAAGTTCTCAGTGCCTTGTTGGGGAATTGACTCTTGGACTTTCAATACAGAGTTCCTCTTCTCTAACTTATAGATCCTAGCTTCCTGTAAGTAACCAAGTCCAAGCTTTGATAGCATCTCAGAATTTATTGTTCAAGGATAATGATTGTGTTTTCCTGATGTTCCTCTAGACTGAACTATATGGTAACTCTGGGATCATACATACTTTTAAAATGTCAAGCTCTTGCAAAGTTTTATAGAAACAAAATACTGTGTATTTTTCAACACTTCCCCTACACCTCACCTCACCTCCCCAGATTCCCAAGTATATAGCTGGATTTGACTTCACAGATTAAAGTTTATCCTGAGAAGCCTACTTGGATTATATAGCAGGACTCAACTATATGTTGCTATTATTAATTTCTCCCTGAATCACATCCTTGATAATGTTTACATCATAAGCATAACAGGGGAAGAAACTCACATATTTCCTGGGCTGTATTTCAAGCCCCACAGTTTGCATCAGGCCTATGCCATTCCATAATATTTATAAATGTAACACCACTCATTGCTATAAATCCGTGATATTGTCTGATTATCACTGCCTCCAGCATTTTCACTTTTCTGTTACTGGGCATACGCATCCATCCCTTTATTTATTCCTAAGTGTAGGTAATAGGCTACATAGCCAAATTAGAATATGAAAGTGACTAGAACTATTTTTCCACAGTCTGGGTTGAAGTTTAGCCTGTGTGGGTTTCTGGTGGTGTCCGCACAGGCAGATAAGGTTCTCAGCTATTGATGAAGGGAACTTCCATCTTCCTCAATCTTAAGACATGGAAAGTATCATCATGTTGTAAGTCAGCAGCTGCTCAGTGGGTATGAATAAAATGACGACTTCTCAGTTTTGCTTTTTAATAAGCCTAATGTTATTATCTAGTATCACTGATCAGCATAGCGTGAAGGCTCTGTAGAATTCTCCGTAACGCTCCTTCTTGTCAAGGGTCTAAATGAAGTGGCATCTGTCATGATGGGCTCTAGTCTCCCAGTTCTCTAGAATTGGGTGTTGAAATTCTTGGGAGTTATTTGTGTTCTACATTATTTACATTGCTTCTGGATCTTTCCTTTCGTGTGCTAATAGCTCAAAAAGTTTGCTAGCCTCATATCATTCTTTGTCCTTAGGAGTCGATCACTTCAGTGCCCTCTGGTCCTCATCTGTTCTTCCACATATCTTGGGGGATAATCCAGAATTCATCCTCTGAAATCAGACCTATCAGCCACCTATAATCTGTATTACTGGAGCTTTCAGATTAACCCAAGCCTACAGAATCCATTACGGCTTTCATGTGCTTATTCCAAAGAGATGGTACAGAATAGTTCAAAGGGTCTCCAATTGTTATGTCACAATCATTTGCAAAAGTTAAGTAAGTTACAAGTGCCCAGAACTCCGTGTCCACGTAGACTGACGTGGTGTCTAGTCATCTGCAGTTTCAACAAATTACCCAACAAGCATTTCTGTTGGGTGTTTCAGCAAATAGTAGCTCTGAGAAGCCTTTTCTGTGTTGTATGGACACTATTTGACCAGGCTCTCTTCTTTCTTTCCTTCCTCCCTCCTTCCCTCCCCCGTGACCTGCCTACATCCTACCTGCGTTGATGAGCACCACTCCAGGGCTGAGAGCAGGCAGAGAAAACAAGACACACAGTTGCCCTATACTCCAGGCTTTCTCGTCTATATTCTCTTCATATGTACATTTGACTTTGCAGTTCTTAGCTGTTCTACATGGTCATATTCTGACATGAAGAAGTATACATTTTGTCTCATCTCAGAGCTTTTGGGATGAAGACTTTGTCATGGCCTCTTGACATCAGCCCCGGCTCAAGGGAATCTTTCTAAGGTTCAGAATAGTAAAAAATGTATTTCTCATTTGCTTACAATGCACTTGGTACAGATTTTCAATTACAAATATTTCAATTTGTTCTGATTTAGCTGCTACCATCTTTCACCACATGAGTTTGAGATCCTTTTGTAAGATTGGCTTACTTATTTTGGAAGTGCCATATAAACCTGTTTCTAAATTTACATGTTGTGTCTCATATTTTTATTTCTTTTACAGATATTTCAAAAGTTCAACCAATACTCCTTTCTCCACTCTATTTCTCAGTTCTTCCACATTCTTTGCCACAGAACGTACATGTTGCTTTTGCTAAAATTGTCCTGGTTTCTGTTGGAATACTACCTGACAGAGTTGGCCTTTGAGATCTTTTCTGTTACACTGGCTAGCTTTCTCAGTGTGCCCTTCCGGTATGGCTAGGATAGATCTGATCTTCTGAACCTCTGTTTAATGTGACGTGATGCTAAAGGAAATGACTCAGGCAGGACAGTCTTCACTCCAGGTTCCCTTGTGAGGTTTCCATATAAGTGGGTTTGTAGATGACCATATCATTAAATTACTCACATAGGAAGTCACTAAAACTCTAAGATGTCTGCCACTTAGAGCTGGGCTCTTTCTCAGAAACACAATCTGACCAGGAAAAGATATCCTCCAGCTTCAAAAGCTTCAGGCTGTTCTGCTGAGGTGACCTTTTTGGGCTAAGAGGGTATAGTATAGGCTAGGACCCTTCTGGAGCAGTGACAGGTGTTGTCAGGGGCTCCACTCCTTGTTCTAGATTGCCTGGGGCAAATATAGTCATTCCAAGTAGAAACGATCATCAGGAGGAACTTTCTTATAGTATTGTTTTTGGTGGTCTTTAGCCTGAGCGAGAGTACTCCACGTTTTTGGTTCTGGAGGAGGGGTGCAGACAAGATGGCTTCCAGAAGGATTAGCTATCCCAGGGTTTCTGTGACTCTTGAGGCAAGAGGGAGGGTTGGAAGTGGGGAGGGAGTGGAGTATATTGGGCAGAGTTGAGAGGGTGTCCTGATGCCTCTTTTTACTCCAGTTCTGGATGTCCATCGTGGCCACCACTATGCCTATACCCTGCGGAGGCTTCATGCCTGTGTTTGTGCTCGGTAAGTTCTGATGGGAAGCCTGGAATCTTGCTGATAGTCGCAATCTAGGGTACTGGGAAATTAAGGAAAGGCCTGGAATGCCGGGGGCTTGTATTTGGTCTTAATGCCAAGGAGGCTCTGAAATATAGAGGATAAGGAACTCAGATCTTTCAACACCTTCCTTTCTTTTGTCTTTCCTCCAGGAGCTGCATTTGGAAGGCTGGTAGGAGAGATCATGGCCATGCTATTCCCTGATGGTATCCTATTTGATGACATCATCTACAAGATCCTACCCGGGGGCTATGCAGTAATTGGTGAGACACATTCCACCCTCGGGTAACCCCTACCAGACGCACTCAGACTCTCCCATGACATCTTTATTCCAGACAAACTACACAATGCTTAATTTTATGCTATTGATTCAACTTTTATTCAAATAATCAACCCTTGGCTCTGATTCTCATTAGCTCTCATTGAACGTCTTTGAGCCTTAGTTTCTTTATGTAGAAAAGGGATTATGGGGATTAAACGAGATAATAAGAACGAAAGCACCTAAGATTGTGTCTGAATGTTTGGTAAGGGTTTCTCCTTTCCTTCCAAAGAATCATAGAATCAACAGTGCAGGTGACTGGCTTGGATACTCTCAAACTGCAGGTGTGCTAATGCTGACAGGACTTAAGAGTACATGACTAAGAGCTAAGAAACTCGGGCTCTGTACTCATCCTTGCCACTTGTCACCTGGATGACTGTGGAACAAGTTAGCTACCTTTGTGCACCTGAGTTTCTTTATTGTAAAATGACTTCTGAGATATCTTCCAGCCCTAACATTCTGAGAATCTGTGATAATCTTTTTCTCATTAAATCCACAATCCCATCCAACCAAAACCCTGTCTAACAAATACAGTGGCCAGTATAATCCTCAAAATTATTATGCCTCTGCCCTCCTTTTCTTCTTCACAAAAACCCTGTAACATCTAAGACCATGCCTCCCTTAAATATAGAAGAATTAGGCAGCTTTCCAGTGCATATGGTGTCCTTACTCCCCCATCACAGACCTTTAAGAAAGCCTCTTTCATCAGTAAGAGTCACTTGCTCTTATTCCCCATCTTCATGACTCTCAGGTATCACCCCATCCTCCCTGGTGGACATTTCCCAGGATACGTATCTCCTGTGACAGTTTATATTCTGAAGTATATCATGTGTACCATCTTGTAGAATTATTCCTCCCAGTATTTCCCTTTTGTGACTTTTCTTTTTTTAAGTAAGCTCGGCACCCAACGTGGGGCCTGAACTCACGACCCTGAGATCAAGAGTCACATGCTCTATCAATTGTGCCCCTCTCTTTTGTGTCTTTTTCTTGTTCTCTTTTCATGTATACCTTCTAGTGACTATTTTTGTTGATGGGAGAACATAACTAAAAACAAATAAGATTCTGTTTTCAAAGAGTACGTAGAATCATAACATTTTAGATCTGCAAGTGTCTTACAACTTATTTAATGACCTTTTTTACCTTAGAGATGCGAGTATGGGATTCCAGAAGAATCAAGTTCTACACATACAGTTGAGAAATTGTAGAATCAGGATCTGATGCAGGTGTTATTACCCCAAGTTCACAGCGTGAGTCCTGGGTTTTGACTCTCTTCACTCATAAATTGTTGGCATCAAAACCTGAGGTCCAATGGAAAATGCCATCACTGGGTTTTAGAATGCTCAGTTAAGAATGATCCAAACTTTTGGGGTGCCTGGATGGCTCAAGTCAATAGAACATGTCATTCCTGATCTCAGGGTTGTGAGTTTGAGCTCCATGTTGGATGTAGAGATTACTTAAAAAAAAAAAAAAAGAATGATCCAAACTTTCAAAAGCAAGGAATAGATAGGACATCACTATCTTCATTTTACAAATGAAAATTTGGGCACACGCAATGATTTTGTAAATTGCCAAAGGACATAGAATGAGATCAAAATGATTTGCTAACAGTTTTCTAGCCCCCACTCTTGACAGATGGTTATGTCAGGAGCGTTGGCACTGACCAGGATCCTGTCTGCCATCACATCCCCACTTGCCCTCCATGCCAAGAATGGCAGCCCTAACCCACCGGTACATTCCTGTGTCATTCTAGGGGCAGCGGCGCTGACTGGTGCAGTATCCCACACAGTCTCCACGGCTGTGATCTGCTTCGAATTAACGGGTCAGATTGCCCACATCTTACCCATGATGGTGGCTGTCATCTTGGCCAACATGGTGGCTCAGAGCCTGCAGCCCTCTCTCTATGACAGCATCATCCAGGTCAAGAAGCTACCCTACTTGCCTGACCTTGGTTGGAACCAGCTCAGGTCAGGGCACCAGCTGGAATTAGTTCAGACTGGATGGGGTGAGGGGCGGGAGCTTCTGAGGTTGAGACTGAGGTTAGGATCAACATTTGGAAACACTGCCTTTTACTTATTTTGATGTTCCCATGGACTTAATGAATATTACGAGTGATGGAATGCATGGCAAACCTCACGGGAGGAATGGAAGGAACAGCAAAGGAACAAGCATATGGTGGGGCTAACCCCCCATGCCTTCTCCCCCCATAGCAAATTTACCATCTTTGTTGAGGACATCATGGTACGTGATGTGAAGTTTGTTTCAGCCACTTGCACATACGGGGAATTGCGAACCCTGCTCCAGACCACCACAGTCAAGACTTTACCACTGGTTGATTCAAAAGGTCAGTGGGAAGAAAGGAAGCAGACTCCTGAGCTAGTGACCTGAACAAGGGCTCCACAGAGGTGGAGGAGGCACTGTAGTGTGGGCTTATCTTTAGGGACCACCCAGTCTGCCACAGGATACCCAGCCTGTGTTCCTTAGGGAACACAATCATCTTCAAGAAGGAACAATACAGCCAGAACACAATCAAAAGAAGATAGTTAAAAATCCAATTAGAGAGGGGCACCTGGGTGGCTCAGTCAGTTGAGCGTCTGACTCGATTTTGGCTGGGGTGGTACTTTCTGCATCGTAATCTCTGGATCGTGAAATCAGGCCCGAATTGGGCTCCATGCTCAGCAGGGCATCTGCTTGGGATTCTTTCTCTCCCTCTGCCCCTCCCCCTGCTCTCTCTTTCTCTCTAAAATAAATGAATCTTTGGGATGCCTGGGTGGCTCAGTCATTAAGCATCTGCCTTCAGCTCAGGTCATGGTCCCAGGGTCCTGGGATCAAGCCCCACATCGAACTCCCCGCTCAGCAGGAAGCCTGCTTCTCCCTCTCCCGCTCCCTCTGTTTGTGTTCCCTCTCTTGCTATGTCTCTCTCTGTCAAATAAATAAAAATCTTTAAAAAAATAAAAAATAAAATAAATGAATCTTAAAAAAAAAATCCAATTAGAGAACTACAGCCGATGCTTATTAGTCATTGTAGCTATGTTCTCTAAAGTCACAATTAACAATGAATTAGAGAGACTATACTGACACATTGCCCTGGAGAAAATACAGGGTTGTGTTCCTCTGGTCACATTTTCTTCAACCAATGAATGCATAAACTTATTTTATGTGTGTTTCTCTTTAAAGACACCTTCTTTAATATATACTGTTGATTCATTAACTAGAATTCATGGCCAACAGGGCTCCAACTCATGCCTGAACGAAGCTTACCTAGCAGGCGTTATTTTCTCCATCAGGCACATCACAGTGGACTATGAAAAAAATGCTTGTTTATAATATGAGGTCTGAGACAAGAAGAGAATGTCACTTTTCTAACCTCAGCTGGGAAGATGTGCAGGGGGAGGCTCCAGTGGTTTGTGGCTCCCGCAGGTCTGTGAATGACAGTGAAGGCATCTGGAGCACTGATTTGGGGTTTACAAATACCTGTACTTTAGCCAGAAGGCAAATTCACAAACAGGGCATTCATGAATAGTGAGGCTTAGCTGTAAATCTGGAGCCCCTTAGGTGGTTCTCTTGGCTACTTAGCTAAATGGTAGCTGTTCTTCAATGCCCAAATTGAGGGACAGATGGAACTGTTCTGTATGAAGGAGTGAATGGTATTATTTCTTTTTAATTTTTTAAAAGATGTATTTATTATTCTTAGAGAAACAGAGAGAAAGAGAGCAGGAGGGAGGGGCAGAGGGAGAGGGAGAGGGAGATATCCAAGCAGACTCCACACTGAGCCCAGAGCCTGATCCGGATCTCGATCTCATGACCCTGAGGTCATAACCCGGGCTGAAACCAAGAGTCAGACACTTAACCAACTGCACCACCCAGGCGCCCCTTTTTAAAATTTATTTTTATTTATTTATGGAATGAATGGTCTTAAAGCAGTGCTTTCATGTCACTTCCTTCACCATCCTTTCCATCCACCTTTAGCACTTAGTCCTGCTCTGTATCTTTTTTTTTTTTTTTTTTTTAAGATTTTATTCATGGGGCGCCTGGGTGGCTCAGTTGGTTAAGCGACTGCCTTCGGCTCAGGTCATGATCCTGGAGTCCCAGGATCGAGTCCCGCATCGGGCTCCCTGCTCGGCGGGGAGTCTGCTTCTCCCTCTCCCGCTCCCCCCTCTTGTGCTCTCTCTCTCTCTCACTCTCTCTCTCAAATAAATAAATAAAATCTTTAAAAAAAAAAAAAAAAAAAAAAAAAAAAGATTTTATTCATTTATTTGACAGAGAGAGAGAGCATAAACAAGGGGAGCAGCAGGCAGAGGGAGAGGGAGGAGCAGCTACCCATCCCCCAGCAGGAAGCCAGACATGGGGCTCAGTCCCAGGATCCCAGGATCATGACCTGAGCCAAAGGCAGATGCTTAACGACTGAGCCACCCCGGCGTCCCTGTATTATTTCTTATTGGAGTTTATATCTATGTCTCACTAGATTGGGAATTCTTTGAGAGCAGAGACTATAACTTCTATCTCCTTCAGACTGCCTCCTAGGTATTTACTAGATATTAAATAAATACTTGCCTAATGTTTGGATTCATGTAATTAAGAAGAATCATGTAGGGCCATTTGGAGCCATTAAGTTTGTTAGTTCCTGATTTCCAATAATCAGAAAGTCCACGTTGTTCAAGTTAGATTCATTTTAATATTTTCCCCAGATCCCAAATACTTTGTAAGTGGTCTCTAAAGCAGTGGCTTTTCATTGGAGCAGGGGTACAGCCAATGAGGTGCAGGGTTATCATAATTACGACTAAGACCTAATGGTAAGATTTATCTTAATAACACTGCCCCGATTTTATGGGCTTAAAACAACAAAAATGTTCATTATGGTAGCAGAAAGACCTCCCCAGGAAAAGTAGGCATTCTGTTTATATCCTAGAAGGACCCAGTCTTTAAGTGATTAAACATCAGATATCCTTGTAGACTTCTTTCAAAGTATATTCACATCTCAGTCTATATAAATGGTTTTTGAAGTTTTTTGGAGACAGGGTTGATTAGCTATATCTTAATACCAAGTTCCCCTGTTTACCAACAGCCTGTATAAGGAAGGGCTGCATCAAAATAAGTATAAATTAGCACCAATTAGCATACTATCAATTGGGTCTCTAAGTGCTAAATGAGTGAAATAAAAGGGATTGAGTGAGGTCAATCCTGGAAGATGTTTGAAATGAGTTTTCAGGAAGAGATGGTAAAAGCTGGAAAAAGAAGCAGGGGTGCTGGGCTTCTGTCCCCGGCTCAATCCTGCGGAGTGGCGGGGAGGGGGGAGGGGAACCGCGCAGGCCCTCAGGCTGAGCTGGGCTCTCCTCCAGATTCAATGATCCTGCTGGGCTCCGTGGAGCGGTCAGAGCTGCAGGCCCTCCTTCAGCGCCACCTGTGCCCCGAGCGGAGGTTGCGGGCAGCCCAGGACATGGCCAGGAAGCTGTCTGAGCTGCCCTTCGACGGAAAGCCTCGGCCAGCGGGCAAGGGATACCAAGGCATCTCACCCGAGGGCCGGAGGGAGTCCTTTGCCTTTGTGGATGAGGATGAAGACGAGGACCTCTCTGGGAAGCCTGAGGTGACCAGGCAGGGACGGTCTGGGGGAGCAGGATAGAGTGGGGCAAAGGGAAGGTAGGAGGAGGGAGACGGGATCCTGGTCACTGAGAAAGTCCAAGAGCCCAGTGCCCTGGGGGCCGGGGACTGAAGGAGATCCGGTTGCAGATGATGGTACCCATGAGAACTCAAAGGGATATAGGAAATCTGAACGGGTGTGGGGGCGAATGGATGTAGAGAGAATTCCCGGGACACTAGCTGATAAAGGCAGGAAAGCGCTAGGCAGCCTCTTCCCCAGGACTGAGAATTTTTACTGTTCCTTACAGCTGCTCCCTCTCCCTCCTCCTCACCCCTTTCCTACTGCCCCACTGTCCCCCGGAGAGTCCAATGGGCCCCTGCACAGCCACAAACAGCAGCTAGAAGCACCGCAGCCTGCAGGTGACGATTCTCCCAGCGTGCACCCTCACTCATGCCTCGTGGTTCTCTCTGGGCTCTCCTCCACCCACGGCCTGCTCCTCTAAGGAGGGATGAGAGCAGGGGTGGGCGGGAAGGGAGTCCTAATCATCGAGTCTCCATATTACTGCCCCAAGGGGTGGGGGCAAGGGCTGATTTGGGGGAGTAGGACAGAAGGTGTCTGTGGAGGTGAGGCATCTGGGAAGAACACACTGTGTGTGGCAAAGTGTGAGGGGCCCCTCCAGAGCCCCTGCCCCCACCCCCGCCATTTCCTCCCAGGACAGATACGACTTTGTTTCCATTTCCATCCGCTCGCCACTCCTCTCAGGTCAAAGACCCTCTGTCTTTCGGTCCCTGCTGCGCTGCTTACTGGGCAGACCTCGCCCCACGAAGAAGAAAACAACCCAGGTGAGAGCAGATGTGCTGTGGAGGGTGAACAGGGAAAGGGGCGTGCATCTGAGGACTGAGAAACCCATGGTCCTTGAGTCAGAGGGGAGGAGGTCCCAGCACGGAGAAGTTTCATCACAGGGTGGGAATGATGAGCAGGAGAAAGCAGGCATCTGTGGCCCTGGCCTGTGAGGTCTGCTAACGGCCAGGGGGACCACAGCTGCCGTGGGGACAAAAGGAGAGAACTCAGACCTGTGGCTTTCTTCTCTAGGAGCCAATGGATTTCGTGGACAACATGCCACCTGAGGAGGTAAGAGAAACAGCCATCCGGGGTGGATCGTTCTGTCTGATGAAGACATTGCTCATTTGCTTCATTGTGTTGTTGTAAGAGTAAAATGCAAGTCCAGGCCAGAAAGCACTTTGAGACACTGGGAATAAGACACGATTATGGAGAGAGGGACGGGCCCATCGCTCAGAGGTGGGGGAAACATGGTGGTGGTCTCAGAGGGATCAGAAGAGAAAGGTTGTGAGCTTCTACACGTAGGTGGGACCAAAGTGCTAAGATGAGCCTTAGCTCTTTTAGACATTAGGGATGTCCTGGACCAGGCAGAGGCTGTGCAGGAAGGATGAGCTTCACCTGAAGTAAGATGGCACTGGGCAGCCAGCGGTTACGCGTAACAGTGTGGAAGAGCAGCATGGAAGCTAAGATGGTCAGTGCCTGCTGGAGGTTACGAAGCCGATTGGGCAGGGCCCCGAGACCGTGGACAACTAGGAAATGCCAGGAAGCAAGACTGGAAAGAACCAAAAGCAGAGGGCAAATATTGACAGCGGTATCTCATTGGGACAAACACCTATTTCCTAAAAAAGGTAGTTACTGAGTCCGTGAGAGAAAATCCAGCCCTGAATGGGCTTGGTTGTGAGGAGCGGACAGACGTGGAGCAGTGATTTGGAGGAGACCGCAGGGCGGTCCTGATCCTGATCTCAGTCCTGATGGGAACAGACCCCGGGGTTCCAGAGAAACAAGAGTCCATTAGCAGCCATTCCATTTGGTAAAAGAATGCAGGCCCCCTGTGGAGGCTGAAAAAGCAAAGCTTTAAAAGTATGTAGATGACAAAGAACCCTAGAGGATATTATTTTATTTTATTTTATTTTTTTAAGATTTTATTTATTTATTTATTAGAGAGTGAGAGAGAGAGAGAGAAACAGCATGAGAGGGGAGAGGGTCAGAGGGAGAAGCAGGCTCCCTGCTGAGCTGGGAGCCTGATGTGGGACTCGATCCCAGGACTCCAGGATCATGACCTGAGCCGAAGGCAGTTGCTTAACCAACTGAGCCACCCAGGCGCCCTAGAGGATATTATTTTAAAATAAACATCTCATTGGTTGTCCAGTCTAAATGGAGCCGGAGGGGGGCCGTAGGAGAGAAGGAAAGTCTTCTCCTTCTCCCCTTGTCACCCCTCAAAACACACTCCCTTCTGATCAATGCTTAATGGAAAGATCGATGAGCACAGAGGAAAAACAATAGTTCTTGTTTCTGCCCCCAAGCAGGAATCAGATGGGTCATAACTATGGTTGAAGAGGGCCTTGCTCAAGTACTAACCCAATAATCATACTCTTTAAAAAAGTGCACCAGAGGGAGAGCCAGCTAGTTGACCAGTGAGGCTATTTAACGACCACTGGAAATAAAGTGCAACCAGGGGTAAAAACAGAGCATACATTTTTAGCTTATGTCTTTCCAAAAGGAAATTTGGAGTATCTAAGCTCCCATGTCACCCACTGGGACATTCTAGAGGGATAAGATCCCATAGGAGTAAAAATCCAGGATATTTTGAACGTGGTTTTCAGACGAGATCGAGGAGGCACCTTTGGCCAGATCCCGGTGACGCCCGCGGGAAGAGCTCAGTTATGCGTCACCAGAAGTCTTGTTTCCTTCTGCTCCTCTGTTAGGAGCACACACAGTCAGGGCTCCGGTTTGGTACTGGGGCTGAGCCTTTGCAAGTAGTGGGACGTGTCAGACCTGGAAGCAGATGTGCTCTGCCCCTTGGACACAAGCTGGGGGTTCCTGGAACAGGATCTTGGCAGCCAAGGTCGGAAGCCTGACTCCACCTCTGTGTCGTCTTGGGCAGACTACTTACGCACTCTGTACCTCTGTCTCCTCGTCTGTAAGAGGGAGACAATGATAGGCTGTTGGAGACGATTCAACGAGTGAAGACGTTTAAAGCAGCTCGAATAATGCTTGACCCAGAGGAAGTGCTTGGTGCATGTGCACTGGGGAAGGCAGAAAATGGTCATAGAAAGGTCCAGGAGGACAGGACCCACCACCCCGGGGTTGGCAAGGGTCCTACAAATAAATCATGTCTACAGCACACCTGCTGAGTGGTCATCCATCCTGTGCTGTGAGGGCCAGCCAAACCCGGTGTGAACCTTCAGCCAGGGAGGGTGAGGTTTAGATGAGGTGGGACCAGGAAGGGGCAGATGGAGAGCACGCCTCTGTGGACTCCACACTGGGTACCAGAGCTAGGAGGTGGCCTTCGGAGAACGTCTCTGAAGCTCGAGACATGCGGATTTGGACATTAGGAAAATAAAGTAGTACAGCATTCAGAGGGCACTGACTGAAGAGATTTCAAGGAATTTTAGATTCAGTTATGAAAGTGAAAGCTCTCCTGGATTATTTGGAATCTTGGGCATTTCGGCATGGATCTCTAAAATCAAGAGGAGGTTAAGGCCTTTATGCCTTCATGCTTCTGTCATGAACAAAACAAAAATGGTTTTGCTCAAGCCAGCTAAATGCCACATGATTCAATGCAGCTCTTCAAACCCCACAGATCACTGCTACGATCTGTAAGAGGCAAATGTGCTAGATTCTGCACAACATGCAGGGGGCAACCCCACATAACACTCTGAAGGGGTTACATCCTCACCTCTGCCCTGTAGGCAGAGGTAAGACAAACGCCAATAAGAGACTGAGCACAATCCATGTCATTTCCGAAAAGGAGAGACCAGCAAAGTACGATAGGGATAGAAAAATCGTGCTCCTGGGAGCATCAGGAGAACAGTGTGCAGGCAGGGTGGGGGCAATAAGGGGAATAAGGGGAATCCAGAAGAGCAAATGCAGATTTGGGAAGCATGCCTGGTTTCACTGAGCAATGGGTATTGAGGGAGTGGTGGAAAATAAGACTGGGCAGATGGGTTAGAAATGACAAGTGTTCGGAGCCCCAGGGGGTGTTGGGGTTGGAGGACAGGAAGACAAGAGCGGTGCTCTAAGTGCCTGAGGGTGAAGGTGATGTGGGGCCTGGTGAGGCAGGAGAGGGTGCCGGGCCCTGGGAAGAAGGGAGGATGTCTAGTGATCTGGAGGATCTGTGACAGTTCATTGCATATTTCAGGGTCTGGGCTGGGGCTAAGAGGGCTGTTTGGGGTCAAGCTGCAGGTCTGAGGTTGAAGGGGGCTCCGCAATATTGAGTGACTGCCCTACTCTGCCCGACAGATTGAGGCCTGGGAGCAGGAACAGCTGAGCCAGCCTGTCTGTTTTGACTACTGCTGCATTGACCAATCTCCCTTCCAGCTGGTGGAGCAGACATCCCTGCACAAGGCAAGTCCTTGCCCCTGACTGCTCAGGGCTGCCGAGGGCAGGGCGGGTCTGGGGTGGACACGAGCTGATGTACTGCTCTTTCACCACAGACCCACACGCTGTTCTCGCTCCTTGGCCTCCACCTTGCTTATGTGACCAGCATGGGGAAGCTCAGGGGCGTGCTGGCATTGGAAGAGGTAAAGGTGACAGGTCCCATTTGAGCAGCAGGAGGAAGAGTGGGCACAGGATAAGGGTGTGGGCGTGCGGAGGGGATGGTTTAACATCTGGGAGGTCCCCCAGATTTCCTGGTCTATTTCTCAGGCGGAGATTGGAGGGGATGGGGGGATCAAGTGGCAGGTGGAGAGGAATGTCCCCAGGACCTTCCATGGGCCGGGGGTTTGGGGTGAGGACTCCGGGCATGAGTCGCAGTTTCATGTGTGTGTTCTGGAGAGGGCCGTGGGAAGAGGGAAGAGATAGGATGCGGCTGAAGGACGCCTGAGGGTCAGTGGGAAGGGGCCTTGTCAGAGGAGCTTAAGATCTGTAGGTCCGCAGATGCGTCTCTCCCCAGGCCCCTTTTCGTGCTGCTCCATGTCTTTCCCACTCCTCCTCCTTGTAGGAATCTGTCTTCTCGCACCTGTTTGTCTCACCCTGTCCCATCTTCTGTCTCTTCCCAATTGTATACCGCCTTTCCCTCTCCCCACCAGCTGCAGAAGGCCATTGAGGGGCACACCAAGTCTGGGGTGCAGCTCCGCCCTCCCCTCGCCAGCTTCCGGAACACGACTTCCACCCGGAAGAACCCCGGGGGCCCGCCCCCTCCCACAGAGGCCTGGAGCCTTCCTGAGGAGAGAGCTGAGGCTGCTGGGGCAGGTGACGGGGCTCCCGCCTCCCCAGAGACCCCCATGCCCTCCACCTCAGCAGAGCCCCGTCTCTCGGCCGCCCTGGACAAGGCGGAGGGCGAGCTGGAGGAGCTGGGGCTGGTAGAGAGTCCGGGGCTGGAGGAGGGGCTGGCTGACATCCTGCAGGGCCCCAGCCTGCGATCCACTGATGAGGAGGACGAGGACGAGCTGACCCTTTGACCACCTCCAGGACCTCCTCTTAAAGACTGTCCAGAGGCCCAGGCCAGAGGTTGGATTTGTATGGGTGGGGGGAGAGGGGCGTGTCCTGAAGTTGGAGAGATCACACACCAACATCCTGGCCCCTCCTGGGAATTTTAAAATGGGATAGTGATAGTCTTAGAAGAGCGTTGCAATTTGGGCAGAGAGAGTAGGCTCGGTCAGCTATTTAGGCTATGTCCAGACAGGCAGGGCGTTCTAACCCCGGTGAAGGACCTGATAAGCCATGGGGCTTCCCGAGCCTTCCTGGTGCGTGGGTGGGAAATACCCTGCCTCTCTCGGCCTCCCCTCAGTCCCCTGCAGTCCCCTGGTGTCTTGTCCCAACACCTCCCCGGCTTTGCCCCTGTGTCTGCCAGGCTCCACAGGGGGAGGCCCACAATGACTGTGACCTTCAGAGGAGAGGGGAGCACCTCATGGCCTCACAGAGTGACGGCCGGAATACACTGGCGCATCATTCATACCCCTCTCTCACAGTCCCCCACCCCGTTCCCCTGCTTGCTCACATCCGCTCCCCGGAATTTGCCTCCCCACTCCATCCTGGCTCCCACTACCTGGGACAGGGGCCCTCACTAGGGCAGTGAAAGGCCAGGCCCATCGCCCCCTCCTCGCCCCGGATGTAAGCAGTGTGGTGTGGATGAAGGAGGAGCAGCTCTGTGCAGAGAGCAGGTGTCTTACTGCCAAACACGCAGGCCTCCTTCAGGCCCACATCCATCCTATCTCGCACCAGCCAGCTTCCTCACGCTCCAGTTTCCAGGTCACCCCCTGGGAACGACATCCCGCTCCCCACTGTCCTCATTGACCTCTCCTGCCCGAGGGCCCACTGTGCCCTCCAGCTGCTGTGGTTGTGGCTCCTGCCGAGAACCAAGGCTCAGGGCAGCCAGGTCCCTGGGGCACTCAGACTCCAGCCCTTCTTAGACTAATTCTTTGTGTTCCTCTTCTAGAGGTGGTGGGGAGATGGGGGTTCGATGTCAACATGGCAGACCTCTTTGATGTTTGAAGTCAGAGCCTTATCCTCCCCACATCAGCCACAGGGTGCCTGCCGGTAGCCTGTCTTTCCTATGAAGCGGTCCTGGGTGCTCGGAGCCTCCAGCAGCCCTCGCTTCCATACCCAAGGCTTTCTTCGCTCCCTCCCTTCTTTTGGTCCCTATCTAGTTCTGCAGCTGTACCCCCTTTCCGACATCTCCTCCTTCCCCTCCCCCGTGCCCACTCTCCATCATCCCCCAAAGAAGACACTCATAGTCAGAGGTGCCACCACATTCTGTTTAGTGCCATTGAACACAGCCTGTAGCCCTCTCCAACAGGACGTCCCTTCCACCTCCCCAGGCCCAGAGAGGGTGCAGCCTGGGCAGGGGGCTGGCGGTGGGCGTTGGAGCCCGTGCCCATGTGTATATAATCTATAATATTTATATATGTATATATTTATATATAATTCTCTCTGTAATATATGTCATAGAATCTCTCTTGGGCCTGGGGTGGGAATGTCACATTAAGAAAACATGCTAAGACTGGCCATAAAAATGGATATTTCCCAGACCTGGAAGACAGAGTATGGGATGTGGAGGTGGGGCAAAGAGAAGGTCATACACTCATTTACCAAGAGCCCCCACCCCCTCAACACAAGGGTAAGAAGGGAGGCGTGGGGGAAGGTGGGGCAGTGGAAGGGGAAGAATGGGAGATTTGGATTTTTCTTTAATAAAGTGATTTGAAAATGAAAGTGCACACCCCCCCCCACCCAACCAAAGGAAAATCATTTAGCAAGAGCAGTTTCATTCACAAGAATATAAAAACAGCCCTGTTCCGGGACTGTTGGAAAACGTGCTGCACAGCCTTTAACCCCAAAGGAAAAGCAACCCTCCCCCACCCCACCCCTGACAGCCTCTTCCTGCACATGCCCCCCCCCCCCAGAATAGGCTATAAGCAAACCCCATGCACCCTGCCCCCCAGCACCAGAGAGGCCTTTCCTCCCTCCAGAAGAGTCCTACGAGGGTCCCAGGCCAGCTCCTTGGCTCTTCTCCCTCTTCAGAGTGGAAAATGCAGGCCCCCACCTGACCTCTGCTCTGCGAGCCCCCTCCACGTATAAAGTCTGCTAGATGCCCTCACAGTTTCAGCCACTGTTGCAGGGACCGTTTGGCTTCCTCCGGGAAGGGAGGGAGGGAGGGAGGCAAGAACGCTGGTTGCTTTGGTCCACCTTTCCCAACTCCACAGGCCCTGAGCAAGAACGAACTGTAATGAATGAAGCCACTGGATTGTGTGTCCACCATGGTCTGGGGGCAGAGCGCAGGCAAGAAGGGGATGAGACTAAGAGAAAAAGATGGTGCATTGAGACAGCAGGTGGCACGAGGTGAGGAAACAGGGAACCGTGAGCATGCAAGACCCCAAGGTCCCATGGCAGGAGGGCAGGAGTCTCGAGTGAGGGCCAGCAGCCCGCGAGGTCCTGCTGCCTCCTGAGTCAGATCACATCACCAAACACGAGAGAGGTCCTCTGTTGAGACGGCTGTGGATAAGGTGACTTCGCCTACCCGTGCTCACCATGCCCACGCCTGGGTCCTCCAAGGACCAACCCCAGGAAAGCCATCGTCCCCCTCCTCTGGAGGACACGGGACCCTCAGCTGCATTGCAGGCGCACATGTGAATGACAGTGTGAACTCGGTGTGGGGGGACAGTCATAGATGGACAGAAACACCCTGACTCTCAACCTCCTCGTTCCAGAAAAATAGGTCTGGGGCATGGGGTGGGGCGGACAATTCTGTCCAGGGTCTGGGAGAGGGTGACAGTGCTCCCTTCCCAGCAGAGGGTAAAGTGATAGGAGCCCTGACGAAGCGTGGGTAGGACACAAGGCCTTGGAGCTGGAGACTTAGTCGGGCACAAGGAAGGAGGGACGGCAACGATGAAGCTCTGAGCTTCTTCCTTCTACCCAGTCTCCCTGTGCCCCTGCCCTGGGAAGGGGCAGTGTGCCAGCCAGCTCTGCAGCTGTGGCGTCCTTCACTCTCCCCCGTCCCCCGCTGTCAGGATCTCTCCCAGAAGTGCTACGCGGAAGTCCCCACCACAATGGAAACGGGGCGTGAGAGGGCAGGCCGTTTCAGGGGCGTACGCCTCACCGTAACCCATGCTGGAAGGAAGAATACTCTGATTCTCCTCTCTTCCTCCACAGGAGGCCCGGGGAGGGAGGGAGAACACCTGTGAGGCCCTCTTTGGAGTCTTGGGAGGAGCTGAAGAAGGGGGAAGGAGCCGAGTACCCACACTGCCCCTCAGCAAACAGCCCACCCTGGCCGGGGCCTGACAGCACCGGACTCCTCCCTCCACCCCACTCAACCCTGAGTCCCCAAGAAGTTATAAAAATGTAGAAAAGGCAAAGAGAAAAGTGTAAACAGCTCCAGAGAATTAGAGGGTGGATGGAGGGAGACACAGCCCTCATGCTTCCCCATTTGGCCAGGACACCTGCATTTTGTGTCACCCCCTCAGGGCCAGGGCTCCCAGAGCAGGAGACAGAAGGCAGAAAAGGGAAGCAAGAGCTGGGGCCCCGGCTGGGCCCTTTCCCAGATCCTTGGATCCTCCTTCCGGACAAGGGAATAGTCAAGATCTCGGAACAGGCGGCCATGTTTGTTCTGGGTCTCATCAGTGACTTTCTGATCTCTGAGCAGGCCCTGATCTAAAGAATCAGGTTTGTGTCCCTGTGCATCCCAGCTGCCACATCCACCTCCCCCATGACTCCTGATCTCAGAAGCCAATTTCTCGCCGAGCTCACATGACTTTAGGTGGCTTCCCCTGTGCCCGTTGAGCCATACCCATAGCCCCTGAGGTCTGTTCCTCATAGTGGGGATGAGCTGGGGCCACAGCCAGAGAAAACACAGAGTCGGGAAAAGCGGGAGTGACACGGAGAAAGGAGACATTCCCATAGCCACAGTCGAGGCGCCTGGAAGACGAATCAGAGAGTGAAGAACTGAGGTCCAGTCGACGGCCACACACTGCTCTGTGCTCCTGTCCCCAGGAGAAACACTGGAGCTTCAGACAGACCCAGAAGCCTGCAGCCAAGCAAAGTTCACAGCCACCTGGTTGTCTGGGCCTCAGTTCCCGGACCTGCGGTTTCTACAGCATAAACCTGGTTAAATTCCCATCCTGGCTCCCCATTTTGCTGGTGGGGACTGGCAACTCCTGGGTCCCTCATGGTCTTCTGCCCGGGTTTCAGCTGTACTGCTGGGGGAAGGGAGGGTATGTTGCAGCCATGCCCCTCAGGTGGGGGTGGAAGGCTGGGCCTGGAGGGGGAGGAAGCTAGTTGTTAGCCTCGCCCTCCTCCTCATCGAAGGATTGCACACCTGAGGATGTGACATCAGACACTTTCCGGCTGAGAGCAGTGGACATCTCAGGGTCTTCTCGTGGGGAAAGTGACTCCAGGTCCCGGCATCCTGCATCCTCTTCCTCCTCAGGGGCCAGTGGCCTCTTCTCCTCCTCAGCAGGGGCCCTTGCCAGGTCCACTCCCCCCACCTCCGGAGCCCAGTCCGTGTCTGACCCCAGCAAAGGTGGAGGCTCCTGAGCAGAGTATCCGCAAGCAGGCTGGGAAGGCCCCATTTCATGTAAGCTGGGCTGTGAGTCATCAAATGCAGGGCCAAGATAGGATCCTGTGGCCGGAGAGGCAATGAGGGACTGGTCGCTGGCTTCCCAGGCATCCGACGACCCCAGACAGTACATGCCCTGGGACACATAGGAGTGAGGCCATCCATCCATGGGGGCTTGAGCAAGGGCATCTGCCAAGAGAATCAGGGAAGTCAGCACGGTTACAGAACATCAAAGGCAGGAGCAATAGCCCGGAGAACTGAGTAGGGAGGGCGACAGAGTAAGGAGGAGAGTAAGAAAGCTGAGATGAAGAGGAACACACAGGAATGGAGGTAGCCCAGTAAAGTTGGGGAGACCTCTCAGGCCTCAGAGGAGCCATCCCTCACCTTGACTCTCCATCAGCTCCTGGTAGTTGTCACTGTAGTTGCAGCCCAGTGGCTCCTGGGTGGAGTTGACACTCATGTCCTCCCCGTCCATGGAAGACCAGGCCATAAGTGTGGCCTCGGAGATGGCAAACTGCTCCATGACACCTACAAGAAGAGACGTAGTTGGCACAGGACGCCTCTGGGAACCCTTAGACACACGCACGGGGTAGGGCGACACTGGGGCAGCGCTGCCCAATAGAAATACAATGCAAGCCACTTGTGCAATTTAAAATTTTCTCACAGTCATATTAAAGAAAATGTAAAAGAAACAGGTGAAATTAATTTTTATAATATATCTTATTTAGCCCAATATATACTTTGGATTATCTTTCAACACGTAATCTATATAAAATTATTAATGAGATATTTTACATTATTTTATTCATACAGGTCTTTGAAATCCCGTTGGTATTTTACATGGACAGTACGTCTCCATTCAGATGAGCCACATTTCAAGTTCAAGGTCAAGTGGCTACTGTATTGGGACAGCACAGACTAACCCCCACACAAGGCAAAACGGTGTGGGACTTCCCAGAAGGTCAGGTTAAGAATTCTTAGCGGAGAGAGTTGAGGGGTCTTCTGGTGAGATAGCCAAAGGGATTAAAATGAGGAATTTCCAGAAGTTTCTCTTTGGACGGTTTTAAGAATGTTAGCTGGTACTAGGTCGTCAAAGAGGAATCTAAATGAGAGGGCTCAATTTCAACAGAGAATCCCCAAGGGAGCACCATGGGCTTGTAGGTCCACAGTGGTATCAAAAGGAAAGTTCCAGTGTTTGGAAGGAGAAGGGAGGGAGGGGACAGACTATGGAGGCTGGGTAGACCTGGGGGTCCCCATTGTGGTCAAAGCCGTAGGCTGAAGCTTACATTGCCAATTGCCCTAAACTACCCCCTACCCACTACACGTTTGTCCCCCTCCCCACTGATAGTTCTTCCACCATTCACATCACCAAAACGTAGACATACCTCCCTTCTCTTCCGGATCTAACATTCTTCCCAGGTGTCTTACTGGGGCGTGCCACAGGGGCTTGGCCGTGCGGCAGGCACGCCATAGGCCTGTCTCATAGGGATTCCACTGTCCTGGACAAAAACCCCTTCTGTATACCACCGTCTCGCCACCCAGGTCCCTTGATCTTCTAGTGGTTGTCACAAGCAATGAGCCACGTAAGTGAATCCACTATTGCAACGTGCTGAGGGGCAAAGTGTAGAGGGGATTTCTCAAGAGACATGGGTGGAAGGAGTGCCTTTCAGAGTTCAAGGCCCCTGCCTTTATGTCGTGTACAGATAGCACTGCCACGTAGGAGAGAAGGCATCTGGTAACAGGTGGACCCGCAGTCCCATGTAATTCTCTTTAATTTCTGAGATGATAATAAAAATAAGTTTGAGGGCACTTACCCGAATCAAAGTACTTGAAATCAGAGCTGATTGGGAAATTATGTCTTATCGTCATCACAGGGATAGAGCCAATCCTGCCATCTGGGATCAGGCTAGAAGGTCAGTCTCTGGCCATCCCGAAAATGTGTCTCCTGAGGGTCCCCGGAATAAGTACCTGCTAGGAAACGTGCCTCCTTCTCGCCATCGCTGAGGTCCGAGTAGGCGTCGGTATCCCTGCGCACTGCCTCGTGGCTGTGTTGCGGCTGAATGGCTGGTGCCTTCCCCCAGCCCTGCCACTCAATCATGTGGGCCACCCGGCCTTGCCCCATGGCTGTGGGCTTCGTCACATGGTCCTTCATGCTGCGAGAAATCCCTGAGGGGCCAGACATTCCCCACATCCTCCAGAATAGTACACGATACCCATACAAGATCCACCCCACGGCCCCACCCAAGTCCCGTGGGACTCCATCCAATGGGGGAGCTCCATATGAGGGGCAGCCTGGACAGGAGGGCTTGACGGCAAGGGCAAATGGGTCAGGGGTAGGGGTCTTCTTTAGGCCTCGAGGAGCAAAGAGACTGAGACCAGGAGCGCGTAGGGAATCTGTCTGGATTTATCCCCAGGTGGGGAGTCTCACCTGAGAAGGATGACTTTGCCAGGGCCCCAATGCCGTAGGCATTAGAGTTTCGCTTAAGCTTCGGAAGAATGGAAGTGGTGTCCTCCATGGAGAGCTGGGAGAGGGAATGTGGGAGGAGGGGCAGAGATGAGTTCAGGGTTTCCAGGAGGAAGGGTCTGAGCTAGGGCAGGTGAAAGGGAACCATTATGCCCAGGAGTCCTGAGGTCACTTATGCCACAACTGCCCTTGAAAATATGGGGGATCAGTAGGGAATGTGAGGGCTCACGGTGCCTGCTGGCATCCGGGAGCCCTGTGTTCTGTGGCAGGTCAAAGGGAGAATAGAAGGGAGAGGAGCTAGGGTGTGCTGGGGGGGGCAGGGGGAAGCTGTACTCACATTGATGCCATCCCAGGAGAAGTCAGTCCGGGTTTGCTGTGAGGAGAGAGCAAAGGCAGTGGGGGTCCCGGGCATGCCCAGGAATGCAAGTAGCCCCCACCCCACCCCCAGCCCAGGGACTCCCAGGAGTGTGTGAAGTAGAGAGGTTTTTCCCCAGCTTAACTTAGGAGCTCAGGATTAGGAGCTCAGTGTGGAACATTTGGCCTGTGTTTTGAGGAAAGTAGGAGAAATGTTCTGTGAAAGTGTCAGTCAGAAGGAGTGTTTGGGCTGTTCTCTTGGAATTTAGGAAGATAATTCAAGGATCAGGCAGCTGGGAGGCTTTGTTCATGAGGGTTTCTGGGGTCTTTTAAAAGTCCTTTGGTTGGGGGTGCCTGGGTGGCTCAGTTGGTTAAGAGTCTGCCTTCTGCTCAGGTCATGATCTTGAGGTCCTGGGATGGAGCCCCGCATGGGGGGGGCATCCCTGCTCAGTGTGGAGTCTGCTTCTCCCTCTCCCTCCATCCTTCCCTCTGCTCCCTCTCCCTCTCTCTCTCTCCTAAATAAATAAAATCTTAAAAAAAATAAAATAAAACTCCTTTGGCTGGGGGGCAGCGGGGCATGGGGCCTCACCTCGGTGGATGGCCGATGGAGGGTGCTCCCATGCAGCGAGCTGGTGCTATCCATGTGGATCTGGTCGACATCCTTCAGGCCCTTCCAGTCCACTGCAATCACCTCATTCCCTGAAGTGGACATAGGCTCACTAGTTGCTCCACCTTCAACCCCCCTGCCCCTCCCCCTCCCCAAAGGCCCGTCCACGGTGGCAGAGTGCTGAGGTCACCCAGGGGCAGTCCCTCCAGACCCCTCCTTTCCCTCCAGCTCCCACTCCTTCTGATGGCACATTCCCTTTCCCATCCCTACTCTCCCCTAATTTTTGGTAGGACAAACCGTAATGCTGAGCCAAAATATTCCCTTTGAGCGCACCCAAGAATAGCACATTCAGAGAAAGTGTTATATGGCCTTATTTGTTGTTGTTGAAATGGAGGGGTCAGTGGTTGGGTTTTACCAGGAAAACAGTTCTGTAGTCTGTCCTGAGGAATCTTTGAGGGTTTCTATATGGGAGTATATGGGAGCTGTGCCTTTCATCCATTCTGTTCCCACAAATAAGGGCAGAACTTCTTTAGGGCTAAGCTTCTCTATATGTGGGCTTTATGGTTTGTATCTTGGAGCTGGTGATCTGTCTGACGGGAAGGAGATTTGGTGGGGATAGAGGCATGAGTTGGGGGTGTTCACCCAGAAATGGGGAGAGCAGAGAAAGTAAAGACTGAGATGCGATCATTTCCCCTGACTGTTGGGAGAAAAGTGATGGATGGAAGAGGAGCAAAGGGGCACAAGGGGAGAAGAGAAGGGGACTTTTAAAAATAGGAACTAAAAGAAAGGCATTCAAGTCACGGAGAAGGCAAAAGACAATGGGAGGGGTGGACAGGGTTTGAGGGGAGCTGGAGGGCAGAGGAGGATGGGAATTGTTCAGGTGAGGCCAGAGCTTGGGGCCCAGGTAGATGCTGGCAAGCGGGCAGGGTGGTGCCTCTCCTGGGAGGTTGGGGAAGGAGCCCTTGGGCAGTTGGAAAGGGACTCAAGCATCAGATGACTGTGGAACCATCTGACCTTAGAGATCCTCCCTGCGCTCGGAGTTTTGTGATTCTGAATTTACAGTTACGGGTCCATGCTTGAGAAGGGGTGAGGTGAACAGGGTCTTGAGCATGGGGAGGCATTCAGCACGCATCCACACAGCTAGTGCAGAAGGATGGTGGTTAATGGGTGGGAAGGAGGTAGGACCCCTCCTAAGTGAGCCCCTCTCCCTTGGGGCTACAGGGGAGTGATGTGCTGTGGCTGGCAGGGAAGAGGAAATATGGACCCTGGGCGTAGAGAGCAGGGAGGGGGCTGACAGAGGAGAGGAGGGATGAGGAGGGCAGAGCAGGAGAGAGGGGAGGGGGAGGTGGCCTTTGTAGAGGAGGGAGAGCTGAGTCAGAGCCCTGGGGGGCAGGGAGGGGGAGAGAGAGAACCCCAGGAAGAGGTGAAAGCAGAGGAGGGGGGTATCCATGGAAATAAATCGGGTCTTAGAGAAATCAGGCTTCCGAAGAGTGAGTTTGTTTGTAATAATAATACGAATTATTCTCTCAGCCTGAGGTCACTGGGTCGTGTAGGCGGGAGAAATTGCGAGTTGGAATGGGAAAAATTGGGGGGTTTGGGAGAGGGATGGACTAATTCGTGGAGCTGTGAGCGTGGAGTGGGTGCGTGGGGCGGGGGGTAAGGGGGTGGAAGCAAGGCAAAGGCTGAGGGGAGAGACGACTTAGGAGGCGCCTGTGCCCGCCCCCAGTCCAAGGTAAATAAAGAGGCGGCCCCGCCCCGCCAGCCCCCGCCGACAGGTGCGGGTCCCGGTTCCTCGGGCCGGCCGGCCCCACCCTCCTGGGAGTGGGCTCCCGACCCCTGTCCGTCCCTCTAAACCCCCCGCCTCCTCCCCGCGCCCCCCGGCCCTTCCCTCCAGCGCAGCCCAGCCCGGCCCCATTTTCTCCGGGCGTGGACCCAGTTCCCCTCCCCGAGGCACCGGGCGCATCCCGCCCCCGCCCCAGAGGGAAGATGCACGTGAACAAAGCGAATCGGGGGAGGCAGGAACGACAGAAAAAGGCAACGAGAGAGAGGGAAAGAGGTGGGAGCAAAACACCCAAGCCAGAAGGAGGCGGGGGGCGGGGGGCCGAGGCGGAGGCCGGGGGTCCTTGGAAGGGGGCTGCCCCAGAAATGGAGGGGGAGAGAGGCGCTGGGGAAGGCAGGGTCGAGGCGGATGGCCTGGAGGTGGAGGGCGCGGGGACGCGAGAGTAGGGAGAGGAGGCTGGTGGAGAGATGATGGAGAGGGACCGCGCCGGGGGGAGGGCGGCGGAAGGAGGCTGGAGGGAGAAGAGGGAGCGGAGGAGCGGAGAGGGCGTCCGGCCCCGCAGGCGCGAGGAGAGAGCGCGGAGGAGAGCCGAGCGCGGGGAAAGTGCGGGAGCCAGGCCGGGCGGGGCGGGGGGCGCCGGGGGGCGGTGGGGGAGGGGGCCGGGGAGTGGCGCGGGCCGAGCCTGCCTCCGCCCGCCCCCGCCCCGCCGCGGTACCCACCCACGGTCCGGGAGCCGATGCAGCCCATGGCTCCGGCGCCTCCGGGGCCGGGCGCTCACCGCCGCGGGGCGGGTGCCGGGGGCAGCACCGGGAGCCGCGCCGCCGCCCCAGCCGCTCTGCAGCGCCGCGGCTGTCTCCGCTCGGCTCCGCTCCCCCCTCCCCTCTCCATCCCTCCCCGCGGCAGCCTCCGTCGCCGCCGCCGCCGCCGCCGCCGCCGCCGCCGCCTGGCTCCCCCGCCCGGGCTCGGCTGGCGGCGGGCGGGGAGGGGGCGGCCCGGGGATTGGCTGCGCTCGGCGCCTCCCCGCCCCTGCCCCCGACCCCGCCGCCGCGCTCCCCGCTCACCTCCCGGCGCTCCCCCTCCGCCAGCCCTGCCCCTGGCCAGCGCTGGGGCTCCTCGCCGGGCCCCGGCCGGGCTGGCGCCTGCGGGTGCTGCAGACCCAGAGAACGTCCCCCTTGGGTCCCTGAGCGGGGGAAAGAACTCAGCGCCCGCCCTCCGGTTCTGGTGGATGGATTTCGAGGGCCGGAGTTGGGGATGCCCAGGGAGAAAGGCGCGGGATTGGGGGAGTGGGGAGGAGGGTGGCGCGGGACGTGCGATAAAGCTTGGATGAAGGGCCTCGGCCGCCAAATTCCGCAAACACTTGTTTTCTTCCTGGGGCCGCATCTGGGACACAGACGCGAGCGTGATTGGATACAGCTTCGGTTGCTCTGCGTTTCCTGTGCGCTGTTTCGTCCACCCAAACAGATCGCGAAGTCTTTGCGAGGGGATAGTGCACTAAGCTTCCCCGTGCTGGGCGCTCGCTGGAAACTCGGGGATGGGTGTGGGGTTGGTGCAGATCACCTCCGGGACTGACTGGGGATGGGGGAGTAGAATGAGCTTATTCAGTCCCAGCTAGAGTGGAATAAAAATCAGGACTCGAGACTGGCTAGAAGGCACAGTTTTAAATTCAATTTAACTTTCTGAGTCTTGGTCTCCTCTGACAAATGACAGCATGGATGTCAGGAAGCAGTCGAGAGAGGGGAGGATTGCCCCCTGGCTGGCCAGAAGGGGTCAGGTGTACCAAGGGCCTGGTGAGGAAGAGATTGAGAGAGAGAGAGAGTGATCTACGTGGTAGGGGTCAAGTGGGCACTGTGGTACAGGAGGCAAGAAGTGAAGTCCAGAAAAGTCACACAAGAAAGGGCACGGAAACTTGTCTAAGCAGCACCTGCAAACCCGAAGTGTGAGAGAGCAGACCGGGGCAGTACCAATGACAGCAAATCCAGGGTCTGTTTGTTCCCCACCTGCTTTCTTTTCCCTCCTGAGGTTGGGCAGGGACGAGGGCACCAGACCAGGGGTCCCAGTGTGGGTGTGGGTGTGTAATAGGACAAAAGACCAAGTCTCGTAGATGCACCTTTTAACCCTTTAGAGTCTGAATGGGGAGCTAAACTTCACGGTGATAACCACTACATTCTGTGGAATCCCAGATGAAAGATGGGAGAGAAGATGCTAATAATCTAATTGCAGATCTGGGAGATGGAATTATGGAGAGAGAACTGACCTTTGGTCTCTGTGCATGACGAAATAAATCCAATCTGCATCTATAAAACCGTGAGAGAGAAGAGGGAGTAGTCAGTAGGTCTGCTGAGATTTTATTTTATTTTTTATTTTTATTTTTTTAAAGATTTTATTTATTTATCAGAGAGAGAGAGAGACAGAGGCAGGCAGAGGGAGAAGCAGGCTCCTTGCTGAGCAAGGAGCCCGATGTGGGACTCGATTCCAGGACCCTGGGATCATGACCTGAGCCGAAGGCAGAGGCTTAACCGACTGAGCCACCCAGGCATCCCAGTAGGTCTGCTGAGATTTTAGTCATCCAGTATAATTTGTGGCAAGATCTGATACCTTATTCTGACAGTGAGAAGAATTGGCAAGTATTTTCCCCATATCTACTATTGTTGGTTATACAAAAGAAGCATCACGTGGTTTCTGCCCTCCTGGGATATATTGTCTAGCTGCAAAGGAGAGAACATGGAAAGATGGGGGGAAAAGAAGAAGAAGGAAAAGGAAGAAGAGGAGGAGGAGGAGAAGGAGAAGATAGAGAAGAAGGGTAAGGAGAAGAGGAGAAGAAACAACTTCCAATACCACAGCAGTGCCACTCAACCCCTAATCGCTCGTGGGGAGAAAGCACTGATAGGAATAACCAGGTCAGGAAGTAATAGACCAAGTGGCCAGCCCTGCTCACACCTTCCCACTTGAAACTGCTCTCCCTTTGCAGTGCTGTCTGATTCCAGTATTCCCACTATTAGTCTGGTCCAAACATGGATATACACCCTGTCCCTTGTTCCCCTTAGCACAGCGGTACAAGGCTGGGTTTATCCAAATGATTGAAATCCAGTCAACACAAGGGACCCTGGGGGTCTTGAAGACTCAGTCCTGGTTCCCATTCTGTCTTAAAGGTATTTCCAGCACCAGAGAAAAGCAGAATGTCAGATTTTCTTACTTCTCACCATTTAGAGGCATTCTTTCCCAGTCTCTTTGCCATCTTCTGAGCCAAGGTCAAAGATCCGAGTTCTGATATGAGCAGGAACAACCTTTCTGGAGGACGATTTGACAGTACTGATCAAAAAATCTTTAAAATATGCATTGCCGTTGTTGCAACATTACTAAATTGTGACACAGCTCTTCCATTTATAGAAATATTCTAAGGAAATAAAAATAGAATATGGACAAAGATTTAATCTACAGCACTCATCAGAGCACTACTTACATAATAATGAAAGATTGTACACAGCCCATGGACTCAAACCTGGGGATTAATTAAATAAATTATGGTATATGCTTATAAGAGAATACTATGTAGCCACTGATAATATTTTATAATTGAATTTGTTGACAAATTATTCATGGTATATTCTGACATTATAAAGAAGCAGACTGTAATATAAGAATTAGAGTATATCAATGTTTGTTTAAAAATCACATAACACATTCTCCTGCCTTTTGTCAGGCTTTCCATCCCAAGTAATTTATAGGATTCCCTGAGGAAAGCCTATGTTTTACAGATGTCCAGTCTCACTCATCAGTTAAGTTTGGTCCTCAATGAAATCACAATATTAATGAGTCTATTTCTAAACTCTAAAAATAGAGGACTTGGCTGAGTGCCCCAGTATGGCTTTGGTACTTCCTAACTGGTCCCCTTTGGAAAACGATGGGGTGGAATGATGTTTCCCCCTTCTCTGTTGTTGCTGTTTCATGCCCCTAGTCTCCTATGGATATCTCTTGGACAGAAGGAACAGAACCAAGTTCAGAAACAGTACTGTCTAGGGGTGCCTGGGTGGCCCAGTTGGTTAAGTGTCTGACTCTTCAGCCCAGGTTTTGATCTCAGGGTTGTGAGTTCAAGCCCCACATTGGGCTCCATGCTGGGCATGGAACCTACTCTAAAAAAAGAAAGAATGAAATGGTACCATCTAAAACAGGGACTCTTGGGGTGCCTGGGTGGTTGCAGTGGGTTAAGCGTCTGACTCTTGGTTTTGGCTCTGGTCTTGAAATCAAGGCCAGGGTCAAGCTCCACACTCAATGAGGAGTCTGGTCCAGATTCTCTCTCTCCCTCTCCCTCTGCCACTCCCCCTGCTTGCTCGCTCTTTCTCTCTCTCAAATAAATAAATAAATCTTAAGTAAAATAAAACAGGAAATTTAAAAAAATTATTTATTTATTTGACAGAAAGAGAGAACACAAGCAGGGGGAGAGGCAGAGGGAGAGGGAGAAGGAGGCTTCCGGCTGAGCAGAGAGCCCAACATGGGGCTCAATCCCAGGACCCTGAGATCATGACCTGAGCCAAAGGCAGACGCTTAACTGACTGAGCCACCCAGGTGCCCCTAAAACAGGAACTCTTGTCCCAGGATCCACGGGCAGAATCCAGAGTCCCTAAGCTTGGTTGGGAGAACTTGTATCTTTATGTTCACTGACTGAACTGAAATTCTTCATGTCCTTCAGGTGTATGTATAGGCAGCAAAGCACAGTGGTATTAGAGCTGTATTTCCGTGTCTTTACTGCCTATAAAAATTGTAGATGTTTCTATTATACTACAGCTGCAGATTTCTTACACTGTCCTTTATGTTCATCACTACTTTGAAATTATGGTGGTACTGAACCCCCCTGTACATGTTCCTATTTAATGCTTTGATAAAGAAGCAGATATATTACTATATCACCATTTTATAATAACTGGTTTTTTATATTAGTCGTTCCCTTTTTATATTATTGTTTAATATTTAGTATTTAGTATTATTCTGACAGGGAAGCCATGGATTTTCCAGATTGCCAAGGCATCCAGGGCAGAAAAACTTGTAAGAATCCCTGGCCTCAGGCATGCCTGGCTGGATCAGTCAGCGGAGCATGCGACTCTTGATCTTGGGGTTGTAAGTTCAAGTCCCGCTTTGGGTGTAGAGATTGCTTAAAAATAATAAAAAAATCTTAAAAAAAAAAAAAAAGAATCCCTGGCTTCTAAATATATTTTTGGTGTTGTTGGTGGTGTTGGGTGGTCTTCGATTCTGCAGGAGCTTAATAATCCTGTTAATACTACCAACTTAAATGACCAAGCGAGACACTTGACATCCCATTTTGAAGCCTTGGTCCCCAAGAAAAGATATGTCCCTTTTATCTGCAGGACTAAAAGAGTCACACCCAAGCTTCATGCCCACCCCAACAAATCCAGAGGAAATGCTAAAAAGACAGCAGCTTAATAAAGACTTTCTTTTGTTTTAATGCGAGACAGTAGATCACAGTTAAGGGCAGATGAAAAGATCCAACTGAGAGGGGGAGGTTCAAAGTACAGGAGAGGAAGATTCATGATGCAGAGGGTGAGTTCCCAAGGCAGCCACAGGGGATGTGCACAAGGCTCAGGGAGGGGGACTGGGCTCAGAAGGAGGAGCCCAGCTAGTCTAGCAGATGGAAAGATGGAGCAGATGCCAGTAGGTTCCACATTCGGTGTTGGGAAGATGAGGGATTCCAATCTGATGGTGTCTGTTTTCTCTGAGAAGTAGGAATCGAGATCATCTACGAAGTCTGGGAATGGGGGAGATAGCATAAAATAATAAGTAATACGCAAATATCACTTAGCAGTTGACAAAGAGTGTTCAGTGTCTTCCTACAACAATTCAGGAGGGAAATCATGGTCTTTAGTGTTGCAGTTGAGAAATCTGGGCTGAGAGGCCCATTAACCATCTTTTCCCCAAAATTACCCAGCCAGAAGGAGAAGGAGCTGGGGCATAAACTCAGCCCCTCACATAGAAAATTCTTCCTGGATGCTGTAGGAAAAAGCTACACTGTTTGTTCATTTGTTTTTTAAATAATTAGAGCTACTTGGTTCAGGGTTTTATTTGATACACGTTCTTTCACTCTTGTCTTTCTTTTATGAAGGTGGGGCTGAAGACAGGAACAAATCTATGTGCACTTTTAAATTTTGAAATGCAAAGGGAGACTTGCAGCCCCTGCTATGGGTCTCTGGCACAGATGCCCGGAGTGTCGGTTCCTACTTATCCATGTCGGTGTTTTGTATCAGAGTCCCTATCTCAGTGGGACAAGCAGGTGATTCAGGCCGCCCCCACGTTTAGTCAGCCTTGGGGCAGCTCTTCGTGGCTCACAGGAGGCCTTGTTCGCTGAAGGCACGGGAAGTGGGCACAAGGCTACTGGAGAACTCGGGGAAAGGGCTGCAGGAGGTCATCTGGTGGCGGCTACCTGGAATAGCATGGGCATCAGAAGAACAGCAGTGATGGAGGCCAGGATTCTTTTAAATGAGAGTCGTTTACTTAATCCTCTGGGAACAGGAAGACAAAGTAGGGAGCTTGCGGTTGAAGTTGCTGACACATTGGAGCAGGCTCAGAGCTAAGTCATGGATGGGCAGGGAGTGTCAGTAGTGTGCAAATGGTATTCCCACGGGGAGAAAGTGGCCACCCAGTCTTCTGTGGTCTGTGTAGTTCTCTTCCCCACCCCACCCCCACCTTCAGCTGGATTCCCCAAGTAATCAGTCGATGAGGTTCCTGGCCGCTGTGCTGGGACGGGGCGTTTCCGGGGCAGAGCATGTTTGCTGAGGAAGACAGGACGACTCAGGGCGGCTGGTTATACGGGGACACATTCCATAACAGAAGTTCTCTGGTTTCAGTGTTGCTGGTGGGGACAGAAAGGCCTCACTTGACCAATCTCTGATCTGTTGGATGTTGAGGCAGATAAAACCTTTTAGACCAGCACAGGTCATTGCTGGTTTGACTTTTAGATAAAGTTTGAAACTTTACAGAACATTAGGGATCGAAGTAAGGTGAGCTCATGGCAATGGTGCGGAGATAAGGGAGCTCGGCGGCGCGGGCGTGGTGGTGAGCTCTGTCTCTGGAGACACACCTCCACGTGCGAGGCAAAGTCTCCTGCCGGGGCAGCTCACCATCACCGAATCCACATTTTACAGGATCCTGTGGTTTCATTCAGCAGAAGAGAATACCCAAACCAACGTTTCCCTGGTGACTCTTATAGAGTCTATTCTTTAGCTTTTCAAGGGGACGCGTTTGCCCTTTCTTCTCTTTGAGAAGCAGCCCTGTGGGAAAGGCTGAAAGAGAATCACTTAAGATTTGGGGTTTCCCTCCAAATATTATGATGAGAAAGGCCAGCCGTTCTAAGCAAACGGGATCCTACCTCCCTCAAGGAAAGGGAGGCTTTGGTCCAGAGGGCCCAGAACAATGTCAATGCTTTACAACTGCTTCCACGGCAGGCCCCAAGTCTATTCAGGGTTTCGGGAGTGTCATCTTCATCATGTCCAGGTCACAGCCAGCAGCAGACCAGGCAGGGTGCCAAGACCAAGGAAGCAGGCCTGAAGTTTGGGCAACCATGAGCCAGAGGCCAGGTAAGCAATAAAAAAATGGAGTTCATCCATAGCAAGAGAGCCGGACCAGATGGGATCTTCAGAGGTCGAGCAAATTCTCAGCACTCACACATCCCAGAGCCACTGACAGAGAAACGGAAGAATCAAGTAGGTAACGCCTGGCAGGTGCTTCTTGCAGCCTTCCTGCCAATGTCTTAATCCTCCCTCTGGGAGAATCAGGGAGAACCGGAAATTGGAAGGCTGGGTCCTGAGCATCACTGACAGCTTCCTGGCTAGTATTTATTACCTCAGGGGAGGGGAGCAGCCACGCCACATCACGCCTCGGAAGCCCTCTCACCACCCTGCTGGCGTGCGCCAGCCCCCACCTTTATGCCCAGCTACCCCAGGAGAGACGCTGCCTGTGTTTACAACACGCCCTCCCCTGGTCTTGCCCCTGAATCACAGCCTGCTGGCTGAGGGAGGCTCCATGAGGACCTACCTGCCAGACTTCTCTGTCACCAGCTGACAATTGACAGCCCCCCTTTCGGACTCCTGAATATACCCCCATTCTGGGTTCCCAACCCCTTGCCTTCCTTAACTTTTGGGATGTCCTGCAATCTTAGCATGGATCCCTCTTGCAAATACTTTCTTGGACGAGGATCTGTTTTTGCCGCAATGTCTAACTGCCTTGAACTTTTGCTTCTTTCCTGCGACTGGTCCTGATCCTCAGGGTTGGCTTTACTACACAATGGGTGGGTGTAACTCCAGGACGCTGCCCTTCTCAGTCTGCTGTCTTCTCTCATAAGTAAGCCGGCCAGGTCCAGAGAGGACAGCAGAGGCGTCTTCCTGAAAGTGGAAGAGCAGCAGATGTCCAGGGCATTCAGTACCAGTCCATGAGCGTTGGAACTGGCAAGACCTTAGACATCCAATCTGCTGCTAGCATTTCACAGACACGGAAAATTTGTCTAAATGGCTCAGCTGTAACCAAAATTCACGTTCTCCTACTCTCTTCTAGCATTCTTCTCCCTATCCTATGATGCTACCTTAAATGTATGGTGGATTATTTTTCTGATTTTTATTATGTAAAATGTGTGTAACACTAAACCCCGTTGAAATATGCTCAGAACCCCTACTCCTTTGGCTCATGCAGATTGATCAGCTCCTTCTGGGTAAAATGAGGTAAAAAGAACATTGTTCTAAGAGGGTAGATTTCATGTTAAGTGTTCTTACCACAATAAAATTAAAAAAAAAAAAAAAGAAAAGAACATTGTTCTAACTTAGAAGTTCCGGAGGTTTGTTCTTTGTGCTTAAGAATGGGTGTGTAAGAGGGGCACCTGGGTGGCTCAGTCGTTAAGCGTCTGCCTTCGGCTCAGGTCATGATCCCAGGGTCCTGGGATCGAGCCCTGCATCGGGCTCCCCGATCCGCGGGAGGCCTGCTTCTCCCTCTCCCACTCCCCCTGCTTGTGTTCCCTCTCTCGCTGTGTCTCTCTCTGTCAAATAAATAAATAAAATCTTTAAAAAAAAAAAAAAAAGAATGGGTGTGTAAGAAAAAAAAAAGAATGGGTGTGTAATCTTTGTGTATATGTTCAGGTCATTGTTTGGTTTAGGTGTTTTCATGGTGATAAGCTGAAGGGGACAAGGCTTTACTTTCCTGGGTGGTGGGGAGGGTGGGTGTTCACTTGAGGGCTGTTCACTCACCAAATCAATCATGATTGTCCTGCCAATGGGCAGTGGACACACCCAGATGGGAAAGTCCTAAAGAGACTGGAAATTTTGAATTCTGGGTGGCACGTACATGTTTTTCTCAAGTAATATGTACTCGTTTTAGGAAAAAAAATTATTTACTTATTTATTTTTAAGTAGTCTCCCCACCCAACATGGGGCTTGAACTCGGGGCCTGAGATGAAGAGTCGCATGCCCTACGGACTGAGCCAGCCAGACGCCCCTAGGAAAAAATTTAAATACACACAAGCAGAAAGAAGGAAACCAAAGCCATCACCTATTTCTCACACTCTTCGCATTTGACAGCATTTCCTTTCAAACAGACTCATGCATCTATAGGCAACGGGGTGGCTGGTGGTAGTGCGTGCTGGATTTCATTAGGGATGGTGGAAAAGTGTGTTGAGGGAGGAAACAGGAGCAATTTCTGCATTCTAAAGTGGGAGCTGCAATTTGCCACTTGATCTTTCTCTCGCTGTATCTCGAGTTCCCTTCACAGCCCAGGTTCTTGGAAGAGCCGCCAACATTCGTCCTCATTTCCTCACCTCCATTCACTCCTCATCCCACTCCAATCTGGCGTCTTCACTTCACTGAAACAGCTCGCACGGTGGTCTCCCGTATCCTCCATGTCAGCGGATGGGGTTCGTTTCTAAAATTAACCTGACACATCAGGAACATTCCACAGTTGACCCCTCTCTTGTCCCTGAACATTCTTTCCCGGTTTTCCTCCTGCCTTTGTAGCTACTCCTTCTTTGTCTTCTTTCTTTGCTAATTCATTTCATTCATTCATTCATTCATTCTTCATTCATTCCATATTACAAGTATTTCTTGAGCACCTCTATGGCAATACTATTCCTGGTGCTAGGGTCCAAAACTCATGCCTTCACAGGGCTCACAGTCTAGTGAGAAGTAGTTGGGAGGAGATACCAATATAGAAATTAAATAAGTATTATAATTTTTTTTTTTGGTATTGAAGCTCCGGACCTCACTATAGAATACATTTAAGGTGATAAATGCTATGAAGAAAAATGAAGGAAAGGAGGATAATAAAAGGCATTAGTATATGTAGTTTTACTTTTTCTTTTTTCTTTCTTTTCTTTTCTTTTTTTTTTTAGAGAGGGAGAGAGAGTACACATGCATGTGCGTTCTTGTGAGCACAGGGGGAGGGGCAGAGGGAGAGAGAGAATCTTCAGCAGACTTCAAGCAGGGCTTGATTTCACCACTCTGAGATCATGACCTGAGCCAAAATCAAGAGTTGGATGCTTAACTGACTGAGCCACCCAGGAGCCCCATGTAGTTTTGTAGTACGTAGTTTTAAATGTATGTAGTTTTTTTTTTTTTAAGATTTTATTTATTGATTTGAGAAAGAGAGAGAGAGAGAGAGAGGGCACAAGCAGAGGGGCAGGGCAGAGGCAGAAGGAGAGGGTGAAGCAGACTCCCCACTGAGCAGGGAGCCCGATGTTGGACTCAATCCCAGGACCCTGGGATCATGACCTGAGCTGAAGGCAGATGCTCAAATGACTGAGCCACCCAGGTGTCCCAAATGTATGTAGTTTTAACCAGGGTGGTCAGGGATGGTCTCACTGAGAAGGTGGCATTTGAGGAAGAGTATGAAGGGGATAATAGAATGACCCATGCAGATGTCTGGGGAAAAGCCTTCCAAGCAGAGAGACAGCAGGTGCAAGGCTCTTGGGTGGGAATGTGACTTGCATGTTGGAGGGGAAACAAGGAGGCCAGCATGTTTAGAGCAGAATGAGTCATAGGAGATGAGCTCAGAGAGTATGTGGGACTTGTTTAGGTAGAGCCTTTTACTCTGGCTTTCATTCCGAGTGAAATGAGAAAGGAGAGTTTTGATCAGAGTAACATGATGTGAAATGAGATGAAAGGATAACATTGGCATCTATATTTTGAGTAGACTGTAGGGAGGCAAGATAGTGCAGTAAATCGGAGGAGATAATGGAGACTCTGACCAAGAGAGTAGTGGTAGAGATGGGGAGAAGTCGCCAGATTCTGGAAATGTTTTGAAGACAGAGTCAGCAGGATTCCATGGATTTGTAGCGCCAAAGAAAGAGAGATGTCAGAGATGTATCCAAAACTTCTGGTCTGAACCAAAGAATGGAGTTTCTATCAGCTGAATGAGGAAGATTATGGGTAGAACAAGTTTTGGGGAGAAAGAGTCGGAGTTAAGTTTTGGACATATTTACTTTGAAATGTCTATTAGATAATCAAGTGGGAAGGATGAGTAAGAGGTTGGATGTATGTGTTTTTGGGTCATAGGAAAGATCCAAGATAGAGGTACACAGTTGGGGATCATTAGTATAGAGATGGCACCTATAGGCTCGGGACTGGGTATGGTCAGCAAGAAGAGTGCACAGATGGAGGAGAAGAGATGCAAGGACTCAATCTCAGCACTTAGAGGCTGAGCAGATAAGCTGGAGCCAGACAAGGAGAACGAGAAATATGAACCAGCGGGGTTGGAAGAAAATAAGAGAACATGATACACAGAGAGTGAAGCAACAGATGTTTACAGATGCTTCATAAAGAAGAGAGTAAACAACTGAATAAAATATAGCTGATATGTCAAGAAAAGTAGGAACCAAGAGTTGTTCATTAACTGGCAATGTGGAGTTCTTGAGAAAAGTAATGTTGGTACAGTGCTGGGGGTAAAAGATGACTAGAGCAAGTTAAGAGAAAATGGGAGAAGAAGAATTAGATATAACAAGTATACAGAACTCAGGAAATGAACAGAGAAATGGAGCGGTAGCTGGGGGGGCATTAATTTCTAAGTTGGGGCAAACACTAGCATATATCTCTATACTGATGAGAATGATCTAGTGGAGAAGGAAACACTGAAATTCAAGAGAGTGCATTAATTCCTGGAGCAATATCCTGGAGCAGATGAGGAGGTGTTGAATCTAGTGCAAGAGTGGTAGCGGCTTTATGGGTCATTTATTAGACTAAGAGGAAGGAGAGTAGAGGGCAGGAACGCAGACTCAGGGTGGGGGTGGACATCAGGGGAGCCTGGGCAAGGTCTTTTCCATTTCATCAATTTTCTCAGTGCAACAGGAAGCAAGGTCATCGGTGGTGGGAGTGGATGGGGTAGAAGTTGAAGAGAGGAAAGAACTAGAAGTCTTTTGAAAGAGTAGGAAGTGAATGGACAAGAGAAATTGGCATGGTTACGGGGAAGTGGAGTTGCTGAGTGGTACCAGAAGGCTTGTTGTCATGAATTTTAAAATGAGACTGGTCAGAAGGGCTGTGTGTTTGCCTCCTGCCCCATGCCTGGCTACAGGTGTGTGTTTGGTAGAGTTGGGTTGAACCCAGGTTTGGGTTTTGCCCAGTGAGTACCACAAAGTGGGATGCAGGAGGGATTTGAGGGCAGGTGCAAGGCTGTAGCTCTCATGATTGCCCGAGGCATTTCAACTGGGTAGGGAGGGCATGATGCAGGGGGAGATAAAGAGAAAAGCTGACATAAATTGTAGGTCCCAGTGGGTCCAAGGATTGTTAGGGTTAAGCTAAAAGAAGGGAGTGAACTGGAAAGATATGAGGAGCTGGTTGGAGAGAGGGTTGCTTGAAACTGTGATTGGGAAAGGGTGGTACAAGGCTTTTAGAGCCGGGGTTGTCCATCACAGTAGTCACCAGTGACGGATGACCGCTGAGCACTGAAATGGGCCTTGTCCGAATCGAGATGTGATGTAAGGGTAAAATGCATTCCAAATCCCCAAGACTTAGTACCAAAAAAATATAAAATGTTTTATTAATAATTTTAAAATATTGATTACATGTTGAAATGATAATATTTTGGATACACTACATTAAACCTATTATTGAAGTTACTGTGACCTGTTTCTTTTTTTTTTTTAAAGATGTTATCTTTTGACACAGAGAGAGAGAGAGAGCACAAGCAGGGGGAGCAGCAGACAGAGGGAGAGGCAGAAGCAGATTCCCCGCCGAGCAGAGAGCCTGAGGGCTCCGCTCGATCCCAGGACCCTCATGACCTGAGCCAAAGGCAGACGCTTAACCCACTGAGCCACCCCTTTAGTTTCTTTTTAAATTAAATATATGGCTCACATTTCTTTTGGTCAATATTGGTATAGGGTATTACCACAAGGAATAGTGCTTGAGGCAGAGCAAAGACGTGGGACCAGAGAAGTGCAAGGAACAGAGATGCAGAGGGAAGGAAGGTATCATCTTTGTGATGTTGAAATCACCAAGACTTATCAGCAACGTTATTTTGGAGAAAGTGCCCGTGAGCTAGGACATAACAATGAGAAACAAGGAGTAATGGCCCAGGGCAATAGATGGCTGTGCCACAGACAGACAGTAGGTGGGATAGTCCGATGACAAGATATTCAAAGCTGGGGATTTTAGGGAGGAGGGAAGGAGAATAGTGTGGAAGCAGTAACGAGGATCAAAAGGGAGATCTGTTCCACATCCAGGGCTACTGGTAAGAAGTCTAGGGGAAAACTTTTATTGCCACCTGAGAGGGCTGCAGAGGGGGGTGTGTCCTCAGAGGTGATCCAGGTTAGAGCGAGTGGGGAGAGAATGCTGGAAGAACAGGTTGGCAGTGGCTATGAGATCCCGAGGGCCCCAGCACTGGTGTCAGGAGCTGGGCAGAGGAGCAAGATGTGGGGTGAGCTGGGCATCTGGGGCTTCCTACCGTGACTGATATATGGGGTTAAGGAGCTTAATGCAATCACAGCACATGGAGGCCAGGTGGGGAGGGAAGGAGGTGCAAGGGAGGAGGCCTCCATTCTTCACCCCTGCTGGAGGGGAGGAGGGGGCCTAGGGAGGGGATTCTTTATTCGGAGAGTCGCGCCTCCCTCTCCACCTGTCCCACAAATGCTCTAATCCATCAAAGCCCATCGTAGGTCCTCTCAACTACTCACTAGGCGATTTTTTTCCAGCCAATAGCAGCTTCGCATTACTACGTGGAGGCAGATGACTCGTAAATGTGGATACTCCGCAGAGTTCTCTCTGCTCTGCTCTGGACCGGGATAGCCCACTGCCTACCGTACACCCTCTCATTCCTAGCAGGTCCAAAGCAAAACACAGTCTTCCTCCCAGACCTGCACCTCTCAGCCCTGAGCACCGCACTCTGGGCAGGTACCAGCCAGAAGCTGGGCTGGGTCCACGATGCCTCGTTCTCCTCAACTCCCCATCCTCTCCCCTCCCTGCCCAGGCATCAGATTCAAGACGTCACTAGGTTCTGCCGATGATTTCTTCCCTAAACAGCCCTCAATCTATCCACTTCTGTCCATCTCCACAAACATCCTCCTCCCCCATGAGTCTGTCCACATCTGTCCTGGACCCTCCTGCTATTCTCCACATTGCCCCCACAGTGAGATTTTCAAAACTCCCGTCTTTTCATGCCATTCTTTTCAACCTGGAACTCTGCAGTGGCTCCCCGCCGCTCGCGGGACCAAGTGCGCTCCGCATGTCTGCACCGCCCCCTCCCCAGCTCCCCGGAGCGCGCTTCCGCCACACCCGCGGAGGGTCCCGCCCAGCCCGCCTTCCCCCGCTCCCCCGGGCAGCGCGTGCCCACAGCCTGCAAGGGCTCTGCTCTTGCCCCTGCCTCTGCGTGGAATGCCCTTCCCCTCCCACTTTGCCTCCTTAACTCCTTATCTTTCAGATCTCAGCTTGGCCATCCCTTCCTGAAGCTCCCGCACCAGATCGCATCTCTCATGAGACATCATGTATCTTTCCCTCGAAGTCCTAGTAACAGCTGCAGTTTTGCATTTATGATTATTGGATTAATATTTATCTCCCCTAGTAGCCTCTCCAAGGGCGTGGCCCTTCATGAGGCCTTGAGCTCATGTCTGTTATTGCTCAATATTGTATCCCCAGCACCTAACGAAGTCCTGCACACGGTAGGTACTCAACAAATGTCAGTTAAATGGATAAATGAACGACTCAAGATGATTTAAAAGCCCTTAAACACAGGCCTTTCTGATCTAGTATGAGATTTCCATGGTTCAGGAGCTCACTTTCAGTCTGCAAATGCACACATGGCCCCCCGCTCTGTGGCAGGCGCCGCGCTAGGTCTCCTAGGCCCTGCTACTACAGAGATTACGACAGCTTGGCTGGAATTGGGTGGGTTGCTGGTAGCCGAAGCGTGTCCTCTGCTCGCATCTCACACTGGAGTACAAAGGCTTGTCTCTTGGCTTTGCTCGAGAAGCGAGAGGGGACAGTCTATGTAGGAAGACGTCTGTGTTCTGGGTGGATCCTCTCTCTGAGATTGGGTGTCCGTTTGCCGCGTGGGTGGCATCTCTGGATGGCAGGTAAATAAACCCAGTGGCAGGAAGGCACCCCAGGAAGCTTGAACAAGCTCTGTGGCTTTGCTCGGGAGCGCCCACTTCCTTTGTCAGAATTAGCCTGGTGGGTTTCTTCATATTAGGCCCATCTTCTTAAAGGCAGTAACCACGAAAGAAACAGAAGTACTCCTCGTCTCAAGCACCTAGGTTATCTCTCTATAGTTAACCCCCCTACTTCCCGAGATATGTACTCTCTAGAGCCACTTAATCTGCAATTTTTGGTGACAAACACTCGAGCTTCTAGGCCAGACCTCTCTGATTTTGGCTTGCTTGGGCTCAGGGAGAAGGAAGGCAGCAGATGCTTTCGCTAGTGGCTGGACCCTGTGCCAGCAAGCCCCCCGTGCTGCTGTGGGAGCCCTGGGTCTCTTTTCCTGTCTGCCCTTCCCAGCTCCCTGGCTGCTGACTCTTCGCCATCTGACCATCTGTCCTCCTGCCCCCCACGGCCACCATGCATTTCTGCCTTGCTGACACAGCGCCTTTGGGTGCCCATCTGGCTCCGACCTGGGGATGGATGGAGCCCTGCCTTCCACTGCTCCTCTGACCTCTGCTCTCCGGATGCCCTACACAGGCTCTGCTCACTGTGGCTTGGGACCTGGTGGGACCATCATAATGAGGTTTAAGGGGCCAGAAGGCCACCCAGTTATTGTAAGGAGTGTGGCCGCACCAAGCAGCACTATTGGGTGGGCGAAAGCTTTTTTCCTAACCTGAACACTTACCCTATTATACTAAAATATCCGCTTAAGTGTTTTCTCCTCTAGATGGAGAGTTCCTTGAAGGCAAGAACTGGTTTTATCTTTATATCCAGAGTGCCTAGAATATAGAAGTTATTAGTAAATGTTGGTTGAACCGAAGTGAGGGAGGGAAGAGAAAAGTGCACCGAGGATGTTGTTTTGATATCAGCCTGTTGGGCCGGCCCTGGAAGAAAGGAGGACAGAGGGGGCATTTGTGGTTGTCAGTGCATCCTTTCCATGGCAGGGGGGTGGGGAGGAGGGGGTGGCCCCTGGGCTGGGCAGGACGCTGCTCTTACTTGGCTTTGCCACCAAGCTCCCTGGGTCTTGCTGGGTGCTGCACCAGCCCCGACCCAGCCCCTGCCTGGCGTCTGTCCTTCCAGCTGCGAGAGCTTATTTTGCACTGACAAGAAATGCAAGGGGGACTAGGAGAGGAGTAAATATTGGAGGAAGCGGGAGAGCTGCAGACCCTGTGCTCCCGGTACTCAGTGCAAGAGAGCCCTCCAACCGAAGGGAAGAGACAGTGGCCTTGTCATTGCTCTTCTTTCTTTCTTTTCCTTTTTAAAAATTATAAAAGTAATGCATGTTAATGGAGAAAAAGACAACAGTTATAAAAGTCTTCTGCTTGCTCCCAGTTCCATACCATAACACCAACCACTGTTAACAACTCTTTGAGAAGCCTCCTGGAAATGTTCTGTTATACAAAACTATATATTATACAAAAGCATAATATACAAAAGGTTGCTTGTAGCCTAAGCATGTCTTCTGCTGGCATCTCACACTTGGGTACAAAGGCTTGTCTCTTGTATGTATACACAAAATCTCCAGCGTGCCTAGAATGTAGATATAAAATACATATATATACATATATATGTATATATAGATCTCATATATACAAAACGTGAGTGTGAATACATACATGCAGATGGACAGACAGACAGAAAGGCACCAGTACTTCAGTGAGGGATGGAGTCGGAGGCTTACCTGAAGAGGTTGTCGATGCACCAGGCTGGGGCTCTTGAAGGGAAGAAATGAGGGACTGCAAGGGTGTACATGGGGGGCAGAAGTATACAAATAGTAAAATATTTGTATTGCAATTTTTCTCTTTTTTTGCATTGCAATTTTTTTTTTTTTTTTTTTTTTTTTTTTGCAGTTTTGGAGTTGAAAAAAGAAATCCAACATCTGGTTGGCTTCAGTTTCCTTACCTGAAAAATGGGATAATAATGTACCTTCCTCACAGGTTTATTGTGAGGATAAAATAGGGGGGATATGTTTAAAGTGCTTAGTCTTGTGCCTGGCTGCACACATAAGCTGCAGCTCAGTGTGCTATTATTATTGGTGGTGGTGGCGTTACGTGGTGGTGACGTTATGGTGGTTGCGGTTCCTGCCCTTGTCTCAGCATCCCGCACCACGTCCGGAGCGTTGTTGACCCTCTGTCTGCAGCCAGCATACAGAAAGAACTCGGTGATGACATCCCTCTTTTCATTTCGGAATTCCTTGCCCTGGTTCCCTCCTTTTTTTTTTTTTTTCCTCGACTGCCTCTAACTTCTTGTTTATGTTGTGTGCCCTTGAAGCAAACCTTCTGAGACCTGGTGAATATCGGTCCTCGGAGGTGTGCAGAGATGTTTTCGGTAGCAAAAGGTCACGTCCTCTCTCTCGCCTGGCCCCAGAGAACATCTACTCACTTTCTACACTTTACACCTACTGCCCAAAAAAGCCAATTAGAATTGCTTACTTAAGAAAATACCTAAGAATCCGTAGGGCTGCCCCTGTTCATTGTGTGCATTGTGTGACCCTGAAGCTACGCTTGAGATGTCTCAGCCTAGTGAATGTGTCCTTCTGGGATGCTCTGCAGCGTTTCTACTTGTATTTAGAAAAGCTGGCTTAAAACTCTTAGGTTTAATATTCTGTATCCCAAATGCTCTTAGTTGTCAGTAAAACGAAGCCTGCCTACGCACTCTTCTATTCTTGATTTATAAATAGGTTCAGCTGCCTAACAATTAAACGTACTATATTTCGCACACGCACATTCCTTAAGGAGACATTTGGAGGGTAGTCGGCTTTTACTCTTGCAATGCTATCTGGAAACCATCTTCCTAGCTTTTATCCCCAAGTGGGTGTATAGTTCACTGTTGAACAACGTGGGGGTCAGGGGCCCTGACCCCTGTGCAGTCAAAAATCTGCCTATAACTTTTGACTCCCCCAGACTTTACTAATAGACTGTTGTCTGGAAGTAACATAAGCAGACCATGAACACATATTTTGTATGCTATATGTATTATATGATGTATTCTCACAATAAAGGAAGCTAGAGAAAAGAAAATGTTAATTAGATCTTAAGGAAGAGAAAATACATTTACAGTACTGTATTCCTCAAAAGACAAAACAAAACAAAACCCTGCGTATAGATAGACCCGCACAGTTCAAACCAATGTCGTTCAAGGGCCAACTGTCTTTTGAAGGGTTGGCAGTGAGACTTTGGGTCCGTAAAGCCCAAGACACCATCTCCGACATGCACGGAAAATCTAGTATCAAATTTCTAGCAGATCTTCATAGGGACAGGCCCAGAACCAGCTCCTACGTGTCAGAGGAGGTCTGCACTGCAGGCTCAGTATCATACTTGGCCACACGTGCTTGTGGCTGAGAGAAATCCCGGGGCAGACAGTAGGACGCTAGAGAAAAGAAAAGATGAGTGGGGTCATAGAAGGAGATGAACGTAGAATTAGTTACTCCATAAGGTGGAAGAAAGGAGCAGGGCTTTGCGTGTACCAAGGCCCATGAGAGGTCTGCCTGCCAACCCCAAGGGGAAACTGGCTCTAGGTTAACCCACCAGAATTTCCTTTCTGGGCAGAACTGGGACTTGAATAATAATACTGAGCATTATATGGCACTTTCAGATATGGAGTTTTATTTGTTTTTCCATACAATGCAATAAGGTCGGTGGATTGAAGATCACCCTTTTTTTACAGAGAAAATGAAGCAGAGAGAATGAAGACACTTGTCACTTATTTTGGGCACTCAGGCTGGGTCTCTGAAGCCTGACCTCACTCTGCTCTCTTGTATCCAGGGTTGCTTTACCTGACACCAGAGCATAGGGGAATGAGCTCTCACATTACAGCCCTCAAGATACCCAGTTCTAGTCTAGACCCTGAAGCTTACTGGGTAGGACCTGGCCGCATCACCTAAGCTTCCAGCCTGTTTTCTTTCTTTTTTTTTTTTTTCAGATTTTATTTATTTATTTGACAGAGAGAGACACAGCGAGAGAGGAAACACAAGCAGGGGGAGGGGGAGAGGGAGAAGCAGGCCTCCCGCTGAGCAGGGAGCCCAAAGAGGGGCTCCCAGGACCCTGAGATCATGACCTGAGCCCAAGGCAGACGCTTAACGACTGAGCCCCCCAGGAGCCCCCCAGCCTGTTTTCTTGTGGCAAATGTGAGGGCTGAGTCTGGAAGGTCTCTAGAGCATGGCCCAGAGGCCCGCTGACAGTAGGGTATGGCCCATTTGGAGGGCCAAGGACTGGAAGTGCCTATTGAGTATGGTGCCGACTGCCTTGGATAGCAGTGAAGGTTGGCAGCACAGAATGAGAGAAAAGGAAGCACCCGCGGGTGATACATTGGCCCCACAGGCCGAAATGCCATATGTCTGCCTACTCTGCAGGTAGTGATGTGCTGGAATTCAGGCAGCAATTTGGTAAATTTCCATGTTCAATTAAAAACAAAGAAAAAAAAAAAGCGCCTAGGTCTGTCCCTTTTGCGTAGCCAGGGGCTGAGTCCCAGGCTGAGGAATCCGGTCGGACCAGTGGGGGGGCTCCACCGAACGCAGGCTCCGCTTGCCCCGGGGCAAAGGCTCTCGGAAGGGTGGGTCACGGTGGGCGCTGAAGTCCTGGCGAAGCCCTGTCGCCCGGGTCCACATCCGTCCTCCCGTCGGCCGCCCTCGCCTCCGCCCCGCCCCCCACCTCCATTCCCGGTCTCTCCCTCCCGCGAAGCTTAACTGATCTGCAGGCGGGGGCGCGGGTGATGCGAATTCCTAGAAGCCTTAGGCGGCTGCCCAAGATTTGAAGTTAGGATCCTCCAAGGACCCTCGAGGTTCGTGCTCACACCCCGCCTCGGGGTCACAGAAGGGCCCGGGGGGGCGTGGGCAGGGAGAACCCCCACTCACCATCCCCGTCCACCCTGGAGCCCGTTTCCGTCCCAGTCCTGCCGGTCTGGGCTGAGCCGGAGGGGACGGGGCCCGGGGCCGGCGGCTGGGTGGGAGGCGGAGGAGCGGCTGGAGGTGGCGGGGGCAGGTAGCGGCAGGCCGGGAGAGGAGGGGGCTGCGCCGCGGCGGACGCGCAGTCGGGCCGCTTCGCCACCTCTGGGGCAGCCGCTCGACCTCCGCGGGCTCCGCCGGGAGTGGAGACGGTGAGTCAGATCTCGGGCACCCGCGGGTCGGGCGGGGGGTGGGGGGGCAGGTGGTGGCGGTGGCGAGTCAGGAAATGACATCAGAGGCCTGTGCCTGGGGAGGGGAGGTCTGGGCCCGGCCCGGGCGGCGGGGCGGGAGGACCTTGGCTGAGCCTCGGGCCCCGGGTCCGGAGGAGGGCCCCTTCCTGGGGGAGTTTCCTGCCGGGTCCGCCCTCCCCGCCTCTTCCCGCCCCCTCTCCGGGCAGCTCCTTGTATGGTCTGAGCGCCGCTCTCTCCCCGCCCCCTCCTTCCCTCCCTCTTCCCTGCGTCCCTCCCCGCCAGGCTGGAGGCTGCTCGGGACCCGGACGCAGAGTCCTCGGACCCGGCTGCGAGGCGGCCACGAGAGACGCGGCGCGCACGCTCCGGCCCGCGGTGAGGTGCAGGGAGCCGCCCGGCGGCCGCGCACGGGGAGGGGCGGGGGCGCGGGCGCCGCGGGGAGCCGGGCCGGCTGGGGGTCGTCCGCCCGGGCCCGGCGCCGCGTAACCTGGCCGCCCACCCCCAGCAGCCCGGCCTGGCCATGGCGGCCCCCCGCCCGCCTCCCGCGATCTCCGTCTCGGTCTCGGCTCCGGCTTTTTACGCCCCGCAGAAGAAGTTCGGCCCGGTGGTGGCCCCAAAGCCCAAAGTGAATCCTTTCCGGCCCGGGGACAGCGAGGCTCCCCCGGCCGCCGGGGCCCAGCGCGCGCAGATGGGCCGGGTGGGCGAGATCCCCCCGCCGCCCCCGGAAGGTATGCGGCTGGGCTTGGGGGCTGGACCCCGGCGGCTCTGCGCCGGGCGGGGACAGTGGTTTCGGGAGTTTGGGGGTGTCTGGAAAGGTTGCACGAAGGGGGCTGGGCGCAGCTAGCCTGTCCCGAGCAGATGTTCTTACCTCATCGTGGAGCTCATGGCTGGGAGCCAGGGCTCCTGGGACCGTTCCAAGTCCCCCGCCTGGGGGTGGGGAGGCGGGAATGTGGGGCACGAATCTTCCCCTCCGGGTCCGTTTTCCCAAGTGTAACGGGAGCTGCATCACTCCACGGTCGAGTCCCCCGCCTTTACTGACCCAGTGCTCCCAGGGCGTCCTGCCTCTCCCTTTCCTTCCCACACGCTCCGCGGCCCCCGGGAGAATTCTTGGGTTAGGGGTGAGAGCTGGAGAGGGAGAGTAACTTGGGGAAGGGGTGGAGGGGTCTCCTGCTGACTGTCCTCTCTCCTGACTCCCCTCTCGCCTTCCTACCTCAGACTTTCCCCTACCACCCCCTCCTGTCCTTGGGGATGGCGACGACTCGGAGGGTGCTCTAGGAGGTGCCTTCCCACCTCCCCCTCCCCCTGTGGAGGAACCATTTCCCTCTGAGTCTCTGGAGGAGGAGATCTTCCCTTCCCCTCCGCCTCCACTGGAGGAAGAGGGAGGGCCCGAGGCTGCCATACCTCCCCCACCACAGGTATGGGGGCTTGGGAGGGGTGGCTACGGTGGGATGCCCCCCAGGGAGGAGAGGAGAGTCCTTACCTCTGGCCTCCCCTGCACCTCTGGCCTGATGGGGGTGAGGTGGGAATGGAGACCTGGGATCGGGGCTCTGACCCCTGACCCTCTAGCCCAGGGAGAAGGTGAGCAGTATTGATTTGGAGATCGACTCTCTGTCCTCGCTGCTGGATGACATGACCAGGAATGATCCCTTCAAAGCCCGGGTAAGGGACAGGAGACTAGGAAAGGCAGGGCAGGGAGGAAAGGTGGGCCCACCCCTCTAACTGAGCTTCTCTTCCCTCCTGCTCCCCTTCCTTGCAGGTGTCATCTGGATATGTACCCCCACCAGTCGCCACTCCATTCATCCCCAAGTCCAATACTAAGCCTGCAGCTGGGGGCACGGCACCCCTGCCTCCTTGGAAGTCCCCTTCTAGCTCCCAGCCTCTGCCCCAGGCCCAGGCTCAGGCTCAGGCTAAGCCTCCCAGCCAGACCCAGTTCCATGTGCAGCCCCAGGCCAAGCCTCAGGTCCAGCTCCACGTGCAGCCCCAGCCCCAGGCTCATCCCCAGCCTGTGCCTTTGGTTAACACCCAGCCTCGAGGACCCCCAGCCCCATCTCCTGCCCCTAAGTTTTCTCCAGTCACTCCCAAGTTCACTCCCGTGGCCTCCAAGTTCAGCCCTGGAGCCCCGGGTGGACCTGGGTCACAGCCCAATCAGAAGCTGGGGTCCCCTGAAGTTCCCTCTTCCAGTAGCACAGGCTCCCCTCAGCCCCCCAGCTTCACCTATGCTCAGCAGAAGGAGAAGCCCCGAGTGCAGGAGAAACAGCATCCAGTGCCCCCACCGGCTCAAAACCAAAATCAGGTGAGGAAGGGTGGGAGGACCAGCCTGAGACCAGGGGCCTGGGGCTGGGGCTAAGTCAGGAGCCAGAGAATGAGGGCGAAGGTGGCCCCAGAGAGGGAGGTGGACGTGGGGGCTGTGGGGTAGGGGTTTTGAGCCTCTGAAGTTGGCCTGGTGGGTCAGTGGTCAGAGGAGGAGGAGGGCCTGGCTGGGTCTGGGTCTGGGTGGGGCCTTACCGGGAGTCGGGGAGCAGCACAAGCTCTGAATCAAGAGGGGGATTTGGTGGACCTTCCCTTGCACCCTGCCCCCTAGAATGTTAAAGGGAGGGATGAGATCATCAGCAGCCCAACCTTGCTTCTTTCCCCTTCTTGGATTCTTGAGTTAATGTCTCTGCTCCTCTGAGCCACGCTCACTGCCCCGGGGCCCATCTGATGATAAGAGTCACAGCGTCAGTAAACACTGGCTGAGCTAGCATCTGCTGGGTGCCAGGCACTGTGCTCTGTGCTCTGGAGGGAAGAGGTCTCTCAAAGAGGTGAAGTCTGAGCGAGTCAGATGGGCTGGGGATAGAATTCCCGGCTCGCAAGACCCTAGGCAAGTTAGGTGAACTTTGGCCCTCAGTTTCCCCACCGTTCCCCCACCCAGTGGTCGTGAAGAGTAAGTGAGCTAACTCATAGGAAGGGCTGGGGTCTGTATCTAGCTCTTGAATGCTCAGAGTAGGAAAGTTACCGTTCCTGTGTGACCATTTTTGCCTTCAGGTTCAGGGGACCCTGCCGGTCATGTAGTCCTACGAGCCGTCAGGTTAGCGGACAGCATGAACGAGTGTGTTAGTGTGTAGGCACAGTTGAAGGGGTGCCAAATGCCAGTCAGTTTTGCGGAATCTGGTGGGACAGGAACTCCAGACAGCCGTCAGCACGGGGGCCTGCGGGTTAGGAAAGGCGTCGCGGCCCCAGTCCCGAGAGGAAAAGGAAGGGCATTTGAGTGGGAACAGCATGAGCAAGACTCAAGGGCACTAGGTTCGCAGGGGTGTTTGGAGAAGAGGAAGTAGACAGTTCCTCTGGGAGTATTGCAGAGCTGTACTTAGGGAGGTTAGGTAGGTGGGGGGCTTGAGGGCGGAGGAAAATAAGACAACACACCGAGGGAGCCTGTGAGTCCTGGGTTTTGAGGAGTCGTGTGGTCAGGTTGGAGGGCTGGTGACAGTTGTGCTTTTGGAAGCTTTGGGGGAAGTTTTTCCAGCAGAGGCCTGGGCTGGAGGTAGGAGGTCAGTGATGTGTGGGAGTTCACTCCCGGGCAGCCGTCGTAGTGCTGGTTGCAATGAAAAATAAGGCCCAGATATGAGAGCTGTTAAAAAGGAAGAGCCTCCAGGCTTGGTAACTGATAAGCGGGTGGAAGAGGAGGGGCGTGTTGGGGAATGACGGTGTTGCCGACAAAATAGAGAAGTCCAGAAGGGGAAATGGTTTGGACGGGAAGAGGAGGGGGTCCCGTTGTAAGCATGTTGAGCAACAGGTTCCAGGAGGACTTGGGCTCAGCTGGAACTGTCATCTAGTTAAGCGTGGAGGACTGGGTGTCAGGAGAGGGCCTCGAACTCGAGGCGCGGGCGTGCGCAATGGAGCATGCGCGGTGACACCGGAGCAGCTGGTGGAGCTTCGGGGGCTGCCCAGGGGCCCAGGGGCTGCCGAGAGGAGGAGCCGAGGGTCTGGGAGTTAGAACCTTGGGTGATGCTCGGGCTGACCAGGTGGGAGGGGGGAAGACGGGCATCAGGAGGAAGAGGGTCACAAGTCAGGGTGGGGTCTCTAGAATGTGATGGCTGAGCAGTTGCTCAGCCGGGGTTTGAGGTGGACGAGGACTAAGGCCAGAGATCTGGCCGTTCGGAAGTTGTAGATGGCTCCGGGGTGGCCCGCTGGTGCCCTGTGGTGGGGACAGAGTGAAAGGAGGTGAGTCTACTGCCTCAGGGGGGAGCGGCCTGCCCCCAGGTTGGCAGGGAGATGCAGCGGGAGGGGAGGGAGGGCGAGCGTGTGAGAAGCAGGAGGCCGACGCTGTTGGGAGAGGGGTTCACGATGCCTGAGAGCAGGGGTTGTGGCTGGCATGGCGTCCTGGAGGGGCGCATCCCCAGAGAGCAAGGGCGCTGTGGCCACAGTGTTTTCTGGGAGCGGAGGAACGAGCAGGGAGCTGGAGCTGGCTGGCTTCCATCTTCTCAGTCATGTAGGAGGTGAGGTCATCGGTGAGCGAGGGGGCCACGCAGTCGGGGGCTCGAGGAGATGGAAAGGTTTGGAACAGCTGCTGTGGGGAAGGCGACTGGGAATCTGCAGGAGCCAAATCCCAGCCAGCGGGGCTGAGGCCGAGCGCAGAGGGCGCTGCAGTGTTTTGTGAACTCACTCTGCGGTGTTCAGTGATCTCTCCACCTACTTTCTGCAGCTTGGAGGCAGAAGCAGGAAGCGGGCGGTGGCATGGGCCAGGCTGGGGATGTGGCCAGATAAGCCAGCGATGGTGCCTGGGGGTGGCATGAGCAGTTGCGAGGGCCGTGTGGAAATAGATGGTTCAGGGACCAGACTTAGGGGGAGGCGAGCCAGAAGGTTTCGATGCGCGAGACACCTGGGGAGGGTCGGGAGGCAGAGCAGCCTTTCTGAGTCGGTTCATTCAGTAGGTACGAATGGGGAGGGGGAGAGGAAGGTAATTGTTGGGAGCTCAAGACCAGGGTCTTGGAGGAAGATTTACTTACTTGAGACCAGTAAATCTCGGGTCCAGAGTGTTCCGCGGCGGAAGGTCATTTGGAGCAGTTGGAGTGGAAGAGCTGGAGGTCTGAATGCCGTGGGTGTTGAGGCCGTGATGTTGGTGCCGGCAGGCGGAGAGGGAAAACAGTGGCTGGATGGAGCGTGTCTTGAAGGCATGTGGATACCCACGGGGAGCCCATGTGTACAAATAGTTCATACTTTCAAAGAATGGGACAGACACCTAAAGTGGCCCCAGAGAGCAAGGGCTGGCTGAATGCCCTTCCTCTGTCCCCAAGATGCCAGGAAGGGAAGATTGGGAGAAGAGAGGGTAAGGTTTGCATTGTGGAAGGGGCTTCCAGGGGCCATGGTCACGGAAGGGCAGGAGGTGGTAGGAGGCTTCGGGGGAGAGGGCTGGGAGCTGGAGCCTCCGTGGAGCTGTGCTTCCCCGGGCTGATGGCAGCTCTGGATGCGCACGGGTGCGAGTAGCGGGGAAGATGGGAGGCTTGGAGGTTCCAGGTGTTATAGGAGAGAAGGCATTGGCAGGTCGAACATTCAGTGACAGGCGCACAGGCCTGGGTGGGCTTGTCCAGTACGGAGAGAACCAACCCAGTGTTTCTGTTGGAATGTCGTGGAGACGTCGGTGCAGGTCACAAGCCCTGCGGCCCTCCCCCCGGCACGGCTCAGGGTGCCCCCTAACCTCACCTGCACCCCCCCATCTCCAGCTCTCTCAGGATGCCCTTAATAGAAGGGGTAGGCAGGCCTAGCGAATGGTCCTTCTCGGAGGCCTACTGGGGAGGGAGTGGGGTCAGGTAGTCCTGGACCCCTGCCTGGGGAGCTGGGGGCTGGGCTCCAGAAGAGAGCGCTGGGGGTTTAACCTGTGATTCCCGCCTGTGTTGTGTCCTCACGCTGACAGGGGCTGCTCAGCAGCAGGCGGGACGGGTAGGTGTGTGTGCACATGGGTGCACATGCCGTCACGTGCCAACCACTCCTGGGGGGGCCATGTCTGAGCATGCTCTGTGCCATTGACGCGTGGCCTGCTGTGTTGGGGGCTTCGGTGACCTCAGCTGCTGTGTGTGTGGCCTCTGTCCGCTCAGTTGTTCTGGCCTGTCCGTGACTGCCCGGGGCGGGGGGTGGTTTGGGCAGAGTGGGCGGAAGGGTCATCCCCTTCCCCTTTATCTGTGTGGTGCTGGGGGTCAGGGAGGGAGGACGAGGAGCTTTCCGAGTCAAACCCGAGTGTCTGGGAAGTGGGAGGGGAGTTAGTCCTTACTGGAAGAAAGTGGATGAGCTGGCTGGGGAGAGTTCTCAGACAGGGTGACTCTCCGGAGAGCCTGAAGAAAGTACTGGCGTTTCAGGTCCGCTCCCCGGGGGCCCCAGGACCCCTGACTTTGAAGGAGGTAGAGGAGCTGGAGCAGCTGACCCAGCAGCTGATGCACGACATGGAGCATCCTCAGAGGCAGACCGTGGCTGTCAACGGTGAGCTCCCCGCCGAGCCGCTGGGACCTGGGCCCTTGCATTGCGGCGCCGGCCGGTGCTGGGCCCGGCTCGGCATCCCTCGCGCGCGCTCCTTCCTCCTCGTCACTTCTGTCTTCTCTGGCCTTCCCAGAGTCCTGTGGCCGGTGTCATCAGCCCCTGGCGCGCACGCAGCCCGCCGTCCGGGCTCTGGGGCAGCTGTTCCATATCACCTGCTTCACCTGCCGCCAGTGTGAGCAGCAGCTGCAAGGACAGCAGTTCTACAGCCTGGAGGGGGCGCCCTACTGCGAGGGCTGCTACACTGTGAGTCCAGCACCCCGGGGCGTGGCTGGCGGGGGGGGGGGGGCTGCGGGGCAGATGTGCCCCAGTGGCTGGCTTTTCGGTGTGAGTTCCCTGCCAACGCCCTCCTGCTTCCTCCTCAGGACACTCTGGAGAAGTGCAACACGTGTGGGCAGCCCATCACTGACCGCATGCTGAGGGCCACGGGCAAGGCCTACCACCCGCAGTGCTTCACCTGTGTGGTCTGCGCCTGCCCCCTGGAGGGCACCTCCTTCATCGTGGACCAGGCCAACCGGCCCCACTGTGTCCCCGACTACCACAAGTGAGGACCCACCTCCTGTCTTCCGGGCTCTTCTCTGAGGTTGTCTGGGAGCTAGGCTGCCCGCCTGAGTCCACGACAGCTCCAGACCCCTGGCCTCGCTTTCTGGTCCCGCATCCTGTCCGACAGCGAGAGCCCCGTTCGTCCGGATGTAGCCGTCCAGGGGCCTCAGACCTCGGTAGCAAGTTCCACTACTGGCGAGGCCCCCCTGGCCTTGGGCTCCCTGAGGCTGCTTTGGGGTGGTCTTGTGTTCAGCCTTGTGTGCTAGAAGGACTTCATTTCACACAAAGGCTGGGTTCTGAAAGTTCTTTTGGAGATCAGCTTCTTGGAGCTCTGGTTTTCCCCTAGAAACAGTGTTTACAAGGTGGCTCCTTTCCTAGGCCCGCAGCAGAATCCCACAGCATAGCTCAGGGGTGGTGCGGGAAGACTGCACGTCTCACTCCCACCCCTGCCAGTGTGTGTGAAGTGTACGTTTTCAGAATTCCACCTGAGGTGTCCGGAACGTCACATGCCTCGCTGCACCCACCCCAGCAGTGGGGCGGAGACACCCGCGTGGCCGGGGTAGGCTAGGGTCAGGGGTCCAGGCACGGGGGCTGGAGAAGGGCGTCTCTGGCTGTGGTCTTTACCACCAGGTAAAGACCTGGTGGCAGAGGTTCCTGGGGCGGATGGGGCTTCGGGAGGGTGAGGGGGGAAAGGCAAGGAAATTCCCCTTGATAAGGGCCCGAGAAGGTGGCTGGTCTTAGGACTTCGCCGTTGAGCTTCCTCTGCCTGGGGGTGTGAGGCAAGTGGGCCAAGACGTCTGCCCTGTTGCCATGCAACCACCATGGCATTTCCCTGCACTTCAGTTGACAGCCCTGGGCACCCCGTGCCCCCCAGTCTGACTCCCGCCTCGCTTTTGGCCCCTCCAGGCAATACGCCCCCAGGTGCTCCGTCTGCGAAGGGCCCATCATGCCTGAGCCCGGCCGCGAGGAGACCGTGCGAGTGGTCGCTCTGGATAAGAACTTCCACATGAAGTGCTACAAGTGTGAGGTTGGTCGCGCCTCCGGCCCCCGGGGCTGGGCGGTTGGGGGGGACCATGTTCCTGTCACTGTGCAAGTGCGGGGAGGGCTTGCTGTGGCGTCACTGAGTTTTGGATAAACCAAGAAAGAGAGTGACCGGTGGGAGGGGAAGGGGTTGTGCTTGGTGAAGTTAAAGGAGGCAGCTGGGGGAGCTGAGGCAGGTGGGAGGGATCCCACGTCTTTTATTGGGTGGGAGCCTTGGAAACGGCTCTACCCACACCGCCCGCCTTGGGTGGGAGCGGCCTAGGGCACAAGAGTGAAAATGGGCGACAGGTGAGGCTAGGAGTGGGCGTGGGTGTGGCTGGGGACACAGGCAGTGACACTGGACATCCGCCAAGCCAGGAGGCATTTGGTCTTCCTACTTTGGAGGCGGAGGTGTGGGGGACACCGGGGCCTCCCGCCAGCGGGCTCTCCTTCCTTTCTCCCAGGACTGCGGGAAGCCGCTGTCCATCGAGGCGGATGACAACGGCTGCTTCCCCCTGGATGGCCACGTGCTGTGCCGGAAGTGCCACACCGCCAGAGCCCAGAGCTAAGCGGGGGCGGGCGAGCCCCTTCCCCATCAGCGGACCACCCACACGGAGACCACCCTGCCCCCCTTCAGTTATTTTTTTGACGTCCGGCCTCTCCTTCGCCAGCCCCCAGCCCGGGATCCCAAGTGCCCTGTCCGGGGCCCCAGCACGGCCTAGCGCTGCAGAGTCCCAGCTCCCGGGTTCCAGCCCGCCCCCATCCCGCAGGGACCACCCACCACCCTCCGGTGGACCCCACCCGAGGGGGCACCAGGTTGAGCACTGCTGCTTTCACTGCTGACCGATGCCCTCGGCTGGCGCCCGGGCAGCCGCGTCCTCTGCTTGCTGAGGCCAGGAAACTCCCTGACTCCGGGAGGCTGGGCTGGGCCGGGCTGAGCGGCCTGGACATTCCCACCCACCCCCATGCTGCCAGGTTGTGGCTACAGCTGCAAATAAAAAAACCTGTTTTCCAGAATTCGTTAGGAGTCAACTGTTTTGTGCCTACAGCCCTCATGGGTGGATCGGAGGAAATACAGGGATAACAAAGCCAGTGGGTAAAGGAGAAAACTCAGCTCCTGTTTATTTACAAAAATAGATATGTATATGTATATATATTAAACCCTTCCCCAGGTCCCTCCCCCAATTACCTTTTTACTTCTACCCCCACCTCCCTTTTTAAAACAAAGGCTCCCGGCCCAGAGGTGAGTTGCTCAAGGAAGGTGGGCAGGAGCAGCACCGAAGGCCTACATCTTGTAGGTTGAGGGCAGGGCCGTGGGGAGTGACCATGGCCCCATCTTTGCTCTCTGAGGACAGGGCGGGCGAGGGAGGGGCTCAGTCCTTGAATCCCTGAATACTGCAAAGAATGCGCTTCTGGTGTCCTGGCAGCGTGATCCCCATCTGCGCCAGATCCCTGTGGGCGACGGAAGGGGACTGTGGGTATGGGTTTCCCCCCCAGGAGCCCGCCCTACCCAGGCCCGCAGCGGGGTGGAGGGGGGAGGCGGAGGGGGTCCTCACTCGGCTGTCAGCTCCAGCACACACTCCATGGTGTCCAGCCCCGCTGAGCGGAAGTGCAGGATGTAGCGTTTCATGCGGATGGACTCCAGCCACTCGGGCACGCTTCGATAGGGGATCCCATCTGAGCCACTCAAGCTGGGCAGCCGAAGCGTCACCCTGTGGGACACAGGGTGCCTCAGTCCCGAGGGAGGTGGAGGTGTCCTCTGTCTCCCCGCTCCAGCTTCCCTGAAATCGGGGCTCGGCCTATGAGCATCTGCAGCCAGCATTCAAGTTGGGTGTCTGAGCACAGAGATTATCTGGACTTTGTGCATTAGCCCGGCCATTGTCTGTGAACTCGTTTCCTGGCCCGATTCCTGGTGTGTTCACGGCAGTGGGCAGGCTGACGGTCCTGCCGCACTGACGGGCCCAGGGGAAGTGGCAGCCCTGGGAGGCCCGAACACAAGCGGGCTGCCAGCCCACCTCCCACCGAGGCGGCCAGTGCTGCCTGATTGGGGGCTGACGCACAAGTGTCAACCGTCCCAGCTGAGAGGACGCAGAAGGCAGGAGAGCAGAGGCCGGGGAAGCCGGGCAGGGTCCTGCCATCGTCAGGGTGGCCCCTGAGAATGCCGGGAGCAGCCTCTGCTCGCCACCTCCAAGCCCGGCTGTTACTCTTGCCCTCCGACACCCACAAGACAATGAGTGTTCCTGTGCTAAAGGCAGCCAGAGCCCCAACCATTAGCAGAATAGATCTGCTGGGGGAAAAATGTTCAACATTCCAGAAAGATTAGCACATGCAGTCTCCAGTATACGAGGGAGTTGTGCTCCAAAAGATAGTTTCAGAAGTTGGAACTTGGAGCACATTTTCTCCCAGAAACAAGGTTATATATGGTGGTCTGATACAGAGGCCAGCATGCCAGGGCCAGCTTACTTGATTGAGCATTCGAAGTCCGGCCTTGCCCATCTCCCCCACCTCACCCCTGCCACCAGTTCATTCTCCACATTCTGGCAACGTTTCTGGTAAAACACAATTCTGATCATGTCCCTCCAGTTTAAAAACTGGTCAAACAGTTCTCCATGCTCAGGATAAAGCGCAAACTTCTCCGCAGAGCTGGTCCTCTTTGCATTGACCCTGCCCCTGTCTCCAGCTTCACCTCTGGCCACAGTCCCGAAATAACGCTGCTGGGATCCTGCGCTATTTGGAATCAGCCTGCCCTTCGCTCCCCAACCCATGCTGGCCATGTGTTCTGGGAGACCCCACAAGGCCGCCCCTCCCAGTACCAACATGCATCCCACTGGTACTTGCTGGTTGCTCTCTCTTCCCCACCCAAGTGACCAAGCTCCCTGGAGTCGATATCAGGGTGTCAGCACGGCTTATATGTACTTTCCATCTCACTTGCGTCCTCTCTTCTGCCAAACTAGAGCTATCGGGGACGGGAGGGCAGCTCCTCCATCAGGGTGGACTGTCCCCAAGGGCGCTGACTGGTCCTGCCTCAGCAGTATGCTGCGCTCTGTCCAGAGCTCCACAGGCCCAGCACTCAGTGAATGTAGCTGAATGCCCATTTCCATTCTCCCAGATCCATCCTCCGAAACCCCTTGCCCTCTCCAATGTGGCTACCTGGGATCAAAGTTGGCAATGGTCCGCAGGGAGTGGGGGTTGGTAAGCAATTGCTCCAGATGTGCCTTCAGCTGGTGGAAGGAGGGCCGACGGGCACGGTCATAGGCCCAGCAGTTCTTCATGAGTTCATAGAGAGGGGCAGGGCAGTCCACGGGAGGCGGCAGCCGGTACCCATCCTCAATGCTCTTCATTACCTGCAGTGCGGACAGGGTGTGGGGCGGGGCGGGGGGCAGGCTTGAGGTAGGAAGCTCAGCTTCCCTGGTGGCCCCTGAGAAATCTCTGTTCACACAAGATCACTGCGATAGAGCCTCTACCCGCCCACGACCGCAGTAAAGAGAACCGGGAGTAAGGCAAAGGGGACCAAGGAAGTGCAGAAAAACTGCGGGTCAGGAAGAAGGAATAGGATATTTGTAGGCAAGAGCCATGGGAGGATTTCGGGAGGAGATGAGCAGTGAGTTAGGGGTGACATGGGGAGGAGTACCCCAGGCTTACCTCCTGATTGCTCATCTCCCCATAGGGCTTGTCTCCAAAGCTCAACACCTCCCACATCACAATCCCGAAGCTCCACACATCGCTGGCCGTGGTGAAGGTGCGATGGGCAATGGCTTCAGGGGCTGTCCAACGGATGGGGATCTTTCCTCCCTAACAGGGCACGTAGGACAGAAAGGTGATGTTTCAGGGCATGGGGGGGGGGAGGGGAGGAGAAAACGGCTGTGCAAAGGGATGAGTAATTATTGTGTCCACAGGAGCATGTGTCCTTACTGGTGCACGTGTGACTACAGGTACGGCACATTATTGCGCGAGTGTGTGTGTGTGTGTGCGCGCGCACGCTCAGTGAGTACACGGCTCTAACCTGGGTTTCATATGTGCCATCAAAGTTGTCCAGGAGGCGGGTCAGGCCAAAGTCAGACACCTTGCAGCACAGGTTCTGACTCACTAGGATGTTCCTAGCGGCGAGGTCCCGGTGGACATAACTGTGGTCACTGAGGTAGTTCATGCCGGATGCAATGCCCTGCAGCATGGCCACCAGCTGCCCAGGGACCAGCTGGTCCTCCCGCTCCTGTAGCACGGTGAGTGGGCAGGTTAGGGAATGGGCAGGGTCTCCTCTTCCCAAACCAGGAGCCAACCCCAGGGATCCACGGTGCATCCCCTGCCCAGCTGGCTCTCCGCCCTCCTCACCCTCAGGAAGGCATCCAGGGCTCCGTTCTCCATAAACTCTGTGATGATCATGATGGGCTTTCCTGAGACGCAAAGCACACGTCAGCACGGCAGCCTCTACCCCATCTCCACCCAGAACCAGACTTCCTGCCCTTGGCAGCATATCTTCCCTTCACTCCCGATGGTCTCACGCCCTCCTTTCCTCCTCTTTCCCTCCCCGTGCTCCTGAAGACAGCTGCTCATACTCTTTGTGACAACGCCTTCCAGGTGCAAAATGTGTGGGTGGTTGAACTGGCCCATGATAGTTGCCTCTCGAAGGAAGTTCCACCACTGGCCGTCTGGAGAGGTGTCTTTCAAGGTCTTAATGGCCACAGGCTTGCAGTCCTGGCTAGGGATTCTCAGGGTCCCTCGATATACTTCCCCAAACTCTCCTGGGTGGAAAGAAAACAGGCCGTGGCCCGATGCCCTGTCAGGCTCCCCTAGGGGGACGGGCAGCCATATCCTCCAGTCCCCAGGTTCCTGTCTTCTCTGGATCAGAAAAGTGGCTTGCCCTTGTTGGTCCAGGGGCTCGGGCTGCACTTCCCAGGAAGGGAACAGGAGTCTGGAAGAGGACTGTTGCTCGGCGACCTGTCCAGTACCGTCTCCCACACGAGCACAGTTCTTGGCTAGCAGGAGCTGCTCGGCAAGTGCCAGGTGAAGGCGGTTGTGTGGTGGCACTGGGCTGTGTCCATAAAGGGCAGGCGGGGCCTGAGCCAGTGCACCAGTGACCAGGGAGGCTGACCATTGCCTCCTCTCTTCCGCGAGATCCTCCGGTCACAGCTCAGCTGGCTTGGCTGCACAACTGGCAAGGACACTGCAAAGCTTTGTTCTCCTGCTCAGCTCCATTTCCTCTGCTGACCCAAGGGATCAGGGCAGCCCAAGGACACCGGGCCCCTGGTGGGGTACAATGCGGGCTGAGGGAGGCCCTGAATCTCTCCCACATTTGGGAACCATCTGAGAATAGCCTGGGCCTGGGCACAGTGACCCCTCTGTTGACAAGGATGACGTGTGGAGGCTGTTCATCAGAAACTCCATTAACCACAGAAGCAGATTGTGTGGGGAGCAGGGGCGGCTCTCGGACACCTGATAAGGGGGTTACAACATGAGCACAGCGATTCAAGGAGGACACAGGGTAGAACGGAGAGGGAACGCATCAAGGAGCTCTTGGGCCAGCACAGAGGCCGACCGGCGAGCAGCTCTGTGCTGCCACACAAGAGGGGGCCTGCCCGGCTCACCTTCCCCTATGACAGTGTCCACAATCAGCCAGCCCGGATCAAGCTCCTGGGTGAAGTCCAGGGCTCCCTGTGCAGGGTCCTCATATGCTTGGAGGTCCACATAAGGCTTCAGCCACAGCTTGTCCTCTGTGGGGAGAACGGGGAGGGCTCGGCCACAGGAACTCCAACTGCAGGGTTCAGGAGAGTTTTTTTGGGGGTGGTGAGGGGAGGTGGGGCCAGCAGCACTCCCCAGCCTTCTCATTCTTCTGCTCCCTTAGGAGTCCCGTTTTGGCTAAAGTGGGAGAAAGTCTCTGTCCTTAGCAATGAGGTTCTTCCTCCGTCCATGCGCAAAGCCCTGTGTCCCTGCCCCCAGAGGCCCAGAGCAGTGGGACAGAACCTGGGCCTGAAAGCTGTTCACGGCCTCCAGTGACCCAATCTTCCCATGGCTCACTGACCACACTTCAAATTCTTTGCCCTTCCTCCTCACCCCTGCTAGCCATACTCCTCTGATCACTCACACCTCATTCACATTCCCAGACAAGGCTCACTCTCACCCCTTCGCTTGGATGGACCACTGACTCCCCCTTTGGTGGGGCACCTAATGAGGTGACCAGCAGGAAGCCCACATGCCTTGGAGGACTTTAGGGAGCCTGCCAGCAATCCTTTTCCCGCCGAGCCTCGGCCCACAGACCTGGCCAGCCAGGATGGGGAGGCCGCCCAGGACCCGGGTGTTGGAACAGTGGCACCAAGAGCTACCAGGTAATTGCACAGAGCCTCTGGGGGGCTATCAGTACAAAGTTAATTAACCAAAGGTAATTAGGTAGCAAAACAGAAAAGCCCTAGAGACAACAGCCCCAACCTGTGCTCCCAGAGTTGGCCTGGCCAATGTGGGTTCTCTCGTTCCATCCCAGTGGCACCTCCCAACACCCCCCGCCGCCCAACATATACACGCACAGGTGCCCTGGGCTCACCTCGGTTCACGTCGGCAACACGATCACGCTGCCTCGGCTGGTGTCGCCGCCGAGTTTTCCTGTGGGGGTGAGGGGACAGCTTCTTCAGAGTCCCGGGACTGCCGCAGGGGCCCAAAGGCCTCTGGCTGGGTTTTTCCCACAAACAACAGGGGGTGGGGGTACGCTGGAGCTCTCGTACGAGGGGATGGGCGGGTGGCTGGGGCTGCCTTCCGGGGCTCCTGGCCAGGCAAAGGGAGCCCGGATGGTGGCCGGGGAGGGGCAGGAACAGTACCTTGAGCGGAAGGAGAGCATCCCGAGCAGAAGAGCTACAGCCAGCAGCAGCCCGAAGATGATGGCTACAATCTCTCCTCCCGTCAGGCCCCTGGGAACTGTGGCACATGGGGTGAGGAAGTCTGGGCTCAGAGGGCTCAGAGCCCACCGGGATGATGGAGGCTGAAAGGGCATGCCCAGGGGCAGGGCCCTCAGTGGACCGCAGGTGTGTGTGTCCCCTGCCCGAGGAGATGGGGTATGTGTGTGAGAGAGCACGGGGAGCCCTCACACCGGGACCACCAGCTTGGGGCTGCCTATTGCCGAGCACGAGGGGTTAGGAGATTGGATAGGAAACTGGCTGGCAGCATCCAGCATCGGGAGGTGTATCTGAGGAGATTACGGTGGGGCGGGGGCTTCCTGTGAGTCCGTGTGGGGCTCTCCCCACCCCGGGCAGCTCCTGAGTGTCTGTGTACGTGTGTGTGCACGTGTCCGTACACTGGGTGTGCACGTGTCTGCACATGCATACAGGAAGGGGAAAGGTCACTGATCGGAGCAGGGTCTGAGAAGCCTAGGGGGATGACAGGTGCATGTGTGTTTGGGGTAGAGCACAGGAGAACCCACCCACCTGGTGGGCTTGTCCGAAACTCATGGTCAGGGGAGAAGGGGCCAGGCCCTAGAGGGGTCAGCATTCGAACTCTGACAATGTACGTGGTGTCCGGCTGCAGTTCCGTCAGCAAGACCCTGGGTTCCAGAACCATCTGGTGCCGTTCTTCGTCCTGTGGATGAGAACTAACGTTAACTTGGCTGTGCCGAGCCAGACCGGGTGGAGGAGATGGGCAGTCTTGGGATCACATAGAGTGGGGTGGGTGGGGGAATGGTCAGGGCAGGGCTCTCTGTAGGCTTTTGTCCTGAGAAAGCCGCACAGTTCACTGTGGTCAGATTTCCCTCCATCCCGTCACCCACCCGGGTCAGGGATGCTGGGGTGTGCCCAGGCGCGGACACTGGACATGGTCTCTCAGCGCCCCCCTCACCTGATTCAGCACATGCAGCTCGTAGCTCAAGTTCCCCCCGGGGCTGCGGGGCCGGGACCCTGCCCAGGTCAGCTCCAGCTGCCGTGGCTCCTTCTTCACCAGCCTCAGGGACAGGCCTGACAGGGACTCTGTGAGTCGGGAGGGTTCCAGTGGGTTTGGAAAGAAAAGAGGAAATAACTTCAGTAGCTTTTCGATTGCTTCCTGCCCATCCGTTTGTCCCTGTGGTCCTAAGCCCTTCTGGTTTCTTCCGGCCCTGTCCTGATTGCTCACCTGCGTGCCCCATGCTGATGCTCAGGGAGGCGCCGGCCGGTGTGGAGGTGCCCAGCCCTGACACTCCGTTCTGGGCCTCAACGTTAAAGGTGTAGTTGGCGTAGGGTTCAAGGCCGCTGACACGCACAGCTGGTGCTGTGAGCCCGCTGGCTCCTGGGGAAAAGCGCACACCTCCCCCACAGGGCTGGCAGGGTCCTCCGTCCACCGCTGCTCCCCGACACTGAGAACACCCCACACTGTACCTCACATCCTGGCGCCCCCCCGTATCTGCTGGGGGTTCCCAACGCAGGGAGAGCTGAGTCCCCGAAACAGAGAAGCTCAGGTTTCGGGGAGCTGAGGGGGGCCCTGTAAGGAGAAGAGGGGCCGTTAGGAGGAGCCAGCTTTGCTTTCATACAAGCTGCTGGCCCCTGCCTCCTCCCACCTCTGAAGATTTGATTCCAAAAGTGAGGAATCACCTCATTTTTTCATTCTTCCAGGGAAAGTAAGGGGCAGGGGAGGAGCTTTAAGCGTCTGGCCCTTTAAAGGATTCCCAGTGTCTGAAAAGCTCTGGAAACTTCCAACCTTAAAGGGCCTGCAGCTCCTCGAAGATGGCCAAGCCCTGCCCCCTGGACTCACGTGTGCATGACACCTGGGGGCCCTCCCCAGGGGCTCGGAAATGGCCGCTCTCACAGGTACAGAGGGTGGCCCCCTCAGACTCCGCTGTGCTGTGTCCGGGGCACTTGAGACAATGGGGTGCATCTGTGTCCGCCCGGTAGGAGCCGCTAGGGCAGACTGCAGAGAGAATGCAGCAGAGCCATGGATGTCCGGTTTTTACGGTAGACTCATCCCCATTCACCCCTCTCCCCAATCCTTTGTACCAGAAACACCCTGCACCCTGGGGTGCTCAGCCACTCGGTCTAAAAATGGCTGAGATGGAGCATAGGCATCCTTCCCTCCCTTGGCACTTGGGGACCCTCCCCCGAGCGGCCCCTGTGTGTCCTCGCCGCCCCCCCCTTCCCCGAGGCTCCTTACCCAGGCATCCTTCACCGCTCGCGTCTTCCTCAAAGCCAGGCTCACAGCGGCACCGCCCCACGGGCACCAACCACTCACCGTCGGGGCTGCAGTGCATGCGGGGCGCCCCTGCGGGGCCGGGGCTGGCCTGGGCATGGGGCAAGCAGGTCCCTGCCACTTCCACCAACCCGCCGGGGCCGGGCAGAGTGTCGGGGAACCGGGCCAAGCCGTGCACAGCCTCGGGACAGCGCTGGTAGAACACCCTCACCGACACCAGGGCCACACAAGCCCCCGGGTTGTGGAAAGCGAGGTAGAGGCCCCGGCGGGTCAGGCGGCCCAAGGAGCAGTGCTCCACGTTCAGTTTCACCGCGCCAGACGCCAGGTCTCGGACGGTGAAGCTCTGGTCTGCAGCCACGGTGGTCACCTGGGAAGGAGAGGTGTGGGGAGGGGGGCGTGGCAAAGTCATGCTTCATTCCCACGGAATAGAGAACGATGACGCTGTTTGGGGCCATACAGTAAACCTGCGAGGTAGGATGGGTTACCAGCCCCACTAAACAGATAGAGAAACTAAGGTTAAGAGAGGTTCGAGACCTTGTACAAGATCACACAGCTACGACATGATGGGACTGGAATCCGGGCCGTGAGACGCCACAGCCCATATAATTTCCACTATTCGAAGGTGTTCCCAACCTCCGTGCCAATGAGGTGATCAGTTATAAAGTGCGTCATCATTAATTTATTACTAATAACAAACTTTACAACATCTTCCCTTTGGGAAAAAAAAAAAAATGAGAGCACATCCTGTAATAATACGCTCCTTATACCTCTGCATTCCAGTGCGTTTTCCTGAGTAGGAAAGAAAGGGATGGTATCAGAGGGAGAGCCTGCAGAGAACTGTCTCTCTACACAACTCCAGGCGGACTCACAGGGCATCGCACAACAGCACCCTGCGTGCTGACAGCAGAAGTCCAAATGCCTCTTCCCAGCCTCCACCAGGGAAGCCTGTTATCTCAACGGAGGCAAAGCCTCTGCAACAGGTTAAGGCCGGCCCTATTATCAACACTCTTTTCAGACCGGGAAACCTCGGCGGGGGTTAAGCTGAGCCTGAAGGCGGGACACGGCAGAAGAGGCACAGCGGTTCCTCCTTATCCACAGCTTGGCTTTTGGGGTTGCAGGTGTCACCCACTGCTGTCAGCCACCACCCGGAAACAGGTGATCCTCCTTCTGACCTTTCCTCATTAGGCCAATAGCAGCCTGACGCTGGGTCACGTCGCAAGCCCAACGTCAGGACGCAACACCTGGCCGTGGGCCTCACCTCATCTCCTCACAAGGCACTTTATCTGCTCGCGGCATCACCAGAAGGAAAAGGGTGAGTACAGAACAATGAGATATTTCGAGAGAGAGACAGAGATGGAGAGAGACTGATAGGGAGAGAGACTACAGCCTGATGACCTTCATTACAGTATACTGTTATAATTGTTCTGGTTTATTACTAGTTACTGTTACTACTCTCCTACGGTGCCTGATTTACACACGAAAGCTCACCACAGGGAGGGACACACAAGAAAGAACACAGCACATCTGGGGGTCAGTACTGCCCGGGGCTCAGGCATCCAGCGGGGGTCCTGGGAGGTATGCCCCGCAGCTAAGGGGGGCGCTGCTCTACTCAAACCCACCTCTTCTGATCTCTAGGCCCACATTCTCGTCCTTATTTGACACCTAGACCCTCTTTCTGTTTCTGCCACTTTGTCTTTTCCTTAGCTGAGCGGGGTCACGGGAAAGAGTGAGGCGGGAACCAGTGTTAGGACCAAACGGTGCTGGGGGTGGGGGTGGGGGTTGAGAAGCACCTTCTGGAATAAGGGCCGTCGGAGCTGGATGCCCACGTCCTGGTCACTCTCCATGTAGAGGAGGTTGAAGGTCTCCTTGCAGCCCAGAGGCCCGGCTCCCCCGGGGAAACTCTTGCAGTCCCTCACGGTGAACTGCAACTCCACATGGACCCGAGAAGCTTCCTCCCCCCGGTAAATCCAGTTGGAGCGCAGCCAGTGGTCAGTGTCTCCGCCCGCTTGCACTGGGCAGTCCTGGTACATGTAGAGGAGCGTCCCATTCAGTATCTGCTGCACCTCACTCCACTGCGGGAGAGAAATCCGAGTCAGGCTCCAGTTCATCACCTGCTCCCCAAACATGGGTTTTCTAGAGCTGACGACGGGGAAGCTGGTGTCAGGGCTCCCGGGGTTCAGCTACTTGTCCTGCTGTCCTCCCACCCCTGGGCCTGAGAAGAGTCAGTTAAATGTTTAGGGTCGGGAGTTATTGGGATATAGGACGGGCAAGACAATACCCCCTTATGATCTGCGGCAAGCCCCGGTGCCTTCGATGAGTCCACTCCCAACCGAAGTATGAGCACCAATTTTTACCTGTTCTCATCAGCAGGTTCTTAAGTACCCCAAAAAGCAGACTTTTATGGCAAAAGCTCATTCACAAAACCTCTCTGCCTATTTGTTCAGAGAAGAGGATACTACATTTAACATCAAGGCCTTTAAACTTCTGGAGGGCAAGAACAAGCATAGAACTCTTCTGTATTGGGGGAACTCACCCTCTCTGATATTCCTTCTAGTTATGGTCACTATCAAAATCAACAACGGACAGGGCTGGGTGGTCTCCTGGACACCATGCAGTCCACCCCCCCTTACCTGCTTTTACCTTAAAATAATTTTTAAATTTACTAATAATAATGGCTAGCACTAATGGGCCAGTCACTGTTGTAAACACTTTCCATGAGGAAACTGAGTCATAGCAAGGTTAAATGACTTGCCCTATGCCCTCAGTTGTTAAGAGGCAGAGCTGGGGCATGCACCCAGGCACTCTAGGCTCGAGTTTATGTTCCTGATCATTATGTCTCTATGCACTTGTTAAAAGTCAGAGAACATATATAATGTGAAGGTCCTCTCACCCGACTACCCTTCACAGGGAGCCACTCTGAACAATTTGGAATAAAGCTCACCACACCATTTTCAGTGCCTCTAGAGAAATGTTTGAATATTTTTGTGTGGATGTGTTTTTAACATAATTTTTTTAAAACATAAGTGCTATTTCGTAACCTGCTTTTTGCTTTTAACAAATAAATAATCTTTGAAAGATGTTCACAAGGGGTGCCTGGGTGGCTCAGTTAAGCATCTGCCTTCGGCTCAGGTCATGATCTCAGGGTTCTGGGATCGAGCCCTGCGTGGGGCCCCCTGCTCAGTGAGGAGTCTGCCTCTCCCCCTACTCGTACTCTCTCTTGATCTCTCTCTCTCAAATAAATAATTAAAATCTTAAAAAAAAAAAGATGTTCACGAGAATATAAATAGATCTACCTAATTCTCTTTAGCAATCCATAAAATAGCATTCCACTGTATGGATGTACCATAATTTATTTAATCATTCACATATTGTTGGACATTTAGGTGGTTTCTAGTTTTTAAGGTAAACATGTACATATTTCTATAAGATTTCTGTAGAACTGCTATAACAAAGGATAAGTATTATAAATTTTTAAAGAAGATACTGTCAAATGGCCTCCAAAAAGGATTTATCAACTTACACTTTCACCAACAATGCATGAGGCCCCATTTTTTGAAAACCTGGATATTAACGATCTCTTGACTTTTGGCCTATCTTACGGACAAAACACAGCTTCTTGCCATTTTAATTTACATTTTTTGAGAAGGAGGTTGTGCATTTCTGTTTTGTTCACTGGCTATTTCTATTTTTATGTAATTATCTGTTTGTAAACTTTGCCTGATATTCTGTTCTTATCTTTTGAGTATTCATTTGGATGAGCCCTTTTTTTTTTTACGTTATAGATATTAAGCATTTGCTTGAAATGTTTCAAATGTTTTCTTCCCATCATGCCACTTAATTTGCTAATGATGTCTTTGATGTTGGTACCTTTTAAAAATTTCATATAATAACATCTCTCTTCTCTCCCACTATGAATTCTGGGTTGTGTATTTTGCTTGGGAAGTTCTCCTATCCCAAACTTATAAAGATCTTCTATATTTTCTCCTAATATTTTCGTAGGTCTGGCTTTTAGGTTTAGATTTGAATCTCCCTAGAATTTAGATTTTTGCGTATAGTGTGAAATGGAGATGTAACTTTACATCCTTCTTCTTCTTCCTTGTTGTCTTCTTCTTTTTTAAATTATGGACATCCGGCTGTCAATTTACTGTCCGGTCTATACTTTGCACATTGATTTGCAATTCCAATGTTATCACATACTAAAATCTCACGTATGTGGGTTTTCTATTCTGTTCCATTGACCTGGGTATGCTTGTGCAATGCCACGTGTTTTAATTATAGTCAAGGTATCATTATGTTCTGATATCTGGTAGGGCAAGTATTCTATTTCATTATTCTTTTTCAAAAAAAAATTCTCAGCCGTTCTTACATATTTTTTTTCTGCCAGATGGATTTAAGAAAGGAGCTCTCAAATTCTGTAAAATAGCCCATTGATATTTTGGTTGCAACCCCCTTATAGAGGAGTCTGAGGCCCTCAGAATGTCTCCTTTTCCAAGGGCGTTCATTGCTACGCGCAGCTCTGGGATTTAACTAAGAACTGGGTGGGGTGGGGCAGGGGCAGAAATCCATGAGATACCTAGTTTTGCTTTATGTTAGGGAGTTCCAAGATTGGGCAAGGGTGTCCCGGCAATGACGGCACCCACGGCCTGCTCTTAAGAAGGAGCTATGATGGGGAAGCCCAAGTGGAAGGCCTGGGGTGGAGATCAGGTGGAAGGGCAGTAGGTGGTTAATGTGCAGCTCATTAGCTAGAGTGCCATGGCTGCAGCTGGAGCCAGGAGCAGATGTTTCCCGCTGTATCCTGCCTCTCCCAGTCCCAGCAGTGACAGATGGGGGAGAACCAGCTGCCCAGGATCAGCGACAAGAATCCTTTCACTTACCACTCAGGCTGCTGGCTGCTCCATGGGTACATTCAGGGGAGCCTGAATTTGAGTGTGTGAGTGTGTGTGCTTAAAAGATAAGGAGGGGAGGGGAGAAGGCAGACATGGGGAGTATGTGACTGCTGCTGTCTTCTTGCCCTCCTGGTGCAAAGCTGTTTGGCCTGAGCTGCAAAAAGGGCCTTGCTTCCACTCCAACCCAATTAGGGAAGAGTTATTTGGGTGGGGGGCGGCTGGGCCACACCGGGGGTGAAGGCCCGTGGAGCCAGCAAATGGACCCCCGTGGCTGTGGAGTGATCATCTGGTTTATGAGATGAGGCACCTATTACGGCTGGCCTAATCCAGGATTTTCCAAGCAGCCCCTCCTGTAGGATACATTATGGTTTAGTCTATTAATTCTAATTATAGGCCACTCCATGGGAGAACTAAGAGTAGAGCCAGGACCCTAGGACCCAGAGGGAAAGAGAGCAAGTGACCCCAATCCCAGAAATAGAGGCTGCATTCCTACCAGAACAGGAAGGGGAAAGGGGTCCAGGACCAGAGGGCACGAGGGCCTGAGTCCAGACTCCTGGAACCTGAAGCCAAGGAGGTCGGCCTCCCGTGTTTCTGTGGCTGGCTCTGCTGAGTGGCAGAAAGGTGCTCTCTGGGACTCACAAGAACCTATCTCTGTTCACTAGGTCTTAGGAAGACCCAAGGAGGGAAGGGACTTGGAGCAGGTTCAGACAGCTGGAGCGCATGGTGTGCCTGGGCTGGGGAACCCATGGAGAAGGTGCCAAGGGCTCTGGGACCTCTAGTGGGGGAGCTTTTACCTTTGGGGAGGCAAACACCCTTTGAAGAGTTGGATGAAAACTCTGGCTCTCCTCTCCATATACACAATTTAGAATACACTTTTATGGGGTTCCCTGACCCTCTGAAGCCTATCTGTGCAACTCTATTGGGATAGATGGACCTCAGATTGAGGACACATCTGGTGTTTTGGTTCTTAGCCCTCAACCATCCCTACTATGGTGCATCCTCTCCCTGGGGATGTGGGCTCATCACCCGCCAAGTCCTCCTAAGTATTCAGTCCTCCCTCACTGGGATAGGGATGGAAGGAGCCAGGCACTGAGGCGTTCTTCATGGGGTGTAGCCTGACCACCCGCCCCCCCCCAAATGTCCCATTCAGGAGGCTCTGACTCACCTCCCCTCCCCCTCCCTGAGGAGACACTTCCAGTTTTTCCTGCTCTTTTCTCCGTTCCTCCACCCACCTCTCCGCCCATTTCCCACTGGCCTGCAGCTTTGAGCCTTCCCTCCCCTGACACTTACCCCATCCTCTGGGGGATCCAGCAGCCAGCCCAGCTCTCCCTGTGCTGTGCTTGTGTCCATCAGAGTGACTGAAGTAGGGAGAAGAGGGGCCTGTCACCTCTGGGAGAGGAGGCCCCACACATGCAACCCACATTCCTCCTCCTGGGCCCCCAGCCCCAAGGCTTCCATCCACATCCTGTTCCTAACAGCTGTGACTTCCTGAGGTTTAGCCCAGGAAGGAGGAGTGAAGAGCTCTAGGGATTAGTCTGTCTTCCTCCAGAGCGTGAAGGGAGGAAGGCAGAGTCGGGCAAGGGTTGGCCGGCTGGATCTTTGACCAAAGTCAAGGCAGGAAGTGTTGGGGAGAGCAGCCCCACATAAGACTTGCACCCTCTCTCTCAGTGGGGGCTGGTGCTGCCTGGAGGGGGGGTCCCTCAGCTGCAGAACTGGAAGGGTGGATGGGCAAAAGACGATCCCAGCCCCTGGGGGTCATAAGTGGGTAGGGTGTGGACAGGGGACCTTAGAGGGGGTTCCTGGGTGGGGAGGTTCCCTTCCACTGGCAAAGGGCCTGCTCTGCCTGTGGTTGGGGGTGGGCAGTTGAGGGTACTGGGGTAGCTGAGTCTGGGAAGTAGGGGTGGTAGGGCCAGAGAGGGTGTGCAAGCCTTCACCTGTAAGGCTTGACCTGTACATCTGGGAGCCCCTGCACCCCGAGTTCTAGTCCATCGCCCAGCGGCAGGTCCCTCTGTCCTCTGGCCTAGGATGGCATAAGGCAACTTCCCATCCCTGACTTCATAGGGTCCGGATCTCTGGGATGGGCACCTGAGGCTGAGACCGCCTGGGAATGAGGGATGCCCACGATCGCTGGGGTAGGGGTCTGGGCGCTGCGTCCCCGCGGCGGTCAGGAGCTCCCTGCCCACCACCGGGCGCAAACTGTTGGCCAGAGTGACTGACCCGGGAAAGCAGCGGGTTGCGGGGTCAAAGACCAAAGGCTGGCCTGGCCAGTCGATCGCCTGGCGGCGGGGCAAAACAAGGGAGCTGGAGAGGGGCGCGCGGAGAAGGCCTCCTCGGGAATGCCGGCTCCTGGACGCGGGTGCCGGCCGAGCCCCGGGGGAGGGGGAGGGGCGGGAGCGGGGGTCGGTACCTTCCTTGGCGCGCGCCCCCGGGGGCAGCGGGGCGCAGAGAAGCAGCAGCAGCCCGAGCCCCAGGGGCCAGCGCCGCTCCATGGCGCCGGGCCGGGACCTGGGACCTCGGCCCAGACTGCTGGGTCAGGTCGCGAGGACAGGGCGAGAGGGGAGGGCCGGGCGGGGGCGGGGGGGCGGGGCCAGCGCCGGGGGGCGGAGCCCGGCCTCACCTGGATCACCTTCTTAAAGGGACAGTAGGGCAGGAAGGAAACTTGTTAGGCAGGTAATAAACTTCAAAACCCGGAGGCGTCTTGACCGGAATGAGACTGCGGGCGCCGCCTAGTGAGTGGGATTAGGAATTGACTGACCCGGTTCTAATTCTAATCCTAAACCCAACCCAGGCTTGATCCAGCCCTTAACCTAATTTTACCTGACTGGAACTACACCTCTCCCCTTCTAAAGGTCTAGCAATGTAATAGACACTGGGGAAGGCAGGGTTTTATGCTGCAGTAGGGGAGGCTTAGATAACCATAATGCAAGGTGGGCTACAACCCTTAGAGGAGCACGTGGAGGGGGTTGGAAGAGGAAGCAAGCCCAGCCTGCGGGGCTCATTAGGCGAGTCTTCAGGGAGTAGACCGTGTGAGCTGGGTTTTCAGTGGCAGAGATTGGGAAAGGCAAGGGCCTAAGGCAGGGAGCCTCAAGGTGCACTCTGGGAGTGGTAAATGGACCAGTTTGACTGCTGGGGCACAGGATTTGTCTCGGGAGCAGGGCAGAAAGGCAGGTGTGGCCAGAGCAGGGAAGGTCTTGGTAAACACGTTACCATGCCCTTCACTGAGCAAAAGAGAGGAATCCGTGAGAGGTTGTGAGCGCAAGTGTTAAGAGGGAGCAGGTCCAGCCTGCTTTAGCCCTGTCTAGTTGGAGACAACCCCCGTCCCTCCCATCCTCTTGGAGACCGTCTTAACATTATATTTAACAAAAGTTTATTCACTTTCTACTCTGCACACATCAAGCTCTGAGAGAATCGAAGAAGAGTCAGACAGTCCCTGCCCTGAACAAGCTATTTGTCGGAGGAGTGTTGAGGGCTAGCGCATAAAGCAAATGCGTATGACTAAAATGACAGACGGGAGTAGACCCCAGCTGAGGTACGACATGGCAGTGACTGTGGCTCAAAGGGGAGTGATGCATCCACTGAGGATGGTGGAGGCGCCACTCCTGGGGCCTCTCCTTCCTGTACCCCTTCCTGGCTCCATCTCATTTGGGTGAATCATTCATTGTCTTTGTATCATTTAAACTGCTGCATGTTTCAGTCACTGTGGAGAAAGGGAGGTGGTGCATTACAGGTGCATACTTTATTTTCAAAAGTTAATATAGCTCAGGCTTTCTTCTTTTTTATATAGATATGTATAAGAAGAAAATGGCTCATATGGGACACCTGGGTGGCTCAGTCCTTAGGTGTCTGCATCAAGCCCCACATCGGGCTCCCTGCTTGGTGAGCCTGCTTCTCCCCCCGCCTTCCCTCTCCCTCTGCTTGCTGCTCCCCCTGCTTGTGCTCTCTCTCTCTCTCTGGCAAATAAATAATAAAATAAAATAGAAAAAAAAAGAGGGAAATGGCTTATAATTTCCTGGCCTAGACTATCCTTATTGGCATAAATAAATAAATGTAATCCATGTACATTGGTTGGAAAATTCACACTGAGCAGAAAAGAAACCAAATGGAAAGTAGAATCCTCCCTCCTTCCACCCTCCAGTTCCTCTCCCCAGAGTTAACTGCCACCAATCGTGTCCTGAGATTCTCCCAGGATTTTTCCCCTAAACACACACACAGGCATGCTATTAGAATGTATACAGAGGGGCCCTGGGATACACTCTGTTATGCACCAGGGGCCTCTTTCTAATGGTAAGTACTTTGGGAAGGAGGCGGAGGCTCCTGCGGGCCCACTGGGGTCAGAGCTTTGTGATTTCAGCAGCGAGGAATGGGCAGACGAAGGGTGCACAGCCAACAGAAGGGGGGAAATGGAGCAAGCTTTGGACAATTGCTGCTAGGAAATAAGCCAGGACTGTGGTGAGGTAATGCATGTGTTCGTTGCTGTAGTTTGTTAAAGTTACAAGACCCTTGGGACTGAAGGGGGCGGGGTGGGGGCTGTTCCATGCCGTGAGAGGTGGTGTGGAGAGGGCTGGAAAGGAGCCTCGCTTTTGTTTTAAGGTTGCTTCTCTGTCTGGGGCCTGGAAGTGATGCAGAAGGAAAAGCCCACCTTCTACCTCCATTCTCGATGGTCCCCATTCGACAATTCCTCATTCCATTTGTGTGGGACGAGGCCCGCCTTCAATTTTGGCCTCTCCCCTTAACTAGCAGCGCCGCCTTATCCTCCCTGGACCTTAGCTTCCTTAGACTCGGGGGATCTCGGAGGCCCATTCCAGGAAAGACAGCAGGATTTGGAGTCAGAAGACCTAGGCTGGCTCTATTCTGTGTCTCTGTTTCCTTAGCTATAAAATGGGATTAATCAAGCCCACCTCAGTAGATGTGATGATCAAAAGAGAAGAAAGGGCTCGCTAACAGTGAGATTACTAGACAGATGCTGAGGTGCTAGGAGATTGTTGGACGTGGTGGCTTACTGAGGTTCTCCTACAGGCCTCCCAGAGAACTTCTGGAGTGGGACAATCTCAGTGACTAAGGCATCAACTTTTTTTTTCTTTTAAAAGCAACTTTGTTGGGGCGCCTGGGTGGCTCAGTCGTTAAGCGTCTGCCTTTGGCTCAGGTCATGATCCCAGGGTCCTGGGATCGAGTCCCACATCGGGCTCCCTGCTCAGCGGGAAGCCTGCTTCTCCCTCTCCCACTCCCCCTGCTTGTGTTCCTGCTCTCGCTATCTCTCTCTCTGTCAAATAAATAAATAAAATCTTAAAAAAAAAATAAATAAAAGCAACTTTGTTGAGGGATAATTTGCATAAAATGAATTGCACCCCTTCCAAGCGTACAGTTCGATGGGTTCTGACAAAGGCATACGCTCTCATAGCCGCCGCCTCGGTCAAGATCCAGCGCACTTCCGTCACCCAGAAACGGTGCCTTGTGCCCTTTGCAGTCAACCCCACCTCAGCCCCAGGCTTCCTGTCGGTATAGATAAGTGTCCCCCCGCCCCCCTTTATCCTTAGGCCCCTGCATGTTCTGGGCATCCGCAGTTTGCTCCTTCTGGTTGTTGACCAGTATATTCCCTGTGCAGATGCCCTAAGATGTCATTTAACACAAAAATCAAACCCAAAAGTCTTCCTCTGCTCTGCTTCCCAAGGAACTATGGGCCCCCTAGCTGACGAGGCCTCTCAGATGGACACCTGTTTTCCCCTCTTAGGTGGAGAGAGCCCAAGTTGTCTGGGCCTGTTCTCTTTCTGTAGTCGAGAAGGAAGGGAAGCCGGTACGTCCCTACAGTCTCAGACTTCCTGGGTTCTGGCTTGCTCCCACAGCCTGGACCTTAACACTTGCACGTTTAGGCTGTCCCATCCCCCGCCTGCCTGGCTCTTGCTGATCTGGGATAAGGGGAAATTTCACCCAGCCTAGGTCAAGGCCTTGTCACATCCGTAAGGTTCTGGTTAAAACACAGCCTGACCAGCAGGGTAACCCAGTAAGCTGCCAGCCGGACTCTGAGAGCATCAGTGTAAATGGGTTTATCAGATGAGCACCGGGTCCTGAGCAAGGGCCTGTGTGCATGGAACCAAACAGCTTTGTTTTGGCTGCTTTGGGCTGGCCTGCACTTGTAGGTGGCACAACCCAGGAGACTGTGTGGGCAGTGGGAAGCGAAAGAACAGCCCTCTCTGAATGCATGCGGGTGAATTCCGCACATCTTTGATCGCAAGGCTAATTTGGTCCTTCCCCTTCCTTTGCCTCTGTGCTCTTACCTATCTGTTCTCTGATCCTGGTTTACCATCAGGCAACAGGGGTGGGGATAATCATAGTTACCATTTATTACTGCACCTACGCATGCTGCTAGGGCACTTCACATACATTATTTCATTTACTTCTCACACCAACCCTTTGAAGAAGGTATTATTAGTTCTATTTTATAGATGGAAAAACCTGAGGCACGGGGAATTTAAGTTACTTTAGTTCAAAGTCACTCAGTGGCAGAAGCAGGATTTGAACCCAGGTCTATTGGACTCCAGGGCCTATGGCCCCTACTTGAGGTTCCAGAAGCAAAAGAAGTAGGCAACACCTAAATTTTGTTTTCCTGCCTCCTTACCTCTGTCTCCTCCGGCTTAAAACAGCATGCATTACATTTGCCTGTTTTCCAGCTTTAGAAAATGGAATCCTGTGATATGCATTCTTTGGTGTCTGAGTTCTTTCATTTACTCTTAATGTTTGCGCGATTTATTTATGCATTGTGTGCTAATTCGTTCTCACTGCTGTATGATACTCCCTTGTATAAAGAACACCTTATTTTTAAAGACTTCTTGACTCGTGGCTAAACATTCTACCCTTGAACTGCCACACCGGCTGACTCCCAGAGTGTGTCTGGCTCGTCTGGGTATCTCTGAAAGAGGCTTGATCTTCCCAGAAGGTAATTCTGTTTTTAAAAGAGATTCCTTGCTAGCCCCATGGCTCCTAGATTGATTAAATCTATAGAGAGGCAGCCTGTGAGCAATGCCGCTGCCCGGTTAACCCCCTCCGCCTCCCCTACTCCTTTGTCTGTCCCTCCCTCCTTCCGTGTCACTTTGACAAGAGGAAAGCACCTGATTTGTTTAAGTAGTTGTAACTCTTCATACCAGGAGTAGGACGGTTTTGAGACAGAGGCTGTTGGAAGTTTTCTCTGACATGTCAGGAGCAAAAAGTATCTATTAGAAAGTCCTGCTGTTGTCACTGAATAGCCACGTGACCTTGGGCAAATCATCTGACTGTCTTGAATCTCAGCTTCCTCATCTACAAAATGGGGGAAATGGTGATATGTTGGTCCTAAGCACCTATAGCACAGTGTATGAGGCAGGTACAAATACGATAAAGGATGCAAGCAGATGCTCCTGCTTCCGATTTCCTTTTTGTGTCCTCTTGTACAGGGTTATTTGCAAGATAGATTTGGGGAATCAGGGAATAAGGCTGCTGAAGGAAGCAGGAGACTAAGTAGTGTCAGCCCCTGAATTAAAAGGGATGTTTGCTTGAAGCTCAGATCTCGAGAAGAGGCAAGAGAAGAATAAAGCAAGAGCTAAGAGAAATCACTCTTGATCCATTTAGATTATGAGGTGTTATGGGGCTAAATAATGACACTAACACTTTCAGGACATATTGCAATTCTGCCTGCTCTTGTTTTTCTTAAGCTTCTCTTTCCCTTTGCAATATTAAAATCCTCCCAAGTGTTTCATTTGTTTTAGAGGCAAGAAGGTAGTGAAAAAGCCGTGAGCTTGCGCTGCGTTCTAGCATGGGCCCCGGAGGAGAGGAAACTCGAGATGGAGGATGGGTGGTCGCAGCCACAAAGGAGATGGGGCTCTTTCCGGAGCTGATGGGAGACACATGGCGGGGTGAAGTGGGAATTCACTTGGGGTTCTGCATATCACCCAAGTGCATATTTAGGTACAAGCTTTACCTCAACATCTTCCTCATCTCCCATTCTTTTTCTAATTTTTTTAAAAAGATTTTATTTATTTATCTGAGAGAGACAGAGAGTGAGTGAGTGAGAGAGACAGCACAAGCTCGGCAGGGGTGCGGGGGGCGGGGAGGCAGAGGGAGAAGCAGACTTCCCACTGAGCAGGGAGCCCGATGCATGCTCGATCCCAGGACCCTGGGATCATGACCTGAGCCGAAGGCAGATGCTTAACGACTGAGCCACCCAGGCGCCCCATCACCACCCTCGAGTCTTAACTGATCTCACTCCAGAGTAAAAATAAAACCAATTTGCAATTGCCCTGTTATTTCATTGATTTCTAAAGTGGTGGCATGAAATCATGGAGTGGTCAGTCGTGAAGGGGCTGTGACTCAGAATTCCTTATACTGATATTTGTGTGTGTCTCATGAGAAATCCTTGTGCTTCTACCTTAACTTGTTTGCTTGACTGCCTCAGAAGATAATATTGCTAACCGGAGAAGTTAATACGCTCCATTAATGCTTGGGCAGGTAGAAGGGAGGGAGAGAACAAATGTGTCTCAGTGAACTGGGACACGTCAGAAACTTAGTAAGAACAAGTTGAGACAAGTGTTAAATACCAGAATCCCCCGGGAGAAGAGTGAGCGCTTGGTCCTTGTCAAAATGTTTACTGGTTAGACCACAGGAAGAGAAGAGGGAGTGGTAGACTATGTTGTAAAGTCAATTTTTGTTTAGCCAGTATGAGAAAGGAAAGGGCTGAAATAAACCGTCAGCTTTGTCTTCCGGATTGGGTAACATAGTTTATTTGAAAAACTTACAATTTTATTGCTAATCTAGGCTGGGAGTTCTGGGAAATTAACCTCCTGAGAGAGCTGGAATGTAGATTGGCAAAACCCACACTTACAGTTTTAAGCTACTGGTCCTGTGGTCCAGAGGTAATACTACCTTGTTGTCTTATAAAAGAAGTATTTGATAAGTATGGACCTTAGTAATGGGGCATAAATTTGATTCCTTTAAAATTTTGCTTTGAAGACGTTTTTAATAAAAGGGATTCTAATAGGGCAATCCATACTTTTTTCGAAGTTCCAGTTAGAAAGTTACTGTTATAAATGTATACACACAGAAACATGCGTGTTTGAACATACAGATACAACCACCCCTGTTAAGAAATTAATGTACACTTCTCCAAATACATCCCCTCGTTTGGAAGGTATCCAGGCCATGGGTCATAAAATCTGAGCGCCACCTGGTGAGGAGAAGTTGGTATCTGCATCCGTATCTTCAGGTCTGCTATCAACAGCTAATTTACAGCTTATAAAATCTTCGAATTTCATGGGAATAATTATCGACATGATATGAAAGGGACAGTAATTTTCATTATTATGAAAATGGGTAGGCTGTAGGCTAGAAAGTACCTTTCCTAGCTTGCCTGTGTCATCCCAGCAGTGACAGCCTCTGATGGAAGGAAGGGAAGGTCCAGGTGGGAAGGGAGGGAGGGAGGGGTTTGCCATGGTGTGATGAGGGCCTGTCCTACTCTCTTGCTTCAGTTCTGGATATGCAAAGAAAGCAGGAACCAAGTCGCCTAGGAAGTGCTGGCTGGAGGAGAGGACATCGTTATTTGCAATGCATCTGTCAGGTGCAAGGTGGAGAGAGATGCTTCTCCACGCCCTTTCGGCCCTCTTACCCTCAAGCTGCCCTGCGATCTGGGCAGAGCACCCATGAAGAAAGAATGGCGACATGGGGCGCCTGGGTGGCTCAGTTGGTTAAGCGACTGCCTTCGGCTCAGGTCATGATCCTGGAGTCCTGGGATCGAGTCCCACATCGGGCTCCCTGCTCAGCAGGGAGTCTGCTTCTCCCTCTGACCCTCTTCCCTCTCATATGCTCTCTGTCTCTCATTCTCTCTCTCGCAAATAAATAAAATCTTAAAAAAAAAAAAAGAATGGCGACAGTGTTTCTCTTTTTTCTTCTTTCTTTCCCTCTCCTGCCCTTCCTTCCCCTCCCTTCCTCTCTTCTTTCTTTCTATCTTTTAAAATAATTCTCTGGTAGCACTGTTTATTATACCAAAATCAAACCTTGTACTTATTGTACTGGGTGTTTCATTTACTTAGAAATTTTTTTTTTAACTCAGAATTTATTTTTACTTAAAAATGCTCAAGAGACTTAAAAAAAGGTCCAAAAGCCCAAAGATACCCAGATTTTATTGAAGATGATCCTGAGGTGGTGTTGGTTTCTCTGTTGCTAAAGCCCAATTTGATCCTGGTTGATTATATGCCCCAATAATTCTTCTGGTTGGGCAGTGAGAAAGTTCCTGTTTGTTTTTGAGAGGCACTAAGGGTTAGTTAGAAAGGAGGCTTAGGAGCCTTTGGATTCAAATTGACTTGGAGTAGAATTCTGGGTTTCTGCCCCTTAGGTGCAGGACTGTAGGCATTTTTCTTACCTCTCTGAGACTTAAGCTTCCTTGCTTGCAAGCGGTTCATTTACCTTCTGGGAGCACCTCCGTGTGTGTGTGTGTGTGTGTGTGTGTGTGTGTGTGTGTGTGTGTGTAGGGTGCACCCAAGTGGAAGGCAGCTGCCATAAGCCCTCAGGTGGAGGCAGAAGCAGACAGCCATGTGAATACAGGAAAAATATCCTGTCAAAGGAAAAGGTGCCTTTGTGTTGGGCCACAAGTAGAATGAAGTAGAATGACTTCAACAGGGCAGTTTATTCATTCATCCCACAAAAATGTATTCAGCTTCTACTATGAGTGAGGCATGTTCCAGGTGCTGGGATATACCTGTAAACAGGGAAAACAAACAAAAAAGACCTATCCTCACTGAGTTTACATTTTAGGGGGAGGAGCCAGGCAGTACACAAATAAATATGTTTTTCAGATGGTGAGAAATATTGGGAGAACAATTAAAACAGGGAAGGGGGTCGGGTTTATGCGAGGTGGTCTCTATTTTCTATAGATGAGGTGAGTTTGGGGCAGAGAATTTAAGGAGAGGAGGAAATGAGCCATACAGATTCAGGTCGGAGGGAAGAACAACCCAGGCAGAAAACAGCTCTGGAGCCCTGGGCAGGTGTGTGCAGAGGTTCAGCGAAAGACAAGGAGACCAGTGTTTCAGATCAGAGCAAGCAGCAGGGAGAGTGGGATTAGAGAGGTACTGGGAGGGGATCAGCACACATAGGGCACTCCAAGCCATTTGAAAGACTTTTTGGCTTTTCCTTTGAGTGAGCTGGGAACCCTTAGAGGGGTCAGTCAAAGAAGATGCACGCTCTGCCTGAGCTTTTCAAGGGGCTACTCTGGCTAGTGTGCAGAGAACAGATGGGGGTGGGGTGGGGGCAGAGCAGGGACCAGTTAGGAGGCTCAGTCTTGGCCCCGGGGAGAGATGGGAGGGCTGGAAGCAGAGTGCTCGTGGATGGTGCAGGGCCTGGGGTGCAGGGGCGGGTGAGAGTCGTAGTGCAGCAAAGGTTGTTTTACACCAAGCAGGAGGCAGGCATTTGACTATAGAGTGGGAAGATGGCTTGATCAGGAAATGGTGGGCTGCGTGTTGTGATGGGCTCGGTTGGGGTGGAGAGGGAGAGATGGAGATAAACTCAACAAGGCAGGGTGGAATTGGCCTTGGTGATCAGCTTAGAGTTTGAACTTTCTTCTCTGTGTCACCCGGAGGCAGCAAAAATGTTGAGCAATGGGAGCCACATGATCAGACGAGGGTGTGAGCTCCGGTGGACAACGGAGGAAAGACTACAGGTACAGGGGGAGGAGGGAAGCGGAGATAATGGTCCAGGTAATGCGCTGTGTCTCCCGATCATGTGGAGGCCCCGAAATGTGGGACGACGGATCGACGGATTGGGTGGAAGCCGGTGGCACGGGCAGTGAAAGATTTACCCAAGGCAGAACGAAAGAGATAGTACTGAATACAGCTCAGGGAAGTGGAGGGCAGGACCGCAATGGAGAGACTGTCTGCGAGGCAGTGGTGAGGGGCCATAGTTACAGGGAGGAGTGAGGGAGCATGGGAATGTATGGAATTTCCCCTTTTTTGGTAATCTTAGGAACTGTGCCTGGTTGTAATTGGTCAGTTAGGGTGGCTCTTTTGAGGTGGGTTGCTTCATGAGCCTGTTTGCATTCAGCTGGGGGTCGCTGTGGGCCCTTTTGCCTTGATCAAGTTTCCAGTGCGCATGCCTATTGCCTGAAAGTGGTCTCTACAGGTAAGAAGTAATAAGAGCTCAAACTTGGGCAGGGCGTAGAAAGGATATGGGAGTGACAGTTTACTCATAGAATAACAGGGTGTGTTGGCCAGTTAGGGAAGTGACAGATGTTCACCAATTCATGTAGACTCGTATTGGTGAAAGTCATATTTTTTTATTTTAGAAAGCCATATCTCTGTGGAAGTAGGTGTGCTGGGAGGAATTTCTGCCCTCTGGAAAATGCTTTAGAGGTGATGATGAATCAGTATGATATTGCAGTACCTGGTAAGAAATATATATTTGGTCTTAGTCCCTTTTCTGGCACAGACTTCCTAAAAACATTGGAATTACCTGTGCTGAGAGTGAGAAAGGTGTCTTTTGTCATGTTAATGAGTGACTTTTGGACTGCTCCTAGTTCACCCTAGGAAGGGCTTGTTGCCAGGGCTTGTTGCTAGTTTGAATCCTGTGATCCAGGGTCTGAACTTTCAGTCCCACCCTGACCTCCAGGGAGGGGAGTGAGGCTGGAGGTTGAATCTGTCACCAATGGCCCATGATTTAATCAATTGTGACTGTATAATGAAGCCCCTATAAAAAACTAAAATAAAGGCCTTTGAGAGCTTCCAGGTTGGTGAATGCGTGGAGATGCGAGATAGTATGGAAGTTCTGCGCCCCTTCCCACATACCCTACCCTATGCCTCTCTTCCAGCTAGCTGTTCCTGAGTTACATCCTTTTATAATAAACTGATAATCTAGTAAGTAAACTCTTTTCCTGAGTTCTATAAGGCGCCCCGTGAGGAAGGGCATGAAAACCCCTAATTTACAGCCAGTCTGTCAGGAGCACAGGTGACAACTTGGACTTACTTTGGCATCTGAAATGGGACTGACACTATTTCTGGGTACATAGTGTCAAAATTGAATGGAAAGACACCCTGCTGGTGTTGCAGACTTGCTCGGTGGTGTGGGAAAAAAGCCCACCCATCAGAGTTGGGTACAGAATTGTAGTTTGAATCGGAATGGTTAATCAGGATTTTGTCTGGTGAAGTGGGGTGTGCCGCTGGGGAGACTGGGAAAAGGAGTTGTCGGTGGCAGGTGAGAGGCAGGGAACCAGGGAGGCCAGGCAGAGGCTAGTTTGAGAGAGGACAAGAGAAGAAGTCAAGACGTGGCAGGTGCCTACCAGAGTAGAATGTTGATGAAAAATGGCCCGGATACTTGAAGGGGACATTTGTGAAGATTAGCAGTGAAGTACCACATGGGATGTGGCCTTTTTCTCTGTCTCCCCATAGAAACTAAGTCATTATGTGAGGCTTTTGGATTCAGATCCTTGGTTTTCTTGGAAGTGCAGGATGCCAAGGACAGTTCCGCATGATCAGGTCAATCTTTTTGTTTGCTCTGCTGCTTTGGTAAGAGAATGAAACGGTTGAAAATTTCAACTACGCCGATATTTTTCTTTTTCTCTATTTAATGTGTTCTATTCCTGCCGTCTGCTCTTCTAAGCACCATGTTTTGCTCTGTGCTCCTGCTTTGTGACGTAGGTTTTGCTTTATATCTCCCCACAGTCTAGCTGGACTGAAAATAAAGGTCACTGTCTGCCGCATCTTTGCTCTCCAGCTCTCTCCCTGGGTGCCGAAATCTTGAAAGTCCTCCCTGTGGGTCTGGCCTCCTGCCCAAAGGTGGTGTTTGTCCGGAAGAGGTGCGAGTTTACTCAGTTCTTTACTTGTCTTTTATTTCCTGGTGAGGATCTTCCTTTATCACTTTTCCAGCTTGAAATACATCTATGCTGTCATTTTGCAATTCTCAGAACCAAAAGGAAAACCAATAGGTTAACAGAAAAATGGCATTAATTTTGTCATTACTTTTGACTACTGTCACGTTTATTACTAAATCTTGAGGAAGCATCGAATTGTACCAGCAGGGAACAGGCACAATTATTATCCAGAGACTCTTGGTCCTTAGGGAGTTGAGAGTTTGACACCAAGAACCATTGATATACTCACATGCAACGGAAATGAAAAATGTCCTAATTTAATTGGGTAATCCTAACTTCCTTCTGACTTTGATCCCCCATCCTTCACTAGTTAGAAGACCCTCAGCAAGTCTTTTGAGCTCTCCTGGCTTCGAGTAGGGGTAATAAGATCTTTCCTTAGTGGGCAGGACCACATGGTCTCCTAAAGCCCCTCTTGTAGTAAGATCTTCAGTTCTGTGAGTACTATGTATTAGGGCCCAGAAACAAGGTCAGAATCAATCCAGCATAATTTCAGAATTCCCACTCTTCATGGAAGAGCTCGGAGATAAGGCAATCCTACAGAAATGAGACTGTATACAACTCCGAATGCAGGTCTTTAATATCGCCCCGTAGGAAAGTGGAGGTGGTAGCTTCTTCTGCACACGTCTCCAGAGCTTGTGTGAGCTGTCACGGCACGGTGGTCTTGTCATCAAGGAAGCTTCTCCGGCCACCCTGGCCCTGAGCTTCCTGTCTAAAGCATGTCTCCCGAGGCGAAAGAAGTTCCATGCGATCGGTGACTTAAAGGCTTGACTTTCTAAGGTTGAGGGAAAGACCATGTTCCTTGGAGGTGGGACTGCGCCTCTCAGTCCGGGGGCCGCAGGGCACAGGTGGTGATGTGAGGACACGGGCAGGCGGAGCAGTGGCTAGGATGGACAGCGACAGCGGGGAGCCCGACAGCTGAGGGAGCAGAACCCTGCACAGCTGTGTGGGGGCGAGGAGGCCCATGGGGGGCCGGGGGTGGAGATGCACAGACCAGACTGGCAGGGCACGCGGAGCCTAGTGCCATTGAGATGCGTCATTTGCCCCCCAGGCTGTTGCAACCTGGGGAGATAGCTGTTACTACTACAGACAAATGTGTTTTTTCTGTGAAGAACATCTTCCAAACTGGGCTATGTGAATGTACTTCTCTACTGATGTAGGTGCCTCATCAGAGGGGGAGTTCCAGATTTTTCTGTTGTACTTATTATTGACAGCAGGCCCAGTGAACGTTGGAGGAGAGCAGTTTTTGCTGACCTTAACCCCCCCACCCCAAGAGCACTCTGATTTAGTCATGTGGGATCATGGGATGGGTGCTCGCTTCTTCGGAGTGCATCAAGCTCTCTACCCTGCCATGATGAAAGAAGGCCCAGGAGTTCCTCCCAATCCTCCTCTGATGCTCCCGCCTCTTCTGGTTCTGTGTCTGGGGTGTCCTAATGCTTAATCCAGTCTTGGTCTGGTGCAGACGGAGGGAGCCCAGTTTGACTCAGTCCCACCTCGTTGGCTGCATGAAATTGGCTTTCCTATGCTGGGTGAAGGTTTAGGACCTCCTTTATAGCTAATGGTGGTAATGCAGCGCCATCCGCTGTGGTGGCAAACCTTTGAAAGGTGGGACCCAAGTGACACCTTTCCTAGCTCTTGTGCAGAAGGATGCAGTAATGCAGGCATGGCCGACCGGTGCTGAGGGACTCAGGGCGCTGCGGGCTGGGCTCAGAGAGCCCTGGGCCTGCTTGCCCCCCGGGAAGTCGCTCTAGCAGGAGAGGCCGCTGCTGCTGCCTAGGTCACCCCGAAGTTCAGGCCAGGGACACAGGAGTGACAACCGTGAGAACGTGGCCATAGCTTTCCTCCCCCTGGCACTGCTTTTCAAAATCTTTATTTTAGCGATTTTTAATCATGTTGCAGATGTCTGCATTCATTTTCTGTGTGTATATTCAAGCATTACAAATAAAATGGAAACCCACCTTGACTACCATTCCTGACTCTATCCCCTTGTTATCGGCTCATTTTGTAAACTTTCAGATGTTTCCTCCATGCATTTTTCTGTCTCTACGTGTATATCATCATACATAGTTTTGTGATTTTGTGTGTATATTTTTATATAAATTGGTATTACCTGTATTTGCTGTATACGTTTCCCTGAACTAGTTTTCTTCACTCAACTGTCTTCGAGATTTTTCCATATCAGTTTATATAGATTTAGCTAATCCCTTTTTTTTTTAAAGATTTTTTATTTATTTATTTGACAGAGACACAGCGAGAGAGGGAACACAAGCAGGGGGAGTGGGAGAGGGAGAAGCAGGCTCTCTGCCGAGCAGGGAGCCCGATGCAGGGCTCAATCCCGGGACCCCGGGATCATGACCTGAGCTGAAGGCAGATGCTTAACGACTGAGCCACCCAGGCGCCCCGATTTAGCTAATCCTTTTAATTCTTGCAGAGTATTCCAAAGTATATGTAATTAAAGATAATCTGTCTGGACCAATTGCCCCCTTTTTATAAAATATTGGGAAATACCTCCTATATTATCCTGAAGTGAAATTCACAAATAAGATGGCTTACTTAAAATATGACTTAAAATCTATACAGTATTCTAACTGTAGTATAATGATACAAAGAAGAGCAGTTTATAATAAACTAGTGTGTTACTTTGATGTATAAATGGCTCATGCACACTGGCACAGATGACATCATAAAGTAGACAGATGTTTGCACCAGGTGTGGACTTAGGGGAGGGCTAGAGCCCCACATGAAGACCGATTTAGGTGTGTTTGTTGCTGATTTAAATACTTGGGGTGATGTTGCTATCGATTTTAGGATTTCTCTGAGATGATGAACAACTTGTGGCAAAGATTCAAACTTAACCAAGTTCTGATGTGTCCGTTTATTTGGTGGTTCCATTCTTAGAAAACTCATCGCATATTACAGTTGTGTAAAAATTACTTTGTGTTTATATATAACTGAGTTAAATTCTTGGCTCAGATGTTCTTCACATATAGGAGTGTCTGGCGGGACACCCAAAGTTCTTGCTGGCTGGGAAAATTCTTCACTGTGCGGGGTACATCGTGGCCTCCCACCAATAAAGGCCAGTAGTAATCCCAAAGATGGTGCAAATCTAAGCACCCACATAGATTTCCCAAGTATCATTTGGAGAGGGTTACACTGTCCTCATTAAGAACCACTGATCTGATGATGACATTTACGCTTTTCTTCCCTCTGGATTTTTGCTGTTATAAACAGAGCAGCGAAGAATATCATTATATATGCCTCCTTATGCACACGTCAGAACAATTCTTCAGGGAAAGATAAATCCCCGTCATTTCAACCAAGGTGCTCTCACGCATCAGCAGGAGCATGAAGCAGACCTTCTCTAGAGGATGCCTACTTCTCTTCCACTTCTTTTCTCTTTTCCAGGTGTTTTCCAGACCTGGGTCAGAGCGGGTTCCAGTTCATGGAAAACCCAGAGCCATGGCTTCCTTTCCATCTCTGGGAATGCAGCCCTTCTCTGGGGGAGGTGGTTCTTACCCGTCCGTCTAAGGTAGGTGGCACATTCATGATTTCAGAGAGCCCACCTTCCTCTTCCACAGAGGCTGTCCTCAGTGAGTGCGGCTCATCTGCCATAATGTACCTCTCGATTTCTACTGTAGGAGGTGATCTCTGGTGGGACGCCCTGCTGGGGGGGATGCCACTACTTGCCAAAATGTCAAGCTTGGAATAGGAGTAAAATATCAGGAACTATTAGGTTGATTTTTTTTTTTATTAATGAGGTATCTTAATTGTGCATATTGAAAATTATGAGTAGCTTGAAGGTGTTTCTTGGAGAGCTGGTGAAGTTGGACTTGTTCCCAGAGAGACTGATGAAAAAAGGTAGAGGTTCCCAGAGAGTGACTGGGAACAAGAGAGAAGGGTCAGAGATGTGGCCTCTCAGCCTGGCAGGGAACTTGGAGGACATTTAGTCTGAGTTTTGATGCCCTTTCCACGAGCGGGTCCCCTTTCAAAAGCCTCAGATGTAGCAGGGTACTCTGTATGTTCTAAGAGAAAGAAGCAGGATTCCAAAACATTACAAAGAAGCTGTGAAAAGAGTTGAGATTTGTTCACAAGTAAGGAACAGAAAAGGCAGTTTTTTGTAAATGAGGAAAAACTCTGGAGCAGGAATGTCGTGGGAATGTTTCCCTTCAGAAAAGGAAACCAACAGGCTGATAGCAAGGAGTTTGCATTGTGTTTCTTTTGCTTTGTCTCCAGTATCTTTCCTGGGTTGTGGTTCTTTTACTCAATCACTATTATATAGGGCTTAGCCATGGACACAAATATTTTTATACATATTGCCTCATCTAATGTTCACAGAGTTCCAAGTATTTATGACTACAATCGTACACACCCAGGTGGAAGAAGAGGAGGAGACAATCGTAGGTTACAGGCTGAGAAAGTGACAGAAATAAAACCCAAGCCCAGGGCTTCCAAATCTACATTTTATGCCCTTTACAACAAACCAGCTCTAAATGAATTGGAACTCGTAGAATGTTATGGTGAACATCGTGTTTCTGTGTTTTTCTTCGGAGTGTCATGATATTTTCTCAAACTCTCTAATGTTTGCCTGCTTGGGTGTCTTTACTCGTTGTCCCCTGGTGGTAAATAAGAAATATTATGGGGAAGAAGAGAAACAGGAAGATGAGAAGACACTTGTTCATTACTCCAAACAGCAATCTTGGTTCAGAAATTTGAGACTCAGTCACTGAAAAACGGCAAGGAGATCAAGCTGGTTTCTTTTGGTCCCACCAGGCTCTGGGACACATCATGTGGCGATGTGGCATCCTGGTCTCCCATTCAGGGCAAAGGCAGAATGGCAACAGCTTCACTGTATTTTCCTAAGGAAAAACACAGAGGTATAGACAGTGTATCTAATAATAAAGAGCAAAATCTGGAGCACATATGGCATCCCTGAATAAGATTAAATGAGAAAATGATGTGTGCAAATGTGCTTAGCAGAATGCCAGCCACAATTAGGTTTTCAACGAATGTTGGTTCAATTTGAGATTGTATTTCTTTCCTAGAGCTCCCTACTTAATGCCTTGTGATTAAAAAAAAAAAAAAAAGCTCTCTTCTGACTTTTATTCCTATGGTCTGATGGGGGAAACTGAACCAGTCTACCAACCTACCTACCTGGGAGCCCAGTACCCAGTCCCTACTGGGTCCACACTCCCTCACCCAGTGTTCCTATAGCAATTCTGCAATCCTTCCCTAGGGTTACCCAGTTGGAAACCTGACCACTACAGCCCACTGAAGTCTGTCTATTTCCTTTGTTTCTGTATAGGCAGACAAAATGATGGGAGCTCTCTGAGGGGATTGTCAGGAGTCACTGGACAATTGGGAATGCGTTTTTAAACTCCTTTATTGAGTTTAAGAGGAAACACGTAAGCTCCCACATCATGGTGGGAACACAGTGGATGCTATGTTCTTCTTTTGCCTCTTTATTTTATCCCCCAATTCCCAGGACCGCCACACCACTAATCGTGGTATATAGGTCAGCACAGTTTGGCCTCATCCTAGGAAGTGTTTCATAATATGCTACCACCAACACTCGCTCCCGTCCCATGCCTCCTTCACCCCATGCCTCCAGGGAGGTATATGATGGATGGGGGCTGTTTGAGGATCCCAGGAGGGACAAGATAGAGGAGTGTGAAGACAAAAAAAGTTAGGAGAACAATCACATTTGAACAATAGAAAATCTTAGATTATGATTTTTTTTTTTTTTAGTGGAATGATTAAGCCATTTTAGAAACATGACTCATATATTGACTTCTGCCCTTTCTTCCTCCAAATGATTATGAAAAACACATACTTGGAAGATTTTAATAAGATTATGAGTAATATTAGATCATTATAATTCCTGTTTATGGAGGACAGCAGTCCAATACTTAATTGCAAGAGGAAAATGAATCTGTGCTTCTAGGAAGCACTGCTATTTACAAAAACCAAGGAGGAATAATTTGGCTATATTTGCTTCTAGCTCTCTCCTTGTTGTCTTTTCTCATTTTTTTTTTCCTTAAGATTTTATCAAAGTTATATATACATCTAGTTTAAAGAGCTAGATATTTCTACCAGTTTGTTTTGAAAAACAGTGGTTCTTGCTCCCATTCTCTTCCAAACCCTCTCTTTCCCAAAGCAACTGCTTTCACTGCCTTCAGCTGTGTGTGTGTGTGCGTGTGTCTTGTCTCTAAATTATACGCTTGTACTGCTACTTTTGATTTCTCAGTCTCTGGCGTACTTTCCACTATGGAATATGAAAACTTAGTTCATTACCCCATTTCCATGGCAGATCCTTTCTTTCTCACTTTTCAATGTCATTTTATTGTAATGTTGGCTAAATTAATATTCAGTATTTGCAAGGTTATGACTGTCACATAGTAAGAAATGTACATTTGGTCCCTGCCTCTGGTTCCTGATACAGACCTACTAAAACCCTTGTAATTGCTTGAGTGATAGGGGTGCTAGCAGCATTTTTTGCTCCAATATATAGTCTTTGACCCTAGTTCCTGAGCCAAAGCTTCTAAGACCCTTGGAATCTCTGGAGTGATAGGAATGTCTTTTTTTTTTTTTAAGATTTATTTATTTATTTGACAGAGAGAGAAAGAGAGAGAGCGTGCATAAGCTCGGAGCGGCAGGCAGAGGGAGAGGGAGAAGCAGTCTTCCCCCCCCGAGCAGGGAGCCTGATATGGGGCTCCATCCCAGGACCCTGGGATCATGACCTGAGCCTAAGGCAGATGGAAGGCAGATGCTTAATGGAATGAGCCACACAGGTGCCCCAGAAATGCCTTTTTGATGCTAATAACATGACTGGTGGCTGGGGGTCCCTAGCATCAGAATGGAGCTGATGATAGAAAGACCCAGACATGACTAGAAGGTTGGAACTCTGAGCCTCACTTCCAGCCTCTGGACATTGGGTCAATCACTGGTGGCCAATGATTTAATCAATTGTACCTACATGATGAAACCACCATACGATCCCTAAACGAGGAGGTTCAGAGAGTTTCCTGGTTGGTGAACACATTCAAATGCCAGGAGGGTGGGGAACCACAACTCCATGGAGACAGAAGCTCCTACACTTGGAATTCTTCTGGGTCTCACCCTATGTGCCTCTTCATCTGGCTGTTCATCTAAATAGTTTGTAATAAACCAGTAAATATAAGTGAAGTGTTTCCCTGAGTTTTGTGAGATGCTATGGCAAATTATTGAACGTGAGGAGGAAATGTGGGAACCTCCAGCTTATAGCTGGTTGGTCAGAAGTACGAGTGACAACCTGAGCCTTGAGACTGGCCTCTGAAGCGGGTGCAGTCTTGGGGAACTGAGCCCTTAACCTGTGGGTCTGTACTAACTTCGAGTAACTAGTGTCGGAATTGAATTGTAGGGCACCCCAGTTGATGTCTGGAGAGTTGGAGAATTGGTTGGTGTGAGAAACCTCACTCCCCCAATTTGGCGTCTGGTGTTGCAAGTAGAGAAACATGTTTTCTTTTAATGGCAATGTAAGTGTTATTAAAGAAAAAAGTGTTATTCATGATGGAACTATGCATTCCACAATTACTTTTTCTTTCCTGTACACATTTTTGTTTTCTGTTGAGTTAATAATTGCCTTGTTTTATTTGCTTTTTGTTTTCAAACTCTACATCAGTGGTCTAAATCCTTCTCAATAATTTTGGAAACATTTAGTAGTCTAAGATTTTATTTGCCTGAGGAAGTCTCTCCTGGGGCCTCTTGTTTTGTTCCAGTCTGGAATTGTCCCCATGCTCGGTGTACCTCCCTCTGCCCTGAGATCTGCCTTTACAATCGTCCTGGTGATCCCCTTTGCCTCTCTCTCATCCTGGACTTGTATTGTCTGTACCCCATGTCTTCCTTAATCATACTATACTCTAGCTTTGGAGGAGTGGTTCCCAGAGAAAGCTTACACAGAAAGTAAACTCTTTTTGAGACTTGGATTGTCTGAAAAGACTTTATTTTGCCCTTGCACTTGAGTATCCAAATAGGAAATTCTAGGTCAGAGATGATTGTTGCAGTGTCTTTTAGCTTCCAAAATTACCTTTGAAAAGTCTAAAAAACACTCAAATTGCTAATATTTTGAATGTGGTATCCTCTTCACTTCTTGCCCTCTTGAGAAGCTTGTAGGATCTTTACCTTGTGCTCAATATTCTGAAACTTTATGATGGCCCAAATACTTGGAGGGCCCTTTTAATAGGAAAAATTATGTTTTTTTTTTAAAGATTTTATTTATTTATTTGACAGAGAGAAGAGACACAACAAGAGAGAGAACACAAGAAGGGGGAGTGGGAGAGGGAGAAGCAGGCTTCCCGCAGAGCCAGGAGTCTGATGTGGGGCTCGATCCCAGGACCCTGGGATCATGACCCAAACTGAAGGCAGATGCTTAACGACTGAGCCACCCAGGCTCCCCTGGAAAAATTATGTCTTTTAGTTCTGGGAATTTTTCTTCAGTTATTTTGTTGGTGGGATTTTCCCCACCATTTATTATTTCTCTCCTTTTAAAATCTCTGTTAGTTGGATGTTCAATATCCTGGATTAGCATTGTTGTTTTCTACCTGTAGTTTTGTGGGGGAATTTTTGGCTCTGCTCTCTGAGATATTTCATAAATTTTATCTTCTATCTCTTATATTGAGTTTTTAATTTCAGCTAATCATGTTTTTAATTTGAGTGAAATTTTAAAAAGTTTTGAATGTTACCTTTTAATAACATCTTGTTATTTTATTTGGTTGTTTTGGATACTCTGAACTCTTGAGAATATTGATTTTGGGGAGGAAAGTTTTTCTCCTTGCATTGATGAATTTCCTATAAGTAGCTCTTTTGTTGCTTTGTTTTCGTTTTGTCTTCCACCTTTTCTCAGATACTCCAAACTCCTTGTTTTCTGCTCATGTTGAGTAAGGGATGGAGGACTGACTGGAAACTGTGAACTTGTGAATGGGACTTGTTGACCCCAGGCTTCACTGTAGAATGTTGGCAGGGCTAATTATTTGAGGAATCTCTGATAGTGTCTTTAGATCTTTTTCTTAGAATGCTTGGATTCTTATAAAAGTCTACACTCATTTCATGCCTGGAAGCTGAAGGCCTGAGTGCCTGTGTTCTGGAACCCGAGTGAGGGAGAAGTGTTTGTTTACCTAATTTGTCTGTTTTCAGTGTACCATTACCTCTGATGTGTTTGGTTGTTTACCCAGCTCAGAGACCCTGTTTTATCCTCTCCAGGGAATAACTTCTAGTCTTTTCCTAGGGCTGGGGAAGAGTGGTTGCCCAGTTATGCAAAAGGGGGAAGTGATTTAGGAATCTGAATCTTAAACTGACTTATAACCAATGTTTAGCAATTTTTCTCCAGAGGCACCTGGTACTGAAAATCCTGAGTAAAAGTCAGGTTAATTCTTGACTTTTCCTTCTGCTTGCATAGGATTTAGTTTTCTCAGATCTGCTGTGTTTTTGGCTACTCGTCCATCTACTTTCCAGCTTCCCAAGTGTTTCTTTTTCTTTACTCATTCTGTTATTGTAGATTGGAGGCTTGAAAAATAACTCCTAAAAATCTCTGTATAGTCAATTTAGAAGAGTTTTGGGGAGAGGGTGAAAGAAGATGCAGGGATTCAATCTCTTTTCCTCTTTGACTTTCGATCTAGGACATCATCTCCAAATTTGCTTTTTGTGGTGGAGTCCTGTCTTTAACTGAGACGTCACACAAATATATATATATATGCATATAAACTAGATATGAGCAAAGCTACTCTGTTTTGTTTTTTAAGATTTATTTATTTATTTGAGAGAGAGTGAGAGAAAGAGCAAGCATGCATACATGAGGTGGGGGAGGGACAAGCAGACTCCATCCATGACCCTGCGATCATGACCTGAGCCAAAATCAAGAGTTGGAGGTTTAACTGACTGAACCACCCAGGCGCCCCAGAGCTGCTCTGTTTGAAAAGGAAGTGGGTGCCCGTGGTTGCACGTCCTCAGTTCTCATCTTGTGCCTTCTCTACCATGAGACCCCCTGCAAGGCATGGTTTATAAACTGCTGATTTAGGAGCTGAACATGATTTATCCTTCTACCAGATGTTAGACATTTGAGTGAAGTTTATAGCATTATGGAAGGAGCATTGATTTATTCCTTTAGAGATTAATTTTATTGCTCTCCATTGCTCAAATGGTGCAAGTCAGAGAGAGAAAAAAACCAATCTAAAATTTTTTGAATTAGAATAAAATTAGACTCTGGACCTCCTTGCAGACAAACTTTATCATTGCAAAAATAGCTTTAGAATGCTATTCTTTTTTTCAGTTGAAAAGAAAGTGCATAAATTTACTTGAATATTAGGCAATATTTAACTATGCTTTTACATTTTGATAATCAGGGGTATTGTAAACTCAGGTTTACTTTTATTTATTTATTTAAAGATTTTTTATTTATTTGACAGACAGAGACACAGCGAGAGAGGGAACACAAGCAGGGGGAGCGGGAGAGGGAGAAGCAGGCCTCCTGCGGAGCAGGGAGCCCGATGCGGGGCTCGATCCCAGGACCCTGGGATCATGACCTGAGCCGAAGGCAGAAGCTTAACAACTGAGCCACCCAGGCGTCCCCAGGTTTATTTTTAGAAAGCTACAATTCTATTTTATACTAGATTGTCATTAGATTCAATGTTTTATTCAAAATTATTTACCTGAATATATGAGTGAGAGGAGGTCTGTAGGGGCAGAAGAATATTTCAAGCTTATTCTGCTGGGGAATCATTATTAAATTAGTGCATAATGGAGCTTCATGTTTATGCACAGTGTAGCCTTTAAAAATTGTTATGTCCTTCCTCCTCCACCTCTCCCTGGCACAGACCATCAATTACCTGATGAAATTGTGGAAGAGTGTGGAAGTATTTGCACACTGCAGGTCACTCAAAGGTCCAGTGGGGAATGGACATCAGAACTTACAAATGCTGTTAAATGAAATATGTATTTTCACATGTCACTAAGGTGACCCAGTGTGTTTTTTAATGTAATAAGAAAAAAATAAAACAAAAAAACTCCCTCATGAACAGAAGCCAAAAAAATCCTTTACTAGTGTAGAGAGTCAAAATGAAGGAAGTGCAGGTAGGTCTCTTCAGAATTGTCCACTTGAATCTGACCTTCTGCTGTTATGTGTTGACACCAGCAAAATTTCACAGGGGACTCAGGCATCATGCTAAAATTTTTTTGACAATTGTGCTATAAAAGGATTCGTCAGTTTTATTTTCAGCCATGAGACACCTTTAGAAAACAGAAACGTGCCCCAAACTGTGGTGAGAAACACATGGTATTTCGATTGGTGTTGCATATTGGAAGGAGTCTCAAAAACAATGACAAAGTTGTCCTGCTTGTGGTCTCTTTTGGAGGCAGACTCTGCATGGGACATGGGACATCTCTAAGACACATCTAGTGGAGCACTGAGAGATGGACGAACAGGTGCCTGTGGAAGGATACTCTTTCAACCTGCTTACAGATGAGTATGGAAACAAAAGAAAACATCACTTGTAGAGCTGTCAACTGTAGAAAAGGAAGAATCCTGGGAAAACCATTTCTGGCAAAGTATTTGCTTTGATGACCGTGCAAGTCACAAGGTTGCCTGTGAGCACACAGGGGATACTTGGTTACACGTGATTGCAACAGGGCGTGTGTGCCATGGCCTCAACTTGCTTCTTGATGACATCATGAAGCTGGCTTTTCACCAAAAGGATTCCAAGAAGAGCCAAACTATTGTGAAACTTGCAGGAGCCACTCATTGCTGCTGTCTTCAAGGAAAAGACAGGGGAAAACATGCAAAGAACTAAATCAAGACACTGAAGCTGAGTTGCAAAACCATTGATCAGAGTGGATTATATCCTCTTTGGTGATGTTTTGAGTAAAATTGAAGCAGCTCTTCAAGCAAATGCCATGTTTGAGAGGTAGCCATACCTCTTTTTCCTGAGGTTTCTATAAATGTTTATTCTTGTTTTTATTCTCTTTCATCTTTCACAGTAGACCTCTCACTGTGGAATTTTGAGTGAGACCATGTTCAGTGGGAGAGAAGGCCTTTATTTGTGAGTGGCCTTGGGGACGATCGTGACTCCAGGATCTTTGATATTGGAAGAGGAGACTCCCTTCCCTGCTTCTCCTCCTCCACCTCTGCTTCCTTCTACTCTCCTCTCTCTTCCCTCTTTCCCCTTTGCTTTTTTATTTTTCATGTTTTGAAGCACTCTTGCCCCTTTAAAAACCCACCTTAGTTGGGTTCTTCTCCATTGCTCCCTGATCTGGACCAGTGTCCCTCTGTGTTTGGCAGTGGAGGCAAAATGTAATATGTGTAATCACCTTATAAACAGCAAGGTGTTCTAACAAGTTGGTTGTTATTCTCTTACTGTCCCCCCACCCCCACCCCATGGGCTTGTTCTGAGCTCCTGTTGTCATCCCAACTCTTGCTTCCCTGGCTCCAGTTGTATGTCCATTCTGGATCCGGTCTCCCAGTTTCCCTTCTCTGTCTTTCCCTTCTCATGACTTATATACTCTCTCATTTCCTCAGAGCCTTCTTAGGAAAGGAGTAATTTTGGTTTGCTAAGCACATTGAAGCTAAGGCATTAATGGCTAACAGATTTGATGTTAACACATCAGGGATATTCACATTTTAACTGCAGACTCCTCAAACTTCAATATGGAGCCTGCCAGTGAAATTTTAGGCAGCATGAGCAGTCAGTGGAAGAGAAAATGAGCCTTTTCCTGGTGCTTGTGCATATGGATGACTTCTTACTTCACCCATTCAAGAGATGGGCCTTATTGTAATGTGTACAGGCTAGTGAATAAAATATTAAACTGGGACATGAAGCGTCGGGGAAGGTTTGTGGTTAGGGGAGCCAAACAAGGATAAGGACATCTTTTAAAGAAAAGTTAGGAAAAAAAAATAATACGGTTAAGAAATAAAGTACAAAATATGAGTATTTTCAATCACTCATGGAGTCTCTCTTCTCTTAACATTTCCCTGCCTCTGGCTCTGGTAAGGAGCAGGCAAATACAGGTTAAGGAAATATAGACAGCAAGTCATTGAGCTGGGAGTGATTTGCATGCCGAGAGAGATCACAGGGATCGTCTTTTCAAATCCTGCAGTACTGGAGGCGTTTGCTAGCAGCTAGGCTTTTGTGTGAATCCAAGGAGAGAGCTTTTGGATCTCTCGTCTCAACAGAGTGGCTTGGCCAGAGAGGCCACTTTTCCTTGTGGATGTGTCCCAGTGTGAGCAGAGCTTCCTGGAGAGGATGCCCTCCTCACCTGCACTGATCTTCATGGTCATCTTCTTCCTGGAGTCGTTGGCTGCAGTGCTGCAGAATGGCTTCATAGTTACTGTGTTGGGCAGGGAGTGGGTGTGACGCCAGGTGCTGCCCGCAGGTGACATGATTATGGCCTTCCTGGCCGCCCGGTTCTGCCTGGATGGGGTGGCCATCCTGAACAACCTCTTGACCTTCTTTGAAATGGACTATTACCACATCCCCTGGAACTTCATCAACACTCTTGCTTCCTGGCTCACTGCCTGGCTTGCCGTCTTCTACTGTGTGAAGATCGCTGTCTTCTCCTACCCTGTCTTCTTCTGGCTGAAGTGGAGGATTTCTCGGTTAGTGCCCAGTGCCCAGGCTGCTGCTGGGCTCCCTGGTCTTCGCTGGTCTGACAGTCATCTCATCAGCCATTGGGACTAGAATTCTCATGCAGATGATTGCCTCCCCGAGTTCCCAAGGAAACAGCATCCTGGCTGATACAGTACAGCCCTTCTATTGGTGTTTTATTCTACCTCGTGCAATGCTTACGTGGTCAGTCCCATTCCTCCTGTTCTTGGTGTCCACGCTCTTGCTCATGTTCTCACTGTGCCAGCACTTGGGGCAGATAAGGGACCATAGACTGGGCCCACGTGATCCTAGTACACAGGCTCACACCATGGCCCTGCAGTCACTTGTCTTCTTCCTTGTCTTCTATACATCATATTTCCTGTCTCTGATTGTTGTTTCTATGAACATCACAGCCTTTCAGAGTCACTGGTACTGGACCTGGGAAGTGGTGACCTATGCAGGCATCTGTCTGTACTCCAGCATCCTGGTGCTAAGCACCCCTAAGCTGAGAAAGGTCCAGAAGACCAGGCTTTGGAAAGCTCTGGACAAAGGCTGGTCTGTTTCAAGTTCTCAGTATCAATAATCATTATCTGTGGACAAGCCCATGAGTGGTGAGAACCTGTAAAGTTTGGGCACTGTCCTTCTCTCTTTTCATTTCCCTCTTTCTTTCCTACTCCTTCCATGCCCTATTAATTCTTTTTGCACCCCTCTCTGTTCCTGCCATTCCATCCACTGCTCCTAGCACCCAGTGTGTGTCCCAAGCCACCCTAGGCTGGGATGTTGGCCTCATTGCCCCATAGACCTCTCATACCCTCTATATGAGCAGCCATTATAAAGCTCTCCAAGCATCCTTTGGGTCAGACTGCTTTATGGAGACCTGTAATGGTTGTCGGTTGTCTCTGTGGTCAACCTGAAGTGTTTTTTTTAATGGTGGCATAGATTGTCCTACACCATTCCACACACAACTTCCCTCCTCACCACTGTTCTGCTGTCAGCTCAGTCTCTCCACTCCAGCCCAGTAAAGATTCTTTCCATCTCCCCACATCTCCACATCTTCTTCACTCTAGCCTGTGGTCATTTGTCCCATCTGGAACTTCCTTCTTTCCTTTGTCTGCCGTTGTCCATTCCCTTCTTTTGTGCCCAGCTTATGACTGATTCCACCCATGGAGTCTTTTCAGTTTGATCCCATGGAAGGCTGAGGGTGTATAGGAGTTTCCCACCACTCTAGGCCCTGCCCATGATATTGCATGTTTGCTATATGTTGAATTAAAAGGAATCGTCTGATGTGAAAATGCTTTTAGGTTTTGGCCAACAGAAGATAGAGAAGGAAAACAAAATAAGTTTGCTACTGTTCTTAATTTTGATAATCCTTCCCTTCCTGTCTGCTCACCCAGGAGGTGGATCCTGAATGCCAGTGCCTAGGATGTAAGTCTCCAAATTGGGGTGTTTGCATCCCGGAGTTGTGTGCACAATGATCCACTGAATGTGGAAAGAAAAGTGTGGCAACTCCAATTTCCACTTATTTTTATCTCATCCTTTTAGTTCCTTTTTTTGTGTATATATTTTATGATGTACAGAATATATTAGTAAAGTACACATGCATGTAGTTAAATAAATATGCATATGGTTGGATTCATGTCTTAAATTTGTTTTGCTGATGGAATTAATTTTAAAAACGTATGTAGACCAAAAGACTAGAAAAGGGTTGGGTGGGAGCAGTGAAGGCAAGAGCAGCAGTGGTATCTGTATCCACAGACCACTCATCTGGAAGCACCTGGAAGGCTGCCTTTCTATGTCTACTATTTCCTGGAACAGTGGAGTTCCAGAACTGTACTGAATGTCTTGGGTGGGGAGAGGATGGTGATGTGACTCTAATGTCCTGCAACATGTTCACAGCCCTTTGAGTTATGCCAGGTCTAGTGGGCTTATCTCAGGACAACCTTCTTGACTGGTTGATGTTCTTAACCTCCTTTCCCTAGGTTTTAGCTCATAAGAGCCCCCAAACACTTGGCGGCTCCATCTTGACCAAAAACATAACCCAGTTTCTCATCCTGACTTTCAAGGCTTTCTGTGGACTCTTCCCAGCCTGATATGCCACCATTCCCTGGGCTGTAGCCAAACTTGTCTGATTATTCCCTAGACATAAGGAAATTCCATCTCCGTCAGTGGCCCACGTCTCCTTCCTTGCAACATACAAGACAGCGTCTTTCTCGTACCCCAGTGAAAGCTCTGCTGCTGCTGTGCCCACTGAGCTCTTCTCAGAGTTCTTGGTGGGAACAGAATGCCGTATAACATTTCCAACTGCAGCCTGGGAGTCCTCCCACTTTATCCCTCTCAGAGAGAGTCCTTGAGGTATGTGTTTCCCACATAGAGAATCTACTCCGGATTCCTACCTGTACCATCCCCACCATTACACATATAAAGACCAGCTGTGAAAACTCAGAATTCTCAGACTTGGCTTCCACCTGAGAAGATAAATCTGAATATGAGGAAGTAAAATGCAGTGAACAAATAAAAAGCACAAACAACAGAAGAATCACTACAAAACACATTGCATATTTCTATACAAATGGTTATTTACCTTTTTGGATGAGCTTAATCTGCACAAAGTATGTGGCCAGTTAATGTTGTGGTTTATGATTGGTGCATGAAAACACTCTGAGGGCAGGTACCTAGCTCACTGTTGTAGCCCCAGTGCCTTTCACAGGGTCCTTATGACATGGGAGATGCCTCGTAAATTGTTGTTGAATGAATCTTTTCAGTTGTACAAGCCATCGAAGATGTAGGAAGTGAATGGGAAGGATGAGCTTCCATACTGAGAGGTCTATGACTGGCCACACTCCAGAACTGGGAGTTCATAGTTTGCCCCATTGCTCCAAGGTCCAGTAGGAAATGGCCAAATGTCAGCCAGAGGAACAAGGCTGAGGAAGAGAGCAGTTGGGAGCTCTATCTCCTGAAGATTTGCATCTTCACAGAAAGACAAGGTGAAAAAATACCTTGGTTCACTATCTCTCCTTTCTCTAGGAACACAGTATTCACCATAGCAAGGGCTCTGTATTGGAAGAACAATTCTGCCTGGATCTTTGTTCCAGGTGGATTGGGACCTGGAAAGAGATGCTATGTTTTCTGCATTCTGTTCTCTATGGGGTTGTATGCATGGAACTGGTAGGATATAGTGCTGGCCAGAACAGGAATGTACTATAAAATACTCCTTCACTCTCATGTTACTTTATCTTGAACCTTCAATATTGCCATATATGACCCAGAATAATTTCTCCTTGCCTATCTCCCTGTAGAAAAATTAATCTGCTTATCACTCACCTGGGTAAGTAAGTACTCACTTAATTGATGATTTTTTTTTACTCTTGGAACATCATTCCTATGAAAAATATAACTTTTGCTTACCCTGCCTTCCTCTGGTTAAAGTAGAGGGTACAAGAGTTGGTGCTCTTACTTCTACTGCATCTCTGATGCTCTCCTGAATTCTCCTTGGACTACTTGTCCCTCTGCAGGATGGGTGGAATGGAAGGTAGTTATTATAGTAACAGTTGTCATCATCACCTTAATTCTTTCTTATGCTTATGCAGATAGTATAGATATATATTCACATATATTTGTGATCCATATATTTTATAGGTGAAGAAAGAGGCGTTCAGAAAGATTAAATGACTAGTCTGAAGATCCATAGATAGTGATTGTGACAAGACTCAAAACCTGGTCTCTGACTTCAGCTGAGGATGAAGATCAGAGTAAAGGATGTGTTGCTAACTATGGCAGAGATCTCTGGTCCTGGAATCAGTTTGGGTCTTGGTCTTTCCTCCATGTAACTATGACCTTAGTTGAGACTCTTAATCTATAATCATTTCTTTCTTTTATAATATTATTTTAATGTTTTCTTTCACTCTAAAAACTGAGATTGTAGTCTTAGATTCTAGTTCAATCTTGACTTAGAACAGATAATACTTGGGGTACCTGGCTGGCACAGTTAGAAGAGCATGTGATTCTCTATCTGGGGGTTGTAAGTTCAAGCCCCATGGTGGGTGTAGAGCTAACTTAAAAAAAAAAAAAAAACAGATAGGGACACCTGGGTGGCTCAGTCAGTTAAGCGTTTGCCTTTGGCTCAGGTCATGATCCCAGGACCCTGGGATCGAGTCCTGCGTTGGGCTCCTTGCTCAGTGGGGAGCCTGCTTCTCCCTCTGCCTGCTGTTCCCCCTGCTTGTGCTTTCTCTCTCTCTCTTTCTCTCTGACAAATAAATAAATACATCTTAAAAAAAACCCCAGATACTTTTTGCATCTTACAGATGGAGAAATTGAGGCACAGAGGGACTAACAACATACTCAGTAACTCATGGTGAGTCATTGTCCTGGGTTCTTTCTGCCACATCCCATTGGTTTTATTGCTATCCCAGTAGGGGTTCCTTCATGAAATGCCACTTTAAAGGTCACTAATTATAAAATGTTGTAACAAAAAAGTCACCTGCCTGAAAATACATAATTGTCTCCTGTGTTCTTTTTGATGCTGATGGTCATGACAAGTTATAGGACTTGAACTAAACTCTTTTAGTAGAGGTTTAGCTCATTTTTCTATTAGGGGAGTATTCCAAAAGCACCTATTTCGTAAGGTCATAGTGAGAACTAACACAGTGGAGAACACTTAGAACAATGCCTGGAATGAACAATCAACCAACGAATGTGAGCTCTGACTGCTGACAGAGGATTTCCTCACAGGGCTGCCAGCAGGTGTGCGGTCATGTAGGTGTCAGCTTAGAGGAGTAGAACCTAAATGCGAGTGCCTGCCTGGTATATTATTCACACCAATGTTGACATGGGCAGAGAGTAGGCAGAGGAAGGGCAGGGAAATTCAGGGGCAGGCAGGGGGACTTTTGAAACTGAGCCTTAGCAATATTTGCATCTATTCTGAGAAGAAGAAACTCTTTACCCTCAGGAGTTGGCCCATGTCCTCTACTCTGTCCTCTACACTTGGGGGCAGCTGGAGGGGCAAACGTCATGCAGGACCTTGCAGAGCCAACCAACAGGAATAGACCTTGAAGTCTTGGGACCCATCTTGTCCACAGGAGAGATGAATGGAGATGACGTGGTTCCAGAACCTCCAGTGACTGACTGATAAGAGAGCCATCACCCTGGCTATCATTTCATTTCATTTTATTTTTTTGTTCCTGGGGACAGCAGTGAGCAACGGCTTCTTCATCACTGTAACACTGAGCATGGAGTGGTTGTTACAGAGAACACTGTTAACCTTGTGATAAATTATTAGTCAGCCTGGGGGCTCTTACCTCTGTCTGCAGTGGGTGGTGATGAGCAAGAGCATTTATATTTTCCTGTATCCAGTGGCCTTCCCATCAACCCTGTACTGCAGTTCCTAGCCTTCCAGTGGGACTTTCTGAACACTGCCACCTTATGGTTCTTCACCTAGCTCAGTGCTTTCTGTTGCGTGAAGACCGCAACCTACACCCTCCCCATCTTCCTCTGGCTAAAACAGAAGGTGTCTGGGTTGGTTCCATGGATGCTGCTTAGTTCCTTGGGACTCTCCAGCTTGAGCACCATCCTATTTTCATAGGCAACCAGAGCTTATATTACTACTTTTTAAGGAGGGGGTTGCAATCTTGGAATGCCACTGGGAATACTATAAGATCATATGAGAAATCCTACTTCTCTTTAAAACTTGTTACCTGGACAGTCTTTACTCTTGTCTTCCTTTTTTTTTTTTTTTTAAATTTTATTTATTTATTTGACAGAGAGAGACACAGCGAGAGAGGGAACACAAGTGGGGAAGAGGGAGAAGCAGGCTTCCCGCTGAGCAGGGAGCCCGATGTGGGGCTTGATCCCAGGACCCTGCAGTCATGACCTGAGCCGAAGGCATACGCTTAATGACTGAGCCACCCGGGTGCCCCAACTCTTGTCTTCCTTGTTGGCATGGTTTTGCTCATGTCTCTAGAAAGACACACTAAGAAAGCCCTGCTGTCCATCACGGCTTTCGTGACCCCAGTGCCCAGCCACACATCAAGGTTCTCCTGGCTCTCATCTCCTTTGCTATCCTCTTCTCTTATTTTCTTCATGGTGCTCAGCATTGCAGGTGTTTTTCCATCTTGGAATTTAGGCACTGGGTGTGACAGGCAGTGATTTATCTATGCATAGCTGTCCACTCCATCACTGCTCTTGAGCAGCCCCAAGCTGAGAGGTGTGCTGAAGGGGGGCTGCTGTGCACAGTGCTGGGCATCTTGAGTTGCAATTAATGAAAAACCTCAGAGACTCTACTGCAGAGGGCATGGTGCAATGGGACATGGCTTCTTTAAATCTCTTTGCCACTTTTAATGCTCTTTTTCTCTCTGCTACATTTAATGATGAGGAGAATAACTTCAATGAAATAGGATTTCAAGGTGAGATCGAAGGTCCTGAGATAATGGGCTGGCGTCACTGATTTACACTCAGCAAGTGCGTAGCTAATGCAGCTTTGTTCCCTGTGGGACTTGATGTGGCCAAAGAATCAGGAAACTTTTATTTTCCCTGTGATCAATCTCTTGGAGTTTAAAATTATCCCTTCCTCTCTCTTCCTTCCCCTTCCCTTCCCCTCTCCTTCCTCTTTCCTTCCCCTTCCCTTCCCCTTCCCTCCCCTTCCCTTCCCCTCCCCTTCCTGTTTCCTTCCTCTTCCCCTTCCTTCCCCTCCTCTCCTCTCCTTTTCTTTTCTTTCTCTCTCTCTCTTTTTTTTAATCACTTCCCTGCTTTCCAGCCATCTGTTGCAGTGAAGATTTCTGTGCAAGAGTTCCTGGTGTCTGAACTCTCTTCACAGAGCATGGTCAATTTGTGCATGTGTGTGGCAGTATGTATTTTCTGGGATTTGTATATTTGCAGATGACCTTTGGAGATCCCTATGAAAGCTAGGGGTTTCTGATTTATATATATTGCTTATGTTCTCTGCAGTAGCCTACTCTCTTAGTCTGTTTTGTGAATGTTAAGGTCCATGAACCCAGAGGTGATTTCTTTTATGCTGATATTGAGACCTACTGAAATTTTTGATGGGGGAGGTTCATCTATATCTGACAAGATTTAAGAAGAAAAGACTTGGGTTTGGTTTGGTGAAGAGTGCAGGCTGCTTTTCTGCCTTCCGTAGATCTTCTCAAACCTTCCTTAAGCTCAAGTACCTCTTGAACCATTCAAACTGAGGTCCCTAACCTTCCCTCTATTTGCTTTAAAACCTCTAAAGCCTCATCTCCTCTTTTTCATTAGAAGACAGGTTTTCTAGAAGACCTGCTGTTGGCTTTTCATGGCTCTTTTTGCTTCTTTCCTACGCCCTGCTCAGTCAAGGATTCCCACTTCTGTGTGAATCTTCAAACTTTCCCTCTTCCTTGTCCTTACTTTCCTCAACAAATGTGCATCTTATCTTCTTTCCTGAAAAAATCCCCCCAATTCTTTTACCCCCTCAAGTGGCCACTCTGCTAATTAGTCACTTGCTGAGAATCACCCACCACCTCATGACCCCTTACAATCCTCTTCTGCTCCCCCATTCTGTTCAAATGTGTTTCTAAAGGACACACAGGAATTCCTAATTCCTAAATGTGATGTTATCCTCAACCCGCATCTTCTTTTTAAGTTTATTTATTTATTTAAGCAATACTCTACACCCAGTGTAGGGCTCGAACACACGACCCCAAGATCAAGAGTCGCAAGCTCTTCCGACTGAGCCAGCCAGGCACCCCATCAGCCCTCATCTTATGTCTCTACGGTATTTGCTTCTCTTCATAATAAGTGATTTCTTTTAAAAATATACTGATTAACAATACTTTTACAAAAGTAAAACCTGATCTTGATAGAAGATTTTAAAAAAAGGAAAATGAACACCACTCATAATTGCCCATCCATAGGTCTTCCTGAAAGTCCTGTGATGCTCTACTAGGTTCTTCTCCCCGCTCTGCTGCTCCTCTTATGTCTTCCTCATACCTGCTCATCCTCCTGCCCCCTGGCTCTTTCCTTAGCCAGCCGTCTTCTTTGTCAGGGATTCATCTGCTCCTTTTTCTTTTGTGTTTACATCTGTTCACATAGCTTCATTTGTGACCTTCATGCGAGTAATCAATCATCAGAACTTTGACCCTCCTCAGAACTCCAAACCTCTGTTTTCTTCCACTTTGGGCATCGCCACCGGATAGTACCATGAACATTTCAAATTTAGCGAGTTCTAAATGGATGTCTTTTCCCCTCTTCCTTTCCCTCCACCAACCCCCTTCACTGCTCAGTTGGATCTATTTCTTCTATTATTTATATCCGGTAAATCAGGCTTACCACCTCTGAGATAATTTTCACTCCCCATCTCTGCTGAGCCCTTGAACCTAATTAGCAGCTTGTCTTCAATTGCTACCTCTGCAGTGTCTCTATTGTCTGTGCCCTTCTTCCCATTCCTGTGGATTCTGGTTTAGATTAGACTGCCCTCCTCTCTCATTGGGACTGCTAAAATTTCTTCTTCACCACCTGCTCCATTACACTCTCCCCTCCCTCCCAATCAAAACTACCATTACCAGATTCATCTCCTGAAGGCATAATTAACCATTCCACCCACTCTCTCACTTCCTCTCAGTGCCTAGAAATGAAGCTTGGGTCCCTAAGCCTGGCATTCACAGACCTCCACAATATGGCAATAATTTTATCTTTCTCTGTGTCTATTCTAGTAAAATACAATTTTGTAGCAAAATCTGGATTAACCTTGTTCCCAGCATACCTGGAGCTTCCTCCCTGACATACTGAAATGTGCTCTCTTATCCCCCCATCTACCAGAGAAAATCCTATATAATTTTTCCCCCTATTTAACTTTTAAAGGTTAATTCAAATGGCTTCTCTTTAGGGAAGCTTTTCTGGTTTGCTACCCCCCAAGCTTTGCTCTCTCTGACCTTTGAAGACATATAAATGGGGTGTTCCTCAGTCATGAGATGAATTCTGTTTTGTGGTGGAATGATCTATATTCATGTTTTATTCTCCCTAGTATATTTTTTAATTCTTTTTAAAGGATTTTATTTATTTATTTTAGAGAGAGTGAGTGCGAGTGGGAAGGGCAGAAGGAGAGGGAGAGGCAGAGAATCCCAAGCAGACTCTGTGCTGAGCATGGCGCTGGACATGGGGCTCAATCTTATGACCCTGAGATCATGACCTTAGCTGAAACCAAAGGTCAGATGCTTAAGTGCATGAGCCACCCAGGCACCCCTTCCTAGTATATTTTAAAGTATTTGAAAGCATGGGCTGCCTTGTATTCTTCTATGTGTCCCCTGAAGCACTTGTAAATACTTGATACATTGAGCAGAGTAATTCTACGGCACCTGGAACTCAGCCATAAGCACATGGACTTTTGTCTGCATATTTATTTCCAGGCTACCTACTACATTTTTAAGCTGATGTTTGAGCTGTATTTCCTTTGCTGACTGGCCAGCTTATTTTTGGAGGTCAAACTTATATTCTGTTTCTCTTTGACTAATGCTCAATGTAGAAATAATAAATAAGTGAGAGAGTAAGATATGCCTGATTTTGTGATGGCTTTACCTTGCTTCTTTCTTGTTCATTTACATGTTGCTAAGCAACTGTGAATGACTAGCTTAGCTCCTTCCTATGGGAATCTCAGTGAAGTGCCACTTCTCTTTGTTACTGACCCAGTCTCTCTTTCCAAAGCATCCTGTATAAGCTAATCTTTGTTTCTTCCTCTTTTCACATTGTTAGCCTAGGAGAACAGAACATCTACTAGAATCTGAATGATCTCCCCACAGGGACTAGTTCTCCTGGAGCTTGAACACACAGGGAAGCATAGAAGAGTAGCAGGGTTTGTTATATTTTTAAAATGCGTAGTTAACTTATTATTATCATTAACTTGCCTGTAGTCTAATTTCATCATGCATTATGATGATATTAATAATAATTATGAATGCCTATTTTATGTGAGGCATAGGATTAGGAAATTTATTTACTTATATCCCTTATATATTTAATTCTGAAAACAACACTGCAAAGTAGAAACTGAGGCTTAGAGAAGTTTACTGAGGTCTCATGGCCAGTGAATGATGGAAGTAGAATACCTTAGTGCTATAGCCTTTAAGACAGTGTGGTATTGATGCAGGGATGGATAAATGCATCAATACATAGTCCAGATAATAGTTACATGGAAAATTATATATGATAAGTAAGGCATCTTAAATCAGTGAGGGAAAAAAAATGGTCATTTCATAGTGTTGCAGTATATTGATACTACATTTGGAAAAACAAAAATACAGTTAGAGCCAATATTTTATCCTAAATTGCAGATAGATTATTTTAGTCTGAATGTTATTTAATTTTTTAAAGCCTCCCTTTTTTTGATAACTCAGTTTTTCCTATATTTTGTTTCATGAAATATTGCCTTTAAATGTTACAGAAATGTTGACTGTTCTCTCCCCCACCTTTTTGTTTTTGTTTTTTAAAGGATTTATTTTTTTTTTTTAAAGATTTTATTTATTTACTTGTCAGAGCGAGAGAGAAAAAATGCATAAGCAGGGGGAGCAGCAGAGGCGGAGGGAGAAGCAGGCTTCCCGCAGAGCTAGGAGCCTGATGCGGGACTTGATCCCAGGACACTGGAGTCAAGACCTGAGCCGAAGGCAGATGCTTAATCAACTGAGCCAACCAGGCATCCCTCTCACCCACCTTTTTGGATGGCATTGTAGGATATGTAAATGCCTTCAGCTTCCACAATCTCGAAAAGCCCTGTTTTCTTAGGCCTTCTTCTTCTCTCTCTTTTTTTTTTTTAAGATTTATTTATTTATTTAGTTAGTTTAGAGAGAGACAGAGAGCACAAGTGGGGGAAGGGGCAGAGGGAGAGAGAGAGAATTCTCAAGCAGACTCTCCACTGAGTGTGGACTCCGAAGTGAGGCTTAATCCTAGGACCTTGAGATCATGACCTGAGCTGAAATCAAGAGCTGGACACTTAACCAACTGAGCCACCCATGTACCCCTCTTAGGCCTTCTTAGTAAAACTTGAAAAAGCAGGTTGTAATGGAAGTAATTGGTAAGTAATTGGCAAATTTGACTACAGAAAAATTTAAAACTTTTTTAAAAAGATTTATTTGTTTATATGAGAAAGAGAGAAAACACGTGGGATGGGGTGGGCAGAGGGAGAGGGAGAGAATCTCAAGTAGACTCTCTGCTGAGTGGGGAGCCTGACATGGGGCTCAAGCCTGAGGCCCTGAGATCATGACCTGAGCCGAAATCAAGAGTCGGATGCTTAACTGACTGAGCCACCTAGGTGCCCCAACATCTAAAACTTTTTATGAAAAGATTCTATAAATGTAAGGATCACCAAAGTCCTTCTCAATTTCAAAGGACAAATAACAGATTGCCAGAAAATACTTACAAACATTTTCAAAAGATAAAAGCTCTATCTCTAATATACAAAGAGCTTCTACAAATCAGTAAGAAAAATAAAAGCAAGCTAATAGAATTGTGGTTAAATGATTAAAAATAGATAATACAGATTGCCACATATCCATGTGAAAAGCAGTTTATCATCACTGTTGATCAGGAAAATTAAAACAACAATAAACTACTAATAAACACAGCTGCATAAATCAGTGGTTTTTTCCTCCTTTCCCTGGAAAGCACTTAGAAGAAACAAAGTTGAAAGAAGATTCTGAAAACTTTAAGATGAGAGACAGATAATCCACAGATCTCAAATTATGTGAAATCACTACCAATCACAGGTGAGATCAGGCAGAGTCAAGAAAGAAAGTGAAAAGAAGAAGCCTGAAGGAAAGTAAGAGGGCCCAGCAGGGGCAGAATTAATATTCCAGCAAAATACACTTTCTGAAGAAAAGAGACACACCTTCAAATGCAAAAGACCCTTAGTATGCATGTGTGAGTTATCTATTGCTGCGTAACAAATTCTCCTGACACTTAATGGTTTACCACACCTTTATTATAACCTCATAGCTTCTGCGGATCAGGAAGCCAGGCATGTCTTACCTGTCACAGGCTGCATGCAACTTCAGGCTCATCCGGGAAGGAGCCACTTTCCAGCAAACGTCTGCAGTCGCTGGCAGGATTCAGTTTCTCATGGGTTATTGGACTAAAGTATCAGGTCCTCATGAACTATTGGCTAGAGGCCTCCTTCAGTTCCTTGCCACATAACCCTCTCTGACTTCAGAGTAAACAGATGAGCTTGCAGCAGAGCCTCTGGAAAAGAGAGTACCAGTAAGACAGAAGTCACAGACTTCTGTAACCTGGTTAATTATTTTTTTCATTATTGCTCATAGGTGGTAATCAATAGATGTGGTCAAAAGAAACAGGACTAAGAGAACTATATAATATAAATTATAATTATAAAGGTAAGCTCTAGAACAACAACAACAAAAACTTTTCTTACCATTAATAGAACCACAAACAAAAATGAAGAAACATACAACAAATACAAACACAATAATTATCCCCTTCCCTGTAAATTTTTATAAAGAAAACACAGAACATAAAATAATGTACTAGAACTAAGATGAAACATAAGGGATATAAAACTAAGTAAAAATGGGCTTATACCTAAAAGAGAATGGTCTTCAGATTGGCTCAGAAAGCAAAACACAACTCTATGTTTCTAAGATCCATAAAAACGAGAAAGTTTGAAAATAACTGAATGAAAAATAATATTTCCAGAAAATGCAAACAGAAGGGATTCATACCTAAAATGATCAAATGGGACAATAAGATAAGTTTTTACTGTTAAGAGGTAATATACAAAATTAAGATAGAATTAGTATGAATATATGGCAAATAACAGCAGCCACATTTATAAAGCAGAAATTACAGGAAATACAAGAAAATTTGAACAGATTCACTAAAAGCAAAAGACTATCTTTGTCAAGCAGAGAAAAAATAAGTATAACCAAATAAGTTAGCTTTTATTGATAGATATTAAACTCTACACACCCAGAGAACACAACTCTGCAAATACCAGTGGAGTAGTCGTGAAAGCTGAGCTAACAAAAATTGCACACAACAGAAAACTGCAACTTACTCTCACTTATGCATATAAAATCCTAAAAAAAAAAAAAAAATTTGGAAAGCAAAGTCTAGTAGTGCAGTAAATGTTATATTATCACCAAGTAGACTTTAATCTAGGAATTTTAAGGGGGATTCCATATTAGGAAATCCATTAATATAACCAATCTTATTTTTTTTTTTTAAAGATTTTATTTATTTATTTGAGAGAGAGAATGAGAGAGAGAGAGAGCATGAGAGGGGGAGGGTCAGAGGGAGAAGCAGACTCCCTGCCGAGCAGGGAGCCTGATGCGGGACTCGATCCTGGGACTCCAGGATCATGACCTGAGCCGAAGGCAGTCGCTTAACCAACTGAGCCACCCAGGCGCCCCAATATAACCAATCTTATTAATCTAAAGGAAAATTCATACAATCACCTTCAAAAATGCTAAAAGACAATTGAAAAATTTAATACTAATTTTTGATAAAATACTTAATAACATATTCAACGACATGAAAAATGTATCTCAATCCAAAAGCTTCATCATATTTGATGAATATGGCATCCTTACAAAACTCAAGAATATTAAAAGGATGAGTACTACCACCACTATTTACATGTTAATGGTGACAATACCTAATGTAATTAAGAGAAATAAATTAGATACAGACATTGGAAATGGGATGTAAAAATACATGTTTGTACAGTTGAAAAATCCAAACAATCAACATAAAAACTACTATAGAACAATAAGAATTTTGTAAGGTAGTGGGGTGCAAAATAAATATATAGAAATTAATATTTTCTAATATAAACAAATAATCACCAGTTAGGAGATAGGATTAAAGAAAAGGTTCTATTTGCAATAATAACAAAAAGACAAAATACCCAGAGATAAATTTTAAAGAAATATATAAGACCTACATAATGGAAGCTTTAAAACTCTCAGGTTAGACATGGAAGAAGACATGAATGAATGGAATATAATACCATATTCTTGGGGTGCCTGAGTGGCTCAGTTGGTTAAGCGTCTGACTCTTGGTTTTGGCTCAGGTCATAGTCTCAGGGTTTTGGGATAGAGCCCTGTGTTGGGCTCTGTGCTCAGCAGGGAGCATATGGCCCCAGCCATACCCCCAAGATGTTTTTTTTTTTTAAAAGATTTATTTATTGGGCGCCTGGGTGGCTCAGTTGGTTAAGCGACTGCCTTCGGCTCAGGTCATGATCCTGGAGTCCCTGGATCGAGTCCCGCATCGGGCTCCCTGCTCGGCAGGGACCTGCTTCTCCCTCTGACCCTCCCCCTTCTCATGTGCTCTCTCTCTCATTCTCTCTGTCTCAAATAAATAAATAAAATCTTTAAAAAAAATAAAATAAAATAAAATAAAAGATTTATTTATTTTAGAGAGAGTGTGAGCAGAGGGAGGGGCAGAAGGAGAGCAAGACAGAGAATCTCAGGCGGACTCAGCGCTGAGCCTGGAGCCCGATGCGGGGCTCAGTCTCATGACCCTGAGATCAGGACCTGAGCTGAAACCAAGAGTCCAATGCTTAACTGGCTGAGCCTAGGATACAGGTCTGTGATTCATCAGGCTTACACAGTTCACAGCACCATACCCCAAGGGCCCTCATCCTTCCATTTTTTTTTTTTTTCTAGTAGTTGTATTTTTTTTTAAACATTAAATATTTGATCCATTTGGACTTCATCCTGGCATACCACTGGAGGTGTGGCAATCTCTTAATTTTTTTTTCAGAGCTACCCTGTTATTTCAGTATCAGTTACTGAATGAATAATCCATTTGCTTCAGATCTGAAATATTACTTTCATTTGTACTGAATTAAGACTAAATTCCCTTGTTGTATGAATTTGCTTTCTAGACTACTTATTCCACTGGGGTATAACTACAAACACTTAAATTTTGAGTTTCACGCTATACATCAATATGTGATAGAGCTTGTCTACCTTCATTATTTTATTTTTTGGCTTCTTTCAACTTCCATAATAAACTTTGAATATGTTAGTCTTATTTTTATAGGTTTAAAAAGAGGCAGTAAGTTGGCATTTTTTAAGGGCTTACATTAAATTAAGAAATTAACTTAAGAGGGATGCCTGGGTGGCTCAGTCAGTTAAGTGTCTAACTCTTGATTTCGGCTCAGGTCGTGATCTCATGGTGGTGAGATCGAGCCCTGCATGGGGCTCTGTGCTCAGCATGCTTGAGATTCTCTCTCTCCCTCTGCCCCTCTCCCCTGCTCATGTGCATGCTCTCTCTCTCTTTCAAAAGAAAGAAATAAAATCTTAAAAAAAAACAAAAACAAAACCTCAGGGGTACAGAAAGTCTTTTAAACTCACAAAAGGTTGATCAATTAAAATTTAAAAAATTCTCCATAGTAAAAGTCTAGAGGAAATTTACCAAAAATATAACAAGCTGGGAAAATATTCGCATTCATAATGAAATTTTAATCTCTAATATATAAAGAACTCTTAGAAATGATGGAAAAAAGATCAACAACCCCAAGGAAAAGGGAAAAGGCAAATACATGAATATGTAGTTCACAGAAAAGGGGAAATACAGATGGTTCTGAAACACAGGAAAGGTAGTTGACCTAATTTATAATAAGAGAAATACAAATTAGAACTATACTGAGACCATTTTTAACTATCCATTTGGGAAAACTCCTAAACATTGAAACCACTTTTTACCAAATTATTGGGGAAATATGTTCTCTTATACATTGTTGATCGGAGTATAAATTTGTATAATTTCTATAGAGGGCAATTTGGCAGTATCTACCCAATTTAGCAATGCATGCACCCTTTGATCCAGCGATGCTCCCTAGGATTTTGGGGTGTATCACACCTCACCAGTCACAATTTGTGTCTTACCCTGTTGGGCCTGCTGGGCCTTGAGTCTGGTTATAGGTCTGGAAGCAATGAGAGGAGGTGGGGTCATTAGTAAGATCAGCAGTGCCTTGCAAGGAAGCTAGGAGAGGGGAGTCCATTGCAGCTTCTGCAGGGAAGGGGTGACCAACTTCCTCAGATAAGAGAGGAAGAGTTGCCTCTATTGGTAAAGAAGATTTGACAGAATTTAGGGGCTCAAGTTTCTAGCAATCTACACTCCACATCTCCCCATAATATCAAAGCAAGTCTAGATTAATCCCCTTTGTGTTTTTTGGCCTAGTTTTGTTGCCTGCCCCATCTTGTGTCTCTTAATTCCCTACAGTTTTCTCCAGAAAGCAGTTAATCACTTGCACAAGAACCCCCACAGGCTCTGCTTCTAGAGAGCTTGATCTAAGTGGTCTGCTCTTCACTGTATCTCTGATCTACATTGTCTGTTCCTTGAGACATCCACACGGATGTCTAATAGGCATTTCAGACTTAACATATCCCAAACTGAGTGCCTGATATTTTTCTACTTCAACATGCTTCTCTCACCACTTTTTTTTTTTTTTTTCCTTTTCAGTAGATGGCAACTCCATTCTTCCTGTTGCTTTGGACAAAGCTTTTTACATTCCATGTACAATCACTCAGCAACCCTGATGTTAAACTATTGAACTGGGTGCTAAATCGATGTCGAGATAAACTACTTCTGGTTTGGGGTTTCAAATGTAGCAAGCAGGTCCTTCTTCTCCACTGCAATCTATTGAAAGTTGGCCCCTGAAAAAAGGGTTTGAAAAAATCAGGGTTAGAGTTGTCAACAGCTTTCGAAATGAATCCGTAATTCTACCATTTATCACCACCTCCACTGGCCCTACTCTGGTGCAAGCCACTATTGCATCTTGCTTGGATTATTGCAATGGCCTCCTAACTGGTTTTGTAGCTTCTACTCTCATTGGCCTTTGGTCTATATTCAGCACAGCAGCTAGCAGGATCCTTTAAAAATATAAATCATGGGCCACCTGGGTGGATCCATCAGTTGAGCATCCAACTCTTGGTTTGGGCTCACGTCATTGTCTCAGGGTTGTGGGATCGAGCCCCATGTTGGGCTCTGTGCTGAGCAGGGAGTCAGCTTCCCCGTCTTTCTCCCAGCACCAGGGTCAAATGTGAACTAGTAGGACTTGATAATGGTCACTCCAGGGCTTAACTGTTTTGTATCCCTGTAACTGGGACATGTATGTTACATGATAGATTTCTTGAATGTGGGAGATATACACCTAGACTTCCATATCTAGATGTGCAATAAATTCTTGTTCAAATCTTGTTCCTCCCCTGCTCACACATACTGTCTCTCAAATAAATAAATCTTAAACAAAATATGTAAGTCATATGTCACATTTCTTTCAAAATTCTCCATTTGCTTTTCAACCTTGAGAAAAAGCCCAAGTTTTTGTAGTGAACTAGAATGCCCTTTATAATACTGTTTGGTATGATAGTCGCCTCTGCTATTCTACCCCGTCTCACACTGCTCTGGTCACTTTGGCTTCCTTGGTGTACTTTGAATAAACGAGGCATATGCCTTCCTCTGAGCCTTAGCATTTGGGGACCCCCCTGCTTGGAAAGTTCTTCCCCACATGTTGGTATGGCTCACTCCCTCACTGCTCCAGGCATTGTCCACTGTAAACTGTCATTCTCCCTGCCCTGCTTTGTCTCCTCAGCATCATCACTGTCTATTTTACACTTATATTTTTTATCATTTGTTTCCCTCACAGTGATGTAAACTCCACAAGGATAGCAATTTGTGTCTGTTTTGTTCCCTCCTGGCAAGTGGTAGGTACTCCATATTTGTTGAAGACAGGAAAGCATTATCTTATTATAATTAACTAGATTACTTAATCAATGCAATAAAAAATTCATTATTTCTATGCCTGTAGAAGTATTTACGGCTGCTAGAAACTGGATCAGCAATGAACAGTGTCTTATAAATTCAGACACTTGGGTGATTTTTGCTGGCTCACTGACCTAACAGCTAGCCTTCACATTTTCTACAGTTGTCCGTAGAGAGAGCTGATTGCTTCCATGATTCTTTTACATTTGAACAAGAATTTATTGCACATCTAGATATGGAAGTCTAGGTATGTATCTCCCACATTCAAGAAATCTACCATGTAACATACATGTCCCAGTTACAGGGATACAAAACAGTTAAGCCCTGGAGTGACCATTATCAAGTCCTACTAGTTCACATTTGACCCTGGTGCTGAGAGAATTCTAGAATAGAAATTAATCAGACACAGTTGTCCAGCATTATTTATAATGTTTTGCTGCAAATTTTATTTTATTTTATTTTATTTTTTTATTTTTTATTTTTTTGCTGCAAATTTTATATGTCTCAAATACATGATATCGGGGAGCTTCATCTATCTTTAATAACACTGTTTGGCTTTGACATTTCTTAATGTCACCAATGGCCTCCTATTCTGAATTCCTGTGGACTTAGGGCCTGTGTCGCTGGCTACTCTTGTGTGGTTCACTCAAGTGAAGAGGGGTAATCTCAAGATTTTAAAAAGTCACAAGAATGAGGGCTTGCGTGGGAGGAGAGTCGGGAGGGAACCGAACCTTTGAAATCAGGTCAGAACCGCGCATCAGGGAGTGAGCCAGGACGTGGCTTTAGGTGGCTGCTCACGAGGCTGGCGTCTGGCACAGGCTTGTAATGAATCTAAGTTCCAGTGGTTTGGATGGTCGGCCTTGGTGACAGATAAAAGCTTTTGAAACTGGGCTTTAGCAGTGGGCAGCATTTTGAATTTTAGTAAGCTGAGCTGACATGTCTTTTAACTATAAATAATACTAATCCTGGACTACAGTGATGGAAACACAGGGCTGGGGTGGCCGAGAACTATAGGGGGTGGCGGTGTTTTTTGAGGACTCTTATTTTTCTTTTAGTAAGAATAAACCATTTTTTAGAAGAGCTTGACTAAACTATTTAAGATACAATATTTACAGAACAGTATTCATTCTCCGTATTGCTCAAGGTGATTTTTAAAAATGAGAAATCACTCCTCTGTCATTAGATGATCATATCACTTACATTAGAATTAAAGTGTAATACGGTTTTTTTGTTTTTTTTTTTAAGTCTATTTATTTAAGTAATCTCTGCACCCAACACGGGGCTTGATCTCATGACTCTGAGATCAAGAACCACATACTCTTTCGACTGAGCCAGCCAGGCACTCCTAAAGTACAATAGTTTTGAGAGCAATGTGGATTTCTGCCTCTAAGGAGCACTATAGTTTTGCTAAGATACCAGATTAGGACTGAGGTTGGTGGCTTCCTACCCTGCTAACAAACTCCTTGGGTGTACTGTGATTTGGGTCATCACCAGAAGTAGGATCCCTTTAATCCTGTAGGGGTCAGATTCTAGGAGACTGTTGTCCTTATTGCTGAAAAGTTTCAAATGGAGAAGGAAAATAGCTGATCCAAAGGTTTAGACTTGGAAAGCGTTTAGATTCGAACTCCTTTGTACTGTAATAGAGAAATCCATAAGGAAGCTGGGGGAACAGCTGCATTTCTCGTATTAAAGCTGATGACTCCATTTATGTGAGTCAATAACATTTTTTTTTTTATCTGTTTTCGTTACATGTTTTAGTGCAGCTGAGTTTCTACGAATCTGTTATTTTTTGAGAAAATAATCACCAGCCTTTATTAGTAAGACCAGATTTTCAGGGCTCCCATGAACAAGACTGAAAACGTCTTTGTATGTACAACATACACGTTTCTTCTCAGCATTTCCAAGGTAGACACAAGCATTATTGTTTCTGTTATCATAGCATTTGTATAAAGTCTTGCTAACTCAGTCTCCCGAAATAACCAAAAGTTTAAAAGCATCTGTAGCAAAATATGTCAGTAATGCAATTTGTAGAAGGGTGACACATAAAGATTATTTTAAAAAGGAAAACAACCAAGCCCATTCATTCAACAGATATTTCCTTTGTGCCCACTATGTGGGAGATGTGGGGACTGGAGGAGACACAGTCTTTGTGCTTTAAAAGAAAAACATACTCTTCTGTTAGACCAAAAGCAATGTCTGAAATTGAAGCATGCCTTTAAAAGATTAGGCCCTTTTACTGTGTTCAGAAAATATGCCTTGAGAAAATATTTTATTGCGGCGCAATACAGCTAACATCAAGTTTACCATTTCAGCCTTTGTAAAGTGTACATTTCTGGGGCATTAGTCCACTCGCATTGCTATGAGCCATCACCACCATCCGCCTCCAGAACTTTTCATCCTCTCCAACTGAAACTCTAGCTGTTAAACAAAAATGCCCCATTCTCCACACCCCTCCCCCCAGCCCCTGGCAACCACCATTCTATGTTTTTGTCTTCATGAATTTGACTACTTTAAGCACCCCACTTAAGTGGGGTCACACAATATTCATCCTTCCATGTCTGGCTTATTTCACCAAGCATAATGTCTTCAACATTCATCCATGTTGTAGCAGATGTCAGAATTTTCTTCTTTGTTAAGGCAGAATAATATCCCATCATCTGTGTAGACCGCATTTTATTTGTCCATTCATTTGTTGATGGATACTTGGGTTGCTGCCACCTTTTGGCTCTTGTGAATAATGCTGTAGTGAACATAGATGTACAAATATGTCTTTGAGACCAAGCAAATGCTTTTTAGAATCTGAATGAGTGCTCATGAACACCGTGAGGAAGACCCATTGTGGCACAATGAATTAAAGTGCTGATGGGTGAAAGAACCAGAAACTTTGTAACATTTCTTTCCTTCTTTCTTTCTTTCTTTCTTTCTTTCTTTCTTTCTTTCTTTCTTTCTTTCTTTCTTTCTTTCTTTCTTCTTTCTTTCTTCTTACTAGAGCAGTGAAAGAGACATACTGCAGAGTATCTTTGCTCTAAAGAACGTGACATCCTTCAGCTATGGGGAGCAGCTCAGCAGTTGCTGTATGGAACCACCCCTCAGAAGCCTAGAGTTTCCCCAGAGGCAGTGCAGACATAGGCACTGACCGATGGAGCCTCGCTCCCCTCTGGAGCGCACAGTCCGGAAACTCTTGTTCTCTCACATCAAGAATGGCTTTAAAAGCACAGAATTCAAGGCGGTCAGTCTCTGCCCTAAATTCAATAGCTTAGTTCCTTGGGTAAAAACTAGATTAAACCTTGATATGTTTTCCTCTGCCTAACTCTGCTATCTATTCACATTTCTTTGCTTCATTTAAACTTTGGACTCCAACTTCGGCATTGGTTCTGTCTTGTAGAGACATCCGGAAAGTGAATTGATTTCGCACGGAGGACTCTGCCGGCCTATTTTATCCAGTTTGTTCTAGCCCGGCAGTTGCTGTCTTTGACTTACAATACTGGTCTATTTTGGCCTTGTGCTTGCTTTTGACAGCATCATACTTTATGGGCTAGTGTGGATTTCATTCTAGTTTCTCCTCAACGGCCTGGTCTTGTGGTAACTGCTAACCCAGCCCCGAGAAATGAAATCACCAAAACTTCAAGAAGGTTCTTTTCTTTTCTCTGACAAATTTCTCTGAAATTTGTGAATGATTTCCATGAATTTAGGAAATCCTGTGGAGTCAGAACCTGGGAATTTGTAATAAGCCTGTCAAGAGTCCTAATCACAGCTGATTGTCCACCTAATCACTGATTCCCAAGGTTACAAGTGAGGACCAAATGCTAACACAGCTTTCATGCCCCGTGTTCTACCGCAGACTCTCCTCCTGGCAGAGATTTGGGTAGTGGAAGGTATTAAGATCCCAATTTTGGTCTCTATCTTGGAAATTAAAGGACTTCCAAGGCATGAAACTTTTGACGGTGTTAAGAATTAACCCAACGACATAAGGGCTCCTGGGGAACATGGTGCAGGATCTTGGAGTAAAGATCTGAATTTAAGAATTCATTCTTTTCTGCCTTTTATCAATGTTGTGGCCTTGGGAAAGTCAATTACCTTCCCAGGGTCTCAGTTTTCTTATCTGCAGGATGGGAGAAAAGGGTGAAATCCTCGGGTTGTGATGGTGGTAGTCAGATGGTAGTGCTGGTATTGATGGTGGTGTTATGTGTATGCAGGGGGGAGGGGCGGGGCAGATGTACTGAAAGAGTTCATTGGACCAATTAATCAAATGCTTAATATTTATATAGAAGATTTGCAGGAAAGCAGCAGTAAGTCAGTCTTTGGAAGATTAATATATAACTCTGCGTGATCGTGGAATCTTGAACACTGACTCTAATTCTATCCTGCTCTGTTCTGCCCTACCTTCCCCTGCCCTATGCCAAAGCAATCAATTCTTACTGGTCTCAAATCATAGGGTCTTACAGGCTAAGCTTAATGTTGGAGATGAAGTAGAGTTACTTGGTCTCCCTTACTTTGCGTACAAATGATTTATTAGTTTTAAAACTTAAATATTCTTTTTTGTTGTTCTTTTTGATAATACATGAGTATTATAGGAACTTGGAAAATACAGAATATTATAAAGAAGTTTAATAATCACTCAGACTTTCATTATCCAAAGATAATTATTAACACTCATTAACACTCATTATTCCTTTCGGACATTTTCCTTACATAGAATTGCATTTATATATATGCGTACACAAAAATAAATGATGTTAATATTTCAGATATTTAAATAACTTTTTACAAAATTAGGATAATATATATAATGTGTATTAAGATTCTTTCCTTTTTCTGCCATGACAGGCATAAGAAAGCCTTTCAATAAGTATTGAAAGAGACTATGAGGTTTATATGTGAAAAAGGATGAACAATAGAATGATCAATAATGAACAAAATGCGGGCGCCTGGGTGGCTCAGTGGGTTAAGCGTCCTACTCTTGGTTTTGGATCAGGTCATGATCTCAGGGTCCTGAGATCGAGCCCAGTGTTGGGCTCTGCGCTCAGTGAGAAGTCTGTTTGGGGATTTCTCTCCCTCTCCTTCTGCCCCTCCCCCAACTCTCTCTCTCTCTCTGTCTCTCTCTCTAAAATAAATAAATCTTTAAAAAATTAATGAACAAAATAATTGTTAAATTCTCGGAAAGAATCATCCTTTGTTCTCACAGATGGCACTTTTCTAGGTCACTCAAATGTTTTGTGGAAAGTATGGCATAGAACATGAAAAAACATAAAGCTTATGAGTAAAAATATTTGATTCAATAACTTTGCTGAATAAGCAAGAATTTATTTCAAATCTCTTACAGTAATTTTAAATGGAACCAGGACACAATAAACTTGGTGATGTCATTCCATAGTCCACCGCAGTGGTGCTCCCCCTCCAGAACCCAGCAGGACAGTCTGAAAAGGCACGGATTCTGAAGATTATATTGCAGGCAGTGTTTTTATATCCTTGCTCATTGTTTTGCAATCTACATTGCAATGATTGTCATTTCAAACATTCCATTTCCTCTCTTCCAAGAGGGAGTCATGGGTGAGTTCTACCCTAGATTCTCATGTAGTGTTATTCTGCATTATAACATTATGTCCTGAGGAGCAGGCTTACATGTATATTGACTTTATATTTACTATTTTTAACCCCTATGGACAATTTTATTATCTAAAACTGTTCCAAGGATCATATTTGCTGATTCTCTGCCACTTGAGGTATATTTATTATGACTCTTCTGTTTTGCATCAAAAGTATTCATGGTTCTCTCTCTCTTTTATAAGCACAAATCATGTGTTTGTGTATCTCATGGACATACATATTTGAACACTAATACAATAGTTATCACATAGCAAAATGTTCTGCATTTCTCCACTACATTCATAGTTATTTTTTTGATTGACTCGAGCCTTGTTTTCAGCTCTATTGCGGTATAATTGACAAACAGTTGTAATATATATGAAGTGTTCAATGAGACGATTTGGTATGTATACACTGGGAAAGGATTTCCACCAAGTTAATCAACACCTCACATAGTTAACTTTTTTTTTTTTTTTTTGGTGAGAACATGCAAGTTCTACTCCCAGTCAGCCACATGATCACGAGGGTAAACAACCAATAACACCATTCTATACCCACACAAACATTCTGTTCTCCACTTTCAGTACCGTTCAATAAATGACATGAGATATTCAACACTTTATTATAAAATAGGCTTTGTGTTAGATGGTTTTGCCCACCTGGAGTGTTCTGAGCACATTTAAGGTAGACTAGGCTAAGCTATGCTGTTTGGTAGATTAGGTATATTAAATGCATTTTCAACTTGCAATATTTTTCACTTACGATGGATTTATCCAGATACAACCCCATTGTAAATTGAGGATGATCTGTATACCTGGGCGTGGAATGGTATGAGTGCAGGTAACTGTGTGTAACACTGTAAGGAGCTGCACCCAAGCAGTTTTCTAAACCAGCAGCACCATTTTTCGTAATCCCACCAGCAGTGCATGAAGAGTTTGATTTCTCTCTATCCTTTAGAACACTTGCTATCTTTTTGGTTTTAGCCACACTAATGGATGTGAGGTGCTATGTCATTGCTTTAATTTGCATTTTTATAGTAACTAATAATGTGGAACATCTTTTGTGTGATTATTGGCCATGTGTATGTAATCTTTGGAGAAATGTCTATTCAAATCATTTGCCCACTTTAAATTGGGTTATGTCCTTTTATTGTTGAGTTATAAGTGTTCTTTATATATTCTAGATGCAAATTCCTTATAAGATATATGATTTGCAAATATTTTCTTCCATTCTGTGGTTGTTTTTTTCACTTTGTTGATGGTATCCTTGGGAGCACAAAAGTTTTTTATTTTTTTATTTTTTATTTTATTTTATTTCTTTTAATTTTTTTTTTTTAAGATTTTATTTATTTGCGAGAAAGAGAATGAGAGACAGAGAGCATGAGAGGGAGGAGGGTCAGAGGGAGAAGCAGATTCCCCGCTGAGCAGGGAGCCTGATGCAGGACTCGATCCCGGGACTCCAGGATCATGACCTGAGCCGAAGGCAGTCGCTTAACCAACTGAGCCACCCAGGCGCCCAGCACAAAAGTTTTTAAACTTTGATTTAATCCAATTAAATTTTTTTTTTTTCTTTTTACCTATCTTACCTATTTTTTCTTTAGTCACTTGTGCTTTTGATGTCCTAAGAAGGCTTTGTCTAACCCAAGGTCATGAAGATTTATTCTTATGTTTTCCTCTAAGAGTTTTATAGTTTTAGCTCTTACATTTGGTCCTATGATCCACTTTAAGTTCATTTTTGTGTATGGTGTCCAATTTCACTCTTTTGTGTGTGGATTTCTAGTGTCTCAGCACCATTTTTGATACTCACTGAGTTTTTATGAGTATCAAAATTAACATATACAAAGCACTTAGAAGTACATGGGTGTGCATAGCAGCACTGAGTAAATATTAGTTATTATTTTATCATTTATTGAATGGAATTGTCATATGTCTACTTGTCCTTCTCCCTCAAAAGACGATCTTTATCTTCATCTCTATGTGCCTGGCCTAGTGCCTGACAGACAGTCCCTGCTGAATAGATTTTGTTGAATGGATGAATAATAAATAGAGCTTCTCTACTGAGGCAGTCGGAGCGTAAAGCAAGTTTCAACACTGATATTCTACTGGGCTTGGCTTGGGTTCCGACCAGAGGGCCTCTCAAAGTTAGAACACATTGACAGCATCTGCCTGAGGGCATCTCTGCAGAACACACAGCATGTAGCCCCTGGGGAGATCACCCTGCAGGACTAGAATCTCTTCAGCATCGTTTTCATTCCTGTGTCACCCTCCTCACCATTTGCTTCCTCCTCCTCTTGTTCTGAGCATGAACTTGGAGAATGGAATCCCTCTTGAATATCAGTCTCAGCCAGATCTCCTCTGCTGTATGTATCCTTTGGCTTTCAACCCCTCAAAGCTGAAGGTGCAAAGCTCACTCCCAGCCTCTTCCCAGTCTCCATCCACACTCTTTTCCCACGTGATCTCATCTAATGTAATGGCTCTAAATACCACATAAGTGTTGATGACTCCCAAACCTGTTACTCCAGCCTTACTGAGATCCAGACTTACATTTTAATTGTCACCTTCATGTCTCATTTTAGATATCTAACAGCTGTCTCAAACTTAACATGACCAAAACTGAGTTCCTCCCACAAACATATTCCTCATCTTAGTAGATGGATCCATAAATTCTCCCTGTGACTGCAGTCAAAAATTTGGGATCCATCCTTGATTCCTCTTATTTTTTTAAGATTTTTAATTTATTTTCTTGAGAGAGAGAGTGAGAGAGAGCACGTGCACGGGGCGGGGGGAGGGGCAGAGGGAGAGGAGCAGAGGGAGAGGGAGAAGCAGACTCCCTGTTGAGCAGGGGCTGCTGAAGTGGGGCTTGATCCCAGGACCCTGGGATCATGACCTGAGCTGAAGTCAGACGCTTAACTGACTAAGCTACCCAGGCGCCCCCTTGATTCCTCTTTTTCTCTCATCCCCATATCAGGCAAATCCTACTGAATCTGCCTTCAAAATATGCCAGCATCTTATCACTGCTCGTCACCTCCAGTGCTCCCACTTGGGAACAAGCTCGTGTCTGCCCTATGCATGGACTAATGCAGTAGCCTCTGACTGCTCTCCTCTATCCTTGCCCCTCCCCAATTCCATTCTCTAAGTCATAGCCCAGAGGATCTGTTTAAAAACATAGATTAGGTCAGGCTACTCCCTTGTTTAAAACTCTCTAATGGCTTTCTATTATGTTAGGATAACATCCCAGTTTCTTACCATGACCAACATGACTTTCTTGATTTTGCCCTTCAAGTAAAAGTTGAAATTTCTACCAGGTACAAAGATTTAATGATAGGAGATTTCAAAGTGAACTTCCAGTTCACAATATTCAGGTTTTCAGAGAAAATGGGCATAAACCTGTTCCATAACTCCTGAAACCCTTTGATAAAATGAAAGGGTTAGAGAGTAAAAAAGAGAGGCTTTTGTGAGGAATACATATTTAGAATAGCTATATAATGAAACCCAGTCCATCTTCCACCAAGGAGGACTTACCTTAAAACGTGGTGGTGCTCCAGACCTTCCATGGGGCCATTTACAAAGCTTATTGTGTTATTGCTTCAGTTGGGAGGTATAGTGAGCTAAGATCTTGCTCATGCTTGGGGGATTAAGATCATGAGAGACAAACAGACTAGTTAACTTTTGGGGCAGAGTCAGGAGAATGTGGCCATATTAGGATGGTGGCGGCAGAGCTAGGGCAACAGATGTGGGCCCCAAGGGAGAGAGCATGTGTGTGCAGGTATCTTGAGGTTTGACCAACAGGACTGTCTAGTGGAATGAGAAAATGCCAGCAGCAATAATTTGGTGGCAAATATCTAGTGGCTGAGGAAGAAGTCTCAAGGGATCACCCCAAATAGAGATGCTTTCTCCCCATCAAAGGGAATTGCAGGAGAGATAGCCCAGTGGGAAACCTCCAGAGCCCCAAAATTTCCCCCATGAAGGAGCTTCACCATTCAACATCTGCCAGGCTTGGAAAGTACAAAGCTTTGGTGCTAGTCCAGGTAAGACCCTTCCTGCCCCTTTTCCATTCTCTACCTGCATTAACCAATCCCAGAGGGGTTGAAGGTGCCGCCATCTTGTTATTTTGTATTCATATATTGGACAGAAATGCCCAGTTTCTGTTTTGAGGTTTTTTGTGGCTTAAAGTGATCTTGGGACAATCTATTTGATAAGAGTGAATAGTCATGTGACCTGCTGAAGTCCTTGTTCTCTGTTAGGAGAAGGCCTCACTTGGTAAAATTAGAAGAAATGGTGGATAAAAATGAATGAAATTATGACTTGAGAATATTATGAGTTCAGCCAGCCGTATATGGCAAAGGCTCTACTTGCTTGGGCCCCTTAGCCCATGTCCCTGAGAATGCCTTCCCTAGCCTACAGGTCTGAAGGAGCAACTTATCCCTCTCCAACTATTCTCTGGCAATCTTCCTTGCCTGTTTTCTTCACAGCACCAATTACTACGTGAAAGCATCTTGTTTGTGTGTGTTCTTATTGTCAGTTACCTCCCATTGGACTACAAGTTCTATAGAAGCAGAAATCCCACCTCTTTGATTCACTGCTCTATCCCCAGTGACTCGATGAGGTACTCTGTGTATATAAGTGCTCAATAAATATTTGCTGAGTGAATGCATAAAAACTGTATGAGCAACACAGAGCTGAGAGTGGGAGAAATGCATATTCACCCAACTTCAGTGAGATCTCGCTTTCTATTGTGGATTTTTCATTTTAATATAATTCTACATTTATACTGTGGTAGTGACAACTTTTTTTTACATTATTTGTATAACGATTTTTCTTTCATCACAAGGTCACAATCCAAAAAGAAACACATAAAAAAAAGTTCCAAACAAATGTGGAGAAAGGACCAATTTGAAGTATTAAATAGAAAACATTTGACTACAGATCAACTTGACTATATTTTCTTTCAAGAAAGTATTTTTGCTTTTTAACGTGGTCTCATAGGGATTTAATGTTGGTGTCGGAGGTCAGGACAGCACACACACCTTGTAAGCTATGGTATCTCCGTGTGGCAGGTAGACTCTAAGATGGTTCCCCATGACCTCCAACTTTGGTATCTGCACCTTTTTGTCACCCATGCCCTCTGAGTGTCCCTGCAGCCTGTGACTTGCTTCTAGCCAATAGAATATGGCAAAGGTGATGGGATGTTACTTCTGTGATTATACTGTGCTATTTAAGAGTCCATTTTGCTAGTCAGCTCTGGCTAGAGACTGTCTTTGCTGGCTTGATGAAGCAAGGTGCCATGTTGAAACAGCCCACTTGGCAAAGACTGCCTGTGGCCCCCAGGATCTGAGGCAGCCTTCAACCAACAGGCAGCAAGAAGCAGATGGCCCTCAGTCCCACAACCACTAGGAAATGAATTCTCTCACTGGAACATAAAACCAGTTTAAACCATTATCAATCATTTATACCTCAGGGTCCATGAAGGATTTAAGAAGAGGTTTGGTAGAAATGTGGACCAAGGCTTCTGACCTCGAAGGGGATGACTGCTCGTAGGTGAGGGTGGATGCAGAACAGGGAAGCCCAGCTGGAGACAGACTTGTCTGTCATCACTGTTTCGCTTAGCTCTTGGCCATATGGGTGTCTCCACATACTTGTTGCCCATACACTTAATGTCTTAAGAATGATCTGATGGGAAGAGGTATGTTTATAGGGCCCAAAGGGGAAGTAAAAAGGATGGAACTCAGTCACAGAGACGCTGTGAAAAACCCTCTTCATTGATGCTAATGATGGTAGCATGCAGGCAAAACCAGAGAAGGCAAATGAGGGGCAGTTGGTAGGCCTAGTGGTAACTGAACCCATGGGAAATTTGCATCCTCCCTGAACTGAGCTCACCTTTCCCCAGCAGCCTGAGCATCTGCCTTCTAAGTGAACTGTGATTCAGCCGTAGAGCATGAGCAGTCTTCTCACACCCCCGGGAAAGATCAAAAGAGGGACGGTGGGAGGGGGAAGGGAGGAGGCCGGGGAGCAAGACGCAAGGGTCGGAGAGCTGACGGAGGGGCCGAAATGCAGCCAGCACTCTCAGCCTTCTTCATGCTGCTCTTTGTCCTGCTGTGTCTCCTGGGAATCCTGGCCAACGGCTTCATTGTGCTGGTGCTGAGCAGAGAAAGGATGCGGCGTGGGAGGCTGCTTCCCTCCGACATGATCCTCATTAGCTTGGGTGCCTCCCGCTTCTGCCTGCAGTGGGTTGGAATGGTGAACAACTTCTACTACTTCCTCCACCTGAACGAGTACAGCCAAGGTCCTGCCCGGCAACTCACTGGTCTCCACTGGGACTTCCTGAACTCGGCCACCTTCTGGCTTGGCTCTTGGCTCAGTGTCCCCTTCTGCATGAAGATTGCCAACTTCACCCACCCCACCTTCCTCTGGCTGAAGTGGAGGTTCCCAGGGTCAGTGCCCTGGCTCCTCATGGCTTCTCTCCTGATCTCTTTCATCGTCACCCTGCTCTTCTTTTGGGGAAACCATGCTGTGTATCAAGGATTCTTAATTAGAAAATTTCCTGGGAACGTGACCTTCAAGCAGTGGAGCCGGAGGCTGGAAATTCACTATTTCTTGCCCCTGAAACTTATCACCTTGTCAGTTCCCTGCTCTGTCTTTCTGGTCTCAATTGCACTGTTGATTAATTCTCTGAGGCGACACACAGGGAGGATGCAGCGCAGCACCCACAGCCCGCAGGACCCCAGTGGCCAGGCTCATACCAGAGCTCTGAAGTCACTCATCTCCTTCCTCGTTCTTCATGCTCTGTCCTTCGCATCCCTCGTCATCGATGCTGCGGGTTTCTTCTCCTCAGAGAGTGACTGGTACTGGTCATGGCAGATTTTAATCTACCTGTGCACATCTGTCCATCCCTACATCCTCATCCTCAGCAACCTCCGGCTTCGAGGGGTGTGCAGTCAGCTACTTCTGTTGGCCGGGGGCTTCTGGCTGGCCTAGGTGGCATGGTCCCACCCAGACCCCTGGAAGAGACTCAGGGACAATGATGGAGCCAATGCCCACTTACATGGAAATAGCTTCACAGGCAGCTATCCATTGGATTCTACTCTGGGCTTCCTCCTTTGGGAAGGAGAGGAGGGAAGTCAAATCTGGGGATTCTCTGAACGAGATTCCTTCCTTGGGACATCGTTAAATGTCCTCAGAGAGCCAGTATTGTCCAGAAATTCAGAATATAAAGTTTTGTTTACTCTCTATTTTGTATCCCCTCCATTATGTGGCAGCTTTCAGTTAAGAAGTCTTGATGAAAAAGTACATGTGATCTCAATAGCCTCCTAGGGAATGAACTAGGGTGTGGATGGGGAAGGAGCATCCCTCTTGAGGATGATGTAATGGTTGCGACGGGAGCCCCAGGGGATGGTGGCTGTCGCTGACGGTGGTCAGGGCTGTGAGGTCTGACAGCCCTCCCTTTTGTGGAGATTCTTTTTCCTTGTCCACCCTGGGAGAATTTGGTTTTAATTTTATAAAAACTACCGGAAGGTTTCTTTACAGCAACCCATCTCTTTTCTCATTATTATTTCCATTGTTCTGCCTTCGGTTTTCTCCCCTCTGAGGTCTAAGTGGCAGCCAGACTTTTTCCATGTTTATTCTTCCTTTAGAATCACACATTGTAATTTTCCACATTTTCACATTGTCTCTGGAACTTTTTTGTTTTTCCTCAAGCAAGTCACAAAGTCGCATGTGAATTGAATAAACATGTACTTTGAGTTCTGAAAAACGAAGACTCAAGCGTTTCATTTAGTTTGTGTCCAAAAACTATTTAACCTCTTTTTGTTTTTAAGAATCACCCTATTAAATCTTATGTTGAAATGTTGTTTTGAAATAGCTTGCTCCATTTACTGTACAAACATTTCTAGAAATAACTTTGGAAAAAATTCTGTTTAGAGTTGGGTGCCTCCAAGGCAGGCTTAAAAGTTTTTGCTCAAAGGCCCCAGTGTGCAAATTTCAGAGTCTAACTTGCAATTGGATGTCTGATAGGGAGAATTTTAATGTCGTCTGAGAGTGAAAGTAGTTTCCCTGCTGATTAGGGTTTATGCTGCTGAGTGGAACTACACTCATGAACTAAAATCTCTGTGCAGATTATTCCATATTTTTACTTTAAACATTTATTTTTTAATAGGTTACATTTGCATGGCTAAAGATTCAAAATGTACTCAAGACTATATATAGGGGCGCCTGGGTGGCTCAGTCGTTAAGCGTCTGCCTTCAGCTCAGGTCATGATCCCAGGATCCTGGGATCGAGTCCCACATCGGGCTCCCTGCTCAGCGGGAAGCCTGCTTCTCCCTCTCCCACTCCCCCTGCTTGTGTTCCCTCTCTCGCTGTGTCTCTCTCTGTCAAATAAATAAATAAAATCTTAAAAAAAAAAAAAAAGACTATATATAAAAAATCTCTCTCATAACTTCCCCTTCTGAGGCATTCTCATCAGTTTTATGTCTGTCCTTCTAGAGAGATTTCATTCTGTAGCAGAAAGCCACCAATAGCTAACTACCAAACCAGTCAACTAACTTACTTATGTACTTACTTATATATTCCACACAAGGAACTCACTAACCAACTGACTTATTAGCTGTGTTCTTTCTCCTCCTGTCCTTCTACACAGATGGGTGCACAGTACGCATGCTGTTCCACTCCTTGCTCTTTCTACTTGACATATCTTGGAGATCTACATGTTGGGGGAACACCGCGTTTCCTCACTTTTAGGTTTTCTGTCTTTTGTTTTGACATGGATGCACCACAGTGTCTTTAACTGGTCACCTGTTTGTGGTCATTTAGGTTGCTTCCTGTCTTTTGCTATTACCGCAATGTTGCGATGTTGAATGAATCTTCTACATAAGTAATCTTGCACATGTGCCAATTAACCGTAGGATAAATTCCATGAAATGGGATTACTGGGTCAAGTGGCATGTGCATTTCTAATTTTTTTTAATTAACTTATTTTATTTAAATTCAGTTAGTTAGCATATAGTGTATCATTAGTTTCAGATGTAGAGTTCAGTAATTCATCAGGTGCATATAACACCCAGTGCTCATTATATCACGTGCCCTCCTTAATGCCCATCTCCCAAGTTACCCCCCTGCATTTCTAATTTTGACGGATATTGCCCTCTATAGGTTTGGATCAATTTACTTCCCCATCAGCAGTTTAGGAGTGCACATATTTTCACACTTTCTTTTTTGCCAATCTCTTAGGTAAAAAATGGCCTATTAGTGTAGTTGTCATTTGCCTGATTCCTATTTTGGGTAAGGTTTATTATTATTTTATATGATTAGAGCCATTTGTGTGTTTATTTTCTGTAGACAGTTATATCTTTGCTTACTTTTAGATTTGTATTTTTGCTTTTTTCTTATTGGCTTGTAGGAGCTCTTTATATCTTAGAGAAATTAGCTCTTTGTTTTTGATACAAGTGGCAAAACATTCTCCCACCCTCAGTGTTTTTTATTTTATTTTTTGTCTTTTAATCTTAAAAATTTTTTTATTGTTATGTTAATCACCACACATTACATCATTAGTTTTTTATTTTAATTTTTCTTGATACCAATATTAGTTTTAAAACTTTTCTGATTTTGAAGTAATTATAGACTCACAGGAAGTTGTAAGAAGAGTACAGAGCCCTATGTGCCCTCCCGGGGGTTAGCTCCCCCCGATGGTAGTGTCTTACAAAGCCACAGTCCGATAGCGAGACTGGGAAACTGATACAGCTGCGTTACTGCTAAGAAGCCTACAGATCTTACTCAGTTTCCCCTATTCTTTCAAACCTGCATTCATGTGTGTGTGTGATTTGATGCAATTTTATCCCATGTACAGATTCATGTAGCCGCAGTCGAGGCAAGGAACTCTTCCCTCATCACAAAAGAACTCCTATGTGTTACCCGTTTGCATTGTACCTGCCTCCCACCTTACCCTCCATGTGTTTTTATTTTTGCTTTTTACTTTCATAACAATGGCTTTTGCCATGCAGATTTTTTTTTGCTGAATTTATTTATTTATTTGTTTGTTTTTTTTAAGATTTTATTTGTTAGAGAGAGAGAGAGAGAGCACGAGCAGGGGGAGGGGCAGAGGGAGAAGCAGGCTCCCACTGAGCAAAGAGCTGCATGTGCACTCGATCCCAGGACCCTATGATCATGACCCGAGCTGAAGGCAGACGCTTAACCAACTGAGCCACCCACCCATGTGTCCCTTGCTGAATTTATTTAAAACAATAATGACGGCTGGAAGTTTGTCTCATAGTTTGAAGGTATTCCTCACTGTGATATCATTAAAAAAACCTGCCTTTTGGTTTCTTCTAGTACTTCTATGCTTTCATTTTTATATTTAAGTACTTAACCCTTCTGGGATGTATTCTGATATAAGATATCCTATATGGATAAATTTTTTTCCCAAATGATTAGCTTGTTGCCTTAACACTTCTTATTGTATAATTTTTTTCTCCACGGATTTAAAAATACTACCTTTTATCGTTACTCAATTCCTATACATATTGGTTTATTTCCAGACTTTCTATTCTGTTTGCTAACGATATAATCACGTGCCACTATCACCGCATTTTGGGTATTTTAGGTTTATGATGTTTGAGTGACTGGTAAACTAGTCTTTCTTCATTGATCTTCTTTTCTAACTTTCTTGGCTATTATTTTTAAAATAATAGTATCTGGTCCCAAACAAAAATTCCTTTTTAGGAAAATTAAGTTGGATACTGCTAAATGTATAATTCAGCATAAGGAGACATACATATCCATGATGTTGAGTCTTTCTGTTCAAGATTATGGTACGCTTTTCCATTATTCAAGATTTCTTTTATTATTTTCAGTGGTGTTTTAATTTTTTAAAATACAGATCTTTTACATGATGTGCTATGAATGCCTATGTGTAATTAACCCTTTATGCCTTAGTTTCCTGGCATATTCACTGAGGTAATAACAACTGTCTCGAAGTTCACTTAACCAGCTTTTTAAAAAATTTTTTTAATTTAAATTCTAGTTAGTTAACATACAGTGTAATGTTAGTTTTGGGTGTACAATGTAGTGATTCAACACTTCTATACATTCTCTGGTGCTCATCACAGCAAGTGCCCTCCTTAATCCCCATCACCTCTTTCCCCCACCCTACCCCCACCTCCCTTCTGGTAATCATCAGTTTATTCTCTGTAATTAAGAGTCTGTTTCTTGGTTTGTCTCTCTTTCTTTTTTTCCCTTTGTTCATTAAAAACAATTTTTTTTTTCAAGCCCCAACGCAGGGCTTGAACTCATGACCCTGAGATCGAGATCTGAGCTGAAATCAAGAGTCAGACGTTTAACCGACTGAGCCACCCAGGCGCCCCTGTTCATTTGTTTTGTTTCTTAAATTCCACATAGGAGTGAAATCATACGGTATTTGTCTTTCTCTGACTGACTTATTTTGCTTAGCACTTTAATAACTTTTGACGTCAGCTAAGGGAGACAAAAAAAGAGCTAAGAGTTGTGTTTTTTCTTTGAAGACATAAAGGGGAAAGGAGAAAACCAGAATAGGAATAGTAAGAGTTACTAAACATTATCTAGCTGTTATCTTTAAACTGTGTTCCCTATTATGTGTTGTAATGTCGCTATATTGAGCTGTTCTATTGAGAAAAGAAATGAAAAGACTGAGAAAATGAACTGGAGATTAAACCAGCAGGAAATCAGATTGATTGGTGGACTTTGGACTGTGTGCTAGGCATTCCACAGCCCTCTTCTGGTAGCATTTCCTAATAGCAAATCCAGTTCTGTGGTGTCAGGAAAGCTTAGCTAAAACCTCTATCTTATCGACCCATGGCAAATATCACAGCTCACTGCCAAAGGTTTCATAGAAGAAATTTTGTAAAAATTTAAAAACATAACGCAAAACAATATATAAGTCAGGATGTGTTAACGTTGTGGAGGGCCACCAATTGTTTGAGAATGTATTTGGTGAGCGGATATTTTTGGGGTGCCCACCTGTAGACACGCCCTGGGCATTACAGACATCGTTTCTACCCCCATGGTGTTTTGGGGAGCCTTGTGGGGAGCCAGGGGCAAAGTGTCTAGTCATACAAATGAGCATATCACTACAAATCCCTCAGCAGGTGATAACATTGTGGATGAGATGACATTTAAACACACAATTCCGGGTGCCTGTAGACCCGGAAACCTGCCAGTGAATTCCAGGCTGAGAACCCTGCTCTCTAGTAGTAGTTTGGTCGTGTAATTGTGTGAAGCAGAGTGCTTTGGGGTGGGGGTGGGGGTGGCGGGATTTTTGTTCTGGATAGAAGAGACTGGATCTGTGCTTTCCTGACAAAGCAGGGAGGTCTTACCATTAGGGATCCTCTACCATGAAGTTCCCAGGTCTGTTCAGAATGGCCACGGAACAATGTTCCTCATGCCTATTGACTCCCTCCTTTGTCTCTGAGTGACTCTAGAAATACTCTCCTAATATAGTTCCCACCTCAGACCTCAGTTTTTCTCTCCTGTTCTTCATGCATTGGTTTATTCTCCATGAGAAAAGATAAAAAAAGTATGAAGGCTTTGCCAGGCTCATACCTTTGATAAGAATCAGACCCATTTTTGTGAATCAGTATTAGAAAAGCAGACTCCAAATCCTTCCTGAACCAGACTGGGACCTGTCTAACCAGAGGGTTGCCTCTTGAGATACGGCATGAGATCAGAAAAAACAGCGTTGTCCCCGCTTACAAAAACACCAAGTAAACTCTGTTTATTTTTACTTAGGCTTCAGAGTGTTACTCAGATGGCTAGCTTTTCATTAAAAAAAAAAAAAAGTAGAAGGCACTTTACAGTTACCCCTCTGTTCAATCTCAACTTTAAGATCTGTTCACTTTTACTTTTAACATTTCCCTATGTTTTAAATGATTTCTAGTCTACATTCTTCCCAACTCTTTTGGTCTTTGAAAGCTCATCTACCTGCTCTACGAAGTCTGCCCTAATTAGAGGAAGTTGAATTATAAATAGTTGTTTCACTTAACTCTCTCTAGTTAAGCATGAAATAGAGAGTTTGTTGGACTAAAGGAAGAAAAAGTCTGTGCTACTTGTTTTTGTCTAGTTAGTCTAACAGGCCCGGTCCAGAGGAAGAGGACAGCTTCTGGAATACCCTATAAGATAAGTTATTCCCCATGTCAAAAACTCTGCTGTCTTGCCAGGGCCTCTAAAGCAAATTCTTTGGCCTAGTTTTCAGAGACCTATGAAGTCCACCCCCTCTTTCCAGCCTTACTTCTGCCTCATAACTCCTCAGAATGAAGTCTTTGCTCTAACCAAACTGGTTTGCTCACTCTTTCCCAGGCAGACCTCAGTTTTTTCTACTTCCTCACTTCATTTGGGTCGTTCCCCCACTCACCAAGAATGGACATATCTCTCTCAACTCCCTCAACTGTCCAAATTTGACCATTTTCTAAGGCCCAATTTAATTTTTTCTTCTCCTTTAATCCCTTTTTTCTTTAAAGATTTTATTTATTTATTTAGAGAGAGAGAGGGAGCATGAGAGGGGGGAGGGTCAGAAGGAGAAGCAGACTTCCTGCTGAGCAGGGAGCCTGATGCGGGGCTCTATCCCAGGGATTCCCAGGCTTGGCAATCATGACCTGAGCCGAAGACAGATGCTTAACCGACTGAGTCACCCAGGCGCCCCTCCTCTAATCCCTTGTCAAACCATCAGATTTTTTTCCCTTCATGGGAGAATTTCATGAATTCCATGGGCTTTTTAATCTCTATCCAGTATTTGGTAATTAACCAAATATTCCCTTATTTTATTTTTTGCATTGTTGGATTATGTTGCAAGTTCTTTTTTCTTTTTTGAAACTTATCTTTTATCTTTCTAAATAGTCTCCAGGTTGTGGGGAAGGATCTCCTATCAGAATTTGTGTGTCTCTTGCAGGACCTGGCATGGTGTATTGCACACAAATCTATTTACTGATTGATATTTCTTTCCAAGACCTGAATGGTGTCCCAGGTCCATGATGCTCTTAGCACCTGGGAGGAGGGGGTTGGGATGATAACTGTGGTGAGGAAAGGCTTCAGGCTGGGCACAGAAGAGGTGTTCATTAAATGTGGTATTTGGTGATTGACTGCAGAGGTAAAGTTGACATTTAGGGAGATGGTGAAAGTGGTCGTGGGGATTATGCTGATGTTCATCCAGTCAACAAATGTTTAACATTTCTGATTGGTGTAAACTGCTTTTGAATCTTGATGAGAACAGGTTAGAGCTACAAAGATTTCAGAACTTGTCATTATCTATATATGCCTTCAAAAACAAAGAGTACATTTTTCACATATACACACACACATGTGTGCACAGTTGCACAAATACTTAATCCCTTAGTACAAGCTTCACTGTCCTTAGGGAGCAGCCTTCTCTTTTCCACTTCTCAGTTTGTCTGTATTTCTCTGTTAACACAACTGAGTTCCTACCCAGCATTCAGCTCTGGGCCCCAGCAGCCCCACGAGACTGGAGCCACCATTACAATCTGGTGTGTGTGACATCCACACAGCCACGTGGTTCAGCACGTGGTGTCCACAGGTGGGCAGGTGCATGGTGACCACCGTCTCCACCACAGAATTTGCCAGGCCTACGAGCCAAGAGACAGCTGCCAGCCCAGCACAGCACCTTGGGCTCATCACTGCCACGTAGCGCAAGGGGTCACAGACAGCCACGTAGCGGTCATAGGCCGTAGCGGCCAGCAGCAGGAACTCGGTACCCCCCAGGGCCAGTGAGAAGAAGAGCTGGGTCCCACATCGGTTGAAGGAGATGGTCTTCTTCTCCAGCAGGAAGTGCACCAGCATCTGGGGGACCCCGCTAGAGGTGTAGCAAATGTCCACCACCGAGAGATTGCAGAGGAAGAAGTACATGGGCAGGTGCAGTCGTGTGTCCAGTCCAATCAGGAGGATGATGAGCCCGTTGCCCAGCAGGGTCAGCAGATAGGCGGCCCCAAACAGGACAAAGAGTCCAGCCTGGGTCTGCCTGTCACTGGAGAGCCCCAGGAGGACAAACTCACTTTCCCAGGTCAGGTTGTCCCTCCTCATGGAGCAGGTGGGTCAGGCTGCCAGCAGGAAGAGGTAGGTCAGAGTCTATGGCCATACCACCCTGAACGTGCCCGATCTTGTCTGATCTCGGAAGCTAAGCAGGGTCGGGCCTGGTTAGTACTTGGATGAGAGAGGCCAGAATCAATCAGAATTCACAGTCTGGGCCTGAACAAAGGACTGTAAGCAGGACTGCAAGAATTTTTATGTTTTCTCCATTAGACTCTGAGCTTCTGGAAATCAGGGATCTTTTGTGATTTTTTTCTTTTCTTTTTTTTTTGAGAGAGACACAGAGAGAGTGCCTGTGGGGTGGGGGAGGGGCAGAGGGAGGGGGGGAGAGAGAGAGAGAGAATCTTAAGCAGGCTCCACACCCAGCACAGAGCCCCACCCGGGGCTTAATCTCAGGACGCTGAGATCATGACCTGAGCTGAAATCAAGAGTTGGATGCTTAACTGACTGAGCCACCCAGGGGCCCCTGTGATTTTTCTTTGTATGCAAAGATTCCTAACAAATGTTTCACAATAAAATGTTTGAGTACACAAATTAAAAAAAAAAAGTTTAAAGCAGTGGCCTTGAGGATTATTCTCCAATCCTAAGATGTCGGACTTGTGTTCTGGACTTCCTCCTTGTCTTTACTGCTCACACTGGAGCTCGTGGTTCTTCCTGTTCCTCCCATAAGCCAGGCTGGGTCAGTGACAGAGAAAATCGCTCACTTGGTTCTCGGTGTACTGATTAATCAGGCTTATTCCTGGGTTGATAAGATCAGGGCCTCAATGTAGAACATTACATTAACTATAATTATGTCCCAGCTTCTTGTGATTATGCTATTTCCTTGGTGAAATGCTGGCATTTCTTTGGATGGTAAAGTAAGTGATTTATAAAAGATGAATGCATACATCACTTACTTGCAATGATAGCATTTGGAACTTGCCGGTGCCCACAGATGAAGTCAGTAAGGGAGTGCCTCTGAAACCCTTTGAGCTGTGTTATGTGTAAATCCTGTCACAGCAGAGACAGGTTTGCCCTTGGAACACCTCCCTGTTTACTTTGCTGGTCTTTAGCCTCCCAAAGGATAAGTTGTCATATTTCCTTTATTACAAATGTACTAAGCAATTTATAGTCTTTATTTAACTGTATATTAACAGCAAGTCCCCCTAGCTCCATTGCCATATTTACATTGTGTGTCTTTGCAACATGGTGGGAGGAGATAGTGCTATTGGCTAGTTTAGGAATAAGGAGAGACCACAGGGACATGGAGAAGAGTCCAGCTGCTGGAAAAGCCCATTTGGATGCTCACTGGGGAAGCTTGAGATGGAAGGAAAAACTCCAGATACTAGGATTTGCCTATGAAAATCCCACACCGCCCATGGTGGACGCCAGAACAGTGCCTGCCACGGTAGCTACACATTAGAATCACCCGGCACACTTCGAAGACCAGACCAGAAGCTGAGACCATACTCCACGGCAATTAAGTCACAATCTCAGGTGAGTGAAACACGGATATTAGTATATTCATAACTTTTAACATTTCCCAAACAATTAAAATGTGAAGCTAAGTTTGAGAACCACTGCTATAGATGGGACCTTTTAATCTTATTTTTGAAGATTCAAGACATGTTCTTTTTGGGAGAGGAATATGTTTTGAGATGAATCTAGAAGAGTTTTTGTGGAGGAAAGATCTTTTGGGCTAAGCTTCTCATTCTTTGTTTGAAAAAGTCGAGGCCGAGAGAATTTAAATGATTTGCCTCAAATTCCACTGAATCAGTGAAAAAGTGATCCTTGATATCTTGCCTTCTTTGTGTGTGTTGGGTCTTCCCTTAGTCTTACTTTCTTAGGTCTTGTCCAAAAACAATGTTTCAGAGTATCTTAGACCCAGGGAAGAAGTAGTAAATATCAAGTGAGATCATGTGTGAGAAAGCCCTCATAAATTTCAGAGCATCATCTAAATGAGAAGGATCTGTATTATAGATATGAGAGATGGGTCATAGAATCCAATGAAATGGAAATGAAAATAATTCCACCCAAGTCATTTTAACCAGGCTTGAAGATTGGGCTCATGGCTGGATGGGGAAGAGGGCAGAGCCACTGGGCACACCCTCTCTCTCTAGCTAGTTGGAACCCACGCTTTTCCTCCGGAACCCACGCTTTTCCTCCTTTCAGTCCTTCTTGGCCAGAAGGTGTCACTGTAGAAAATGCTAGAATAGAGACTGGCTTTGGGAGGGTACCTTGCTGATTTTCAGAGCCCTGCACCTGGGATGGAGCCCCAGATTCCCATTGAAACTATTTCTTTCATCGGTGCAGTAAGTAGCCAAACTTTACTCCCCAAATGTGGCTCCTGAGTGCTCAGAACAGCATTAACTGGAATTGTCACCACGGAAGAGAATAAAATGCAAAATGAGAACACAGAAGTGAAAAAAAAAGCTTGAAGGAACTTTTAGGATCCTCATTTCCACCTTATCATTTTACAGAATGAGAAAACTGAGGCTAGGGGAGCAGAAGTGATTGTGTGAGGTTGTTCCGCCAGCTAGGAACAGAGCTGGAACTGGGTCTGGAATCAGAGGACCCTATTCCCATGTTCTTCCTTCTGCATCACGTTGTGTGATCACTTGGAGTGCGGACTGTATCGCAGCAGGTCGTGGGGAGCAGCGTCCCCACGGAACGATGTGTGCGACAGGTTTGATTTACGGAGGGGAGGGTGATGTCAGGAAAGGTGTAGTGTTTAGGACGCTGCTCCTGGGGGACTTTGAGCTGCCGCAAAGTGATGCAGGGAAACTGGCTGAAGAGCAGTTTGGATAGGCCAGCACACTGGTGGCCCAGGTCATTAGATCAGCTGACCTCCTTCCATTTCATTGGTAAAAGGGAAACATCCACCCTAGAGTTTAGTGAGAGTAGGGAGTCCACACACCTGGACTCTCAACTTTCTCTGCAGCCAGGGGTAGAATTGGAAAAACCCTCCACTAAGCCTTGCCTTTTCACTTCCCTTTTATGACTTCTAACAAACTACCTGCTTGGAGGGTAGAGAGGGTGTTTTCTCTTTTTATTGCACCCCTTTCTCATTTCCAGCAGAGACTGGCACATACAGTTGATGGCCTGACTGACTGAATGAACATCCTAGTAAGGAGTGGTTTCTTTAAAATTCAGCCTCTCATCTAGAGCTCAGTATAGAACCTTCTTGTTGATGTTTTAGAGAGTCCACTCTGTAATAACACTTCAAGAATGACTCCACTCAGAAGAGCTCTTGAGGGACTAGTTTTTTCCTCCTGATTAGTAAGTGCCCTTCAAATACACTGAATCTCTCTTTAAAGAGATAAGGGCCAAAAATTCTTTTTCTTTTTCTTCTTTTTTTTTAATTTCTATTTTTATATTTTAGAGAGAGAGAGAGAAGATATGTGAGCAGGGGTTGAGGGGTCGGGGCAGATGGAGAGGGAGAGTCCTAAGCAGGCTCCACGCCCAGCGCAGAGCCTGACACAGGGCTCAATCTCACGACCCTGGGATCATGACCTGAGCCAAAATCAAGAATCAGATGCTTAACTGACTGAGCCACCCAGGAGCCCCAAAAATTCTTTTTAAGTTCTAAAAGTCAAACAATAGGGTAAGTAGGAAAATATTTTGGACCTACCATCCCTTCTATCTTGTAACTTAATGAATTAGTGTCTTCTTTGGATAAACTAGATGTTTGCACTCCTTCCATGAACAATAGAATATAAGTATTATTTTATATACGTAGGGTATGTTTTCATTATAATGATGAAAAGTAATAGATTATTGTCCCTACGATATTGTAACTTAATGAAGGATTATAACTCAACCAGTAAAGAAGCCATATCATTGCCTTTGGTTGACACCTTCCAAGTTTCAATTGGTTTTATAAAAAAGAACCCCCTTACACAAAGTTTGCTCACTCAGTGATCTTGGTGATCATTTTGTAGCCTGGCTATGTTAGAAGGTGTACTAGGATATCACACTGCTCAATGCTAGATGTTCCAGATAGGTGATGAAGATAAAAGAAAATATAGTAAATTATAAGAGCTTGTGATTTGTTCTTCCTCGTTAACTAAAGAGAAAGAACTGAGGTTTCCTTGCTGTGCAAAATGCAGACACTGGGCAAAGAACAGGCAAACACCTAAACACAGAGGCACTAGAGAAAGGAAAAGATAATTTGTTGATTTGGGAAGAGAACTTAATAGTTACAGAAGGATCTAAAAATGATGATGAGTTAATACATTTTGACTGGAGATGGGGCTGAGTGCCTCCCATGGGAGTGGGAGCAGGGAGGGAGGAAGGCCAATGAAGGGTGCTGGTGGTAGTAGGCGAGAAGGAGGTGGGCAGGGGCTGAGGGAGGGAGTGAGAGAAGCTGACACTCAAGGGAGGGGAAGGAAGCAGAGGGCGTCTTAAATAAAAAATGAAAAAAAAAAATTTGCTGGACATTTCTCCAAAGAAGATATATAAATGGTCAATAAGCACCTGGAAAGATGCTCAGCATCATTAGTCATTAGGGACATGCAAATCAAAACCAGAGTAGGATATCATTTCCTATCTCCTGGGATGGCTATAATCAAAGCAAAACCTAAGGGTTGGGAGGATGTGGAGAAGTTGGAACCCTCCCTGGGGTGGGTGGTTCAACTGTGGATGACAACACTTCGGCAGTTCCTCGAAAAGTTAAACATAGAATTATCATATGATCCAGCAATTCCACTCCAAGGTATATACCCCAAAGGATTGAAAACAGGTTTTCAAACAAAAACATACACATGAACGTTTATAGCAGCACTGTTCACAGCAGCCAATAGTTAGAAACAACCCAAACATCCCCTACCTGATGAATAAGGAAAATATGTTTGTTTCCATACAATAGGAATATGATCCAGCCATAACAAAGGAATAAAGCACTGTCACGTGCTTCAAAAACATGGCAGTCAGTGAAAGAAGCACAAAAGGTCACGTATTGAATCCATTTCAGTTAAGTATCTAGAGTAGGCAAATCCATAAAGGCAGAAAGCAGATCAGGGTTGCCAGGGCCTCGGTGGAGGGAGGAATGGAGAGGGACTGCTTAAAGGGTATGAGGTGCCCTTTTGGGGTGATGAAAATGTTTTGGAACTACATAGACCTAAGGTTGAATAACATGGTGAATATACTAAATATACGGAATTGTACACTTTAAAATGGTAAAAATCATGACTCATATGTTATGTGAATTTTATCTCAAAAAAGAAGTTTTACTAGAATTTAAAAAGGTACTCCAGGGGCACCTGGGTGGCTCAGTGTGTTAAGCATCTGACTCTTGATCTCAGCCTAGGTCCTGATCTAGGGTCATGAGTTTAAGCCCCATGTTGGGCTCCACGTTGGGCTCCATGCTGGGTGTAGAGCCTACTTTAAAAAAAGTTATAATAGGGGCATCTGGGTGGCTGAGTCGTTAAGCGTCTGCCTTCGGCTCGGGTCATGATCCCAGGGTCCTGGGATCGAGCCCCACATCGGGCTCCCCGCTCTGCATGAAGTCTGCTTCTCCCTCTCCCACTCCCCCTGCTTGTGTTCCCTCTCTTGCTGTGTCTCTCTCTGTCAAATAAATAAAATCTTTAAAAAAAAAAAAGTTATGGGCGCCTGGGTGGCTCAGTTGGTTAAGCGACTGCCTTCGGCTCAGGTCATGATCCTGGAGTCCCGGGATCGAGTCCCGCATCGGGCTCCCTGCTTAGCAGGGAGTCTGCTTCTCCTTCTGACCCTCCCCCCTCTCATGCTCTCTCTCTCTATCTCATTCTCTCTCTCAATAAATAAATAAAATCTTTAAAAAAAAAAAAAAAAGTTATAATAATAAAAAAAATAATAAGGTACTCCATTTCCTCCGTTGCAACCTTTTGGCCTTTTCTCAGGAGATTTAGAAGTTTGAATTGTTCTCAGTTTATTTTTTTTTTTTAATTTTTAAAAGATTTTATTTATTTCTTTGAGATAGAGCAGAGTGAGGGAGAGCATGAGTCGGGGGTGGGGTGGGGGGGTGGGGGAGGAGCAGAGAGAGAGGGAGAAGCAGACTCCCGCCTAAGTAGGTTGCTAGATGTTGATGTGGGGCTTGATTCCAGGACCTAGGAATCACGACCTGAGCCGAAGGCAGATGCTTAACCCACTGAGCCACCCAGGCGCCCCTCAATTTATGTTTTTTTGTTTATTTATGGGTAAGACAAACCAGATATCTGTAATATTTAGGTAAGAGATACTTTATTTTAATTTTTAAATGTTTTAAGTATTTTTCTTGGGGCGCCTGGGTGGCTCAGTCGTTAAGCGTCTGCCTTCGGCTCAGGTTATGATCCCAGGGTCCTGGGATTGAGTCCTGCATTGGGCTCCCTGCTCCGCGGGAAGCCTGCTTCTCCCTCTCCCACTCCCCCTGCTTGTGTTCCCTCTCTCGCTGTGTCTCTCTCTGTCAAATAAATAAATAAAATCTTTAAAAAAAAAATAAATGTTTTAAGTATTTTTCTGGACAAGATTATCGCTGTTTTGTTTTCTGGGTTAGAATGTTTAGTGCTCAGTCACTCATTGTGTGTTACCAGAGTAGAGCAAACTTGGAAACAGATTTCTTGCTGAGGAATCTGCTCATTTGGCTCACCTCTGATGGTGTGTGGCATGATAGTCAAGTGTGAATTCTGAATACATCTCTCTTTTCAGAAGAGTACATCCTTAGACCTGATTGTGTAGAAAGTATGTGTTTGAGGTTCAGAAGGCTTGACTTGTTGGCCAGCCATTTGCCCCCACTGCAAGCCTGAGAGTATGGAGGCATGCAGAGTGACATTCGTGTGACTCATGCACGCTCCAGGGCTGCTCATCAGGGTTGTAAGGACTGTTACTATGACTTTGGCTCCATGTCCCTGTGTGAATTCCCCACCCTGCTGAGCTGGGCTGGACCATGTGTGAGTCACATGGGTGACCTTTGCACCTCTGGCCCAGTGCCTGTTAGATCCTTTGGGCACAGTGAATTTTGTAAATTACAGCTCCCTCCTCCCCTCCCTCTTCTCACTGATTGCAGAAAAGCTTAGACACGTAGTTGTAGATTTTCGAAGGAAATATACTTTCCTGGCATAAGTTTTGTGCATTGCCCTGACTTCTGATTTGATCTTCTTTTCCAGTTCATATATGGTGGGTTATCTTTTTTGTTTTTTCCGTTTAGTTTTCTGTAGTGTGTATGTATTTGTAAATTGTAATTCACATTTTTGGACTAAGGGACCAAAAAAAGAGCCCAGGGATAAAATCCATTTCCCTATTACCTCAAAAGATAGTGAGTGGTGTAGATTGTGGTCCTCCTACCTGCTCCCTCACAGCACGCACGTGCACAGACACATGCATACATTATGCCGAGGACACACTCCAAGGTCCATGGTCTTCAGAGTGAGGCCTCTTATGATAAAGTTGCACACTGAAGTTTTGATTCAGAACTGCTCATCAGAACTCGACCCAGAGCGGCCTTCATCTCCTTGTTCCGCAGACTGTAGATGAGTGGATTCAGCATGGGGGTCACCACGGCGTAAAAGAGCACCACCACCTTGTCCTGCTCGGCCGAGGCTGTGGAGCGGGGCTGCATGTAGGTAACCAGGGCCATCCCGTAAGACATGGAGACCACAGTGAGGTGGGAGGCACAGGTCCCGAAGGCTTTGCGGCGTCCCCCCATGGAGTGGATCTGCAGAATGGCTGCCACAATGTAGGCATAGGACAGTGAGACCAGGCAGCAGGGCACCAGCAGCACCACCACACTGGAGGCCAGTATGACCACCTGGTTGAGGGTGACGTCAACGCAGGCCAAGCGGACGAATGCCAGCGTCTCACAGGCCACGTGGTTCAGCACACGGTGTCCACAGGTGGGCAGGCGCATGGTGACCACCGTCTCCACCACAGAATTTGCCAGGCCTACGAGCCAAGAGACAGCTGCCAGCCCAGCACAGCACCTTGGGCTCATCACTGCCACGTAGCGCAAGGGGTCACAGACAGCCACGTAGCGGTCATAGGCCATAGCGGCCAGCAGCAGGAACTCGGTACCCCCCAGGGCCAGCGAGAAGAAGAGCTGGGTCCCACATCGGATGAAGGAGATGGTCTTCTTCTCCAGCAGGAAGTGCACCAGCATCTGGGGGACCCCGCTAGAGGTGTAGCAAATGTCCACCACCGAGAGGTTGCCGAGGAAGAAGTACATGGGCAGGTGCAGTCGTGTGTCCAGTCCGATCAGGAGGATGATGAGCCCGTTGCCCAGCAGGGTCAGCAGATAGGCGGCCCCAAACAGGACAAAGAGTCCAGCCTGGGTCTGCCTGTCACTGGAGAGCCCCAGGAGGACAAACTCACTTTCCCAGGTCAGGTTGTCCCTCCTCATGGAGCAGGTGGGTCAGGCTGCCAGGAGAGAAGCAAAGGCAGAGAGGGGTAAGCAAAGGTCCCACTTTAGGAGTTGGGGATTAGGCTGGGAGCTGGAACTGGAGATGCAACAGGGACACCTACCCTCGGGTTCCTTAACCTAGATGCTTAGGGAGAATGCAATGAAAGTGCTGGAGGAAGGGACAGCTGGACTCTCAACTAGACTGAGATTCTCAAGGCTAAAGTCCCTGTTCTGGTCATCCTTTTGTGGCTAGGACCCAGCACAGTTATAATTACAGAGGAGGTAATCATTCACAGCAGAAGGAAAGAGAAAAAAAAAGTGATGGAGAAAGGAAAGGAGGAAAGACAAAAAAGAATGTAAAAAACAAAGAAAAACTAAGGAAGAAAGTTTGGAAATCAGAAAAGGAGGGAAGTGGAAGAGAGGGAAGAAAGGCAGATCTAGTTTTAAGCCAGCATCAGTTCAGCCCCTGTGCGTGCCAGGGCCCGTGCTAGATATCAGATACCTGCCCGTGAACAAGAAAGACGGAAGCGTGAGTCCTGCTTTCTTGGTTGTTGTAATTTAATCGGACACCAAGATTAAATTAATAACTACAAAAATTAATTAAGTATAATTGTGCTAAGTGCTTTGAAGGAGAAGAACAAGGTTACTAGTTGTTTAATTAAATTTGTGGCTGTAATTAAATTACCACTGGTTATGTCTTACTTCTCAATAATGTGCAATTTACATAGTAAGTTGCAGACATTTATTTAGATGTTTAAATAAATGATTAACAAAATAATGCCATGAGGGCTTTTGGAAACCAATGATCACACTACTACTGAATATGAACTGACTGAAATCCACTGAATCTTTCAGAGGGAATGAATTCTCCTTTCTCAGCTAGGATTGTGTTGGATTATCTCCCTTCCAATGTGTTGACCAGCCCAGTATAAAAATAGAATCAAATGCTACCAGTTTTTCTTAATAGAAATGTAATCTTGAGGCATATTTCCTGCTCTTAAAACAGTTAACAATTAACTCATTTATTAAAAATATTTGAGTATATGAGGTACTATGCTTTCAACCGACTTCCAGCATATAATGCCTCTCAATGTTAGGAATTTGTGTTTAGAAAATCAGCAGTGCAACAGAATCAACTGAGAAACTTTAAAATAAAATCTGTGACAATCAAGTGAGCCAGCCAAACAAAGGACAAAACGAATACATCGGCGTTAAGAAAACCAGAGTGGAGCCACAGAATCCAATATAATAGAACTGAAAAGCATAATCCGCTTGAGATTTCTTCTGGCTGCAACAGTGGCCTTCGAGAGAGCAGAGAACCTGGGGGGAGCAGGCACCTCTCGCCTTCCCTTCAGCCCTCGTCCTGCAGTGGCCGGAGGGCGTCACTGCAGAAACGAAAAATAGAAACTGGCATTAGATTCTCAGGTTTGGAGACCCTGTTCTGGGGCTTAGAGGATGGTGGCTAGTGGCTGGGTTTTGAACACCGCCCCAGGGAGCCTTTGGCTGCCCCCAAAGCCGGGTCCTTGTATCAGCCAGAGGAAGTAACTGCGCTCTGATCTATTATGATCTGTAGGCTGCCAAGCATCCAGAATTCAACCCTTCAGGGTCACTGTCATGGATCCAGATTCCCTTCAGAAGAGCCCTGTTACTATATAAGAAAATCAAGCATGTGAGAAGTGAAAGAAGCCATGGAGATCACGTATTCCATCCATTTCATTGTATAGACGAGGAAACCAAGGAACAGGAGTAAGCTGGCCGGCCCAGGTGTCACATCTCTCTGGGAACCAAGCTGGAATGAAGTTTAAGTGTGCACAGCACATTCTCAGCTCCCACTGAGCCGGGTAGTGAGCGGTGGGAAGGAGTTGTGGAAGGATGTGGACTAGGAAGGGAGGCACCTGAAGAATCTTAGATTGGAGGCCCAGCACAGCTATCTTGCCATGTAGAGAAATGCTGTGTAGTGAGTGGGAAAAGCTTTGAATGAGAAGTCATGGGATCCAAGTTCTAATTTGCCTCTTCCATTAGCCTGCTAGGTGCCCTGGGCTGGTTATTTGACCTCCCTGAGCCTCAGTTTCTTTGTTTGAAATGTGGGAATGGTAATAATGCCTACCTTGCAATATTTTGAGTAAGATTAGTTGAAGAAATGAACATGAATGTGCTTTGTAAAGTACTAAGTAAACATGACTATTGTTACACTCAAGTCAATTTCACGGAAGTAAACTCTGCCCAGTGATAAGGAGACAAGAAACAGTATGAATATGTGCTATGGAGGCCAGAAAGTTAACAGAATATAAATAAATATAAATCCCCTTTGCAATACATCCTATTGCCTAAATAACGTAACTATAGAGACCCTGCTTTAATAACTAAAGAATTAAGGTAGAGAGTTTGTCTATACCCAGTGGGTAGTACTATGCTCTACGAGCAGTATGAACTCAATACCCTTTTTCCCAATACAATTTTGAAATATGCTGTTTTTAGATGGTGATAAACTATTTTTATTAATAGATGGTCTTGTTCTCAGCTTTTTGGGATTAGAGAATTTTGTTCCACTTTGCTTGACTTAGTGAACATTTACTGAGCACTGAGTAGTGCCTGGCCCAGTGGCAGGTGCTGGGTAACAAGATCAATGCAGCCTGGTCTCCCTCTCCAAGAATTCAGCCTGGCCAAAGGACAGAGAGGGTGAGTTATCATGACCTTATCAGAGTTTTCCAAAGGAAGCTACCAAGTCTGATAACTGAGACTAGAGTCAGAATATGTAAATAACCAGGCAGATATGTAGAAAAAATAAAGTTGAAGCAAAGAAACAACCAGTGCATTTGCTTTTTGAAAAAAGTAGATGCAGTTTAAGGCGAACGTAGATTGGTAGTAAGGAGACCTGGGTTTCAACCTATATCATCAAACCATCTAGATATCATTGCAGACCGCTACCTTTATGAGGCGTATTTTCTTAATTTGCAGAATGAGCAAGGAAGGTAGACTCCAAGATTTCTTCCAGCTCTAAAGGTCTGCAAAAAGTGAATATATGTAAGCTATAGTTTAAAGCAATGTAAGAGGGGAAAAGAAAAACTTCAATCTTTGATTACTCTAAGAATACATAGCTAGTGAGGCTGTGGGCACTAAGATATTATAGGTTACTGGGTTTGGGGATCAAAGCATTTGTATTACACGAAACTATTTGGGGAGGTGCCACTGAATGGGATCAGGAGAAGTTCAGGAAATAGAGAAGTGGCCATACAGATAGAAATGGGAGAACCGCTTGCTTGGGTCAAAGCTTCTTTCCAAAGCTGCACCCGGGGAATTCCTGGAGTGGGAGGACCCCTAACAAACCTACCTTCATTCCCTTAAGGATTATGCTTCTTAATGACTGAGAATATTCACCTTCCTCTTTTTCAAAAAAAGACAGGCTTATGTCTAAGTTTGGTTCTTATAATAATTAAGCTCAGCCCTTCTGCCTTCCTTCTTATCTCCAGCATAATGCAAATGTCTTGAGGCTAAGAAAAGAGACTTAGCCCTTTTGACCTCCACTCTTCAGCGTTTTGAATGTGTGTCTGTATATCCTGAGCACTTCAGTTTATACTGTTGATTGGGTGACTGACCAAGACCGGGGACTCGACTGAGGAGCTCAAAAACAATGAGTTGCATTTTCTGGGTCATGGGAAGAATCAAAGAGCCTCCAACTATAATAGTGCGAAAAACACAGGGGAGGATCCCAGGGCAGTCCTGGCTGCTCCCAGGAATTCCGGCTCTACTCTCTCATCACCTCCTCTCCACCTTCCCTGTGGGGGACTCACCGAGGTTCAGTGCTCATCTCATGCACATAATTCCTTTTGGATGAGGAGGCGGCACATTTCTTAGAAAGCCTGGAAGCAGCAGTCCAACCTCTTCTGGGGGCTGGAGTTTTTACTTCCTCAGTCTAAGCTGGTAACTTTTTAGAACATTAGAATCCCCAGAGGGCAATTACTTGCTCTTGGTGTGTACCTTTATTCACCCCTGCCCCCAGCTACTTCTCTGCAATCACAGCTCCCCACTCTTTTTAGTTCCCTATGGGATAAACATTTTGAAAACATTTTATCTGCACTTTTAATTGTCCTTCTAGTTCCCAGACTAATGAGCCCTTCCTTCTCTGACTTTTGGATCATTCACTGCCCTTCAAGGCTATGGCATTGCTGAGGACTTTTGGCAGGAGTCAGGAGACAGGAATATTTACTCTGAGTTGATGGAAAGGGATTGAGATTAATTGGGAAAGAGAAGAGGAGCTAAAATCTCAGAGTCTGATCTCCTTTCTAAGGGAAGAAGATGAGTGCACCTTCTCCCCTCTTTCTGCACACCTAGTCTTAGTGACCAGGGAGTGGTGAGTAAGATTGCACAGTAAAACCATCATGTCTGTGGCCTGGAAGCCACTGAGAAGTCCCAAGTTCACAGTCATGAAAATATTTCCATAGACTCCTCAGTGGTCTCCAATATCACATTTCTGTTGAGTTGTGTTTCCTTTGCATATTTTCATACCACCAGAAGTTTTCCTAGCTCTCACTAAGCTTGATCTCCCGGTTCTTGATCATCTTCCACAAAGTTTTAATCTCTTTACTGGAATTAGTTAGAAGGAGCAGAGAAAACAATGGGTCAGGATGGGGTTTTATTCCCAATATTTACCTATCGATTTCTATGCAATACAACACAGGTCTTTGAGAAGATAGGAATAAAAAACAGAGATATTATTAGCAACTTACTCATTAGAATTTTTCTATAATAATTGATAATATCAGCAAGATAAAGGCTTAATTATCTTGAAGATTTGTCACTCTAATGACAATGGACAGGGGGATGGTAGTTTTATTTCTTCTTCTTCCCTCAGGTTTACCTCTGCTCCTTCCATCACACAGCAAAGCTCAGGACACCAAGGACCTGAAGCTGTCCTAACCTTAAGGTCCACTGAAAGCAAAAACTGATGTGACCTTCTGTCTGAGAGCTGTAACCAAAAGTTAAGGAGGATGGCAGAGGTGGAAGTCTGAGGATACCATGAGGGAGAAGAGGAAAAGTGACACCTGCCAGGTGGGCCTTGTGATGCAAATCAAAGGTAGACTCAGTATGGTCTGATATAGGTGAGCCAAGTAGAAAGGAAAGAACTTTTGGGGACCATCTTCCCCAGATGACATAGTGAATGATCCTGTAATGAAAATATCTGCTTGCTGGCAAAACAAAAATGTATCTTTCCTACTTTTCTGAACACAGGTGATATGTAATTGGATGAGAAAAGTAGGTTAGAAAATTGTAGGTTCAGTATGATCCTATATTGCATAAAATAATATACATACAGTTGGATGCATATAAAGATAGGAACATAGAAGAAGAACTGGAAGCATGATCAAAAATATCAACAGGTTATCTCTGGTAATAGGTTTGCAGGTATTTTTATTTTCTTTTTGTTCATCTATAATTTGAAAAATGTCTACAATAAACATATTATTTTTCTAATAAGAATCTCAGTGACATTTTAAAAATAATTGATATAGAGGTATCCTATTGAGACAGGAATGCTGGGAAATCAATTCATTGGCTCAAGTCTAGCGGTACTGAATGGCCTTTGAGTAACATGGGTGAGTATTAGGGTAGAAGGAAGGTATCATTATAATTCTGACTCAGGACAATAGATATGATGGTAGGTTTTATGTTATTTAGACCATGTGAGATAGATCTATAAACAGCCTATGGTGGTAGACACTCTGGACCAGGGACAGAACAATTGTTTTTTGCTCTGGCTTTGGCATAAATGGCTCTGTGACTTTGGGCATGTCATTTAAACTCCTGGATCTCAGTTTCATCATTTGTGAAACAGGAATTGGATTAGACCTCTAAGGATCCTGCAGTTCTGGAAGTCTCTTTGCTAGTGTGGACTTTAAAATATTCTGCTTTCATCCTAGATATGGAGGTCGGAGACTAGAGTCAGACTGTTGTGGGTTCCAGACTGTGGTCTTGAGGAGATAGGAGTAATTGTCTCCTTTGAGCCTGACCCACACCAGGAGTTTCATTGACAATCAATATTTTATGTACTATTGGGACCCCCTAGCCCTTGGAGATAATTCACTTCCTGCATTGTCTATGCAGCCCCAGACCTGCTCCTTGCTGGATCTTTCTCTTTACTTTTTTGGAATTGCACTACCGCCACCCATTTCCCTACCCCCTACTTCTCCACTCAATATCTCCTTGCCACAAGACTTTCCTGTTGCTATGAATACGTTATTCACTTCCATTGAACTACTATATCTGGTTCTCAGTTATGCACATTTCCCATTCATTTCTTTCCACTTGGTGGGTTTTGTTTTGTTTGTTTGTTTTTTACCAGAATTAGCTTTTCCCCATCTTTCCCCAATGAAATGTCAAGAGGCACGTTGACAGGAAGGCTGATGACTGCCATACTTGACAGCAGCTTTAATAGCCTTGGATACAGCTTATCACTAATTAGCTCTGTCATGAGAGGGTCTGAATACTGCTCTGCTTCCTACCTCTCTACACACTAGGAAAAAAATTTTTTTAAGATTTATTTATTTATTTGAGAGAGAGAGAGAGAAAGAATGCATGCGCATGAGTGGGGGGAGGGGCAGAGGATGAGGGAGAGAATCTCAAGCAGACTCCCTGCTGAGCATGGAGCCTGAGGTGGGGCCTGATCCCGGGACCCAGGAGGTCATGACCTGAGCTGAAATCACAAGTGGGTCGCTTAACTGACTGAGCCCCCCTGGGGCCCCCCAGGAAAATTGTTTAAATGGTATTTCTGTGCTTTGGTCTTCTCTCTGTGCCTAAGCAGGTGACTTGGGGGAAACCACTTAAGTGGTGGAGGGGGTGCGTGATGAAAAAGAAAGATTTGGCAACTAATCTTTAATGAGTCCTAAATGCTTTGTAAGTAGCATTCCCTTGAAACTTTATATAATTTCCTTATTATGTATTGACATTGGATAGGTACAATACAGCACCTTTCTGGAAACAAAGTCTTTCCTTAATAGATTGACAGCACACAGGGAGTCTAGAACAACCTTTACTTCAAGATCAACTTGCCAAAAAAAAAAAAAAAAAAAAGATCAACTTGCCTATGGATGGGGTAACAAATTTAAATACATTCTTCTTGGATGTTTGGTAAAAATATACCTTCCTTGTTTTCAATAATGATCTTATCTTTCTAAGTCTACATCCTGATGGGTAGTATGGAAAGGGGGAAAAAGCAAACAATGTAACATGCCAATTAAAAATATCTTAGTTTCCTACAGTGCAAACAGTCTCTTTTGACTTAAAATAATTTTTCCAAGTAAATATTTAATTGATTCAAAATTTGACCTTTGATCAGAATGGTTTATTTCTTTCTCTCCTTTTCTTGAGGCGACTTTTGTGTAGAAGAGAAAACCTGCTACTATGGGATATGGCGGGGCTCGGGGTGGGGGTCTAGAATCACTCCTGCTCATGCGCGCGCTGGTACTGGTCTCTGCATTTGAGCAGCCGCTCTCATCTGCGCCTATGGACATGGCCTTTCTGTTGAGAATCTAGATCTTGCCTTTAGCATCACTGTTGAAGTCTGTCGCATTGTCAGGGCCCAGTGGCAATCCTTTTGTCGAAATGATCCTCCGTCAGGGTTTTCTGATGTGATTCCCCCAAACACACACATATACACCACCTCCAAGAACCGGTTCTGATTCCTTTTGGGGCCCTGGCTGAGGAAGTTTACTTTTTTGCCCCTCCTCTCCAAAAAGCTGATCCTCCCTTCGCAGGTTGTCTAGTTCGGCACCTCACATTGGAGCCATGTAGAAAGTTGGGACATATATCCTACGTCCTAGGAGCCAGAAACATGGCTCAGATTGACCTATCTGGCATGCTCTCCCACTGCTGCTCTGAAATCCCTTGACCTCCTTGGAGTTTCTGAGCCACCTTGAACAATTGTGTTTTGCCAGGTCTCCAGTAAGGATCAGAAAATCATTTCCACTCCTGGCCCTCTCTTCACCTATCACTTCTCCAACCCCGGGAACTTGTCCCTCAGAGGTATGGTCGGGACACATATATTTGACTGTCCGCTTCTCTTACTTTTTTCTTCCTTTATTTCTCCCCACACCTGTGTTAGAAGGGAAACGTTTTTCTCCTCTAAGGAATGCAGGGACTCCCCCTAGATCCTATCCTGAATTCCCTGTGCTTCTAATTTGTCGAAATCTCAGTGTTCCAATCCAAAGGCTATGGGTGCTTCAGGACAATAAGAAATGTGGAATTAATAAAGATAAAACTATATTAATCTAATATTCCTGGGTGCCTGGATGGTTCAGTTGGTTAAGTGTCTGACTTGATTTTGGCTCAGATCACGATCTCAGGGTTGTGAGATCGAGCACTGCATCAGACTCCATGCTGAGTGTGGAATCTGCTTAAGATTCTCACTCCCTCTCCCTCTGCCCCTCTTAAAAAAAATCTAATATTCCCAAAGTATTATTTGTTATACGTACTATTTTTCACATAGTGCCCATCTTTCAGGGGGAATCAGGTATCTCTTCTCTCCCCTGTTCAGCTCACCACACCTGCCCCCACTGGACAGGTTGGACCTTCATTTTCAACTCCCTGAGTTTCCATTGAGGAAATTCTCCTAGCTCCTCTCCGCATGGGCTCTTTTAGTCTTTGTGCTCCATATGCATCCCAGCTATGATCTAGCATTCAGTTTCTTCTCGGTCTTTGGCCTGGGTTGACAGTCATTCTGTTCCATCTGTTCTCCCATGTTTACAACTGACTGGGGCTGTGGACCTTATGGGTAGAGGGGATAGAGGAATGTAGCCAAAACTTGTCTGACTACAGGACTAAGCAGCAACATGACAGTCAGATTATGATCACTAAGCATAAGGTATGTGAGATATTTTGCTAAAAGACCCTGTTTGATTCTTCTTGAGAGGCCCTTCTCAGTTCTCCTAGCTTGATATGGGGTTGGCCCTAACTCGGGGACTGGGTATGTGCTATGTCCTAGGGAATGAGAGAGGGAAACATTAATCTGTCAAATTCAGGTAGGTACAGACCTGGCCAGAGCTGGACGATTGTTTAAAGACCAGTGCAGATGAAAATCAATATATGTCTGATGTCAAATCTTACTAGACCTTACTGCCTCCACCATTCCTTCCTTTCTGAAATGACGTGGTTGCAAATGGAAGAATGTGGAGGTCTCTTGATGCTCTGACATTCTGAAATTCTCTACATAGAGATAAGCAGAAGGGGAGGCAGTATCTTTCTGCTTCAGGATCTTTTCCATGCCCCAATTAAGCAAAACAATATCTCTTCATACTCAAAAGGGGCAGGGAAAATGTTTCTGACTGGGTGTTTCCTGCTACTCTTAGATATGGTTGCTTCCTGGCCTTTATACAAGGAAGCTGACTTGTGTTTTTCTCTGGAGTCTTCTGGCTAACTTCTAGACCTAAGAATTTGCTTCAATTTTGCCTTAACATTTTGGATCCTGTGATGGGCTAAATAATGCCCCCCCCCCCACTTATGTCTACATCCTGATCTCTGGAGCCTGTGAATTTTACCTTCTATGGCAGAAGGGACTTTGTGGATGTGATTAAGTTAAGAATTCTGAGATGGGGAGGCTATCTTGGATGGTCCCAGATGTGCCCAACATTGTCACTAGTATCTTATAAGAGGGAGGCAGGAAAATCAGAGTCAGAAAAAGATGTGTTGATAGAAACAAGAGTTTGCAGTGATGTGAGGAAGGAGTCACAAGTCAAGGAAGGCAGGTGGCCTCTAAAAATTAAAAAAGGCAAGGAAAGAGTTCTCTTCTGAAGTCTCCAGAAGGAAGAAGCCCTGCCAGCACCTTGGCCTGAGTCCAGTAAAATTGGTTTTGGACTCTGACATCCAGAACTGTAAGACGATAATAAATTTGTTTTGTTTTAAACAATATGTTTAAGTGCAGGCCTATCTATGCTCAGCTTCTTGCCTCCCTTGCCCCTGAGCTGGGTTGTTTCCGGACATAAGTCACAACAGCTCAAGGACTTATTGACTCTTTGTGTCCCAGGGGTATTTTACACCATCTTAGCTACTTAGGAAGACCAGGGGATCCTCACCCCAAGGGCTCTCTCCTATTTCTCCAAAGGCTTTGCAACTTGTATAAAAGGACAGTAAAATAGATTCCATCTCTGTTTTGCCTCTGTGTGAGAACAACCAGATCAATGCTTTATGTCCACACTTTCCAAAGTGAAGTGCTTGCTTGCTTTTGCAGAGCTTTCAAAGAGGGTTTCTAAAATCAATTGGTGGTTCTTGTCCCAACCCCCCAGCCCAGTATGAAAGGGTTGAAATTGAAGAGGAGGGAGAGAGAGTGGAGAAAAGAATTTCTTGGAGAGAGCTGGTATTCATTAGTGTTTGTCATCCCTCACCTCCATGCATAAAGGATGGGAGGGTTTCCCCTCCACCTGAGGCCATTCATTGTCTTATACCGGTTAATTTGTACCCCTTGAGTTTGGGAAGCTAAGGACCGGTAAGAGGAGCTGTGGCTAGGGAAGCTGGAGAAGGCAAAGCAGAGAAGGAAGAGGGCTGCAGAGCAGTAAATGGCATTTCACCTGGAGGTAGAGCAGAGATGCTTGAAGGTTTCTTGTAGACTAGAGGTGGGCTCCATGGAAGTGAGTTAGCCAGGTGTCACTTTGACTCTTTCCCAAGAGACTAAGACTTGGAGGGGAAATGTGACCCTAACAGAGGGGTGGACTCTCAGATACCCAGGGGTTGAGGGAGAAACTGTATGTGGTCACCAGAGGGAGGGGGTGAAGGGAAGGGGGAGTTGGTTGTTGGGGAGATCAGAAGCTTTGTGGACATAAGGGGAACTACAATGAGCCCAGTTGGAGAATCTCTAAGGAAACTGTGAAGGTGCTTTTGAATACAGCCAACTTTGGGAATCTGCTTTCAAAGGGCACCATTGCTGGTCAAGAAAGACATTTACACCCCTTACCTGTATCTTTTCCCTGCTCCAACCCAGGAAAAGTCAGGAGCAGTTTAGTGGAGGCCAGGGAGGGGATGGAGGTGAGGAAGAAGCCTAGAGAAGAGGGAAGAAGCAAACCCTCCTAATATAGGCTTCTGGAGTTAAGAGTGAGGAGAAGTATCAACTTGGAATGAGGGTCAGAGTTTTATTTTATATTGGACTGTCTACTTTTAATACTGAAATGATATTTTGGGGACTGGAAGCGACTGGAAACCTTTTTATTTTCCAAGAGGAGTCAGGGCATCTATGCTCCATGTTATGGATTTAGTCCAGGAATGGGGGAAGAACTATCCCCACGGTGCAGGTTTGAGAGTATGGGGGTCAGAAGGAATAAAGTTAGTTTTGGCTAGTACCCAGAGAATTCAGCATGTTCAGTAAACCAGTTCTTAGTTTCCAGAACATGATAGACTTGAGATCTTATGGTTTGAAGCCTGGAATTCCATCTTGGCCATGACCTTTTCCCAAGACTTTCAAACCTGTTTCAGGCTCGGATGGACTCTGTGTAACCAAGGTTGTTCTACCTACTTAGCAGACCGTGGCCCGGCTGAGGCACCAACACCTGGTGGCTAAGGGTGTGGGTTCTGAACTCTGAATGCATGCATCGGAATCTTGGCTCTCCTCCAGTGCATTTATGACATTGGGCAAGTTAAAGTCTCTGTTGCCTCAGTTTCTTCAAATGTCAAATGAAAAGAATGATAAAATGAAAGCCAATGTTACTTTCACTCCAGCAGGTGATTAAACATGATTTGAGTTGGTTCTCCACATGTTTTCACTATGGGCTGGGACCTGGCAGCCATTGCATGATTGTGGGGCTCTCATGAGGATTAAATGAGATGGTCCATGTAAAGCACTGAGCACAGTGTCTAGTCTATGGTGAACCCTCAACAAATGTGAAGTATTTTGGTGTTTGAAATACTGCCAACACTTTATTTTTTAATTTTTATTTTTCTTCCAAATTTTAATTTAAATTCTAATTAGTTAGCATACAGTGTAATATTGGTTTCAGGAGTAGAATTTAGTGATTTATCACTTACATATAATACCCAGTGCTCATCCTAACAAGTGCCCTCCTTAATACCCATCACCCATTTAACCCATTCCCCACCCATCTCACTCCATCAACCCTCAGTTTGTTCTCTATAGTTAAGAGTCTTTTATGGTTTGCTTCCCTCTCTCTTTTTTTCCCCTTATCACAAATTCATCTGTTTTGTTTCCAAAATTCCACATATGAGTGAAATCATGTGGTATTTGTCTTTCTCTGACTGACTTATTTCGGTTAGCATAATGCACTCTAGCTCCATCCACGTCATTGCAAATGGCAAGATTTCATTATTTTGATGGATGAGTAATATTCCATTGTATATATGTACATGTATATATATATATACCACATCTTCTTTAGCCATTCATCAGTCAGTGGACACTTGGGCTCTTTCCATAGTTTGGCTATTGTTGATAATGCTGCTATAAACATCGGGGTGCACATACCCCATCGAATCTGTATTTTTGTACCTTTTGGGTAAATACCTCATAATGCAATTGCTGGGTTGCAGGGTGTTCTATTTTTTTAACTTTTGAGGAACCTCCATACTGTTTTTCAGAGTGGCTCCACCAGTTTGCATTCCCACCAACAGTGTAAGAAGGTTCCCCTTTCTCCGCATCCTCACCAACATCTGTTGTTTCCTGTGTTGTTAATTTTAGCCATTCTGACAGGTGTGAGGTGGTATCTCATTGTAGTTTTGATTTGTATTTCCCTGAGCTGACTGATGTTGAGCATCCTTTCATGCATCTGTTAGCCATCTGGATGTCTTCTTTGGAAAAGTGTCTATTCATGTCTTCTGCCCATTTCTTAACTGGATTATTTTTGTTTCTTGGTTGTTGAGTTTAATAAGTTCTTTATAGATTTTGGATACTAGCCCTTTATCTGATAAGACATTTGTTCCATTCTGTGGGCTGCCTTTTAGTTTTATTGATTGTTTCCTTCACTGCCCAGAAACTTTTTATCTTTTTTTAAAAAGATTTTATTTATTTATTTGAGGGAGAGAGAGAGAGAGCACCAGAGTGGGGGAGGGACAAAGGGAGAGGTAGAAGTGGACTCCTTGTTGAGCAGGGATCCCAATGTGGGGCTCCCTCACAGGACCCTGAGATCATGACCTGAGCCGAAGGCAAACACTTAACTGACTGAGCCACCCAGGTGCCCCTGGAAGCTTTTTATCTCAATGAAGTCCCAATAGTTTGTTTTTGCTTTTGTTTCTCTTGCTCTGGAAACGTGTCTAGGAAGAAGTTGCTATGGCTGAGGTCAAAGAGGTTGCTGCCTGTGTTCTCCTCTACGATTTTGATGGTTTCCTCTCTCACATTTAGGTCTTTCATCCATTTTGAATTTATTTTTGTGTATGGTATAAGAAAGTGGTCCAGTTTCATTCTCCTACATGTTGTTGTTCAGTTTTCCCAACACCATTTGTTGAACTGTCTTTTTTCCAGTCGGTAGTTTTTCCTACTTTGTCAGAGATCAGTTGACCATAGAGTTGAGGGTCCATTTCTGGGTTTTCTATTCTGTTCCATTGATCCATGCATCTGTTTTTGTGCCAGTACCATACTGTCTTGGTGACTACAGCTTTGTAATACAGCATGAAGTCCAGAATTGTGATGCCTCTAGCTTTGCTTTTTTTTTCAGGTTTGCTTTGGCTATTTGGGGTCTTTTGTGGTTCCATACAAATTTTAGGGTTGTTTGTTCTATCTCTGTGGAAAATTACTGCCAACACTTTAGAAGAAAGGTGCTAGTCAAACTAGTGCTACAAATAGAAACTAAATTTTTTCCTTCACACATTTACTTCTATCCTGTTGAGCCTTGTAAACTCATTTTTTTCTGATTTTCCCTTTTGCAAAATACAAGCTGTTCCAACAGTTCTCTGCATCAAACCCAAAGTGTTTTATGCTGCTTTTGGGATTTTGTGAGAGACATTTTGGAAGTATCTTTTTAGAAGCTGCCATGGCTTCCATGGTTTTATTGCCCCTCAAGCTTTGCATTAAGTGCAGAAGGCTTCAGAGCTCTTGGCCCATGGAGCTGTGGAGGGCAGCCTGGGCTAAACCACAAGTAGAGGCTGGATTCCAGCTCAGGAAGCCTTCTTCCAGCCAGGTGAGGTGGGTATGGGGACAGTGAAGCCAGCAGGGAAGTCAGAAAGGAAAGTGAGTATGGGGGCTGGGAAGGATTATCCAAGAGCTAATAGGGTCCAGAAGCTATCCACAGAGACAAGAAGCCCTTCTCATCTCATCCCTGCTCCTATTAACAGTGAACTTACCGCTGGTGTCATAAAGGGTGGAGATGGAAGGGTCTGTCCTGGAAGCTGCCTTACAGACTTCTTCCCTCTCTCCATATATCTCCAAGTCCAGTGGAAAAAAAAAATCCAAAGGAATTCCCTCAGCTGCCATAAGAAAGTCACCTGACTTTCCCTCTCTGATCTTGCAGTTGGGGGTTCCATTTCTCCTTATCCTAAAAAAGGAGAAAACCTTCTGTTTGAGTTGTGTTTAATTACTTTCCAGGAATTTCATCAGCACTATCTCATTTGAGGAAGGAGAAATCAAGGCTGAGTTGGGCTACATAAATTTTGCCAAGGTCAAGTATTTACTAACTCTGACTCCAAGGGTTCTGACTCCAGCTTATATTAGATTCGCTCTTTATTTGTTTGTTGTAAAACATTTATTAGTGGCCAAATCCAACCATCTAGGCAAAGTCTATTCTTTTTAAATTGAAGTATAGTTGACTCACCATGTTATAGAGTTTCAGGTGTTCAACATTGTGATTCCACAGCTCTGTACATTATACTTTGCTCGCTACAAGTGTAGCCACCATCTGTCACCATACAATGCTATTACAATAGCACTGACTGTTCCCTATGCTGTACCTCTCATCCCCATGACTTACTCATTCCATAACTGAAAGCCGGTACCTCCCACTTTCCACCCATTTTTGCCCATCTACTCATCCCCCTCCTCTCTGGCAAACATCAGTCTGTTTTCTGTATTTATGGGTCTGTTTCTGCTTTTTTGTTTGTTTGTTCATTTGTTTTGTTTTGTTTTTTTTAGATCCCACATATAGGTGAAATCATATGGTATTTGTCTTTCTCTGACTTATTTCACTTAGCATAATACTCTCTAAGTCCACCCATGTTGTCTCAAATGTCAAGATCTCATTTTTTTTCATTCTTTTTTATGGCTGAGTAACATTCCATTATATCTATCTCATATCTTCTTTATCCCTCCATCTATTAATGAATGTAGGTTGGCTCTTTTAAGAATCTAGTGGGAGCAGTGCTATAATCATTTTTAACACCACACCATCAAACATGTTTAAAATCCTACACTATCAGTTTGAGGTAGCAATAAGATCAGTGGAATGATTTTGAAGGCTTCTGCTTATGAAAAAGATACTCATTTAAAGAAAAAGAAGATATCTATTTCAAACACCCTTGAAAAGCAATTTTAAGATAACCTAGATTGGCCAAATATTTACTCTAAAGTTCCTTCCAGGAAAAACAACAAAACTGTTTATTAAAGATTATTAAAGATAGCATATTATTTTTAAAAATCAAGTATATCATATAGGTTATTTTTTAAAAATTATCTATATGTGCCTTTTATGGTTGGGAGCCTTGTATCCAAAATAGGGACTGTTTATACCCATTTAATAAGACTTTAGAGTATTTATTTCACCACGTCAAATTGTTTAGAAAGTTTATAGTATTTTTATTTTATGGTCCATTTTTGGCCATGTAGAGGACTGATTTAGTGACAATTTTTGGTTAGTGAATTACCTTCTGATAATATTGTTCTTTTAGGAAAATACAATTTATAGCATGATATACCACCTGAAGATGTAAATTACCAGGAATATCATAGGTAAAATAGATTTTTAAATATTTAAGAGTGAATTTCTTCTGCTGAAGCTTTTAATTTCAACTACTCATGCAGCAAAACATTTTATTAATGATAAATGATTTTCAGATATAGAAGTGACATTGGACAAAGCTGAAATAAGCCCATATTTTGCAAACATAACCACACCATAACTGAACCTCCTTAGACTTCCTTCTCTAAGGATTGCATCCTCCACATGAACCATAAATCCCAGTGCACTGACAGGTCATTGATTTCACTGTGGAGTGTGATAGATTGAGGGAGGGAGGGCTACCTCACACGTCACACAGCAAGCCTTCCTAAAAATCACCCTAAATGTCTTTGATTTTCTCCTTGAAATCCCTTTCCCCATTATAGCTGCCTCTTTCCCCATAGCCTAGGCTTCCTCAGCCAGATGCCCGTGCATGAGTTTGTTTCTGGAAAGAGCAGTGTGAAGAAGCAGGCATCCCATGTAGAGAAGGAGATGATGGAAGGATCCAGGTTCTCAGGGCAGAAGGTTCCGGTATCCAGTGCCCAGCATGATACATGGTCTGTCCTAACAACAGAGGCATGGGTCTTCACCAGAGCAGCCCTGCTGTGTGGTGTGGCTAGGTTCCTGGCTTCACTGACTACATACCCAAATTTACAGCACTCCTAGAGACTCTACAGGTCTTTTAATACCCCTTACAAATGATTTTTTTTCTTCATAAATTGCTTCAATTACTAGAGTGGATTGCTATTTATTTTTTTTAGTACAACCAAAATGCTGATTGATCTACCCTGTTGATCTCAACTTCAATCCCTAAGCCAGTTCTCAGTCTTTTCAGGCATTTCACTTTACTAGGCTTCTCACCTCCGAACTCCCTTATTACATAAGGAAAGAGAGGAAGAAAGCAGTCCAGCAAAACAAAAACTGCAACCGCCTGGGACCCTCAATTCATTCAGGAAAAACAATGACAAAAAAACAAGAGCAAAGCTACAAGAGCTTGGAGACAGACCTACCCAAGATAGACCCACCAAAGATATACCCAGGTAGAGGTGAAAAGGGTAGACTGCAACCTGCTTTCTCCTTTTCCTGTAACCCCAACCAACACCCCCCTTTCCCATGCTCTACTACACATATATACCCTCTTTCTTCCAAGGTATGCCACTTCTTTAAGGTATGCCTGTGTAGGGCTTGAGGTGTAAGGCTACAGATGTTCTTTGCCTAGAACAGCTTTGGGACCTCAGTGCCCAATCCTGCCCCCTATTTACCAGAAAATATCCTCCATTAGTGATGCTTTTAATGCCAGACACTGTTCTAGCACATTTCCTATATTAACTTTAATTATTACATCAGGTGATGTGAGACAGGTACTAATATCAATTCCAGATTATCCAGTGAAGACTCACAGGTCTAGAGAGGTTAGAGTAACTTCTTCAAGGTCACAGTTAGGAATTCAAGTGCCCAGAATTCAGACCTAGGTAGCCTGGCTCAATGCTCTAGTGATGGTCACAGCTTTGCCACTTTTCTCCAAGAAGGCCCACCTTGCCTCTACAGCTGCCATGTTCCAGGAACGTTCTGTTGAAGGACTTTACTTCCCTCTTCATGGATGTGTGTTTAATTGTGATGACAGAATGGAGTAAATTCATTCTGTTGATGTTTCCCACAAGGATAGTGACTCCTTTAGGGAGTAGCTGAAGTTTAGAGACAACGTGGACCTCTGTGATAAGGCCCTAAGACCAACATACCAGGAACAGACAGAGGAGGAAACAGACCCTATAGGGGATGTGAACACCTGATGATTAAGGAAGATTATATGGTTATGAGGACTTCTCCTCTCCATATGATATGAAGAAGGTACATTTACCCATTGTCGGGAGGATCATAGACATCTTAGTTCTCTACCATGTGGGATTGGAATGTCAGAAGCTCTTGGTAAAGATTTAAGTCATTAATAGAAAGGCTAAACTATTATCTACATCTCAAACTTCTTGAAGACTTGTGACCCCCACAGGGCTACATATTACTTCTGTAAGTGGGTTTTAGACTAGATGTGGGAAATGGTCTCATACGCAGAGGAATTTTATTTAAGGTGAATCTGCATCTTCCATGTTTACGTCACCTTCCTTTATCTGGTCTGGATGACCACGTTCTAGTTCTCTCCCCTCTGCCCCTTCTAACCTGTTTGTCCTGCTACCTGCCTAACTTGGGGAAGTATTCACTGATGGGGAACTGTGATTCTTAGTAATCTAGCCACCTTCCCCCACTTAGAACTGGCCACCTCAAGGACAAGACCCTGTGTGATCAGAGAAATGGGAGCTTTCCTATCTTAAAGATGTTTGTATGCTCAAGTTCAAGCCATGGCAGAGAGTAGCAGTAAGAAATGTATGAGTGGTTGAAATGGGACCTGGAACTCAGGTGGAAGGATTACATTTAAGTTGGGGGGGGGGGCAACCCCTCTGAAGGGCTGGAGTCACTGATACTGAGGGGCAGAGGTTCTCAATCTTTATTGCACCTTACAATTACCTAAGGGGCAGCTTTTTAAAAATTCCAATGCCGACCTTCACCAAGACCAATTAAGTCAGAATCCCTAGTATTTGGGTCTAGACATCAGTATTTTTGAAGGTCTTCAGATGATTTCAGCGTGCAGCCAAGTGAGGGACCCACTGAAATCAATGTATTGTGGACAGAGGATAATTTCTGGCTGAGTCTGGATCTGTTAAAATTCCAGTGGCACCAGTGTGAAGAGCTGTGAGATTTTCTTCAGCAGTTCTAAGTGCTCACAGATCTGTATTTGAGAAGTTACACATGATGTCTTAGAGTCTGTGTTTGTATCAATCATGTTTTTTATTTTCTATACTTGATGATGTTTTGATGTCTTGGGGGCCTTGCTGGTTGAGGATAGGAGGCCCCTCCCAGAGCTAGCTAATTCCTAGAGATAGCAAACCAACTTCCTGTGACTGTGCCTTTCATGTGCAAACTGACCAACCCTAAGCCCATATCCCCAACCACCCCCTTCATCTGACTCTTCATGTATCAAACCAGCAAGTTGCCTGCCCTGTAACCCCAGGGCCAGGTCAGCTAAACCAGACAGCTGGAGACCACTCTGATATCCCAGAGCCCCCTGAAATTATTCAGACTATCCAATCCTAAACTTACTCAAGCTTTCCTACCTTGCCTTGCCCACTCCTTCCCACAGAAATCACAAGAAAGGCTCAGGGCCATGCTTTCCCCTCTCTCTTTCTGCCTCCCGACTGACCCAGTGCTTCCCCATGTGGTCCTTCATGGTGTGACGCACCCCTTCACTTGGGAATTGTAACTGATAAACTTCCGTCAAGGGCAATTGTCTCTGTGTCTGTTACCTTATCGCATCTGATTAAAACAAATCCCAGGCACAAATCTTGAAGCAGTGCTAAAGATTTCAGCATTTGAAATGAAATCCAATGTTCCTTTCCACTCCAGCAGGTGATTAAACATGATTTGAGCTGGTTCTTCATATTTTTTCAGTGTTGGCTGGGGCCTGGGAGGCGTTGCACCATTTCTGGGTAGACGGCATTTCTCAGTGTGGGGTTTGTTGTTTGTCTGCCAGGACTTTGCACCTGCTGAGGCCTTTGCTGAGGTTTGTACAGGTGAATTTGATGCTCTTTGGGCTGGATGAGACATCCCTAAAGTCATCTCTGGCGCCAGTACCATGTTATTCTAGAAATAGTAGTATCATTTGGCATTGGTAACTGCTCCATCCTTGAAATGCTCTTTCCTTGGCTTCCATGACGCCGCGCTATCTTCGATTTTCTTCTACTCTCCTGATTGCTCTTTTAAAAAAACTTCTCTGTGCATTCCGCCTCCTCTGCCTAGCCTTTATTTTTATTTTGAAAGCATTTATTGAATAAGTGACATATATGTATGCAAGAAGGGTATTCAATGAAGAGTAAAGGTCAGTCCCACCCTGTGCTCCGGTTCCCCAGACTTTCAATTTGGTTACAAAGGTGTATGTGTGTGTAAAACATACAGGACATATACAGACACACATGATATGTACATACACACATTCTATGTGTTTTTATATATAAATGCTATCATACCATAACACTGACTTCTTCACTCTTTCATTCAACAATGTACTGGCAGCTAAACATGCCAGACACTGTTTAGGAACAGGAAATACTGTGGTGAGTAGACCATTTTCATAGAGTTTATATTCTGCCGGGAAGGACAGATAAAACATTAAAAAGAAAGAAACACCATTTCAAATACTGAGAGATGATTAGAAATTAAAGCATGATAATGTGATGGAAGGCAGAGAGGCAATATTATATGGCGTGATCAGTGAAGCCCTCTACAAGGAATTAATATTTGAGTCCAGACCGCGTCTGAATGACAAGGAGCCAGCCTGTGAAGATGGTGGGAAGAGCCCTGGAGTGGAAATCACAAGTGAAAAGTCTAGAATCAAGGATGCTTGCACTGTATACCATTATGCACCTTGCTTTTTCACTTAACAACACATATAAGAGATGGTTCCATAAAACTGCTTTTTCTTTTCGGCAGCTGCGTAGGATTCCATTAGAGGGATAAACCATAATGTGCTTAACCAGGCACATATTATTATTTAAATAATTTCTAATTTTTTTGCTGATCCAAGCAATTTTGACATGAATATTTTTGAACATGCATATTTGCCCACAAGACAACTACATTGGTAAGGACATACCCGGGAAGTACAGTGATAGGAACAAATGATATGTGCCTTTAATTCTAATTGATATTTAATTGATGTGCCCAGTTCCCCTCCATAGAATTGAACAAATGTGTATTTCTAGCAACAAGGGGGTCCCTGTTTCACCCTTAAATAGTGTGTTTGCCCTTTTGAACATCATCAAAATAAATGCTCAAAATAGCATTTTGAGATTTTATTTTGCACTTCTCTCATGAGTGAGGTTGAAACTCTTTTCCTATGAGTAAAAGCCATTTGCATCTCCTTTCCTGTGACCAGTCTATCCATACCCTTTGCCCATTTCTTCTTTGTGATTATTCATCTTTTTCTTACTGATTGGCAAAAATTCCTTATGCATTAATGAAATGGGCCTTTTCCATACGTTAGATATGGAAGTTCGTCTCTTCTCATTTCATTTTGTTTAAGGTAGTGTCCCACGAATCAAGCTGTTTTATATCTAATTAACAAATTATGTGTTTTGCGTTATGCTTAGACAGTCAGTCCGTCCTTCAGTGCGGCTGTTCCTTGCGGTCCTATGTTGGAACTGCTCTGTTCCTCCTCTGTCTCTTGTTCTGTTCTTTGCAGCCATGCCAGTTGCCACTGATAAGCTGGCGAATTCCAAATATGTTTCTCTAGCCCAGATTCTCCTCACTTATACCCACTTCCCAACCATACAGCTCCACACCCCGTGTCAACATTATCCATACTGAACTCACCACCTCCACCTTCTGCCCTCAACCTGGTTATACTTCCTGTGCGCTCCATCTCGGGGCCCCTGGTCTGTCATCTTTTCCTCGTCATCTCTGACTCCTCTTTCTCTTTTATCCCTCAGCAATTTGCAGTAAGTTCTGTTAGATCTACCTTCTAAATATTTCTCCACCCTGTTCACTTCCCTCCATTTCCAGTACCACTTGCCTGAAATGGGCCAACATTATCTCCAACCCAACATTATCTCCTACCCAACATTATCTCCTACCCAAGCTTCCTAGCAAATATACTTTTTGTCATGTCCTTCCCCAGTTCCTTCTTAACACACTAGTCAGTGTTCAGATTGGAACATATCACTCCCCTGCTTGAACATCTTTAATGGCTTTTCCTTCTTTTCCTCCTCCTTGCCCACCCTCCCTTCTCTTTTTTCCTTTTTTTTCTCTTTTTTCTTAGAATGAAGCCCAAACTCTTTAATTTGACTTGCAAGCCTTGTGTGCTCTGGTGCTTATTTGTACCTCTAGCATAATCTCTTAATACTTGAAATACACAGCCCACCCACCCCCCATCCCCACCAATTCGAGTCAGTCCCATTAACAAGCTCCTGGAATGTATAATGGTCTCTTTTGACTTGGTGCATTTGCGCATCCTTTTCCTCTGCCTGGATGCTCCTTTCCCAGCTGTCTTTGTTTGGCTCGGCTATCCCTGCTTGCACTTATGTCCTAACACATCACTTCATCATAAACTTTTACTGATGCCCCTACTACCCCAACTCTAGGCTAATTGCTTTCCACAGGGTCTTGTATTTTTCCCATCGTGGTACCTGTCACATAATAATGCAATGCCTATTTATTTGCCTGAGTGTCCTAGTAGATTTCAAATTACACATGGGCTTCATCTTCATTCCTTCAATAATTTGGGTTGAGGTGCTAGAAATACTTGGCATTTTGATCACAGTTGAATCCTTAACTGTCAAGTTCTTGGCATGGAACCATCACTCAATAAACAGCTATTTATTGCGCATATGGATGAATGAATAACTTCTGGGATTTTCCCAGTGTAACTAACATCTGTACTTAAGGTTTTGTGCCAGTTTATCCCCTTTAATATGCCAAGATATACGAATGTAACATTGTTTAGAAACAGTCACATCAAGGGACTTTATCTTCTCTGTTGGTTTTACACGACAATGTGGATTAGTAATTCTTTAGTAATTAGTGTTAAATTAGTAATTCTTCCTTTCAATGTCTCCTCCCTGTTTCTTTGACAGCAATATTTCCTCCAAGCTACTGGTGGATTAAAGTTCCTTGGTGCATTTCTACTCTTGTACACAGGCATATGCTGGACCCGCCCATGCAGAGCTCACTCTAGTTCCTCTTTACTCCCGAGCTATTGGTGAGGAGACAGTTTTTAGCCAAGTGGGCTCAGGCCTTTATCTAGGTGATGGAGGGTAAGAAGTCCCTATGATTCACTGAGCAGGCCCCCAAAGAGGTTTTTTTTTTAAGTAATGATTGTTTCTGTATAAAAGTAATATCCATTGAGAATGATTAGGAGAAATCTGGAAGATATACAATCAAGAAAATAAAAATCACCCATAATCTCATCACATAGAGAGCAATTATTAACATTTTGGTGAGTGACATCACGAGCTCCACGGTCTCAGTGGCCATCTGTGAACCCAAGTCTACCCTCCTCTGGAGCCTGTGTTCTGGATTACTGGATCTGCCTCAATCAGCATCTTCACCAGTTGGTCCTAACAGCATTTCAGCTCCACAGGTTCAACACAGAAGCTTCCATCACCACCCTCCCAACTTGCTCCTGCTCCCATGTTCTCTTTTTCAGCAAATGGCTCCACCATGCACCCAGTGGCCCGGATTAGAAATGCTCCTTAACTCCCCTTTCTTTCACGCCTCCATATCCAGTCAAGGTTCTGCAGTTTTCACTTCCTGCATATCTCCTGACTCCATGTCCCTAATCCCCTGGGTCAGTCCTCTGGTGCAGACTCCATCACCTTGTCCAGACTCCATCAGCTTTCTCCTGGAATAGGGCAGCAGCTCCCCAGACAGGCCTCCACGTGCCTGGATGGCCAGAGTGACAACACAGGAACAGCAAGTCATCAGGTCACTCGGGAAATTCACATCCTTCCGCTGTTTACAGGGTCCTTCCTCCCAGTGTCCCAGCCCCTGTTGGACCCTTGCTGCTTGGACCATTCTTCACCCTCCGTTTCTGATTGACCTCTACTCAACTTACAGTTCTCCTTAGTCATCTTTGTTTTCCAAGAAGTTTTCCCTGACTCCCCTCTCCTCTCAAAAAGTCTAGCACAGAAACTCCTTCTCAGGAACCACTCCATCCATGGCCTCTTCACCCCTCACATTTGTCCTTCCGCTCCCATCTGTGAGCCCTTGCGGCCATGAGTCGTGCCTTCTTCATCACCGTAGGCCCATCACCCTGCGCGGGCTCGGGTGCATGGGGAGGACCAGCAAGCCCTGATGGGGCCACCGTGTGCAGGTCTAGGGTTCTGTACCCCGCTGTCTTTGGCCATCGCTCAAAGGAGGGGTGGAGGCTGGAGCACCTGCCGTGGACACTCTTCCAGGTTCTCTTGCCCGAATCCAGTCCTTGAGTCCCCCCTGGTGGCGTTCCTGACATAGACACCTCCTGACCGAGAAAGCGTTAGGGAGCGGGAGCAGAGCTGCGCCCTCTGGCCTGGTGGCCGCCTGCCGTCAGGGCGCACACAGACCTCGTCCCTGCCGCCCCCGCCCCAGCACCCTGCGCACGGCGGCAGTGATCTCGCGGTTGCGCAGGCTGTAGATGAGCGGGTACAGCAGCGGCGTGACGTTGGTGTAGACAAGCGCGAGCATGCGGTCCCGCCGCGGCGAGTAGCTGGACTTGGGCCTCACATACATGAAGGTGGCACAGCCGTAGTGCAGGAAGGTGACGGCCAGCTGTGAGGCGCAGGTGGAGGCGGCCTTGCGCCGGCCCCCGGGGGAGCGCAGGCGGCGCAGGGCGGCGGCGACGGCCCCGTAGGAGGACAGGATGAGCAGCGAGGGCAGCAGCAGCAGCACCAGGCAGGCGCCCAGCAGGGGAAGCTCGTCGGCGTAGCTCCGCGTGCAAGCCAGCTCCAACAGCGCCGCGATGTCGCAGAAGAAATGCGCCAGCAGGCGGGAGCCGCAGAAGGGCAGGTGGAAGACGGCCACCGTGAGCCCCACGGACACCGCCATTCCCCCGAGGCAGCAGGCCAGGGCCAGCCTCGCGCACAGCCCTGGGGTCACCACTGCGCTGTAGCGCAGCGGGTGGCAGATGGCCACGTAGCGATCATAGGCCATGGTGGCCAGCAGGAAGCACTCGGCCCCACCCAGCGCCACGAACATCTGCATCTGAAGGGCGCAGCCCAGAAAGGAGATGGGGCTGCCCCTGCCGAGGCCTGGCGCGGCCAGGTCGGCCAGGGAGCGGGGCACCACCACCAGAGTGTAACAGAGCTGGATGGCTGACAGCTGGCACAGGAAGAACAGCATGGGCGGTCGGCTGGGCACTGAGGCCACGGCCACCAGGATGAGCAGGTTCCCGCCCAGGGTGGCCAGGTGCACGGCCAGCAGCAGCAAGAAGAGCACCGGCCTCAGGCGCGGGAACTCAGAGAAGCCCTGAAGGAGAAAGCCGCAAGGCGGGCTGGCATTGCCTGGGCTGTCCATGCACTGGCCTGCCCAGAGGCACCTGTAGGAAAGAAATGGGGAAAGGGAGAGCTTGTGGGTATAGCTCCTCTGCCCCAGTGGTTGAGAAAGTGCTAGATGGAATTTAAAGGGTAGGAGGGAGTAGCGGCTCCAGAGAGGGGGGTAGGGTTCCCGGGTGCGTTACCAGCCTCCCCTGCCCCTTGCTGGTGTTTTATCAACTTGTATAGTTTTGCCTGCCTCCTGGACTAGACTTCTCAACGTGCTTTTTCCAAAGAAGCCTTAATTTTAGGCCCTTTCCTTTCAACCTATCACTCCTGACTCCACCTACAGAGGATTCCCTGCCTTCAGACCCTAGTTATTATTTGGTGGGTCTTGTATTGCCAGGAGTATTATGCTGCTCTCAGCCTTAGCTCCTCAAGGCAGGGAATGTGTCTTTACGCCCTGCTTCTATTTTCTCCTGCCTGCCCTTTGAGTTGCTTTCTGTGGTGTGTCACAGAATCGCAAAAACAAGATACAGATGAAGACCTTGGCGATAATCTCATACAATCTCATAATTTTAAAAAGGAAAATAAAGCTGGTGGGATGTGTGTAGGGGAGGCTTAAGCACTCACAGAAAGCTAGGAACAGAATCTGCTTTCCTGAGGCTGAATCCAGAACTTCCCATGATCCCATAAGTAGCCATAAAAAAGGGTCACTGGGATCAGTTGTTAATCCACATTGATTTAGCCTTAAATAGAGATGTCTGTTCCAGGTGCTGAAGCAGACACTTAGGCAGCAGGGAGAGTAGTGGGAAGGCCTCTCTGGGTGCTTCAGGAACAAAATGTCCCTAACCTTTTTATTAACACTCTGTCAACGTGAGAAAAAGTGATGTGTATCTGTTCTAACTCGCCTTTCAGAGTTAGCAGTACATTCCAAATTTGCTGACTGAGCACAATTTCTTTCTCAGCGTTGCCCGGTGACTCATTTGCAGGCAACATTTGGAAAACTTTGACAGCATGTAGGTTGGCTGCAATTGTTGCAAATCTTTGCAGTGAGGAACATGAGGTGATAAGGACTTTAGGCAAACTGCAGGAGGGTGTTTGATTTTCCAGTAGTTATTAATGACATCTCTTTTTATTTCCGTATCTCTTTTTATTAACTTTAATTATAAGCTCAACTATTATTTCCTCTTAGTGCCTCTGAGTCACTGTTGATGACTGATGTTGGAAGTGGAATTTGTGCATGGTTGTTATACCACAGAACACAACAGCAATAAAGCCGGGTTAAGGACAACGGGTAAATCAGTGGAAGAACTGGATTTTTGCTATCTAATGCTCCTTTTTGAGAGGAGAATTTTGGTGGTTTATATTTATCAGTATCACTCCATGTTCTTTCTTGTCATCTGAGGGGAGCACCTTCAAACACGAGGGTGGGGTCTTTTAGAGGAGTGGGGTGGGGTTTGGCATGGGTGGTAAGAGGGGAGTCACTTCCCATCTGTTTTAGAGCCCTTACATTTGTTGTTGTTTGTTTGTTTGTTTGTTTTGGCTGGTATTTATCTTTTGAGCCAATTTAACAAACCTATGTTGAGTGCCTCTTCCTTGCCGAGTGTCGAGTGTCTTAGCTGTATGTGGGGACAAGAGGGAGAAGCCTGGCTGTCCTGGAGACTCAGGTAAGCTGACACTGTGGAAGTACCCCCCGTGGTCCTCTTCACTCTGCCTCGGCTTGCCGTTCTCTACTTCTTTCTTTTCATCTCCTTAAAGAAGCAGGGAGGGGGGCAGAGAGACAGAAGCAATCCTGTTCTTTTTCCTTGTGTTCGCATTGTGCAGAAATGATAAGAAAGTTTGGGCGGGGACACCAGTAACTACAAGCTCAAGGTGCGTCATGTTTTACAAACAAGGCTGTGGAAAGCAAGCCAGGTAGGTTGATCCAATCAAATGTAGACTGAGGAATGTTTCTACTTAGTTTGGTGTATTCAGGAGCATTTATCATAAACCCTAGGAATGTATGTTAGAAATGTCTTTTATTGGGGGGTGGGTGGCAGGATGGGGGGCAGGGCAGAGACACTTTTCAAGCTCAATGATTTGATTGAAAATCCAGCTCCACCCTAGTAGAAGCTGCAGAGGGAAAACACTACAAGGACTGCCTGAGCCACCTTTCTCCCCAGGGGCAGAAGGGCAGATATTCTCATTTCCGGGTGATTAATAACACTGGCAATAATAGCTACACTTAAGAGACTGGTAGGTCCTTGCTCAGAAGGACTTTACACATTTAACTCACTTAATCCTAGTGACTCTTAGTATACTCATGATGAGGTAGGTAGACTCTTAGTCTCCCCATCTTACCAACAAGGAAATTGAGGCCTAAAGGAATTAAATGTCATGTAGCTGGTTAGTGCTAACGGCAGGTTTTATACTCAAGCAACCTAGCCTCTCATAGTTCATGGTCTTATCCACTACACAGTCTTCCGTATTTATACCTCTCCTAAAAAATCCTCTCCACGTAAGACATACCCTACCCCTTTCCCCATATCTTCCACTGTCCCTTGCCCAGAAATTGCCTATACTCTTCTAGGCATTTCTGTCCTCAGATTTCCCTTTGCTGACATTTCTCTTGAGGACATGTAGATGTGAGCAGTAATACAGATAACCTCAGATAGCAAATCTAAAAATAATTTCTCCTTAGCTTTGACATTCATCACTGGTATTGTTACTGTTCTGGCAGATCTGCCTTCCTAATTGTGTAAGGCCCCATGGAGCACCCACAGACTCATGGCTGGCTGGTGGCCCAGGACATCTGGATGTGGCTGGAAGCCTCACTGGGCTGGGGTTACAGATCTGGGATTTGATTTTTGCTGTGCAGAATAATGAAAATGATCTGTAATAATGATGTTTTGAAGTCATTTTAATAGTCAATCAAAGCACGTCTAAAAAGAGGTTGGCCAGTGAGAGATTTGAGAGGCAGACAAGTCAGGCCCCTCTGGGTTGTAAATATTCCATAAGAACTGGAATAGAGCTTAGAGGTCAAAGGTCCAGATCCTCCTGTTATAGCCAGCGAGGCCCAGAGAGGTCACATAACCAGCCTAGGGTCTCACTGCTGTCTGTAGCAGAGCAAGACCAGAGCTCAGGTCTCACAACTCCTGGTTGATGGTTCTATTTCTGCCAGAATTGTCTTTCAGAGTAGACCCGAGCCCACTGATCTAGTATTATTGTTTACAAAAGCACCAAAAGAGAGGTCACAGAAAAATTAGATCGTTGTCTCCCAGGGACTTAAATATAGAAGATTATAAATATGCATGAATTTCCCTAACTTGACTTAATAATCTATCATGGGCCTCCAGTCTATGAATTCATACAAATTGTTCTGCAATCTATTTTCTTCCAGTGCTTCCTTTTAGGAAAAATACATACTATATATTCAAAAGTTGGGTTTTTTTTTTTCCTTTTTAAAGTCCTCTGTGAAGTAGGAAAAGTGTGTGTGTGTGTGTGTGTGTGTCCCGTGTCGTTCCCCCCCCCATGTAAAATTTTGCTTTGTTATTTGCTGAGTTTGACTTGGGATGGGGACCAGTCACTTAACACTTCCAAAGGCTTGCCTCCTCACTGTCAGCTGGGGTTAACAAAGGAGAGGCATTGTGCGGATTCCCAGATACTAGCACAGAACCCGGTGCACAAAAAGCCTGGAAAGCATTCTTCTCTTATCTCTCTTCTTCACGATTGATGGGCTTAGGTCATATTTCCTCCGGATACTCATCTTTCCACCAAGCAAACCTCCTCACCTCTTGATTGTGTCCTTCCGGGTGCTTTCCTACTTTGTGCCTTCTCTGTCTTTCTGGGGTCCTAGAAGCAGGGTGTTCATAGCATTCTGGCTTTAGGAAACTCACAGGGAAATAAGTAGACATAGATGTGGATAAGTCTGTCTGTCTGTCTATCTACATATCAATCTATCACCATTATCATCATCACTCTCCCTCTCTCTTTCTACTTCTTTTTCTTTTTTTTAGGTTTTATTTATTTATTATTTGACAGAGAGAGACATAGCGAGAGCAGGAACACAAGCAGGGGGAGTGGGAGAGGGAGAAGCAGACTTCCCGTCGAGCAGGGAGCCTGATGTGGGGCTCGATCCCAGGACACTGGGATCATGACCTGAGCTGAAGGCAGACGCTTAACGACTGAGCCACCCAGGCGCCCTCTACTTCTTTTTCTGTTACGTTTCCTATTGCTTTTCTAAAACTGTACAGACTATGGAAGAAGACATCTATAGGTTCAGACTCTGCTGCAGCCATTCACCAGCCACATTACCTCTGTCTCCCTGATCCTCAGTCTCTCAATAGAGATGGCGTCTAATTCATAGGGCTGTAGGGAGAAATAGGCACACTGCAAAGAAAGCCCACAAGAGAGTGCCAGGCACAGAGTGGGCAGCAAGAGGTGGTTATTCATCGTATCATTATTATAAAACAACTTCTACAGTATCGTGTCAGCCTTTGGGCTCTGTCTGCCTCTGGCAGCTATGATTACTGTAAGGACTCCGTTTCCTATGGCATAAGCCTTGTCCTTGGTTTAGGACCACTAACTTGAAACTCATGAATTTACCTATACATGCATTGTTATGTATTTTAAGTCTAGATTTGTTTTCTGGAATAAAATCCCTTGAATTAAAATGCTTTACCATTTTCTTGTTCTATCACACAAACATATCTTTTAGTGTTGTTTTTTGTTTTTGTTTTTGTTTTTCTCATCAGTTTGATAACTTCTTTACTCAGAGGCGCTAAATATCATCTCTGGATGTGGAGATGCTTCCTTCTGCAACCATTCACAATCAAAGCCTCGACCCCTGGGATATGTGCCTCTTTTGCAGCAGGACTTCTGTCTTGTGACCAGTTACTTAGACACGATGAGGCATCTACTGAGTCCTTGATGACTAAATTTGGTGAGATAGCTTGTCAAAGGCTTTTGAAAGTCTAAATAAAAGAAATCCTTTGTTGGTTACTTGTCAGCATCTTTATCCCCTAAAAGCATTTAACTAGCTTTAATAGAGCATATTTTCCTTAGACAAACATTCTTCCTCTTCCCCATTTATGTGTTTTCTGAAGCGTTTAGTGATTTTACATGTTATAAAAATTAGAGATGCCATTGCTATTTTCTGTGTCTGCTCTGGAGCTTTTCTCAAAATGACGATTCTGTGGGCAGTCTTCAAGTTCTCGAGCTCTGGCTTAATATGTTAAGAGCTTGGGTTTTGCATTTTGGCCAACATTTTCTCCTCAAGTTTCCTAGGAATTCAGAATCACAAAATGTGTGCACTTGTGTTTACAGCTCCCTGAATAGATGCCACTGTTAGTTCTTTTTTTCCCCCAAAATCAATTGTGGGATTAGGGCTTTGAGTAAAATATCATTTTGGGCTTCCTGCTCTCTTCCATTTTCATCTGGAGAGGAGCTTTGAACCATACAAATCTAGGAGTCCCACTGATTTTAGAGCCAGCTCTCTGCCTTTGATGCTTTGAAAGAAACTCCTGCTTGAACGAAGCAGCCCCCATTTAAAGTCAGTCTCTGATCCAGGCTTCTGCCAGAAGAAGAGGGCTGTGCTTCAGAAAAAAGCACTTTCATGTTTAACATCAAAATTGTCTGGTGAGGAGACCGTCCCAGCGCGAGCACTGTAAAGGTCAATGTTATCGTACATAACTGCATGGTCATCCTACCGTTACCATTTGAAAAATATTCTAGGTCTGACGACCAGTCACCTTATCTACTGGAAAAAAATGTTGCATCTTTGCTCTAGGGGGAAATTAGTTTGTTTTCAAAATTTATTTATTTATTTTTAAATCAGCTATCATTTTCCACGACGTCAGTTTTAGTAGGTTTAAAAATGCTTTTAATTTCTGAACTGCATCTTATGGTACAAAACAGCAGGAGGGCTCCCTCAAAAACCCAGAAGATCCTCCTTCTGAAAGCTGCTGTTTTGGTCCTTGTTGGTCACAGCCTGAGAGCTAGAGCTCAGTGACAGGGCAAGGCAGCTGCTTGGATGAGGAAGTCAAGGCAGCCTCAGTTTTGCCAGGGTAGCTTCATGATTCATTAAAATGAAAACAAAAAACAAAAAACAAGAAAACAAATACTGGTGATAAAAAAAATGTTCCTGTCTTGGGCCAGCCACCTTCTAGAAGAGAACCCTGTTAATGTCTTCAGAACACTGCCTCAGAAAGCCATGGGCCCCTCAGAAAACCGGTCACCTGCAAGAGGTGTGTGCATAGTTTTGGCTTCAGGAGATCTTTCCAATGGGGCACACTCCCCACCATCCTACTCCTTGCCTCTCAATTTCCAGAATAGATGCCTGTCATTGCTGAGAAAGGCAACAAAGATTAGATGAAATGAGCTAGAATGCACAGGATTTAGCCAGCCCAAGGGTGGGCTATGATGACCCAGGTCTTCTTCAAGGAAGGGTCCCTGTGGTTGGTGTGGTCTGAAACCTGGGGAATTAGTTCTTTGACAGGAAGGGAGAAATACACGGAGCCATTGATAATACATGACATGGGGTTTTCATGTCCCGTGGAGCCAAATAATTATTATGGATATTATCTTCTTGAATACTTTCTATTCTGCCTCTGAGAAAATAAATTATTTTCCTTAGTTTTATTCTTACATATTGGAACATATGGAAACAACATATCATTGGATGCCTCTTGCCATGAGAACATGTGTTCACTCGAGAAGACAGACTCTCCCACTTTTAGATGGGAAAGCTGAGGCAGAAGAAATGCATTTGGGTAAATTAATTGGATAAAAATAGAAGTAGAACCTAAAATTCCTGGTATCTGCAGCTGCCTGATGTTCCTCACACCTGACCCCACTTCAGTGCATCCAAGACTGAAGGGTTTCACAGTTAGAGTGCTTTGAGCATCGTGTGCCCTGTGACTTAATGATGTGGGGCACTGGATCTGACCTAGGGAGGGTGGTAGTATGGGAAAAAATTCTACTCTAACATTTGGTCTCTCTTTTGGGCAAACTTAGCTGGGAAGTATTCTGATTTCCTTATTTCCATATTATTTTTTCTAAAGATTTTATCTTTAAGTAATCTCTACACCCAATGGGGGGCTTGAATTTACAACCCTGAGATCAAGAGTCGCATGCTTCAGCAACTGAGTCAGCCAGGCACCCCTCCATGCTTTTCTCTTGGTGTTTCTTTCTCTTCCTCTGCCCACCTACCTTGCAAACACTGGGCTTCTCCTTACCTGGGCTCAGGAGAGGGATTACCTGGAGATGCAGGGGAGAGGAGACTCAGCTTGTAGTGACTGGAGGTTAGAGAGATCACAGGCACAATGAAAAACAGGAGGCTACAGAGCTGCAGTAGGCAGTTAGAGAGGAGAAGGAAGGCTTGGAAAGAGGAGAAGAGATGGGGAGGCTATACAAGAAACCTGGAAGGGTTTTCCACAGTAGTTTCTGATTAGCTGTGTCTGGTGGGTACTAGAACATTGGCTTGCCTTATATCCCTGGAGAGGTGGGGGCAGTAGGGAGGAGAGGAGTATTCTAGTCCCTTCCAGAGGGAGGACAAGAGCCAGAGCATCCTGTGATTAATCCACTCACCACAATCCCTCCTATACTGTCCAAGAGGAACAACTCTTCCTGTCTCATGCGGCCCACTTGCCCAGAGTGCTATCTGTCCCATCGGTACCCAGCACTTTCCCTAGAGTGTGCCTTGCTCCTCTCTTGCCATGGCAGTTCCCATCTCTGCATGCTGGACCAGGTGGCAGCTGCAGAACATGTAGTGAAGTGTCAGGTGCCTGGTAGGTCTCAGATGTCTTAATTTGTCCAATGGCTAGGGCAAGGGGACTGGCTGTTGAGATGCATGAATGAATCTCCTTTCTTAACTCTCACGCATGTGCAAGGACGCAGGAAACTGCACTAGGAAGCCTCCACCATGGGATACACACGCCCCTGGAGTACGAATTGGGCAACTCTGGCAGGTCCCTCTGTGTTTGGGAGCTGAGGAATTGCTCTTGATTTTTTTGGTTATTATCCTGCACGTCTATGTGTGCATGTGTGCTGCCATCACAGGACCCTACAGGTTATCTTCTCTCATTCATTTACTCACCAATTTATTCATTAATTCAACAATTCAGCACGTTTATTGAATACCTACCATGTGCCAAGCCTTGATTTAGGTACTGGGGTGTAGATCCTGTCCTATTGGAGCTACATTCTAGGGAGGAAATAGACAATAACCAAATTAGGTAAATTATATAACGCATTCAAAAGTGATAAGTCTAGTGGAAAAAAATAAAGGAGGATAGGAAATGTGAGGGAAGACATGCAATTTTAAATAGGATGTTTGAGGAAGGTTTTAGTGAGTAGGTCACATTTGATGCAAAACTTGAAGGAGGTAAAGAAGTGAATCATGTGGATATCTGGGGGAAGAACATTCCAGGCAGAAGAATTAACTAGTCAAAGGTCCCAAGGCAGGTGCAGACATGGTGTGTTTGAAGTACGGTGAGGAGGCCAATGTGGCTGGGGTGGAGTCCGTGAGGACGGAGTAGTGGCAGATGAGGTCAGAAAATCAGTGGGTGGTCAGGAGGTGGTGCCTTATAGGCAATTGTGAGAACTTGGCTTTTGTTCTTTGTGAAATGAAGAGCCACTGGAGGCTTCGAGGACTGGAATGCTATAAAAGGATCCCTCTGGCTGCTTTGTTGAGAATAGACTGTAGGGGAGCAGGGTGGAAGCAAGGAGATCAGCATTACAGTGATCCAGGTGAGGGAAAATATGACTTGGATTAGATGAGCAGTAGAAGTGGTGAGATGTGGTTGGATTCTGAATATGAATATACTTTAAATGTAGAGCCGGCAGAATTTCTTGGTGGATTGGATATGGGGTGTGAAAGAGAGGGATCAGAATGGCTTATTTTTCTGCCTGAGTGACAGGAAGGATCAAGGTGTGAGATGAAGAAGGCCTCAGCTGGAGCTAGTTTGGGGGAGGAAGCATGATCAGAAGTTCAGTGTGGGGTATGCTAAGTTTGAGATACCTACTAGATGTCCACGTGGATTTGTGTAGTTCATGGGGGTTCATGGGAGAAGTGCCACTTAGATGTGTAAATTTGAAGTAGTCAGAGGCGCTTGGGTGTCTCAGTTGGTTAAACACCCGACCCTTGATTTTGGCTCAGGTTAGGATCTCTGGGTGGTGAGATCGAACCGTGCATCGGGCTCCATGCTGAATGTGGAGAGCCTGCATGGGATGCTCTCTCTGCCTCTCCCTCTGCACCCACCCCCCCAACCTCTGCTTGTGCTCTCTCTCTCTCAAAAAAAAATTTTTTTTGAAGTCATCAATTACAGATGGTATTTAAAATCATGAAACTGGGTGAGATTAGTTAGGGAATGAGTATAGTTAGAGAAAAGAAGGAGTCCCCCAAACTGAGCCCTGGGGTATTCCAATGTTAGGAGTTTAGGAAGATGAGAAGCCAGAAAGGGGGCCTGCAGGGAGGTAGGGTCCTATGGCCTCCATTTTTCAGCCCCGGAAATCATCTACTTGTCTTCTACCTACTTCCCGGTGTGCACATCTCCATCATATAGAATATTTACATGGAAAATGATTCCATGATAGAGTAGAATGACTTCCCCTATTGAGAATAAACAATTATCACAATTCCTACATACTTCTTATGTTAAGGGTGTGTAGTTGGATGGGAAGCAAAGGGTCTTATTCCTTCCATTTTCCCTTCTTCATAAAGTGTAAGGAGCTACACCACAGACTGGAAGTGAGGGCAGAATCCAAACCCCATGAAGAAGGAAAGAATTGGAAACAGGGGCACCTGGCTGGCTCAGTCAGTAGAACATGTGACTCCTGATCTCAGGTTTGAGTTCGAGCCCCACATCAGGTATAGAGATTACTTAAAAATAAAATCTTAAAAAACCCCCCAAAACTTGGAAACAAAATTCTGGGTTCTAAAATTCTAGGTTCTTTTTTTTTAAAGATTTTATTTATTTATTTGAGACAGAGAGAATGAGAGAGAGAGAGAGAGAGCACATGAGAGGGGTGAGGGTCATAGGGAGAAGCAGGGTCCCCGCCGAGCAGGGAGCCCGATGCGGGACTCGATCCAGGGACTCCAGGATCATGACCTGAGCCGAAGGCAGTCGCTTAACCAACTGAGCCACCCAGGCACCCTAAAATTCTAGGTTCTTATCCCAAATTTACCTTTGTTTGTTTGTCCAAGCCTTAGTTCACGTGACTGAATATAAGAATATTACTATAATCTGTGTCTAATTAGCAGATTGTTTTAAGATTTCATTTGATCTTTAACAGCTCTAGGGGGTAAAATTGAATAAAAAGAACTGTACACATTAAAGGATACAATCTGGTGTTTGGACAGATGCAAATACCCATGATACATCACCATAGTTAAGGGAACAGACGTATCTGACACTTCCCAGAGTTTCCTGTTTTCCTTTGTTTTTGCGGTATGAACACTTAACATGAGATCCACCCTCTTAACAAATTTTGAAGTGCACAGTACACTATTGTTAACTATAGGGACGATGTTGTACAGCAGATCACTAGAAATTACTCATCTTGCATAACTGAAACTTTGTGCCCTTTGAATAACAACTCCCCAATCCCCCCACCCTCCCAGCCCCTGCAACCACTATTGATTTCTCTTTTGCTATGAGTTTGACTGTTTCAGATTCCTTCTGTAAGTGGGTTTAAACAAACTCATATTTCTCTTCTTTTTTATTTTTTAAATTTTATTTTAGTAAACTCTACACCCAACTCATGACCCTGAGATCAAGTGTCGCACGCTCTTACTGACTGAGCCAGCCAAGCGCCTCTTAAACAAACTGATATTTCTCCCATCTTAAAAATCTCTCTTGATCCCATTTTTTCACCTAACTCCCACTTTTATGTAGTCAGAAAAATTCCTAAGGAGTTGTCTGTCCTTGCTTCCTCACCTTTTATTCTCTCTTTAAAAACTACTTTACTGAGGTATGGTTGACACAAAAAACTGTTTTGAGATTTTAAATGAGATCTCATTTATGAAAACATTTTGTAAATTCTAAAGTACTGCGTAAGTGCCACTTACAATTATTATTATATTAAAGAGCTATGATCAGTATATTTTCCAACATAGAACTCTACCCCCACTTCCCTGGCACTGAGCTTTCAGAATGTAGAGTGCACTCCCATTTCCCATTCTTTTTATGTGCATAGTTTCCCAGTAAAGTGAGAGGCTAATGGGAAGGGACTCTGTCTGAACAGGTCTCCTTAGTGATCAGGACTCGCAGATGTGATGATGTCATTCACAAACAGCAGTGTGGTCATGGTTCAGAGTTTTGGAAACAGTGCCAAGAGGAACTTGGACATAATTTTCAGGATGTGTAAACTCTGCGCTAAAGCAAAGGTTACCAAAGACAAGGAGTTTGGGGTTTTATACACAATGTTTTCTTTGGCTGTAGTCTGGCTTTATTTGAAGAGTTGTGTCAACATAGGGAATTCTCTACTTGGGCCTAGGGACACCTCAGGGTGGTGGTCCCTCTGTCCCCTCTCAGAGGGTTGCTGGGAGTTTTCTCAGACTTGGAACCATGTGAGATCTGTGTTTGAACAGAGACTGGAAATACTTACATCATCTCCACATTCCTCAACCCTTTGTCATCTGATTGCAAATCAACTGGTGAGATGACAGTGGAGAAGATGTTAGTTAAATTATTGAGTTTGATGAATATCTATGGCCCTAAGGGGAAAAAGTTAATTTCTTTTGGGGCTTTGCATTTTTTCTTTTGGTAAATTTATAGAAATACTGATGATAGAAAAAGCGCAGTAGAGTAAACCTAAAGTATCAAAAATAAACTATAATGATACATATGAAAATCAAAGACATAGAAAAGAAACAAAATAGAATATAACCCAAACCTTAAGTTTATTTACTAAAAATTCCAAGAAGATGGATAAATTTCTAGAATTCTCACCCCAATGAAAAATGAGAAAAGATACATATGAATTTAAAAAATAAAAAGGTAGAAATTAAAATAGATACAGTAGAGATTAAAGATAATAAGAGAATATTATTAAGAAGTATTTATAGACACAATGGACACACATGTGAAAATAAAAGCTCAATTGGCTTAAGAAGAAAAAAAACTTGGAAAGACTTATAATCATTGACACTGAATTACTATTAAAGAGATAACCTCTTTGCCCTTCTCACTACTCCCATGGAAAATAATTTTAAAGATGGATTTTACCAAACTTTCAAGGGACACATGATGCCCATATATTAATGTTTTCATTAGAAAATGAAATGAAGTGGTCATGGTTCCTCTTGGCACTCTTTCCAAAACTCAGAACCATGACCATTTCATTAGGAAATGAAACAAAAAGAAAGAAAAACTGATTTTATGAGGTTTGCATAACCTAGACTAAAAAAATCCTTATATTTATGAAAAGTATACACCAATTTTATAGATGAAAACATTTTTTAACATTATCCACGGAAATTGAATGTTTTTAAAAAACATATTTTTACCCAGTGACAGTTTCCTCAGGAATACAGGGATGATTGAGCTTCAGAAAATTTATGATTCACTGTCATAATGGCTGGCCAAAGGAAAAGAGAGTCATTTCAGTACACATGAAAAGAAAAATGATGAAAGTTCTTAGAAGTTAGAAGTAGGAATTTTTAAGTTTCCAGGACAAACAAAAACTAAAGAAATTTGTGAACACTAAGTGAGCCCTGCAAGAAGTATTAAAGGGAATCCTTTGAGTGAAGAGAGAACCCAAAAGTAACAAAGACCAGAAAGGAACAGAGATAATCTACAGACATAGTGACTTTACAGTTAATACAATGGCACTAAATTCATATCTTTCAATAATTACTCTGAATGTAAATGGACTAAATGTTCCAGTCAAAAGACATAGGATGTCAGACTAGATAAAAAAACAAGACCCATCGATATACTGTCTACAAGACACTCAGTTTAGATCCAAAGGCATGTCCAGATTGAAAGTGAGGGGGTGGAGAACCATTTATCATGTTAATGGACATTAAAAGAAAGCTGGGGTAGTGATCCTTATATCAGACAAACTAGATTTTAAACCAAAGACTGTAAAAAGAGATGAAGAAGGACACTATATCAAAATAAAAAGGTCTATCCAACAAGAAGATCTAACAATTGTAAATATTTATGCCCCTAACTTGGGAGCAGCCAAATATATAAACTAATTGATAACAAAATTAGAGAAACACATTGATAATACAATAATAGTAGGGGACTTTAACACCCCACTTATAGCAATGGACAGATCATCTAAGCAGATCAACAAGGAAACAAGGGCTTTGAATAACACACTGAACCAGATGGACTTCACAGATATATTCAGAACATTTCATCCTAAAGCAACAGAATACACATTCTTCTCGAGTGCACATGGAACATTCTCCAGAATAGATCACATACTGGGTCAAAAATCAGGTCTCAACCAGTACCAAAAGATTGGGATCATTCCCTGCATATTTTCAGACCACAATGCTTTCAAACTTGAACTCAACCCCAAGAGGAAATTTGGAAAGTACTCAAATACATCGAGGCTAAAGAGCATCCTACTAAAGAATGAATGGGTCAACCAGGAAAATAAAGGGTTTAAAAATTCATGGAAACAAATGAAAATGAAAACACAACGTTCAAAATCTTTGGGGTGCAGCAAAGGCAGTCCTAAGAGGGAAGTATAAAGCACTACAAGCCTTTCTCAAGAAACAAGAAAGGTCCCAAATATACAACCTAACCTTATACCTAAAGGAGCTGGAGAAAGAACAGCAAATAAAGCCTAAATCCAGCAGGAGAAGAGAAATGAAGATTAGAGCAGAAATCAATGAAATAGAAACCAAAAGAACAGTAGAACAGGTCAACAAAACTAGGAGCTGGTTCTTTGAAAGAATTAATAAGGTTGATACCAAAAAGAAAAGAGAAAGGACCAAAATAAATAAAATCATGATTGAAAGAGGAGAGATCACAACCAACACCAAAGAAATACAATTATAAGAACATATTATGAGCAACTATATGCCAATAAATTAAGCAATCTGGAAGAAATGGATGCATTCCTAGAAACGTATAAACTACCAAAACCGAAACAAGAAGAAAGAGAAAACCTGAACAGACCCATACCCAGCAAAGAAATTGAATCAGTAATCAAAAAGCTCCCAAGAAACAAGAGTCCAGGGCCGGATGGCTTCCCAGCAGAATTCTACCACACACTGAAAGAAGAATTAATACCCATTCTTCTGAAGCTGTTTCAAAAGATGGAAATGGAAGGAAAACTTCCAAACTCATTCTGTGAGGCCAGCATTACTTTTTTTTTTTAAAAAAAGATTTTATTTATTTATTTGGGAGAGAGAGAGAGAGAGCATGAGTGGGATGAGGGGCAGAGGGAGAAGCAGACTCCCCACTGAGCAAGGAACCCGACATGGGGCTCAATCCTGGGACTCTGGGATCATGTCCTGAGCCAAAGGCAGAAGCTTAACTGACTGAGCCACCCAGGTGCCCTGAGGCCAGCGTTACATTGATACCAAAACCAGACAAAGACCCCACCAAAAAGGAGAATTACAGACCAATATCCCTGATGAACATGGATGCAAAAATTCTCACTGAGATACTAGCTAATAGGATCCAACAGTACATGAAAAGGATTATTCATCAGGACCAAGTGGGATTTATTCCTGGGCTGCAAGGGTGGTTCAACATCTACAAATCAAACAATGTGATACACCACATTAATAAAAGAAAGGACAAGAACCATATGATCCTCTCAATAGATGCAGAAAAAGCGTTTGACAAAATACAGCATCCTTTCTTGATAAAAACTCTCTACAGTGTAGGGATAGAGGGAACATACCTCAATATCATTAAAGCCATATATGAAAACCCATAGCGAATATCATCCTCAACAGAGAAAAACTGAGAGCTTTCCTCCTAAGGTCAGGATCATGACAGAAATGTTCACTCTCAACACTGTTGTTCAACATTGCATCGGAAGTCCTAACCACAGCAATCAGACAACAAAAAGAAATAAAAGGGGTCCAAATCAGCAAAGAAGAAGTCCAACTTTTACTCTTTGCAGACAACATGATGCTCTATGTAGAAAACCCAAAGACGCCAGCAAAAAATTGCTAGAACTGATACAGGAATTCAGCAAAGTCACAGGATATAAAATCAATGCACAGAAGTCAGTTACATTTCTATACACTAACAATGAGGCAGAAGAAAGAAAAATCAAGGAATCAATCCCATTTACAATTGCACCAAGAACCATAAGATTACCTAGGAATAAACCTAACCAAAAAGGTAAAGGATCTGTTTTCTGAAAACTATAGAACACTTATGAAAGAAATTGAGGAACACACAAAGAAATGGAAAGACATTCCATGCTCATGGAGTGGAAGAACAAATATTGTCAAAATGTCTATGCTACCCAAAGTAATCTACACTTTCAGTGCAGTCCCTATCAAAATACCATCAGCATTCTTCACAGAGCTGGAACAAACAATCCTAAAATTTGTATGGAACCAGAAAAGACCCCAAATAGCCAAAGTAATGTTGAAAAAGAAAACCAAAGCTGGAGGTATAAAAATTCTGGACTTCAAGCTGTATTACACAGCTATAATCATCAAGACAGTATGGTACTGGCACAAAAACAGACACATAGATCAGTGGAACAGACTAGAGAACCCAGAAATGGATCCTCAACTCTATGGTCAACTAATCTTTGACAAAGCAGGAAAAAATATCCAGTGGAAAAAAGACAGTCTCTTCAACAAATGATGTTGGGAAAATTGGACAGCCACATGCAGAAGAATGAAGCTGGACCATATATTCTCATATATGGTATTCTTATGCCATATACAAAAATAAGTGCAAAATGGATGAAAGACCTAAATGTGAGACAGGAATCTATCAAAATCCTAGAGAAGAACACAGACAGTAACCTCTTTGACCTCGGCTGTAGCAACTTCTTGCTAGGTACGTTGCCAGAAACAAGAGAAACAAAAGCAAAAATGAACTATTGGGACTTCATGAGATAAAAAGTTTTGCACAGCAAAGGAAACAGTCAACAAAACTAAAAGGCAACCTATGGAAAAGGAGAAGATATTGCAAATGTCTTATCAGATAGAGGGCTAGTATCCAAAATCTATAAAGAATTTATCAAACTCAACACCCAAAAAACAAAATATCCAGTCAAGAAATGGGCAGAAGACATGAACAGACATTTCTCCAAAGAAGACATACAAATGGCCAACAGACACATGAAAAAATGTTTGACATCACTTGGCATCAGGGAAATACAAATCAAAACCACAATGAGATACCACCTCACACCTGTCAGAATGGCTAAAATTAACGAGTTAGGAAACGACAGATGTTGGCGAGGATGTGGAGAAAGGGGAACCCTCTTACACTGTTGGTGGGAATGCAAATTGGTGCAGCCACTCTGGAAAACAGTATGGAGGTTCCTCAAAAAGTTAAAAATAGAACACCCTACAACCCAGCAACTACACTGCTAGGTATTTACCCAAAGGATACAAACATAGTGACTTGAAGGGGCACATGCACCTCAATGTTTACAGGGGCAATGTCCACAATAGCCGAACTATGGAAAGAGCCCAGATGTCCATCAACAGATGAATGGGTAAAGAAGAGGTGATATATATAAATGCAATATTATTCAGCCATCATAAAGAATGAAATCTTGCCATTTGCAATGATGTGGGTGGAACTAGAGGGTATTATGCTAAGAGAAATAAGTCAGTAAGAGAAAGAAAAATACTATATGATTTCACTCATATGTGGAATTTAAGAAACAAAACAGATGAACACAGGGGAAGGGAAGAAAAAGAAAATAAGACAAAAACAGAGAGGGAGACAAACCATAAGAGACTCTTTGCTATAGGAAAAAAATTGAGGGTTGCTGGAGGGGAAGTGGGTGGGGGGATGGGGTAACTGGGTGATGGGCATTAAGGAGAGCACTTGATGTAATGAGCACTGGGTATTATATGCAACTGATGAATCACTAAATTCCGGGGCGCCTGGGTGGCTCAGTCGTTAAGCTTCTGCCTTCGGCTCAGGTCATGATCCCAGGGTCCTGGGATTGAGCCCCACATCAGGCTCCCTGCTCAGCGGGAAGCCTGCTTCTCCCTCTCCCACTCCCCCTGCTTGTGTTCCCTCTCTCGCTGTGTCTCTCTCTGTCAAATAAATAAATAAAATCTTTAAAAAAAAAAAAAGAATCACTAAATTCTACCTATGCAACTAATAATACACTGTGTGTTAATTAAATTGAGTTTAAATTTAAAAATTCACACACCATCAAATCATGTATAATGATGTATAAGAGTGAGAAAGAGGGGCACCTGGTTGGCTCATTCGGCTGAGCAGATGACTCAGATTCAGCTCAGGTCATGATTGATCTCAAGGTAGTGAGATTGAGCCCCACCTCGGGCTCCACACTGGGCAGCAAGCCTGCTTAGGATTCTCTCTCTCCCTCTCCCTCTACCCCTCCCCGCTTAAAAAAATGTAAATTTTGAGCTAAGGTGGAGAGAAGAATGGATGAGTAACTCTCCTGATATTACAATATACCGCAAAGCTATAAGTAGTATTTGTATAACAATAAATGGACATACAGTACAGACTGACAGTCCAAAAACATGTGTTTTTTATGTAAAGTCAGTAAATGACGGTGATGCATCATAAATCAGTGGAAGATGCTTTAATTTTAAAATAAGTGTTTCAGAGAAGTAGGTTTATCATCTGACGAAAAATCAAGTAGATGCTCCAGATATACCAAAAAGATGTAAAATGCACAATCCTTTAAGAGAAAAATTGATGGATTTGACTACATTAAAAATAAATATTTTGGTTAACAAGGACAATATAGGTAGAAATAATAGTCCAGGAAGTGATACTTGCATCACGAATATCAAAGAGTTATAGTTCTATAAGGAAATACCACTAATTAATTTTAAAAACCAAGAAAAATAGAGGATGTGATTAGGCTATTTGAAAGGAGGAATTCGAATGGATGACAAGTCATTGAAAAGATTCTCAGCATCATTTTTGTCACAGATAAGAACATTTAAACAACCACGCAATCTTTCTTTTCTCCTTCTCTGTCGTCACTGCTATGATGTGGATCCTTGACCTACATTTTAATCTTGTCTTCACACTAGCCTTTCAGGAGCAAGTTATCTTTTTTGCCAAGAAATGAAAGGAAAATTGTCCTATTTCTCAAGGGATTTTTTTTTAAAGGTTTTAAAAAATTTTACTTATTTGAGAGAGAGCGCACATGAGCTGGGGGGAGGAGGGGCAGAGGGAGGTGGAGAGACACACTCCCTGCTGGACAGGGACCCTGACACAGGGCTTGATGCCAGGACCCTGGGACCATGACCTGAGCCGAAGGCAGATGCTTAACCGACTGAGCCACCCAGGCGCCCCAATTTCTCAAGGGATTGAAATAAAAGTCATTAATCAGATGAGGTGCTACTCTAAGAAAAGCCACTGGAGAGAAACAAAGCTGGGCCCACATGTTTATCTTGTCTTGATTCCTTCCATGTTCCTTATCATGCCACTCTGAAACAAGTGTCTTTCACAGTAGCTAATTGCAATTTGTTCAAAACATAACCCATTCAACTTTTTTCCTTTTGTTTTCTGAAGCTCAGCAATAAATACATGCGACCACTTTGGAAGTATTGTTATACCTTAGTCCGTGAAGCAACATATTTCCCAAATGTGACTTTGAGGCCACACCCGCCGGCCTCACCCAGATGGAAACACACTGAACATCACACCTCACACAAGACGCTCAGCCAACTATTAAATGGAAAAAACAACAACAAAAAAAACAAGAATAAATGAGAAACCATTTATAACCATGAGGTTGGCAAAAATTAAAATGCCAGGTAATATAAACGACTGGTGAGGTTGGGGAAAAATGTGAGCCGTCTTGTACTGTGCGAGGCGATATAAATTAACAGGGTCATTGTGGAACAAGTTCATGGTTAGTGAGACAGCACCGTGTTCGTATTCTGTGTCCTCGAGGTTTCACTGTGAAGTGTACACCCCACAGACCCTCTCCTGGAGATACAGAAATACATGTGTTCAGGAGTTCCCTGCAGCATAGTGTGAACCAGCAGGGCTGGAAATGACTTGAATGTCCAACGGTAGAGAAAGGGATAGGAGAATGTGCTACATGCAAATCACGGAATACCGTGCAGGCGGTTAGAAGTAAGAACTACATTTAAATATGTCTGCATGAGCAAATCTCAAAATATAATGGCGAGGAAAAGAAAAATGCCGGCATGTTAAACACACAAGAATGAGTACTTGAATGGAATATTAATACTATTATTAAACATCAGAACATGGAAAGAGGAACTGTGCATGACTGATAAATGCTATTGTTCCACAAAGTGATTATGGTCACGTTAGTTTTTTGCCCTTCCCTCTGAGACTTAGTTCTTTTCTTTCTCTCCTAAAACCGGTGGGAATAGGAAAGAATATAATTGGTTGTAGCTAACTAGCATGAAATAATGATTGACGCTTCCCTTATTATGCTGTCTTCTCATGTGAGGTCTATGGTATCACAAGTTCACATCAGAAATGCTTGGCACTATTGTTAAATTTCTAAGATTGCTTTTTACCATCTTTGATGATTTCTCATAATAAAGGCTTAGCAATGCGGGGATGAGGGCCATATTTTCATCGTCCTTGCAGTCACATAATTAGTTCCTTAAATGAAGCGATACTGCAGAGCCTTGTTGTTGATTTTCTTGTTTGTGCTTATATGCTAACCACACTTTTCATCCTTGACTATTTCCCCTTTGCTTAATGAGCAGCAAGGAGATGCTTTTGGTATCACCAACCCTTCTGTAAGATAACATTGACTAAACCTTTTAACTGATTGCACCTTTGTTTGTGTTAGTAGGACTGCCTACTTACTTCAGTTCCATCCATTCCTCTAGCTTCCTTTCTGACCAGACACCTGCCAAGCCTTCCCAATACCGGTGTCTGGCCAGTCTTCAAGTGAGTTCCTGCAGATGCCTCAAAATTGCTTGCTCATTTGCTGAGGAAATCTCCGTAATATCTCTGCCAACCAACCTTCTGTTTTTCTCAAGCTCACTTTTGCTTATTTTATTCTTAAAAAAAGATACTCCTTGTTGATTATTGCTTCTCCTGTTCTTTCCATTTCTGCCACTACTGCATAGCTTGGAGGAGTTCCCAGACGTGGTAAACCCTCAGTGTTTGCTGCTTTTCTTACTGCCACCCTCGTACCGCTGCTGAGTCTCCTGGGACGCCCGGACGTCAAACAATTATGATGCTTTAGGCCTTGTGCCAAGTATTTTCTCACTTAGCTTAATACATTCTTTTGCTGAGAACACTGAAACCATTCAAGAGAATTTTTTAGCTTTTTCAAAAGTCAGTCTCCTTAAAATTTGAGCCCTCCACTTATCCTTCTCATTTCAGAACAGAGGTGAGTCTTCCTCTATAAGGCCAACCCTTCAATATGTATTTTCATCCTATTCCTCTTGATCGCTCCCAAGAGTGTGTTTTCCTGGTTTCTGACATCCTACATTCTTCATCCCTACTCTTCCCACGGGCTCCTTTCTCCTTCAAACACGGACAGGTCTGCCTAATTTGTCTTGAAAACCCCCAGGTTTGGACTTTTTTTCTGTATAAGATTCTATATATTTTTCTCCTTCACATCCTTGTATACACTCTTAGGTAAGGTTTTAGTCTATCCCATGGCTTCTTGCCTGAATTCTACACTCCTAGAACTCACTTCTATAATTTCTGAAATAATCACAGTTGGTAATGATTTCCTAGTTACTTAAACCCTCTTCTAACTACGTATTTTTCATAGATTTTTCTATTGCACTTTGCCCCTCTGAGCACTGTATCCTTGAAACTTTATGATAGGACCTATTCTTGATTCTGTTACACCTTTCTGCGCACATTCCCCTGCCTCTCCCTGGCTCTGTAAAGCCAGATGGTGAGCATAATGTGAGGGCACCATCTGAGGGGATCCTAGAATCAGAGCGTGGACAGGAGGTCAGGGCTGGGCCAGCAGGAAGGTCAGTATTCACACTGTTACAGAGAAATCAAGAGGACACAAAAAGACAGAGAAAGGCAGAGAGTTCATATTCCTGGCATTGGTTGATAGCCGATCTGCAGTTTTAAGTGAACTACGTTGAGGGTTTACAAGAACTGATGGAGAAAGGAGCGGCAGAATGTGTGCAGGTAGTAGTTGGGTGGGGTGACAGGGAAGTAGGTAGGCTGGTGGGTAGAAAAACAGAAGGGAAAAAAAAAGGATAAGGTGGAGCCTTGGCTCCATTTACTTACTTTCTCCTGATGGAAGTTAATCCTGGGTTGGCCTTACTTGGAAGCCTGTGAGTGATGATAGCATGAAGCCGCAGGCTCAATGATTGCGAGACCTGGGCTGGTCTGATTACTGGTGGTGGAATGAGTAGAACCTGCTGGAGGTAAAGACCTGATAAGCAAGGCACTTTGACCATCATCATCCTTCCTCTTTAATAAACATCAGTCATCCACACATTTTATACCTTTCTATTATACAAATTTTCATATACACACAAAAACAGAGAGAATAGTGTAACAAGCCCTCATATCAGTTATCCAATTCAACAGTTATCAGCATTTTGCCAATCTTGTTTAATCTGGCTTTGCCCATGTCCTTACGATATTTGTTTTTGTTGCAGTGTTTTAAAGGAAATCCAAAATAGTCTATTATTTCACCCACAAATAACTTAGTGCATTCACTTGTTTTATAGCTAAGTGCCTGCACACACTGGTGCCTTTTCTGCTTTTGTACAATTATTTATGCAGCTCTTTAGTTATGATATTTGAGTACCAGGTGTGTCTTAAAAAGGAGCAGTGGGTTCTGCAAATGGGTATAATAAGGACTCTAGTACTAATGCCTCTTGTTTACTTTAATCTTTGTGGCTTTAAGATGCCCCACTAAAGACTAGGCCTTATTCTTTATTTTTTTTTATTTCTTTTTTTAAGATTTTATTTATTTGCGAGAGAGAGAATGAGAGACAGAGAGCATGAGAGGGAGGAGGGTCAGAGGGAGAAGCAGACTCCCTGCTGAGCAGGGAGCCCGATGTGGGACTCGATCCCGGGACTCCAGGATCATGACCTGAGCCGAAGGCAGTCGCTTAACCAACTGAGCCACCCAGGCGCCCTAGGCCTTATTCTTTAAATTAATGCAGAATATTCCTTTCTTAGGCAGTCTTGGTCTTAAAGGTGAAATTTGTATTTTGGTTAATAAGGACTTTGCCATTTGAAAGTCTCTGAGCTAGTCTGATAGCAACCTTACAACCATCACGATCAACTTAAGTTATTGAGCATCGACCTCTGGAAGATAAATAAATACTGGAGATAAATGGACCGATCTGGTAGGAGAGGTATGAAGGGCTATAAAACATAATTAACATTATGGTTTTGCAAGATGTTACCATTGGGAGTAAATGTGTAAATGTAAATGGGATCTCTCTGTGTTATTTCTGAAAAATGCATGGGAGTTTATAATGATATCAAAATTTAAAAAGTTTGCTTTTTATAAAAACTAAATTCACAACATTAGTATATTACATAATATCACTTCTAAATTCACTAAATTTTCATGAGTGCTAAAAATACTAGTTTTTGCAAATATCTAGATTTTGTCTCTGTTTCAACATATCCTTTAGTAATGAACATTTGAATCTGGCACCACCATTTTCTGTCTATTTGAACCCATCTATTCATTTGTTAAATATTATTTCACCATTCCCATCTCTTTCAACAATGTAAGTAAATTTCGTCATACAGGGAAAAAAACCCACAATTAACAATACAGAACTGCAGACAATGCATCCAATAAACAGAACAAAAAATAGGTCTGCTCAGCAATTATAGCAAACCATCTATATAAACCAGAAATCAGGATATTGTGATTTAATAAAGGACTTTTTCGAACATGTGAATTTATTTACAAGAAGAACCCCTCAAAATAAAATCAAATCACTTTCATGTTTATTTGAATCATCTTTATTAAGAAGGATAAATCTCCTAAAAACAGGACCATGTGAAAAATCTATGACACATGATTCCCAGTGCAGTGAGCTGAGTCTGGAGCCCTCCACAGGCTTTTTGGGTGGTCAGAGAAGGATACTGTTGAACTCAAAGGTAGAACTTGGTCTGACTTGGTCAGGAGCCAATTTCAAGGCCAAAAAGGATTTGTATAGGGCAGTGGTGGAAAGTTAAGTCCAGAAAGGGATGTGGAGGTGAGTGGTGAATGTCCTAAACTGCGTTTTGTGGAACATTGTCAATGAAATGTTCCTAAGTTTTCATTGAAAAAGTGTTCTGTGATCAAATGCATCTGAAAATGTTAGTTTTTTATTTTTAAGTAATCTCTACACCCAACGTGGGGCTCGAACTTACAACCCAGAGATGAAGAGCCGCATACTCTACTGACTGAGCCAGCCAGGCTCTCCGAAAATGTTAGTTTTAAGAAAAAAGTTTCAGATCTCTTGGTCACATATTTGAGCTCTTAGCTAATGCGAATGTAAATGGACAAGAGATGATAATAGGTAGCATTTCTTTCTTTTCTGTTTCTAATGAAGGACCTATTAATATCCACAGAACACTGGCTTTTCTCAGCACACAGAAGGAATTGATCTTATCTTAAAGGATGTGAGGAACAAAAGTTTTTCTGCAAGAGAAAAAGTGGCGTTACTGAGATTCATCTGGTGTGGGTTTAAGATGGAATGAAAAGGGAGAACACGAAAGCAAGGAGAAAACTAGAGTAGTAGTTGACAGGGGAAGGTACGAGGGTCTGGATCTGGGCATGGGGTGCCTGAGAGGAAGGGAGAGTTTGCATGCAGGAGTAACATGCAGAGAGAATGTTCACTTTCAGTAGATAACTGAGTGGGACAGGCGAGGGTGAGGAGTGGGCCAAATGGGATCCTGAGGTTTCATGTGTAGGGAAAATTTGAGACCATTGACAGAAATGGAGCCATGCACATAAAGAGAGCTCACGAGCTGGAGAGGATGCTGAGGTCAGAAGTGAGCATATCGGGCTGCATGTGGCCAGGCGATTATGCGTAATAGCTGCTGATGGAGGTGTAAAACCAGGAGCGAGAGCGCAGGGCCAGACTGAAGGCTTGGAATTTTTTTATTTTATTTTATTTTAGTTATTTTATTTTCTATTATTTTGTATTCTATCTTATTTTATTTTATGGAGCGTGATTTTAACAGTTGATCGATCGACATTGTCATTCACTTCTAAATTCACTAAGCTGATTGCTGTGATTTGGACATATAATATCAAGCTTCTCAATGAGGGTTGGAAATTTTTATAACTGGGTCTTGAGTCTATGCGGACTTTATGGGCAGTGTAGTACCAGTATCTGGAGTCAAGGAACCTGGTTTCTAGTTCTATCTCTGCCACTAATTCTTTGTAACTTTGGACAAATTATTTATCTTGCCTGAATAGATACATATGTAATAAAAGTGCCTATCTCAAAGGATTGTTGTTTGTGGAGGTTGAGTTAGATAATATTTGTGCATAAACTGTAGTGGGCTGTACCCATTTTAGTTGCTACTATGACTGATAAGTCTATGGAGAAAGAAACCTGAACTGTAAATCTCAGATCCAGAGATCAGTCCCAGAGTAAGTGCCTAGTAGTAAAGACCACTGTAGTTCATGTCAACACAAAGGCCAGGATCTGGCAAATTGAGCTAGGATGGAGGAAGTCAGGTAGCATAAAAGTGGGCACGTATTTTGCAGCAAGGAGTTCTGATAGCAATTAGTAGAGATTGACTCACTGGGAATGTGGGGCATGAGGGGCAGGCCGTAGGGTACTCCATATGAGGTAAGAAATCCAAATCAGCAGGCCTGGGGTGGAAGATAAGGACACCAACTCCTAAAGCAGGGAATGCCAAGAGCAGAGCAGAAACAAAAGCAAGCCTGGCAATCCCAACCAGGGATTTGAACTACGTAAAGTCCTTCTAAATTTAAGAGGCACGTCTTGACCTTGAGGAGGTCCTTCAGTAAAGAAACAATGATACTCAACACTCAGAACGCTTACTGTGTTCCAGACACTATCATAAACTCTTATGCTGATTGAATCACCGAATTCTCCAACGACACTGTTGTTATTAGCATTTTGCAGATAAAGAAACTGCAGCCTAGAGGAGCGAAGTGACTTGCCCTGGTTCACGCAGCCTGTAAGAAGCAGAGCTAGGATTTGCCTGCAGTGTGACTGGTGCCAGAGTCTCCCCTCTTTGCCTGGGTGCCAAAACTGCTAGTGTTGGAAGGGAGGGGGGCAGGCAAGGGGTAGGCACCCCATTCTGCTACAGGGCAGGTGACCCCGTCCACCACACGCTCCCAGGCTTTGAGGATTCTTACTGCTGACCTCCATACCTAATATGTCTGAACTCTCCGTACGCTTTATACTGCTGGTCAGTGTGTTCGTGATCACCGTGAGTGTGAATCCTAGGACAGAGAGTGGCTTGATTTCCTTATTCTATTGGATTCTATATCACGGAGGCAGCATGACATAGCGCTACCGGTGGGCCTTGCGTTCAGCGAAGGCTGGATTTGAGGGCTGGCCCCACTCCTCAGTGGCTGTGAGCCCTTGGCTCGCTAGGGTTCTCTAAGCCCGAGTTGGTCATGTGTCGCTGTAGGCTGGCCTACGCACATCATTCCTTGTGCAGGCTTGGGAATCACAGCCTTTGAATCCTGGTGTGGACTTAGCTGTGTACCATTGGGGAATGATGAACTTTTCTGTTTCTCGGTTTCCCCATCTATAAAATGGGCAAAATAACAACTGCACGTTGACCAGAGAGCTGTTCTGAGGATTGAATGGAGTTTAACATGATGTGTGCGACGTGGTGAGTTCACAGCCAGGGTTCTCTCTCTACCTGTGTACAGGGTCGTAGTGAGGGCACAAAGGGACAGTGCTGTGCAGTGGTGAGTACGGCGCATAGCACAGGTAAGTCCTCACTAAATATCATGTATTCGTATTGTTTTCTTACTCATCCTAATGCATTTACCACAGGGCGACAGCAATCCCCCGGTCCACATTCTTTCCCTTGAGGACTGACCCTCTGTGCTTACTCAGGGACGTGCCTCTTAAATTTAGAAGGCCTTTAGGTGGGTTCAAATCTAAAATTCATTCTCGTTACTGACTCCCAGATGCTGAGACAAATTTTTGTCTTGGAGCTGCTGGCTGCAGGACAGTATCTTCCCACTTCTGTCTGTAGTGTCGTCTGGAGGGTTCTGCGGCCCTTTGCAGCTCCATGCGGGCTTCTCAGGAGGCAGTCTTACTCCCCAGCTGGAGCTGGACAGCGCCTAGCTCTGGTGGCATCCTGTGCTTGACGAGCAAGTCAGACACTTCTCCTGGCTGTTGGCTCTATGATTCCTTGTAAGTCTGTGCCACAAATCTTACCGCACACCCTACTTCATCCTCAAGTTCCCGGCAGGAAAATACTCTTCTTTGAGAGTTGAAGTTTTGTTTTGATCAGTAAAAAATAATTACGTAAGACTGAAAAAAGTATCAGTCCCCTACCCTACCCCCACCTACCTCTGACTTCTCCTCAATGTTAACTCTTTTAATTATTTCTTCTGGCAGTGTACTTAGAAAACAACCTTAATCTATTATTGGTTGAATTTTTTTTCAGTTTCACATATTATTTCTCATATTTTTTCTCATATTTTTTTCAGTTTCACATATTATTTCACATATTATTTCTCAACTTTCCACTGTGGAAGATGGGAATTTGGCTTTCTTATACTCCTCCCCAATACAAACACATGAGAGACAAACACAAGTACTTCCTTTCCCTGTATAATAGTTACATCATGGTTTTGGTATAGGATGATATTTGCTGTGTATATGATTGTAATTATGTTAATATTATTCATGGATGAGCCATAGATTATACTATTATCACCAATTATTATATTTCCTTTCTTGTAAACTTTTGTTTCCCCCAGAGTTAATAATTATGTCATCTTTTTGTTTGCTATGTAGCTATTACTACTTCTTGCTGGAACATGGGGCCAGTGTTGTGAATCGTGGAGTGCATTTGAGCATATCTGCAATGTGTCAATTCATCACATGTTATGGAGACATCTCTCCTGGAGCTCAAAACTCCTGCTCCAACATGGGCTTGTTGGTCTTTGCTCACTTCACAGCTGTCTTCCTGGCATCTTTCTTTAGCACCATGCTGAATGTTACTTTCGTTTTCTGTTGGATCTCTGTTGCCTGGGTGCTGGATCTTTCCCTCCCTCCCTCCTTTATTCTCTTATTAGTTAGCAAATATTCCCCTAGAAACTTACTTTAAAAAGTCTTTGAAGCCTTTAATGTCTGTTTATGTCTTTATCTGTCCAAACAATGGATTACTATTTTGGGTGGGTATAAAATTTTGTGCTGAAAAACCTTATTCCTTAGAATTGTGAAAGTTCATTCCATTGTTACTGGCTGCCATTGTTGCTTTGGAGAAGTATGATGTTATTTTGATTGTGAGTCCTTTTCATATAACCTATCTTTCTTTTTCTTTCTGAAAACATTTGGTATCTTCTCTTTGTTCAGAATAACCTGAAATATCACAACACTGTGGCATGGTGTGAGCCGTTTTTAAAATGGATCATGAGGGTGCCTGGGTGGCTCAGATGGTTAAGCATCTGCCTTCGGCTCAGTCATGATCCCGGGATCCTGGGATCGAGTCCCGCATCGGGCTCCCTGCTCAGTGGGGAGCCTGCTTCTCCCTCTGCCTCTCTCTCTCTCTCTGTCTCTTACGAATAAATAAATAAAATCTAAAAAAAATAAAATGGATCATGAGCGCTTTGGTGGGTCCATTCAACCTTGAAACTCCTGGTCTTCATTCAGGGAAATATTTTTTCATTATGTTTTGGATAATGTTCCATTTTCTTTGTTCTTTCTTTTTGGAACTCTTATTCAGGTACTGAACCATCTGGACTGCTCTCTCATTATCTCTTTCTCTCTCTCTCTTTTTTAAGATTTTATTTATTTATTTGAGAGAGAGAGTGAGCAAGAGAGAGCATGAGCCGGGGTAGGGGCAGAGGGAAAGGGAGAAGCAGACTCCCCGCTAAGCAGAGAGCCCGATGTGGGGCTTGATCCCAGGACACTGAGATTATGACTCAAGCCAAAGGCAGACATTCAACCGACTGAGCCACCCAGGCACCCCTTTCTTTCTTTTTTTTTTTTTTTTAATTTTTTAAGTAACTTTATTATTTTTTTTTAATTTTTTTATTGTTATGTTAATCCCCATACATTACATCATTAGTTTTAGATATAGTGTTCCATGATTCATTGTTTGTGCATAACACCCAGTGCTCCATGCAGAACGTGCCCTCCTCAATACCCATCACCAGGCTAACCCATCCTCCCAACCCCCTCCCCTCTAGAACCCTCAGTTTGTTTTTCAGAGTCCATTGTCTCTCATGGTTCTTCTCCCCCTCCGATTTCCCCCCCTTCATTCTTCCCCTCCTGCTACATTCTTCTTCTTCTTTTTTTCTTTCTTAACATATATTGCATTATTTGTTTCAGAGGTACAGATCTGAGAATCAACAGTCTTGCACAATTCACAGCGCTTACCAGAACACATACCCTCCCCAGTGTCCATCATCCAGTCACCCCATCCCTCCCACCCCACCCCCCACTCCAGCAACCCTCAGTTTGTTTCCTGAGATTAAGAATTCCTCATATCAGTGAGGTCATATGATACATGTCTTTCTCTGTTTGACTTATTTCGCTCAGCATAATACCCTCCAGTTCCATCCACATCGTTGCAAATGGCAAGATCTTATTCCTTTTGATGGCTGCATAATATTCCATTGTATATATATACCCCTTTCTTTTTTTAAAGTATGTATTTTCTCTAGTTTTCCCTCTCTTTTTGCTTTACTTGTGGGAGATTTTCTTGACTATCTTCCAATTCTTTCATTGAATTTTTCATTTCTACTGTCAAATTTCTGAATTTAAAGAACATTGTATTCTCTGGTGTTCCTTTTTTTTGTCTGTGATATAATGTTCTATTTGTTCTTATTTGATAGATGCAATATCTTTTCTAATTTCTCTGAGGAAATATATATTTTGTAATATGTCTTATGTATATTTTGTAATATCTTTTTTGGGGGTAATATCTTTTTTCTCCTAAGATTTCTTTTCATGTGTATATTTTCTCTAACAGTGGAGGTTTTTTAAAATGACAGGTGCTGGGGCGCCTGGGTGGCTCAGTCGTTGAGTGTCTGCCTTCGGCTCAGGTCATGATCCCAGGGTCCTGGGATCGAGCCCTGCATCAGACTCCCTGCTCGGCGGGAGGCCTGCTTCTCCCTCTCCCACTCCCCCTGCTTGTGTTCCCTCTCTCACTGTGTCTCTCTCTGTCAAATAAATAAATAAAATCTTTATAAATAAAAAAAATAAATAAATAAATAAAATGAAAGGTGCTTCCTTTTTGTTTATGATGTCAGTAAAAACTATCTGGAATCACAGTATGTACAGATAAAGCTTGTTGATTGGTGGGAGTCAGCAATTAAGTGAGGTCTCAGTTTCTTCAATGGGCACCTCTAAATGTCAGGATCTGTAAGTCTGTTCTGCTGACTTGTCAGTATACTCAGAAAGGAATTCCCTAATCTCTAGCCTGTAGGGTATAAACCTGGCTGCCAGTATCCTGGGAATCTGATGGGGAAGGTGATCTGAGGGTGAGATGGGAAAGAAACCTCACTCAGTGCCTGTTTTCAGCATACCACCCCTGTTCTGGGATATGTATGGTGTCCTTAGTACAGAGCTCTGCCAGTTCAACCTCTCCTATCTCCTTCTACCCCTTGGGTAGAGTAGGGGTAGCTCATTGATTATAGGGACCTAACTGCTTCTGTGCAGACTTTTAAGCCAACCCTCAAACCTCAACTCTTCCTAATTCCAGAGATGTCCTAATAATCTACAGTATAAATCTAGGCTTCAGGGCTACTATATTTCCAGCTTAGGTTTCTATTTCCTTGGTCTGCTAAGTTGGTTACCCATCCGTTCATTTTGCCAAGTCTAAAATTTTGTTACTGTCATTGCCATCCCTATTTTCTTGATTCTTGATGATTTATACCTTTTAAGTCCCTTACTTGTCATTTTAGAGAGGTTTGAGAGGAAGCAGAAGTGAACTCATGTGGTAAATGGAATATTCCTGAGAGGCACTTCTTGACCGTCTTCTGCAAGGCATGTGTAGTTACCAAGTATGGAAGATAGTTTTTTTTTTTTCTTCTTTTCACATATTTTACTTCCTGACATTGGCCAGATTTGGTTTTAGTATTTAACTCTTCTGTAGTCAGATGAAACTAACCACGGGTCTGCACTCTCCTACTCAAGGGGTGGGCATATGACCCATGCTGAACTAGTTTGATTCTTCCTCCTCAGGATTCAAATCTTCAGAAGATGTAAAACAAGTCTGAAGATAATTGGCATTCATTCATCCCATCCACGGCATCCTAACCAGATCCCTTCATCTATTAAACAATTCCTGATTTTCTTGCCTTCTAGACTCCAGAAACTACCTTCACTCCTCTTGATTTCAAATATGATTCTATGGGTTTCCAGTCAATTCTATTAGCTTCTGATAATATTTCACTTAATTGCACTCTTGATTTGGTGTTTAGTTTGAGACTGTGTAATAGTTGTCATACCTTTGATATGGTGAGAAATTACTTCATTATTCAACCCTGCACATTCACAACTCACTAAGTTCCCTCTAAATTCTTGCGAACTGATTAGTTCTTTCCTCAGTTCAGCTCTTTCAGGCAGTACCTTAAAAATATAGTTAGTAGCAGCCAGCTCATCTTTCACCATTCTTCTTCAAAACCTCTTTGCCAAATGTGATAATTTCATTAGCTACCGTTTCTGCCTTACAAGTTATCACAGGCAACACTTATGCTAAATGTTTTGCCTCTATATAATAATTCCAGAAGTTTTTTCCAGCTTCCACTAACTTGAAGCCCAAAGCCAATATTGCATATTTCAAGTGATTGCTATGTTATGGCATTTCTGCACAAATTTGTGTTCTAGTTGGCTGTCGCTGTGTAACAAACAACCATAAATCTCAATGTCGTATGACAAGATTTTTCTTTTTCCACTGAATTCCCTTTACATATTTGTGAAAAATCTATTGATATTTATGCATAAGTCTATATCTGGACTCTACTCTTCTACATTGATTTATGTGTCTATCCTTTCACCAATACTACGCTCTCTTCATTAATGTGGCTTTATGGTAAGTCTTGAAATGAGGTCATTTAAGTCCGCCTGCCAAGTTTGTCTTTTTCAAAATTGTTTCAGCTCTTGCAATGCCTTTGATTTTTCCTTATAGAGATTGGAATCAGCTTCTCAATTTCTACAAAAATTCCTGCTATGATATTAAGGTTGCGTTGGACGCATAGAACAATTGAGGGAGAGTTGACATCATAGCTACATTGAGACTTTCAACTCACTAACAAGATATATCTTAAATTTTTTGAGGTCTTTGACTTCTTTCATCAGTGTTTTGGAGTTTTCAGTACACAGATCATAAACACATTTTGTTAAAATTTTGGTGCTAAAATACACCAAAATGTTTTGTATTTTTTGGTGCTATTATAATGATACTGCTTGAAATTTTTCAATTTCCGTTGGTAACATAAACAATATATACAGAAACACAATTGATTTTGGAAATTGAACTTATATTGGCCTTCTATCCACGGTTAAACTTACTTTTTAGTTCTAATACAATTCTCATAGATTGGAATTTTCTAAATATGCAATCATGTCATCTGTGAAGAGAAACATTTTTATTTCTTTCATTCCAGTCAGTAGGTCATTATGTCTTTCTTTTCTGTCTTCTCTTGCTGCAATGAATAGAACTTCCAGTGTGATGTCATGTAAGAGTGGTGAGAGTGGCCCCCTAGCTGTGTTCCTGATCTTAGAGGTAAAACATTCCTTTCACCATTAACTATGATGTTAGCAGGCCATTTTGTAGATGCTCTTCCTCAGTTTGAGGCAGTGCCCTTCCATTAATAACTTCTTGAGAGTTTTTGTTATGAATAGATACTGAGTTTTGTTAAATGATTTTCTGCATTTCTAAGGGATAAGCGTATGGTTTTTTCTTCTTTTGTCTACTAACGTGGTGAATTATTTTAACTTTTGAATGTTTAACCACCCTTGCATGCCAAGATAAACCTTACTTAGTCATGATGTATTATCATTTTTATGTATTGTTGGATTGCAATCGCTACTATTTTATGAAAGTTTTTATATCTCTGCTCATGAGGGATATTTGGTCTGTAGTTTTATTTTAATGTTTTGTTTTTAATATAAGGTAATGCCGGTCTCATAAAATGATCTAGGTAGCATTCTCTCCTCTTTTATTTTCTGGAAAAATTTGCATAGAATCTGTATTTTTCTGAAATGTTTGAGAAAACTTGCCAGTGCAGCCATCTGAGCCTGGAGGACTTCTCCTTGGAAGGTTTTTAACCATAAATTCAATTTTTAAAAAAGAATATAAGATTCTTAAAGAAGTCTATTTCTTCTTCAGTGAGTTTTGCTAGTATTTCTTTCAAAGGACATGTCTGTTTAATCTTTATGATTATAAGTATCTTTAGACTCTGCAGTGATGTCCCCTCCTTCATTAATAAAATGGGTAATTTATACCTTTCCTCTTCTTATCATGGCCAGGATAACTGGTCAGGTATTAATTTATTGATGTTTTCAGAAGGATTAGCTCTTTATTTTATTGATTCTTTCTCTTTTACTGCTTTTCCATTTTAATGTTTCCTGCTGTTATTTTTACTATCCTAGGAATTCTGGATCAATTTCCAAGAATCAACACTCTAGGTCATTATGTTTTAAATTTAAAAAAGTTATGACTTATCATAAATACATTTTACATCATATCCCACTATGTGCGCGGAAGCCCACATACATATAATTAACTTTCTCAAAATACCACTTACCTGTATTGCATATGATATGTTTTGTTTTTTCCCCCAATTCAGTTCCATTCTGTTCCAGCCTGGCTATATTCTCATTGTTAAAAAGCTGTTCAGAACCTGCTAAACTGTATTTACTGCCTACTAATGGTTAGTGATGTACAGTTAAACATTGCTGCAGATACTTCTGATAACAGGTTTTTTACACCATTTTGTGAAACCCTCTACTACTTTTTGATCTATGTCAGTGATAAAGATGAAAAACAAGAAAAGGCACATTATCTAGTCCTTTGGCATATCCCTAAAAATCTCTTGCCAGGTTGAAACAGAGCCATTAATGAACAGACTTTGCATGTGGTGGTTTGTTCATTCATTCAACAAATACTGAACCCAGGTATCAATTTAGGCACTGTGGTTGCAGGAGTGAATAAAACAAATAAAGTCCTTTACCTATGGAATTGCCATTTTAGTGGGTGAAAATAGTCAATAAACAAAATATACAAATAAGTTTGTCAAGTGATGGATGATAAGCACAATCATAAACACAAAAACAAGATGCAGAAGAAAGACATGGGGAAGCCATGTGATTGTTTGGGATGGCCAGTGATTATTTTACCTAAAGGAGAATATTTGAACAAATAACTGAAGAAATGAGAAATAGCTGGGGAAAGAGCATTCCAAACAGAGGAAAGAGCAAGTGCAAATGCCCTAGGGCAGGATCCCGCCTGGAACTGGAGAGGAGCACATGGAAGAAGGGCAATGGTGGAGACAGGAGCAGAGGTAGCGGTGTCCAGGCTGGGGCTTGCTTTACAGGCCATGACAGTGACTGGATTTTACTCTGAGAAAGGGGAAGCCATTTGAAGTACTTTTGCAGCTGAGTTATAAGATCTGACTTACACCGTGAAAGACTCAATCAGATTGCTGTGGGGAGAATAGAACTAGAGGCAAAGGAAGGTATTGGGAAAGTCCAGGCAAAAGGTGGTGATGACTGGCATTAGGGAGGTAGCAAGAAGGTGGTGAGAGAGATTGAATTGTTTGTCTAGAAGATAAAACTGACCATATCTGCTGATAATTGTATGAGGGTATAAAAGAAGGGAAGAACTTAACCCTCACTTTCCATCATCCCATTTTATGTATATTTATGGCACTTGCTACCATTTATAATTATATTATGTGTTTTTTTCTTCCTTGTTTATTGTCTTCTTAACTACTAGAGCAGACATTCCATAAGATCAGAGACTTGTCTATCTTGTTCACAGCCATACTCCAGCACCCGGGAGAGTGCCTGGCAAATACAGATGCTCAATAAATATTTGCTTCTATGAATAAGTAGGAAGAAAGGAATTTGGCCTCTATATTGCATCCTTAATATATTTCTGCCCTTCCACTCTCTAATTCCAATTCTAGGAATCTATTTTGAGGAAATATTCACAAATGCAAAGACTTATCTCTATAGACAGTCATCAAAGCAACTGATTCTAATAGTGGAAAATTATACACATGCTAACTGTCCAACAAGAGGAGAATTTGGGACCCTTCCTAAAAGGTTCAAGGAAGACTTTGCCCACTTTCAGGGCAGGATAGCCAATGGTGGAAAATAGCTCTTTGCCAGGGCTTTAGCACCCAGAGCCCTGCAGACCCATGGGCATAGGATTATGCCAGCTTGATGTTAGTTCCCTTCAGATCATGCATTCTATTTATGACTCTTAAAATCTCAAGGGTTTAATTTTAAAAGTTATACAGCAGGCTTTGAGCCAGTTCCTGGGACCTCATTATTGTCAACTCTCTTCACCCTGGGACTATGTGGAGGGAGTTAAGGCAAAGGAGAGAGGTAACTTAAGGGAGAAGGAGGGAAGAGAAGGATATATGATAGAAAAACTCTAGGGAAAGTGGGAGCAGAACTTTAATTAAAACCCAGCTGGGCAATTTGCAGCAGTGAGTTCAACCCTGAGAAGGACAGGTTACCCTTAGGAAGTGCTATGGGAATATGGGTGTGCTGGGCCCCACGGAGGTAACATTTCAATAGATGTAGAGCTCCTGGCAGGTTCTCGGCACCTTCCTGTGGGAACTCATGCCTCTGGGAGCAAACACAAACACACTGGCATTTACAATTTTACTAATTAATAAAACCTACATTTATTCTGCTGGGTGCTGGGAGAAATAAATGAGATAAAACCCCATTTTTTCTCACTAAATAATTTTTTAAAAAACTTGTGCAACAGAGTCCTAGTACCCAATCTTAAGTATATTTATTCCCAAATCAAAGAGTTCCTGAGCTAAAAGGTACTCAGCTACTGTGTCTCTTCATTTTACAAATAAGGAAAATGATGCCAGAGAGGACCTCAAGGTCATAGAGAAAGGAAGAGAATGCTTTATTTCCTGACCCTATTTCAGCTTTCTCTTCATGCTTCTGTACTGTTTTATAATCTTTTCCTGGATTTACTTATTTGACAATTACTTACTGAAAACCGATGTGCCTTGCACTGGTTAGCCATTGAGGAAAATGGCACACATAGGTGAAACGAAAATGAATTCTATTTTCTTGAGATGCATGCTCAGGATGTAAGTATTCTTATACTCACTCGTTCAATCTTTTTCCTTTGTCTGACTCTAAGACCAACCCTTGGTGGCCAAGATTTAGATCCTTGTGAGCCAAATGAGACCTAGCGCCATGAGAAACTATGAGTACATTTGGGCTTGCAGAGATTCCAAGAATTGGATGAATTCTTGGAGGAAGAGGCTGTCAGGTTGTCTAGAGGATGCTACAGTTGGGAGTTTATTTAGTGCAGCACTCAGCGATCTTGGTTGGAAAGCAATAGAAAAGAAAGCCTTAGCTAATTCCTGGAGGAAAGGGATTTACAGGAAGTAATTTGGACAGCTCGCATAATTAATGGCGTGTATGGAGAGCTATGAGCTAGATGTTCGGAACTGCAGCACCATTTATACCTCAGGAAGTTTGGTTAGGGTGCAGCTGCTGTGACCACTAGCCACTGGGTGCTACCAACAGAATTAATTCCATACTTTTATCCTCCCCTGGCGTCATCTACTTGTTATTCAGTGTCCCAGTGGACATGACCGACTACTCTAGCTTCAGGGTTGAGAGGAAGAAATATATGTATTTGGCATTTTTACCTAGTGTACTGTGAAGGAGGACTTATCTTCCACTCAGACTCAGACTATTTGAGGAGGACCCCAAACAGAACCAGGATCCGAATGCTGAGCAGTCAAAACAAAACAAAACCCCAAACAACTAAAAATCCCCTGTGTCTGTTTAAAATTCAACAAAACTAAATGAGTTGAGAATAAATAGGCAATCTGTATGAATCTGGACAGATTTCCACTTTTTCATCTGTAGAAGTAATTAGTAAGTCTTTTGTCAATATAGCTTCATCCTAGATACCCAAAGATATATTGAGAAGTAAGGTGCTAGTATTAGGGGTAAAGTCGCCAGATATTTTATTGTCATGAAAATAATCTGAGCTAATTATATGTCTTTGAAAGAAAAAAATATCTTTTACACATTAGTCTCTTAAACGTCAAGCATATAACAAATTTCAAGTCCAGTCAAGATGAAAATCAGTTTGGCTGAGCTGTGGATCGTGTTCTATCTAATCTCTTTCCCTTTATTTGAAAAATACTTTAGAATTTCATATAAAACTAAATGAATTTACTTCCCCACCCCGTTTCAAACACATAATTTTAAACACAGAATTTCTCCCTCCATACTGGATTAGTCACATCTTCATACAAATATTCTCTAGTATTTCATTATATTAAAAAAACAAACTCTTTAGACACATGAAAAGATGTTCCACATCACTAATCATCAGGGAAATGCAAGTCAAAACTGCAATGAGATGTCACCTTACACTTGTCAAAATGGCTAAAATAAAAAAAGATAAGAAATACAAGTGTTGGCGAGGATGTGGAGAAAAAGGAACACTTATGTGCTCTTGGTGGGAACATAAATTGGGGGCAGCCACTGTAGAAAACAGAATGAAGCTTTCCTCAAAAAATAAAAAATGGAAATATCATATGATCAGTAATTTTACTATTGGGTATTTACCCAAAGAAAACAAAAATACTAATTTGAAAAGATATATGCATCCCTATGTTTATTGCAGCATTATTTATAATACCCAAGATATGGAAGAAACTTAAGTGTCCATTGACAGACAAATGGATTAGGAAGGTGTGATATATATTATTATATTTAGTGAAATATTACTCAGCCATAAAAAGGATGAGATCTTGCCATTTGCAACAACATGGATGGACCTAGGGGGTATTATGCTAAGTAAATAAATCAGACTGAGAAAGACAAATACCATATGCTTTTACTCATATGTGGAATCCAAAAATTCAAACAAATAAATAAACAAAACAAAAAGCAGAATCAGACCTATAAATACAGGGAACAAACTGATGTTTTCCAGAGGGAAGGGGGTTAGGGGATGGGCAAAGAGGTGATGGGTGAAATGGGTGAAGGGGAGAGGGAGGTACAGGCTTCCAGTTATGGAATGCGTTAAGTCACTGGAATAAAAGGCACGTATAAGGAATACAGTCAGTGATATTGTAATTGTGTTGTATGGTGACAGATGGTGGCTACACTTGAGGTAAGCACAGCATAAGGTATAGAATTGAATCACTATGTTGTATACCTGAAACTAATATAACATCGTGTGTCAACCATACTAAAAAACAAAATAAAACAAAAGAACTCTTGCCTTAATCTTTTATCCCTCCAGTTGTCACCTCTTTCTTTGTTTCCTTACCAAGAAAAATTTATCAAGAGCATTTTCAATATAGGTGGTCTCAAATTCTTCACTTCCCATTCCTTCAACCTACTCCATTTGGGTTTGTGACTCAGCTGCCATCTCCCTTGACAAGATCATCTCCACAAGGACTGATCCCAAAGTCACATCTCCACCCTCCTTTTACACAACTTTTTCATGAGCAGTCAACAACTGGATATTTTCCTCTTCCTCCGCCTTAAAAAAATTTTTTTCTTTCCTGTAGTTCTGTGATACTATAAGAAGTTTGGGCTTTTCTCTTATCTTACCAGGCTAGTCCTTCCCAATCTCATTAGCTTGTCTCAAAATGGCTGGTAGCATTCTCAGTGTTTTTCTTAAGGAATTCAGTGTGGTCTAAAACTTTGAATACTGTCTATATTCTAATGAGTTATACATTTATATTTCAGACCTGACCTCTTCTCTTCTATCAAACTGCCTAGTTGATATTTTTCTTAATCCCATACTCTTGTTTCCCACTATATCAGTTAAAGATATGAAAAACACTGAGGGCTCAAGCCAGGAGCCCAGGTATCATGCTTGATCTCTCTTACCTGTCCCTGCCATATCTGATTCATTATCTAAGTCTGTTAGGTCCACCCCCAAAATATAGAGGGTTGTATTTTCCAAAAATAATGACTATTTTGTTTCTTCCTTCCTAGTTTGTCTATTTTTCTTATATTCCTGCATTAGTAAGGACCTCCAGGGATATGCTGAAGGTAGTACCAAGAATGAATATTCTTCTCATATTCTTGAATTTGATGTGAATTCTTCTAACTTTTCACTACTGAATATAATGCTTTGCTAGAGGTTTCTAGTAGATATACTATTTGTTATAGGAAATGTCTTACTACTCTACTGTGCTGCAAATGTTTAATCCTGAGTGGGTCTTGGATTTTTCAGGTTATTTTCTGTCAAGATCATGAAGTTTTTCTCTTATAATCTTTGAAGTCAGTGAACACATTAGTTGTACTAGAATTGTGTCATTTTGCATTCTTGAGATTTATTTGTTCCCCCAATCTACTTCCTCTAGACTTGGAGAATTCCTATGGCCACTCCTGCTCTGTAAAGCACTTTGTGCTGGGCAGGTTCTTGGTTACCTTTTACCATGTGATACCACCTTCCTGGGTCTTTTAGGGGGAGCCAGCCTCTGGTTTTCCAATAATGTGTTGGAGTTTTATTTTTATTTTTATTTTTATTTATTTATTTATTTATTTATTTATTTATTTATTTATTTTTAAATTTTATTATGTTATGTTAGTCACCATACAATACATCATTAGTTTTTGATGTGGTGATCCACGATCCATTGTTTTCGTATAACACCCAGTGCTCCATGCAGTACGTGCCCTCCTTAATACCCATCACCGGGCTAACCAATCCCCCCGCTCCCCTCTAAAACCCTGTTTGTCTCTCAGAGTCCATAGTCTCTCATGGTTCATCTCTCCCTCCAATTCCCCCCCACCTCATTTTTCCCTTCCTTCTCCTAATGCCCTCCATGCTATTCCTTATGTTCCACAAATGAGTGAAACCATATGATAATTGACTTTCTCTGCTTGACTTATTTCACTTAGCATAATCTCCTCCAGTCCCATCCATGTTGATGTAAAAGTTGGGTATTCATCCTTTCTGATGGCTGAGTAATATTCCATTGTATATATGGACCACATCTTCTTTTCCATTCATCTGTTGAAGGGCATCTCGGCTCTTTCCACAGTTTGGCTATTGCGGACATTGCTGCTATGAACATTGGGGTGCATATGGCCCTTGTTTTCATTACATCTGTGTCTTTGGGGTAAATACCCGGGAGTGCAATTGCTGGGTCATAGAGTGGCTCTATTTTTAAATTTTTGAGGAACCTCCACACTGTTTTCCAAAGTGGCTGTACCAATTTGCATTCCCACCAACAGTGTAAGAGGGTTCCCCTTTCTCCACAACCTCTCCAACATTTGTTGTTTCTTTCCTTGTCCATTTTTGCCATTCTAACTGGTGTAAGGTGGTATCTCAGTGTGGTTTTGATTTGAATTTCCCTGATGGCTAATGATGATGAACATTTTTTCATGTGTCTGTTAGCCATTTGTATGTCTTCTTCAGAGAAGTGTCTTTTCATATATTCTGCCCATTTTTTGACTTGATTATTTGTTTTTTGGGTGTTGAGTTTGAGAAGTTCTTTATAGATCTTGGATACCAGCCCTTTATCTGTAGTGTCATTTGCAAATATCTTCTCCCATTCTGTGGGTTGCCTCTTTGTTTTGTTGACTGTTTCCTTTGCTGTGCAGAAGCTTTTTATCTTGACGAAGTCCCAAAAGTTCATTTTTGCTTTTGTTTCACTAGCCTTTGGAGATGTATCTTGAAAGAAGTTGCTGTGGCCGATGTCAAAGAGGTTACTGCCTATGTTCTCCTCTAGGATTTTGATGGATTCCTGTCGCACATTGAGGTCTTTTATCCATTTTGAGTTTATCTTTGTGTATGGTGTTAGAGAATGGTTGAGTTTCATTCTTCTGCATGTGGCTGTCCAATTTTCCCAGCACCATTTATTGAAGAGACTGTCTTTTTTCCATTGCATGTTTTTTCCTGCTTTGTGGAAGATTATTTGACTATAGAGTTGAGGGTCCATATCTGGGTTCTCTGTTCTGTTCCATTGGTCTGTATGTCTGTTTTTGTGCCAGTACCATGCTGTCTTGGTGGTCACAGCTTTGTAATATAGCTTGAAATCGGGCAACGTGATGCTCCCAGCTTTGTTTTTCTTTTTCAACATCTCCTTGGCGATTCGGGGTCTTTTCTGATTCCATACAAATTTTAGGATTGTTTGTTCCAGCACTTTGAAAAATGTCATTGGAATTTTGATCGGGATGGCATTGAAGGTATAGATTGCTCTGGGTAGCATAGACATTTTAACAATGTTTATTCTTCCGATCCATGGAGTTTTAGAAAAGATCTTGTCTTTCTAGTAATTTAGAGCCAGGTTTTTGGAGAAGCTGGAGCCTGTGCTTAGTGTGCCATCTTGAGGACAGACAGGAAAGGACTGGAATTATTTTGGTTGATGCTATAAAGAGATTTGGGAATCATCCTGATTTAGAGGAATGCCTTTGATCCAGAATTTAATGACCTACAGCAGGACCAGGGAAAGTGACAATTCAGAAAAAAAAAAAAGAGCCTTTCCAAAATTGATGTTGGTTGAAGTTCAAGTGAGAAGAAACAAGTGTGGGAAGAATTAAAGACAGACCATAAAAATGTCAAGGTCTAAGGAATTTAATTAAAAGCTGATTCTTTGGGGGCGCCTGGGTGACTCAGTTGGTTAAACATCTGACTTTTGGTTTCTGTTCAGGTCGTGATCTCAGGATCGTGAGATCGAGACTTGCATGGGTCTCTGCACTGGGCTCAGAGTCTGCTTGGGATTCTCTTTCTCCCTCTGCCCTTCCCCCTGCTCTTGTGCACGCACACACACTCTCTCTCTGTAAAATAAATACATAAAATATATTTTTTAAAAAGCTGATTATTTCCCTTGAAAGTTTCCATCATCATCCCCCACAAAATTTTTGCTGAAAACATTCTTATCAATACTGAATCTTGAATATATAGAAGCGGTGGGAGAGGAAACCAGTGGAAAGTTAACTTCTCATCTAATCTGACTACCAATATGACCAACATTTATGTAGCAAGGAATGAGGTAGAAAAAATAGAATAAATACTAAAGTCATATTGCAGCTTCCCTTCTAGAGGAATGGAAGAATGTCCTTGAATTTCATTAAATATCATAGGCCTGTATAGGATATTCAGTGGAGGCAGGAGTTGGGAAACTCAGTCTTGTTTAGCTTCATCTAGTCAACAAATACCTTTTGGTGTGCCAGGCCCTGTGCTAGGAGTTGGGGGTAAAGCTCTAAGAAGTGCAGACATCAGCCCCACCTTCATGAAATGTACAGGCCAGTTAGGGAAGAAAACATCAAACAAACATTGCTGCAAATGTGATGAGAAGTAGGAAAGGAATCAGGGGGTATGACTGTAGGTAACAGTGCCCATAGTCAGGACACAGCTGGGTGTAGACTTTGCTCTAAGAAGTGGTTTTTAAATTGAGACCTACAAGAGGAGATAGAACCATTGGTTAGCTTTACTGACCAGACTCCTGTCTTTCCAAAGCAGGAAATAAACAAATTCTTTGCCTGTCTGAAGATTCTCTCTATCCAAGGCTACCTTTAAAATCAAGAGTGTATGGTTTCAGAATCATAGAATTCTAGAGGTGGAATCCATGGTCATCATTGGCTATCTTTACCATCAGTGGAAAACTGGCTTGTGTTTTCACTGTGCTGACTCAGGTTGTGGTGGCATCCATCCACTGTGAGTAGAGGAAAGAGATGTGACACCAGAGCAAATCCTCGGCGAGAAAAGACAGGAGTCACACTGCTCTATCAGCAAACTGGAGGAAAAGAAAATATTTCAGTTGAACTTTTATGAGGACAGGTGATTGGAACTCAACTCAAACTGGTAGAAGCAAAATAAAGCAATTTACTGGTTTAGGAAACAAAAAAGTATAGGAGTTTATGTGGACTACTGGTCCTAGACTCTGGAGCAATATCCTCAGGGACCCTGGAGAATCACAGCCTTATGACAAGTGAAAGTAGAGTGTCTCAACCAGCACCATTGTTGTTCTTCATTATTGCTCAGCTGTGATCAGTCTGTGTCATTAGGAAATATCTCATACTAATTATAACGAAGCATTCGTTGAACATCTACAGGACACCACGTGCAGTGCTGAACACCAGGGTCACAGAGATGGAAAAGGAGAAGACTCTGTTACACTGCCTGATGAGAGAGACCACTGCTTAAACAAGCGACTAATAACGTGGTGTCATTAGGACACAGAAGTAACATGGGGAGCAAGTAAATAATATCTCAAAGGAACACATTCAGGGAAGGCATCTTGCAGAGCTTAGCTTGAAAGATTAACGGGAGTTTTCCTGGTGTATAAAGAAGGCAAAACTATTTCAGGGAGAAGGAGCAATATCTATAAACATACAGAAATGTAAACCATGGTGATGTGTGCTGAAGACTAGAAACAATTTGGATTTGCTGGAGAATGAGAAGGTGGGAGCTAGAACTCGAGATAGGAAGATAAGAGCCAGAAAATGAAGAGTCTGGCATTCTACCTGAAGGCAACAGGGAGTCACTGAGGGCCTTTTAACTGACATGTGTGGTTTATTTGGCAGCAGTTTGGAAGACATGTCAGTTGGGATCATACCTAGAGGTAGGGAGCCCAGTGAAAAGGCTACTGGAATAGTTCAGATTAGAGACACTGGAGACTTGACTTTTGACCATGGTGCAGGGAATGGAGTCAGACTGGTGGTGACCTGGCCCTGCACAGGAGTCAGCCCAGAGCGATGGAAATCTAGATAGAGAGCAGTGAAGGAAGTCTGCCCCCAGGGGCTTTGATTTGAACTTGCCTGTTAATCTTCTGGCTGGGACTGGGATTCTTTCCTGCTAACGCTCAGATTCCTTACTGCCAGGGGAAATGGTATAAGTCCAAAGCTACCTTGCTGTCTGAAGTAATCTCAGACTCTTTGGAATTGTGAAGTCAGTGAAAATCTGGAGACAGTTTGCTGTAAGACAAAAAGCAGGGAATCAGGAGTCAGAACACTGAACTTGAGTTCTAGGTCTGTCTCTTTCTGGTTATTTAAAAGATTGATGCAAACTGCTTATGCTCTTAGCCTTCAGTTCCTGCACCTGTAAAATGAGGATTGTATTTTCCACGCCTGGCAAGGATTGCGTTGAAAAATGGAAGGAAAGTTTTCAAAATGCTGTAAAATACTGTGTACATATTATTTATTTTATAGTGAAACCAGAATTTGGGATTTGAGTAGAAAGATACCATTGTGAGAAACTTGCTACCAGTTCATTCTTCCCAAAATATGCCCTTGTAATGCATTGTGATAGTGAGGTGAAGTCATCATCTTGTGAACTGTAAAGATAACTCAGGAGAAACCACTGATCTTGTAGCTGGCAAAGCTGAGAGTCTACCTCAAGGTTGTCTGGCCAGAGCTGTGTTATTGTGTATTTTCAATAACTCCACCCACTTTCATTTATTTCCACAAAGTTTGGAGGTAGAGGAGAGGAGCAGGACACATATCATTATCCATTTTAGACACTTAAAACCTGAGAGACACGCCTGTGCATCCCAGTCTCCCTCATCAAGGGGAGGCAGTGTGCCCATGGCTGGTGTGGGTGATGCAGGAGTCGTGGGACTCCTGGGGTCACCAGGATGTTATAGACCTTGGGGGGGGGGTCTGGTGGTTCCAATCTCCCCATTTCTACTCAGTACCTGAAGATATGTTTCCAGAGCTGTCCACACGTTCCAGTCATGCAGGGGTCCCCCTTGTCCATGTGGATTTTGATCCTTGGCTCCCAACTTTGGTCTCAAGAGCAGAGTGAGTCTGAGCCGGGGATGTCCAGGACCATCTCATGCATATAGACTGGCTAGAGGTTGCACATGGCCTCAGTGGTGTGGGGACAGATATCCCATCCAATCACTGCTGGTTGTGGTCCAGCTTGTGAAAGGGAACCCAAATGCCTTCAGACCTTATGATCCCCTCATCAGGGAACATAGGCACTGACCACACATGGCACATGATGGGATATCCTGAATGCATCCAACCTGAAGAAAGCAATAGGAAAGAAGAGATGATGTGATGCCCAATATTCTTTATAGAGTGTATCTCCCCCCACCAGCCCAGGAGACCTAAAGCATTTTGAATAATCCCAGATTAATCAGAGAAGCATTTGACTTTATCACCCTGCCCAAGTTTATTTGTAGCCTAACTGGTCTCCTTCCAAGTTCCTTAGAGTTTGATACGCTCATCCCCACTTGACTCGGAAAGGTACACAAAAGAAAGAGAATCAGAGTACAAGGAAAATCAGAAACAGAAAACAGACCAACAGCAAGGAAACTTCTCTCATGTGCTTTGGGTACCTGGAAGCTCCAATTTAAACACACACATTTATGTCCTTGATCAGTACAAGTACCCAATAGCTACATCCTTTCAGTGTTACCATAAGCTCTAGGCACACAACCCCAGTTCCAATACACAAGGAAGGAAGCTCAGTAACACCTCCTTCCTCCATGCCTGGGACATTCACATTCCAGAAACAACCAGAGAAGCTCACCTGGTCATCTTGCGACTATAGCTCAGGTCTAGTGTCAGGGAGAAGTCATCTGTGTAGAAGTAGTGAATGGATAGTTTGGAGATGCTATATATAGGGAAGAAGATATGATTATCTTTTGCTTCTTCCTGCTTCCTTTTGGGAAAGTGGTGCTTGGCTGGACAATTTCCCTAAACACCTGAGTGACACTTAAATGGGGCTTTTTGGGTCTGGGTCTGTAACTGAGACCAAAATGATTAGTCTGTAACTGAGACCTCCCAGTGTCCTCAAGTGTTCTCTGCATGTCCCCATCATGCTCTGCATGATAGTATTTCCCTGTGGTGAGCAGGGGGGTCTCTGTAAAACTTCTGTCACTTTAACTGAGAAACATGACCCAAAATGACAGGAAATGGTGACTGGCCGAGGAAAACAAAATGAGTGAAAGCAGAGGTCAGCAACTGCTCTGGGCAGTCTCTTTGGAGACCTGAGTTTTCATCTTTGTTCTTTGATCCTGGGTTAGGAAATTGGGATACCACTACTGACCGTATGGGGCCAGACTGGACATTCTGTGTTGGGCAGGTTCTTTCTGATGAGAGGCAAGGCAATGTGTCCTGATGCAGGGCACAGTCAGCTGTGAGGCCTCCCAAGGTACCTGGGCTCAGTGCTGCTGATGGGAAGAGCCATAGCACTGGAAGCTGATTCAGCAAGAGCTAATGTTTGAAGTGTACATTCACTGGAAGCCAGGGTGCTGAGTGATGAGTTTGCTCAATATATTTGTTCCTTGTAGCTATTTGTGTAGTGTGCAGCACTTTGTACCAGATAGAGAGGGGTTTTAATGGATTATGAAGAAATCTGTCTAGTTTAAGGTTTGGTTAATTTTTATTTTAGTTTCTGACAGCATGTGAAAGAATTTTCATTTGTCCTTTTGCCAAAGCCTTGCTACTGTACGTGGAGGGAGACAGGGCAGAGAGAATGAACTCTGCTTGGGAAAGATGGAGTGAAAAGTGATCATTTAAAAATGCACATTCAATGTTAATATAAGAGAAGACTGAAAATAAATTGAATCAACCTAAGAAATTAGAAAGTGGTAGTAAAATAATGCCACCCCCAAGAAGCAGAAGAAAAGAAATAATGAAACTAAGAGTAGACATTATTTAAATAGAAAGAAAGTGGAAATAACCAAACTCAAAAGTCTGAAAAGATGAGTCTCTAGTGAGACTGATCAAAGACAAAAGAGGTGAGTGAAGCACAAATAATAACATCAGGAATGAAAAGGACAACAAAAGGACAGATGATGTGGAGAATAAATAATCACACAAGGATATTCTTTTTTTTTTTTTTAAATGTTTTTATTGTTATGTTAATCCCCATACATTACATCATTAGTTTTAGATGTAGTGTTCCATGATTCATTGTTTGTGCATAACACCCAGTGCTCCATGCAGAACGTGCCCTCCTCAATACCCATCACCAGGCTAACCCATCCTCCCACCCCCCTCCCCTCTAGAACCCTCAGTCTGTTTTTCAGAGTCCATCATCTCTCATGGTTCGTCTACCCCTCCGATTCCCCCCCTTCATTCTTCCCCTCCTGCTACCTTCTTTTTTTTTTTTTCTTAACATATATTACATTATTTGTTTCAGAGGTACAGATCTGAGATTCAACAGTCTTGCACAATTCACAGTGCTTACCAGAGCACATACCCTCCCCATTGTCTATCACCCAGTCACCCCATCCCTCCCACCCCACCCCCCACTCCAGCAACCCTCAGTTTGTTTCCTGAGATTAAGAATTCCTCGTATCAGTGAGGTCATATGATACATGTCTTTCTGTGTTTGACTTATTTCGCTCAGCATAATACCCTCCAGTTCCATCCACGTCGTTGCAAATGGCAAGATCTCATTCCTTTTGATGGCTGCATAATATTCCATTGTATATATATACCACATCTTCTTTATCCATTCATCTGTCGATGGACATCTTGGCTCTTTCCACAGTTTGGCTATTGTGGACATTGCTGCTATAAACATCGGGGTGCACGTACCCTTTCGGGTCCCTACTTTTGTATCTTTGGGGTAAATACCCAGGAGTGCAATTGCTGGATCGTATGGTAGCTCTATTTTCAACTTTTTGAGGAACCTCCATACTGTTTTCCAGAGTGGCTGCACCAGCTTGCATTCCCACCAACAGTGTAGGAGGGTTCCCCTTTCTCCGCATCCCCGCCAACATCTGTCATTTCCTGACTTGTTAATTTTAGCCATTCTGACTGGTGTGAGGTGGTATCTCATTGAGGTTTTGATTTGGATTTCCCTGATGCCGAGCGATATTGAACACTTTTTCATGTGTCTGTTGGCCGTTTGGATGTCTTCTTTGGAAAAATGTCTGTTCATGTCTTCTGCCCATTTCTTGATTGGATTCTTTGTTCTTTTGGTGTTGAGTTTGATGAGTTCTTCATAGATTTTGGATACTAGCCCTTTATCTGATACGTCATTTGCAAATATCTTCTCCCATTCTGTCAGTTGTCTTTTGGTTTTGTTGACTGTTTCTTTTGCTTTGCAACAGCTTTTTATCTTGATGAAGTCCCAATAGTTCATTTTTGCCCTTGCTTCCCTTGCCTTTGGCGATGTTTCTAGGAAGAAGTTGCTGCGGCTGAGGTCTAAGAGGTTGCTGCCTGTGTTCTCCTTTAGGATTTGGATGGACTCCTGTCTCACATTGAGGTCTTTCAACCATTTGGAGTCTATTTTTGTGTGTGGTGTAAGGAAATGGTCCAGTTTCATTCTTCTGCATGTGGCTGTCCAATTTTCCCAACACCATTTGTTGAAGAGACTGTCTTTTTTCCACTGGACATTCTTTCCTGCTTTGTCAAAGATGAGTTGACCATAGAGTTGAGGGTCCATTTCTGGGCTCTCTATTCTGTTCCATTGATCTATGTGTCTGTTTTTGTGCCAGTACCATACTGTCTTGATGATGACAGCTTTTTAATAGAGCCGGAAGTCCGGAATTGTGATGCCGCCAGCTTTGCTTTTCTTTTTCAACATTCCTCTAGCTATGCGGGGTCTTTTCTGGTTCCATGCAAATTTTAGGATTATTTGTTCCATTTCTTTGAAAAAAGTGGATGGTATTTTGATGGGGATTGCATGGAATGTGTAGATTGCTCTAGGTAGCATTGACATCTTCACAATATTTGTTCTTCCAATCCATGAGCATGGAACGTTTTTCCATTTCTTTGTGTCTTCCTTAATTTCTTTCATGAGTATTTTATAGTTTTCTGAGTACAGATCCTTTGCCTCTTTGGTTAGATTTATTCCTAGGTATCTTATGGTTTTGGGTGCAATTCACACAAGGATATTCTCAACACCTTGAGGCCAACACATTGGAAAAGTTACATACACAAATAGTTGCAAAGCTTTCAACACTTTCAGTAACTTTCAAACTGAATTGAGAAGGAAGTTAGTAATTCTGTAACCATCAAGGAAATTTTATAAAAACTTCTTATAAAGAAAATTCCAGACACAGTGTCGGGTGACTTCTTTCAGACATTCAAGGAACAAATAATTTTAATCTTATGAAACCTTTCCAAAGAAAGCAAAAGAGGGAATGTTCAACAACTTATTTTATGAGAAAGGATGTAACTTTGATATGAAAATATGTCAAGGACACTAAAGAAGGAGAATTGTAGGGCACCTGGGTGGCTCAGTTGGTTAAGCGACTGCCTTCGGCTCAGGTCATGATCCTGGAGTCCCTGGATCGAGTCCCGCATCGGGCTCCCTGCTCGGCAGGGAGTCTGCTTCTCCCTCTGACCCTCCCCCTCTCATGTGCTTGCTCTCTCTCATTCTCTCTCTCTCAAATAAATAAATAAAAAATCTTTAAAAAAAAAAAAAAAAAAAAAGAAGGAGAATTGTAGCCCAATCTAATCTGTAAACATAGATGTGAGAATCCTAAGAACAATATTAAATTTATAAATAATAACTTACACCCATCATAATGCATGTGACTAGTTAGGTTGATACCAGGACGCCATATTTGTTTAACATTAGAAATTCAATTTATGAACCCACCTATGTTAACAGATCAAAGAAAAAGTACACAATCATTTCAGCAGTTGAACAAGTGCTTTTCATTAAACTCAAAGTTCATCCAGTAAAATCTCTTAGAAAATAAGGAATAAAAACAAACTTTCCTAAACTGATCATGAATATGTACAAAACCTATTGTTAGACATCGATGATGTGATGAAATATTGAAACATTTCCCTTTGAGATCAGAGTAAGAGAAGGATGTGCCCTGGTACCGTTTTTATTCAACATTAAAGGTCCTAGCCAGCACAGACCACTAAGGTGAAAATATATAAACAAACAAATAATAAACAAAGAGACAAATAATTGTTATAAGGACTGGAAATAAATTTTTAAAACTTTTAGTACTTACAAGTGATATGAGTGTGTATGTGGAAAATATTTAGAAATTCTCAAAGTTTGAAAGCTATGGAGTTTAGCAGTGTTGCTGGAGTTAACACAAATATTAATATTTTGTGATATTGCTGGAGTTAATATATAAACATTAACTGCATTCCTATATACAAGCGATATCCCAGTTGTGAAATGAATATTTTATTCATTTGGAATAATGGAAAAAATCCACTTATATTAAAAATTATGAAGGATTCAAGGGGCACCTGGGTGGCTTAATTGTTAAACGTCTGCCTTTGGCTCAGGTCATGATACCAGGGTCCTGGGATCAAGCTCTGTGTGGGGCTCCCTGCTCAGCGGGGAGCCTGCTTCTCCCTCTCCCACTCCCCCTGCTGTGTTCCCTCTCTCACTGTCTCTCTCTCTACCAAATAAATAAACAAAATCTTTAAAAAAAATATGAAAGATTCAAGAAACTAGATATGAAGTAACATATCTAGAAAATGTTCTACAGCTTTATGGGAAAAATTAGAAAGGTATATAGAGAATCACTGGGGGTACCTAAGGAGATGCAGAGGTAAAGCATGATCATAGACCGAAAAACTAATTTCTTAAGAGATGTCAATTCCCCACAAATTGATCTATATTTTTAAAAAATTGCTTAGAACCAAATCACAGCAGGGTTTGTTGTAGTAGTAGTTGTTTGCTTATTTGTTTTGGTGGAACACAATGAGCTGATTTTAAAATTTAAATGGAAGCAACAAAGAGCCAAGAATCGTTGAGTGTTCTAGAAGAAAAATAAGGAAGAACAAATATAAAAATATTGCAATATTATAGCATTGACACAGAGATAGAAAAATAAATCGATAGAAAAAAACACAGAGCCTCCAAAAGACCCACAGTATATAGACACTTGGCCCAGCAGATTTGAGGAAAGAGTAGACTTCAATGAACAGTGTGCATTGATAACTGTGCATATGTGCAGTGTGCATATGATAACTGGGAATCCGTAGTTTTAGACACTGAAGTTGTGTTCCTATTTCACGTGACCCAAAAAACATCTGAACTTGAAAGGAAAATTGCAAAACTCTTGGAAGATAATATAGAAAAATATCTTCATGGAATTTGGATAAACAAAATAATTTTTAATCAAGATACAAGTGGCATTAACCATAAGGAAGAGATTAATAACTTTGACTTATAATGTTTATCAGATGATACCAGAAGAAGAAAGGGCAACCCAGAGTGGGAGAAGCTATCAGCACGCACGTAACTGACCATGGTTATATAAACAGAATATCACGACATGCAGAAAATCCAACAGAAAAGTGCACAAGAGGAAAAAACAAAATCTAAATGTCAAGTTAATCTATGCAAAGCTGCCTAACCTCATTAATAGCCAGGACAGCATAAATTAAAACCACTATAACATGCTATTACGTACCCATCATTTTGGCAAAAAAAGAGGGAGCAATGCTATTAAGTGTCCACAGGATCTAGAGCAATGGAAACTCCTCATATAGTCAAAGTGATACAACTTGAACTCGCCATTGTTTGTAACTTGTTTTCATCTAGTCCAGTTGAAGTTGCGCATATTCTATGGCAAGGCAGTTCCATTGTTAGGGTATACCAGAGAGACCCTTTCACGTGTGTACAGAGACACATAGAAAGAAGTTCGTAGTAGCAAATGGACTCCAAATAAAAACAATCAAATATCTATCAACAGCAAAATAGATTTTGTTTCATACATTATATTCATATGGTGGACTATTAGGCAGAAATAAAAATAAACTATAGCTATAGATATCAATGCAGATGAATTTCACAAATATAATATTGTACAAAAGAGAGAAACCATAAAATGTTACATAAAATACAATCTTATTGTATTTACATAATGTTCAAAATCAGTTAAAAGTAAACTATATATATATATATATATATATATATATATGTTTTTTTTTTTTTTTTTGAGAGAGAGCACACACACATGCATGCATATGGGGGTGGGGGGAGGAGTAGAGAGGGGGAAGGACAGAGGGAGAGAGAAAGAATCTTAAGCAGTCTCCATGCTGGGCACGAACCCAAGGCAGTCTTGATCTCACAATCCTGAGATCATGACCTGAGCTGAAATCAAGAGTTAGACATTTAACCAATGGAGCCACCCAGGCGCCAATAAACTATGTTGTTTAAAGTTGTGCATAAAGGTCAGGAAAACTGTAAAGGAAAGCAAAGGAGCTCACAAACATCAGCTTAGTGTTCCATCCTGAGGCAAGGGAGGGGCTATGTTCTTGGAAGGACACATGAGGGGCTTCTGTTACTGATATTCTATTTCTTAGCCTGGAGCTGGTCTGATGGTTCACTTTACAATTATTACTTAAATAGTACCTATCTTTTATGCACAATTTTTGTGAACATGACATATTCCAAAATAGCAAGAATATTGTTGGATTGCATCTTCTGACTCTAAAAGGCCCAACTTCAGTTATTAGAGCACATTATAACCTATGTAGATTATGACATGACAGTGTTCCTAAAAATACTTTCTTTTTTCAATTTTAAAGTTTATATTATAACAAATGGATTATGGCAAGTAAAGTTCAAAGTTCTGCCTGCTTCTGAGTTGTAACTTACTGCTTCTTCCTTCAAATTGTCTGGCTTTAGCAGAGATTCAGACAACTTCCATGTTTCCTTTTAATTTGATCTTTAAGAGCCGTAAGACAGCGTCCCAACTCCTACCACCAGATCTCATTATCTCTGGAAGGGTCCAAGAGATGGAATCTTTTTGATAGAAAATCATAATATCCTAGTCATGTTAACTTAAATCACTTACTACTTGCAACTCAGAACTGCCAAGGAATCTTGCTTCAAGTAAAGGCAAAAAAAAAAAAAAAAAAGGGTAGAATCTCCCTCAACACTGTTTTTCTTGTTTTTTTCCCCACTGAATATAGGATTTGGATATAATTAAAGGGATACATTGGCTCAAATCCTTTTAAGAGCAACGACCTATCCACATTCATAAAACAATTTCCTGTCATTATGGGAGTAGCTAGATCTCCCAACAGAACATCAGCTCTAATTAAAGTATCCACTGCATAATTCTGCTTAGAGTCTTTAATACTCTCATGTACACACACACACACACACACACACGTACATGCACACATATTTAGTTGGCATCAATATGTGAGACTAAAATTTCACTTCATCTGATTATTTGGTCAGCTGTTTTCAGATTGATTTGTTCTGTTACTTTGGATCCAGTATACCAGTTCCCATGGCCCAGGGCTTGACCACAGCCAAGTTATTGGAAGTGGTTCAGGAATTCTCTGTGCGCCTAAGTATTTTATTCTGGAGCCTTTCAAGATCTTCAGGCCTGACATAATTTGCTGCCTTTAAGAGCCCTCATTTAGTCCTGAAGCAGGGTCAGAATCCTTGACAGGATGTTTGAGAACAGAGATTCAAAAGAAATAAAGATTCATGAGGTCCGAGTCTCTGGTCTTCAGGATAGAGTCAGAATTCCCTGATTGTGACCCCCATTTGGTGAAGTGATTTTGACCCAGGGATGGGTGAAATCCCTGGTAAACTGAGTTTTATTTCCTAGTATGCTTTTTACATTTTTTTTTTGGCGGAGCTCTTCTTAGTCTTAACGATCTTGTAACTGACTAACCTATCATTATTCATTTTTGGTAAGTAGTTTGTAGCACTTGATGTTCTTCTGTGAGCAGATTTTTTTTTTTTTTTTTTGTAACCAAGCGGCCAAGTTTCCTTCTCTGTGTGGTATGAGCCAAGTGTAAAGGCAGACTGTACTGGGATCCGAAGAGCATCTTATTGCTTCTTTTCCCCAGTGGGTGGTCACTACTTCATCTAGGTCCCAAATGATTAGGCTGAAGAAGCCTGCCCATATGTCGAATGGGTTAACTCCATCAGTTAAAAAGACTACTCATCTATGAACCTCTTTCTTAGAAGTGGGGGTTTAAGTGAGAGAAAGGTAAAGTTTACTTTGGGAGGATATTTTTCTGTGGTCTAGATATCTCTATGGCCAAAAGTGTATCTTTTGGGAAGGTTCTTGGGCTTGTTTTAATGATCATCTATTTTATGAAAGTCATAGATTTAATAAGAAGTATTAACTAAAATTTCATATGTGTAATTGATAAAGGCAGTGACCCTGTTGTATGCCAAGAATCTAAATCCATTCTAACAATATTACGAGCTAAACAATAGAATGAATTTGTTTCTATTTGAGTAAGAGCGAATTGATTTGGGAGATATTTCATGGATAGTACAAGTGAAACTTGTCCTCCTTTGTGTATCTCTATTCAAAGATCAAAAGCCATGGGGTCTTTTGGTGAGATATTTGCCTTCATAATAAAGACAAACTCTCAAAGACCTTAAAGAAAGATTTGTATAGTAGGTTTAAGTTATTCCTTCAGTGAATTTGTGTATTTGCCCTCTTCTAAAAGTTGTATTTCTTGGCTTTAAAAAATTCACTTAGAATATTTTTTAAAAAGTGAAGAGCATATTGACTGTCAGTTGCTTTATGGGAAGAGTAGCATGGATAGCTCTTGTAAATGAAAACTAGTGCAGGGACTGAGTTTGCCACTATGGGAATGGTACTGTTGCTAGTCAGGAGTTGTAATGTTTGCGTGTAGCCACCAGGAGGAGACAAAGAACAATATAGGTGACCGCAGATTCTACAATGCCTTAAGGTTCATTCAAGATAGAAATTACTTTAATTCCCTTTAGCGGGGCTTCTTATTTCATTTTAACACTATTGGCCAGAAGTAAGAGGTTTTATGGTTCCATTCAGTGTGACCAACCACTAGAGCTTTAATGGTTTTGAAATTAATTGCCCATTCTTCTGATAAGTCAGTGGCTATATAGTGCTGAGGGGGGGAAGATATAGGTAGAGTCCTTCTTACCGCCTTTAAAACTGTAAGGCAGCCATTTACTACTTCCCTAAATTACCCTAGGGTGATGTCTTTCCTTTGAAATTTATCCAGTTCTCTAGGAATGTGGGTATTTCAGATATTAGATCTAATAGCCTGTGAGAATATATGGGGTTCCTTGTCCCACACTCTGAGACATGAAGATGGAAGTTGGGGTATCCTTAAGAATGAACAAAGGACACTTGGATACAAGTCCTGTGTTTGAGACAAGCTTCTAGGACTCCACCAAGCTGTTATTTTCAAGCATCAGATCTTAAATTCTCCAGACTAGGTAGGGCAGGGTTGTGGTATTAAAGGATGTGTACCTTGGGTGAATGACCCTTATCATTAAGTAATTTCTTTTTGAGTAACTAGAAATAACATGCTGGGTTTTTAGCAGTGTGAATCGGGTTGGCCGTCTGTGGTCAGTAGCCATGTACGTGTAAGTTTCATGCACGTAGAGCGGCAGGTTGTGGCAGACCCAGGAAGCATCTGTAGTGTGTTGGCTGAAAGTGTGGGCTCTGGAGTCCCAGCGAACAGGGTTGGAAACGTGGCTTCATCACTTAGCTTTGTAGCTCTGCTTCCTTCTCTGCAAAGTGGAGACAGTAATACTACCTATTCTGTAGGACTGTTGTGAGCACAAATAAATAAAAGCAGTTATGACAGTTCCTGGCAAACAGCATTTATTGATGATTTATCATGGCTACATTCACATCCTTGTGAGCAAATATAATCTGGAATACAGAATGCCCTGAGACAGTCACAGTTACAACTAACTGTGAACTTAGAAACAAGCAGCAGAGCATCCCCTTGTAAGAAGGGGAAGGTTCTAGTTTCCACTACAGAGAGTGTGGGGAGCAGTCAGGTTTTTGTCTTTGTCTCTATGGTAACCTCTAGTTCTGAAGTTGAATTTCCTGGGTTCAAATCCTTCCTCTACCTATAGGGAGGCTAATTATACGTGGAGACAACCAGAAAATCAGGTACCGATATCTTTTTGGAGGTTAAACTTGATATTTAATAAAAATTCAGTAGTTAACATGAGCTAAATCAGAAGTTTGGTGAGCTTCTATTTTCTAGGTGGATTTTTGCTTAAATTCTAAATCTTCATGGAGGATTTTTTTCATTGCTGGGGGTTTCACTCAAGCCCTGACTCTTCCTCTTATTAGCTTGGTTACTTCAGAGTTATTTAATATCCCTAAACATCTGTCTCCTCAACTATGATGTGGGGATAATAAGAGTACCTGCTTCTAAGGTCTGTTGTGAACATTCCATGGGATAGCTCATAGAAAACACCCCACACAGTGCCTGGGACAGACTGACTGTTATTGTGTGCTAGGTGTCATCTCTGTTCTTCCCATTCACAAATGTTTATTGAGCGCCTTTCATGTGAAAAGCACCTGGCAAAGGATAATAGTGGAATAAAAGGAAATTATCCTAGAGTCAGTAGGAGGATGATGAGATTCATAAAAAGACATTCCCTAAGTCACTTCTCCTTCTGAGGAGCCACTCTGCTCTGAACACAGCTCATGGAATGATATTCAACACGACAAAAATATGGTTTAAAAGCAAGCTAGAGGGGAGGAGGGGGGGAAGATGGCGGAGGAGTAGGGGACCCTATTTCAACTGGTCCCCGGAATTGAGCTGGATATCTACCAGACCACTCTGAGCACCCACGAAACCAGCCTGAGATGTAAGAAGATCTGGATCTCTACAAACAGAATATCACAGGTGGTTGGTTTTGAGGTATGAAGCGGAGAGCCGTGATCCTGCGGGCAGGTATCGGAGGATAAACGGCGGCGGGAGGGAGCCTGGCCGTGGGGATCCTACACCGCCGGTGAGTGACAGCCTCGCGCGCTGCGGACGGGGCAGACTCGCAGACCGGTAGTGTCGGGAAAGGACTTTAGGGCAGCCCCCGGGGGGGGGGGGGGGGGGGGAGGACCAGACTGGCGGGGTCGCGCCGGTGAACTGCAGCCCCCGGGATGGAAACCCCAAGCGGCGGAGTCGCGCGCACGCTAACTGGGAGCGGCTGGCGGTTTTAGAAGCACAAAGGGCAGAGCCGCGCCCCGACCTGGAGGCAGGACTGGGAGCGCTGCGGAGGGGCGCACAACCCAGGACACTGCAGTTTATAGCAGCACGGACAGAAACGGAGACAGTGTGGCCTGGAGAGCTCACTGAAGAACAGACTGCGGTCTCTCTGCTCTGAGGCAGAGGGTTGGAAACGGTCTCTTCTGCTCTGACTCGCGGAAGAGACGTGGAAAGCCGCCAGGGAAAGGCGCCACAGAACAAAAGCCCCAAAGACTGATTCCCGCTGAGCCCATCCCCCGCCACAGGGGCGCAGGGCAACTCCGCCCCAACAGGGTTGCCTGAGTAACAGCGCGGCAGGCCCCTCCCGCAGAAGACAGGCTGGGAAAACAAGAGGCCAGCAACCCTAAGGTCCCAAGAAAACAGGTGCATCTTGCTTGGGTTCTGGTCAATAATTTGGACTCTATACATTCCCTCAAACACCCATCAACAGAATGACTACGAGGAGGAGCCCCCAAAACAGAAAAGACTCAGAGATTATGACTTATGCTGCAGATTTACAAATGGATGCAGATATAACCAAGATGTCGGAGATGGAATTCAGGCTAGCAATTGTGAAGACAATGGCTAGAATGGAGAAATCAATTAATGGCAACATAGAGTCTCTACGGGCAGAAATAAAAGGTGAATTGGCAGAACTTAAAAATGCTATCAATGAGATCCAATCCAATCTAGATAATCTAACAGCTAGGGTAACTGAGACAGAAGAGAGAATAAGTGACCTGGAAGACAATATAATAGATAAAAAGGGAAAAGAGGAGGCCAGGGAAAAACAACTCAGAATCCATGAAAATAGAATCAGAGAAATAAGTGATACTATGAAGCATTCCAATGTCAGAATAATTGGAATCCTGGAGGGAGTGGAGAGAGAGAGAGGACTAGAAGATGTATTTGAGCAAATCGTAGCTGAGAACTTCCCTAATCTGGGGAATGAAACAAACATTCGCGTCCTAGAGGCAGAGAGGACCCCTCCTAAGATCAAGGAAAACAGGCCAACACCCTGGCATGTAATAGTAAAACTTGCAAATCTTAGAACCAAGGAAACCATCTTAAGGGCAGTTGGGGGAAGAGATTCCTTACGTACAGAGGGAGGAGCATCAGAATAACGTCAGACCTATCCACAGAGACCTGGCAAGCCAGAAAGGCCTGGCAAGACATATTCAGGGTACTAAATGAGAAGAACATGCAGCCAAGAATACTTTATCCGGCAAGGCTTTCATTTAGAATGGATGGAGAGATGCAGAGCTTCCACGACCGGCAGAAGTTGAAAGAATATGTGACCACTAAGCCGGCCCTGCAAGAAATATTAAGGGGGTTCTATAAAAGGAGAAAGACCCCAAGAGTGATCTACAACAGAAATTTACAGGGACAATCTATAAAACAACGTCTTCACAGGCAACATGATGACAATTAATTCATATCTTTCAATAATCACTCTCAACGTGAATGGCCTAAACGCTCCCATAAAACGGCACAGGGTTGCAGATTGGATAAAAAGACAGGACCCATCCATATGCTGTCTACAAGAGACTCATTTTGAACCTAAAGAGACATCCAGACTGAAAGTGAAGGGATGGAGATCTGTCTTCCATGCCAGCGGACCTCAAAAGAAAGCTGGGGTAGCAATTCTTATATCAGACAAATTAGATTTTAAACTAAAGTCTGTAATAAGAGACACAGAAGGACGCTATATCATTCTTAAAGGGTCTATCCAACAAGAAGATCTAACAATTGTAAATATCTATGCCCCCAACATGGGAGCAGCCATCTACATAAGCCAACTGTTAACCAAAATAAAGAGTCATATTGATAACAATACGTTAATTGTATGAGACCTCAATACTCCATTCTCAGCAATGGACAGATCATCTAAGCAGAAAATCAACAAGGAAACAAGAGCTTTGAATGATACATTGGACCAGATGGACCTCATAGATATTTACAGAACATTCCACCCTAAAAAAACAGAATACTCATTCTTCTCGAGTGCACATGGAACTTTCTCCAGAATAGACCATATACTGGGTCACAAATCAGGTCTCAACCGATACCAAAAGATTGAGATTATTCCCTGCATATTCTCAGACCACAATGCTCTAAAACTGGAACTCAATCACAAGAAAAAATTTGGCAGAAATTCAAACACTTGGAAGCTAAAGACCACTCTGCTCAAGAATGTTTGGGTCAACCAAGAAATCAAAGAAGAACTTAAACAATTCATGGAAATCAATGAGAACGAAAACACATCGGTCCAAAACCTATGGGATACTGCAAAGGCGGTCCTAAGGGGGAAATACATAGCCATCCAAGCCTCACTCAAAAAAAATAGAAAAATCCCGAATTCACCAACTAACTCTACACCTTAAAGAACTAGAGAAAAAGCAACAAACGACACCTAAGCCACACATTAGAAGAGAAATAATTAAAATTAGAACAGAAATCAATGAATTAGAAACCAGTAGATCAGATCAATGAAACCAGAAGTTGGTTCTTTGAAAGAATTAATAAGATTGATAAACCACTGGCCAGACTTATCCAAAAGAAAAGAGAAAGGACCCAAATTAATAAAATTATGAATGAAAGGGGAGAGATCACGACTAACACCAAGGAAATAGAAACAATTATTAGAAATTATTATCAACAATTATATGCCAATAAACTGAGCAATCTGAATGAAATGGAGGCCTTCCTCGAAACCTATAAGCTGCCAAGACTGAAACAGGAAGAAACTGACAACCTGAATAGGCCAATAACCAGTAACGAGATTGAAGCAGTGATCAAAAACCTCCCAAAAAACAAGAGTCCAGGGCCTGATGGATTCCCTGGGGAATTCTACCAAACATTCAAAGAAGAAATAATACCTATTCTACTGAAGCTGTTTCAAAAAACAGAAACAGAAGGAAAACTTCCAAACTCATTCTATGAGGCCAGCATTACCTTAATCCCCAAACCAGGAAAAGACCCCATCAAAAAGGAGAATTTCAGACCGATATCCCTGATGAATATGGATTCCAAAATCCTCAACAAAATCCTAGCTAATAGGATCCAACAATACATTAAAAGGATCATCCACCACGACCAAGTGGGATTTATCCCCGGGATGCAAGGGCGGTTCAACATTCGCAAATCAATCAATGTGCTAGAACACATTAATAAGAGGAGGGAGAAGAACCATATGGTCCTCTCAATTGATGCAGAAAAAGCATTTGACAAAATACAACATCCTTTCCTGATTAACTCTTTGACATTGGCCACAGCAACTTCTTTCAAGATACATCTCCAAAAGCTAGTGAAACAAAAGCAAAAATGAACTTTTGGGACTTCGTCAAGATAAAAAGTTTCTGCACAGCAAAGGAAACAGTCAACAAAACAAAGAGGCAACCCACGGAATGGGAGAAGATATTTGCAAATGACACTACAGTTAAAGGGCTGGTATCCAAAATCTGTAAAGAACTTCTCAAACTCAACACCCAAAAAACAAATAATCAAGTCAAAAAATGGGCAGAATATATGAAAAGACACTTCTCTGAAGAAGACATACAAATGGCTAACAGACATTAACAGATGAAAAAATGTTCATCATCATTAGCCATCAGGGAAATCCAAATCAAAACCACACTGAGATACCACCTTACACCAGTTAGAATGGCAAAAATGGACACGGAAAGAAACAACAAATGTTGGAGAGGTTGTGGAGAAAGGGGAACCCTCTTACACTGTTGGTGGGAATGCAAATTGGTACAGCCACTTTGGAAAACAGTGTGGAGGTTCCTCAAAAATTTAAAAATAGAGCCACTCTATGACCCAGCAATTGCACTCCCGGGTATTTACCCCAAAGACACAGATGTAATGAAAAGAAGGGCCATATGCACCCCAATGTTCATAGCAGCAATGTCCGCGATAGCCAAACTGTGGAAAGAGCCGAGATGCCCTTCAACAGATGAATGGATAGAGAAGATGTGGTCCATATATACAATGGAATATTACTCAGCCATCAGAAAAGATGAATACCCAACTTTTACATCAACATGGATGGGACTGGAGGAGATTATGCTAAGTGAAATAAGTCAAGCAGAGAAAGTCAATTATCATATGGTTTCACTTATTTGTGGAACATAAGGAATAACATGGAGGACATTTCACTTATTTGTGGAACATAAGGAATAACATGGAGAAGGAAGGGAAAAATGGGCGGGGGGAATTGGAGGGAGAGATGAACCATGAGAGACTATGGACCTGAGAAACAAACAGGGTTTTAGAGGGGAGGGGGTAGGGGGGGATTGGTTAGCCTGGTGATGGGTATTAAGGAGGGCACGTAATGTATGGAGCACTGGGTGTTATACGAAAACAGCGGATCGTGGATCACTACATCAAAAACTAATGATGTATTGTATGGTGACTAACATAACATAATAAAATTAAAAAAAAAAACGTTAATGAGAGATTTAAATGAGTTAATGTTTGTACTGGGCTTAGCATAGTACCTGGTACACAATTGCTCAATAAATCTATTATTGTGATTAAAAAAAATAATAATAAATAAAAAAATAAAAGCAAGCTAGAGAAAAATGGCCACACCCCATCATTAATCCTGGAGATGGAGCTCTAATGAGAACTGCACCTAGCCAAAGAGTTGGGATGGGTTGGAATGGATTGTGTGAAAGCTCAGGGAGGCTGCGTTGTGGGTTAATTTGGTCTGTTGCGCCCAGAATAATCCTGGTCCCGAGTGATACCTGTTGTGCAGGAGGACTTCTCATCATGGCTGCTGTTAACATCAGACACCGCCTTGATTCTGTGGTGACCAGAGGGGTCAGTTGCCTATTCTGTGCAAAGAACAAACAGGCTGGTGGACTTGGCAGGCTTTGCTACCGTGACATTTACTTTTGGTTGAAACGAAAGTACTAGAAGATGGAACTAACCAAGAGGACTAAGTGGCTTTGTGACATCCAGTTTGAGTTTATACCATCTCTCTCTTTTTTAAGATTTTATTTATTTTAGAGAGAGAGAAAGGGTGAGTGAGCAGGGGGAGGAGCAGAGGGAGAGGGAGAAGCAGACTCCTTGCTGAGCGTGGAGCCCAACGCAGGGCTTGATCTCACGACCCTGAGATCACAACCTGAGTTGAAATCAAGAGCTAGACACTTAACTGATTGAGCCACCCAGGTATTCTTTATACTGTCTCTTTTGAGTTTACACAGTTCTTTGGGTTAGGTCATACCCAAGAATCCTTCCAGAGGTGGGAGAAGGGACATAAGACAGGCTAGGATCTCAGTAACTATCAGTGATATCATGTCTGGAACAACACTGATAATGCATTAAACACTCTTACACAGAGACTGCATGCCCACCTCAAGGTGGCCAACTCTGAAGTGGGATTCAGTTTTCAGGTTGTCCAGACAGACCACCATGGGCCCTGGCAAAAGCTAAAGAATACCCTTGCATGTGTATGCATATTGCAGTGGACGAACATGTTTACCATTATCAAACACCAGACTTTTATCCCCATGTCATGGATGAGAATACAGAAGCATAGACAGAGACTTTTTAAGAGATTTTCCATAGTACCAAATCAAGTTCAGGGCTCTCTATACCAGCCTGTCTCTCTTGCTATTAGAAAACTTCCCAAAGCATAAGAAATTAACAGCCATGTTCAGGGCTAGCAGGGGTGAGGGAGTGATATCAGATTATTATGGTAACCCATAGTCTTTAGAACTGTTGATCAAGGGGCACCTGGGTGGCTCAGTCGGTTAAGCATCTACCTTTGGCTCAGGTTATGATCTGACTCCCTGCTCAGCGGGGAGTCTGCTTCTCTCTCTCTCCCTCTGCCCTTCCCCCTGCTCATGCTCACTCTCTTGTGCTCTCTCTCTCAAATAAATAAAATCTTAAAAAAAAAAAAAAAAAAAAAAGAACTGTTGGTCAAAAGTAGGAGCCGAGAGCCTGCAGAACCTTAACGCGCAGATGTAAGATCCTCTGCTGGAGGATTAGGATGGTGAAACAAGTCAGTGAGAGCAACAGTATAAACAGGGAAACAGTAACAAAGGCATTTTCCTGAGAACGTTGGTATCATTTTGTCTTATGACTTAACTGCCTCTCCCCCACCACCTTGCTGCCATCGTTTACTTCTGAGGATGCATGTACACCCGCATGGGGTTTTCCTGCCACTCAGGCAAACAGGCCAGGCTGTTCGCCACTTCCTTCTGGACAGGCCAGCCCCAGGCCTCAAAGAATGGAGCCAGATTCTTCTGCACCTTTTCAGAGAACTTCTTCACCCACAGATTCATCTTGCCATCCTTGTCTTCGGGGATGCCAGAAAGCGTTTGGTACTCAGCAAAGAGCTGGGTGAATGGCTCCCACCCAAAGGCCTCCTGGAGCTGAGAAGAGAGAGAAGGGACAGGATGAGGAACCAGTTTGTGGAAGTACCTGCAACTTGCACGTTCAAAGTGTGTTTCAGTTATAGTGATTCCTTCCCCTTGATCATTCATGAGCTTCCCTCCTATGATTTGCCTCTGTGTCCCTACCCTACCCTTGCACATAAATATAATCCCATTGGCTCACTCCACCTCTTGGCCACAAAACCTATAACCCTTCTATTTAGTAGGGGACTTCACAAGGAAGCTAATACCTGAAAAGGCATAAATATTCAACAAATGAATTATTATAATTATCTCTAATTTAAAAAAATTATATTCCCAGATACTAAATGTTTTCCTAGCCATCAGACGGGTCTGAGCCTGACTGAGATGGGAAACCCTTATATCTCACATGTTTGGCCTTTGGGACCCTAAAGGCTGGGAACTTCCAACACTTTGCAGACATAATAAAATCCCTGTTTTTATACAGCCATTTCAGATCTGTAACTATTTTCAAGGCTATGATTTTGCTCTGTGGAGCACTCCCTTTGGGGCAAAACAGGAAGAAGCAGGCATATCACAAGGGGCTCAAAAAGAGAGTGACTCATGTTCACGGAGGGGCAGCCCACCTGAAAGCCACAGCCAGGAGGCCCTTGTCAGCTAAGATAATAGAGGTCTAGAATGAGCAGGGATCCTGGGGTGTCCCAGACCACTCGCCCTTTTGTGGAGGAGAATTCTGACTCTGGGGTGTAAAACCTAAGGACAGATGACATCTGGGGAACAGCTTTGACAACTCGGAAATGTTAATGTTCAGAGCAGTTTGGGGGAGAGGACAGGGCTTTGTGCATATTTCACAGGAAGCCCACCTGCTTCAGGACTTTGGTATTCTCCCATTGGGTTGGTTGGTTATTCATTTATTCATTCCAAGAACATTTCAGGTTCAAGTGGGATGACTGGAGTCAGAGAACCTTGACAACAGTTATCTCTTAAAAAGCCTCTTGTAATGCAGTTGTCCTGGAGACACACTGCTGGTATCACAAAGGGACGAAGGAATGCAACACTCACTTGATCCACAAAACTAAGGTGAAGAGAAACAAAGCACAACAAAACAACACCGACTTCTGGAGCACTTATTACGAGACCATAGTCAAAACCAGTGAGTGGAAGCGCTGGGCTCCAACCTCAGGAATGACTAACTCAGAACTTCTGCTCATGACCGGTAGAACAGTAAGCTGTAGTTTCTCTACTTGGTTTCCAGAATACTTTTCATTTCCTCTTACTTAACATCACAAAGTACAAGGGGCCTGGGGCAGGTGTTATTTCCTCAGTCTCAGAGAAGTCCCACTATGCAGTCAGGTCCCCCATGCCCAGGCTGGAGGGGGTGGCGAAGGGGGTCCAAGGATGCTACATGATGGAGGGGTCTGCGGGCCCTCACCTCCCTGCCTTTCTGCTCCGTACCTGTAGGTATGTTTCCAGAGCTGTCCACACATCCCAGTCATGCAGGGGCGCTCCCTTTCCCAGGTGCGTTATGATTCTCTTCTTTCGTTCTGGAGGGCTCAGAGCAGGGTGGGCCTTAGCCCTAGGGATGCCCAGGACTGTTTCATGCACATAGACAGACCAGAGGTTGCAGGTAGCCTCAGTGGTGTGTGGTGGGAACTCCCACTCTTGTCGCTGCTGGTTGTGACCCAGCTCGTGGATGGGTCCCCACACACCTGTGCTCCTCATGCCTGCCTCATCGATGAGCTCTTGCACCGACTCCAGGTGGCACATGATGGGGTATCCTGAGTGCATCCAGCCTGGGAATGCAGAAGGAAGAGATGAGGCATGGCGGAGGTGGGGGGCACCCAAACCATTTCCCTTCATGCCTCTGCGCTGGGTAACTTTTCCTCACCATCCTGGCTGCCCCCAGTAATGCTAGAATCTCCATGCTGATTAGAAAGTAGATGGCTTGCTCTGCTTGGTCAGAAACTGAACAGTCCCCAGCCCCCTTCCCAGCCTTTCATGCCAGGGTTATGCCCTCCTCCCCGCTCTGGCCCTGAACAAGATGAATATACTTTACATAGCCATTCTTACTATGGTTCAGTGCTTCATTTTGTGTGAGTTTCCTATCGTGTGGGTCTGTGACACTATGTCCTGTGTCTGGATTTGAGATCCCTGAGGCTGCAGGTATGTCAGTCCTTCTGCCATGTAAGCCACCGTTGTACAGATTTATGCTCTTTAGCAGAGATAATCTTCTCCTTTTTTAAAGAGAAGAAAACTGAGGTCCAAAGGAATGTTCTCTATGTCAGAACCACGTTTCCTTATTTTTCTTTCATGTAAACCAGTCAATACTTAACATAAACTTTCCTTACTCTCCTTCCATTGCCAACTCTGACGTCTGTTTGAAGGAATATTGCTGTTTCTCCTTGAAACAATGAAGAGATGGCTCATTGCTATCTGTGAACTCCTAGTAGCATTTTTTTTCTGAGATTGTTTTACCATCCTGTGAAATCTCCCCTTGTAGATGTAAATAATTCACCTTTTCATATGGGAACATCTTTGCACCCCCATCAAGGTCTGCGTCTGTTATGTCTTTTTTCCTTTACTGGTGAGATTATGCCTTTCACATATGGGGCATTAAAAAAGACAAAAGAATGAGTAAATGGCATCCACTGACTAGGAGCACGCACCAGCTGAGATCTGCACATCAGCAACAATCCTCTCGGGACAGCAGAAAGGGAAAGGCCGGGCTGCTAGCTGGGCTATCGCGTGCATCATCTCGTCCCAGAGGCGGAGCACCGGCTCGGGGTCCTCCAGGGCTCGCAGGCTTGCAGTCTGCACCGTCAGGATGATGTTGTCTGTTGCCAGCTCTCCCCAGGGAGCCGGGCTCTCCTGGATGCAGTTCTTCCAGTCCTCCAGAGATGTCTTACCTGGGAATAAATATTGTGGGCCTGTCACCCATTTCCCCAACTTATCTTGAACTCCCGGAGGACACTGAAATAATGAACTATTAACATGTGGGTCTACATGCTATGAAGTGAGGGACTGGCCTCTTGATTCTGCCGGAAGTCTCAATGGACATGGTATTCCATAGCTCCCACCTCTGCTTACATCTTGAACAGTTCTTCCCCCCTTCTGTCCACCATTCCCTACCCTACCCTTCCTTAGCAACTGGCCCATAACTAGGGTGGCATCCCCAGCGCCCCCTCTTCCCTCAGCATTCAGTCCACTCACCCAGCTTGTAGTACGGGGCAGGCACAGCCCTCTTGATGGTGACAGATATGGGGCCCAGTTGGCTGCCCTTTGGCACGATGACATAGAGAAGGCCACCCCAGAGGCAGGAGATGGATCGTATGGTCCTGTCCATACAGCACTGATGAGTCACCACAGGAGCTCGAGACAGCTTGCTGGCCTTGGCCAAGTTATCAGTGTGGCAGCCAATCTGTACCTGGGGAGGTGATTCCACCATGTGTAGGAGGAACTAGGTCCCTATGGTGCGTGTGTGGGGGGGTGCTGTGTGTGTGATGGGTGAATGGCAGGTACTAGAAAAACACCAGCTTCCTCCTTCGATGAGCTATGCATGGAAACCTATGACATTTTAGTACCCCAAAAGTCATCGGGACTGAAAGGTATGTGGAACCATTCTTCCAGGGATTTAAACAGCTTTACAATGGATTGTCACCAGACAGACCAGGCGGGATAATCCTGAGGCTGATACTGACTAGGGCCCCGCGGAGCCTCTGTACCAGGTGGAGTCCGGGCTCTTGTGGCAGGACCTACACCAGTGTGGTGATTCCAAAGCCAGGAGGAGCCAGAGGGGATACTGGTGACCCTTTGTACACAGACAGGAGACCACCCATCTAGAGGCGGCGGGATCTGGCCTGAGTGGGGAGGACTGATTCTCACTTCCCCCTTTGTCGAGGGCTCCCCTTCCTGGTCAGGTGGGTTGAGGGCTGTTTTGTCCGGAGTCCTGGGGTTGCTTTTCTTAGGTTTCATGTAAGCGAGCTCCAGAAAGGAGGCTGACACAGAAGTCACCCTGTAACAGGAAGTGACCCTCAGAGGTGAGGCAGGACAATTTTAATTCTGCCTCTAGGGCCTATTTTTGTGGTCAGATGAAGCACACCCTTCAGGTGTCCAGGTAATGATGTACAACGCAGAAAGGCTCTGTGCTGTTGGCCAAGCAGGTGAAGTCCTGAGGATGTGACAGGTGCTCCTGGCCCCCCTCATATCCCTGTGGGGGGAAGGGGTAAAATCACCCCACGTGGAAATCCAGGGGCTTAGGTTCAAGTATCTGAAATTAGCTCTGGCATTCAGTCCCTCCTTTAGGCTCCCTGAAATTGAGCTGCTTTGTCTGTGAAATCTGTGAAATGGGCAGAATAGTCCCTTCCTGGCTTCCTGGTAGAACTGCTGAGAGCTGAGGACAAGGAGGTGGCTCTGTGGTTTGGGGTGTCGGCAGTGGGGGTTCTGGCCTTACCTTCAGGCCGGCAGAGGCTGCGGCTTCAGACAGTAAGACTTCTGCACTCTGTCCCCCTGGGAGGTAGAGCCCGGTGCTCACCCAGGCGTCACAGTGGCCTGACAAAAGCCATAGGAAAGGCTGAGTTCGTCACTCACCTGCCTCTGCGGCACTTGGAGCCCCACAGCCCCTCCTGGAGGCACAGCCCCTGCCCTGCCTCCCTCAACTCATCCATGCTTCCGGCATGCATCCCTCCAAAACCCTCAGCAGAACCCCAACCCCATCTTCCCAACAGGATACGACAGACAGTGAAGCTGGCCCACCCGAGCTTCAGCACCCGCAGTGTCCTGTGAGACCGGGAACCCCACCTTCCCCCGGGTTCTGATGCTCTGGCCGCACCCCTCACTCTGTACCTGGGTTGCTCCCATCGATCTCCACAGTGATGGGGTGTCCTGAGCTGCAGGTCCAGGTTCCAAGCTCCTGCACCAGCTGGGAGCAGTCAGTCCCAGAGTGTGCCAGCTCCGTGGCCAGGCAGAGCAGTGCGGCCTCCAAGGAGTCACCAGCCACAGGGTGCTCCCGGCTCACAGCTGGGAGGCCTGACAGACGCAGCATCTTCCTCAGGTGTCGGTGCAAGGATATGTAAGCGGGGACCCCCTCTGCAGGGATCTGTAGGAAGGCTGCGCCATCGGCTCCCAGCTTTGCCAGCCAGTGCTTTTCCAAGTTCCCAGCCCCATGGCTCAGTGCAGCCTGGAAATCGGACAGCGCCTTGCGGAAGTGGTAGCCCCGCATCTCGGGGGTAGGGACAGGGAAACAGCCTGCGTCGAGGGTCTGAGCTAGGATGCTGAGGCCTAAGCCGTTGAGGATAACGTTACCGGGGAAACCAGCCAAAGCAGAGCGGCCCGGGTTCTGGGAGGCCCACCACCAGGCCTGGCCCCCGATCAACAAGCCCCCACCCTCGGCCACAAACTCCTGCAGCTGCTTAGCCTCCTGGTCACTGTAAGCCACACAGCAGTAGACACGCAAGTCATGCGTCAGATGGGGCTGCAGACTGCACTCCAGGCCACGCTCTGACAGGAGGGCACACAGGTCTTTTAGATGTGTGTTCACCCCCAATTTGCCCGTCTGGCCTCTGGCCAGCCAGCGCACAGCATTGAGCAAAAAGGGCCCCAGCTTGGGTGCACAGAGGATGGCCTCATGGGCAGCCAGGACCACCCGGCCCCGGCCATAGCGGGCAGCTGCCAGGAAGCAGCCGAGCGAGGCGTCTAACCCCAGAGGGAAGGCGAGGGCCCCGTGCACCAGCAGCTGCGAGGGGACTCCTTCCGTCTCGATGTCCAGCTCTGAGATCCCTTCCAGGAGCTGCTGCTGATCCTGCCTGAGATCATCCCCACACCTGCAAAGTGACAGGGGGACAGAGGGGCTACAGTCAAGTCAAAGAAGCACTGAAACAAGCTCACTGGATGGGGAAATCTGTGTGGGGGTGCACAGACGACCTCGTTCACGGCCCTCTCGTTCTCACTAATAACGGCTAGGATTGGAGGATGTGATGCCATTTACTTTATTGAGTCCAAGGCAGATTTTTCCACCTTTTAACAACTAACTGATGGCATAACCTTGTCTAATTGGCAGTGTTTGCTCTTACTTCGTGACACACAAGATACTGGTGCTTCTTATAACTGACGTGGTCACAGACTTGATGAGATACTGAGGAGTGTGCTAGTGGCACATCTTAAAGTCCACATTCTCCAAGTAAACCCTTCCAGGAATTCTTCCCATGCTAGTCAACTGAGTGGTGGATATTCTGGCTTGACTTTCATGTCTTTTTAAGTAATTACACATATAAACAAGTTAGGAAAAAACAGTCCATCCCTAGAGAAAGTAGTCCTACTTCTACATTTCTCAGAGCTAATTTTTTGCCAAAAAAAAAAAAAAAAGCTGTGAAAACATCGAATTGCTAGCTCTGAGCTAGAAACATAAGTAAATTGTTTAATACTGCACTTAAAGATATATGCAAACACACACTCTTTTAAAATTCTCACTTAAATCTGATGAGATTTACCACTTTTATTAAGAAATGGTCTAAGTGTAATAAATTCAGAAAAAGTTTGTATTTCAAGATTTTTTTTTAAAGATTTTACTTATTTATGGGGGGGGGGGAGAGAGCACAAGCAGGGGGAGCAGCAGAAGGAGAGGGAGAAGCAGACTCCTTGCAGAGCAGGGAGCCCGATGCAGGACTTGATCCCAGGACCCTGGGATCATGACCTGAGCCAAAGGCAGATGCTTAACCAACTGAGTCACCCAGGTGCCCATCAAGATTTTTTTTACCAATTCGTAGATACTCTAAATGTCAAACAATGGGAGATTAGTTAAATAAGTTACAGTTAACTATAGATGGCGTACCATATGGTAATTGAAATAATTATTAGATAATATTGGAAAATGCTTAATGGAAAAAATTTCAAAATCAGATTCCAAGATACTGTGCCCTAAATAAGCTAAATTTTGTGAAATGAACCATCAAAAACAAAACCAAAAACGAGTAGAAAACATAAAATCAGACATAGAAGCAGAATCTAAAGAATATTTCTCAAAATGTCTTCAGTGACCATCTTGCCTAGTGGGATTATACACAATTTTAATTAGCTTTATAAAACTTTATTTCTCATAATAAAAATCAAACGTTGTTAAAAAATAGTTTATTCAAGTAGCAAAACATTATTGAAAAAAGTACCTCTTGTACAGTTTCTCCTTAATTTCTCTTCAGCATAAAGGAGGAGCAAATAAAAAATTGGCATCAATCATACCATGGCTTGCTGTTTATCAGTTAAAAACAACAGATAGATGCATGCGAATTAATGTGGACAGGTGTCCAGAACATTCTGCTGAGCAAAAAAAATTCTAATAGCAGAACTTGGTGATGCAGTTTATGTAAGACAAAAATAAAACAAAGTTAATATATGTCAATGTAAATGTCAAAAAAGTTAGGGTTAAGCCACAATAAACTTTTGGATTGTGGAATAGAGAGACAGGGTTGGTATTGAAAGAGATGGTCAAAAGAGCTTTAGCCTCATTGGTTTTTTTTTTTTTTTCAAATCAGGAGAATGTACGAATGTAATTTCTCGGGTAATTAAAAATTAAAAATTAAATTTAAAATGTTAAGGTAACTGCTGGAAAAATAGAGATAAAATGTATAATCTACAAATGTGTTGGGGAATTTAAGGAATAGAGAAAACTTAAGAAAGAATGCAGAAAGAAACAAAGAAAGCATAAAAACAAAATAAGAAAGAAGACAAGAGCAAGAAATACACTGAAGTTATCACTATATATGAATGGGTTAAATTTCTATATCAAAAGACAGAGGCTCTTGGATTGAGCTAAGAACATCTTGGTATAAGCTGCTTGTAAAAGACAGACTTGAAGCTGACACGGAGAAGGACTGAAAGTGCGGAAATCTATATATCAACAAAGCTGTATCTGAAAAACACAGCAAAAAGAAACCAGAAGTGCCAGTATTAATATGAGATGCAACTGAATTCAAAGAGGAAAGAATTAAAATACACAAAGATGAATATTTTTCATGGGTAAAAGTTATTACACTTCACCAAAGATATAATTTTCATCGGTTTTTAGGGCCCTAAGAACAAAGCACTGAAAGCAAAAACTGCTACAAAGCAAATTAAAATTTGATGAACTCATAATCGAGTTTGGGATGGTTATGGCTCTCTCAGCATCCAGTGGATCAGTTACATTAAAAAAAAAAAAGAGGATAGAGATGATTCGAGCAGAATGAAAACACACTTGATTAGAACCAGAGGACAATGGGGCAATATTCTCCCAGACTCTGAGGACAACAGAGAGCCTAGAATGCCATATTCCACTAATTTGTGGCATAAATATACAGAAAAAGCAGACTTTCTCAAACAGGATACGTTAAATAAAACACCAATTTTCAGCTCACACACATGCACAGAAGAGCAAATTAGATGATCTGTATCCAGCTTCTCAGAGTCCAGAGGCATGAGAATAGGGATGGCGGTGTAGGATGGAAGACAACCTGCCATTCTCCTCTATATATTTCTCTGTTGTCTGTATGTTTTCACAGTAAGCTTGAATTCCTTTAGAAATATTTTTTTGTAAAAAGATGGGATGTTTCTCAAAAGAAAAATGAAGGAAGTAAGGAAGGGCAAGCATAGTAGATCATAGTAGATGGGACACCAAGTAATTCTCAACAGACTGACAATCTTTTAAGGGCAATATTAATGATCTCAGACATCTTTTTACCAATATTTAAAATCTTGTATACTATCTATTTACAACATTGAAGTCTGAAAAATAATTAAAGTAGCTACTACTTAATGAGGCGTAATATACGCTAGGTGTTTACACATGGATTATCTCTCTTAATAGTTATGATAAACCTGAGATACATTATTCTTGCTTTACAAATGAGGCTTAGAAAAGTTAGGCAGCTTGCTCCATGGTCCTCAGCTAATAACTGGTGGGAACGGGAAGCCAATCCAGGGTGGTTTGCCTCTAAAGCCAAAGTTGTCCACACAGCAGAAACTCTGAGTCTTTGGATTAAGCCCACTTATGGTTTGCCTCTAAAGCCAAAGTTGTCCACACAGCGGAAACTCTCCTTCAGTTATTGAGTCTTTGGGTTAAGCCCACAAGTGGGTATGTGGCAAGCAACACATATAGGTTGTGCAAAGGAGGCTTTAGATAGATGTGAGGTTGGGGCGCATGGGTGGCTCAGTCAGTTGTGCATCTGGCTCTTGGTTTCAGCTCAGGTCATGATCTCAAGGTCCTGGGATCAGGAGAGTCCCACACTGGGCTGCTTGGGATTCTTTCCCTCTGCCCCCCTGCCTTCCTCTCTCTCACATAAATAAATAAATCTTTAAAATAGATAGATAAATAGATAGATAGATGTGAAGGTGCAAACAGTACAGCATCTATGAAAAAGGAAACACGTGTCTCTTCAGAGCTAACAGTGCAGGAGGCACTGAGGAAGGAGGGAAGTTGAGAAGTGCTGGTGCGCAGGAAAGACACCGGACTGATGTAGGAGAGATGGCAGGGTTCAAAGCCCATGACCAAGAAAGAATTCTTGAGACGTCTTTGGTGCAAAAAGGTGGTTTTATTAAGGCACCGGGGACAGGACCCGTGGGTAGAAAGAGCGGCACTGGAGTTGTGAGAAGCAATTGATTATATACTTGGAGTTGGGGGAAGTAAGAGAAAAAAGAGGTTTTCACAAGAAATGTCATAAGCTCAAGAGGACCTACGAGATACTTGCCATTGTCAAGGTTGTTTTTCCTTCTGGCAAATGATTAACATTAAGACAGCTGGGAGTTTCCTTCTGGAAGTTAGGCTATTGATAAGAATGCTTTTTTTCTTGTAAATCGTTAAGACATTTGTAAACGGAGGGGGACTCAGTCCTGTTGGACTGAGATCTCTATTAGTTAACCATTTGTTTTTCCCTTTCCTTAGTTTTAGGGCAGGCAGGAGGGCCTGAGGAATGTCAGACAGATGCCACCTGGGAGTGGGGAGGCAGCGTGTGCTTTGTCCTCAGCTTGCCTTCTGCTCCCTCATCACACCTGAGCAGGCAGGAGATACGGGGAAAGGCCTTTCTGAATGCAGCTTAAAGAGCCCTCCCAGTCATGACAGCAAAGACAAGAAGGCTCAGTGCGAAGTGAGCCACTGTCCCCTTCATCACACCCTGCCTGGCCTCGCCTATCCTATTCCTCCTGGTGCCTAACTGGCTTATTTTTCCTGAGGTGTTTGGTTCTTAATTTGTTTTCTTTGCTCTGAAATCCTCCTTTTCATCTCACTCTGTTGCTTGTTTTATTTAACGTGTATTTTTAGAAAGCTCTAAATAGAACTTTTCATGGCTTGAACCATTCTCAAGGAATCTGCTTCTGTTCACTGGGTCATGTGTTTCTTCCAGGCATGACTAATTCTGTTGTCTTTCCATACTAAATGTCTGTCTCTCTTACACTTCCCTTTCAAACTTGCTAGTGTTTTTATAGAGTTATTAAATGGATTTCTTCCTGATTAGCGTCGGCAGATCTTTTCCATGTTCTGCAATAGTTCTCTCCTTCCTATGCTTTGTAACTTACCCAGGACCCGTTTGTTTGTACACACACCCCACATCTATCCATCTTCCCAGATAACATGGAAGTTGATATATTTCTGCTTTCCACTTTCTTGTCGCCAGAGGTTTGTAGCACGAACAGAAGGGCAAGGGTCACCTGAACCTACTGCTGTCCTTGCTGGGGGCTAGGCCCTCCACTCTCTGGGGCGCTGAGGCTAGGCCTACCCCACCCACAGGGGAGGAGCACGCCCGAGGGCTTCCACCCACCGCCGTGCAGGGAAGACAGCAGCTCCAGCATCCTTTTCTGCCTCCACCAAACCCTGAAGTAGCTTTGCTGCTTTCGTACTTGTGTTTAATCTCACCCAATGCGTTCATTCTTCGAGAACACGAGAAGGCATTAATGCTAGTTCTTGGATTTGTGGTTTCCACTTCTTTCTTGCATCTGGGGTGGGGGGTGGGGTCAGGCGATGCCGCATACCGGCCACACATCACTCACCTGTCAGCCTCGAAACCCCCGCGTTCAGCTCATGACTTAGCATTTTTCATTCATTTGGTCAGATTGGTGGAGAGGGCAACTCCAGGATCTAGCCTCATTTCACACAATCTTTACCTGGAAACTCTTCAGGATTGTGGTGAGGATCACATGACTGAACATGAAATCTTCAAGAGATGCATAAGCTGCTAGCATATGTTTACTTGGATGTGAGCAGTTCCTGATATATTCTAGACCATATAGGTTACACCACGTGTAAATGTATTGAGCTGTTGTCCTAGGAATACTGTTTTCACTATACTCTTCTGTGTCTTGGTATAAAAGCAGTGAGTACCTTTGGATCTGACTTTGCATATTAAAGCGAGTGCCGTGTCCTCCTCAGCTTTATAAGCATAGGTGTGCAGTCAGCTTTTGCCCTTGGGGACAGGACACGGACAGTATCTTCTGTTGGTTTTTAGAGAATGCCCCCCCCTTGGCAGACAGAGTATTTCATGTCTCCAGCAGGAATTTGAAGTTAGCAAACCTGCTGGGTCACTCCAGTAGCATTTGACCATTTGCTGGCAGAAAACTTCCCTAAAAACCTCTAAGGGGATGCCAGGTGACGGAGGAAGGAATCTGAGCTGAGGGCCTGGGCTTAAAGTAATAGGGCCTTCTTAGACTTTAGAGCTGACCTGGTCTGCCAGCTTCCGCTCAGTTTTTGGCTAAGCTCCCCTGGCAGAACATTCCTTAACCTGAAGTTAACTGTGGGGTTAACACTAGCATACTAGACCACCCTTTCTTTTTTATGGTTTTGGATGTGTACTCACTTATGTATTCATTAATTTATATGGTGTACAAATATCTCTTGCTCCCTACTGTGTTTTACACAGCGGGCACTGAGAATAAGGCAGCAAACAGGACAGGCAAGATCAAGGCATTCATGCAGCTTTATGCTCTGGCGGGCTGGGCGGGCACTAGCAAGTGCACAGGTGGGATATGATGTACAGATTGGGATCACTGATGTGTGGGCCATAAATGGGGAACAGTGACACTGGCAGGTCAGTCCTAGATTCAACAGGGTCATCAGGGAGGACTCGTCTGAGGAGGGCGTTTGAGCTGAAGCTGAGTAAGGAGAATGAATGGGCTTTTCAAGAGCTGAGGGAAGATCCAGAGTAGGAAGAGAAATTTGAAAACCAGGGTTTAAAAATAACTTTGCCATCAAACTGCCAATGTTATTTTTTTGAATAACTAGATTTGCAAATCTCTTGAAATTTTATAAGACAAGAAACCTAATGTTACACTTATGGTCTTTGAATTTGGGGGGATTTCTAAAATACTTTAAGATGTGTGTGGTTGATGTATCAGCTACAGCTCCTCCTGAAATACCCAAACTAGAAAATGCCTAAGTACTCAACAAAAGGACACAGTTAAACAAACTATGGCACATCTACTGTAAGTAAAAACTCTCATTAAAAAGATTATTTCTAAAAAATAGAAAAATGGTTTTAAACAAATACAGAATAGCAGTACACAATCACAACTAGCAAAAATGATGGATGTGATGGAAGTTACACATTGTGTGTAACTCCATGTGATGGAGGTTACGGAAGGTCAAGATTTTGTTGGGGACATAATGAGAAACTAAACATATTCAGATACTTCAATGTCATATTGTTATTTCAGTGAAAGTTTTACAAATAAGGAATGCCGATAACATGGAAGAGTTATTTTCATACATTACCTGAACATTCCCAGCAATTCTGTTGGTCATTCAAGTATAGACTAAACACTACTATAATAAACTATATAAACTATAGTTAAACACCACTCTAAGCCCAGTGCCCAAAATAGTGTCTGGAACTTAACAGGCACTTAATACATTTTATCTATCTATCTATCTATCTATCTATCTATCTATCTATCATCTATTTAATTTTTATTTATTTTGAGAGAGTTTGCGTGCATGGCGGGAGGGGTAGGGGGAGAGGGGAGAGAGAATCTTAAGCAGCCTCCACATCCAGCAAGAGTCTGTTGTGGGGCTTGATCTCATGACTGAGATCATGACCTGAGTTGGAATCAAGAGTTGGAGCCAGCCAGAAGCCCCGAAATACATTTTAGATGAATGAAAGAATGGACAGGTACTAGAAAGAGGGAAGGAACATTGGTATATTAAGGAAATTTGCTTCTTTATCCATTTTGTTGCCAAATTAATAAAACAATAGAAGATGTGAGGTTAAAGAAAGACATCAGGGTGTAATTTGAGGACATTTTTTTCTATCGTTTAAGAATTTGTTAAAAAAAGGCAGAAAGTAATATAAAAAAAGTTTTTTCAGGTTATAATTACAGAAAATTTGGAGATTACAGAAATGCTTAAAGATGAAAATAATAATCACCTATCCCTAGAGATACACTATTAATACTTTGTTTTATTTCCTTCTAGTGTTTCTTCTACTTATATATGTACATGTTTTAACAAATTTGGCATCATTTGAATATAGCTTTATATCTTAATTCTGTCTATTGTATTATGAGTATTTTCTCATTCCTTTAAGTAGTAAGTCTTTAAGGACCTGAAGAATAAGATATACCATAATAATTTAAGCAGTGTTCCATTTATTAGACACTTAGAGTTTTCCCAGTGTTTTACTTAATAGTGAAAATACCATTAAAAATATTTGCTACTAAATATCTGCCTCATGGCCCAATCTCTGCTGTCCAACCCTTCCAACTTCCCTTCCCCCATAGGCACTGATTTGGAGAATCCCTCCTAGTAAACTTCCTGTACACTGTGTCTGTCTTTGAGTTGGGTTCATGGGGAACCCAATTCTGGGGAATTTGGTAATGTTTAGCAGAAATTACATTTGCAGTTCTCCTTTGACTCACCAATTCCATTTCCAGTGATATGGCAAAAATATGAAGACATATGCACATAGGCATTTATTGTAGTATAGATGTAATAGTAAGAATACTGGAAAAAAAATTTAAATATTAAAAACTCGAATGTCTGTCATTAAAAATTAACTGGATAAACTACATTGCATCTATACATTTCAGTGTAATAAAATATGTAGTGCATATCTATAGGCTATTATGGAGCCATCCAGAAAATTATGTGTTTTTAAAGATTTTATTTATTTATTTGAGAGGGGGAGAGAGCAGAGTGAGAGAGTGAGAGAGAGCGAGAGAGAGCGAGAGAGAGAGAGAGAGCACGAGCTGGGGGGAGGGGAAGAAGGAGAGGGAGAAGCAGACTCCCTGCTGAGCAGGGAGCCCGACACGGGGCTCCATCCCAGGAACCCGGGATCATGACCTGAGCCGAAGGCAGATGCTCAACTGACTGAGCCACCCAGGCGCCCCCAGAAAGTAATGTTAAGTAAAAAAGCAAGGTGGAGAAAGTATGTGTAGTATACTATTACCTTTTTCAAGTGTGTATGTATGCGTTCATATATAAACCAACAGTGGAGTAAAGATTTTTTTTTTTTTTAAAAGGGAGAGAAGAAAATTATATAAAGGGAATAGGGGATAGAATACTGGCTTCTTAAGATTTTACTTTAGATACACATAGCTATGTTACATAATTATAAAATAATTATTAATTCACAAAAGCAACTCCCAAAAGCAAAAGTAAAATATCCAAGTGAATCTACATGTGTATCCACTCAGTGGTATAACCACAAAGAGAAGGGCTAGTCTAAGTGTCGTTAAAGGATGGTAATTTGACTTTATATACCTCATAAAATATATCATAAGGATGGAAGGAACTGGACATAATCTTTAACTGTGCGGTAGTACTGTTATTTCGCAACTGTTAGGTGTGTGTTGTGGCATAAAGCCAATGAGTCATTAAGTTGCTTTCTTTCAGAGCTAGGCTTTTTCATCATGGGAAAAAAGGAGACAGATACACGGTTGCTGAAATGAAGTAAAACCCTGTAGCCCAGAAGTTGAATTTGAAGCATCAGTACGAACTCTTGATGTGTTTATCTTTTAAAAATACTTCTTAGCTCTGCCCACTCAAAAGGCCTGGAAACAATGATCAACCCAGGAGCAGTGAGCACCTCAACAGACTTTGGCTCCTAAACACCATTTAACACTCAAAGAAGGGCAGGCTCCTTGGAGAAATGGCTGATCTTGGGTCTGCAGCAGGAATGTGTAACGTGAGACTGAAACAAGGAAGTCCACTAAGGTTGGGTCAAAAATTTCAGGAGTTCAGGAGACGTTTTGTGAATAGGCTCACGATGGCCAAACATCAGATGACCAACAAAGCTACTTCATCAGTAGCACTGATAAAGATAATAAATGAAACACATTTATTATGTGAGTATTTCAATCCATGAGTTCACAATGGAGACCTCTGGAAGATTCTAGGTATCCCCTCGAACCAGTGCTTCGAAAACTGGTTAAAAAGGGGAGGAGAGGGAGAATCCCGCATTTATCCTGCCTTCCCTACACAGACTGAACCACAGGGCAAGCAAATAGTGGAGGAAGGGAGGTTCATTTTTATAGGAGTATTCCAAATGCTAAATGAAAGAAATGCTAAAACTTTTAAACCTACCATTTTATAACCACTAATGAATTAACGGATCTAGGGCTAGGCAATGATGATTAATGACTGCTAATATCACGGTGAGAGAAACAGACATTGTGTCCCATCCTATGGGTAGAAGCCGGAAGGCAGGCAGGCAGAGAGAAGGAGCTGGGGTCTCTGTCTCGCTCTTCAGGCTGTGTTTCTGACAATCACTGTGTCTCCTCTGAGACCCCAGGTCCCACAGACAGGCCCTCCATCTGGGGTCCCATCTCCTGCTAGACAGTCCTAGCACGGCACCAGCGTCCACCCTGTGACTCACCCCCGGGCTCCAGGGACATTACCACCTCCCTCTGTCGGTCGAGCTGTTGCTAAGCCCTCAGTTACCGTGTGGTCTCTCATACAGGTTTTCAGCTCTTGCATCACCTGCTTAGTCAGTTCCTCATATTAAGTCTCTCTGTTGAAACAGCAGTTAGTCCTGACTGATAAGCCTTCCCTGATAACCCTAAATACCCTCCACTCCCTTCCTTATTACTCTGTCCACTTACCCTGCTTTACTTTCCTGTTAGTTCTTATCAACACCTGCTAGAGTTTTTATTTATAGGTTCCCTCAGTTGCTTAATTCTGCACTGGAATATAATAGAGCAGGTAGCTGGGCTTGGACTGCTGAATGGGGCCTGGCACACGGTAGTGCTCACACAAATCAATGTTCTTTCATCTGTTTGAGAGACACCCATACACACTCTCACCAACCCAGGCACTAGATACGGGAGACAGAGAGGTGAATAAGATAAGCTTTTCTATTTGGCCACAGGACAGAGTAGCAGTCAGAACCCAGCCCCCTTTGGGCCTTGGTGCATTTTAATTATCCTGTTTTTGGTTTGTGGTGGTTCCAAAATAGAGTGGAGAATCACGTGTATTGAAATGGAAGCTCAGGGGCGCCTGGGTGGCTCAGTTAGTTGAGCATATGATTGAGAGAACCAAGCAGGCTCCACGCTGAGCACAGATTCCGATGCCGGGCTTGATCCCACAACCCTGAAATCACAACCTGAGCTGAAACCAAGAGTTGGACACTCAACTGACTGAGCCACCCAGGTGCCCCTGAGTGTCTGACTCTTGATCTCAGTTCAGGTCTTGATCTCAGGGTTGTGAGTTCAAGCCCTGTGTTGGGCTCCACGCTAGGTATGGAACCTACTTAAAAAAAAAGGGGGGGGGGCGCCTGGGTTGCTCAGTTGGTTAAGCATCTGCCTTCGGCTCTGGTCATGATCTCGGGGTCCTAGGATCAAGCCCACGTCGGGCTCCCTGCTCTGTGGGGAGCCTACTTCTCCCTCTCCCTTTGCCCCTCTCCCTGGCTCGTGCTCGCTCTCTCTCTCAAATAAATGAAATCTTTAAAAAAAAAAAAGGGAAGCTCATCGAAGAGGGAGATCGATCTATTGTTAACACGTGTCAGACTCCCTGTTGGGAAATACCACTCACCTGACGTGGAGTGGGATCTTGGGTATCTTCTTAGAGACCTTGAACCGGCCTGTGTCCCCATAGATGTCGGTGAAGTACACTCCGGCCACACTTGTCACCTGGTTCCCGGGGAACCTGGACAGCACGTTGTCAGGACCATGCTGACTGGCCCAATGCCAGGCTTGGCCCCCGATGAGCAAGCCGCCTCCACATTTCACAAACTGGATCAGCTCTGCAGTCATCATATCATTGTAGGCATCGATGCAGTAAACCCCCACGGGGGCCCCCACTTCTGGCTGAACTTGTGCCTGAACCCCACAGCCCTGCAGGATACTTACTAGTGACATCAGGGATGGGTGCACTCCAGTGGGAGCCCCAGGTGAGGGACAGAGCCAACCCACCGCATTACGAAGAAATGGAGCCAAGCCAGCATTCAGCAGGTAGCCCTCATGGGACACCACCACCAGGCGGCCTCGGCCATAGGAGGAGGCAGCAATGAGGACCTGGCCCTTGTCATTCACCATCACTGGGAAGGAGGCCTCTCCAGTAAGAAGCAGTTCACATGGGATGGGATCTTTGGGGACATTCCAGCTGGTCACTCCATGCATGAGGGCTTCGAAAGCAAGGGCGGGAGTTGTCGCCATGGTTCAACTAGCTGCTGCAGAGAAAATCAAAGACTCAGCTTGGTCAGAACTGATGAAGGACCGAGTGAAAACACACCAACTACATGCATGCGAGCAAAAACCATTTACTGGGTTCCCCACTGTGTGCCAACCACTGGGGGTGCAGCAAGGAACACAGCAGACAAGGGCCCCACTTTCATGAGTCTGATGTTTCAGAAGGGAAAGGACAATAATAGGTAGAGAAACAAATAAATGAAATGCAGCAATTAATAATTGTTACGAAAGTAAACTAGCGATGTGTTATCAAGCAACTGAAGAATTTAGATTGCACGACAGGAAAGGCCTAGATACGGACGTGACCGTGAAGCTGGAACTGACATTGCAACTGAGCTCTGAAGTGCTGCAAGGGGAAGAGCACACCCAGCCCAAAGAAGCACCGGGCAGGGAGGCTGGAGAGTACCAGGCGGGGCGGAGCAGGACCTGAGTGGCCGAGGGAGGGGCTGGGTCCTGCAGGGCCTGGCACGAGGTGAGAGCCGGTGTGCAGGAGTTGACTTAGTATTGTACTGCATCTCTGTCGCCGAAAAGGTCAGGTGACCTTTCAGAAACTGCATTTTTGGGGATAGTTTTGACAAAATGAGTTGATACACCTGCCCTGACCTGTGGGTAGCAATCTGTGGTTTCCAGAGGTCTTTTAAAATTCAGTGTGCCTAAAATTGAGCTCATTATTCCCTTAAAGCAGCTCCTCTTGGATAAATGACTTAAGCCTCAGTTTCCCCATTTATAAAAAGAGAATCATACACCCCTTGGAGGACTGTTTTTGAAGATTAAGAGAATGCATAGAAAAACACCCTGTTGTGAGTACACAGTGAGCTCTGAGGAAACACGAGGGTCTGCCCCTATGCTGACCTTTCTAGCTTCCCCAAGTGACAAGGGCCGTGCCCTGGGTCCCCTGTCCACTCCCCTCCGCCCACCTCTGACTTCAGCAGCCGCCACGGAGGAATTTCCTGAACGCTCGGCTGCCTCCTCACTTGGGCAGGTGCACAGGGACAGCCCTGAAGTGGCAGAGAGCCAGCACGTGGGGGAGTGGGGAGCGTCAGGGACACATGCCACGGTGGTGGACCTCACGTGCGTTCTGGAGTTCCTCACAGGAGGAGCTGAGCTCCAGCTGCCTACGGTGGTAGACAGCTCAGCCATGTGCCCTTCACTGCCTTTCCCTTCTTCCTGGTCTCTCCCTGCCCAAGTCCTCAACCGGGCATTCTGGGCTCATTTCCCAAACACACTACCTGACTCAAGTTCTTGTAGCAGGCTTCACTTTGGGGAAGAAGCTAAGACACCAAAGCTCACCTCTACCTTTGCCCCCTTTCTTCCTCTCTCCTGTTTCTATACACAGCCAGCCACCTACCTCACTTTGTTCATCGTCTGTCGCTGGGGTCTCTCAAACATCAGTGCCCTCAGTATGTAGTCACATCTACACTAAACGGATCTGGCTTTAGTCCCAGGATGGATTCTCACCCACAATCTTCCTCAAGCCATCCTACCCACTTCTCTTCGTAATAAAAACCCTTCAACTGCATCCACTCCCCTTAAGGTAAAAGCTGAGTGCCTCCAGGGTCTGGGCTCTCTGCCGTTTTCCAGACTTTTTTCCTGCTACATTCTCCACAAACCTCTAGCAGGCTTGGCATCCCTGAGCCTGCCCGGTATTTCCTGTACAAGGCCAGCTCCTTTCCACCCCCTAACTTCTCTTCCCATCTAACCACTTGTTTCTCAGCAATGCTCCCAGAAAAGTGAATTCATAAAAGAGAACCAACACCCACATGGAGCATCATGGGGCATGTGGGTGATCTCAGCTTTCTGGTGTAGCAGTGGGAAAAAGCAGCGAAAGAGGTCAGGACACCTGAGGTCAAGATCATGGTAACTACCTTTGAAAGAAGTCTTTTACTAATGTGGACCTCTATAGTTTAACGGGAGAACAGACCAAAAAACCCAGGAGATGAGTAATAGTTCCTCCGAACTCTGACTTCCACTCTCTAGAAGTAGGTGCCCGCGCGCAGACACGCACACATCCGTGCACACACCCACCAGATTCCTGACTCTCAAGTCCAAAGAGGCAAAGAAACGTGTTTGGAGACAAACAGCAAGTAGCACCAGACTGGCTAAACGAAACGAAACCCTGGACCTAAGAAGAGAGAACCACGCCGACTGAGGGCACGTTCTTGGCATGCTTCTGGCACCTCGGGGCGCGCCAGCGTGCCCAGGTGCTCGGTCCCTGCCCCAACCGCAACGCTCTCGGATTGGCAAACTCACGATCAGTAGTCGGATGTTCAGCACTGGCTCCGGGCGTGTGGATTTTTGCAGTGGCGCAGCGGGCGGTCCAGGGGCTGGGCGGAGGGGTTGGGCCGGGCGCCTGGTTGGACGGGGCGCGTGGGGCAGGGCGCGTCGCGGCGCGCGGTCTGGAGGTGGAGCTGGCGGGCGCAGCGGGAGGCCTGGGTGACCCTGTAGACGCGGCTCGGCTACTGTCCGGAGGGCAGAGCGCGGCGGGAGATCCAGAGGCCGGCGGGGCGGGGCGCGGGGCTATTGGGGCGGTTCGGGGCGGGGCGGGCAGGGAGCACGGCGGGGCTCTACGCCCAGGAGTCGCCTCCGCGAGGCTCCTCCCGACGGGTTGCACTTGGGGTGGTGACGCGGCTTGCGGGGCTCCTTCGGGGTGCGCGGCTGGTCCTCCCAGGAGGCGAGGGTCCTCAATCTGCAGGGGTCGGGGCCGAAAGCGGCTCTCTCAGGCCCTCCGAGGGTTCCGGGGTACGAGAGGGAGGTTTGCAAAGTTGCTGTCACACTTGGTGCGGAAAGCAAACGCCAAGTTCCCAGTAAACCAGATTCGGGGTAAATAACGCCCAACTGCAACGTAAGCCGCGGCCGACGGTTCGTCGAGTGGAATCGCGCCCCTCCGCTCAGGTCGTGGGGTGCAGCCCCGGAGAACCGCGGCTCCTGCGTTGCAGGGCTGCCCCCTGGTGGTCGGAACCCGCCCGTGCACCCCGTGCGGACGGAGATTCAAAGCTGTCCAGGGAGCTCAAGCTAGAGAACTGGGTCTGGGAGTATAATAGAAATCTGTGCCAGAGATATTCTTGCTCCCGGAATTTCCTTTAAGTTTATTCAACGCAACACTCCTTCCTATCAAAGTGAAATTTCCTTCTCCTAGAAAGCGACTCAGCCATCACTTGCCTAGAAAAGAATTTCATAACCTCCAGATCATACCAAATCCTCCTCCTGATTACACCAAATACCTCTGCTTCTTATTCGTACCCAGGTTGCGATGCCGCACTTACTTGTATGACCACCGATTATCGTTGGTTTCTCTCATAGTCTCTCTTGCTGTGAGTGTAGCGTCTGTCTCCGCTGTACCTATCATTACCTAGTTTCATTTCTGTCATGTAGTAGGCTTTAGTTTCCTAATACATAAAAGTGTGTGACTGAATAAATAAGCATATAGTGAATGTTCAAGAGATGTCTGCTGAATTAGTAAATAACTGAGTCTTGGAGGACTAGTGGAAATCTGTTTGGCAGAGGACCAAAGTGCAGTCAGGTTTCAGAAAGAAAAAGCAAGGAGAAACCTACACAATGAAGGCAATTTGGAGAAGACCCATCGGAATTTCAGGGTACTTCAGGATAGAAGCCTAATGCGAGCTGAGGTTAGTTGAATTCTTAGATTATAGGCGAGGAAACAAACCTTTGGGAAGCAAAGTGGAGTGGGTCGCTGAGGGAGTGTGTCAGGAGAGTTCCATGTCCAACGCTAAGTTTAGGGAGGGACTCTACAGTTTTAACCAGACTCTACCTACATCATTGTCTTTATGGTAAAGTACCACTATTCTAGAAAGACTCCTGAGAGTATTTTGGTGTTGATCTAATAGAAGAAAGGGTTTTAAACAAAGGTGATTTTTCCAGGGCCAGAGAGCAAAAGGTACCTGTGGTCATCAAAGTATCTGCCATTTGGGAGCAGGAGTTGGCCGAAGAATGGAAACAAAACAACGTAGGAAACTGCATGAAGGTACATTTGTTTATTTATTTATTTATTTTAAATTCTTTATTTAAATTCAGTTCAGTTAGCATATACTATATTATTAGTTTCAGGGGTAGAATTCAGTGATCCATCAGTTGCATATAACACCCAGTGCTCATTACATCACATGCCCTCCTTAATGCCCATCACCCAGTTACCCCATGCCCCCACCCACCTCCCCTCCAGCAACCCTCAGTCTGTTCCCTACAGTTAAAAGTCTCTTATGGTTTGCCTCCCTCTCTGTCTTTATCTTATTTTATTTTTCCTTCCCTTCCCCTGGGTTCACCTATTTTGTTTCTTAAATTCCACATAGGAGTGAACTCATATGGTATTTGTCTTTCTCTGACTGACTTATTTCACTTAGCATAATACCTTCTGGTTCCATCCACATAGTTGCCAATGGCAAGATTTCATTCTTTTTGGTGACTGAGTCATATTCCATTGTATTTATATACACATACCACATCTTCTTTATCCATTCATCTGTCAATGGACATCTGGGTTCTTTCCATATTTTGGCTATTGAGGACATTGCTGCTATTTTTTTAAAGGTCCATTTAAAATGTGGCAAATGAAATGTGGGCCAGCATGGGCCTAACTAAAGGGTGTGAAGGTGCAGACCCCCAGGCCCTTCCTACAACCTGGGAGAAAACAGAGACTCCTCCATGAAATAGTCAACATATTCTCATTGGGCAGGAGTTCTGTGAGGTGCTCTGGGAGATGGAAATGATACTACAGTCAATAAATCTAAGAAGATAGTAGACGTGAAAGAACCATAATACCATTAGGATTTATGTAGGTGTCCAAGTCAGCTGCAAAATAAGTGCCAGGGAAGAAAAAGGAAGAAGCAGTGGTTTCTAGTCATCAGAGATGAACTTACAGGGAAGGGGACGCTAAAACTTAGCTTTGAAAAAACATAAATATTGTGTGTGGGCAGAGAAGAGTGGAGGGCATTACACCATGAGACCACATCATGGTCGACAGCATGGAGATGTCAGGGTGAAAGCTTGATTTGAGAAAGACATGAAAATGTTCCTTGTGACCGAAGCTTGTTAACAGCACTTGCAGGAGCGAATTTGGATGGCATCCAAGGAGTTGGGATTGGAGTTTATAGTCTGGAGGAAGGTTTTTAAGAAATGCCAGGTAGTAAACACTGAGAGTCCCTCTTCAGCGTCTATATCCTACCCCACCTTCTACTGCCCTTTCTAAGCAGATTCCAGTTTTGTTCAGGTAACCTACCTGTCCCTTATGAGATCCAGTTCCAAGGGTAGGTATATATTAGCTGATGCCAAGCATGCTACTCCCTATCCTTTGTACTGCAGTGACTGGCTCTTTCTGGGTTGTACATATTAATATGCATGAATAATATGATACTTAATTGTCGGGCCTAAGCAAGAGGCATACACAAATCACAGCTGTTACTGTTACCAGTGGTACATCAGCCCATTTTTGTTAAACAGGAAAATCCTTACAGCAATTCCACTTTCTCACTAAGCCAAATGCAGGGGTTACTTCATACATAGGCTTTCTAATTATGGGCTAGCATTAAGAGTCACTGACTTCCTTCTTCAGTTATTTTTAGTTATGAGTTATACTTAATGTGGTCCCATATATTCTTGCCCTGAAGGGCCTCAAGAATCTGGAAAGGATTAGCCACAGTCTAATTTAGGAATAGGGATGGTTGAATCCACCTATGTGCATTTACTGGTATGAGTCACTGGGGAGGTTTACTTAGTCATTATTTAAGATGATCCAGAACAGGTGCCTACAGCTGTCTTAAGAATAAGTACTGTGGTGGCCATGAAAATGCTCCGCTCAGATCTCCAACTGCAGGGAGCGGGTATGAACTTGACAGACAGCCCCAGCTGATGCCTCTGGAATCCTGGTGCCAGGGCCATGCCGCAATTCTCTTGGCTTCTCCTGACTGGTGATTAAGGGGACTAAGGGGACTAAGGCAGGCCCATTCCTGGGAGACATGGGACTCTTCTGATGGGCGACTGTGGCTCAAGGACTCCCACTGGCCTTGACGAGACTTTCTGAGACCTGCCCTGCAATGTAAGCCTTTCGTCCTTCGCTCTCTCCTTCCTGAGGATTACACCTACCTTGAGGTCTGTTGGCCCTCCCAGCCTCTGGTCCCTCTCTGTTTTCTCTCACAGATGTTTCCCTTAATAAATCTCTTGCACGTCTGACCTCATCTTGGCTTCTGCTTCTTGGAGGATCCGGGCTAAAACATATACTGTTACAATTATATCTCCTAAAGTTCAAACACTCAAGTACATTTATTAAATTTGTGTTATAATGGGAGTGAAGAGGAAAGGCATTAACTTGAGAGCTTTTAGGAAAGCCTCACCCACTACATTTCTCATTCTTTAGTACATTTATGATAACCTCTGTTCAAATTATAGCATGGTCTTTCTCTAGGGCAAGTTCCTGCCTGCCTATTTATTTAAAGCAATGAAGCTGGAGTTTGCTGCCACTCTTGACAGGTGGCCAGTGCTTAATCAGAGTCAGAAAAGCTTTCATAGTCTCCTTTGGTGTATTTGTGAAATTAACCTGGAACTCTATTTTCTTTTTGGGTCATAAGTGTATGGAACACATATGGTAGGAGTGGGTAATATTGCAATAAGGAACAAGCGAGGAGTCTTCTTCTGTTTCCAAACTTGTCCCAACTCCAGGTCAGATATAAAGTTTGGTTTTGTCCTGAAGAGTTCAGTTGTCCGGGAGCCAGGGCAGCTAACTTAGCCAAGGCTGAATGTGGATGTTTTTCTTCTGGCTCTGAAATATCAGACCCATTGGGTAGGCACACAACAGATCCATTTTCTATAATTGCACCCACACCAGTGTGGTTTATATGTCTTCACACACAAACCCACAAATGTTGTCAGGATGTCAGAGGGGCTAGTGTATGGGAGTTGGGAATGAGTGAAGGCCAATCTCTCTATAACAAAATTCCTACAGAGTCTCAAAGCTCCTAGTCCTATGGGACCAGCAACATTATTTTTTTATGTTTTTCTACAAATGTAAACAATTATTTCCAAATTGATTATTCCAGAGTTATCTAACATCACGGTCTTCCTTCTCAAGACTTTTCATTTTATGTTGAGACTTGTGATTCAAGTGTCTTTTAATTTTAATCGAGGTCGAATAGATATTATGCAGCTTAATGGGGGAAGAGGGAAAATGGAGTAAGAAGCCAAGAATACCTGAGGCTGTTTCCTATGACTCCCTGCACATTTGTCCTGATGAACATCGATATGTAAGTCTGAGACTTCCATTGCTGTGCAAATTTAGTCAATTGTTTCCAAATCAATTTTCTCCATATGAATGTGATTCCAAATTCCACTTGTTACTGGATCCATCAGGCCATCGACAGGGGCCCAGAACTTAGAGGCATGTCTTCATTCAATACCTTTGGTAGAGGTCACAGAAACCACTAAGATGAGCCTCTCTTACTCCTAAATTCCAGAGGGAGAAACTCCTGTGAAGTGCACCTTGATTTTGAAGTTTGAGGAGAGATATTCAAAAGTTGTGAGTTTCCATTAGGTCAGTGGATCCTATGATAAGGTTAAGGTCAGAAATCAACACTTACATCCAAGAGAGTAGCTACTGACTCTTAGAGGGATGGAACTCTTGTCTGTCTTGTGGCTCTCAATATGCCAACTATAGTTTTACCTCTCTTTGCCTTGAATTGTCTGCTTGGTTTGCTCCATCATTTTCTTCAAGGATTTGCCAAATGTCCCCTTATCAGAGAGGCTTTCCTGGACCTAACTACATAAAATGGCAAACATACTCTTTGTCCAGTACCCCACCCCCCCGCCCACCAGAACGCTCACTTCCCTAACTTTATTCCTTCATAGCACTTATCATACTTGATATATGTTTATTTGTTCATTTTTATTTTATTTTATTTGTTTTTGTAACAAATGGTGTCTTATTTTTTTACATTAAAAAAAAATGTTTTTTGAAAGAGAGAGTTAAGTGTGTGTGTGCGCATCAGAGGGGAGGGCGGATGGGCAGAGGGAGAAAATCGTAAGCAGGCCCCATGCCCAGCACAGAGCCCAACCCAGGGCTCGATCTCACGATCCTGAGATCATGACCTGAGCCAAACGCTTAATCAACTGGGCCACCCAGGCACCCCTATTTGTTCATTTTAATGTTCAAACTGGAATATTTATGAGGACAAATGCTTTATTATGTTTATTGTGTATTTCCAGACCCTATAACAGTAACTAGCATTGTAGTAGGTGTTCAATAAATGTTAATTGAATGAATTTATAGGTGACCCAATGACCTGATTGGAAGGGGATGCCCAAATGTGGGACATGCATCTTACAGATTTTATAAAAATTTTATTATGATTTTATGAATTTTTTTTTTTTTTTTTTTAGATTTTATTTATTTATTTGACAGAGACAGACACAGTGAGAGAGGGAACACAAGCAGTGGGAGTGAGAGAGGGAGAAGCAGGCTTCCTGCGGAGCATGGAGCCCGATGCGGGGCTCGATCCCAGGACCCTGGGATCATGACCTGAGCCGAAGGCAGACGCTTAACGACTGAGCCACCCAGGCGCCCCGATTTTATGAATGTTTAGGAAACTTTTCCATGAACATTTCTTAAAAGAGGGCAGATAAAACACGAAGGATTTTAATTTAACTTGGGAAAGTATTTTTCTAGTGGCTTCTTCTAGTTCTGTGCTAAAAAATATTTAAGATTCAGTGAGGCCCGGAGCGCCTGGGTGGCTCAGTCAGTTAAGCGGCTGCCTTCGGCTCAGGTCATGATCTCAGGGTCCTGGGATCGAGCCCCACATCGGGCTCCTTGCTCAGCGGGGAGCCTGCTTCTCCCTCTCCTTCTGCCTGCCACTCCCCCTGCTTGTGCTCGTGCTTATGTATTCTCTCTCTGTCAAATAAATAAATAAAATCTTAAAAAAAAAAAAAAAAAAAAAGATTCAGTGAGGCCCCAGATCTTTACTACCTTACTCTCTGTCCCACAGAGACTGTAAATTCAAAAAGGGGAGTTTGAGTGCAGGAGAAAATGGCTTCCACTACTCCTTTTAGAAAAGCATTATGTATCTAATGTACAGGCATCTTTAGTTTCCGTTTTAAATTCCAGCTTTTCTCTGTGTGACTCAATTAGCAAGTGCATTTACACAGATTGTGAAGGTATATTATTGTTACGTTATTCCTGCTAGGTAAAAGCAAACTGCTGCCCTAAAGCCTACTTTCTATTCCTCCTGGAACGGCTCAGGGCATCTACATTCAGAAGGGGGGATGTTTCAGACAATAAGGAAGTGACCCGTTAGCATTGACTTGTGGTCCCAACTTCATTTTGAGTTATAACCAAGTTAAAACATCCTGTCTAGGGAAGCATTAAGGAGTCATTCTTTGCAAGGGTCACTCTTGGGTACCTTGTGATATTAATTTTTTCCCCAATTTATCCCCATGTTCAGTCAAGAAGAATGCATATTTTAATATTGTGTAAGAAGAACAACGGCTCTTCATCCATTCTTTTGGGCTGAGGAAGAAAACAAAAGCACCTCTTGACATGCAGGCGCTTGTCTGACACACTCACAGCTAGGCACTGTTTTTCCCCTTTGTACATGAACAATTTCATAGAACAACCACATCAAACAAGAGCACTCTGACAGCATGATCAAGCAAGGCAACAACAAGATCCCTGGGCAACCACACAATGCCAAATATCCCTCTTTCTTGTCTAAAATGAGGACCTGCTACTTTTTCAGAAACCAATTATAGCTTTATGGGCACTTCAGTCATCCCCACCAATAGATGACGTTTACTGAGACAATCATAGAATTACCCTTGCTTCCTTAGACTCTCCCCAAAATTATCCACCCAAAGCCCAAATTCTCTAGTAGTTTCTTTTAACACCCTTTTACTGAGATCCCCAGTTTCCTGCAGTGTTTACTCTCACTGGGATCCAACTTGTTCAACTAGAGGTGTGTTGCTGGTGGTCTTTGGCTGGAGGGCATGAATACCATCATCTGTCATACCTGAGCGTATTCTCTCCTCCCCATCCCATTAAACACTCTTCTTTATCCAGTACCAGAGATCCACTAGGCATTATCCAAAGGTCACTCCAACCCTACTGACACGAGTCAGCTGTTTGCCTTTTTATAGTTTAATCTCAGTTTCCTAGGAGCATTGAGACTTAAGTCTGCTCTAGGCTTTGACTGTTTGTTACCAATGGACAAGCTCACAGTGCCACAAGTCTTGTGAATAAATGTCAAAAGGCTTGGTTGAGGCTTAGTACTGTTTCCTTGGGAACAGTTTGGTCTCAAGGCTGCTCTGACAGCAAGAACAAAAGGAGAAACTCCATGTTAAAAAACAAGACAAAAAGTTGGAGTTGCCTCTCTCCATCCTGCTGGAGGCTGAGGGAAGAGTTTGCGAACTCCTTCAGGCACTTGGCTCTTATTTAAAGCACAGGCGCTTTGCAGATAGCAGGATGGGGCAGAGGTACAGCCCGTCATATATACTTGGCCCTGGGTTCCAGGTTGTACTGAGGGAGGGAGGGATGTCTTCTGTGTCTGTGGGGTCTGTGATTTCATTGTTTTCATGTTCTGCATTTGATCATTTTGCCCTCCTAGCTCCCACCCTCACTGTCTCCCTCTCACCTGTATTATTTCACATCTCAAAATTATACTAAATAATTTTGGCAGTCTGTGAAAGTGAATTTTATGTCAAAATTTAGGCAGTTCACGCAAAGAAATTTTTAGTACCTACATGTATGTATCCCTTAATTATGTATATTTGAGTCCCTTTATAGTTCAGATGAACAGAAGTAACGTTTTAATGGCCCTCATGTACACATATTTGTGTTAACATAATCCTTGGCTCCTGGTACTGCCATCACTGGTCAATGCATGTTTTTTTTTTTAATTTACTCATTCATTTATTCTATTTTTTCCTAATATGCTGAATACTATAAAACTAATCATCCAACATGAGGATAGAACATTGACAGTAACTTAATCTACACAACCTTTCCTCACAAAGAAATGCTTCTTTATAGCATTCAAATGTATAAGAATCTACATGTATAAATAGCATTTCTATAGCTCTCTTGAGCTTAGATGTGGAGTGTGTGTGTGTGTGTGTGTGTGTGTGTGTGTGTGTGTAGTTAGAAGATGTCTGAAAAGTAGAGGATCAACCATCACTCCTTCTCTATGACACTTGGAAGATTGACTTCAATGATGAGGGTCAAAGAAGGAAATCCTTTTCAAAATGGAAGCTGAGCAGGGGTCCAAAAGCTTTGAAGGAATTAAGAACACAGATGTGATGTAGTCTTGGAAGAAGGGATAGCATGTGTTACTTTTGTCAGCAAAAATAGTCAACATCTAAGGCCATATCTGGTTACCTGTTGGCTTGCTAGGCATATGTATTAGATGAGGTTGGGACATCAGGTGGGGACATTGGTTTAGGGACTAAATATATCAGACTGATCTGTAAGGCCAATATGTAAGGATGTAAGGCCAATATTCCTTAGGAAGCTCTATCTGGCCTTGGGAGTTAGACAATAGAAGAAAGTAAACAAGCAGAGAAGGAAGAGCCACCAAGAGACTAGGAATAGCAAGACACAAGAAATTTGGGAGCCTGAAGATCTCCCCTTGAGAGTTGACTACTTCTCCAAAATATGGTGGGGGAAGAGAGAGGGGGAAACAGCAGAAGGCAGATTATGATGTTCAAGCAAAGTGGCAAGGAATATAACAAGGAGACTGATGGATGAAATCCTCTGACACCATCTGGTCTCATATAGGACTAAAACTTTCTAAAATTGTCAGATGAATAGGAATACAGGCAAACCTACAAACTGATATGATCTTGAAATGCTTCCTGGAATAGGGACAAATATCATACGCCTTCTTGGGAAGGAACACTGGTTGGCCATCTTCATGCAACACCTGATGAGTGTTCCCTCACTCAACAAATATTGAAAATCTGCTAGAGAGTAAGCTTAATCTCAGATACATGGTGAGATCAGGGGCAGGCTTTGCTTTTTGTGGAACGCCTGTAGAAACGAGAAGGTGAAGTGTGAATAGCTGGAAGATATTTAGTATGGCTAGAACCAGAGAGTAATGGGGAGATATGATGAACCTGGACACATCAGGTGGATCCAAATATCAGAGGGCATCATAAGGCATTTTAAGGGTTTTGGTTGGGGCATATCTTAGTCAATATGAGGTCACTGAAGAATTTTTATTTGAGTTTATTAAAAATTTTTCAAATACATGCACAAGGTAAAAAATTAAATAGTACAGAAGGACTTGAAATGAAAAACACAGTTTCCCACCCCACCCCTTTTAACCCTAGACCCACTCCCTAGAGGCAATGCATTTAACAATTTCTATTTTTAGATCTTTTGTTGACTAACTTGCTAACATTAAATAATATGTCTGAACAATAATTCTTGACTTATTAACTTTAGACAATCTTTAATAATTCCCCATTACAAAAGATAAGGATTTAACTTACACTATCCCCACCTTTCCTATGCCTATCCTTTCCCAAATTTTTGATAGATATGCCATTTTTAAGACTTCTATTGATTTAATTTATAACTTTGGACAATATACTATCCTCCGGTTCTTGTTCCATTAGCTGCAGACTTTATCTTCTCATTCCCACTGTGAATATCTAAGTAGCCCCACTCTTCCTGACACCTCTCTTCCCCCAACCAATTCTCAACCTCTTTCTGCTCTCTTGTTTCTTAATTTGTCAGAATTAATTATTTTCAGTTTCATTCCTGAATAAAACAGTAAGCCTTTCATGTTTTATCTCTAGGCTGATCAGAACACTGAATACCAACAAACAGCATCTGCATTACTTTGGCTAAGTAAGTCATGTTTACTGAGAGCTGAGTAGAAGCTAGGCCATTTTCTCCCGTACATATCCAGTGTTCATGAAGCCCGTGCCTCTTGTAAGGAGAGGTACCTACCGCCAATGTCCAATTGAGTCTCTTCTTATAGCCCGTGAGTTTTTATTGTTGTTTCACATTTGGACCCGAATGTCTTGACTTATTTCTGTTTTCTTTTTGCTGACTAAAGAATGTATGTCCTCCATATACTCAAACATTCCAGCTTCTCAATGAAACTATCTATGGAACAGAATGCATACTTTCCCCAAGGAGCCCGAGACTGTGTAGTCTCATCTGAAATGGGTCTGCTAGAGTGACACCTCCTGGGTGAGATCCATTGTTTTCTGGATTCTGTTTTTTCCTCTTTCCCAGTTTTCCTCATCATTTTGTCGGAGAACTTCCTTGAGGTACTTTCTCATAAAGGGTGCAAAGTAGGTAGACTTTCTGAAAACTTGCATGTCAGAAAAGGTCTTCATTTTGACACTACTCTTGACAGTTTGGCTTGCTATGTTATTCTAAGTACAAAAATTTTCCGTAAGTGAAGAAATTCCACTGGCTTCTAGCATTCAGTACTGCTAATGAAAAATCTGCTGCCAGTCTATTTCTTATTCCTGTTTTAGTTGAGCTAATTGTGATGACTTAACTTTATTTTCTCTTTGGGCACTTTTAATATCTTCCCTGTATCCTTAATATTCCAAAATTTCACAAGATTGTGTCTAGATGTAGGTTGTAATGGGGCTCCTCAATCTGGAGACGTGGTTCTTTCTGTTCTTCATTTTTTGTCCTTTTTATTTCTTCACCTATATTTTTTTATGTTCTCTTTTCCAGAAAGTCCTAATGCTTAGATATTGATTGTCTAGATCTTTTCCTTTCTTTATTTTTTTCTGCTATTTCTTTTTGTTCTATATCTAAGGAGTTTCCCTCAACTATATTTTCCAGCCTGTCCACTGAATATTTTGGGCAGTTTTATTTCACTTTCAAGGGCTCTTTTATTCTCAGTTTTTCATTTCTGTGTAGCATTCTGTACTCATCTTACAAATACACCTCAAATCTCTCTGAAGATACAGATTTTAAAGTTATTCTTTCCATATTCACTTTGTTTCCTCTAGAGTTTGTTGTATTTTTCAAGCGTCCTAATTCTAACTGATTATTTTTCTTAAGTGCTCCTCCCCTGGTCCTCCTCCTCCACCCCCCGATGCCCAAAGACTGGGGATTCCTAGCTGACTGTTTTCATTTAAGAATCAATATAACTGTTAACTTTTACAGGAGTTGGTGTGGGTGTCCTCGGCCAGTGTATGGTTGGATCTGTTTCTCCAATAAGCCTCTTCTAGGACTAGAAGCACTAGGGTTACTTGAGGAGGGGTTTCAACATTCAGAGGATTAGCCGATAGGCTAGGGGTCACTTATTTCCACAAAAAGAGAAATTTTATTCTGGGGCACCAACTCCTACCTCTCCTCAGGCAGTTTATTCAATTTCTATACAAACAACAACAAGAACAATAGATTTGTAATGGATACCAATTATAGACTGCCTGTATTCTATGCACAATGGTTGGGGCAGAATAGGATGGGATTCAATTTTACAACTGGTATAACTCTACTTTGTAGACTTTTCAGGTGCTCATGTTTCTTTGGAATTATGTTATTCAGATCAGCTTCTATTCTGTCTGAAAGATACCTTCACTCTTTCATTCATTCTCATGCTTCATCCACTTTCTCTCTTCCAGAAATGTGTTGAGATCTTCTTCAGTTATAATCAAATCTGTTTAGTTTTCTTTGCTGAGATGTGTCAATTCTCTCTTGCATTTCTTGACTTCAATTTCAGTGGGGCCTAGGGAGGGAGGGGAGGTAAACTTATATGCTCAGTTCATCATCTTATATTCGAAGTCCCACTGGAAGCTTTCAGACAGGGGAGTGACATGAATAGCTTCCTATTTTAAGAAGGTCCCCAGGGCCATAATGCTAAAAATAAACTAAAGAGGGCCAGGATGGATACAAATATTATTCTAAAAGACTAAGAATCTGATTTCCTTGCTGAGAACATGCAATGTCTGGGACTTTCGGGAGTCAGGCACTTTACCAAAATAACCCATCATTCAAAACCCAGTACCCTACTAGAATGCTTTCATGGTGCCCTAGAGATGATAAATGAAACCTGAATAAACTGGGATCTGAAAGACCTGGATGATGCTAAACGGGTCACTGTCTTTGGGATGTACCTTAGGAGACTACCTCAAGTTCTTCCTTTTAACTGGCATTTGGGAGAAACAAAGGGACTTTCTGTTCTGATAAAATTGGATGAGGAGTGAGTACAATCAGGCAAAGTGCTGGCAAGTGGGGACATAAAGGTCCTTCTGTTTGCTGGCCGGTTTCTTCATTTACTCATTTATTTGCATATTCAAAGCACTGTAGTTATTAACACCCATTCTGTAATCAGAGTGCCCAGGTTTAAATCCCAGGTCTACCATTTATTAGCAGTGTAGACTTAGGCAATTTACTTGATCTCTGTAAAATTCAGTTCACTTCTTCCTAAAATGGGAGTGATAAATTTCCATCTCATAAGATTATTGTGAAGATTAAATTAAACAATCTATATAAAAGAACAAGTACAGTATTTGGCACATACTATCTAATTGATAGAATTCTAACTAATCAATAGAAATTTTTCAAATGTTGAATGAATATCCAACATCATCTATGTTTAAAGCATCTAGATGATAGATATTCATGAAATAAGGGAAAAGACTTCTAGGATTAAGAAATGACATAATAAAGGAATCCATAGAAAAACACTCTCTAGGTCAAATCTTGTCTCTGCATCCACCCAATTCTTAATAAGGCAAATAAAATAGTGTACTGAAACAACTACATCCGAATAAATATAAGCGGTCTAAAGGAAAACTGGCTGGATGTGTGCAGTAATCCCAGAGCCTCAACTCTAGTTAAAATTACACGGAAATGGGAGGTTTTGAATAAGATTAGAAGAAAACTTGAGAAAATCTTTGCATTGTAATTAAATAAAATTTGGGTCAGTCGTATCCAGTTATCTGGTTCTGAAGTCAAGATTCTCTCTGTGTGTGGACTTTATCTGCCAAACTAGTAAGGAATTCTGGGCAGTGATAGGAATCTGATAGGAACACCATCCCTAAGTCGGATGCCCATTGTTTGCTAAAGACAAACGCCCTCATGGATTTGTTCTGATTTTTCAAGTGACTTCCACTCTTGATTTAATCAAAGAAGGAATTTTACCTGAAAGATGGAATTGAATAAAGAGACCAAACCCCAAGTAGCTAGTAAGACCCCCACTATGAATTTAGAGCCCGTGGATCCTGTAGATCCTAGAGCTCATAAAGCAATGGACCCCAGTCCTTTGAGAGGCTGGTGTATAGAGTGTAGGATGGGATGGGATGGATCACACCGCATCTGTAAATGCCATGTAAAAGGGTAGTCTAGTTCTGAAATGATTAATTAATGCCAATTAGTAATAAAGGCACCTGGCACTTTCTCAATACCTACCAACTGCCAGGCACTGTTCTAATTCCTTTTAGAAGGACTAAAATTTAATCCTCACAATAATTCTATGAAATAGATCCCATTTTATGAGGAGCTTGCCCAGAGTCATGTGACTAACAGGTGGAAGAACCAGGCTTTGGATGCGGGGAGTCTACTCTTAGAGATGATGGTCTTAACCTCCAGGCTATGGCGAGAGAAGGGGAGTACTCAGCTCACTATTCTGGGGGCCAGCAGAACATAGAAGAATCCCTACATTCACAAACCTCTTCAGAACTGTCGGTCTGAGTCTTCACGACAACCCTGTAAGGCAGGGATTTTTGTCCTCATCTCACACACAAGGAAATGTGAGTAGAGACACAATGACTTCCCCAAGAGCTAACGCTAGCCATGGGGTCTTTCTACGACACCAGACTGCTTTCCAAGCTCTTTGAAAACTACCTTAGACACAGAATATCAAGGAACTGTCTGCTTATCCTGGTAAATTTGTGTTTCAGTGGATTCTATGGTCAGGTTTTTGGAACAACTGGTCAAAAACAAAAGCCCAGAGAGTCCTCAGGATGTCAGGATAAGAACCACCCGCAAGGGCCATGGCCCATAGTGGTGAACCAAGGGCTGGCATAGAGGCAGATGCCAAAGCTCTCAGAATCAGGCCAAAATAGGGCCAGGAGGGAATATGATAGCTGAGAGCAGAGGAATGAGACTCATAAACAGAAGGCCTTGCTCCTAAGAAATTCTGATTCCCCTTTTTGCTGTGTTACTAACCCACTTCCTAGAGCTAGAACTACTAGGTATTAAGATACGGGGGCAATGAGCCAAGAGCGCAAGGCTAGAACCCTAAGAGACAGAGGTCGAGGAATGAATCCCCATCTCTGCCTACCTCCCCAAACCTCTCTACCTGCCACCTCGCTGGGCACTCCTTACATCTGTGTGAGGAGGTATAATTTCATAATATTTTCCTTCCATTCAGGCAGATAGGCCAGGCTGGTAGCCACTTCCTTCTGGATAGGCCAGGCCCAGGCCTCAAAGAACGGAGCCAGATTCTTCTGCACTTGGTGGGAGAACATCTTCACCCACAGATTCATTTTGTCAACATTATCTGTGGGCAAGTTGGTCTGGTTCCTATACTCAGTGAAGAGACGGATGAATGGCTCCCAACCAAAGGCCTCCTGTAGCTGGGGAGAGAAAGGGGCAGCAGGAAGAGACATTTAATCCACAGAAAGACCCCAAAAACACTATAATAAATTAATGTAATATATTTAACCCCCCAAAACATTAGTTTCATTTCTGTCACTGGCCCTCTCTGCAGTTCTAGCTGCGGGCCTCATGGGCTACTTTCTCTGGCTTATCTTAATGGGGCCTCTGAGCTAGCGAGGTGCTCAGCATGGAGCAGACACTCAATAAAGGATGGCTGTGGTAATCACGGTCATGATTATTATCAGTATTTACCACCTATGTCATTAGGTGGTAGCTCACTCCATCGTGAAAGTGTCGAGAGGATATCACACAAGGGTTTAAAGCTGACCGAAGTGAAAAAGATCCTTGTATCTTTCACAGCTGCAGAGTTACACCCCCAAAACAGGAGAACTATCCCCCTCTCCCTTACCCGGACATAACCTGCATCAGTCACAGGTCTGTGCCAATCTGCAAGGCTCCTGACATGGCCTTTAGGAAAAAAAAGTGAGTCCGCTAGAAACAGAAGATGATGTATAGTCTAGGTGGTTGGAATGAAGTTAAGTAAGGCATCATTTTAGGAAAAGGCAGCTGGCCCGAGGCCCCTGGGAAAAGCCCGTGTGAGTCCGGGTTATGGAGCTTTAAGGTTAGGACGGACAATAGCAGTTCTCTGAAACACCCTCAGCTGGATTTCACAGCTGAACAACTTTTGTCCCTGGGGTGAAGTGGCCCCAGCGACGAGGTTAGAGTCCCGGGCAGTTTCGCTATCGTTCTCGGGGCAGTGGGTACACACAGAGAGGAAGTCGGGCACGTGGAAGAACCTGACTGGAGACTGAGTTCCGGAACCCCAGGTGGTGAGACTCTGCACGGTGGCCTGGGAGCCACTCCAGGGACTGGGAGGAGGGAACTTGGATGCAGGACAATAGTTCAAAGGCAGAGGCAACCTCATGTGCAGGCCACTGCGGCATCTTGGATTGCCTCTGAGGGAGAAACTGAGGCAGTTTCTAAGGAAAGTGATGGGTCCCCTCCCATAACGTGTGTGTGTGGGGGGGTGGGCATGGTGTTTGGTGTTAGATAGCTATTCCGTGACATGGTTTGACTTTAGTCTCAGGTATGTCTGGCTTCAGAGCAAGCCATGGTAACTGAAGAGTACTGTCCTCGCCTCTGCCTTGGTGCTTTCTACCTACTCTCATGAATCTCCTCAAAATCATGGCGTGAGGGTGGCGGCTGAGGCAATTAAGTCCACCACTTTGGGGTCACTAGGGTGTCCCCTCTCGAGGTTGCACGGGTGGTCCCCCCAGCGGGGTTTCCCATCCCCCTCCCTTCTTGCCCAGTACCTGTAGATACGTTTCCAGCGCAGTCCACGCATTCCAGTTTTTCACATTGGGACCCTTGCCCAGGTAGATTCGGACTCTCTTCTCCCGAACTGGAGGCCACAGAGCAATATTCGCCCTGCCTCGAGGGATGCCCAAGACCGTTTCATGCACGTAAACACACCACAGATTGCAGGTGGCCTCGGTGGTGTGCGGGGGGAACTCCCACTCCTGCCGCTGCTGGTTGCGGCCAAGCTCGTGGACGGGGCCCCACAGCCCCTTGGTTCTGATGAGCTTCTCATTGATGAGCTCCTGCACAGATTCCAGATGGCACATGATGGGGTACCCGGCATGCATCCAGCCTGGGAACGCAGGAGGGATGGAAGAGGGGTTAGAACGCTCCCCACCCAGCTTTACCAGGACTTCCAGAACCCTGTAATGCTCAGAAGGGCAATCCACATGAGGCCCACCAGGGCTCTCCCCCACCCTCACTCTGGCCTGACAGTAACGGGTCTGACGCACGTTACAAACAGCCCTTCATGTTACTCTCCAGCTTTTTCACTTCTGTGAGGGTGTCCTGTCATGTGAATCTGTCTCATTATATTCTTTTCTCAAAATGGAGAACTCTTGGATGGTGGTTTCCCCTTCTCATTATTTAGAAACGGTGTTGCCCACATTGACGCTACTTTATAGTAATCATCTCCGTAAGGCAAGAAAACTGGGGTCTAAAGAAATTTCCATCGTTCTTTCATTTCTACACACCCCCTGATTTGTAAGGCTCTTGACCCACTGGCAGAGATCTCTTCATTCAGTGTCTTCTCAACGTTGTTAAATTCCTTCTCCCAACAACTGTGACCCTGGGCGGAGACCCCCCACCACTTTTACTTTCTCCTTGAAGCCCCCAATGGGACTCCTGTGAAAGCCTAGCACTTTGTTCCTGCGTTCTTCTGGCTGCTGGAAGACAACTCTTGACATGCCGACTTAGACTGTTAATTATTTCACATGCTGCTCACATACAGTTCCACAGCCCACTTTTCTCATGTCCCATAATCCCATCATATTTCCTTATGCCATCAAAATAGCACTTTAGAAATTTTCCTCAGTGTCTGTCCATATATTACTTAACCATTCCATACTGTTGGGTACTTAGGTAGTTTCCAGTTGTTTTGTTGGGGGATTTGGCTGAGTCTATTTTTTTAAATACATATCTCCCCGCTTTCGTTTAAATAGCAAGACTTACATCTTGTATGTCTTGCTAGAAAAACGTTTTTACCGTGTTGGCTGCCCACCGCTTGTCTGTTGAAAGAAAGGAAGGCTGTCAGGGCAGCATGCGCAGAGCACCCACCAACTGAGATCTGCACGTCCGCAACGATCCTCTGAGGCAGACGCAGGGGGAAGGGCTCAGCCCCCAGCCGTGCCACCGCTTGCATCACCTCGTCCCAGAGGCGAAGCAGCGGCTCGGGCTTCTCCAGCGTGCGGAGACTGGCGGTTGGCACGGTCAGGATGATGTTGTCCGTAGCCAGCTCTCCCCAGGGACCCGGATTCTCCTGGATGCGCCTCTTCCACTCCTCCTGGGAGGTCTCCCCTGGGAAGAGAGGCCATGGGGCTTGAAACTCACTTCCCCAAATCCCTTATGTTAAAACATCCAACTTGAAGCCCAGGAGGAAAACACCGAGGTCATGAGTGACCATATCTCCCCTTTGATCCTTCTAGGAAGTCTCCAAGAATGTGGTTTGGTCTTCATCTCCTTGGCCCCAGTGCTGAATCTAAGGAAAGTTAGCTTCCTCCCCTCTACCAGCCCAGAGTTTCTCTCCTCCTACACCAAACAGCCCCAGATGATCTCCTGACCCAGTCTCCCACTCCCCACGGCTCCCACTCACCCAGCTTGTAGTATGGGGCATGCACGGCCCCCTTAACAGTTACGGGCACAGAGCCCAGTTTGCTGCTCTGGGGCACGATGATATAGAGCAGGCCGCCCCAGAGGCAGGTGATCGACTTGGTGGGCTTGTCCAAGCAGCACCGGTTAATCACGAGTGGGCCTCGGAACAGCTTGCTGGCTCTGGTCAGGTCATCCGTGTGGCAGCCGATCTGTATCTGGAGCAGAGAGATCCCCCTAAGAGTCACCTTGGGGTGTGTGCAAGTGGAGAGGGAGGGCTCCCAGGAGGTGGGGACAGGAAAGGTCACTGGGCCATGACCCCATGCAAGCCCACGCCATTCCATCATTCCTCGGGGCTGTGTGGACCGAATCGTGTTTTACGTAAACGTCCTCCCTGGGGCGTCAGCTCCACACAGGGTCATGTTGAGACACTGAAGTGAGGGGCACCCATAGGTGCAGCCCATAGGCTAATGCTGAGGAGGGCTGACTCCCACAAAGGCCCCTGGGTGTCTCTGGAACCCACAGAGTCCTGGGTTGCCTATTTGGTTGTGGTGACTCTGGCCTTGGGAACAGGGCAGAGGGGATCTTGCTGACTTGGGACTTTTGCTGACTGGGGAGGAGGTGCGGGGGGGGGCGCAGTGTGACCAGCTCATGAACTGGAGGGTGGATTCAGTTCCTCCTGTTCTCCAGGGCTCCTCTCCTGGGCCGATGGAGCGGCTCCTGTACTGGGTGGGGTCCTGGGATCGTTCTCCCAGGTTTATGCTAAACAAGTTCCAGAACAAGGGCACAGAACAGACCCTACCTGTCACAACGACTCTTCAGGGGGACAGAGCAGATGGCTACTTAATTTTCGAACAGAGTGTGTGTGTGTATGAAAGTGACAGCTAGGGGCGCCTGGGTGGCTCAGTCGTTAAGCGTCTGCCTTCGGCTCAGGTCATGATCCCGGGGTCCTGGGATCAAGTCCCACATCGGGCTTTCTGCTCAGCGGGAAGCCTGCTTCTCCCTCTCCCACTCCCCCTGCTTATGTTTCCTCTCTCGCTGTGTCTCTCTCTGTCAAATAAATAAATAAAATCTTTAAAAAAAAAAAAAAAAGAAAGTGACAGCTGAAGGGGGACCAGGGGAGCCAGGAACAGTCCTCGGTGTCACAGGAAAGAGGCAGAAAGACCCTGCGGTCCAATGAGAGATTGGATGAGCACAGAAAGGGAACTGAGATTGATTGAACACTTCTGCATGCCCGGGTGCCCTCCATTTGGTGCCTTTTGTTTTTTTAGTTTTAAAAAATTTTTATTATTATTTTTTAAAGTAGGCTCCATGCCCAACGTGGGGCTTGAACTCACGACCCTGAGATTAAGAATCGCAGGCTCTACCGACTGAGCCAGCCAGGCGCCCCAGTTTGGTGCCTTTCTTATTCCCCACTCTGGGACATAAGTGAAAAGCACAAAATTTAAGAGCCAGGAGTTGGTTAGGTTTGAGTCCTGGGCTCTGAAATGTATCAGATCTATTGGCTGATTGATTGGAGTATCGTGGACACGCAGTGTTACGTTAGTTTTAGGTGTACTAGATCGATATTTTCAATCCACCTGCACCCGCAACTCAGTTGCCTCATCCTTAAAATGGGATAAAAGTACATGCCCCATGTTGCCAATAGGGTTTTTATGAGGATCAAATAAGATGGCAACTGTGAAAGCCAGAACATTTGGGTCTGTGTCATGTGGAGATGGGGCACGACATTACCTTCAGATCAGCAGAGGCAGCAGCTTCAGGCAGTGAGACCTCTATAATCTGCCTTCCAGGAATGTAGAGCCCAGTGCTCATCCAGCAATATCTGGTGCCTGCCAAAGCACAGGAAGGACAGACTTTATCCCTCCTCCGTGATGCCATCTCCGTCCGGCGAATCCACGGCCCCTTCGGGAACTCTGCACGGCTCTCTCCCTTCATGCTGCCCTGACTCAACTCTTGCAAATGTTACTTAAAACCCCCACCCCCATCTCCTTGAAAGTGCATGGCCAAGGGTGGAGATGGCCTTCTGAAGCCATCAGACCGCATTCCCACAGGACCCCACGCTGGACGCTCCGCCCCCCATTCCGTACCTGGATTGTTGCAGTTGACCTCAACAGTGATAGGAGACTCCGAGGGGCGCAGATAGGGGCTGCTGTACATGTCTTCGATTTCTGGCACTAACAGAGAGAGGTCACTTCCAGAGTGGGCCAGGCCAGTGGCCAGGGAAAGCATAGCACCCCTGCAGCAGTCATTGATAACGGGGTTCTCTCGGGTTGCAACTGGGAGCCGATAGCGACTCAGCAGCTTCCTCAGGAGCCGATGCACAGACATATAGGCAGGGATCTCTTCGGCGGGGATCTGGAGGAAAGCTGCACCGTCCGGCCCCAGCTTGGCCAACCAGCCCTTTTCCACGTTCCCTCTCTTCCTGCCCATTATAACTTGGAACTCGGCCAGAGTGGAGCGGAAGTGATAGGTCCTTATCCCTGCTTTAGGCGTACGGAAGGGCCCTGGATTGAGGCTTTGGCTTGTGATGCTGATGCCAAAGGGGTTGAGGAGGAGGTTTCCTGGGAACCGAGCCAAAGGGGACACTCCAGGGTTCTTGAAGGCCCACCACCAGGCTTGGGCGCCAACAAACAGTCCCCCGCCCTCGGCTACAAACTCCTGCAGCTCTTTGACCCCCACATCACTCACGGGTTCAAAGCAATAGACACTCGCATCACTGGTCAGATGGGGCTCAATGCTGGTGTCTATGCCCCCCACCGCGAGCAGGCCGCTCAGTGTCCTCAGTTCCGTCTGCACCACGATCTTGCCTCGGCGGCCCCCGTCCAGCCAGCGCACAGCATTGAGCAGAAAGGGGCCGAGTTTGCCCACGGTGAATAATACCTTGTGGCCGGTCACGACCACCCGGCCCCGGCCATAGCGGGCCGCCGCTATGACACAGCCGTGGTAGGAATCTAACCCCAGGGGAAAGGCTAGAGCCCCGTGCACTAGCAGCTGGGAGGGGAAGCAATCCGAGTTGCTGATGTCCAGCTCCGAAATCCCGTGCAGGAGCTCCTCTCTGTCCTCGGAGAGGTCATCTTCACAGCTGCAAAAGGCACAGGTGTTCTCTATTAAAGGAGTGACCACATCGAGCTCTGAGAACGGCGCCCCGCATACAGCAAGCATCAGCTTTACTGACATGATCGCCTTTAGCTCTTGCAGGAGAGCCGGGAGAACAAAGTAGACATATCTGACCTCACTGGGTGTGCAGGCTGGTCTGAGGGAAGACAGAGGGACATTCATTCTGCTCTGCTCATTCTTGGAATGCAGATCCTTCAAAGGAAGCTCTGCCATGTTTACCCGATATCGTGTCTTAACTATTCTAGATTTAAGTGTTTATTTCAGCCTGTTGGGCATTACATAAATAACTGAATGGGCAATTGTGTTTTCATTCTTATAAAGAGTCTTATTTATACATTTCATGCAGCCAATTTTCAAGTAAAGTCAGCGGAGGGCTGAGTTGGTGGCACCGTTGAAGAATCACTCTTATCTCAAAAGGTGGGGCAGGGGAGCTGGCTGGCTTCAACTCTAGTAGAGACCCTCTTGTTACCTGAACCCAAAAGGATTGACTGTCTGCACCCAACACTCCACCCATTCCTTGCTGGCTTGCAGGAGCCACATATCCATGCTATAAGGTGTTTCTCAGTCTATCCGGACCTGTCTGTGGCCATCAAACCCCTGTAAGACCTCAGGACACCCATATCCCCCAAACGGGAGATGCAGTCCTGGGTACCTAGTGGGATCATTAGGGGGGAAAGGTAGATGACTTCTAAAAGCTGGAGACCCCAGAGCTGGTTATGCCACTTTTGTTAGGTAAAGGTTGGCAACTATATGGTCAGAAAGCAGTGCACGCAAACACTGAAAAACGTGAGTCAGGTAGACATCGCTGTGTGTCTGTGTTGTGCTCTCTCTCTGTGGCTGCAAAAACTCCAGGTAACTGATGGGAGACTGTGGTGCTCTTAGTAGGTACGATCCTTTCCTCAAGACAAAGGTGTCACCTTACTAGTGACTCTCCTGCTCCTCGAAGCACTAACCACTGAAATCATTCAACTAGCTCTTCTTGCTCTGATTCCAAGTTTACCAAACCGCCTTGTGATGATAATCTTGCTTCTGATGATCATCTGCCTACACAAGGAAGTCAGGGGCCAGGCCAAGCAGAATGTTCTAGTTCTGTGACATATCTATTTCTCAAGGAATAGCTTGCACAGTCTATCTTTAATTTGGTGATTCTGCAATTAACAATATTAATTTTAAATGTTTTACACAAACAATGAATCAATGGAACACTACATCAAAAACTAATGATGTAATGTATGGTGATTAACATAACATACTAAGAATAAAAAAATAAATAAGAGTTTTTGTTACTTTATACCTGTATACAAAATTAAATGAAAAATGTGTTTTGATTCTCATAATAAGGAGTTCTGTTTATAAATTTCATGCAATTAATTGTTTGACAAGTGAAGTCAGTGAAAAGGTAAGCTACTGTGTTTTAGATTAAAACATTGGCATCAGGGTTTATACATTAGCTATTATGATTAGGTGGGTGATACTGAATGTGCAAACTTGAGGCCCAGACACTGAATCACTAGCATCTCATCTAGACAATGACAATGACCCTAGGTGAGGTCCTGCTCATGCTTAGCCGGAGGAGGGGGGGAACACTCAGGCATCTGTTATTTCTAATAACCATGACTTATGTGCTGGGGAAGATAAATTTTTGTTTCATAAACTGAAAAAATCTGAACTGGATTTTTACTTTTCTTTCCCATTCTCTTCTGAAATGAAACAAAAGCTTTAAAATCAGAATAAATCCATGATTGCACTGAGTTGTGTAAAGGGCACAATCAGTAAACTGGGCTAGTGAGAAATTTATTGAAAATATAAATCAAATGGAATCAAACTGATCAGAAGCCCATGAGCACAGAAAACTCTGTAACTGCATATATGTGAGAGGAAAAGATCAAGAAAAAAAGAATAGGGATTTTGAGAAAATACGGAGATAATTATTACTGAGAAAATACACTTCAGTAACCAATAATGATCAATCTAGAATTCCAATGCCATTTAACATTTACATAAACAAAAATCACCAAATATTTGATGAAAAGTAACAGCACGAAAGAGAAGCACCAAACTAACCTGAGAAAACCAACACCCAAGGAAGTAATAGTGATAAATGGAGTTCACTCCTGTTGTTGTACATCCTGTGGGTTTGGACAAAGGTATAATGACATGTATCCATAATTACGGTATCACACAGAGTATTTTCACTGCCCTAAAAATACTCCTGTTCTGCCTATTCATCTTCTCATCCCACCCCTGGCAACCACTGAGGTTTTTACTGTCACCATAGTTTTGCCTTTTCCAGATGTCATCCGGTTGGAATCATGCATTGATCATGCATTTAAGGTTCCTCCATGTCTGTTCATGGCTTATTAGCTCATTTCTTTTCAGCATTGAATAATATTCCATTGTCTGAATGTACCACAATTTACTTACCTATTCACCTCCTGAAGGACATCTAGGTTGCTTCCATGTTTTTGCAATTATGAACGAAGCTGCTACAAACATCTGTGTGCAGGTTTTTGTGTGGATGTAACTCCTTTGCATAAATAGCAAGGAGTGTGACTGCTGGATCCTATAGTAAGAGCAGTTTAGTTTAAGCTCAACTGTCTTCCAAACTGGCTGTACCGCTTTGCATTCCCATCAGCAATGAATAAAGAGTTCCTGATGCTCCAAGTCCTCATCAGCATTTGGTGGTGTCAGTATTTTGGATTTTCAGTTTAGTGACATCTCATTGTATTTTGCATTTCCCTGATGACACATAATGTGAAGCGTCTTTTCATATGATTATCTAACATCTGTACATCTTGTTGGTGAGGTGTCTGTTAAGGTGTTTGGACCGTTTTTAAAATTGGATTGTTTTCTTGCTGTTATTTTAAGAGTTCTTTGTATATTTTGGATAATAATCCTTTATCAGATATGTCTTTTGCAAATATTTCCTCCCAGTCTGTGGCTTGCCTTCTTATTCTCTGCCATTGTCTTTTGCAGAGCAGAAGTTTTTAATTTTAATGAAGCCCAGCCTATCAATTATCTCTTTCATGGATCTTTGGTACTGTATCTAAAAAGTCACAGCCATATGCAAGGTCATCTAGGCTTATTTCCTGTTATCTACTAGGGGTTTTATAGTTCTGTTTTACATTTAGGTCTGTGATCTGTTTTGAGTTATTTTATGAAAGCTATAAGGTCTGTGTCTAGATTCATTTTTTGGCTTGTGGATGTCCAGTTCTATCATCATTTTTGAAGACTTTCTTCTCTCCATTGTATGGCCTTTCCTCCTTTGTCAAAGATCATATGACCATATTTATGTAGGTCTCTTTCTGGGCTCTCTATTCTGTTCAATTAGTCTGTTCTTTCACAAATACCACTCTTGATTATGGTAGCTATATAGTGAGACTTAGATAGTGTCAGTCCTCCAACTCTGTTCTCCTCTAATATTGTGTTGAACATGCCATTTTGAAAAATCAACTTCATTGACATGTGGTCAAATTCATTTAAAGTGTACATCTTGATGAGATTTGGTTACATTTATACGCTTGTATAATCACAATAAAAATATATAACATTTCCATTGCCACAGAAAGCTACCTTTTGCCCCATTTCAGTCATTCCAGTCCCCAGGCAACCACTAACGTGCTTGCTTTCAGTGTAGATGAGATCTGCCTTTTCTAAAGTTTCACATACATGGAATCATAAAGTATAGACTCTCTCGTGTTTGGCTTCTTCCACTCAGAATACATTTTTGAGAGCCATCCATGTTATTGAGCCTATCAGTAATCCATTCCTTTTTATTGCTGAGTAGTATGCCACTAGGTAGATATCTCACATTTGTTCATCCATTCATCTGTTGTGAACATTTGCGTAGCTTCCAGTTTGGGGTTTGCTGCCATGAACATTCACGCACAAAATTTTTGTGTGGACATGTTTTCCTTTCTTCTGGATAAATACTTAGGAATGAGGTGGCTGAGTGGTATGGTAAGAGGAGGTTTAAATTTATAAGAAATTGCCAAACTGTTTTCCAAGGTAATTGTATCATTGTACATTCCCAACAGTAACAGGAGAGTTCCAGTTGCACATTCTTGCCAACACTTTCTGAGTCTTTTTAGGAACTGTTCTAGTGGGGGGTGTATGGTATCTAATTGTGATTTTAATTTGCATTTCTCTGATGACCAACGATGTTGAGAATCTTTTCATGGGCTTATTGGCCTTTTACCGTTTATCTTCTGTGAAGTATGTTAAAATATTTTATCCTTTTATTTTTTTTACTGGATTGTTGATCTTCTTATTGAGATGTAAGAATTCTCTATGTATTCTGAATGCAAGTCCATTGTCAGATTAAGTACTGCAAATAATTTTTCCAGTCTGTAGCTTGTGCCTTTTTGTTTTCTTAATACTGTCTATTGAACTGCAGAAGTTATTTAAAATTTTTTTGATGAAGCTCAATTTATCAGTCTTTTCCTCTTATGGCCTATGTACTTTTTGTGTCCTATCTAGGCCATCTTTGCCTACCCTAAGATCACAGATAATCTCTCCTGTGCTTTCATTTACAAGTTTTTAACAAACAAAAAATAGAAGTTTTTGGATTTTAGCCTCTGCATTTAGGTTCAGATCTTTTCAATAATTTGTTTTGTATGGAGTGGGATAAACATCAGGATTCACTTGTTCTCCGTAAGGGTGTCCATTTATTCCAGAACCATATGTTGAAAAGATTATCTTTTCCTCATTGAATTACCTTGGCACCTTTGCCAAAAAATAATTGAGCATGGATCTGAGTCTATTTCTGAACCATATAGTCTGTTTCATTGATCTGTATGCCTATCCTCATGCCAATACCACAGTATTTTGATTACTTTAGCTTTCTAATAAGTATTGAAATTAGATTATGTTAGTTCCTTTCATGTGCATTAATTTTAGAGTCCATTTGAACTTTGGTTGGGATTGCGTTCAATCTATGTCATCTGGGGGAAAACTGACATCTTAAAAATATTGAGTGTTCTGATTCATCGATGTGGTGCATTTCTCCATTTCTTTAGGTCTTAGTTTCTGTCAGTGACATTTTATAGTTTTCAGGATATGGGTCTCATAATAAATTTTATTAACTTGATTCATTAGTATTTCACAATTTTGTGTCCTGTTTTAACTGATATTGTATTTTTAATTTCAATTACCAATTTCTGGCTGCTAGTGTATAAAAATTAATTTTTGTATATGACCTTGTATCCTGCAACCTTGCTAATTCAATTATTATAGTGCTTTTTTGTAGTTTTAAAGAATCTTTTACATAGATGATCATGTTTTCTGCAAATTAGCATAGGTTTACTTCTTAACTTTTCATACCTGTGCCTTTTTTTACTTGCCTTACTGCACTGGCTGGGACCTTTAGTACAATGTTAAATAACAGCAATGAGAGCAGGTATCCTTCCTTGTCTTATTTTCGATCTTGGGGTATTTCACCATTAAGCACGTTCTTAGCTATAGCTTTTTCAAAGATGACTCATCATATGGTAGAAGTTCCTTTTTATTTCTAAATAAAATATTATGATTTGTTATTGAATTCTGTCAAATGCTTGCATGTGTTTGTGTATGCGCCTTCATATATTGAATTATATGGTTTTCTCATTCATTCTGTTAATTTGGTGAATTACTTCCATGTAAGAATGTTAAATCAGCCATGCATTCCTAGGATAAGCCATACTTGGTCATGATGTAGTATCCTTTTTATATATTACTTTTATTCTTTTTACAATATTTTATTAAGAATTTTTGCATCTTTGTTCATGAGGGATATTGTTCTGTAGTTTTATGGGAATGTTTTTCTCTGGCTTTGGCATCAGAGAAATATTGGTTTAATAAATCAAGTTGCAAAAATTTTCCTCCTCTTCTATTTTCTTGAAGGCTTTATGTAGGATTAGTGTATTATTTGTTCTTTGACTGTTTGATAAAATTCATCAGTGAGACTATTTGGATCTGAAGTTTTCCTTATTGGGATTTTTTTTTTTTTTGCATTGTTGTTGATGTTAAATAAAATTTTTATTTTAAAATAAAAAACCATAAAAATTGCATATATAGTACCAAGTTCTATAAGCCCTTCACCCAGTTTTCCTAATGTTAACATATTAACAATCATGGTATGTTTGCCAAAACTAAGAAGTTAAAACTGGTGAAATGCTATTAACTCCAGACTTTATACAAATTTCATCAGTTTTCCCACCAACATTTTCTAGGATCCAATCCAGGAAACCACATTGTATTTAGTATTGGGATGTTTTAAATTACAGTTCCAACTCATTTAACACCTATTTTCTGTTTCTTCTTACGTCAATTTTTAGCAGTTTGCCTCTCTCTGGAAATTTGTCCATTTCATTTGTCAAATTCATTGGCATACAGTTGTAATATTCTTTTATTATCCTTTTAATGCCTGTAGGATCTGTATTAATCATCCATATTCCATTCCTAGAATTTATCATTTGTATTATCTCTCTTGTTTTTGTGATCAATATATATAGAGAGATTTATCATTTTTATTGATTTTTTTCAACTAACCAGCTTTTGATTTTACTGATTTTACCTATTGTTTTTCTATTTCCTGTTTCATTGAATTCAGCTCTCACCTTTATTATCTTCTTATTCCTTCCACATATTTTGGATGAGGTTTTCATTTTTTGTTTAGCTTCTTGATGTGGAAAACTGAGGTCATTGAATTTAAATTTTAATCTTTTCTAATAAAAGCATTTAAAGGCATACCTTTCTCTCTAAGCACTACTTTAACTGCATTACACAAATTTTGACATGTGTTTTCATTTTTATTCAGGTCAAAATATTTTCTAATTTCCTTTGTAATTCTTTTTTGACTTGCAGGGTATTTATGTATTTTTTAACTTACAAATATCTAGATATTCCAGATAGGTTTATGGTATTGATTTCTAGTGTAATACTGTAATCAGAACATACTATGTATGATTTCAATCCTTTTAATCTTATTGAGACATTTTATGGCTCAGCATATCGTCTATCTTCATGAATGTTTCATGTACACTTAAAAAGAATGTGTACTCTGCTGTTGTAACCATGCTAATAGTTTATACATTCAAAAAGTAAAATTAAATATATAAATATGGGTAAAACCCCACATTAAATAAAAGTAGGGCCAAATGAAAAACAGACAGACAATCCAAGTACCTTTTGAACACAGTACTCGGACTTTCTATGTTCAGGGCAGTATATTCTGAGGACAAAACTAAATACAGAGAAATCTTTAAAACTTATTATTTATGCTGTTGGTAGTAGTATGAGGACAGTAATCATGAAATTATTTTGTGTGCACTGTAGGATTGAGCAAATGAGTAAATACTGAAGTTGAGGAAACCAGTATTCTCATTATGGGAGATGGAAGATACAAATCAGGAATGAGGGAAAGAGAAGAAGAAACCCTGTAGTTTTGGATTAAACTGGAGGTATCAGTATGAACTTATTAAAAAATAAATATTTCCTGGCTGTCTTCTGAGGAGCCCAGGAATGAAGACAGTCCAAAAGCAATGAGCACACTGAGGTGATCCTGGTTTCTAAATACTATTCACCACTGAAAGGAGCTAGGAATCTTTGAAGATATGGCTGAATCCAGGTTTTGGACTAGAAAAGGACAAGATAAACTTGCAACACCTTGTTGTACCAGACATTGAGTAAATACTAAAAAATGATTGGTCATGTCAAATCATTTGGCAGTCAGCTTAATAGGGCTTTCACTTGCCAAATTTGTGACAAGATGACCTTCAAAAAACACTGACTATAAATGAATTATAACACATTTGATTTTTTTTTAAAAGGTCCATGACATGAGTACAGAGTGAGACTAAAACAAAATTTTAAAACCGCCACAAAATAAACAACAAATGTTGTGGGGGTGCGGAAGGAAAGCTCTTCCTGACAGAAGGATCTCAACCCATTCTGGGAGCAGAAACCCTACAAGCAGAACTACACTCAGCTAGAAGGTCAGGTTGCCAGAGGTGCACAGAAGAGAGGCATCCATATCAGAATGGGAGGCGTTGGAGGAGGTGACATTTCACCTGACTTTTTTTTTTTTAATTTTTTTATTGTTATGTTAATCCCCATACATTACATCATTAGTTTTAGATATAGTGTTCCATGATTCATTGTTTGTGCATAACACCCAGTGCTCCATGCAGAACGTGCCCTCCTCAATACCCATCACCAGGCTAACCCATCCTCCCAATCCCCTCCCCTCTAGACCCCTCAGTTTGTTTTTCAGAGTCCATCGTCTCTCATGGTTCTTCTCCCCCTCTGATTTCCCCCCCTTCACCTGACTTTTTAAGAAAGGAACAGGAGCTACCCAAGAGCAGTAGAAGTAATTGATTTTTTAAGTATTGACTCAGGCACAGATCATCAACTAATGCTAAAACCAGGGGGTAGAAGGTTGTTGGTGAACAGGACGTTACTACTCTCAAATTGTCACACCATAGATTAAACTAGTTACAAAGGGGGAAAGGCTCTTACAATAGGAAAATCTGACTAACTCCAATTTAACTAAATGGCTAACTCTATCATTACCGGTAACAGTAAAACTGACATCACATGCCTCCCCGATTTGATACATTGTAATGAACACAATTTCACCTATGTAGTATTCTTGCCAAAAATGTCTGGACTGAGTATAATCATGAGAAAGCAATTAGACAAATCCAAACTGAGGGGCATTCCACAAAACAACTGGGCTAGATGCTTCAAAAACACTAATGTCCTGAAAGATAAGAAAAGCTGGCAAATGTTTTGGTTGGATCCTATATTTTTTTAAAAAATCTAAAAAAGGCATTGTTGAGCAATTGCAGACATCTGAACATGGACATTAAATAATAGTATTGTATCAATGGCACATTTTTTGAGATCATTGTATTATGGTTATACTGGAAAAAGCCCTTGTTTTTAGGAGATACATGCTGAAGTATTTAGATGTGAAGTGTTACTTTGTCTATATCTTACTCTCAAATGGTTAGGCAAAATAATTATTCCTATGTGTTTACATAGTATATGTGAGAAAATCTAACCACTGAGGTATCTAGGTGAAGGGTGTGGTTATCATTACATTATTCTTGCAACGCTCCCGTAAATGTGAAAAATTTTTAAAAAAGATCTGGGAAAAAAAATGAAAGAGAACTACAGGAAGAATAGAAAAATCATGTGTAATTTCTAAACAGTGAAAAGAGAAAAAGAAACTCAACCAATGGAGCAAAAGGCAGAAAGGGAAAATTTTAGTATATGTGCTGCTGAAGCGAGCACTGGAAAGGGAAAATTTTAAAAGAAACAACAAGAAAGTATAACAGAAAATATCAAGTATGATGATAGCAACTAGAGCATCAATTTTCTCGATTATATAAATGGATTATTTCTCTTGTAAATGGCAGAGGCTCTCTGTTAGGTTAAAAAATCAGATTTATAGTAAGAGACAAATCTTTTGGAAAAGATACAGAAAGACAGAGTAAAAGGATCAACAAAGAAGCAAAACAAAAAAAAATAGGAATAGCTATTACCGTATTAGACAAAATAGAGTTCAAGGTGAAAAATACTAGTTGCAAGAAAGGATATGCTAGACCGACAAAACATACACACCATGAAAAAATTCATGAGTTTTTAGGATACCAAAATATAGCTTTGAAATATGGAAAATAAGAACCAATTCAATTCTAAAATCACAGTGGGAGTACAGAACAATTGTTTTAGAACTCTCTTTTAAATCAAGTATATAAAATTAAGTAATTTATGGAAAATATGAATAATCCAGTTGATCTAAAGGGTAAGTTTAGACATATGTACATAACAGAGAATTTACAGAATGCTCTCAAAAAACGATACTGTTATTGATATTTTGCTAGGTCAGAAAAAATAATGCTATTGAAAGTATGTGATAACAACATTGTGGTTATATTTAAAGATCAGACCTTAATCTTTTAGAGATACACTATTTTATGGATGGAATGATGCACTGTCAGGGACTTGCTCAAAACAAACTGGAAGAGGGAGGGAAAGGGCAGGTGATGAGTTGAGACCAGTTAGCAGGAGTTGGTAATTGTGGCACCTGGGTGATGGGTACATGTTTGTTCACCATTCTGATTTCTATTTCTGTATATGTTTGAGGATTTCCAAAATAAGTTTCTAAAAGGAAACTGACAAGTATTTAAAATGAATAGGTATATATCTAGCCTGTGTAGGTTTTAGTGAAAGGATATTCATTATATCTTTATGTATAGGAGAAAAATTAGAAAATAACTTTATTGTGTACTAATAGGTGAATGGTTAAGTAACTTATGGAACAATCCAACTGTGGAATGCTATACAGCTATTCTGAAAGATGATGTACGTTTATCAGGTGCACATGGAAAAATGTTCAAGATACATTAAGTGAAAAATCAAGTTGCAGATCTCTCTCTCTCTGTTTCTCTTTCTTCTTCCCCAGCTCTACCACCCCCTCCCCCGCATGTACACACACACACACACACACACACACACACGGAAGAAAAGTCAGAAAAGATAGAGTCCAAACTCTGGGGAAAAGAACGAATTAGTTGGGGCAGAGGGAGAAGTGGAGATGAAGATCTTTTACTTTTTACTTTGCATACTTCTGGATTATTTCAGTTATTTTTCAACAAGCATGTATTTTGAAACTGAAGAGAGGAAAATGTTCATAAAAAGAGAAAGAGATCTGAATTGTGATTTAGCAATTACTCTTCTAAAGTGCCCTGTCTTCCCACTTGGATTCGTTCTCTAAAACATCTTGTTTATTTTTTGAGAACCAACTAATGCAATTGTAGTCTACATAACTAAGCATGAAGTGAGAATGGTGGAGTAGGAGTTAGGTCCTTATGTTTACCCCCACCACGCCTGGCCATGATCCTGACATAAAATTCCATAGTTAGCATTCTGAAAATTCCTAACATGTAACAGGCAATGACCTCTAACGATTTGTGGATCCTTGTTATAAATAAGCTTATTAATTAATATCCGCTCAGATTTTTTTGTTTTCCAAACTGCTTGGGAAGTAATAGCTATGATTATCTCCCATAAACTGACAGTTTTCTTTCTTCATTTCAGCTAATTTCAAGTAGATTACTCAATTTTCAAAATTCTGAAATTTTAATGATCTGGAATTCAAAGACTTTTTTGTGTGTAATATCCTTTCATGATCTTACAAAATGAAGGGAATATAAATCGTTATCAGTGTGTAATGTTTGTCAATTCAGGTTTCACAAGGGTGTTTTCAAGTCAAGGAATTTGGAGCATGCAGACACTTCAGGGTATGACCATTTGTACAACATTCTTTTCAATGCATCTCTGATGACTTTGACTTTATATGGGGATCACTGTAGACTGAAAACCATTCTCAATGGCCTACAGCCTAAAGGAGGACAAGGATGTTCTACTCCAGCACTTTCTATTCAGAGGGAAAAAGAGGTAGAAGGATATGCCAAGGTCACGCTGCATTTACTGGCAGTAAGATCCAGGGGTTCCAGTGAAACTCAATATCACAGCCCCTTCCTACAACAGTTGTTCGGTTTTTGTGATTCCTTCCAGGTCTTGTTACTGGAGATGTTTATGTGCTTTTAATTCTCAGGTCTTTGGAAATCATTTTCTTGGCATAAGAAATAATGCCTGGGATATAGAATATAATCCATAAATGCTGGCTATATAAATGGATGAATGAACAACAGAGTTGGAACTCTTTAATAGAAGCCTGAGGTTTGGATAAAAATGAGACAAGGGACTTCTATCCCAAAGAGGAACTAGGCAAACCATTCTGGTTGATTCTCCTAAAACCTCCCTAAGATTGATCATCTAATGATGCATTTTATCTGCATCACATCTCTTATTGGTGGAGCCAGTTCAATCTCTAGTACCTGTTTTATTAAATGTATAAATGTTAAATTTATAAAATGTGGCAGTTGATCATGATGATGCTGTCTCAGTTTGGTGGAGGAAGTAGGTAAAAACATGAGTTAAAATGCCAATACTTCATACAACTGGGACAACATACATGATCTGGAGTAAGGCACCATAATGATGGATGCTAGGTAAGTTTCAATGGTTGGGAATAATATTCATGACATCATACTCATATACCATAGTGTGGAGGCTGGATGTGAAAATAATTAAAGTGTTTTAGGTATTTGAGCGTTTTTCTTAATTCACTGAATCCTCACAACCATCCTGAAAGGCAGCCATTATTAATCCCACTTCAGAGATGAGGCTTGAGAGGGTGACTATGACACCAGGTTATAGAGCGTGCACCAGACAGTGCTTGGGAACTTACTGAAGTCTTCCTTCTCTAAAATCTGGGCCTTTTCCAGGTTATATGACTCCTGAGTCCTGCAGTGAGACTGTGAGTAGTTTATGACAATGGACACAGTGTTTTGTCAAATGAAATACTTAATAGAAGGTGAGTTCCTTCTGCACGTAAAGTACACCACCACTGGCCTAAGAACTAGAGGCACAGGAGAGACACTGAGGATGAAGATGATAAGAGAGGAGAAACTGCTCAGGGAACAGACTACAGGTGGCTTGGTCTTACAGAGGGCATGGAGACTAGCATTCCTTTTTTTTTTTTTTTTTTAAGATTTTATTTATTTATTTGACACAGAGAGAGACAGCGAGAGAGGGAACACAAGCAGAGAGAGTGGGAGAGGGAGAAGCAGGCTTCCCGCCGAGCAGGGAGCCCGATGCGGGGCTCGATCCCAGGACCCTGGGATCATGACCTGAGCCGAAGGCAGACGCTTAATGACTGAGCCACCCAGGCACCCGGAGACTAGCTTTCTAAATGCAGATGATGATGCTTTCCAGGCAGGAAGGGAGGGCAGTGACTAGGAGGCTCATGTCCTGACACCTGTGGGTATTCTCACCAGGCTAAAAGTAGATCATCTGGTTTTATTGCTTAGGGATTTGTTTTTCTGATCATAAAGTAGATGTCCTCTGATAAAAATTTGATTCATCTTGATAAGACCTGCCACAGTTTACTCTTAGAAGGGCGAGAGGATCCCAAGATCTTATTTAGAATTTAGTAAGAAATATGCAAGTAATAAGATTAAAGTTACCTTAATTCACATTCCCATGTTTAAATGAGGGCTTAAAAATAAATAAATCCTTTGAGTAACTAAATCCATAGGGGTTTTCAATCTGAACTTTGCTAAGCATCTGATGGAAATAATCTTCCTTCTTGAATTCTAATAGAAGCATCCTGGTGTCTTGCATTGTCTAATGTTTCTAAAACATTTTGCAGATATTCTGTATAGTACTACCAATCACAGTAAGAGTGGAGAAAGATCCAAATGCTCAACAGCAGGCAAATGATTAAATAAGTGAGGCATTCTCATGAAGTGAATCAAATATAACTTTGAAGATTATATAGAATGAAAAATATTTGTGAGTGGAATTCAAAACAGTATGTATACTAAGATGATAACTATGTAAAATTATGGATGAGTGGGGAAAATAATATGCAAAGATGAAAAGAGTTGTGTTGTAGGTTTATGACCTATTACTTTTTTTTTTTTTTTTTAAAGATTTTATTAATTTTTTGACAGAGAGAGACACAGCGAGAGAGGGAACACAAGCAGGGGGAGTGGGAGAGGGAGAAGCAGGCTTCCCGCGGAGCAGGGAGCCCGACGCGGGGCTCGATCCCAGAACCCTGGGATCATGACCTGAGCCGAAGGCAGACGCTTAACGACTGAGCCACCCAGGCGCCCCGACCTATTACTTTTTAAAGTGAACATTTAAAAATATAGGAGATATTGAAAAATATTGAAAAAGTGGCTTAAAAGAGTATCCCATGAAGAAGATTCATAATTCAAATGTACTGGCAATTGGCAATACATACACACATAGACATATTTGTATGTGTATCAGAGATGTTAAAAAGGTAAGTGAATCATTTGGAGAGTTAAATTTGGTTTTCTGTTTATGTCATAAAAGTATTTATGCATTGACAGATGTGGAAGGTCTTTAATGTGACTTGTGAATTATTTTTCTTGTCTTTTAATGTTCTTACATGTGAAGTGAGGTAATGAAATATATACCTTATTAATAAAATTTGGTAGAAAGTTAGGAAAATAAAAGTTAAAAAGTAAAAATCATCTACCATTATTCCATGACCCAGAGTTCTACCCATTACTGATATTTTGACCTTTTCCTTCTATAATATTTTCTACACATAGCTATATTTTTTGAACAAAAGTGGGAACATAATGAAAAACAGGTTAGTATCCTACTTTATTTCATTTAATAATACCCCCTAAAAGATTTTCTCCATGCCCTTAATTATTCTTGGAAACATAGTTTTAATGGTTGGTAAATCTGTAATTTATTTAGCCATACTACTCTTCCCTATTACAAATAATGCTGAATTGCATATCCTTGTACATGAATCTGATTATATCTGATTCTTTTTTAAAGTCCTATTAAAAGACGTATTAGGGGCGCCTGGGTGGCTCAATTGGTTAAGCGACTGCCTTCGGCTCAGGTCATGATCCTGGAGTCCCGGGATCGAGTCCCACATCGGGCTCCCTGCTCGGCGGGGAGTCTGCTTCTCCCTCTGCCCTTCCCCCCTCTCATGCTCTCTCTCTCTCTCTCTCTCTCTAATAAATAAAAAAAATCTTTAAAAAAAAAGACGTATTAAAGGTTTATTAAGGCCTAATTCACATAAAATAAAATTCACTTGATTTAGGTTTATAATTAATGGATTTTGATATACCGTTTGGCAACCACCACAACATCAGGTGGGAGAAAGATCACTTAATGTCTACCTTTCAGCATTGGCTACGTGAGAGTGAATTTTTTTTTTTTAAGATTCTATTTATTCATTTGAGAGAGGCAGAAAGAGAGAGCACAACTGGGGGAAGGGCAGAGGGAGAGGGAGAAGCAGGCTCCCCGCTGAGCAAGGGGCTGGTGCAGGGCTGGATCCCCGGACCCTGGGATCATGACCTGAGCCGAAGGCAGACACTTAACCGACTGAGCCACCCAGGCGCCCCCATGAGAGTGAATATTAAGTGAACTATGGGGTGAGGAGGAGAGGGTTTTTTGTTTTCTTTTTTTCCATACTAATCTCAACCCATGCATTTAATCAGTATTTCACATCTTTCTCTCTCTCTCTCTCTCTCTCTCTCACACCCACACACACACACCCTCTTGTGCCTTTTACTTTCTCCTCCATACTTCTGTCACCCAGTCAGCTCAGGAAAATCACTCCTGTCATCTTCAATCCATCCACAAGTTAAAAAATGACCCACCCAACATATGAACAAAGCTATGCTATACCTACCCGCAAAAGCAAGAGTTGTGACACAGTCTTACCTAGTAAATAACCAATACTGATAACCCACAATCTCCACAACAGAGTCTGCATACTTCCCTTATTAACTCTGATTTGTTTCTCAAGCATTCATCTTCAAGTTGATTTTACATGTGCGCATACACATGTATCAGTACACACACACACACACACACACACACACACACACACGTACAGCCCAACCCCCTCAACCCCACAAGCTGAGAATCATTGATGATGAGAGGTGAGTAGGCCAAAGAAAAAAGAGGTACGATTTTGGTAGAGAAAAACATCTGTGAAGGCAAGTAAGGGGGATTAGGTTGTTTAGAAATAGAAGTATGGTCAAGTCTTACCTCCCTATTCCTTAGGATGAAAATCATTGGTAAGCTGAAAATTTGATCAATTTGGTCAGTCATTATGCCTCAGAACGACTGTGTCTTTCCTCATGGCACATGTGGGGTTTTGTTTCAAACGTTCCATGCCAAGAAGAGGCCATGGTCCATGCCCTATGTGTCCGTACTAACCCTCGTATGCCTTCCTCACCCAATCCTACTTTACTCTGCTCCTGCCAGTCAGAAATCCCAGTGCTCTCTGCTCCAAAGATGCTTCGAGTTTTAATGTACAACAGGGCGTGGCCTGGTATACTTCTTATACTCTTGGGACTGCTCCAGCCTCTAATCTCCCCCATTCATCCACCCAATCACCAGCCAACAAATGTTTCCTGAGCACCTGCTAACCTGCTCTACGTTCAGCACTATATGAGATGCGAACAGAACAGACTGGGCAGTGCTCTTAAAGAACTTCCATGTAGCCTGTCTCTGTACCCATTGCCTGCCTCCCTCGTTCTTCAACATCAGGTGTTTTGCCTGCAGACATAAAATCCTCCTCTAACTCCTAGATTTAGCACAAACAACTCATGCTATCTTTTCTTCTAGATCACCTTCTGAATCGTCTAGTTCTTACTTCCATCCCAGTCCCATCTGGCTGGACATTTCAAAGCCTTTCCCACAGCTCTTTAGACTTTGTCTTATGGGGTCCCTCATGTCTGTTTTCCATTTCCTCACATTTAGCTAGACACCAGGGAAATAATGGTCACTAAGAAGTTTTCTCTGCTCAAAGAGCTAAGTGGTCTGGTCTGGGGAGGCAGTAGCAATGGGGACCTTGATTGGTTTAGGGTGATCTGTTTGATAGAGGGTAAATCTGCTTGATTTAGGGTGAATCTATGCCTAAGTGCCAAGTTCTCTTCTGTTAGCCTGGGAGCGACCGAAAGACGAGAACCGTGTCTTTTTTAACGTGGGACCAAATCCCCACTGGGGTAATGCACTCACCTAACTAAGACTGGAATCTTGGGCATCTTCTTGGAGACTTTGAAGAAACTTGTGTCCCCTTTGTTGTCGGTGAAGTACACGCCGGCCACACTGGTCACGAGGTTGCCAGGGAATGTGAAAAGCACCCTTTCATCATCGCCCTGGTTGGCCCAGTCCCAGGCCTGGCCTCCAATGAGCAAACCCCCTCCACGTTTCATAAACTTGACCAACTTTTCCGTCATGGTTTCATTGTAGGCATCAATGCAGTAAACCCCCAGGGAGTCTTTCACTTCTGGCTCAATCTTCGCCTCCACCCCAGAACCCTCAAGGATTTTGGCCAGGGGTGCCAGGGATGGGTGTACACCAATGGGAGCCCCTGGGGAAGAACAGAGCCAACCCACTGCATTGAGGAGAAAGGGAGCGAGCTGGGCTTCTACCAAGTAGTCCTCATGGGACACCACCACCAGGCGGCCTCGGCCATAGGAGGAGGCAGCAATGAGGACCTGGCCCATGTCATTCACCATCACTGGGAAGGAGGCCTCTCCAATTAGAAGCAGTTCACATGGGATGGCATCTTCAGGGACATCCCAGCTTGTCACTCCATTCATAAGGGCCTCAAAGGCAGCAGAGGGAGTCGCCATGGCTGGATTGACTTCTGTAGAGAGGAAAGCAAAGACTCAGTTTGGCGAAGAATGGATAAACAAATAAATAAAGGAGCCAAACAATTCATTCCTCCCCTAGCAGGGACAGTTCTTCCCACGACGCAGATGAGACAGACTCTGAATTGACTCAGGGACTCACCAGGGGTGTCAAGGTATCCAACCCAGGAGACCCCATCACACCCCTCCCGTTCCTCCTAAATTCTTGTGGCCAAACCAAAAGAGCTTGACACTTTTCCATTGCAGAAGGAAGCAAACCTTCGAAGTGGAGAATGTGGGCAGAATAGTGCCCCCAAAGAGATATCTGTAAGTCCTAACTCCCAGTACCTGTGAATGTGACCTTATTTAGAAATAGGGTCCTTGCAGTACAATCAAGTTAAGATGAGGTCATGCTGGATTTGAGTGAGCCCTAATTTAATGACTGGTGTCTTTTAAGAAACATCTGGATGCAGACACAGACACACAGGGGAGAATGCTAAGAGAAACTGGAGCGATGCATCTAAACACCAAGGGAGGCTAGAGGTTGCTGGTGAGCACCAGAAGCTCTGGAAGAGGCATAGGACAGATTTTCCTTCAGAACTTCCAGAAAGAACCACCTTGCTAACACCTGGACTTCAAACTTCTATGCCCCCAGGCCTGTGAGAGAACATATTTCTGCTGTTTTAGGTCACCCAGTTTGTGGTGATGTGGTACAACAGCCACCGGAAAACTAATCCAGTGGTGCCGCATGCTGCCCCCTGCCCCACTCAACTCCCACACTGATATTTTTAATCCCAGCTTGGGGATCCCAGAATTTCAGTCTGGAAAGTCTGGGTCCTCAGAGAAGCTTCTTTGGTCGCAGTCATAGGCTGGGGAAGTGGAAAGCATAAGTCCTCTGTGGCTTGAATCCAGGTCCCAGACAACCAGGAACTATGGCAGATTCTTACTTGTACCTGGACACAGTGGAGAAAAGTGTGTATGTCTGTGGATGCGTACTCACATAAATCCTCTGCTTCTTCACCATGAGCTCCCTGCTTAGGATGCTTGACGTCTGACCTCCACTATATACACTTTACTGAAGCAGTTGCCCCAAGAGCAGCTGTGTTTTCATAATCAGGACATCCAGGGGTTGGCATTCTCACTGCCCACTCGGTGGCACCAGGCAATGCTGCTCCCCTGGTCCCTGAGGCTCTCACCGCAGGTAATGTTATGGCCAGAGCCAACCTCATCATCTTCAACCTGCTGACCCATTCACTTTCTATCCTTCCCTTACCTCTTCTGAAAATGCAGATGTTCCTTATGTTTTTATCTTTGGTCCTTAACATCTTTCTATTTCCCTTGTCAGAGAATATGCTCACTCTCAAGGTAATATGGCAAAGCAGTTACAAGCTCAGGCTCTGGAGTTAGGCTATCTGGGCCTGAATCTTAGCTCTGTTTGCTTACTAACTGTGAGATGGGGTGACACATCTCAGACTTCACTTCCTCATTCATTAAGTAGGGACGAGAGTGTCTAGCATATAAGGTTGTCCCAAGGATTAAAGGAAATAACAAGTTAGGTGTCTTTCAGTTACTTATTATATATATGTGTATATGTGTTTATTTATATGTATGTTTACTTATAATTATTTGGTTAAGAGTAAGCTATTTAACTTGCAAATGTGCATAATAGAGAATTCTTATTTTTTTAAAAGATTTATTTATTTTAGAGAGACTGAGTGAGCGAGTGGGGGAGGGGTAGAGGGAGAGAATCCTCAAGCAGACTCCCAGCTGAGTGTGAAGCCCAATGTGGGGTTCGATCCCATGACCCATGAGATCATGACCTAGAGCCAAAATCAAGAGCTACCCAGGCGCCCCATAGAGAATTCGTATAAAGTGAACAAAAACCAAACCTAATGTCAGATTTTATAAAAACTGAACTAAGCATCTAATGATTCTGATTTTATAGTTTTCACATTTTGGAGCCAATGCTAACACTAATATTAATTATTATTACATTTAGTTCTCAAGTGTTTCCACAGGCCCTTGAGAAAGTCCCGGACACAAGCACTGTGCCTTCCGCAGGCACAGATGAGAAGGCCCTGGTTCTGAGGTAACGAATAAACTCAAGATCCTCCTGAAAGAGCACACTCTACCATCTGCAGGGGTCTCTAAAATTAAGAAGTCTTAAATTTAGTCTTTTCCCTCCAAACTAGCTCCTCTTAGGCACATTACATGAGCTCAATGTCCCTAGCTGCTAAGGAGGGTGACATTTACCTCAGAGAATCTTTGAGATGCTAGAATCAGCAGGCAGCTGGTTCACAAGAGCTTGTCCTTTCCCTGCTCTTCCTGGTGTCCACAAATAGCCAGGACAGCAAACCGCAAAGAGTCACAGTTGTGCCCCTTCTCCCTCCTGTCCCCTATCCAGCTGGTCACAGTCCTGTCAATGTCATTGTTCAAGGTTTCCAACCATAGTGCCAGGAACCTAGTTCAGATGCTCAGTAATTCATTCCTCGACTAAACTGACCCAGTTTCTGAGTCACCAGGGTCTGTTCTTGCCTCTGTTCTTCTAAAAGCCACTGATAGCATTATTTCCCAGAAGAGAACCCCCTCCCAGAGCTTTGCTTTTTCCCACAGGGTTAAATCTGACACCTTCATCCTGGGCTTTGAGGTCTCCAGGGCTGGCTGCTCCTTACAGTTTCCAGCCACCTAACCTCTCTGCAGCTTCCAGAACACTTGGCATCCCTGGACATGCCCTGCTTTCATTTTAGAGTCTCTTTCCATTCTTTTCCCTTCCTGTTCCCTCTCCCACCTCTTTCTATCTGTTGAAATCCTACCCTTCTAAGAGAAGATATTCACAGAAGAGGAAATTTAAATGGCCAAGTAGTCTGTGAAAATACTCTCAATCTCACTAGTCAAGGCAATTGAAAATAGAATGCATGATGTTGCCCACAAGATTGTCAAAAAGGAAGAAGGCAAAGGAGGAGGAGAAGGTGAAGAAGATGAAGGCAGATAATAACGCCCAATGTCCAAAAGGCTAGGAGGACATGACCACAATTTGCTGGAAGGGCTGAGAAGCTGAGAGCAATCTGAGGGTGGCAGCTCCGTTTCAGAGGTGAGCCTATCCTCAGGCCAGCAATCCCTCTTCTGATGACCTTTCTTACAGAAACAAGAGCAGCAGTATTAAAGATATATGTACAAGGATGCTCACTGCCATACAGAACTACAAATGGAGACAGATAAATGCAAACCTAGAAATGGAGATAGATAAATGACAGGGAATGTTTTCCAGAACCATCTATGACTTCTGTGGATGCAGCTCTCTAACCCAAAGCTCTCTAACCCTATCCCATTTCTGCATACTACCCCACCTCACAGTCTGGTATTACAACATAAGACCCTGGGGCATGGCCCCCAGCCAGCCACGGATGCACACCCCCTAAAGAGCTGCCCATCAGACCCCTTCTCTCTGGGCCCTGGTCACCGCCAGGGCTGGTACTCCAGAAACACTCAGAGCAGAGAACTCACGTTTTTGTCTCCCTAGCTGTATTTCAAGCTAGCTCATGGGAGAACAGTCTGTGGAGAAGTGACAAAGGGATGGGCAGGTGGCCTGGAGATTTGAAAAGTAGGGGACCAGAACGAAGAGGGCTTTTCCTGTGGAGTCGCCTCCTCCTACCTGCTGGGGTTTGGTAGGGAACACTCAGGCTCCCCTCTGATCGGCCAGTTTCCCCTGTCCTGCACCACGAGTGGGACTGGGATAGAGCCTCAGCCTGATACCAACGCTGTGTGTGTGGCAAGCCAACGTCTGAGAGGGAGAGTGTTTGGATAAAGGATGATAATCTATATTATAGAATATCATGTCGCTATTACAAAGAATGAGTTAAATCTGTTTTGCATATGTAGAAAACCCTAGATATACTTTAAGTGGAAACCTCAAATCACTGTAATATATAGCACACAAACCCATTTTTGTAGGGATGAAGATAGTAACGGTAGTACTAGTAATTTTAGTAGGAGTAATCACAACACACTGCTTTCCAGGTTCCAAGCATTATTATAAGTTTCTTTCATAAAGTATTTAATCCTGACAACAAACCTGTGAGGTATGTACGATCACTATCCATTTTATAGGTAGGCAACAACAAACAAAACAAAAAATGTGATGGCCAGAGAATGTGTTACTTGCTCAAGTCACACAAGTGTGAGTGGTGGATCCAGGATTCAAACCCAGGGAATCTTGTACTGAGTCCACATTCTTAAGTACTAGAAATATATAAGCCTGGTTAAGGACCAGGATTTTCTATACAAGAGAAAAATCTATGGGGGCCACATTTTGACATGCCAACATTAACTGCATTAGGGAGGGAAGAGGTGAACAGTATTCTTTCTCCCTATACAAGTCTTCATCCTTTGAATTGTATGTATTACTGTTACAGTTAAAAGTAACACAGGTAATATAACTTCAAACAAGCAAGTAAACACACATTAAATGCTTGGGTATATATATTACTGGATTGCTTACCTGATCATATCTCACCTAAAATGTATTTTTTCATCTCCCAATCGGCTGAGCATTTACCTACTCAAAAAATCTGATTCCCTCCTCTATGAGGTTCTTTGAATTTTGCAGCTGGTTCTGTTCCCACCTTAACCAGCTATATCCATGACTCCAACACCTGACTTTTTTAAACCGAAAGCTTCCTGTTTATGCCTGTTTACCCTCTCCTAGCTTGGGGACTGCAGAGGGACACAGCCTGGGGTGGGGGCAGGGTGGGGGAATCCCTTTTATTTCTCTCCTTAAGTTCTTCATCCTTGGTATTCCTTCTGTGGCTTCTGCTTTCTCTACTCTGGGCCAACTCGGCCCTCTTTCAGCTTGCTGGAACCCCAGGCACCTCTAAAGCACGCTCAACCTGTAACTCAGGCAGAGAGCTTTACGAGTCCCCTACCCCTACCACAGAGGCCCCATGCAACCTAAATGGGGCTTCCCTTTAAGAGATGTATTTGGAAGGGAAGGAGGGTAGCAGGCCTGTCTTGGATACTGCACCACATCCTGCATTATAGTTTGATTTCAGATCCAAGTAGGGTAAGTGTCTGAGATCAGGGCTATGTGGGTTCTTTGGATTCTCCAGGAGAATGAAGAGATGCTCCGTGGGTGGATAACGGGAGTGATGGATGGTGTCAAGGGCAGACCGAGATCACTTCTTCGGCAAACAGCTCGCCTGGCCTTGGCAAATGATTAATAGCACAGACGTTCAGTCCTATGGGTCTTCTCTTCTTCCTGCCATTTTCTTCCATGAACCCTTTGTTTCTTTTTCCTTATACATCCAATACCCTGTCCAATGTCCATCAACTTCTACTAAGCTAGAATTGGGGTGGGTTCACCCTTCTTTTGTATTCTGTCCTACATATTCCCAGATCAATTTTATTTATTTTTGATTGAAAAATGGTTTAATATATTTAAAAAGAATATGAAATACATGTATTAGAACGTTAATTTTAAAAATTAAACAGATTCCTATATACCTACTACCCAGCTTAAAAAAGAGACCATTACCATTATTTTTAAAGGCCTTCTTGTCCTCTCTAATACTTCCCCCATTCCCAAAAAAGTAAGCACGATTTAAAATGCTGCTTTCCTATTCCCCTATTCCTATCTTACTACACTCCCTTCTCAATTCCTGAGTTCCCCAGGGGCTCTCTTTCTCTCACTCATATTTGCTCATTTCTCTCACGAGGGAACTCCCAAGAGAACAGCATCACAGGGAGCACAAGCCTGGGGGTGTTGACCAGCCTGCCTCCCACAGCACAGCGTTCTGTGAAACAAGACAACGTGGGACACAGGTCGTTCTTAAATTTGAGGGGCTGTCCCTACTGAGTTCTGGTGCGGGATCCTCTCGGTTCCTCCCCAGGCCCTCACCCCAGCCAGACTTGTACACAGGCCCAGAGCCAGTCCGCGAAGAGCGTGTTGGTGACGTCAGAGGAGGAATGGAGAGGGGCTGGGGGGGGGGAGGGCAATAGGGGGAGGAAGGGAGCTGAGCAGAAAAGCTCTGCCTGGCAGGGCACGCTCCAGACCTGTTGGCACGGTTTGGGTGACGTAGGGGTACGCAGACCACTGGCACCTCTTGCACTTAACCCCCCCCACACACACCCACCCACACACACCGGTACCCCGGGGGCTAGTGACAGTGGGTAAGGGAGCTCAGTCCCAGAGCCAGTGTTTGCAAAGATCAAAGGGCAGTAGGACAGAAGTGATGCTCTGTCACCAGCCACCTGTGTGACCCTGGGCAAGCCCTGCCTCGTCCCTGGTCTGGGGCATTCTCATCCGACGAAGCTGCGGAGGAGATGCTGTTCTCCCGTCGGGCCTGTGCTATCTCGACCACACAAAGCACGCAAACACAAACATCAGATGCCAGAACCCGGAGAGGGGCAGCAATGCGGCAGCGGCGACGCGGAGCCCAGAGCAGAGAAAAATCAGCAACAGAGGCTAGGACACAATCAGCGAGGGACCTGTCCCAGATCCGGGGGCCCCTCCCGCAGGTCCCGCAGGTCCCGCAGGCCCCGCAGGTCCCGCAGGTCCGCCCGCGCCCCCTCGGGCCCCCTCGGCCTCCGGCACCGCCCTCCCCCAGAGCCAGGCCGAGTTCCTCGCCAGCCGCCCCTTCTCCCGCCTGCGGGGCTTCGGCAGGGGGCCACTCACCGGGTCGCGGCGGCAGCCGGACGGGGCAGGGCTGGGTGCAGAGGGGACGCACCGTGCGGCGGGGAAGGGGCTTCCCTGCAGGCAGCGCCGCGGCGGGCGGGCGAGCGAGCTGGTAGCGGAGAGGAGGCGCAGCCGGGATGGAGGGGGGGAGGAGAGGTTCCCGAAGAGTCTCCTCCTCCCCACTTCCTCCCGGGCGCGAGAGCGAGCCCGAGGGGCGGCGCTTGGCAGGGGACAGCGCTTCTTTGTGTCGCCGGCCCTGCTGGCTCGGCATTGCGGCGGCCCCCATCCTGGCAGAGTGGACGGCCGTTCTGTTAGAGACAAACTTCCCTGACTATTCGTTACTAAGGGAAAGGATGAATAAATGATAGGACACCTTCGGTGCCAGATTATTCAATTCTTAGGAAGAGCTTAGATCTCCATTTGGTTGGGGGGGATGTACTTGACATACTGCGGAGGGGGGATAAAAATTGTACAAAACTGTTAGCTGTGCTTTCGTTTTTATAATTAAAAAAAATAGCCCTTTACGTATTTGTACTATGATGGGAGAAGGGAAGACTACATCTCTACCTGTTAATATTGTTTGACCTGAGGAAGAGCGCAGGGCAACTTTTATATAGCTCTGCATTGTTTGCATTATCTATGTTTCTTTTGTAAGTTATGAATATATTATATTTCAAACGGACAATAGGTACTAGAGTCTACCTTTCTATGTACATTTCAGTTCCTATTTCTTTCTTGAAGTCTTTTCTGATCACCGGTTGACAGCTGCCCTCCCTTCCGTAAACTGTGAGTTCTCCTTTGTCCAGTGACTTCACCGTCCTCAGGAGCTAGTTCTAGCATGTGAAATGCAGTTAAAAACTCAAGACTGTCACCAGATGTCCCGGATTCAGATCTCAGTGCTACAATCTACAGGCTGACCTCAGTTTTACTTGTACAATAGGAATGATAAAATTAGTACCTATATTACAGATTTATTGTAAGGCTGAAATTAAGTGAGTGAATACTTGTAAAGTTCTTAGATCAATGACTGGCATGCAGTAAGACTGTACTAGTGCCTGTTAAATAAAATAAATATTCAGGCTGCCCTAAGATTCAATACTTCATGTTCCAGGAAAATGCATACCTTTTAATATACTGGCTAGAGTTTTGGTCCAAATCCAAGTCGTACTTCCTTTCCCGAGTCCCCTTCAACCTCCTTTTCCGCTTTCCTTTCTTCTTTAAATCTTTCCCCAAATTGAACCATATAATTAATAGCCAATAAGGGATATGGGTAGGTGAGCTCAGTGGCATAAAACATAGAAGGAACGCCAGGAACAGAAATCAAGAGAACCTCAATTCAGGATCCTGCCCAGTGAAGGACCACCTGAGCGACAGTGAGCACGTCCTTTATCACCGACAGGGCTCAAGTTTCTGAGCTAATAAACAAGGAGGGCTGGAGACTTGCTTGCTAAGTCCCTTTCCAGTCTGAAATGACAAGACTAATAGCACCGCAAGGCAAACCCCCCAAGTACTGAGTTGCATGGAAAAATTTAAAATGCAAAACAAAAACGCACATATTGTTTACATAAAAATAAATAATAAAAGGACAAAAATATACGTGAGAAGGATAGACCCTAACTTACATCTGAGGATGGACATGAGATTTCATGGGGAAAAGATTTTAACTGTCAGGTTTTGTTTCTTAGAAAGGAGGAGACACACACACATATACACACACGGGGGGAGGGGGGAGACACACATCCACATCCACATCCACAGGGTGGGGGGCGGGGAGAGCAAGTGCGCTGAAGCAAAGGTAATAAAATGTCCGCATCTGATAATTCTGTTATATTATTTTTTGTACGTATCTGCAGCTTCGAAGCATTTCATCATGAGAAGTGTTGTAATAGGGCAGAAATTCCTGAAGAAGAATGAAGCACGAAAGAAATAAGAGCCAGAGTGGTAGAAAAAAGCAGAACCAGACACAGAGATGGAGAGACCGCAGGGAGTCCCCTTTGGAAGACATCTGCCTCCTTAGGCCCAAGCGGTCTCAGGCCCAGACCCTGACTACCTTCGCAGCCCCGCAGGCGCCCCCTCCCCCGCGCTCCCCCGGACTCTGGCCGGGTCGCTCCTTCTCCCACCCCAGCCGCGCGGGCTTGGTCGGTGCGCCGGGGCCTGCTCCGGTTCCAGAACCATCTTTAGACGATACTCACCCGTTATCCAGCAATTTTCACACCGGGCTAACCGGAGGGGGAAGGGACTGATCTGCAGAGACGTGACAAGGAGACAGGGCAGTCAGCCTTGCAGACTCGGTAATTGGCGGAGGTGGCGGTGGGAGGCGTGCAGCGGGGAGATGGGCTGCAGTGCAGGGAGGGCGAGGGGGGTACCACCCGGGAGCTGATTGGCGGCTGCGGCGGGGGGGCGGAGCCTGGCTGGCCGCCCCCAGACCTCAGAGGCCCTGCTTTGTGTTGAGACGATGCAGCCCCAAATCCTGGATGGAGTCCCGGCACGGCTCCGAGTGCGACAGGGCGATTGGTTAAAAAACAAATCCGTAAGACTTTACCGAGGGAGGGGTTGATAAATATAGATTTGTATATAAAACGATACATAACTATTTACAAGAAAGAGTTAACTATACATATATGTGCCAGGAGTTAGGCTGTATCTATATTAATATTTTTAATGAACGTTTAACATGGTACTAAAAATAGAGCTTGCATTTTTGTAGGAAAAACTTTTTAAATATTTATATATGCTTATATAAACACAAATTATGTGGAAAACATACATCAAACAATTAGAATCAGTTACTTCAGACAGTTAACAGTAGATTACTTTTAAGTATGTTTTCTTCATACACCTCGTTAACATTTCAGTAGAAATATAGATTATTTTGTGATAAAAATTGATAAATTTAATGAACTAAAACAGATAAAATATCCTTGCTCAAATAGCTGGTAGTGACACAGCCATAAATATGATTTTTCCCTGTGTGGGGGATTCTTGAACTTTGTCCCTAGTCCTGTCTCATTTTAGTCAGTAAGAGCAGGATATAACACTTGACTTTTGAGCCATAACCTGACTATATGGTCCCGCCTTGAATCCATGTCTGCTCATCTAGCTTGGTGAGCTCAAATTTAGAAGCTGGGGCAAAACCCAGCTTGTTCCCTTTTATGGCTGGTCCCAAAGGCCTGAAAGATTTGTGTGGCATCTGTACATTCTGCTGTTTCCTCACCCTTCACCCATCACTGCACTGGCCCCTATTCTCTGGGTGCCTAAGGACAAGGTGTCCCTGATCAAACTGTTCTCAGGAAGTGACCAGTAAAAAGCTTTCTCCCCTACCACAAAACAGTGTCCAGGCCGGACCTTTGACAGGAATGTGGTTTCAGTGGTAAAGGAGATAGATTCCTACATCCTGTATCACTTTGGGGTTTCATTACAACTCCCCAAACTAGAGTAACCATAAGTCAAGAACTGTGTTTTGTTCTTCTTTAGATTCTCCACTTCATGTGGCCACAAACAGGTGCTTGGTAATGTCTGCTTGATGGATGGATGGACAAGATACATGACTGTGGGATGAGGAAGGCAATCTTAGCACACTCCTCAACAAGACAAAGAGTAGCTTAACAGTGAATCAAATCACAGCTTTCCTATGTTGTAAGTTTTCTCGTCTTCTTCATGTTCTTTTAATCTTCTCCCATAAGCCTTTTGTTTTCTTCCTATATCTGCTAAAATTTCAGCTAGTTCTAATCTCTCCCTCTGTTTCAAACTTCACATCACTTGCTCTGTTTTAAATCTTGTATCCTTCTAGAGTTTCTGTTTTTCTTTCCAGTTTCTACTTTGAGACTGCCATGAAATCCTGAATGTAATGAAATAACTTTTGAAATATTACATTCAGTAAATACTCAGCTAAATTGGAATGAATGAACAATTTATTAAAAACCCATACTATAAAATATTATGCAGTTCTGAAAAAGGATAAGCTCAAGTCATACCTTGAGGAATGCTTTCAATATATATTTTCAGCAAAAAATTTGTAATGCTCCTAGTATGTGTTTATGTTTATCTAAGCAGGAAAAATAAGGACATATTTGGCTACCTCAGGAAGTGGAGAGGGTTGACCAGTAATTTTTTCTTTAGACATTTATTTTTATTTTTTTAAACTTTTTTTTAAAAAAGATTTTATTTATTTATTTGAGAGAGAGAGAATGAGAGAGAGAGAGAGCATGAGAGGGGCGAGAGTCAGAGGGAGAAGCAGACTCCCTGCTGAGCAAGGAGTCTGATGTGGCACTCGACCCTGGGACTCCAGGATCTTGACCTGAGCCAAAGGCAGTCGCTTAACCAACTGAGCCACCCAGGCACCTTTCTTTAGCATTTTGTACTTTTAAAATGTTACAAACATAACATAATATATATATATATATATATATATATATATATATATATATATAAGGACTATTCAGTAATACCACTCTTAGGTATATACCCAAGAGAAATGTATATATATGTCACCAAAAGACATGTACTATAATGTTCAAGGCAGCACCATCCATAATAAGCTAAAACTGGATGCTACCCAATACTACCCTCCCTTCTTTCTTACCCCTAGTTCTGCCCTGGCACTATCTTCTATTACAAGTGTCTTAAAGATGTTATCTTCAGATAAATTTGAGAATTTATTTTCAAAAGATCTTTAAGGAAATTCTAAAGGATGTATCTCAAGAAGAAATAAAATAATCTGAGATAAATTATCTGAAATGTAAGACAAAATGGTAAGAGACTTCTAAATCTGGCACTGAGAGAATACCTTATTTAGAACAATCCTTCCACTGAAAATTCACAGCAATAAAAGTTGGACAAAATATAGGAAACAATGGAAGACTTGGAAGAGCAAACAACACAAGGAGAATTTGAGAAGCTATAATCCCAAGGGAAGAAATACACAGGACATGAGCTCTGCATCCACTGGGGATTTTCAAGTTCACAATGCAGAAAAAGTGAGGCCAAGCAGAAAGTGTCAGTCTTACTGATTCAAGATTCTCAAACCAACTGAACTCAGAGGGCAAAATTTCAGACGAGAAGCTATCTATGAGAGTGAATATAAAAAATCTGTATACAAATTCCCCTTAATTTGTCACTGGCTGACTCTTAAACTATGCACACACAGGAAGGGACCACTACCTCCAAAAAAATCCACCAAAGCTTGTTGAAAATAGCAGCTAAAATGTCAAACAGGTGACAGTTATTTCAGTACCTGTACTATTCTGGGAATAAAGCAGTGGAGGTCAAGTCCCACAAAAACAATACACTCTTAATCAACACACTCTTTCAGTTGAGACATGAGAGGATCCATGGCATATCAAAAGAATGACACCTTTGGAGTCAGGATTATGGTCTTGGGTAAAGGAAAAACTTAAATTGCACCAATTTTAAGAAAGCTTAAAACTAACCTTTAATGGCATGAAAGTACTCTTCTGGTGCTTTATCATTTCTCACCCCCACCCCCAAAATCCTCTTTGAAAAACAATAACATCAACCATAACTTTATGGTTTAGGGGGAGGCTAAAAATCAGATTACATTGCCAAGAACTCAGAAGAAACAACAAATAATAGAAACAGACTCACAGGTGGTTTGGACATTTGCATTCTTAGGGATTGACTTTAAAATAACTGAGTCAATATGTTAAAAAATTATAGAAGCAAGGCTGGAGAATTTCAGTATCATAAAACTCATACATAGACAACCATAAAGACTCCATCAAAAAACTGTTAGAACTAATAAACAAATTCAGTATATTCAGTATGGTTGCAGGATACATAATCAACATACAAAAATTAGTTGTGTTTTTATAAACTAACCAGGAAGTATCTGAAAAGGAAATTAAGAAAATAATCCCATTTACAATAGCATTAAAAACAATAAAATACTTAGGAACCAATTTAACCAAGGAGGTAAAAGATGACATTTATAAAACATTGAAGAAAGAAATTGAAGACACAAATAAATGAAAAGATATTCCATGTTCATAGTTTGGAAGAATCAATAATGTTAAAATGTCCATACTAACCAAAATTATCTACAGATTTAATACAATCCCTATCAAAATTCCAATGGCATTTTTTACAAAACTAGAAAAAAAAACCAATTCTAAAATTCATATGAACCACAAAAGAACTCAAATTGCCAAGGCAGTCTTCAGCTAGAAGAATAAAATTTGAGGCATTACAAATGCCCGATTGCAAACTATACTACAAAGCTACAGTAATCAAAATACTATGGTACTTGCAATGGGAAAAAATAGAGAGCCCAGAAATAAACCCACACATTTACATTCAACTCACTATCAACAAAGGTACAAAGAACACACAATGGGGAAAGGATAGACTCTTCAATAAATGGTGTTGGAATAACTGGATATCCACATGCAGAAAAATACCGTATATGAAAATCAACTCAAAATGTAATTAAGATTTAAATGTTAAGACCTGAAATTGTAAAGCTACTAGAAGAAAATATAGGGAAAAAACTTTTTGAAATTGGTCTGGGCAATAAATATTTGGATATAACCCCCAAAACACAGGCAACAAGAGCAAAAGTAAACAAATAGGACTACTTCAAACTAAAAAGCATCTGCATAGCAAAAGAAACAATCAACAGAGTGAAGGGACAACCTATGGAATGGGAGAAAATATTTGTAAACCATATGTCCCCAATAAGGGGTTAATACAAAAAATATATAAGGAATTCAAACAACTCCACTAGCAAGAAAATAAATAATCCAATTAAAAAATGAGCAAAGGATCTAAGTGGACATTTCTCAAAAGAAGACATACAAATGGCCAATAGGTATATGAAAAAGTACTCAAATCCACTAATCATCAGGGAAATACAAATCTGAACCATGACATATCACCTCACACCTGTTAGAAGGACTACTATCAAAAAGATAACAAGTGTTGGTGAGGATATGGGGAAAAGGAAACATTTGCACACTGTTGGTGTGAATGTACATTGGTAAAGTCATTAGAGAAAACAGCATAGAGATTCTTCCCCAACTTGAAAATAGAACTACCATATTATCCAGGAACCCAATTTCTGGGTATATATTCAAAGGAAATGAAATCAATATCTGGAAGTGATATTTGCACTCCTATGTTCATTGCAGTATTATTCACAGTAGTCAAGATATGGCAAATGACTTAAGTGGTTATCCAATGAATGAATGGATAAATAAATTGTTGTATGTATATTCAATGGAATTTATTTAGTCATAAATAAATAGAAGAAAAGTAATAAAAAAGTCATAAAAAGAAGAAAACCTGGCCATTTGTGACAACGTGGATGAACTTTGATGGCATTATGCTAAGTTTCAAAATAATTCAAAGACAAATACTGTGTGATCTCATTTATATGTAGAATTTAAAATAGTCAAACTCAGAAACAGAAAGTGGCATGTGCTGGGAGGTGGAAGAAATGGGGAGATATATAGATCAAAGGTTGCAAAATTTCAGGTATGTAAGGTAAATAAGTTCTGGAGATCTAATGTATAGCACAAGGACTATAGTTAATAATACTGTATTATATACTTGAAATTTGCTAAGAGAATAGATCTCAATTGTTCACACACACATACACACACACAAAAGGTTAACTATGTGAGATGATCAATATATTAATTAGCTTGATGTGGTAATCATTTCACAATGTACACATATATCTAAACATCACATTGTACATTTTATATATATGCAAATTTTCTCAATTATACCCTAATAAATGTTATGAATTAAATGTGTTATACAACTAGAGTATTCCTAAAACATTCAACCTAACACATTACAACATATAACTTCGAAATAAGAGGAGCAGAAAAATGGGGAATGAAGGAGTAAAAGAGGGGAGGGGAATGAAAGAGACAGATAAAGCACAAAAAATAATAAGCAAAAAAAAAAAAGAGAGAGAGATAGAAATAAATCTATTTGCACTACTAATCACAATATATATAACTGGAATAAATTATTCAGTGGTAAGTTATAAATTGTCAAACAATAATTTTTTTTATTTACTTATTTTTAAAGATTTATTTATTTGGGGAGGAGAGGGTCAAGGCAGAGGGAGAGACTCTCAAACAGAATCTCCACTGAGCATGGAGCCTGATGCCAGGCTCAATCTCATGACTCCGAGATCATGACCGGAGCCAAAATCAAGAGTCAGATGCCCAGCCAACTGAACCACCCAGGCATCTCTCAAACAATAATTTTAAAACCAGCATTTAAAAAATACCGGTAAGTTTATGACTATATATGACCTAAAACATAGTTTTAGAAAGATTTAAAGTCAAAGGATGAAAGAAAGATAAATCTTTCTCGGAGGTAAACACCAATCAGGGTAAACATTAGTCAAAGAAACCTTGATTTGATAGGTGAACAAATTAAGAATTTAAGCCAAAAAGCATTAATAGGTAGCCATAATATTGAATCCTTACATTATGTTAAAATTTTCAGTTTACTCCAATTCACTAATAACAGAGCCTCAAAATATATAAAGTAAAAATATACAGATCTACAATGAGAAATTTCAAAATCTACCATCATAGTGAGAGATTGTAACATACTTTTTGTCTTGTAATCGACAATTCAAACAGATAAAAAACTGGTAAGGATATGGCAGATCTGGATTGTATAATTACCACACTTGTTAATATAATTAGACACTATACATTATCTTCAAGCACACAAATGAAACTGATCATGTGCTAGATTATAAAGCTGGGTTCAGGGCGCCTGGGTGGCTCAGTCGTTAAGCTTCTGCCTTCGGCTCAGGTCATGATCCCAGGGTCCTGGGATCGAGTCCCACATCGGGCTCCCTGCTCGGCAGGAAGCCTGCTTCTCCCTCTCCCACTCCCCCTGCTTGTGTTCCTGCTCTCGCTGTCTCTCACTCTGTCAAATAAATAAATAAAATCTTAAAAAAGAAAAATAAATAAAGCTAGTTTCAATAAATCCAAAGGAATTGATATCATACATTCTCTGACTATATTATGAATTAGGTAACATTTACTGCAAGATAATAAAAGAAACCTCATGTGAGTAACTGGAAATTAAAATACACTGTTCTAAAAAAATGCATGGCTCAAATAAGAAATCATAATGAAAATTATAGATACTTACAGCTACATGATAGCAAAATATTCGTATCAAAACTTGTGAGATATAGCTAAAAAGCAGTGACACAAATTTAAGAGCTTAATGTGCTAAACATATGAGCTAAGCATATACCTTAAAAGCTTAGAAAATAACAAAAAATTAAAGAAGAACTAATAAAACAAATAACAATTAATGAAAAAAAAAACTAAGTTTCATGTATGTGTGTGTATGGGTGTAAGTATATGAAAGAGCTAATAAAGTAGTCCAAATTCTGGCAAAATTAGTCAAAACAAAATGAGAAAGTATATTTACACACATTAATAATAAAAACAGGTCATAATAATAGATGATGAAACTAAACGTAATGAGAGAATATTATGAACCATTTTATTCTATTAAGTTTGATTATATATATATAACAGTTAAATATCTTAGAAAATAAATTCATGAAAATTGACTCATAAGAAAACCTAAATAGTCCTATAATCCTTAAAGTAATTGAACCAACAAGTTTAATACCTTTTGATAAAGTAAACTCCACAACCTGGGGTTTTGCTGGTGATTTGAGGAAATAGTCAAGCACCAGATAATTCCAACCTAGCCCAAATTCTTCCATAGAATAGCAATAGTGAGAATACTATCCATCTTATTTTATGAGATGATATCAACAAATAATAAAGTAAGAACCAAAGAGGATAATTACATGCCAATCTCAATTCACATATATAAATGCAAATATCTAATGCTTATCTTTATATAAAAGTTATTGCATATTTACCATAGACAATTTATTCCAGGAAAGCAAAGCTGATTAAATATTAAAGATTGAATACTACACTTCATCATATTAACATATTTAAATGGAAAAAACATATGAGAAAATCAATAGCTACAGAAGAAGCATTCAATAAAACATCTACTTATAATAAAAGTGCTTCCCAGAAGAAGAATCAAACTTTCTTATCATGGGACAAGGCATTTACAAACTAACCATTGCAAATGCAATATTTAAAGTTGACATAATGAAATCTTTTTCTTTCTTAAGGAAAAAACAAGATGCCCTTCTCACCTTTATTCAACTCTATACTGAAGGTCCTAGCCAATGCAGTGAGACAGGAAAAAGAAATTAAATGTATAAGGATTGGAAAGGAAGAAACAATACTGTCGATTTTCAGATGATACGATAGCCTGTGTAGCAAATCTGAAAGATTGTACAGGTAAATTTAGAACTATTAATGGAGTTTGTCATGTTTGATATAGAGTCAATATATAAAAGGCAACTGAATTTCTATACAACAGAAACAATAAGCTATAAAATATAATTTTATAAAAGAAAACATTTACGATAGCAGTAAAAACATAATGTATTTGGAAATAAATTTAATAAACATAAGCAGAAGGAAAACAATGAAAAATATTACAAAACATTAAAAAACATTAAAGTTGAGCTAAATAAATAGGATTATATACCAAGTTCATAGATGGAAAAATGCAACATCTTAAAGAGGACTTGTCTCTCCAAACTGATATATAAAATTAATGCAATATCAACCAAAATTCCAGTGGGTTTATTTGCTTGTTTGTTCCTTGTTTTGGAGAACTTGATAAGTTTATGTAAATATTTATATGGAGGCACCTAGTTGGCTCAGTTGGCTGAGCGTCTGACTTTTGGTTTTGGGTTGGCTCATGATCACAGGACCACAGGATCGAACCCCACATCAGGCTCCATGCTCAGTGCAGAGTCTGCTTGAGATTCTCTCTCTCCCTCTCCCTCCACCCCTCTCCTTGCCCGTATGCTCTCTTTCTCTAAAACAAATAAATAAAATTTTTAAAAAATTTATTTATATGGAAGATCAAAGATCCAAGAATTGCTAAAAACTCTTGAAGAAAAATTTTAAAAATGGTAAGATCTTTAGATAACTACAGGATTAGGAAACTTAAAACAAATTCATGCTTACATGAAAAACCGAATTCTTGCAGATCACTGGTGCTGAGACAACTGATTATCCATATGGAATAAACAATATAACAATCAGTTTCCAGGTGGATTAAGACAAATTGCCAAATGCAAAACTATAAATGCTTTTAGAGGTAAATATAGTAAAATTACTGTTTTGAGAAACCAATTTTCTTTTTATAAAAGAAAATATTGGTAACTTGAAATTAAAATTCAAAACTTAGTTCGCTGAGAGATATGGACATACAGAGAAAGAAAAGCTAAGCACCAAATTGAAAGCAGATATTTGCAGCATGTACAGCTGATGAAGAATTGATTACCTATACTATACATTATATAAGGAAAGCATTCCAATGAGTCAATAAGAAAAAGGCAAACAACCCAATATGAAAATGAGTAAAAGACAGGAACCAGGATTTCAGAGAGAAAGCACAATAGTTCACCAATGTTTGAAAAGATGGTCACTTCATTAGTTATTGGAGAAATGCTAATTAAAATCACAGTGAATGGGCGCCTGGGTGGCTCAGTTGGTTGAGCGACTGCCTTCGGCTCAGGTCACGATCCTGGAGTCCCTGGATCGAGTCCCGCATCGGGCTCCCTGCTCAGCAGGGAGTCTGCTTCTCCCTCTGACCCTCCCCCCTCTCATGTGCTCTCTCTGTCTCATTCTCTCTCTCTCTCACATAAATAAATAAAATCTTTAAAAAAAAAATAAATAAAATCACAGTGAAACACTATTCATGCCCACCAGACAGGCTAAAAATGAAATTTGATAATACCAAGTTATAACAAGTATGTGGAGTAACAGAAACTCTTGTCTATTGCTAGAGGGAGTAAAAACCAGCTCAATACTTTGAAAACAGGTTGGAAATAACCTAATAAAGTTGCACATACACAAATCTTATAACCTGGTAATTCAATCCAGGGAACCAGAGTGAGCCTGTGCATGTGAACCAGAAGGCATGTACAAGAATGTTAGAGAACAACATTATTTGTTAATATCCCCTGTAGTAGGCAGCCTTTAAAACCTCCAGATGTCCATGGTTTTGTGTAAGCCCTTTCTCTTGAGTGTGGGCTACATTTAGTGATTCACTTCTAATAAATAGAAGATCACATGTCACTTTTGAGATTAGGTTACAAAAAGAATCTGGCCTTCATCTTTTTCTCTCGTTCTCTCAGGGAGCCTTTATCCTGGGGGAAGCAAGCTGCCATGTTGTGACTAGTTCCTAAACAGAAGCCCATTTGGCAAAGAACTGATGTGTCCAACCAAAGCCAGTGAGGCCAAGAGGCTTGCCAACAGTCACTTGAGGGAGCTTGGAAGGGGTTCCCTCTATCCTCAGCCTCGAGAAGACTGAAGTACCAGACGATATCGCTTATAGCCGGTGAGAGATACTGCGTCAGACACTCCCTGCTAAGCTCTTTCTGGATTCCTGACCCACAGAAACTGTGAGCTAATAGGTTTTTATTTTAACCTGCTAAGTGTTGGGGTAATTTGTTACACAGCAATAGATAACTAATACATTTCCCAGACTAGCAACAACCTAAATGTAGAATGGATAAATTATAGTATTCTCATACCATAAACAGTGAAAATGAAGGAATCATCAAGGGTGAATCTCAAAAACTTGAGTATGTACAGTATAATGCCATTAATATGAAAATTAAAAAAATTAGGGAAAGCAAACATGTACATACATGTTTTTGGAATACACGCACAAATCACAAAGCTATAAAGAAAAGCAAGGAAATGATTAATCCAAAAACCAGCTGTCACCTCTCACGGAAGGGAAAGGATGGGCTTTAGGGGGACACGCAGGGGGCTTCTGTGGTACTGCACTGTCATTTTTTCGATCTAGGAGATGGTCAGGCATTCTGTTCATTATTCTTTAGACCGTTCTAGACGTTTTATATACCCCTTTATAATAAACACAAAAAAATCAAACCAAAGCAAAAAAGAAAGCAAGGTATTGAAATGAAGTCAATGGACAAATAAATAATTTGGAATATGAAAGAAAGGATGGATGGATGGATGGGTGGTTTGCTAGATGGATCGTTCGGTCCTCTATGTCTAATCAAACTTGAACTTCTTTCAAGAAGTTTCATGATTGGGGGCCCCTGGGTGGCTCAGTCGTTTAAGCGTCTGCCTTCCGGAAGCTCAGGTCATGATCCCAGGGTCCTGGGATCGAGCCCGCATTGGGCTCCCTGCTCTGCGGGAAGCCTGATTCTCCCTCTCCCTCTCTCCCTGTTTGTGTTCCCTCTCTCACTGTGTCTCTCTCTGTCAAATAAATAAATAAAATCTTAAAAAAAAAAAAAGAATTTCATGATTATCTGGTTCATAAATCTTTTTCTCCTATACTTAAGGCCTTCTCCGTTCATTGCAGGTTTACCCAACTCATTGGCCAGCCCGAGCTGTTTACCTGGGAACTGTATAATCCAGTAGGCTGCAGGCCAAACACATTCCAGACTGACGTTCCGCCCCCTTCACGGCACCTACTCTTACCACCACCCCTCCCGCACCCCGCACCTCCCTCCCCCAGCGCAGACACACTCAGAGCCTTTGGGCGCCTAGAGCACTGGAGTAGGCTTTCGAGGGGTGGGGTGGGGGGTGGGAGTGGTCCTGCAGAGGCCAGCAACAGCCAGATAATTTAAGAGCAACGCCCCAGGAGATGGGGTAACATTACCTCCGGGGTTCGTTTTAGCTCAAATCTCAATGACTCCTTGTAGAGCACACGCACAAAAAAAGCACAAGAAAATGGGGAGGGGGAAGGTCATCGCCTCCTGACAAGCAAGGGAGACAAACACTGCGGCAAGAAGAAAATAGAGACCGAGTTGCAGGGAGACAGCAGAGAAGAATCCGAGAGGCAAACAGCAAGGAATTCTGTTAAACACGTCTGCCACCCTCCCCTTGAGGACAAGTAGAGGCCCCACACCAGTCCCCATCCTTCCCTACCTCACAGCACGCACAGTCTCCACGGGCATTCCCTCTGTCTCCCCGTGCCCCCATCCCACCCCACCCCCGGGCCACGGCGCTCCGGGCTGTGGCCTGTGTCGCTTCCAGGCCTCTTTGGGTCCAGAATCCATCGCTGACCCCCACTTACCGTTTGCCCCGCTTTCCCTGCAGCGCGGGTTCGGGGCGGAGAGGACCGGCTCGGAGGGGCAGCGGCAGTTCCCCAAGGGAAGGAGCTTCTCAGGTGAGAAGGGACTGGGCGGCCGCCGAGGCTGGGGACGTGGAAAGTCTCAGGCAGACCGGGGGGCGCGCGGGGGGCAGGGGGGCGTCCCGGGAGCTGATTGGTGGCCGCGGCGCTGGGGCGGAGCCTGGCCCGAAGTCCCCGGACCGTAGAGGCCTCGCTTTGTATCAATTTCTGCAGGAAGATGCGGCCCCAAATCCGGCATGGGGACCCCAGCACCCGTCCAGGGAGCGCGGCAGGGCAGTTTGTTGAAAAATAAATCTGAGACAATTTATGAACAAGTGAGTAATTGATATACAATAATATATTTTTATATAAGATAATGCGCAATTATCTCTAAGAGTTAAATCTTCGGGTCCTAGATACATTTTTAATTAAAAGCGTCAAGGTGCATTAGAATGGAGCATACGGTTACATTCTTATAAGAAGAAAACAATCTTGCAAGGCTTATATACCGGGCAGGGCTAAGAGTGAAGGAGTTGGCTATTGATACTTATCTTCATAACCACTGAATTATTTTAAAATAGCACATGTATAGTTTTATAAGTTAAATAAAAAACAGGAAGGTGTTAAAAATATTACTAACTAACAAATAGGTGGCAGATATTGGGCATGAGAGAAAGAAAGGTGTGGCTATTATGAACCTAGACTGTGAAGCCTTGGCACATCGCCTCCTTACCGTCCGGGGAGTGCATTCCCTTCCTATGGCTGCAATAACAAGTGTCCACAAATTTAGTGACTTGAAACAATACATTTATTATCATATACATCTGTAGCTCAGAAGCCCACTGGCTGAGATCAAGGTGTAGATAGGGCTGTGTTCCTTCTGGAGGCCCTCAGGGAGACTTCATTTCCTTGACTTTTTCAGCTCCTGGAGGCTACCCAAATTCTTTGGCTTTTGGGTTCCACCTTCAAAGCCAGCCATCTCATTACCTGGACCTCTATGCCTGTCCTCATATTTCTCTTGCTTCTCTTTCACTTATTTCTGAGCGACTTTGACCTGTTAGCTCCCTTTCCGCCCTGGATCCCACAGGCCACCCTCAGTTCTGAATCCCACTTCACTTTTTATGCTTATTTCTCTTTCTGTTCATCTTCTCTTCTGCATTGGTTCGTTTTTGTCCCCCCAGATAATTTCCTTCTTTACAGGTAGAAAGTGTAGTGGGTAGAGCACCTTATGAACAGAACACTTGGTTGTGCCCTTTTACTGCCACTTAAAACTCTGCTGCTTATCAGGGCTGTGGAAACACACGCGATACCGTGTGAGACAGGGCGTTCTTAACTCTGACGGCTGTCAGTCCGAGTGCCCCGCCTCTCCGCGCGTTCCTGTCCAGACCCTCACCCAGGGACTGACTTTCCTTCCCAGGCCCAGAGCCCGTCCTCAAAGAGCGTGTGGGTGACGTCAGAGGAGGAGGGGCGACGGGGCTGGGGTGCGGGGAGGCAGCTGTGGGAGGAGAGGAGCTGAGCAAAACAGCCAAGCCCCCCATTGGCAGGGAATTTGCTGGCTGAGGTCGGTGATGTCTGCCTGTGCTTGGGTGGAGGAGGTTTGCAGGCTGCCATGGCCCTGTCTCCTCCCAGACCCCCCCCCCGCCCCCCTCCCCACACACATTAGGAGCCAAGCCTAGGGCCGGTGATTTCGGCCTCCCAGATTCTGTACTGAACACACTGGCCTCAGTGGGCATAGAAATGTCAAGGTCATGCTGCATCTCCACCTGGGCTAACCCTTTCTGCTGTCTGAATTCAGTATTCCTTTTTCGAGAAAGGAGCTTGGAGGAGATGTTTTAGCTCCCAAACTCTATGATCAATTGCACAGCAGAATGGTGGGTTTTGTGAGTGTCAGGGGAGTGAGTGGGGGAGGGCAGGCATGTGTGCTCTTGACTCTCCCTTTCTGAGAGGAGGAGGAATATGGCAGGAGAGAAATGCAGCTGCGTTGGTAGAGAGAATGAGAAAGAGAGAGAGCTCAATGCCAAGGCACCCCGGGTCCTTTAGGAACACTCAGTCTGCCTCCACAGAAGACCCCAGACACCCCACTCAGCTGCACAAACGTGCCCAGACGTTGGCTCTGTCTTTCATCCTAGGAGGACTTTCTAGTCAGAAACTACCCTTCTGTGTCTGGGAAGCCAGTTGCTCATTTCTAGAAACCTCTGAGAGCTGAACCCCATGTCTGCCCTCCACTCTGGTGGGGCAGTTCTGAGGGAGGCTAGGTTTCTGCAGGGAGGCTAGGAGAGGACAGGTGGCTTGCAGATTTCCAGGGAGAAGGGGACAGTGGTTGTACCAGTGAACAGAAAGGCTGACCCTCTCCTGAGTCAGAAAATTCTTCTTGCCTTTGAACTGATCCTCCTGTCCTTTTTCCCCGGATCTTGAGCCTGTTGGCCTTCAGACTGGAATTCCACCATCAGCTCTCCTGTCTGCAGCTGGCTGATTGCAGAGTCTGAGACTCGCTGGCCTCCCAGATCCCCTGAGCCAACTCCCTGTAATAAATCAATGTCCTCTATCCCGATCTGTACAGATGCACCTATCTGTAGCCCCTCACTGGTGCTTTTCGTTATTTACCAGGCAGGCCTCCGTCCTGTGTGTTTTCCTAAGCTTTTTTCCTCCCCACCACCCCTAAAAGCTCTATGTTGCATAACATAGGGACTTCTAGGGTGGGAGGGGGACATTTAAGTACACTTAATGTAACTCTTCACTATAGTCTGGGATAAAAGCCTTGAGGAAAATAAATCAGCTACCAGAGAACCTTCATGGTTGATTCCATCCCTCCCCATTTTCTCCCTCATGTCCTTATGTGTCCCTCTCTGTGGGCTTTAATAGGGACTAAAATCAGTTTTTTAAGTGGAATTATTACAAACACGAGTGCAAAGAAGAACATGTTTAAAGCTTATGCTTGGAACATTTTGTGTTTAGAAATGAATAGTTGAGAAATAAATATAATCAAAATAGGAAATAAATATAATAAATAAATATAAATTGAGAAATAAATATAATCATTGAGAAATAAATATAATCAAAATAGGAACAGTGGGAGGATGGGGGCAAACTGAGGGAAGACTGGTAAAGCAGGAGAATTTTTTTTTTTTTTTAAAGAACGGTTAAGTGCTATCTTCTGTTTAAGGACAAAGACTTCCTTATTTTTATTAAAGCAATATAGTGCATTAATAGATGGGAATCAAGAAAAAAGGAAGGATTATACTGCACATGCTATTTTTATTTTTTAAAGTTTTACTTATTTAAGTAATCTCTACACCCAGCATGGGGCTCGAACTCATGACCCTGAGATCAAGAGTCACACACTCCCCTGACTGAGCCAGCCAGGCACCTCTGCACATGCTACTTTTAATTTAAAAGGTATTTAATTTGTCCCAGTCACTTTGAGCTGCTGTAACAAAAATATCATAGCTGGGTGGCTTGAAGAACAAAAATGTCTTTTCTCATAATTTTCTGGAGGTTAGGAAGTACAAGATCAAGTTGCCAACATCCTCACATGACAAAAGGAGAGAGCTTGGATTTCTTCATCCCATCCCCTTCATGAGGAGTCTACCCTCATGACCTATTACCTCCCCCAGGCTCTCCCTGCTAAGTTTATCAACATTAGCTTAGGTTAGGATTTCGAAATATGAATTCTGGAGGGACACAAACATTCAGTCCACAACAATGTCATTCTTACATAAGACATGGTTTGAAGAGAGCCTAGTACATAGCAGGTCTCAGTAAATGCCATGCGTTTATTAAATTATACTCACTTTTAGGTTTTATGGAATGATGTCGTGCTCCATTCCTTCTTTGCTTTATACTAACAAGTATTTTTTTATGCTCTTACAACTTCCAAATTTTTCTTTTTCTTTTATTTAAATTCAATTAATAAACATATAGTGTATTAGTTTCAGAGGTAGAGGTCAGTGATTCATCAGTTGCACATAACACCCAGTGCTCATTACATCACATACCCTCCTTAATGTCCATCACCCAGTTACCCCATTCCCTCACCCACCTCCCCTCCAGCAACCCTCCGTTTATTTCCTATAGCAAAGAGTCTCTTACGGTTTGTCTCCCTCTCTGATTTCATCTTATTTTATTTTTCCCTTCCTTCCCCTATGATGATCCTCTGCTTTGTTTCTTAAGTTTTACATATGAGTGAAATCATATGATAATTGTCTTTCTCTGATTGACTTATTTTGCTTAGCATAATACCCTCTAGTTCCATCCACATCATTGCAAATATTAAGATTACATTTTTGATGGCTGAGTAATATTCCATTGTATATATATACAACACATCTTTTTTTTTTTAAATTAACATATAATGTATTATTTGTTTCAGGGGTACAGGTCTGTGATTCACATATTCACACAAATCACAGCGCTTACCATAGTACATACCCTCCCCAATGTCCATCACCCAGCCACCCCATCCCTCCCACCCCCTTCCACTCCAGCAACCCTCAATTTGTTTCCTGAGATTAAAAATCTCTTATGGTTTGTCTCCCTCTCTGGTTTCATTTTGTTTCATTTTTCCCTCCCTTCCCCTATGATCTTCTGTCTTATTTCTCAAATTCCTCATATCAGTGAGATCATATGATATTTGTCTTTCTCTGATTGACTTATTTCATTAGCATAATACCCTCTAGATCCATCCATGTTGTTGCAAATGGCAACATTTCATTTTTTTGATGGCTGCATAATATTCCATTATATATATATACCACATCTTCTTTATCCATTCATCTGTTGATGGACATCTAGGCTCTTTCCATAGTTTGGCTATTGTGGACATTGCTGCTATAAACATTGGGGTGCACATGCCCCTTCGGATCACTACATTTGTATCTTTAGGGTAAATACCCAGTAGTGCAATTGCTGGGTCATAAGGTAGCTCTATTTTCAACTTTTTGAGGAACCTCCATACTGTTTTCCAGCATAGCTGCACCAGCTTGCATTCCCACCAACAGTGTAGGAGGGTTCCCCTTTCTCTGCATCCTCACCAACATCTGTCGTTTCCTGACTTGTTAATTTTAGCCATTCTGACTGGTGTGAGGTGGTATCTCATTGAGGTTTTGATTTGGATTTCCCTGATGCTGAGTGATGTTGAGCACTTTTTCATGTGTCTGTTGGCCATTTGGATGTCTTCTTTGCAGAAATGTCTGTTCATGTCTTCTGCCCATTTCTTGATTGGATCATTTGTTCTTTGGGTGTTGAGTTTGATAAGTTCTTTATAGATTTTGGATACTAGCCCTTTATCTGATATGTCATTTGCAAATATATTCTCCCATTCTGTCAGTTGTCATTTGGTTTTGTTGACTGTTTCCTTTGCTGTACAAAAGCTTTTTATCTTGATGAAGTCCCAATAGTTCATTTTTGCCCTTGCTTCCCTTGCCTTTGGCGATGTTTCTAGGAAGAAGTCGCTGCAGCTGAGGTCGAAGAGGTTGCTGCCTGTGTTCTCCTTTAGGATTTTGATGAACTCCTGTCTCACATTGAGGTCTTTCAACCATTTGGAGTCTATTTTTGTGTGTGGTGTAAGGAAATGGTCCAGTTTCATTCTTCTGCATGTGGTTGTCCAATTTTCCCTACACCATTTGTTGAAGAGACTGTCTTTTTTCCATTGGACATTCTTTCCTGCTTTGTCGAAGATTAGTTGACCATAGAGTTGAGGGTTCATTTCTGGGCTCTCTATTCTATTCCATTGATCTATGTGTCTGTTTTTGTGCCAGTACCATACTGTCTTGATGATTATAGCTTTGTAATAGAGCTGGAAGTCTGGAATTGTGATGCTGCCAGCTTTGCTTTTTTTTTCAACATTCCTCTGGCTATGCGGGGTCTTTTCTGGTTCCATACAAATTTTAGGATTATTTGTTCCATTTCTTTGAAAAACATTGAGGGTATTTTGATAGGGATTGCATGGAATGTGTAGATTGCTCTAGGTAGCATTGACATCTTCACAATATTTGTTCTTCCAATCCATGAGCATGGAACGTTTTTCCATTTCTTTGTGTCTTCCTCAATTTCTTTCATGAGTATTTTATAGTTTTCTGAGTACAGATTCTTTGCCTCTTTGGTTAGATTTATTCCTAGGTATCTTATGGTTTTGGGTGCAATTGTAAATGGGATCGACTCCTTAATTTCTCTTTCTTCTGTCTTGTTGTTGGTGTATAGGAATGCCACTGATTTCTGTGCATTGATTTTCTATCCTGCCACTTTACTGAATTCCTGTATGAGTTCTAGCAGTTTTGGGGTGGAGTCTTTTGGGTTTTCCACATAAAGTATCATATCATCTGCAAACAATACAGTTCCAGGTTGTATTCTTTTCTGCATGATTTATATCTTTAACATTCTACCGTGCTATTAAGTGTTCAAACATGGTTTTTTAACAGCTGTATAACAGTTCAACTCATTTACTGAAATTATATTGGTCATTTTCCATTTTGGAAATTAGATTATTCCAGAACTTTGCTAATCACAATAATTGTGTTTAAAATATCTGTTTTACTGGGGCGCCTGGGTGGCTCGGTCATTAAGCGTCTGCCTTCAGCTCAGGTCATGATCCCAGGGTCCTGGGATCGAGCCCCACATCAGGCTCCCTGTTCCACAGGAAACCTGCTTCTCCCTCTCCCACTCCCCCTGTTCCCTCTCTCACTGTGTCTCTCTCTGTCAAATAAATAAATAAAATCTTTTTAAAAAATCTGTTTTACTTACCTCTTGAGCTACATTTCTGATTATAGGGTGGATTCTTTGAAGGAGAATGGAAACAAGCCAAAAGATTAGCATTTAGAGGGTTTTTTGATACATAGTAACAAATTATCCTCTAGAAATATTTTGTACATTTATACTCCCAGTCCCTGGATATGAGTGTACCCATCTGAACTTCTGATGGACTCAGTATCTTCTTCTTTTCCAAACATTATGTAGGCTCTCCACATGTTGACTGAAATCCTTTTTGGTACAGATTAAAGCATGTGTGGCAGAACGGGTTTTTCTCTCCTTTCTTTCCTTCTTGGAGCCCAATGTATATAGAGCTTTCAATGAGAGAGAGGCATATTTTCAAAATATAAGCCAGGGTAGGGGGAATTTAGGAAGATTTACCAGCTTAAAATTAGTATCTGCAGTTTATAAGTCCATATATCTCCTAGACAGTCCTTGCAGAGGCTGGTCTGGTAAGGATCCTGCTCCCTCTCCTTCCCCATCTCTTTATCCTTTCTCATCTCACCCTTGGAATAAGTAGGGAAGCTGAATGGAGCAAGAGAAATGACTGGAAACTCGAGCCGAAGACTGGGCACAGAGGACTTATGGTGGGCAGTTGGGGGGAACAGGACCAAGGGGCTGGGAAAGAAGAGGGAGAAGACCCAGGAAGAAAGTTTGCTGCTGATTGCAGGAGCACGCTTAGGATAAACCTTGAGAATATAGGACTAAAGCCTTTTGCTCATGGATGGAGTTTGGAAACAGGTTGAATACCAAAAGTTCAAAATCTCTGCATGAGTTAGAATCTATCACACACACTTGTAATAAGAAATGATTAGTCTTTCTCTGGGATTATGAGTATGTATTGGATTGGGTAATATGAAGGCTGTTCTCTTGTTGTGCGTTGCCCTACAATGTTTGAATATCATCAGGTCATAGAACTGAGCAAACGGCATTGGTTAACCATGGCTGCTAAACTGTTAGAAAAATAATTTCAAGAAACTGAAGTAGACCCTGAGAAAGTGATAATGGTAAAATGTGTTCTGAGGGGAAAAGAGGATGCTGTGTTCTCATTTCTAAAGATTAAGTCTATAATTTAAAACTGATGCTTCAATTGCAGAGTCAGGATTATTCTGTGTTGTGAAAGATGCCAGGGTATAGCTCGTAGCATGGTGGGGGATGTGTGCTGGTGAGGACGAGTCCATATTGATTAACATATTTTGGAGGAAAACATTAGATCGATGGATAATATGACAAATCCAAACAGAATGGGATTTGCTGGTTTCATTTCCAGAATCCTGGGCTTTGGGCCTATGATGGGCAACAGGACAAGCAATCACATACCTGTGGGATCACATCCATGTCTTTCTACCAAGTCCAGAAAGCCAAGGGTATTTATGAGGTGCAGAAAGGCAGGGCAGAAATAATGAGGAGTTTAAACTATGGAACAAATACATTAGAGAGACAAAGGACACTTACGGCAGGCAGAATCTAAAGGTGATGCCTGAGTTGAAAGCTGTGAAAGCAATAGCTCAGTGCATTACTAGGTTTTGGTCTTAGAGTCTTTGGAAGGGTAGAGAGGGCTGAGTAAATGCATGCCAGATTTCTGAGTATCAGGGGATGAGCAAAAAATTCTAACTATCTAATGAGATTGCAAAAAGTTTTCTGTAAAGTAATAATAAAGACCCTGAAAATATGGCCTGGTTCAGCCAAGCACAGAGTCAAGCTTGACTCATGACTTTGCTTGCATAACCAGCCTGAGAGTTGCCTGGAGTTCTTTTTGCTGATATGTAATGGAAGAGGCAGAAGAGGAAGGCAGAGCCAGGGAGAATTATGAGACTCAGGATGGAACAGCTGAGACTGCATCTTGGACCCTAGCTCATGTCTTGGAGGGTGATGAACAAGCTGACAGGTTGAACAGGTGGTTCTTCTCTTCTAAGGACAGAGAGCCCCGAGAGGCAGCAAACCCCATGTTGTCCTGGGGAGGATGAGGTGGAAAGGACACCTCAACTTTTGTTACTGATGAAAACTCGATGGTCAGGAGATCACAAACTTTACTCTCCTGGAGGGACTTCACTTTCATGTTGAAGTTAAACAAAATGTCTTAATAGCCAGTTGGATGATTTTGGTAGAAAGATGTTGGACATTTGAGTCAGAATCTTGCCCGACTCATTATTGATCCCACAGCCCCCCTGACCTTTGGAGATCCCATGATCCCCCTGAAGGATTTGGCAGTGCTCACTCCAAAGAATCACATGTGTTATATTTGTCATTTTTTAGTCTTCTTCAGTCTTTCCTTCATGTTATGACCTTGACACTTTTGATGACTACAGCCAGTTACTTTCTGTATCCTCAATTTGAATTTCTCTGCTATTTCCACATCATGAGTTTCAGGTTAGACATTTTGGCCAGAGTATAGCAGAAGCAACTCAGAATTCTTCATTCTATCAGATGTCATGTGATTTCAACCTCTCCCATTACAAATGATGTTCATGCCCATCACTTGATTAAGGTGATGTCTGCCAAGCAGTTTCTTTCATAAAAATCTCTCATTTAGCTCCCCTGTAATACAATCCTCCAATGCTATTTTAATTTAGTGCACCCATCTTATAACACCATAAACTCACTTTTTCCAAATGTGGCAGTGATGGCATACCTCAGGTCACTGGCCTGGTTTTATTTGTATTGGCATAGTTCTCGTATCACATTAGCCTTTTTTATTTGATTATTTAAAGCATTTCTCTTAGCTTTTTTTGATGGGAGGGTAAGGAAAAGTGGGATGGCAAAAGCAGATGGGAGAGGAAGGGCTGTGTCTGTATCTGCCATCATGAATCAAGCTTGCACCCAAGCCTGGGTGCCAGGTTGTGAGTGCTGGCTGGTGGATCACCCTTGCCTGTCCCCCCCAACACATGGAACTGGTGGGCGAGTGTGGTTAGCTCCAGGGTTTGTACAATGGAAAGAAGAGATGGAAGGCAGAGAACCTGGGGAGTTGGGCCTGAGCTCTGTCATTAATTTGTTGTGTGATGCTGAGCAATCCTCTTCTTCCCTGGAGCTCAGTTTTCATGTCATGGAAATGAACAGAGACAATTTCTTTCAACACAGCAAAAGAAAAAAGGAATGTGTCAGGACCATGAGATTCTGAGATGAGAAAAAGGTACAAGAGTAACACAAGAGGAGTAAAACAGAAACAGATAATCCTCAAGGAGACTTTGGCCCCTTTGGGTTCACAGAGAGGTCTTTACCTCATAAACATACCTTCCTATGACTCACATGTTCACAAAGATCCACCATTGCAACCACATGCACCCTTTATGACTGCACCCCCCCTCCCCGCCGCCTCACCCAAGGAAAGGTCTTCCTGCCCTCTCATCCTTGATCCTCGATGCCTGGTAAGCTAATCTTGCATATTCCAGAAACTCTGAAAGGTAAAAACTCCCTCATCTACACTACTTACTATTTCAGCTCAGAACATGCTTAGGAGGAGGTTCACCCTCAGAGAAGTGGTAAGGAGATAGAAAAACAGCCTAGAGTTTTTAAAGTAGGAAAAGAGAGTGGAAAGGAGAATTATTGTTGATAGGAGCCCCCGTTCTTCCTTCTGGGCTTCACTGGAGGCCAGAGGAGCTGGAGCTTTGCAGTGGAGATGCTCCTGACTCAGTAAGATCTATAGATGCGGCTTGTAAAGCTCCTAGGCTGAGGCAATTCACAGAGCTGGGTGGAAAGAAATTACAAAACCACTTAAAAATCTTTTAGTCTTGTGAAAATGTGCTTTTTTTTTTTTTTCCTTTTAAAGGCTCAAATTCTTTCTTAGCTGTTGGTTCTGACCCAGGTTTCTCACTGAAGTGCTGTCGGAGACATTTTGCTCAATTGGAGGTTGCTAGTTCCAAAAGGCTTCTGAAAATTATTACCAAGGGGCTATCGGGTAAAGAAGCATAAAGGAGAAGGAAGGAGGTTGTTTTGCATTAGAATAAAGAAGTGCAAATTAAAAAGCTGAGCTGCCTTCTAGGAATGGAAAGAATGAGTCATGGGCATGGCTTTCCAGTGGCATTAAGATCACTGTGCCCTTACATGCTCACAAAACTTCTCTTTCTGTTTCAGGTGGGAGGGGCAAGGAGAAAATATTTCCTTTAGGCAAACAACCTAAAACCACAAACCAAATCTGTTCTTTCACTGAGCTTCCAATGCCAAGCAAGACAAATTGACAAATTGACTACTCCGGTGGCAGAAGGCAGCAAGCAGTTTAGGAAGGCTGGCTAGAGAGACCATTGCTATCTAAAGCCCAAAAGCAGCTTTGCTAGCCATCCATGTGGTTCACTCTGTTCCAGGGACATGTTCTCACTTTAGGGCAAACTGGGGACTCGGCTTAGGGGGCGGGGGGGTGAGGCAGGGTTGACGTCTTTACATTTCAAAGATTATTTGAAACCTCTTTCTTTCTGTGCCAGGAGACTCAAAGAATATCTAAAGGAGAACAAAACAAGACAAAACAAAAACAAAAATGAAAGCCTAAAGTTAAATTTTTTTCCATTAGGAATTTAAACATCTCGATAGAGAGAGAAAATAAATCTGCCATCATTACAAGATCCAAAGAAAGCTACTCTTAACATTATTAAATATTTTCTTCCTTTTTCAGTCCCTATTTTTAAAAACATAGCCTCATGTTGTGCTGAATCGATTAATCAAATCATTCAACAACTTAAAAAACTTTTTAGTTTGAAAGATTCACAGGAAGTTGTTAAAAAAATGTACAGGGAATTCTTGTGTACCCTTCACCTAGTTTTCCTGAATGGTGACATCTTGCGTAATTATAGTAAATACCGCAGCCAGGAAACAGACATTGGTTCAAGCCACAGAGCTTGCTCAGATTTCACCAGTTTTATATGCACTCCTGTGTGTGTGTGTGTATGTGTGTGTGTATGTGTGTGTGTGTGTGTGTACAGTTCTATGCCATTGCTTCACATGTGTAGATTTGTGTATCTTGATTGTGACTAAGATACAGAACTGTTCCACCACAAACTTCCCTCATCCTACCCCTTTTTAGCCACCTGCACCCGAAAAACATACTATAATTTTGTACGCTTTGTATATGCCAGCCCTGTTCTGGGCACCCGGAATGCAGCAGTGAACAAACAGAAATCCCTGCTCTATTGAGAAGAGACAGAAAATAAAAAATTTTTAAAAATAAACATATATGTTAGGTGATGAGTGAAAAAAGTGAGACCCAATAGATACTGGAGATTTCTTTTTTTTTTTAGGTTTTTTTTTTTAATTTAATTTTATTATGTTATGTTAGTCACCATACATCACATCATTAGTTTTTGATGTGGTGATCCACGATCCATTGTTTTTATATAACACCCAGTGCTCCATGCAGTACGTGCCCTCCTTAATACCCATCACCGGGCTAACCCATCCCCCCACCCTGGAGATTTCATTTTAATGAATGGCCAGAACAGGAAGACTAGTATCTAGTGGGATAAAGATCAGAAAGTGGTTGCCTCTGTGGGAGTATATTGGCTACAAAGGAGCATGGGGCACAAAAGGAGTTTCTGGAAATGTTTTATATCTTGTTTAGGTGCAGATTATATGGGTATATATGTCAAGACTTACAGCACTGGACATTCAAATCTATACATTTTATTGTATAAAAGTTTTATCTCATTTTTAAAAAGTAACATGCAGTGATGGAAAATATTGGGCTAATATTAATCCTCAAGCCACTGAGCATATCAGGTTAGAATGCTCAAGGTAGTCAGTTATAGGCAAATGATTAGTCTTTTGGTCAATATTTCTATTCTAGATTCCAGAGGCTACAACTTATCTTTCAAGGGTGTCTTGATTTTGACCATGAAAAGCAAGATGATACAGTTTTTGCAATGTAGTCCCAAGCAAATGCACATTTAAAATGACAGTCTGGATGACTCCACTCATGAATGGACTTGTATTTTGACCTTAATTCTCCTTATAGGATGCTTTTTATTACCACGTTCCTCCAGCTGTGGATTAAAGGATTTAGCACAGTTGAAAATGCTGTAGAATTTGAGTTTATGTCATTTTAGTTCAGAAAACATAGGCAGCTGGCTTTGACATGTACAAAAATCAGCAACATGGAATCAAACACACTAAGAAAGTTCAGATGCGACATGAAGGTAAAGAAAGGTTTCTTTAGTATTTGGTGGGTCTCATCGTCAGGACAATGGTGATAATTAATATATTCCTTCTTCATTTATCCATTCCTTCATCGACTACTTACTGTGAATTTATGTATCTATGGGTTTTCTAGGAGCTGGTGATAGATCAGTGAGTGAAACAGACTAAATCTTTTTCCTCATGGTGCTTACACTCTACTGGGAAGAGATTTAATAAACATAATAGTAAGAAAAGGATATGTTAATTTTAAGGGGTGTTCAAAGATGATCTGTCTATAGAAAAAAAGGAAAGTAGGAAGATCAGTAGTGTGGAGGATAGGGAGATCTTGGTTGTCTCAGTGATAATCCAGTATTTGGGCAGATCTTTGAAGGAGATGTCAAATGAGCCATGTGGGGATTTGGAGAAGAGGGTCCCGGTCAAGAGAGCAGCCCAGGCCAAGATCTGAGGTAGAAAGGGCCAAGCATGGTCAGGGAATAGCAGGTCCTGAGAGAGTGAGGGATATGAGGTCAAGTCATGAGGGTGGCTGAGTGTGTGCAGAACCATCCCAGATGAGAATCAAGAACTCAATAAAGAATTTGCTGATGAGTGTCAAGTCAATGCATAATTAAGCCACATCAGTTTCACCTCCCAGATTTCAAATTCATTTCCTTTTCTCCATGGCCACTCCCCTTGCCTAAGTCCAACCTGCTTTCAGTTCTCTCCAAGAATGGCCACACCTCTGACCTGGTTGGCCCCATATCTACTCCTGTACCCAACAATCCTTTCTTCATACTGTAGCCAGGCACACATAATCATGTCCTTTTTGGTTGTGAGAGACTAAAAATTTTTATGGCTTATAAATTTTGATTTCACTCACCTATCCAGGTTCCTCTGGTAGCACATAGCTCTGTGATACTTCCTCCCACAGCTAGAGCTGTACAAGAGACCTTCTCTTTCCCAGAGATCAAGTTCTTGTTCAATTCTCCACTCCCCAGGACACCCTCTCCACATACATCATATTAACTCCTGCTTATATTTTATATATCAGCTCACAGTTCCATTTTTCAGGAAAAACTTCCCTGCTGCCCATCACATGGATGTGCAGTTTGCATATTATGGCTATTTTGCTGACTGTAATTGTGCTAGATCATTAATTTAAGGTTTATAGATGCACTTTTGTGAGTTTCTGTTCTTAGAAAATTTGGGGAGCTAAAACTGATTCTGCTAATTCAAAAATAGTATTTGAATATTATGCTAAAATGTTTTGTTTTTGGAGGGACCCCAACTTTTAAACACATCTCTTATAGAAGAACTATGGTAAAGAATTTGCAGAAGTTGTTGGTTACTAATTCCAAAGGTTTTTGAGAAGTACTCTTAAATGCCAAGGAACTTTAAACCAAGGATAGTCAGAAAAATCCATATGACAAAGGGAAGGGAGTTGCATCACATTTCTTCAAAAAGGAAATAGAAAACCCAAAGGCCTTTACAACTGGAAAGAACTAGTCAGGGTGCTTTCATGATTTGAGGAATGGCATGCCCCTACACACCTAACAAGCTTCCCTCTGGGTTTCAGGTGGGTAGGACAAAAATATTGAGAGGATTGAGATAGAGGGAAATACTAAAGATTTTCCCAGAGAATAAAGGTAGCTAGAAAAGCAAACCAAATACATCTTTTCAATTAGCTCTAAATGCTTAAGCTAGGAAAATTTACCCTGGCAGGGACAGAAGGCTGGCTTTGAAAGCTGTCCAGAGAAGCAATTGCTGACAGACAGCCTGAAGTGCTTTTCCTGATTCTCTGTGGTGAGTCATCCTGTTATAGGGCAAAGCTATCATCTTGGTGCAGAACAGGTCATGGCAGGTGAGTGAGTTGAGGTTGGTGCCTTGAAGCTTCAAGAGTTAATCCTCGTGACCATTCTTTGAGGGTCTCCTCCTTGTGGTTATAGCCTGAGAGCCAAGCTTTTAAAGGAAAAAGCAGATAAGCAAACACAAAAGGAAACCCATTTTTTCCCCTTCTTCTGTTATGATAGTGAAACAAAAAATTGGAAAGAAGAAAAAAACCCACTCATTGTCCTATTCCTATTATTTACCAAATTTCCATATATCCTCATCCAGTGATCATAGTTGCAAGCAGTAGAGGAAAAGTTTGGCTAAGGCAAGCAGAAAATACAGTTATTAAAGGGGACTAAATAGCTCACAGAATCTCTGAAATCAGTTGACCAACATTATGAAAAATGGTCAAAAATCCTTCTGCAGAAGCGATCCCTGGCAGACACCCCGCAGTCTTTCCTGGGTTTGGAGAATGTAGTGCGTGCTGCGGATACCCCTGGTGCCCCGTTACCACTGCTGATTCTAGAAACCACATTTGCTCTGCCTCTGGTGCCGGCCTCACAGTGTTCAGCTCTGGGCAGTTCCTCCCTTTTTTGTATCATTGGTTCCTTGTCCCAAATCTGGCACAAAAGCCCTACGTGACAGAGCCTGGATCACACCCTGTGCTCTTGCTGCAAGGGATGCTGAGAACATTTTAGCCTCTTTTGGGGGGACGATACCCCAAACACAGAGAAGCAGGCTGCCCACTGAGCAGGGAGCCCGATGTGGGGCTCGATCCCAGGACCCCGGGATCATGACCTGAGCCGAAGGCAGTCGCTTAAACAACTGAGCCACCCAGGCGCCCCTGGATTTTTAATCTTAAAAGGGATGCAGTTAAGTGATTTTTGACATGACAGGTTGAAAAAAAAATCAGGACAGGTAACTGCTTACGTTTCACAGTTTCGGCTGCCCAGATCAACGTATCACCTTCTTCCCGTCTTTACTCCATTCTTCCTCTAGAATGTCAAAGTCCTGCACGCGTAGTCTGCTACCTGTGTACTAATGTGAAAAATACCACACCATAAACACACCCTGTGTGAAGTGGTAGGGGAAAACAGACAAAAGAAGATTAGCAACAGCCAGGAGAAGAATAAGTGAAGACGCTGTACTCCGTTTTGTGACTGGTGTGTGGTCACAGTGTGACTTCTGTCCACCTCCCATCCGTGACCCCTCCCCCTCCCCCAGCTGCGCAGCTCATTGGCGTTCTTCACTCAAAGGGTCATCCAGTCTTCCTTCTGAGAAAGCAGAAATGTTGAGAGTGGGCATTAAGTATGTGGAAACATATCATGTACCTCAGAGTCTACCTGTTAAATTTCTGTTTTTCTCTTTTTCATTGCACTGACTGTGTATTTTTCAGGGCGACGTTTTCTCAGCCAGTGCCAATACATTACATTCTAGGGGGCCACCCGGAGACTACAGGAATTCCTAATTAGTAGGTGCTTACAAAGCATATTCTGGATGCACAGGAGAGAGGAAACACGAGGAAATGCTACACTGCAGCCTTTAACAGGAAACTTGCTTTTAAAGTTGGGCACTGAGAAATATTTGAGAATAAAAATCTGATTCAGTATTTAATAACCGTAAAGGCATCCTTAAAGTTTGTAAAACAAGGCCTTTGGGGACATCTAGGTATGAAAGGTTGCCCTGTTTCCGTGGTGGACCGTAACATTCAATCTCCACAGGGCTTTAGGGTAATTAGTCACCATGGATAGTGGTACTTAAATGCATGTGTGGAATCTTAGAACATCTATGAACACACATGTCTTTTAGTCAAAAAAAATCTTGATTTATATATTTTCTCTGTGCATATAAAGGCAAATAAAGGGTTTTGGTGGATTTTTAATCTTTTTTTTTTTTTTTAAAGATTTTATTTATTTATTTGACAGAGAGAGACACAGCGAGAGAGGGAACACAAGCAGGGGGAGTGGGAGAGGGAGAAGCAGGCTGCCCATTGAGCAGGGAGCCCAATGTGGGGCTCGATCCCAGGACCCCGGGATCATGACCGGAGCCGAAGGCAGTCGCTTAAACAACTGAGCCACCCAGGCGCCCCTGGAGTTTTAATCTTAAAAGGGATGCAGTTAAGTGATTTTTTTTTTTTAATTTTTTTTAATTTTATTTTTTTTTAAAGATTTTATTTATTTATTTGACAGAGAGAGATACAGCAAGAGAGGGAACACAAGCAGGGGGAGTGGGAGAGGGAGAAGCAGGTTCCCCACAGAGCAGGGAGCCTGATGTGGGACTCGATCCCAGGACCCTGGGATCATGACCTGAGCCGAAGGCAGACGCTTAACCGACTGAGCCACCCAGGCGCCCATAAGTGATTTTTGACATGACAGGTCTAATCATGAAAAATGCTACTCTCCAATTTACACTGGAGCCTGGATCTGACTGTTCTTCTGGCTCTGGAAGAAACAGCACCACATGCTGGTCACAGATTAGAGCAGTTTCTCGACCTTGTTGCTGTTGATGTTTTGAGCTGTCTGATACTTTGTTGTAGGGGACTGTCCTGTCCATTGTGGAGTCTTTGGTAACACCCCTGGCCTCTACCCACTAGACAACCAAGAGTCCCCTAGCAGACAAAATCACCCCCCAGCGGAGAGCCACTGGGTTAGAGCATATACAACAAAGCAACCCACAAGATATTTTTTCCCAGTGGAAGACATCCGGACTCTTCAACAATTTATTCTACCTGAGTAATGTGTTAATGTGGTGAGACTTGTGAATCCTCAAGCATTAGACCATTTCCTTATTTCTTTTTCTCAACAATACAAGTAAAATTATGAGATTTGTGTTCTTATAAGCGAGGCAGGAAGCACTTTTCACATGTTAACTAATTTGGTGCTCAGTGTTACCCTTGGGGGAAGGCACTTTTATTAGCCCTATTTCATAGAAGACACACCGGAGCCACAGAGAGGTTAGGAAACATCCTTAAGGCCACGCTGCTAGTAGGGGATAAAGCCAAGATTTTGAAAATCGAGTTTTAAAACATATTACTTTCTTTTGAATTACTTGTGCCTGGCAAAACTTTTCCAACAGTACAAAAGGGTACATTATAAACTATAAATCTCTTCACACATCTACTGCAGTCTTTTTTCAAGGCACACATAGTGTGTATGTGTGTATGTATAGTCCCCTTAAACATAATTGGTAGTATGCCATACAAACTACTTTAGATCTTGCTTTTTTTACTCTACAACATATCACAGAAACCATTTTGTGCCATTAATATAGAGAGGGTACATAAAACCTCACCATTTCCCCTTCCCTCAATCATTCTGAAATGATATTTTACCATGAACTTCTGAAAGATAGAAACTTGTTAAATTTATAACCAAAATACTATCATTATACTTAAAAAATTAAAAAAAATTCCTAAATATCATTATTCACTAGATGTTCTAATATAAATAATATATATATTATTTAGAGAGAGTGCATGGAGAGGGGAGGTGCAGAGGGAAAGGGAGAGAGAGAAAATCTCAAGCAGATTCCTCACTGAGCGTGGAGCCCGATGCATGGCTTGATCTCACAACCCATGAGATCATGACCTGAGCTGAAACCATGCGCCAGGTGCTTAACCAACCGAGCTACCCAGGTGCTCCTTGCATCCTGATTTTTAAAAATATTCTTTGTACTATGCATTTGCTACATCAGGAGCAAACCAAATTAAAAAAAAAATGAAATTAGAAACATACTGAATCTCCAGTCTGGATCACATTCAGTGGTCTGGCCTGTTGAAGCTGAAAACCATGTGCTACTCCTGGTCCTTCTTGTGAGATGACACTAAGCAGCCTCTACTTTACACTGTCTATTATCTTGTTGTCTGTTAAATCTTTAAAAAATGGGTTTTATGTTTTTCTTCAATTTTACCATTTCTAGCACTTTTCACATCTTTCTGTGTATCCAAATTCTGTTTGGTATCAAATTCCCTTTGTCTAAGAAAACTTCATGAACATTTTTTTGTAGTGTGGATTTTCCAGCAGTAAATTCTATTTTTGTTTGTCTGATGAACTCCTATTTCTCCTTCATCTTTGGAAGATATTTTCTCTGGGTATAGAAATTTGAGTTGACAATTATTCTTTTTTATCAGCACTTTATAATTATCATTCAATTGCCTTCCAGGCTACATAGTTTTATTTTTTTATTTGTTCTTTTTAAGATTTTATTTTAAGTAATCTCTACACACAGCATAGGGCTTGAATTTACAACCCCGAGATCAAGAGTCGCACAGTCCATCGACTGAGTCAGCCAGGTGTCCCCAGCCTGCATATTTTTAAAGAGACGTCTTTTAATTCAATTTTTGTTCTTCTGCATATAACATATCTGTTTTTCTTGTCACTTCCAAGATTTTCACCTTTTTTCTTTAAAGAAGTTAGAATATGATATCACTAGTTATTTTTATTTGTTTGCTTGTTTTTATAGTTATCCTCCTTAGTGTTCTCTGAACTTCTCATATCTGTGGTTGTATGTATTTCATGATTTATGGAAAATCTCCTGTCATTACCTTTTTAGATATTTATTCTTTGTTCTTTTATTTCTGTTCTTCTGGGATTCCATTTGTGTATATGTTAGTTTGATTTGTACCCTCCTATGAGCAGCCACTGCATGGTTCACCATTTATCCTAATGAAATGAACATTTATTCTCACACCAAAACCTACATGTGAGTGTTTACAGCAGCTTTATTTATAATACCACCATCCAGAAACAATCTAGATGTTCTTCAAAATGTGGGTGATTAAGTAAAAGGTGGTACATACACATCATAGAATACTCATAAACAGTAAAAAGGAATAAACAATTGATAGATACAACCTGGATGAATCTCTAGAGAATTATGCTGAGTGAAAAAGCCAGTCCTAGAAGAAATATACTATATGACTCCATTTATATATAATTCTTGAGCTGCCAAAATTCTAGATATGGAGAACAGATAGTGATTACCAGAGGTCGAGGAGAGGGTGAGGGCTGCACAGAAGTGGTGTGGCTATAAAAGGACAATATGAGGGATTCTTGTGGTAATGGAACATTCTTAACTATATCAATGTCAATATCTTGTGATATTATATCACATTGTCATATGATTAAAATTTAATATGTATATAATTATATCCTATTATATATCATGTTATCTTATGACGTGGTAGTATAGCTTTGCAGGATGTTACTTACCATGGGGGAAACTGGGCAAAGGTAGAAGGATACATCTGTGTTATTTCCTAAAACAGCATGTATATCTGCAATGATCTTAAACTACAATGTTTAATTAAAAATAAAATTTGAATCCCTCCACAATGTATACACATATTAAGTCATGTTGTGCACTTTAAATATTTTGCAATTTTATTTGTCAGTTATATGTTTATAAACCTACAAAAAAGTTTGAAGAGGGATAGAAGTTTCACTCTTCTATGTTAAGGATCTTGGATGATCTTAATTCTTTTCCATTTTTTTTTTCAGTAGTTGCTAATACTTCCTTTATCAACTTTCTCTACATTTAGATTTTTAAATCTATCTATGTGATGCTGTTATTTTTGGAGCTTAAATAGTACCATGAGGAATGTGCTAGGATGCCCATCAGACTTGCAGTGGTCACAGAAGCCCACTGGGCACTGCGTGTACATGAGGGGAGGGAAGAACATCTCTTCTGTCTCCAGAAGGAGAAGTAAAGGCATGTGGTGCCAAAAGGGGAGAATTGGTATTACCACCAGATTTAGATGCAGCCCCAGTCACTGCTCCGTGGATTGGGGCCTTGAAGGCTAAAGTCTGGTTTGGGCTCTAGGAGGACATCCTCCATCCTCAGAAGGCTGGCTTCTCTGGCTGTTTGGAATGGCCTAAGTCTGTAATGAAGATGTGAGAGGCAGAGGGATGGAGAAGAGCCTTCTACAGGGAGGACAGGGTGGAGGCCCTGTCCTGTGCATTGGGAGTGGTGGCAGCAATTAACATTGTCATGCAGGAGGCTCCTGGGGGGATGTGTCAGCCCTCCTCTGCAAATGCAGCTGCTGCCAAAGCTCATTAGGTCTGTGTGTGAGCTGTTTCTGAGCTCTTGTCAACGTCCTCCCAGTAGTGTCCTTAGCAATGGCAACTAGTCCCCAGGAACTGAGGAGCCCCGGGGGCCCAAGGACTTTGGGGTGTCTCTTTTATATGGTCCATCCCTGTGCTGGAGGGAGAGCTCTTGAGACCAGTTTAAACCTAGAGGAAAACAGACACATCTCCTCTGTCAGAACTGATGAACATCTGAGTGGCATCCACAGTCTGTGGGAGTGTGGCCTTGGCAAGGACAGAGACAGAAATGATGTGACTTGTTAGGGACTTGGATCAGGGGCATAAAACATGACTGGTGAAATCTTCTCATCTTAAGTATTATAGAAAATGTGGTAAAGTGATTGTGCTTTGCAGGAGCATGAGGCTTGGGTATAATTTTACAATAGGCTTCTTAATTCCAAAGCTTAGTACTGACATAGAGGGAGAAAGAAAGAGGGAAGAAACCCACAAGTATGATGATATCTTTTGTTAGGTATTGATATTGGCTAGCAGGTGGTGGTAATATTAGAATATTATTTTCAGGCAAGAAAAGATACATTATCAGTTGCTTTAAATCCTCGTATCTCCTATCTCAGTTATTTCTGAAGAGTTTGGTTCTCACAATATTGTGATTTTCTTTTTAAAAAAATAGATAAATGAAGACATAAGGCAATTAAGGGCTTACTCAAAGACCCTTGACACTCAGAGAATAAACTGGATGCAAGATTCAGGTGTCCTAACTCATCCCAGGGTTGGTTTTTCCTGAACTGGCTGTGGGGATTAAACCATAGAGACTTGCCAGACAGAGAGAATGATATGGCCATGAAAATCCTAGTCTTAGCCACAGGGAACAAGAATATAAAGAAGACAAGAATTTACATGAGACCACAATACAATCTGTCACCAAAAGTGAATGTCAGATTCATACATGTTTGAGAAACTGGGTCTTGGTAACTGGTCTCAGATTAAGTAAAAAGTCAGGTAACCAAATCTGGCTAGAAGAAGTTAGCAAGACCACAAAGAGAACACAGTAATTTTCTTTCAGGATGTCAAACCCATCTTTGAGATACCAACCACCCAAGCCATCATAGATGCTCTGTTTTCATACGTTAAGATGATGCAAGTATTCCTGCTCAGGATGGATGTTCTCAGTGTCTACATCAACCAACTCTTCAGTCAGGAGTCACAGAAATTTCTCTCTAAATGAAAGTGCCGTTTCTATGGACAGGTCAACTTGTTGAAGGTATGGCTCTGAATTATTGTGAGCAGCATGAGTTGTGGGACCTACCTTCACATGTTCTGCTTCTGTATTTGGGACTTTCACTTTTCCCAGCCAAGACTGTTTAGCTCCCCAACACACAGCCTGTTTCAGGGAAATGGATGGATTTTTCTTTATTTAAATAAAAAACCATAACTGACTAAAGTTGAGCTTTCTAATTAGTTGTATTAAGTTAGATAAAATGTGTTTGTATTAGGAATCTGAACACTTGTTTTTTGTTTGCATATGTCTGTCCTAGAGAGAAAGCATTTTGGTTCTATTTGCTGTTTGTATTAATAACTGGGTAATGAGAGAAGGCACATGAAGGTACTTTAACTGGAGCCAAGGGCTCTATTTTAACAATGAAGAGCTGAGGTCTGCATCCATGCCTGAGACCCGATTTTCCCTATAATTTCAGTGTCATTCCTGATCCCTCCTCCATCTGTAAGGGTCTTGGTTTTCAACTGTTATGTGACCTATTTTAAAGGTCACAATAAGGTCAGGTAATTTATATTTTAAAAATCCCATTTTGAATAATTACATCTATAAAATTCACAAAAAGGATATTTTCCTGACCAAAGGAACAAACATAGATGTTATTTCTATTTTCTTAATCTACCAGGTATTCAAAAATGGACTCTATCACTGTAGAAAACAGAAATATTTGGAAATCAATTAACTAAAATTTAAAAATTTTAAATCCAAGGCAAAGGACTTTTTAGAAATATATATACTGTTTGATGGGCTAAAAATAATTAGCTGATGTATCCATGAAAGGTATTTAAGTATTAGCAGCGGTGGACAGCGGCTGTATCAGCAAGATTCAAAAGCAAGTAGTTGCACTGACCAGATGGAAGGAGATAAGGCAGTGGTGGTATATTTGCAGTGTGAATGAAGTCAAAGGGAGAGGTGGGAGATTAGTAATTAAACAATGAAAGAAGAGGATTTATTCTGTGGAGTGTAAGGAAGAAGGAAGAATTAAAAAAGATGTCCTGGGAGAGAGGAAGAATTTTATTCTATTGCTAGAGATTAAGGAGTATGGAGGGCATACAGTTTGTGGAGATATGAATTGAATCCATGGTGGGATATTTAGGAATCATTCATTATGCTGTTGAAGAAGCATCTGGACTTTGTAGCGATGTCTAGGAGGTCATTGTGGGCTTGAGATGGAAGATCCAGTGTTAGAGACAAGTCTTCCAAGCAGAAGCTATAGGAAAAGCACAAGCTCTGTGCACAGAACCTTAGAAAATCCTCACAGTAATGCAGTAGGAGAGCTTAATTATCAAAAACTACAGAAGTTTAAAAGTTTTCCATGAGAGAGATAAGAACATTAGTTTGGAAGAAAATTAGGACAGAAGAGCATCACAGAGTGGAGAATTTAAAGGAACAAATAGTTCAGTTGCTTAAACAATAAAGAAATAAAGTAGAATAAGATCTCTGAATCTGATGATTAGAAGGCCACAGAGTGCCCTTCAAGAATGCAGTATTCATGGATTAGTGAAGATGGAAACCAGATTTCCATGGCTTGAAGGATGAATATTCTGAGGAAATAAACCCTACCAATCATCTCAGAACTCTGGATGTGAAAGGAAGAGAGAATCAGAATGGTAATTATGTAGCAAAGATTGGGTTTTTATAATGAGGGAAAAGGAATCAACCAAGAGCAAGAGAAACCCAGGATGGTAGAAAGGGGAATGAATGAAGAAATAAGATCCCAAATGTGATCAATGTGAAATGAAATGTCAACCAGCTATCCTCACTAAATGATGGACACCTGCCTATTCAGCCACTAACGGACCAATTGTAGATCTTCCAAATGTTTGAGTTCACCAATGACCCTTTCAGTTGGCCAATATTTCCCACATTTTACAAATTAAAAAATATAAAACGAAGAGAGGCTAAGTAGCTTGCTCTAGCCTTCAGTAAGCAGGAGAGAACAGATTTAAAGCAAGAACTTCCAGACTCTAAAGGTCCTGCTTTCTCTGGGATGTGACACTGTTGCTTGTTTGTCATGAGACAAAGGCTGTAGTAGAGAGATGTGCAGGGTGGGCGAGAGGAGCAGAGTGAGTCATGGGCTGGCTTGTTGTCCAGGCAGCTTGCACATGCAACAGGGGGACAGTGATGGGAAGACAATCTGTTCTGTGTCTTTCTCTTCCACTTGAGCATTAAGAGCACAGGGAAGTGTAATATTGCCCTTGAAATCCCAGCATCTGGCAAAGATGGCACTTAGAGATATTTGCCAAATTAATCAAAAACAAATGTCTACTTCCTATGCAGATCTGCTAAATAGTCAACAAAAGTTAACAGATTTGTTTTCTCTTTCTCTTTTTATACTAGAAAGCCAAAGCAGCCATTTCCATACTGTCCTTTTTTACTGAGACCATACACAAGGGCTAGAGTTGTAGAAAAATAAAAAGCAAGTCAGAATGAGTGAAGAAAAGGGTAGCAAAATAAAAAGAACAAGATAAAATGACCACTCTTCTCCATCTCCTTCCAAAGACCAAAGACACCAAATTCTCAAAAGACCTATATTTTTGCACCTTGCAGATTTCAAATCTACTAAAGGTTTTGCTTCCTTTCTTTATGTTTGAAATTGTGGACAGGATATGAGAGGAGAGCAGAGCACTTGTTACTCTGTCTCTGCCAGAGTGGGGCTCCTGCTATAACTCATACCCATAAACAGAATGCTATTGCCATGAAGAGTTGATGAAGTACTTTCCCCGTAGTTATCTACATTTGAAATGAAACATACTTGTGAGTTATGCAGTGTTGCCCATTTTGTATGTAAAAGTTTAAATATCTAACTCAATCTCATCTCTGTTAAGTCACTAAAACAAAATTCATATTCAGGTTTTTTAATTCCAGATTTTTCCATGAGACACCAGCCTTATTTGCAGTATATATCTGCCTCTTCCAAATCTTTTTTTTCTTTTGTAATTTATTTATACATTTCGTCATGTTTGCACAATAGCTACGGGTAGGGTTGTCCTTGAATTTTGGCCCATGTTTACCATCATTGCTTATTTTGCCTCCCAATGTCATTTATAATTCCCTCCTGCCCTGGAAAAGCAGGTAAACTGGAGAGATAATAAAACTCCAAAAATTACACTGTTTTATCTCCAGGCTTTAACTGACTCCCTGAGATCACATCATGTCCTTATGAAAGTGCCAGCCTCCTCTCTTATGTAGAGTAGATACAATGGGTATTAGGATCAAACCTATCATCTTGGCCCATATGATCAAAAATATCTAGCTATGGCAGGTCATTAAGATGTGCATTCTCTTAAGAAGTTATTCTTATAGTTCTTTAATTCAATAGTTTCTCTTCTCTCTGACTCTCTGCAGACTAATAATCTTCACATTTTTTATTGGACACAGATAACCAGACTTGCGTGAGAGAGTTTATTCTCCTCGGCCTGTCCAGTGACTGGGACACACAGGTGTCCCTCTTCGTCCTCTTCTTGATCACTTACGTGGTGACAGTGCTGGGGAACTTCCTCATCATTCTCCTCATCAGACTGGACAGCCGACTCCACACTCCCATGTACTTCATTCTTACTAACCTCTCTTTCGTTGATGTCTCTTATGCCACAAGCATCGTTCCTCAGATGCTGGTGCATTTTCTTGCAGCACATAAAGCAGTCCCATTTGTGAGCTGTGCAGCCCAGTTATTTTTCTTCCTGGGCTGGGGTGGGATTGAGTTTGTTCTACTGGCAGTGATGGCCTATGACCGCTATGTGGCTGTGTGTAACCCCCCGTGATACTCGGTCATCATGCATGGAGGCCTCTGTACTAGGTTGTCCATCACATCCTGGGTCAGTGGTTCTGTCAACTCTCTCATGAAGACTGTAATCACCTTTCAGCTGCCCATGTGCTCAAACAAGGATATTGATCACATATCCTGTGAACTCCTAGCTGTGGTCAGACTGGCTTGTGTGGACACCTCTTCCAATGAGATTGCAATCATGGTTTCTAGCATTGTTCTGCTGATGACACCTTTCTGCCTGGTTCTCCTGTCCTACATCCAGATCATTTCCACCATTCTAAAGATCCAGTCCACAGAGGGAAGAAAGAAAGCCTTCCACACTGGTGCCTCTCACCTCACAGTGGTTGTCCTGTGCTATGGCATGGCCATTTTCACTTATATCCAGCCTCACTCCAGCCCCTCTGTCCTTCAGGAGAAGTTAATTTCTGTCTTCTATGCCATTTTAATGCCCATGCTGAACCCTATGATTTATAGTCTAAGGAATAAGGAGGTGAAGGGGGCCTGGCAGAAACTACTAGGGCAATTATCTGGGTTAACATCAAAATTGGCAACTTGATGAATCCTGAGCATCACTTAGAAAAAGGAGCTTTGCCAGTGTTTTCTCCCACTTAACTCAGATATGGCAGGAATCACCTGCATTGCCCTGGCAACCAGGAAGGAGATGACGACACATGTACTGGTGATGCTGGGCAGGAGGCTGGAGGTTTGGTTGGGATGTGGGATGTGGGGGTATTTTTATGTCACCGCAGCATATTCAGTGGAGTTGAGCACTGCTGTAATTGGACTTCCTACCCTTACTCGATCTTCATTCATATGGCCTGAGAGTACAGTTTGCTGTTTTGATTTGTCACATTGTTTGTAATTATGGACCTATTAATGGACCTTACTTTGGACCACTGCTTCTTATTCATCCAAATTTTGTATGAAGTTACTGTGTTTCCACTGGGGAAAAAAAGCATCTTCACATTTTAGACTCAAAATACTACATAGCATATGTATCCACATCCAGTAACTATGTGAGTCCCTGTTCTGAGGAGAGAGATGCTATCAAGGCTGTTAGGATGTCCTTGTGCTGGACTGCTAACCATGCACATAGCATCTTGTCTGAGTGCTGAGGTACCTCAGGAGAGGGGCATCAACAGAAGGTCTTGTTTTATAGTGATAGGAATATAACTAAAAGTGTTTGTACAAGGCAAAGCCACGGAAAAGCCACGTCTGGGGCACTACTTGACAGCATACAAACAGTTTGAGAGGAATTTATTGCATTTATAAGGAGTACCACTTAAATGTTAAAACCATCCCATTTCTGAAATAAGTATTAACTCTTTTCCTAGACTTTAAATGCAGAATAACACATAAATTTTGACATAATGTATAAAATATAAAAGATGTAGTTAATCTTAGAAAGCACAGATTCCTCAGCCAAAGCCAATGAAAGATAAGACAACTTTATATGCATTTGGTGAATCAGGATAGCTATGCACTGTCTCCTTCTAGTCTCCATATTGAACACCTTCTTCCATCTCTCCTCCCATGTACAACAGGACCCTAGTTGGTCCTTGTACACTAGTGAGGTAGAATAGTCATAGAGATAAGCCTTTTGGGGTGATTGCAAAGTCTTCCTGTATGAAAGGACCAGAAAATGTCTAGCTGGAGACCAGAAAATAGTACAAGTTAGTGAAGTGACAACAACCCAAAAGAGGACAGCCAGTGAAAAATACAGAGCTGGATAAGAGCACAAGAGTTCAAAAATTCCCTGAAGCCATGACTGTAGGACAGAGAAGAGGAAGTAGTGAGGATGAAATAGGCAGGTAAAGAGGGTCAGATCACAGAGGGCATTGAATGCCAAATTACCAATGTGTAGTTGGCAAGGATTTTTAAGCAGAGATATGACTTGATAAAATTTACATTTTAGAATTATCACACTTGCCAATGTCAGAGGAAGAAGAGGTTAGACATCAGGAGACCAGCTGGCTGCCTGCTCCAGTGACACAATTAAGACAGTAGAGGAATCTGAATGAAAGAGAAAAGTCAAGCCAAGTCACATGATTTAAAAGAGATTTCAGAGGGACATTGCATTTCTCTGGGATTGCAATTGCTATGTGGACCCCATTCCTCCTCTAAAACTTCATTATCCTGGTATAAATATTATGTAAATCATGGAGTAAAGTGTGAATTTTACCACCGTGAACAACTGTATATAAAATGGTAGGAGAAAGAGATGAAAGAGGCAGAAAATCAGTAAAAAATACAAATGTACCCATGACACACAAAGGAGGAAAGTATGAAGATGCAATATGCTCATTTCTGCATCTTGTTGACATGTTTGGACTCTCCTTCACTGTTCCTCGAGGGGTCCCTTTGCCTTCCCCCGGCCCCCATGCCTTTGCGGTTGCCCCTTCTCCCCCCTCTCCAAGGTCAGCAGCACAGGTGACCTCTCTGGACCTGCTCCTCTGCTTCCATGCTCACTGATTGTTTCTCAGCCCAACTGAGTCAACTCATAAGCAACCTTTATTTCTATTTCTGTGTTCTTCCTGTCCAGCACGTTGACTTAATTCCTCCATGTGGCGTTCAATCTGTATTGAAATTCTCATGCACTTATGACACTGTGCCTCTCTTCTACTAGATCCTTAAACTAGATTGGTGAGAGTTACTTTAAACCCCTGTGTGATAGTTCCTATAATCAAGTACATCTGATCCTGGTTCTGTTAATTTCTTTGTTCAATGACACTGAATTTTTCTTGCCTTTTCCACTGACCTTTAGCTTGACTGGCAACTGAACATTTTGAGTGTAGGATAATAAACTGAGATAAGTAGCATTATGCCTTGAAATGGGCACATCTCTTCTGTCTGTGCTGTGGTCTTGCTTGGTGAGGAGAGTGTGGGAATCAATGCACTCATGGGTTGAGCGGGGCTTGAGTTTTGGGTTGCTGTGATCATCCCCCTCTACCAATAAATTAATTTCTGTATCAGGACTTGTGCTTAATGTGGGGTGTCCGGGGGTTGGAGGGCTTTCCCCAGTGTCGCTAAACCACCCTGAGTTGTAGGCTCTGCTGGGAGGCTGCATGTGGAGAGAGTGTCTGTGCACAGCCTGCCCCTGCCCCTGGTCCACAGCTGTGACTTGTTCCTCAATCCTGCTGGCCTGGGGATGGAGGGTGGGGCTTTATGCCTTTGTCCTGGCTCTTTCTCAGTCTCAGGCACGTCCTTCGTCCCTGTGTCTCAGGGTTGGGGCCTTCTTAGTGGTCTTTCCACCCCACAGCCTGAGGAGATGGCTCACTGTCTGAACAGAGTGGTTTCCTGCCCTAGGACCCTGGAGAAAGAATGTTTTGTTTTGTTTTCCGTTCTCTTCCCTCGGTAATGAGTCTTCATCTGTCTCTGAGGGAACCAGTTTGCTGCTCTCCCTTCAGTGGCTCAGGCTTTTGTTCCATGATGCAAGCAGAACCTGTGCCCAGAGCGTGCCTTCTCCAGCCGCACAGCTGTGCCCTCACCAAACCTGCACCTGGCAGGAGGCTTTCTCTGCTTTTCCACGTTTCCCTGAACATCATTGCGAGGGCTGTCCCAAGTGTGTGGAGAAAATCTTGAGAACTGGTGGCACTGCTCTTTTTGCTGTGGCTCTCGGCCATTCTGTGTTTCTAGTAACCCACCCTCAAACTTTAGCCATTTGTTAAGGCAATTCTCATGGGCTTGTTTGCTGGCCCTGTTTTCCTCCCAGGCTCTGGCCCAAGTGAGTAAGAGCTCACATCCTCTCCCTCCCTGGATGTGCCGATCTTTCCTGAGATTTCATGCTTTCGGGTTGCTCTGTAATCTCAGCTTTCTGATGATTCTGGGAATAGTTATGATTCTGTGGTTTAACCTTTCTTGTTTTAGGAGGGAACCAATGTTCTTTCCAGCTTTTTACAGCTTACGTGGAAGGTAGAACAAACTCAAATATATTTTTTCCTTTAAAAGAGACTGTGTTCTTTAGAGCAGTTTTAGATTCATAGCACAATTGAGCAGGAAGTACAGAGAGTTCCCATATGCTCCCTGTCCCCCTCCTTGCTCTGCCCCTAGAAACATCCTGTACCAGAGCAGTACATTTCATTTACCTTTATTTTAATTTTTATTTTTTAAATATTCTTTTAGGTAGACTCCATGCCCAACATGGGGCTTGAAGTCACGACCCCAAGACCAAGAGTTGCATGCTCTACTGACTGAGCCAGCCAGGCACCCCCATAATCACTTACTTTTAAAGGCGTGTTTTAAAAGACAAAGTTTAAGTGGGAGATGTGAGTGATAATTTACAGGTAAGTAATAATATAAAATGGCAAATAATGATTTTTAAGCCAAGGAATTTAAGGCAAATAAACTGCTTCTGTGAAAGTAGCTTACCCAAATTATATGCATAGTGTTTAGAGAAAATAATTCATTATATTCATGTTTATCTTGCAAACCAAGCCTACGCATTGATAGTACATATTACTGCATTTGTCACAAATGTTTTTGAAAGAACTATTTCGATTCCTAGGCAGACACTGATGAGATGACCTTCCTGGGCAGAAGAGGGCATTTCCTGTTTGGGGAACAGCAGGAATTGGAAAATGGGTGGGAGTCATTGGAGAATGTAGATGAAATATTTGTGAAGTGAATAATGATAGAATAAAGTGTTAAAATGAAAGATTAATGTGACCATGGTTTACAGAATGAATTGTTCCAAGAGTTCTCAAATTTATTCTATCAGAAACACCTGAAAGGCTCATTAAGCCACAATTTGCTGACCCTCCTATGTAGGGTCTGATTCAGTGAGTTTGGGCAGAATGAAGGCTATCATACTTTGGAGTGCAGTGAATTATTTGGCACTCTGGTACAAATACTAAAACAACAGCAGTCAGCAGCATTAACAATGGAAAGGAAATATCCATGGGACAGATGTTTTCAGTAAGAGTGATATAACTTGTTGAGTGATGGAGGTTGAATGACAAGGTCTGGAGCAGGTCTGGAGCAGGAGCAACTGAGAGAGCTGTGGGATCTTTACCAAAGCTTGGAATTTGGGAATTTCCCTTTTTGTTGTCTGCAGATGAGTTGAGAAGATCAGCAGTGATGTGAACGTCTGGACACCCTGACTACACTCTCTCAGCCATGGAATTTTTCCAACTTTCCTCAGAGAAAGTATCCAACCAATTCTGTCAATCTAGGGGAGTTCAGAAATTCAGGTGAGGAATGAGAAGCATCTCTACTTTCTCTTTCTATTGCTTGGAATACCACAGAGACATGGTCAAAGTCACTGGGTGCTGTAGTATCAGACGTTATAGTAACATGGCAGAATGAATGAGGAGACAAGCAAGATGATATTCACATTGGTGAGAATAAAAGATGTGGGAGATAATTACTGGATATTAGGGAAATAGATGAGGTGGCAAGTGCATGATGAGGGGATGCATATGTTGGTGGATGAGCAGATAAGCAGGTGGTTGAGTAAGTATGGAAATGGGTATAGACAGTGGGTAAGTGTGTGGATATGTAAATGATGGTGTTAGCGTGACTGGGTATTGGACTTGGAGATGAATGGACAAGTAATTCACTTACAGAAGCATTGCCTGAAGAATATGTCAGAGATGTAATGTGACTGCAGTCTGTCAAAATTACATTCAATTTTTTCATAAATATTAAAAATTTGAAGAGGTATAGAAAATTGACTGTATTAATGATTTTGGATCTCCTTTACTTTTCCCTTTTTCCCCCTGGAGACCATAAAACTTTATTTTTATTGATCCTATTTGAGTCTTAAATCTTTTTACACAGTGCTATTATTTTGGAACTTGGTTAGTACTATGAGAGATGTGCTCTCCATAGGGTTCATCCATCTTTACAAAACTCTCAGCAGGTCTAGTAGGGTCTTTGCCCATCTCAGGGGAGTGAGGCACAATGATCCTGTGTTCAGGACAAACAAGGGCATCCTGGAGCTAAAGGGTATAACTGTTTTTTCACTAGGTTTGGTTGCAGACCTAATCACTGCTCAGAAAAAAAGGGGCAAGAGAACTAAATGTCAGGTTTGGGCTAGAGGAGAATGCTGTAAAACCTCAGTAAGCTGGCATCTTTGGCTTTTTAGAATGACCTTTGGCTCCAGGGGATTGCTGTTGTTTTTTTTTTTTGAAGAGAGTGGAGAACAATTGACTTCACAGGGAGAAGGGCAGCAAGGAGACCCTGCCCTTGAGAACTGGGAGTGGTAACATTGATGGACACTCTATTGCATAAAGCTCCTGAGGGGAGTCTTTCAGCCCCACATTGCTAATTCAGACACTGCTGCACCTCACTAGGTTTATGTTGGAGTCATAACTTTCTTGCAGCTGTTTCCCTCACAATCTAAACTATTCCCAGATGAGTTCTTAACCAGGAGCCTGAGGAGTCTGGGACTCTTCATCTCTCTGGTCCATGGCTTTGTTGGAGGGAACATTCTTTAGAAACCAACATAAAATTAGACTGAAGTAGACACGTCTGTTTGTCAGGCACTAATCAATGCTTGAGAGCTCAAATGGAGGCACCAGCAGAGGGTGGGTGTACACAGGTGTGTCTAGAGGGGCAGAATTAGAACTGACTTAACTTGTTTGGGACTTTGGATCAGGATTTTACCCACAAATGCTGCAATCTTCTCACCCAAAATAATATGGCAAATGTCGTAAAGTGATTCTGACTTCCTGAAGCTGGGGGCTCAGGTACTGTTCTAAGGGTTCTCAATGCTGAATTTATGTACTAACAGAGAGAAAGAGAGAGAGTGAAATCGGGGAGATGCAGAAGAGGATGATTAATATTTGGAAACTGAAGATAGTGGGGAGGATTTCTGCATCATATTTGGGGAAGACCTAAGGGACAAACCAGATCTGTAAGGTGATAGTTATTTTACTCATGAGCATGTGTAGGAGTCTATTAAATTTCCAAAAAGACAAATTGTTAATAACTATGCAGTCTCTTTTCTCAATTTTCCTGAAGAGTTTGTGTACAAAGTATTTTGATTTTCCTTTAAGTGTTGGAAAGTGGAAATGTAAGATGAGTAAGTGGATTGTTCAAGTCCTACAACACTCAGAATGTGAACTGGGACTAGAATTGAGGTCTCCTGACTCATTTTTGGGTTAGTTCCTCTAGATTAGGCTGTAGGGATTGCACTGTGGGGACATGGTAGATTGAAGGAATTATACTGCCATAGTTTCCCCACTGGGGACAAGACACACAAAGAAGCTGAGCATTTACTGAATGAAACCATAGTAAAACATCATTCAAGGTTATTTGAGTATTCCATATATCAGAGAAACTGAGCCTCATTGGTTGCTGATTATGTGAAATGCCAGGCACCAAATCTAGATGGGAAGTAGCAAACTGGTTATCTTCTGAAGATATAAAACCTGTTGTAGAACACCCTCCCAAGTGATCCTTGGGTACTCTGTTCCAAACATTAGGTTGTTGCAAATATTTCTGCCCATGATGAATGCATTAAATGTATATAGCATTCAAGTGTTCAGCCATAGGTCTTATGAATCTTTCTCTAAATTAAAGTGCTATTTCTATTGGCAATTCAAGTATGTAAATGTACGGTCTGGTTTATTTTGACCAGCATTAGACAAAACATGTCTGTAGGTTGTGGGACTCACCTTCATGTGCTTTGTTTCTGTCTGTTGCAGTGAAGTTGTAGAGGATTACAAATAGGAAGCCAATATGATCAAGATTCAATGGAGGATTGCAAAAGATGTGCATAGACTTTCAGGAGAGAAAAAACTTTTCCCCCCTTAGCTATAGGGCATTATTAATGCAATGAATGGGGAGGGGGAATTATGGGTAGTGGGCTTACCATAAGCCTCACTGTTTCAGATTGGATTTTTGAGGATGATCCACGGTTTTGTCCATCCATGCCCTCTTCAAATTGGCATGAATAGTGGAAAGAAATATGGTTCTGAAATATAATCCTGGAAAGTGAGGCACTGAGGAATCCTATAACGTGCATACCTCCTGAGTCTGTTCAAATCAATACTTGTCTCTTCCTAATGTACAAGGAAACGGAGAAGATAATTTCTTGAAGCAGCCAGCCAAAAGAAGTGGAAAAAAGTTGTTTAAAATGTTTACACATGATAGTAAGACAGTGAATTTGGTAATGAATGCTGAGAATAGAGAAGGTATATGAAACCTTTTACCCATTTATGAAACTCTGAATAGTTCCATCCTTAAAAAAAATAATCAAGTATTTTGGAATGTTTGTACATAGAGTAGTAATGGAAAATAAATGCAATTAAAAATGATTGAAAAACAGGAGCAGCAGAAACTGCAGACATCTCCAGAGAACCACAGGAAATGATCCTGTCTGTGTGGCACAGCATAGTGAAAATTCTGTCAGTGCTTGTTAGATTTTGTCTGTGGGTCAGGTTTCTTGTCTTATTTGATGAGCAGTTGCTCATAGTTCTTCAGTAGTTCTTACCAGTTCTATTAGAGCAGAAATCTGGGGAGGGTGTGGTAAAAGGCTAAAAGGGCCCCTTACTACGTTGAAAAGCCATATTGTTACTTGGGGCGACACCCTTCTTCTCAGGCATTCTGCAGAGCTTAGTGAGCTCAACATGGAAGGAGCTCCCATCTGGGAGGTCTACTGATCAGAGTTTAAGTAAATTATGACAGATGAGTTGGAGATGCCTCATTTCCATGACTCCCAAATGCCATGCGTTTACAAGTTTTACCAAAATTTACTGCCTGAGAATTTACCATATATCTAATGGGCAATTTTATTAGAGCATGGACCATTTTAGTGGAACGTAGACCTTGGTATAGAGAGTTACAGAGATGGAGTGAAAATATTTGGCTTGTCAATGAAGGGTTAGAAGCAAGAATCAGATAAAGGGAGGCAGGAATAGGCTAAGGCCAAATTTTTATCTACCCCATGGAGATAAAGGCCAGTCCTTGTTTTAACATCAGCAAGCATTGTTGTCTGAATTATTCACTGTTCACCTTGTTCAGATGACATGTACTTTCAGCCAAAGATGTCATCAGGTAGTAGGAGATTGAAACAATAAGAAAAATAATTGTGGTTGAATTTAAGTAGGTGGAATAGGTTGAAAAATAACACTTAACTTGTTATAATTTACATCAAGTTTATAACAGAAAAAATAACCGTTTCCATGGAATCAATGAATAGATTTATTTTTTAAAAAGATCATAATGGTTGGCTAAAATTTAACTTTTAAATTAGGTGTATTGTGTCATATAAAAGGTGTTATGTGAAAAATTTGTTCACCTACTTTATGTCTTCATTTCTTTGTCACGGAGAGAACATTTTAGTCCTGATATTTGTGTAACTAATAATTACTGGATAATGGGAGGAGGCACTGGGAACTAGTTTTAGCTAAGGTCTAGAAAGGTAATATTTTAACTGGGAAAATTTGATCTTGCTGTCTATACTTTACCCCTGACTTTTTCTGCAACGTCAGAGTCATTCCCATACAAGTTCACAAAAAGATTATTTGCTTTATATCATAAACTTTCCATTTAATATTTTTAATATCTAAATATGTCCTCAAAAGATGTTCCACATAAAAAACACATTTCAGGCATTAGTATCAGTATTGTAAAGAGAAAATTTTTCATGGACTATTTCTATAGCATCTTTCATACTAAGTCACATAGTATGCTCTATTTGTTATGGCTCTAGTAATTATGCTACATCCACCCTACTTCATAAAACACAGGCATGAAGTCCTTCCTGCAAGGTGCTCATGTCCAAGGAGATAAACCAAGGGATATGTCATTCCCCAGTACTATGTTCTGAGCAGACAGCATGGATTATTCATTTGTGAGTAGACCATGAAAGCTCAAAACCTATAGAGAATGGTTTCAGATTTGTTGAGAAAATATGTAAAATAGCATTTTGTTGTTGATTAAAGGAATACTGTGGACCTGGCAAAAAGGTAAAGTAGCCAGAGTTAGGACAAATTCTCAGAAGAGAGCACAAAACACACTGTGCAGGAGGAAGAGCTAAATAGATGTGGCTCTTAACTGTGGTCATTGTTCAACACTGGTTTTGAACACCAGCTGCCTGCCTAACCCTATACTAAAAGGTTTCTGTTGTCTTATTTATGCAGACAAATGGAACAAATAGTCCCACATTTTCCCTTTGTTTTTTGACCTCAGTGAAAAATACACATTCAGGAAGAGCTACAGATCCTACAAATTAGTTAGATCTGAGAAGCCCAAGCTCTGGCTTTCTGATAGGAGTGGTGAGATCTGAAGTCTTCATCTGGCATCGAGTCCATTTTCCACCCTAGGCCAGAATAGGAACCCAACTAAATTTAAATGGAGCTGCTCCCAAAGTAATAAGGTGATGGGATTAACTGCAGGGCATGCTAAAAGCATCTGATGAACACATGTTTCCTCCTGCATTTGCCTTTCCAAAGGCCGATCTATTTTCTTTATCTACCATGAGTCCCAAAAATGACTACGAGTGTGGACAAAAGGTGTAATTGGTTATTAATGATTTTGAAATAAGGCAGTGATCTTTGGAAATGAATAGCAGCCTCGGTGGGTTAAAAATAATCAGCTAACGTATCACTGAAAGTTACTTGAGTATTAACAGCTTATTTTAGTAAAATACTTTGCTGTAAAACACACAGTATTATAATAAATGCTAGAGATAATAAAATAAAAGTTAGAAATAGTACAGGACCAGACTGAAGATTGTGTGGAAATTCTTCTGTGCAGGAAAACCTTAATTCTGTGTACATGTAGACCTCATAGATCTGTTTGTGTGGGGAAGTGATGAGGAAACACTTGTATCTTCTGATGAAGTCGGAGGGAGCATGTAGGAGTGTGGAGTGGGTGGAGGTGGCATCAGGGAAATTTACAAGGATGCCTTGCACTCTATGGCATGGGGTGATGAGGGCAAGTGTAAGTACGAATGACGCTGGGGGAAGTTGGGGAATATGCAGTAAAGGAAATGAAGAAAGAGGATTTATTTCAATGGGTGGGGAAGAGGAGGGGAAAGTCAAGCATGAAGTGTTGGGAGAATGGGAGAATTTTTGTCGCATTGACAGAAATGAAGGAGTCAGGAGAGACCCCATGTGTGGGGAGGTGAGTGGAGGCCTTGGTGAGACATTTCTGAGATGGACATTCATTATGGTGTTGGGGAAAGCATCTGGGCCTTCAGAGGGAAGTCCAGGAGACAAATATAGACTTGAGGGTGAGCTGCACACAGTTGATCACAATTTTTGTCATTAGAAATTACAAGCCCTTCAAGGGGAAAAACCATAGAAGAATACAGTTGGTGAGCACAGAACTGACCAGATTTTCACAGCAGTGGAGCCGGAGGGTTTGGAGAAATCCCTCACGAATGCAGATAAGGAATAACAGATCAGAGGCTAGTCAGGACAGAAGCACAGGATAGAGTCAAGGGTTTGAAGGAGTAAATACTTGACACTATTAAAAGTTAAACAGTGAAAATCAAATGAAAGCCTGTGTATTTGATATGAGAAAGTCACCAGGGATCATTAAGAGTATAATTTCCATGATTTAGTGAAAGTAAAAACCACGGTTTTCTGGCTCAAAGGATGAATTCTATGAGGAAATAATTCCAGCAGGTGGCCACCAATCATTTGAGAACTCTTGATGTGAAAGAGGAAATAATTAGAATGATAAATAGCAAAGATTCCTCTCCCCATATTGAGAGGTTGTATATATTTTTTTAATGAGGGACAAGTGGTCAATGAGAGATGAGAGAAACACAAGGATGGCAAAAAGAGGGAGTAAGTGAAAGAATAACATCCTTATTGAAAGAGATAGATGAAAAAGATGATGAAAGAGATAGAGAGTATGAAATCAAAGGTTTAGGTCAATTGTCATCACCAAATAATGGATACCTGCCCTGATTCAGTCATTGGTATAGGAAGGTTAGATCTTCAACTCCTTAATTTCAGCAATGACCCTTTTAGTTGGCCAATATTATCCACATTGTGCCATTGAAAAACTATGAGACAGGGTTGGCTGGATAACTTGCTTCAGTCCCAGGAAGTGGAAGAGAATGGATTCAGAGCACAGACTGTTAAGTTTTGAAGCTCGCACCTACAGTGAGATGTGATACTGTTGTTCATTTGTCATGAGACAAGGGCTGTAGTAGAGTGATGTGGGGGGTGGGCAGGAAGACTAGAGTGAGTCGTGGGCTGGCTTGTTCTCCAGGCAGCTTGCACATGCAACAGGGGGACAGTGATAGGATGACAGTCTGTTCTGTGTCTTTTCCATCCACATGAACTCTAAGTGTAGGGAAGTGTAATATTTACTTTGAAATCTTAGCATCTAGCAGCAATGGCACTTCATGGATGTTTGCCAAGTGAGTGGAAAAAGAAATGTCTACTTTCTGTTGCAGATTTGTTAAAATTCAGTAACAGTTAACAGATTTTTTTTCTTGAGGTTTTAGAATTAAATTTGAATGTCATCTTTGAGGCATTTGATCTGACCATGATTGAAGAAAAGCCAAGTGAGGGGTGGTGGTGGAAGGTTTATGATGGAGCCAAAGAGGAGTAACAGTTGAAAGGGGAGATCAGGTAAGAGAAGGACACCAGCAGAGTTTATGAAAATGTATGTGGCTGAACCATGAAAGAGATGGGCATTTAAGGGAACTGCTTGTTTTGTTTCAGCCTTTATCAGGTAAGAGAGTGGAGGCATAGACAGTCTTACCTTTCTGCTCACAGACCCTAGCAAGACCCCTTTGGATTCTAGGACAAGCAGCTCTGTTTCTGTCCTCAAGCCCTCTTACTGCCTTTATCCTTAACTTTAAAAAAATTTTAAAAATTTGAACAGTTTCTGTTTAGTGTTCAACATTGATATTGTAACATACAGTTCTACTTAAGAAGCCTTTCTGGGATGAAAGAAAACACAAAAGAAACTCCATTCCAGCATACATGTACATATATTCATACACATATTGTACTCTGCCTTGGTCAATGATGAAGGTTCCTTAAACAATTGCTTCCCTTCCTCTTTTGTAAATAGAAAGTCAAACATCCATACTGTCATTTCCTTTATTTTGAGCCCATATGCAAAGGATAGATTCTTAAGAACATCAAATTGAGAAGAAAAATAAAGAGAACAAGGTATGATCACAATTCCCTTTCCCTTCTGATACCACTGAAGGCTGAAGAGATCAGGGCTATAAAAAAAGACAAATGATCCCCAGGTCCTCAAGGTGACCAGTCATCCTGAATCCCTCAGTTCTATTATTGATTGCCTCCATTTCATTTATATCTGAGTTTGTGGAGGTTATACATGGGAAAATCCTTTGCTATTCTATCTACTCCAAGGCAGAAGTCATGTTACTACTAATACTCAGACTAGTATAGTACTATTATTACTAGTACAGTCTATAAAGTACTTTCTCCAAAGTTACCTACATTTCAGCTTGAAAGTATTTGTGAATTGTATAATATTGTCCTGTTTCATATATAAAAGTTTGTCACTAAACCACAGTAACAAACTGCTAAACAAAATCAGATTTCAAACCTGGCTTCTCTGATTCTAGAACTTTCCACAAGGCCCTGCTTCTTCCCAAAGAGTGAGTGCCTGCCTCTTGTAATAGATTTATCCATTTTATCATGATGAGGCTAGTTGACAAAATTAAGGTAGTTTTTATAACTTTCCAACAAGATTTTTTTTCATTGTTTGTCATTTTACTTACTACTGTCACCTACGAAGCTCCCCTCACTCTCAATCTGAGGTAAGTTGGTAAAGATGTGAGCTCCTGAAATTGCACTGCATCATCGCCAGTCTTTAACTGGGTTATCCTGACCACCTCACGTCCTTATAAAAGTGCTGGCCTGACTCTGATGCAGAATAGATATAATACATGTTGGGATAAAGCCTATCATCTTGGCCAGTAAGTGGTCTGAAACATCTGGTTAAGGCTGGCCAATTGTATACAATAGATATTCATAAAAAATTATTTTTATAATTCTTTGATTCAACAGTTTCTATTGTTTCTGACTTTCTCTGCAGATTAATAATCTTCAGATATTTTAATGGGAACGGGTAACCAGACTTGGGTGAGAGAGTTCATTCTCCTTGGCCTGTCCAGTGATTGGGACATGCGGGTTTTCCTCTTTGTGCTCTTCTTGATCACATACATGGTGACAGTGCTGGGGAACTTCCTCATCGTTCTCCTCATCAGACTGGACAGCCGACTCCACACTCCCATGTACTACTTTCTCACCAACCTCTCCCTCGTTGATGTCTCTTATGCCACAAGCATCATTCCTCAGATGCTGGCAAATTTTCTTGCGGCACATAAAGCAGTCCCATTTGTGAGCTGTGCAGCCCAGTTATTTTTCTCCCTGGGCTTGGGTGGGATTGAGTTTGTTCTACTGGCAGTGATGGCCTATGACCGCTATGTGGCTGTGTGTAACCCCCTGCGATACTCGGTCATCATGCATGGAGGCCTCTGTACTAGGTTGGCCATCACATCCTGGGTCAGTGGTTCTATCAACTCTCTCATACAGACCGCCATCACCTTTCAGCTGCCCATGTGCACAAACAAGTATATTGATCACATATCCTGTGAACTCCTAGCTGTGGTCAGACTGGCTTGTGTGGACATCTCCTCCAACGAGATCGCAATCATGGTTTCTAGCATTGCTCTGCTGATGACACCTTTCTGCCTGGTTCTCCTGTCCTACATCCAGATCATCTCCACCATCCTAAAGATCCGGTCCACAGAGGGAAGAAAGAAAGCTTTCCACACCTGTGCCTCTCACCTCACAGTGGTTGTCCTGTGCTATGGCATGGCCATTTTTACTTATATCCAGCCCCACTCCAGCCCCTCTGTTCTTCAGGAGAAGTTGATCTCTCTCTTCTATGCTGTGTTGACACCCATGCTGAACCCCATGATTTATAGTGTAAGGAATAAGGAGGTAAAGGGGGCCTGGCAGAAACTATTAGGGCAATTTTCTGGAATAACTTCAAAACTGGCAACTTGATGAATCCTGAGCATCACTTAGAGAAAGGAGCTTTGCCTGTGTTTTCTCCCACTTAACTCAGATATGGCAGGCATCACCTGCATTGCCCTGGCAACCAGGAAGGAGATGACGACACATGTACTGGTGATGCTGGGTAGGAGGCTGGAGGTTGGGTTGGGGTGTGGGTGTATTTTTATGTCACAGCAGCATGTTCAGTGGAGTTGAGCACTGCTATAATAGAACTTCCCACACTTTCTCTATCTCCATTCATATGGCCTGAGAGTAATGAGAAGAAAAACACACTGTTTTGATTTGTCACATAGTTTGTAATCATGGACCTATTTGTGGATCTTACTTTGGACCACTGGTTCTTATTCATCCAAATTTTGTACAAAGTAATTGTGTTTCCATTGGGAACGGAAACATATTCATATTTTACACTCACTTATAATAATGTGTGACGTATGAAGCCACACCCAGTAACTGTGTGAGTCACTGTTCTGAGAGAGATGCGAGGGGGGCTGTTAAGATATCTTTGTGCTGGACCACTAACTGTGCACATAGCATCTTGTGGGAGTGCTGAAGGTACCTCAGGAAAGGAGCATCAACTAAAGGTCTTATTTTATAGATAAGAATATAACTAAAGGTGTTTGTTCAAGGCTCCTACTGGCCAAGGAAAAGCCACGTCTGGGGCACTACTTGACAGCATATAAGCAATTTGAGAGGAATTTTACTGCATATGTATAAGGTACCATTTAAATATTAAAATTGCCCAATTTCTGAAAAATCCATAACCTCTTTTCTGAGACTTTAGAAACAATAAGCACATAAAATACGAATTAATATATAAAATATAAGAGGTATAGTTAATCTTAGAAAAGACAGATTCCTGAGCCAAAGCCACTGAAAGATAAGATAATTTCAATATGTATTTTGGGAATCAGGAGAGTTGGATTAGCTGGGCAGTGTTTCTCTCTAGTCTCTGTCCGAACACCTTCTCCCATCCCTCCTCCCACACAACAGGGTTCTGGCTGATCTTTGTAAATTAGTGAAATTGAATATGTGCGACTGGGTCTCATCTCTGAGAAAACACCTAAGTAAGGAACAAAAGGAGGAAGGAATATTGTACAATAGGCATGGAAGGGGAAAGAGGAGAAAGAATGGATAGTAACTCATCTCACTCCCTTGGAAAAAATCTCAAAGTCCTTTCTTCCTTTTTTTTTTTAAAGATTTTTTTTTTTTTTAAACGTTTCTTGTTTTGTTTTTTGTTTTTTTTTAAAGATTTTATTTATTTATTTGAGAGAGAGAATGAGAGACAGAGAGCATGAGAGGGAGGAGGGTCAGAGGGAGAAGCAGACTCCCTGCCGAGCAGGGAGCCCGATGCGGGACTCGATCCCGGGACTCCAGGATCATGACCTGAGCCGAAGGCAGTCGCTTAACCAACTGAGCCACCCAGGCGCCCCCTTTTTTTTTTTTAAAGATTTTATTTATTTATTTGACAGAAAGAGAGTTAGTGAGAGCAGGAACACAAGCAGGGGGAGTGGGAGAGGGAGAAGCAGGCTTCCCGCCGAGCAGGGAGCCCAATGTGGGGCTCAATCCCAGGACCCTGGGGTCATGACCTGAGCCAAAGGCAGACGCTTAATGACTGAGCCACCCAGGCGCCCCTCAAAGTCCTTTCTTCCTGTGTCTCGTGTAAGTCAGGGGATTCACAGTTCTTCCATTTGTGAACATGTTATCACACATTCTCAGTGTCCAAGCAGAGTTGAAGTTTCATATAATCCAAAATTCATTTGACATTTTAAATCTACCTAAAAATAATCAATCCTAAATTTTTCAAAATTGGCATGTGTCTCAATAGATGTCAGTGGTACTGGGCTAAAATTCTCCTTAGATATTCAGATATCAGTGGAATATCGACTGTGTTATCAGTGACAGTGAATTGTTGAGACACAATAGTCGATGTGAATCAGTCCTGACAATATGATGGCATAGCAAGGATGACAGTAAAGCAATTAAAATGTAGGGGTGAGAAGAGTCACAGAGAGTAAGACTTTGTGGGTGATTGCAGAAATCTTCCTGTATGGAAGGACCAGAAAATATCTTGTAGGAGGCCAGGAAAGTGATTGCGACTGATCCAGATAACAAGGAACTCAAGCAAAGGAGCACCTTGTGAAGTGTGCTGAGCTGGAAGAGAGCATAAAAATTCAAAAATATCCAAAGCTGGGCTTATGGGGCAGAGAGGATGAGGAACTAGTGAAGATAAGGCAGGTGGTAGACAGGGGCCAGGTCTTAGAGGGCACTGAATGCCAAATTCAAACCAGTAAATGTTTTTAAGTCAGTGGTAGCTTGATAAAATTTACATTCTTGAGATATCATTTTGGAAAACAAGTCAGAGGAAGAAAAGATTGGAGCAGAGGAGACTACCTAGGGGGCTGCTCCACAATCACTATTGAGACATTAGAGGAATCTGAATTAAGATAGTGGCAATAGAGAAAAAAAATCAAGTCTTGTGATTTAAAAGTTATTTCAGAGGAATACTTCATCTGCTCTCAGTTTGGAATTCCCGTGTGCATCTCATTTGTCTTCTAAAATATTAATATCCTGTCTAAATATTCTGTAAATTGTGGAGTCAACTGAAAAACTGACCACTATGAACACATCATATATACAATGTAGGAGAAAAATATAAAAGAAGGAAATTAGTCAAATATATACAGGACACTTCAAGGAGGAGAATATGTGAAGGTGCTGTACCTCATTTCTGTGACTGATGTGTGGTCCCAGTGTGACTTTTCTCCACCTCCCATCCCATGACCCCTTTGCTTTCACCCAGCAACTTAGCTTGTTTGGGTTCACCTGAAAAGTTTTCCAGATCTGCATTTCTCAGGAAGCAGAAATGTTGAGAATGGGCTTTAGATATGTAGAAACAAATGAGTGTCATTTTATATTCCATGCATTAAATTTCTACTTTCATCTTTTTCATATTATGGACTTTTTTTTTTCCAGGACTGCCTTTTCTCAGAAATTTAAATTTTCATTAATATATGTGAATACTTTGAGACAACTGGCATTCCTCATTAATAGCTGTTTGCGAATGACATTCTCAGTATAAGGGAGGAAAGTACTGTTGATTCAGGGGCAAAATAAGATGATGTTCTAAACATTAAAGCCATTAAATATAACTCCTTAAAAACATTGGGCACTGAAAAATATTTGAAAATTAAAATCTTGTTCATTATTTAATAACCATAAAAATATCACTGAGGTATTTTGTAAGAAACAAAAAACCTGATATATATAAAAGTTACAATTTGTTCAAATAAGAATCCAAATAAAATCCATACATTACCATTGTCTCCTATGTCTCTGAAGACCTGCTTAATGTATAGGTTCACCTTCAATTTCCTTTTTTCCCTTCGGAATTATTTGTTGAATAAAACAGGATTGTTTTTCCCAGTTGGATTCCCTTGCAGCTTGGATTTTTTGATGACATCCCCGGAGTGTAGTTTTGCATGTTCCATTTACCCTGTATCTCCTTTTAGATCTGGAGGCTTGATCAGATTTAAATATATTTTCTTTTCTGGCAAGATTTTTCAGATGGTGGCTTGTACTTCTATCAAGAGGGACACAGTGTTCAGTTTCTCTTCTCTAGGGTTTATTATGGTTATTGCATTGCGTAGGGTTTCTCAACAGCAGCCAACGTCTATTGACATTTAGGGCTAGATAGTTGTTTCTTCTTCAATCTTCTGCACATTGTAGGGTATTTTTCAACATTCCTGACCTCTACCCACTAAATGGCAGTTGTGTCCCCTCCCCACCTCCTTCCAGTTTTGACAATCAGGAGTCTCCAGATATTACCAAATGTCCCTGGGGATAGCAAGATCACCCCTGGTAGAAAACTACTAACTTAGATCCATTAATTTATTAGGGGTTGCAAGGTGGGGATATTCTATTGTCCCTTTCTCTTTAGTATTTGAAGTGCATTTATAAGTAGAAACTTCCTCCTCACCACCTTTTTATCTTCCTGAGGTATAGTTAATAGAGGAAAGGCAGGATAAATGTTTTATTTTTTCCCTTTCTTTACCACTTTTTATAAAATACAACAAAAGAGATGTTTTAAAAAAAATCATGATGAGCTCATCAATGTAAACTTATTTGCTGTATTTTTATTTGTTGCAGCTATTGTCTTTATCGATGTTCAAATTGTCTTGTATTTATTGAGTGGGAGTCTATTTTAATTCCCTTTTGGTGCTATAACAAATCACAAGTTTTGTGTCTTAAAACAACACAAAATTATTATCTTACGGTTTTGGAGCCCAGAAGTCTGAAATGGGCTTCCCTAGGCCAAAATCCAGATGTCCACAGGCTGTATCCCTTTCTGGAAGGCTAGGGAAGAATCTGATTTCTTGCTTGTCCCAGCTTTCTAAGGGAGCTTCCACTCCTTGGCTCATGCCCCTTTCTTCCACCCTGAAGGTTAGCACAGCTCCTTCATACCTCTCTCTGACTCTGATTCTGCTTCCATCCTCCTATCTCTTTCTCCTGACCCTGAGCCTTTCTCCTTACTCCTATACAGACCCTTGTCTGGGATCACACAGATTATCCAGGAAAATCCCTCCACTTGAAGATCCTTAATATAAATGCATCTACAGGTTCCTTTTAACAATGTAAGGCAGGTTCTGGATATGAATATGAATAACATATAGGTTCTGGAGATTAGGACATGGGCATCTTTAAGGGGTCATTACTCTGGCTACCAAAGAGCCTATTAAATTGGCTACTTAGTTTTTTGGTTTTTTTTCCCCACATGATCCTAGTATCTTCAATAGCTCCCTTGCTTTCTGGTGTGATACAACATTACAGTCCCATCTTTTACCTTTCTTGCCTTATAATTGGAATTATTTCTCCAAGAAACACTGATTCCTTTAGAGGGAAAATGGAATTTGAGAGCACAGTCTGAGTACTGTATTCTACTGGCTGTTGGTAAGATGTATAGTCAGTAATGGTTGTAATTGAACTAGTATTGGCTAAATAAAATCCAGTATGTTGAACCCATAGATAGTCACCGTCATCACCATGACCACTGATGTGCTTGGGAAATGAGGCTGATTGACTTCTGAGTATACCAGTATTCTTGTCCACATGGAAACTGAGAACCTCCTTTGTCATGAGAAATCCTATGGAACACACATGAATTTACTCCTCCTTCTTATTTAAAGCTCTGTGTCCCAATCCTCTAAAAATTTTCTTTTATATCAAGGTAAAAGATTAGGTGTGGCCTTTAAATCAGTTCATATCATGGCTTCCAATGATCTTTCTTCCATGCAAAGTTATGGTGAAATGTACTGTATAAAATTCTCCTCTTTAGGAAGAACACTTTCTCCATGGTCTTTCTGGACCACACCTTCTCAGTTAAATAGTCATAGAAATTACGTAGGAGACCATATTATGTGTTGAAGATTCAATGGCAGGATGACAGGAACAGACATGATGGAAGTATAAATCAACTGTTTATGACAGTTAGTTTGAGTCTTTAGGATCTGCTCAGGCCTAGTCTCACATATACTACTTTATGATTTGTTCCTCAAAGCAGGTTTTGATGGACAGCTCCAGGTTCATGGTGATCTGGTTTCCCATGACCAGGCATTCCCATGGCCTACTAGGGCCCAATAGCAAGTAAAAGTTGTTTCTCAAAACATCAGGTAACTTGACAAAGGCATTTCCCCCCCGAAAACCCTATGGACCAGCACTTTGATTCTTTAATCAAATCTTCCTATAGGGCCTATTCAGCATTTCAATCTGCCATAGATACTTCAAGGATCAGTGAGAACATGGGGTCATAAGGACCAAGTAGAAGATTGTTTGCACTGTAGATGAACCATCTGGAGAGTTTCTTTTGCGCTGTTCTTGAAACTGGCATACATGGCACCCTAACCTGATTGGCCTTCTAATGGTAAACCCAAAATGGACAAATATGGAAAAAACTGAGTCTTGAAGAAAACAGATGCAGATAAAGAATAAACATAAATTGCACTGGTGTTACCACAATAGAAGCTTCCAGGCTGGATATTCAGGTATTAGGCCTCAATGACATAGTTCATTGATTAGAGAAGTTATTTCCTTATATGGTACAATGTTGTAGATATTGACTTGATGTTCCACTGAATGGGATGCAGGGATCACTGTCTTACAATGAGTTTCTATATGGAATATAACCTGTTCTCCACCTGCTTCTACAAGTATTCTCTAGGGGTACCTGGGTGGCTCAGCCGGTTAAGCATCCAACTCTTGATTTTGGCTCAGGTCATAATCTCAAGGTCATGAGATTGAGCCCTCCATGCTGGGTGTGGAGCCTGCTTAGGATTCTCTCTCTCTTTCTCCCTCTGTGCCCCCCACCCCATTCTCACTTGCTTGAGCTCTCTCTCTCTCTCAAAAAAATAATAAAATAAAAAAATATTCTTTGTGCTACTTATTTCTTAGATCAGAGCAAACCAGCTTTAGAAGCAGACTGGATCTCCAATCTGGGTCAGATTCTTTGGTCTGGTCTGTGGAGGCTGAAAACTACATGCTGATACTGGGTCCTTCTCCTGAGAGACACTGAGGGGAGGAAATGATCAAGCTAAATACTCCTTAGTGCATACACATTAGCATAATTTCAGACTTCTTACTATCAAGGGCTTTCTTCTATGGGGTTTGAATATTCTAAATATCCCTTTTAAATTGTAGAGTTCTGAAGTAAACAATGATCTCAAATGTAGTCTAATCAAGTCAGAGTCCAATGCATGTGGAAACTGGCTAGCTGCTCATAAAACATTTCCTCTGCTTCACAGTGAGGTGAACCATGGAACCAAGTTCTAACTTCTGAAAATGTAGATGCAAAGTGAGACAATATGCCACTTCCAGGCCTGGCCTGTTGAAATCTCCCAGCCAGCAGCCTCCATTATTCATTGTTTTGCTCTGAAGTCACCCATATACAGCGGATCCAGCACAAGACTCTGGGGGGCTCAGAGGGTGGAGAAGGCTGGATCCTGAGTCACTGACTGGATGAGAACTAGCCAGAAGAGCCATCCCCACCAGTGTTACCCACATGGGAATGTGTATAAATAAGAAATAAATTTTATTGTGTTAAGCCATAGTTACTTGGGAACTGTTTATTTCAGATCTAGCCCACTTTGAATAGTACAATGAGATTATTATTTTAATATGATCATTTCACAAATATCCTATGTACATCTAATTAGTACCTTGCTACTTATAACTAATGAATGACATTTGCCTTCAGGCAGCTCACAGTCCAGTCAATTTTCAGTAATTTGGACTTCTTCATAATTATTACAAATGTGTTTAAGATTGCTTTAGCTAAAGTTTTAAGTAGATACCAAGTATTGAAATGTGATAATTAAAAGCTTCATGTCTTTATCATATAAGCTGTTGTTGAGCCAACACTCCAAATTCCTTACTACTTGATTTTTTTTTGTCTCCAAGTGCAATGCTAAGATTAATAAATAATAAAGGCTAATTCATTATTTTATTTTTTAATTGAGGTAAATTTTCATATAGTAAATTCATTCTTTTTTTTTGTGCAGAATTCCAGGAGTTTTAAAAATGTGTACAGTCATATAAGTACCACCACAATCAAGACAGAAATTTTCATCATCCAAGCATATTTTGGTGCCCCTTTTTAGTCAAATGATTTTCTGAACACCATTGATGGTCAACCACCAAGCAGATTTCTCTATTTGTCTATTGCAAAATATCATGTCAATGGAATCAGTAGGACACAGCCTTTGAATCTGACTTCTGTCCCTTGGCATAAAGCATTTGAGGTGCATTCGTGTTTTTTCATGTTATGATAGTCCATTCTTTTTATTTGTGGAGTAATAGTTTGATTGTATGGATGTACCACCTTTGCTGATTTACTTTTTTTTTTTTAATCTGGATCCTTTTATTTTTTTAATTTTTTATTATTTATTTTTTTATTATGTTAATCACCATACATTACATCATTAGTTTTTGATGTAGTGTTCCATGATTCATTGTTTGCGTATAACACCCAGTGCTCCATGCAGACGTGCCCTCTTCAATACCCATCACCAGGCTAACCCATTCCCCCACTCCCTCCCCTCTAGAACCCTCAGTTTGTTTTTCAGAGTCCATAGTCTCTCATGGTTCATCTCCCCCTCCGATTTCCCCCCTTTCATTCTTCCCCTCCTGCTACCTTCTTCTTCTTCTTCTTTTTTTTTTTTTAACATATAATGTATTATTTATTTCTGAGGTACAGGTCTGTGATTCAACAGTCTTACACAATTCACAGCGCTCACCATAGCACATACCCTCCCCAATGTCTATCACGCAGCCACCCCATCCCTCCCACCCCCCACCACTCCAGCAACCCTCAGTTTGTTTCCTGAGATTAAGAATTCCTCATATCAGTGAGGTGATATGATACATGTCTTTCTCTGAGTGACTTATTTCACTCAGCATAATACCCTCCAGTTCTATCCACGTCGTTGCAAATGGCAAGATCTCATTCCTTTTGATGGCTGCATAATATTCCATTGTATATATATACCACATCTTCTTTATCCATTCATCTGTCGATGGACATCTTGGCTCTTTCCACAGTTTGGCTATTGTGGACATTGCTGCTATAAACATCGGGGTGCACGTATCCCTTCGGATCCCTACATTTGTATCTTTGGGGTAAATACCCAGTAGTGCAATTGCTGGATCATAGGGTAGCTCTATTTTCAACTTTTTGAGGACCCTCCCTACTGTTTTCCAGAGTGGCTGCACCAGCTTGCATTTCCACCAACAGTGTAGGAGGGTTCCCCTTCCTCTGCATCCCCGCCAACATCTGTCATTTCCTGACTTGTTAATTTTAACCATTCTGACTGGTGTGAGGTGATATCTCATTGAGGTTTTGATTTGGATTTCCCTGATGTCGAGCAATGTTGAGCACTTTTTCATGTGTCTGTTGGCCATTTGGATGTCTTCTTTGCAGAAATGTCTGTTCATGTCTTCTGCCCATTTCTTGATTGGATCATTTGTTCTTTGGGTGTTGAGTTTAAGAAGTTCTTTATAGATTTTGGATACTAGCCCTTTATCTGATATGTCATTTGCAAATATCTTCTCCCATTCTGTCAGTTGTCTTTTGGTTTTGTTGACTGTTTCTTTGGCTGTGCAAAAGCTTTTTATCTTGATGAAGTCCCAATAGTTCATTTTTGCCCTTGCTTCCCTTGCCTTTGGCAATGTTTCTAGGAAGAAGTTGCTGCAGCTGAGGTCAGAGGTTGCTGCCTATGTTCTCCTTTAGGATTTTGATGCACTCCTGTCTCACACTGAGGTATTTCAACCATTTTAAGCCTATTTTTCTGTGTGGTGTAAGGAAATGGTCCAATTTCATTCTTCTGCATGTGGCTGTCCGATTTTCCCTACACCATTTGTTGAAGAGGCTGTCTTTTTTCCATTGGACGTTCTTTCCTGCTTTGTTGAAGATGAGTTGACCATAGAGTTGAGGGTCCATTTCTGGGCTCTCTATTCTGTTCCATTGAAATATGTGTCTGTTTTTGTGCCAGTACCATACTGTCTTGATGTTGACAGCTTTGTAATAGAGCTTGAAGTCCAGAATTGTGATGCCGCCAGCTTTGCTTTTCTTTTTCAACATTCCTCTGGCTATTCGGGATCTTTTCTGGGTCCATACAAATTTTAGGATTATTTGTTCCATTTCTTTGAAAAAAGTTGATGGTATTTTGATAGGGATTGCATGGAATGTGTAGATTGCTCTAGGTAGCATTGACATCTTCATAATATTTGTTCTTCCAATCCATGAGCATGGAACGTTTTTCCATTTCTTTGTGTCTTCCTCAATTTCTCTCATGAGTATTTTATAGTTTTCTGAGTACAGATTCTTTGCGTCTTTGGTTAGATTTATTCCTAGGTATCTTATGGTTTTGGGTGCAATTGTAAATGGGATCGACTCCTTAATTTCTCTTTCTTCTGTCTTGTTATTGGTGTATAGGAATGCCACTGATTTCTGTGCATTGATTTTCTATCCTGCCACTTTACTGAATTCCTGTATGAGTTCTAGCAGTTTTGGGGTGGAGTCTTTTGGGTTTTCCACATAAAGTATTATATCATCTGCAAAGAGTGAGAGTTTGACTTCTTCTTTGCCAATTTGGATGCCTTTGATTTCTTTTTGTTGTTTGATTGCTGTGGCTAGGACTTCTAGTACTATGTTGAATAGCAGTGATGATAGTGGATATCCCTGCCGGGTTCCTGACCTTAGGGGGAAAGCTCTCAGTTTTTCCCCATTGAGAATGATATTCGCTGTGGGTTTTTCATAGATGGCTTTTATGATATTGAGGTATGTGCCCTCTATCCCTATACTCTGAAGAGTTTTGATCAAGAAAGGATGCTGTACTTTGTCAAATGCTTTTTCTGCATCTATTGAGAGGATCATATGGTTCTTGTTCTTTCTTTTATTAATGTATTGTATCACATTGATTGATTTGTGGATGTTGAACCAACCTTGCAGCCCAGGGATAAATCCCGCTTGGTCGTGGTGGATAATCCTTTTAATGTACTGTTGGATCCTATTGGCTAGTATTTTGGTGAGAATTTTTGCATCCACATTCATCAAGGATATTGGTCTGTAATTCTCCTTTTTGATGGGGTCTTTGTCTGGTTTGGGGATCAAGGTAATGGTGGCCTCATAAAACAAGTTTGGAAGTTTTCCTTCCATTTCTGTTTTTTGGAACAGTTTCAGAAGAATAGGTATTAATTCTTCTTTAAATGTTTGGTAGAATTCCCCTGGGAAGCCATCTGGCCCTGGGCTTTTGTTTGTTGGGACATTTTTGATGACTGCTTCAATTTCCTTAGTGGTTATAGGTCTGTTCAGGTTTTCTATTTCTTCCTGGTTCAGTTTTGGTAGTTGATACATCTCTAGGAATGCATCCATTTCTTCCAGATTATCTAATTTGCTGGCATAGAGTTGCTCATAATATGTTCTTATAATTGTATTTCTTTGGTGTTGGTTGTGATCTCTCCTCTTTCATTCATGATTTTGTTGATTTGGGTCATTTCTCTTTTCTTTTTGATAAGTCTGGCCAGGGGTTTATCAATCTTGTTAATTCTTTCAAAGAACCAGCTCCTAGTTTTGTTGACCTGTTCTACTGTTCTTTTGGTTTCTATTTCATTGATTTCTGCTCTGATCTTTATTATTTCTCTTCTCCTGCTGGGTTTGGGCTTTATTTGCTGTTCTTTCTCCAGCTCCTTTAGGTGTAGGGTTAGGTTGTGTATTTGAGACCTTTCTTGTTTCTTGAGAAAGGCTTGTATTGCTATATACTTTCCTCTTAGGACTACCTTTGCTGCATCCCAAAGATTTTGAACAGTTGTGTTTTCATTTTCATTGGTTTCCATGAATTTTTTTAAATTCTTCTTTAATTTCCTGGTTGACCCATTCATTCTTTAGTAGGATGCTCTTTAGCCTCCATGTATTTGAGTTCTTTCCGACTTTCCTCTTGTGATTGAGTTCTAGTTTCAAAGCATTGTGGTCTGAAAATAGGCAGGGAATCATCCCAATCTTTTGGTACCAGTTGAGACCTGATTTGTGACCTAGGATGTGATCTATTCTGGCACTAGAGAAGAATGTGTATTCTGTTGCTTTGGGATGGAATGTTCTGAATATATCTGTGAAGTCCGTTCAGTCCAGTGTGTCATTTAAAGTCTTTCGTTCCTTGTTGATCTTTTGCTTAGATGATCTGTCCATTTCAGTGAGGGGGGTGTAAAAGTCCCCCACTATTATTGTATGGTTGTCGTCGATGTGTTTCTTTGCTTTTGTTATTAATTGGCTTACATAATTGGCTGCTCCTATGTTAGGGGCATAGATATTTACAATTGTTAGATCTTCTTGTTGCATAGACCCTTTAAGTGTGATATAGTGTCCTTCCTCACCTCTTATTACAGTCTTTGGTTTAGAATCTAATTTGATATAAGGATTGCCACCCCAGCTTTCTTTTGGTGTCCATTAGCATGGTAAATGGTTTTCCATGCCCTCACTTTCAATCTGGTGGTGTCTTGGGTCTAAAATGAGTCTCTTGCAGACAGCATATCGATGGGTCTTGTTTTTTTGATCCAATCTGATAGCCTGTGTCTTTTGATTGGGGCATTTAGCCCATTTACATTCAGGGTAACTATTGAAAGATATGAATTTAGTGCCATTATATTGCCTGTAAGGTGACTGTTACTGTATATTGTCTGTGTTCCTTTCTGGTCTATGTTACTTTTAGGCTCTCTCTTTGTTTAGAGGACCCCTTTTAATATTTCTTGTAGGGCTGGTTTTGTGTTTGCAAATTCCTTAGTTTTTCTTTGTCCTGGAAACTTTTTATCTCTCCTTCTATTTTCAATGACAGCCTAGCTGGATATAGTATTCTTGGCTGCATATTTTTCTCATTTAGTGCTCTGAATATATCATGCCAGTCCTCTCTGGCCTGCCAGGTCTCTGTGGATAGGTCTGTTGCCAATCTAATGTTTCTACCATTGTAGGTTACAGATCTCTTGTCCCAAGCTGCTTTCAGGATTTTCTCTTTGTCTGTGAGACTTGTAAGTTTTACTATTAGATGTCGGGGTGTTGACCTATTTTTATTGATTTTGAGGGGGGTTCTCTGTGCCTCCTGGATTTTGATGCCTGTTTCCTTCCCCAAATTAGGGAAGTTCTCTGCTATAATTTGCTCCAATATACCTTCTGCTCCTCTCTCTCTTTCTTCTTCTTCTGGGATCCCAATTATTCTAATATTGTTTCAACTTATGGTATCACTTATCTCAAGAATTCTGCCCTCATGATCCAGTAGTTGTTTATCTCTTTTTTTCTCAGCCTCTTTATTTTCCATCATTTGGTCTTCTATATGACTAATTCTCTCTTCTGCCTCATTTATCCTAGCAGTTAGAGCCTCCATTTTTTATTGCACCTCATTAATAGCCTTTTTGATTTTGACTTGGTTAGATTTTAGTTCTTTTATTTCTCCAGAAAGGGTTTCTCTAATATCTTCCATGCTTTTTTCAAGCCCAACTAGTATCTTTAAAATCATCATCTGAACTCTAGTTCTGACATCTTACTAATGTCCGTATTGAGTAGGTCCCTGGCAGTCGGTACTGCCTCTTGTTCTTTTTTTTGAGGTGATTTTTTCCATCTTGTCATTTTGTCCAGAGGAGAATAGGTGAATGAGAAAACAAAATGCTAAGAGGGTAACAACGTGCCCAGAAAATATACACTAAACAAATCAGAAGAGACCTGAAACTGGGGGAAAAGAAAGGGAAAGAAAGAAAAAAGAAAAAAAGAAAAAGAAAAAGATAAAGATAAAAACAAAAACACAAAAACAAAAACAGAATATGATCAAATATGATCAGGTTGGTGTATAGATCAGTGCCACACACTAGATTTTGGGTGTATTTTGGTCTGTTAGAAGAAAGTGCCTCCCAAAATTTTAAAGAAAGAAAAACTTATATATGTACAAAAATAGGGGTTAATATGATGAAGGGATGGAATGTGAATATAAAGATGAAAATTATAAAAGATTTTATAAAAGGAATTGATAAGAAGTTGGTTGAAAGAAGAAAGAAGAGGATTTAAGAAAAAAAAAAGGGAGAGAATGTGATCAGGCAGGAGACTAGAACAAAGCCATACACTAGAGATTTAGGGTATATCTTGGTCTGTTAGAAGAAACTGTATCCCAAAATTTTAAAGAGAGAACAACTTATATATATACCAAAAATAAAGTTAACCACTATGAAGGGATAGAATATGACTCTAAGAATGAAAAATAAAAAAGATTTTTTAAAAAAGGGATTGATAAGATGTTGTTGAAAAAGGGAAAAAGAAAAATTTAAAAAAAAAAAAGAAAAAGAAAGTTAAAAAAAGATTAACTTTGAAAGACTAAAGAATTATGGTAAAAAAAGCCATGAATTCTATGTGCAGTATTCCCCTAGCGCTGGAGTTCTGCCGTTCTCATTGATCGGTAAACTTGGTCTTGGCTGGCTGTTCTCGCTGATCTTCTGGGGGAGGGGCCCGTTGCCGTGGTTCACAAATGTCTTTGCCGGAGGCAAAATTGCCCCGCCCTTGCCGGTCCGGGCTCAGTAATCTGCTCGGGTTTGCTCTCCGGAGCTTTTGTTCCCTGCAAGCTTTCCGTACAGCTTTGGAGGATGAGAGTGAAAATGGCGGCCTCCCAGTCTCCGCCCCGGAGGAGCTGAGAACTCAGGGCCCCGCTCCTCAGCGAGCCCCCAGAGAAAAGCCGTCAGTCACTCCCGTCTCCCCGGTCTCCGGCCACACTCCGTGCTCACCCGGCCTGTGACCGAGCGTTTCTATCTCTGGCACCCGACCCCGGGTGGAGTCTCCAAACCCAGCAGATCCCTGCGGTGCGCTCCCGCACCTCTCCTCCCGGGGGAAGAAGGTGAGTCTCCCCGGATCTGCCGCTTGTTGGGTCCCTGCTGGAGGAGCAGTGGCCCGACTGTGCCGCGGATCACGGTCTATGACAACCCCGAGCTGAGAGCCTGCGCCTGGGCTCCGTCTCTGCAGCCGGCTTCCCTGCTCCGATACCTGGGAGCTCTGCCGCACTCAGGCACCCCCGGTCTTTCTGTGACCCCGAGGGTCCTGAGTCCACACTGTCCCGCGAGGGTTCCACCTCCCGCTTCCACCCCCCCGCTTAGCCACTGGAGCGACGTCCCTCAGCAGAGCCGACTTCTAAAAGTTCCGATTTTGTGCTCCCCGGCTCTATCACTTGCCAGAAGCGGCCGACGGAGGCCCCTCCCCCGCCGTCTATCCTCCCGAATATCGCCTCGGATTCACTTCTCCGCACGTCCTACCTTCCAGAAAGTGGTCGCTTTTCTGTTCAGAGAGTTGTTGCTATTCTTTTCTTTGATCTCCTTTTGGGTTTGTAGGTCTTCAGAATGGTTTGATCCCTATCCAGCTGAATTCCGGGGACCAGATGAAATTTAGGTCTCCTACTTCTCCGCCATCTTGCTCCCCGCCCATTGTTTATTTTCTTACTAATTAGTTTTGAGGATTTGTTAAATATTCTAGATACAAGTCTTTTATAAGATATGTGTTTTGCAAGCATCTTTTCCCAGTCTGTGGCTTGTCTTTTCATTCTCTTAACAGTCTTTCAAGAAGCAGAAGTTCCAATTTTAAAGAAGTCAGATTTATCCATTTGTTTCATTATAGATTGTGTTTCTGGTGTCCTATCTAAGAAATCTCTGCTTAATCCAAGGTCACAAAGATTTTGGTCAATATTTGAGTCCCTGATCCATTTTGATCCATTTTGTATGTATAATTGAAGGTCTGGATCCAATTTCTTTTTTTGCATATGGATATCTAGTTGTCCATCACAATTTGTTGAAAATTCTGTTTTGTTTTGTTTTTTGCCTCCATTAAATTTTCCTTGTGCTTTTTCCAAAAATAATTGACCATATATGGGTGTATGTATTTATGGACTCTTCTGTTCCTTTGATCCTTTTATCTAACGCTGTGATTTGAAATTGGTAGTGTAAATTGTCCAACTCTGTTCTTCTTTTTCAAAATTTTTTCAGTTATTCTAGATCCTTTGTTTTTCCACAAACTTTTAGAGTCAGATTAATTCCTACAAAATTAGTTTTGCTTTGTATCTACAGATCAGTTTGGAAGAGAATTAATATATTTTTTTAAATATTGCCTTTCACTCCATGAACATGGTAAATATTTCTTCATTTATTGGTGTTCTTACATTCCTTTCATCAGTGTTTTTTAGTTTTCTGCATACAGATCTAGCATGTATTTTGTTAGATTTGCACCTAATTCTTTCATGTTTTTATGTACTATTGTAAACAGCACTGCCTTTCAAATTTCAGTTTTCAATTTTTATTGCTTGTAATTACAAATACAATTGATTTTTGTGTGTTGCTATCATGTCTAGTGAACTTGCTAAACCCATTAGTTATAGTAGCTTTCTTGTAGACTAGTTAGGTTTTCTACCTAGATAATTTTGTCATCTGTGCGTAGAGACAGAATTTTTTCTTCCTTTCCAATCTGAATGCCCTTTGTTTCTGCTGCCTTATAAAAGGCGCTGGCAAGGACCTTTAGTACAGTGTGAATAGAGTGGTACAAAAGGGCATCTTTGCCTTATTCCCAATTGTAAGGAGAAAGGATTTGATCTTTTACCATTTAGTATGAACTCAGTTAAAGGTTTTTTAAGATGCCATTTATCAGGGTTGAGGAAGTTCTCTTTTCCTAGTTTGCTGACGGTTTTTATCATGAATGAGTGTTAAATGTTTTTTTATTTCAAATTTTTATTTAAATTCTAAATAATTAACATGTGTGGTAAAATTGGTTTCAGGTGTAGAAATATAACACCCAGTGCTCATCACAAGTACCCTCCTTACTAGAGGGTATTATGCTAAGTGAAATAAGTCAGTCAGAGAAACACAATTATCATCTGATTTCACTCATATATGTATTCTAAGAAACAAAACAGGAGCATAGGGGAGGGGAGGGAAAAATAAAACAAGATGAAATCAGAGAGGGGATAAACCATAAGAAACTCTTAATCATAGGAAACAAACTGAGGGTTGCTGAAGGGGAGGGAGCAGGAGGATGGGGTAACTGGGTGATGGACATTAAGGAAGGCACGTGATGTAAGGAGCACTGGGTATTATATAAGACTGATGAATTACTGAACTCAACCTCTGAAACTAAGTAATTGAATTTAATAAGAAATGAAATTAATTAATTAGTTAATTAATTAAATTTAAATAGAAATGAAAACAAAACAAAAAACCAAAAATAAATAAAATAAACTTATTGTTTGTTCAGAAAAAAACAAACAAGTGCCCTCCTTAATACCCATCACTCATTTAGCCCATCCCCCACCCACCTCCCTCCATCAACCCTCAGTTTCTTCTCTATGGTTGAGTCTCTTATGGTTTGCATCCCTCTTTCCCTCTCTTTCTTTTTTTCTCTTACCCTATGTTCATTTATTTTGTTTCTTAAATTCCACATATGAGTGAAATCATTTGGTATTTGTCTTTCTCTGACTTAGTTAGCTTAGCATAATGCAGTCTAGCTCCAACCACATCATTGCAAATGGCAAGATTTCTTTTTTTTTTTTGAAATGAAATATTCCTTTGTATATGTATACCACATCTTCTTTATCCATTTATCAGTCAATGGACACTGAGCTTGTTCCATATTTTGGCTAGTGTTAATAATGCTGCTATAAACATCAGGGTGCATGTGCCCCTTCGAATCTGTATTTTTGTATCCTTCGAGTAAATACCTAGTAGAGCAATTGCTGGGTCATAGGGTAGTTCTATTTTTAACTTTTTGAGGAACCTCCTTACTGTTTTTCAGAGTGGCTGAACCAATTTGCATTCCCACCAACAGTGTAAGAGGGTTCCCTTTTCTCCACATCCTCTCCAATATCTGTTGTTTCCTGTGTTGTTAATTTCAATCATTCTGACAGGTATGAGGTTGTTATCTCACTGTGGTTTTGATTTGTATTTCCCCTGTTGAGTGATGTGGAGCATTTTTTTCATGTGTCTGTTAGCTATCTGCATGTCTTCTTTGGACAAGTGTCTGTTCATGTTTTCTGCCCATTTCTTAACTGCATTATTCATTATTTTTGGGTGTTGAGTTTGATAAGTTCTTTATAGATTTTAGATACTAACCCTTTATTAGATATGTCATTTGCAAATATCTTCTCCCATTCTGTTGGTTGTCTTTCAGTTTTGTTGATTATTTCCTTCTCTCTGTAGAAGCTTTTTATCTTGATGAAGTCCCAATAGTTTATTTTTGCTTTTGTTTCCTTTGCCTCCAGAGATGTGTCTAGTAAGAAGTTGCTAGGGCTGATGTCAAAAAGGTTAGTGCCTGTCTTCTCCTCTAGGATTTTGATCACTTCCTGTTTCAGATTTAGGTCTTTCATCCATTTTGAGTTGATCTTTGTGTATGGCATAAGAAAGTGGTCCAGTTTCATTCTTCTGCATGCAGTTGTCCAGTTTTCCCAACACCATTTGTTGAAGAGACTGTCTCTTTTCCATTGGATGTTCTTTCCTGCTTTGTCAAATATTACTTGACCATACAGTTGTGGGTCAATTTCTGGGTTTTCTATTCTGTTCCATTGATCGATGTGTCTGTTTTTGTGCCAGTACTATAGTGTCTTGATGATTGCAGCTTTGTAATATAGCTTGAAGTTTGGAATTGTGATACCTCCAGCTTTGCTTTGCTTTTTCAAGATTGCTTTGGCTATTCAGGGTATTTTTTGGTTCCATGCAACTTTTAGGATTGTTTGTTCTAGTTCTGTGAAAAATGCTGTTGGTATTTTTTTAGGGATTGCATTAAAAGTGTAGATTGCTTTGGGTAGTATAGACATTTTAACAATATTTATTTATTCTTCTAATCCACGAGCATGGAGTGTCCATTTCTTTGTGTGTCATCTTCAGTTTCTTTCATCGGTATTTTATAGTTTTCAGAGTATAGGTCTTTCCCCTCTTTAGTTAAGTTTATTCCTCAGTATCTTATTATTTTTGGTGTAATTGTAAATGGGATTGTTTTCTTAATTTCTCTTTCTGCTGCTTCATTACTGGTGTAGAAATGCAACAGGTTTCTGTAGATTGAATTGTATCCTGTGACTTTACTGAATTTGTTTATTAGTTCTAGCAGTTCTTTGGTGAGACATTTTAATTTCATGTATGTTAGCTCTTATTTGATATTATCCCATGCTCTCTTCTCTTTGTATCATCATCATTATTTTTTCTCTTTGTACTTCAGTTTTGCTTATTTCTATCAACTTTATCCTCATTGACTTTTTCTCAGTTCTGTTGAATTTGCCCATAAGCAGTCTTCATCTTTGTTATTGTGTTCTTCAGTCTAGTATTTCCATGTGATTCTTCCATATATTTTTCATTTATCTACTGAAATTCCTCATGCATTTATGACACTGTCCATCTTTTCCACTATATCCTTTAATGTTTTAATGAGAGTTATTTTAAAGCCCTGTGTGATGGTTCCTATATGCAGATCATACTTAATTCTTGTTCTGTCAATTGCTTGGCCCAGTAACAGCATATTTTTTCTTGCTTTTTCTCTGATCTTTAATTTTGGTTAAACCCAGACGTGTGTGTGTAGGATGACAGACTATGAGATAAATAGTATTATGCTTTGCAGTGGACACATCTCTTCTGTTTACCCTGTGAGGTAGTGTGTATGTGGTGTGGAATCAGTGCAGCCAGGATTGTGTTGGGTTTGAGTTTTATGTTGCTATGGTTATCCTCAGTGCACCAACAAATTCAATTTTCTCTATCACGATTTATTCTTAGTTTGGGATGTTCAGTGGTTGGAGGGCCTTTCCCAGTGTCACTGAACCACCCTGAGTTTTAGGCTCTTTCTATTAGACTGCATGTGGAGAGTGTGTCTGTCCACAGACTGCCTCTACCCCATGGTAACAGCTTTGACTTGTTCCTGAATTCCTGCTGGCCTGGCGATGGAGGGTGAGGCTTTATTCCTTTTGTCCTGGTTCTTTCTCAGTCTTAGGCACATCATTTGTCCCTGTGTTTCAGAATTTTTTAGTGATCCTCCCCCTCTGTGGTTCTAGGAGATGGCTCACAGACTGACCTAGATTGGTCCCTGCCAATGGAAACCCCAGACCTAGAGGTGATTTTTTGTTTTGTTTTGTTTTTTGTTTTTTGTTTTTTTTCTGTTCCCCGTTCCCTCAGGAATGAGCCTTTATCTGTCTCTGAGGAAAACAGGGTTTGCTACCCTTCCCCAGTGGCTTCAGGCTTGTGTTCCATAATGGAGATGATTTGGTGATGAGAGTTCCTCATCCTTCTGTGGCAGATGTGGCTGCCTTCACCTAGACCTGCACTATGAAGGAGAGAGACTTTCTCTGGTTTTCTACCTCCCTCAAAAATTCTCATGAGTACTGCTCTAAGTATGTGGAGAAAATCTCAAGAATATGTGTGAACTACCTCTATTTTTCTCTGGCTCCTAGCCATTGTATACTCATAGTACTCCCACATTCAGCTTTTACCAATCTGATAAATCAATTCTTATAGGCTTGCATGGTGCCCCACATTCATCCCATACTCTGGCTCAGGTAAGACAAAACCCATGTCCCACCTCTTTCTGGATGCAACTATCATTCCTGAGATTTCATTTTATTTGGTTTCCCTGCAACCTCAGCTTTCTGATGATTTAAAGATAGTTATGGTTTTGTAGATTATCTGCTCTTTTCTTGTTTGATGTTCTTTGCTTGTTTGATGATGTTTGATGTTTGAGGTGATGTTCATTTAAGCTTTCTACAACCTAAATGGAATCTAGAAGTAACTAAATTATTCTTTAAAGTGTATTTTACAGACAAAGTAAAAGAGGGAAAAAGATGCTAATTTTCAGCTAAGTACTAGTATAACAATGACAAATAAAGCTCTTTAGGCCAAGGAATTTTAAGTCAACAAATCACTTATCTGGAAGCAGCATACCCAAATTAGATGCAGTACTTGGAGCAAATATTTGTGTTCTTCTTGCAAACCAAGCCTACACATAGGTAGTAATATTATTGTGTTCATCACAAGTGTTTCTTGAAGAACGTATTCCAATTCATAGGCTGACACCCATGAGATGACCTTCTTGGTCAGAAGAGAGCATTTCCTATTTGGGGAACAGCAGGAATTGTAGGATAGGTAGGGGCTCACAGGGGAGACAAACAGGGAAAACTGAGATTGTGGTTGACTTTGAACTTCTTTTCTCACAGTTAGTTGAGATACAGCATTAGAATCATTAAGATCAAATATTTGTGAAGTGAATAATGGTAGAATAAAGTGTTGTAATGAAAAATTAATGTGACAGTGGTTTACAGAATGAATTGTTCCAGGAGTTCTCAAATGTATTCTATCAGAAACACCTGAAAGACTCATTAAAATAGTTTTCTGGACCCTCTGCAACATATCTGATTCAATAAGTTTGGGTAGAATGAAGCCTATCATGCACTGAAATGAACTGAATTACTTAGCACTTTGGTATGAATGCTAAAATAATAGCAGTCAGCAGTTTTAATAATGGAAAGAAAAGATCCATGTGACAATGTTTCCAGTAAAAGTTGATATAACTTACTGAGTGATGGAGGTTGAATGAAAAGAAAGGCTCCCCAGGTCTGGAGCAGAAGTGACTGAGTTTGCTGTGGGGTCCTTACCAAAGCTTGGAATTTGGGAGTTTCCCTTTTTGTTGTCTGCAGATGAGTGGAGGAAAACAGCAGTTGGATACTGTGACTAAAGCACTCATAGCCATGGAATTTTTCCACCTTTCCTCAGAGAAAGTATCCAATCAATTCTGTCAATCTAGAGGAATTCAGAAATTCAGGTGAGAAATGAGAAGCATCTCTACTTTCTCTTTCTATTGCCTGGACTATCACAGAAACATTGTCAAAGTCACTGGGTGCTGTAGTATCAGACGTTATAGGAACATGGCAGAATGAATGAAGGGACAAGCAGGATGATACATTGGTGAGAATAGAAGATGTGGGAGTAATTTTTGGACATTAGGGAAATAGATGAGGTGGCATGTGGATGATGAGGGGATGCATACATGGTTGGCTGAGCAGATAAGCAGGTGGCTGAGTGAGTATGGAGATGGCTATATACAGTGGGTAAGTGTGTGGATATGTAAATGGTAGTGCTAAGAGTGACTGGGTATTGGACTTGGAGATGAATGGACAGATGATTCACTTACAGGGTTCATGATGCCTGAAGAATATATCAAGAGATGTAATGTGACTGCATTTTGTGAATTTTGCATTTACTCTATTCATAAAAATTAAAGATTTGGAAAGGTATAGAAAGCTAACACTTCTGTACTTCTTTGTTGAGAATTTCAATGACCTTTTTCCTTTCCTTTTTGCCCCCATGTAGAGCTTAAGATTTTCTACATCCCCCTTTTGGGATCTTATTTGGAGTGTTAAGTATATTATGTGATGTTACTATTTTTAAATCTAGGAAAGTACCATGAAAGATGTACTCAGGTGTGCATCCATCTTTGCAAAACTCGAAGAAGGTCCAGTGGGTCTTTGCACATTTGTCAGGGGAATGAGGTACAATGCTCCTGAGTTCAGAAGGAGAGATGAGGTTATCTTGGAGCTTAAGGGGACAACTGGTTTTTTTTTTTTTTTCTCACCAGGTTTGATTGCAGACCTAGTCATTGCTCAGCAAAATAGGGGCATGAGTGCTAAATGTCAGGTTTGGGCTACAGAATATTCTAAAACCTCAGAAAACTAGTATCTCTGGCTTTTTAGAATGACCCTAGGCTTCAGGGGGTTGCTGTGGTTGAGGAGTATGGGGAAGAACAGGCTTCACAGGGAGAAGAAGGGCAGCATGGATGCCCTGCCCTTGAGAACTTGGAGTGGTGACGGTGATGGACATTCTATTGCATAAAGCTCCTGAGGGGAGTCTGTCTGCCCCACATTGCTAATTCAGACACTGCTGCTCCCCACTAGGTTTGCATGGGAGCCAATTGTGGGGCACCTGTGAACTTTCTAGTAGCTGTTTACCTCACATCTAAACTAGTCCCTGATGAGCTCTTAGCCAGGAGCCTGAGGAGTCTAGGACTCATTTCTCTGGTCCATGACTTTGTTAGAGGGAAGCATTCTTTAGAAACCAACATAAAATTAGACTGAAGTAGATGCATCTGTTTGTTAGGCACTAATCACTGTTTGAGAGCTCTGATGGAGGCACCAACAGAGGGTGGGTATACACAGAGGTGTCTAGAGGGGCTGAACTAGAACCAATCTGACTTGTTAACTGATTTGTTAGGGAGTTTGGATCAGGAATGTGACCTACAGAGGCTACAATCTTTTCACCCTGAATATTATGGCAAATGCCTGAAAGTGATTCTGCCTTCATGAAGCTGGGGGTTCAGGTACATTTCTGTTCTAAGGGTTCTTAATTCCCAACTTATGTACTGACAGAGGGAGAAAAAGTACAATGGCGGGAAATGGGAGGAAGCACCTGATTAATAATTAAAAAGTGGAGTTCCTACAGATGAATTCTGCATCTTTTGGGGGAAAGCAGTTAGGAAACAAGCCCAGATCTGTGAAATGATTAGTTAGGTTTTGATATTCTTGAACATGAAGTAAGAGTATATTATATTTCCAGACAAGATAAATTGTCAATTGCTTTAAAATACCTTTTCTCAGTTATTTCTCTAAGGGTATATATACAAAGTATTTGGATTTTCCTTTCTACGGTCGAGATTTAAAGTGTAGAGTGATTAAATGGGATTGCTCAAATTCATATACACGCAAGAATATGAGCTGGGACTAGAAATAAGTTCTCCTGACTCTCATTTCAGGGTTGGTTCCTCTAGAATGGGCTGGAGAAATTGTACTGTGGAGACGTAGTTTTTTGAGGGAATTATACTGGGCTAATCTTCCTACAAAGCACAAGACATATAAAGAAGCTGAGCATTTATAGAATGAAATTATGATAAAATATATCACAAAAAGTAAATTTCAGGTTTGCACATGTTGGAGAAACTGGGTCCTCAATAACTGGATTCAGGATATGTGAAGAGTCAGTTAACAAAATCCAGATATGAAACAGTAACAAGAATCCAAGAAGAAAAATTAATTGCCCTCTCAGGATTAAAAATTATCTTTAAAACATCACCTTCCCAAGTGGCCCTGGGATCTTTTGTTTCCAGATATTAAGATGATGCAAATATGCCTGTCCATGATGATATAGTCAGTGTATGCAACAACTAAATACTCAGCCACAGTTTAGAGGACTCTTTAAATAAAAGTGACATTTCTATTGACAACTCAATGGTGTAAAAGTGTGGTCTGGTTTATTTTGACCAGCATGAAAGAAAGCATATCTGTAGGTTGTGGGACTTACCTTCATGTGCTCTGCTTCTGAATTCAAGAATTGTAATCGGTCTTTGCTAAGACTGTAGAGGACTCCAGTGAGAAGGCCAAATATGATTACGACTCAATGGAGTGTTACAAAAGATGATGCACAAACTTTCAGGGGAGAAAAAGTTTTTGGCATTTTATCTCTTAGCCATAAAGCATCATTTCTATAATGAATGGGGGAAAATATGAAGAAGGGGCTCACCTATAAACCTCAACTGTGTTTCAAACTGGATTTTTGAGGCTGATCCAAGGTTTTGTCATCCATGAACTCTTTGAATTGGCATGAATAGTGGAAGGGGTAATTATTCTGAAATATAACTCTGGAAGTTTAGATACTGAAGAATCCTTCTATAGTGTGCATTCCTCCTGAGTCTTTTCAAATAAATACTTTTCTCTTCATGATATGGGGGAAAGGGAGAAGATAATTTATGAAGCCATCAGTCAATAGAAATGGAAAATATTATTTGATAGATTTAATTTAAATGTATTTAAATGGGTAACATTTAAATGGATAACACATTCACTGGCGTAGGATATTAAATGTGGCAATGAATGTTGAATAGGTAAATACACCCATGTGTCAAGCCCTGGATACTTCCTTCCTTGCAAAGGAAAATTTAGTATTTTGGAGTGTTGGCTCATAAAGTAGCAATGGAAACTAAATGCAACTAAAAATTGATTAATAAATGTGGACAGCAGCACCTGAAGACATCTCTAGAGAATCACAAGTGATGATCCTGTCTGTGTGTACTAACACATGAAAAATTCCATCATACTTGGTTTATTTGTCTATAGTATGGGTCAGGTTACTCATCTTGTTCTTGATGAGCAGTTCCTTGTAATTCCTCAAGGTTGTATCATATTGTTAGAGCAGGAATATGGGGAGGATGTGGTAAAGGCTAAAATGGTACTTTATGTTGAGAATTGCTGCTTGGGGCAATACCCTTTCTCTCAGGCATACTGCAGAGCTATAGGGAGGTTGGAATGAAAGGGGCTCCCACCTGGGAGGTCCACTGGTCAGAATTTAAGTATACTATGATAGTTGGGAGATGCCTCATTTTTAAGACTCCAAAATATCAGATGTTTACAACAAATATCACTAAAAATCACTGCCTGAGAATTTACCATTAGAAATATATTTAACTTGGGGCAACTGGGTGTCTCAGTTGGTTGAGTGTCTGCCTTAGACTCAGGTCATGATCTGGGGTCCTGAGATCAAGTCCCACATTGGGCTCCTTGCTTGTCAGAGAGCCTGGTTCTCCCTCCCCCTCTGCCTGCCACCACTCCTGCTTGTGCACACTCTCTTTCTGTCAAATGAATAAATGAAATCTTTAAAAAAAGAAATATATTTAACTTGACTTAAGATCTTGATTTTGCTGATATTCTTCTTAAGATGGGAGAGGAAAGGGCAATTTTAGAGCATGGACTACTTTACTGGAGGGCAGACCTTGGTATAGGGAGTTAGAGATGGCATGAAAGTATTTGTCCATAGATGAAGGGTTAGAAGGCAGACTCAGATAGAGGGAGTCAGGAATAAGCTAAGGCTAAATTTTATCTACCCCATGGCGATAAAAGCCAGTCTTGATTTTAACATCAGCAAGTGCCATTGTCTGAATTTTCCCTCTTCATCTTCAGGTGACATATACTTTTATCTGAAGGTGTTATCATGTTGTAGGAGATTAAAACAACAGGAAAAATAATTGTGGTTCAATTTATGAAGATAGAATAGGTTGAAAAATAACATTTAATCTGTTTACAATTTCAATTTTTATAATACAGAAAATGTAACAGTTCCATAAGATCAGTGGATGAATTTGCTTTACTTAAAAAAAGATCATAATGATTGACTAAAATTTTACTTTTAAGTTAGATGTATTGTGTCATGTAAAAGAAGGCTTTTTTGAGAAATCTCAACACCTATTTTTTTTTATTTAAATTCAATTAGCCAACATATAGTACATCTTCAGTTTTTGATGTAGTGTTCAATAATTCATTGCTTATAACACCCAGTGCTCATCACATCATGTACCCTCCTTAATGCCCATCACCTACTTACCCCATCCCCCTGCCCACCTCCCTTTCCACAACCCTCAGTTTATTTCCCAGAGTCAAGAGTCTCTCATGGTTTGTCTCCCTCTCTGATTTCTTTCCGTTCAGTTTTCCCTCCATTCCCCTATGATCCTCTGCACTATTCCTTATATTCCACATATGAGTGAAACCATATGTTAATTGTATTTCTCTGATTGACTTATTTCACTTAGCATAATCCCCTCCAGTTCCATCCATCTTGATGTAAATGGTAGGTATTCATCCTTTCTGATGGCTGAGTAATATTCCATTGTATATCTGAACCACATCTTCTTTATCCATTCATCTGTTGAAGGATATCTTGGCTCCTTCCACAGTTTGGCTGTTGTGGACATTGCTGCTATGAACTGCTGCTACTGGGGTGCAGGTGCCCCTTCTTTTCACTACATCTGTATCTTTGGGGTAAATACCTACTAGCACAATTGCTGGGTCTTAGGGTAGCTCTATTTTTAACTTCTTGAGGAACCTCCATACTGTTTTCTAGAGTGGCTGTACCAGCTTGCATTCACACCAACAGTGCAAGAGGGTTCCCTTTTCTCCACATCCTCACCAACATTTGTTGTTCCCTGACTTGTTAATTTTAGCCATTCTGACTGGTGTAAGGTGGTATCTCATTGTGGTTTTGATTTGTATTTCCCTGATGGCAAGTGATGTGGAGCATTTTTTTCATCTGTCTGTTGGCCATTTGTATGTCTTCTTTGGAGAAGTGTCTGTTCATGTCTTCTGCCCATTTCTTGACTGGATTATTTGTTTTTTGGATGTTGAGTTTGATAAGTTCTTTATAGATCTTGGATACCAGCCCTTTATCTGTTATGTCATTTGCAAATATCCCATTCCATAGGTTGCCTTTTAGTTTTGTTGATTATTTCCTTTGCCGTGCAGAGCTTTTTATTTTGATGAAGTCCCAATAGTTCATTTTTGCTTTTGTTTCCCTTGCCTTTAGAGACGTGTCTTGAAAGAAGTTGCTGTGGCCGATGTCAAAGAGGTTACTCTCTGTGTTCTACTCTAGGATCTTGATGGATTCCTGTCTCACATTTAGGTCTTTCATCCATTTTGAGTTTATCTTTGTGTATGATATAAGAGAATGGTCCAGTTTCATTCTTCTGCATGTGGCTGTCCAATTTTCCCAGCAGCATTTATTGAAGAGATTGTCTTTTTTCCATTGGATGTTCTTTCCTGCTTTGTTGAAGATTAGTTGACCATAGAGTTGAGGGTCCATTTCTGGGCCCTCTATTCTGTTCCATTGATCTATGTGTCTGTTTTTCTGTCATTACCATGCTGTCTTGGTGATCACAGCTTTGTAATAGAGCTTGAAGTCAGACATTGTGATGCCCCCAGCTTTGGCTTTCTTTTTCAACATTCCCCTGGCTATTCAGGGTCTTTTGTGGTTCCATACAAATCTTAGGATTGTTTGTTCCAACTCTGTGAAAAATGTCGATGATATTTTGATAGGGATTGCATTGAATGTATAGATTGCTCTGGGTAGCATAGACATTTTAACAATGTTTATTATTCCAATCCATGAGCATGGAATGTTTTTCCATCTCTTTGTGCCTTCCTCAATTTCTTTCATAAGTGTTCTGTAGTTTCTAGAGTACAGATCCTTTACCTCTTTTGTTAGGTTTATTCCTAAGTATCTTACGGTTTTTTGTGCAATTGTAAATGGGATTGATTCCTTAATTTCTCTTTCTTCAGTCACATTGTTAGTGTATAGAAATGCAACTACCTACTTTTTATTTTTATTTCTTTGTCATAGTGATAAGAACATTTCTATCCTGATATCTGCAGTAACTAATAATTACTGGAAATTATGAGAAGATAAATGAAGCTACTTTTAGCTAGAGTCCAACAATGATAATATTTTATTTGTTTATTTACTTTTAAAGATTTATTTATTTATTTTAAAGAGAGAGAGAAAGTGGGGGAAGGAGCAGAGGGAGAGAAACTCATGCTGACTCCGTGCTGAGCATGGATACTGACCTTGAGATCATGACCTGAGCCAAAATCAAGAGTTGGATTCTTAACTCACCGAGCCACCCAGGTGCCCCCAACAATGATAATATTTTAAATAAAAAAAGTTTTTCTCCACACTCCAGACCTAACTTTTCCTGCAACTTCCGTGTCATTCATGAAACTTACCATTTTCTACTCTTTTTTTAAGAAATATTTTATTTATTTATTTGATGCGTAGGGGCAAGTGGGAAAGAGAGTCAGAGGGAGAGGGAGAAGCAGGCTCCCCTCGGGACTTGATCTCAGGACCCTGAGATCATGACCAGAGCCAAAGGCAGACGCTTAACTGACTGAGCCACCTAGGTGTCCCGGATTTTCTACTCTTACATGACTTATTTTTAAGGGTCAGTATAAGCTGGTACACTAGTTTACAAGATTAGGTACTTCATACAAAACTCCCATTTAATATCATTTTATTTTTAAAATATTATTTCATTTTAAATCATTTCACCAAAAGGACAGTGATCAATATAACACTAATAGATTTCAGGCATTACTGACAGTGCTTTAAGGAGATAATTTTTCATGGACTATTTCAATGATATCTATTATATCACATATTGTGTTTTATTTGTTATGGCCCAAGTAATTACCCTACATCTACCACAATTCATAAAATACAAACAGGAGGAATTGCTTCCTTCATGGTGCTCTTGTCCAAGGAGGAATCACAGGGGTATATAATTGTTTAATATGATGTTCTGAGTAGGCAGCATGGATTATTTGTTTTTGAGTAGACAAATAACTTTGTACCCTGTAATCAACATCTTCCCATTTCCTCTGCTCCTGGTAACTACCCTTCTACTCTCTTGTTCTACGTATTTGACATTTTAGATTCCACATATAAGTGAGATCATGTAGGTTTTTTCTTTCTGTATTTGGCCCATTTCATTTAGCATAATGTCCTCCAGGTTCATTCATGTTGTTGCAAATGGCAGGACCTTCTTTTTAAGGCTGAAAAACATTCCATTGTATGTATGTATATCATAATTTCTTTATCCATTCAACAGATACTAATTTTTTCCATATCTTGGCTGTTCTGAATAATGCTGCAATGAATATGGGAATGCAGATATCTCTTCAAGGTACTGAGTTCATTTCCCTTGGGTATATACCAGAAGTGGGATTGCTGGATCACATGAGGGTTCTATTTTCAATTTTTTAAGGAAATGCCATTCTATTTTCCATATTGGCTGCACCAATTTACATTTTACCAACATGTACAAGGGTTCCCTTTTCTCTACATCCTGCCAACATTTGTTTGTTTGCTTGTTTGTTTGTTTTTTGATAATAGCCATCCTAACGTGTGAGGTGGTATCTCATTATTGTTTTGATTTGTAATTCCCTGATGATTGGTGTTGCTGAGATATCTTTTCATATACCTGTTAGCCATCTGTATGTCTTTGAAAAAATGTCTGTTCAGGGCTTTGCCAATTTTCAAAATCTGGTTGTTTGTTGTTTTTGCTATTGAGTTGTATGCATTCTTTTTTTTTTTTTTTTTAATTTTTTTCATTGTTATGTTAATCCCCATACATTACATCATTAGTTTTAGATATAGTGTTCCATGATTCATTGTTTGTGCATAACACCCAGTGCTCCATGCAGAACGTGCCCTCCTCAATACCCATCACCAGGCTAACCCATCCTCCCACCCCCCTCCCCTCTAGAACCCTCAGTTTGTTTTTCAGAGTCCATCGTCTCTCATGGTTCTTCTCCCCCTCCAATTTCCCCCCCTTCATTCTTCCCCTCCTGCTATATTCTTCTTCTTCTTTTTTTCTTTCTTAACATATATTGCATTATTTGTTTCAGAGGTACAGATCTGAGATTCAACAGTCTTGCACAATTCACAGCGCTTACCAGAACACATACCCTCCCCAGTGTCCATCACCCAGTCACCCCATCCCTCCCACCCCACCCCCCACTCCAGCAACCCTCAGTTTGTTTCCTGAGATTAAGAATTCCTCATATCAGTGAGGTCATATGATACATGTCTTTCTCTGTTTGACTTATTTCGCTCAGCATAATACCCTCCAGTTCCATCCACATCGTTGCAAATGGCAAGATCTTATTCCTTTTGATGGCTGCATAAGAGTTGTATGCATTCTTTATATAGTATGGGTATTAACCCTTTATCAGATACCTAGTTTGCAAATGTTTTCTCCCAATCCCTAGGTTGCCCTTTCATTTTGTTGATTATTTCCTTTGCTGCAAAAAAGCTTATAGTTGATATAGTCCCACTTGTTTATTTTTGCTTTTGTTGTTTGAGCTTTTGATGTTAGTATAAAAAAAAAAATCACTGCCTAGACGAATGTCAAGGATGTTTTCCCCATGATTTCTTCTCGGAGTTTTCATGTCTTACAGGTTAGTCTTTAACTCATTTTTGAGTTTATTTTAATGTATATGTAAGATAAGTGTCTATTTTCTGTGGACCTGGGGGTTCAACATTCTTGAATGCTGAGCCCTGCTGGGCCAGAGAGCTATGGAGTCATTCCCTCAGGTGACAGCCATAAAAGTTGGGGTGCTGGATATGCGGTCCAATTACTTTATCCTCAGAGAGAAGCTGGGAGTTGTGGGTTCTCTCCCAGTTACAGTTGTGCTGGTTGTGGGGACTGTGCCACTAGTGTGTCTCAGCATCTTCAACCTGTTTCAATGGGGGTATTTTCCCAATCATCCTATGTGTAGGAGTTGCTCAACTACTTTTTGGATTTCTCTTAGAGGGATTCGATCTGTATACAGCTGTTTATTTGATGCATCAATGAGAGGAGAGAAAGTCAGGAGCCTCCTATTCTGCCATCTTGCTGACCTCCTTTCCCAGATTTTATTGTACACTAAAGGAGCATTTGGTGCCTAGCAAAAAGGTAAAGTAGCCAAAGTTGTAACAAATAGAAGAGAACACAAACAAATTTATATAGGAGGGAAAGCTAAACAGGATCAACTCTTAACTGTGCTGATTGATCAACACTGGTTTTGAGGCAAGTAAATGTTTTCTCAGACTAATCATGATTAAAGAAAAGCAAAGTGAAGGGTGGTGGTGGAAGTATGATACAGCAGGAAAGAAGAACTGTTGAAAGAACAGATCAGGTTTTGAGAAGGAAATTAAAGAAATTTATAAAAATATATGTGTCTGAATCACGAATGAGAAAGGCATTTCTGGAATGATTTGTTCTGTTTTATTGTTTAAGAGCTAAGAGAGTTGAAGCATAGAGTCTTCATTTTTCTGCTCAGTGACCCTAACCTGATACCTGTATGGGTTCTGGGATTGGCAGGTAGCTCTGTTTCTGCCCTCAGCCCCTCTTGCTGCCTTTAACACCTATTTTCCCTTATTTTGTACACTGCAAGGAAAGGAAAGTTAGTGAAAAGACAGTGATTCAAATATTTTTTAAAATTTTAATTATTCTTGTTTAATGTTCAAAACAGATATAATAACAAATTAGGTCTATGGGAAAGGCACTTCCTGAGTGGAGAAACAGGAGGAAACTCCATTCCAGTGTACATCTACATGAATTCATACTTTCTTCTCTGCCTTGGACAATAAAGAAGGGCCCTTAAACATTTGTGTTTTCTTCCTTTTTTGTATCAAGTCTTCTTTGCTTTCTTTTGAGCTCATATATGAAGGGTAGATTATTAATAGTAGTAAATTGAGAAAAATAAGAACAAGATACCATTACAATACCTTTCCCTTTATGATCCCACTGAAGGCTGAGAGATCAGACGCCAAGAGGATCAAAGGCAATCAAAACCCAAAAAGTCTTCAAAGCCTCCCACCCATTCCTAAACCCTTAGTCCTTGGGAAGATTGCCTCCAATTTTATTTATGTTCTAATTTGTGGAGGGGGTGCATGAAGAAAATCATGTTTGCCACCTTATCTACTCCAAGGCAGAGGTCATGTTACTAATACCCCTACTACTATAGTACTACTGCCAGTATTGGTTCACAAGTACTTTCCCTGTAAGTTATCTACAGGTGAGCTTAAATGTACTTGTGAATTATATGATATTCCTCTGTTTTCTATATAAAGGTTGTCACCTAGCCCAAATCACATAGCTGTAAATAAATAATAAATAAAATCATTTTTGAAATTTAGGTTCTCTGATTCCAGTTCTTTCCACAAGGACCCGACCCTTTCCAATATTTCCTTTTGTAATATATTTCCCCTTTTCATTATGATGGGTCTAGTTGACATATGTAAGATAGCTTTTAAAAACTTTCCAACCAAGTCGTCTTCATTGTTTATCATTTTACCTACCATTATCACTTACCAAACTCTCCTTGCCCTGGAATCTGAGGTAAATTGGTAAAGATGTGAGCTCCTAGAATTGCACTGCATTATCTATAAATGGTTCTTTGTTTCAACATCTTCTGTTATCTCTGACTCTTTGCAGATTAATGATTCTCACATTTTTAAATGGGAACAGATAACGAGACATGGGTGAGAGAATTTATTCTCCTTGGCCTGTCCAGTGACTGGGACATGCAGGTCTTCCTCTTTGTCCTGTTCTTAGTTATGTACATGGTGACAGTGCTGGGGAACTTCCTCATCATTCTCCTCATCAGACTGGACAGCCGACTCCACACTCCCATGTACTTCTTTCTCACCAACCTCTCCCTCGTTGATGTCTCTTATGCCACAAGCATCATTCCTCAGATGTTGGTGCATCTTCTTGCGGCACATAAAGCAGTCCCATTTGTGAGCTGTGCAGCCCAGTTATTTTTCTCCCTGGGCTGGGGTGGGATTGAGTTTGTTCTACTGGCAGTGATGGCCTATGACCGCTATGTGGCTGTGTGTAACCCCCTGCGATACTCGGTCATCATGCATGGAGGCCTCTGTACTAGGTTGGCCATCACATCCTGGGTCAGTGGTTCTATCAACTCTCTCATCCATACTGCCATCACGTTTCAACTGCCCATGTGCAAAAACAAGTATATTGATCACATATCATGTGAAATTTTAGCTGTGGTCAGACTAGCCTGTGTGGACACCTCCTCCAACAAGATCATAATCATGGTTTCTAGCATTGCTCTGCTGATGACACCTTTCTGCCTGGTTCTCCTGTCCTACATCCAGATCATCTCCACCATCCTAAAGATCCAGTCCACAGAGGGAAGAAAGAAAGCCTTCCACACCTGTGCTTCTCACCTCACAGTGGTTGTCCTGTGCTATGGCATGGCCATTTTTACTTATATCCAGCCCCACTCCAGCCCCTCTGTTCTTCAGGAGAAGTTGATCTCTCTCTTCTATGCTGTGTTGACACCCATGCTGAACCCCATGATTTACAGTGTAAGGAATAAGGAGGTAAAGGGGGCCTGGCAGAAACTATTAGGGCAATTTTCTGGAATAACTTCAAAACTGGCAACTTGATGAATCCTGAGCATCACTTAGAGAAAGGAGCTTTGCCTGTGTTTTCTCCCACTTAACTCAGATATGGCAGGCATCACCTGCATTGCCCTGGCAACCAGGAAGGAGATGACGACACATGTACTGGTGATGCTGGGTAGGAGGCTGGAGGTTGGGTTGGGGTATACGGTGTGGATATATTTTTATATCACAGCGGCATGTTCAGTGGAGTTGAACTGCTGTAATAGAACTTCTCACTTTTGGCAAACCATAAGAGATTCTTAATCATAGGAAACAAACTGAGGGTTGCTGGAGGGGACGGGGATGGGTGGATGGGGCAACTGGGTGATGGGCTTTAAGTAGGGAATGTGATGTAATGAGCATTGAGTATTATATAAGACTGATGAATCACTGAACTCTACCTCTGAAACTAATAATACCTTGTATGTTAATTAATTGAATTTAAATAAAAAATAATAAATTCTAAAAAAAGAGAAAAAAAAAGAACTTCTCACCCTTATTCAATTTTCTTTCATATGGCCTGATAGTAATTGAAGACAATACCATTTACTCTTTTTATTTGTCACATTGTTTGTAATTATGGACCTATTCATGAATCTTACCTTGGAACACAATTTTTTATTCATCCACAGTTTGTGAAAGGTTATCATGTTTCCACTGGGAAGAAAATCATTTTCAATTTGAAGACTCACTTAAAATGTGTGGTATATGTAGCCATATTTGGTAACTGTGTGAGTCACTATTCTGAGAAGAATGTTGCTATCAAGGCTGATGAAGATATTTATTTGTGCTACATTCACTACATGTGGATATAAAGACTATCTTGAGTAATGGAAATAATTAGGTGGAGAAATATCAACTAAAATTCTTGTTTTACCCTGAAGAGGTTATAACCAAGGATTGTTTGTACACAATGACATTATTGGCTAAGGAAGATCTGAGATCCAGTTACTGCTAATTTATTGTGTATACGTGGGCGTTCATTCAAAGGCAAAAATTCTCAAATTCTGAAAATTCAACAAACTTTTTCTCTGAAACTTTAGAAATAAAGTAAGCAAATAAACCATGAGATAAATGTGTAAGATATCAAAGATATAGTCAGTATAAGAAAAGCACTTTCCTTAGGCGATCAATGAAAGATAAATGCAGCTTTGATGTGGAGTTTGGGTTATCGAGATAGGTCAGTCTGCTGTGCAGATGTTACTTGCAAGTCTCCGTATTATGAGCCTTCTTGCATACCCCCCACCCCAACACACACCCACGAGGCCCTACTCAACTTTTGTAAATATAGTAAGCTAGTATCATCTGTGAGTGTATCTCACCTCTAACAATAAACCTAAAAAATATACAAGAGGGAAGAAATGATTAAACAAGGCATATGTAGGAGATGGAGGAGAAATAATATATTATTATTATAATAGTTATATATATATAATATACTATTAATAATAATTGTGGGTCTTCTCACTTTTCAAGAACCTCAGAATAGTGCCCTCTTTCTGTCCCTTTGTCTCTCCATTGAGTCTGTTAATTCTCATTTGGTTGATTTGTATTTGGGAGTTAGTGATCAGGAGTTGAAGGGCTTCCACTGGCACCTGTTTTCCCTGTGAAACAATAGGAGGTGCCCATTGCTGAGAGAGCAGAGGAGGAAAGGCAGGAGTAAGAGGTGTGGGAATGGTGAAGGTTAAAAGCCCATTTGGGGTCTAGGATAATGTGACCCATTAGCTATGGATGCCACTGTTGGGCATTTCATGCAGTACCAATTACAAGGCCATAGTGGTCAAATTTTCCCTCTCATATGAACAACTTTATTCTTAGCCTTTTCTAAAATAAAGTCACGGATGATCATTTTGTGGGCATCAGCTTTGTTAAAGACACTGCTATAGGCATTGTGGGGTACCAAATTGTCTTTAGATATGGCCACTGCCTCTGGAAATTTTTAGTCTTCTAGGGCAGGGGTTGGGAAACTTTCTGTAACCGGCCGGATTACAAATGCTTTAGGCTTTTGGGGCCATACAGTCCTTCACAGCTACTCTGCCATTGCAGCACTAAAAGCCATAGACAACACATAAAAGAATGAGTGGGGCTAGTACAAATAAATCCCAATTTATGAACACTGAAATTTGAATTTTATGTTATTAAAATATTATTCTTCTTTGATTTTTTTCAACCATTTAAAATGTAAAACACATCTTTTTCTTGTGGGACGTACAAAAACAGGCAGCAGGCCAAATTTGGCCTCTGGGCTGCAGTTTTCTATAGTATTATAGAAGAACTGTATAAAAATGTAAAATTATAACACAAGGTATGCACAGAAAGAGCTCCGGAAATTCAAAGAGAGAGGGGATTTTTTTTTTTTTCCTGGATGTGGAATGAGGGTCATATAGGAGAAGGTTTCTGAGAGAAGATGAAGTAATTCTCATTTCAGTTTCCATTTCATAAAGCATCTCATTTCTCATAGTCATTTAGGTTCAATTACCCAAGATCTAAGGACTCCACACTAATGGGTGAATGGAGGAGATGAATCATGCACTGAGCACCATCTCAGATATCTGCTGAATAGTAACTGGATGATTTGTATTACTTCTTAGTCCTTGAAGTATTTAACAACAGTGGCAGGTCTTAGTGAGCACATTCTCTTGTATTCAAGCTGAAGCTTTCATTCTACTGTCCCTTATCCTGATAAATGGGACCATCAGGTGTTCCCCCATTCCATTAAAATCCAGTATTTTAAGATCTAAACCTGCCCCTATTAAATATAGGTGCACACTACCAAGTCAGTGTCCATATGGTTTGGTTGTCCCTTCTGCTCCATCATTGGGTTAGGCTGCTCTCTGTGAAATCTGATCTTCAATATCATTTTCCCTCATCTTCTAGAACTTCTTTTATCACTTGTATGCACATTACTCCCTGATGCCTTTGAGCCTTCTATATCTTCCTCATCAAAGTGCAACAGCATATTAAACAATAAGTGCAATCCTGGACAAGTTACAAAACTTAAATAAGACTCAGCTTTATTTTCTACAGCATGAATAATAATAAACCCCTGATGAGAAGTCTGAGAGGATGGAATGAAATATTACTTGTAAAGCACTGAGTACAATGTCTGACACACAAAAAGCACTTGATAACTGTTAGCTACTGTCATTGTTTTTTTCTAATAGAGCATCTTTCCCATTTCCCCCCCACCCCTTGTCCTCCCTGACCCTCTAAAAATGTTTTAGCCCTATTAGCTAGCCCACCCAAAGCAATGTAAAGAGTCTGACATAAGAGTAGATACCAAAAAAGTGTTTAGAAAACAGACCTCTGATTTTTGGCAACAAAGATCTGGTTCTGTCTCATGCATTCTTAATGGGAGGAATATTATCCCCAAGGGGGTAAAAATTGGTCCTTGTAGAGGGAATAAAAATATCTTAATTATTGTAATGACTTATGGTCCTTCAAAGGGCCATGGTACATAAACAGATATACACTATATCTGTGGTGTTAAAACTTCATGGGGTGAGTGGTTAAGAAAAAGATATCTAAAAACTTTCCTTCCTTAGGTGAACAATAGTGGATAAAAGATTGAGAAACGCTGCTCTATCTGTAGAGAACTATTTCTTGTTTGGGCACAAATATTCGTAAGTGAGTCATAAGCACAAAGGACAGAAGACAAATAGTCTAGGGTTAATTAACTTTGGACTTGAAGATTGCCTCATCTGTATTTGCCTATTTTAGTTTGCATTCCTAGACCTTGCCTACTCTAAGCAAATTCTTCTGCCCAATTGGTTCCTCCACCTATTTTGGACTTTTATAACCTCATGGGTATGGACAATAGGATGTTGCTGAGTGAGTTCCTCCTGCCTTAGCACCTGAGTCGCTGGAGAGTCTGTTATGTTCCCGGCCATGTGCCTGATGACAGTGCTGTGATGCTTCATCAAGCCCTTCTGAGCAGCCTAAACACCTGGTCAGCTATTCCATAGATATATATTATATATATATTGCTATGTTTTGTGGGGTTCTGTTATATGATAGCACTGTTTCACACACGTTTATTCACTTTTGGGGATCCCAAATATCTAGGAAGTTTTATAGGGGGTGTTAGAATTCCCATAAGTATGTAATATAGGATTTATTAAGTCAGATTCATAAAAATTTGAAGGAATAGAGCCATCTTAGCTAGCACCTGTGCTGCACTTACAAATTATAAGTTTTAGAGGCCTTTTAAGTCTCATAAGTTTGTGTTGACGCCTCTCCTCAAAATATGGGTATTAGTATCCACATAGTACAGAGGAAGAGGTTGGGATTCACATATACATAACTTGTGTGAGTGTAGACAACTAGCAATCTACACTTAGAGCCTGGATTCAGTACAGATGTGACTTGTCTGATTCCAAAGGCGTCATAAATTTCAACAAGGACACCCCTCTTGGGATATCAGCTGTTTGTGGATCAATGTTTAGCTGAAGATGTGAAAAAGCCACAGAGCCATAATGTTACTATTATAGCTAGGATGGTTACAGTTCCAAGTAATAAAATCCAAAACAAACTGATATATGCAAAATTAACAACTAAGTGTAATGAACTGGTATCTGAGTAGTGAATCTAGAATCCAAAGTTTTTTGAAGTATGTCTATCTTTTTGTTTTCTCCTATCTCTCAGCTTTGCTTCTTTCTGTGGGCCTTATTCTATTTTATGGTTCATAGATTTCCTCCATGAGGTGGAAAAAGTAACTTGGAGGTCCCAGGTATACATTATGACATGAGAAACAAAATCCTAACTTGTCGGCCAGCTCCAACAGAAAAGCCACAGAGATGGGTTTGAATCGGCTTAGCCTGAATCATGTGGTCTTTCCTCACTCAACTAAGCTCTCTGTCAGAGTTAGGAGGCACTTTGACCAGGCATTAACATATTTTGTTGACTTGAATCATTTTGACTTATAGAAACTTGTTTTATCTTATCATATACTCTGTTTTGATAAATGTTCCACGTACTCTTGAAAAAATGTATTTTCTGTTATTGATTATTCTGTTATTGATTATTGATTATTCAATGTCAATCACGTTGAGTTTGATAATGTTCAAGTTTTCTATTTCCTTACTGATTCCTTACTATTCCCTTCCTTATGCTTGTTTTATCAGTTATTAAGAGACAGGTATTGAAGTTTCTTACTATAGTTGTGGAGTTGTCTATTTCTTCTTGCATTTCTATCAGTTTTTGCTTTACATGTTTTGAAGCTCTGATGCTAAGCATCTAAATATTTATACTTGTTCTGTATTCTCCATTAATTGAACCCATTATCATTAGGAAATGCCTTTCCTTGTCCCTGGTACTATTCTTTCCTCTGAAATCTACTTTGACTGATACTAACATTGAAACTCCAGGTTTCTTTTAATTAGCATTAAAATGGTATTTCTTTCTCATATTTCAGGGATCACTGTGCTTCATTGCCTGATATCCAATGAAAATTGTTGTTTTGTATATTTTGTCCTGATCTGTAGTTGTTCAGGTGGGAGGGTAAATCCAGTCCCAGTTTCTCTGTCTTGGCTAGAAACAGAAGACTTTTCTTGGTTTTTAAAGCCTACTAAAACTAAATTTGTGTTTGGATTCTGGAGTCATTTTTCTTATTGTGACAAATATCATGAGGAAACGTCTGTAAACTCAAAAGAGTTATCAAGATTCTTTCACTTTTCTCTGTTGGAACTCAGGTTATCTGGCTCTAGGGTTGTGCTCTGAACCATTGTCCCACACTGCTTCTAAAATATTTTATTATTTTTAGTGGTGAGAAGATAGAGGTCTCACAGGAGAACCTCTACCTTCCAGGGCTTCCTAGGCCAACGCTTTTCAGAGATTTTTTTCTTTTTTTTTTTTTTTTTTTTTTTTTTTACCTTATCTGAAAGGTGAGGAAACTGGACTAGGAGGGAATCACTTCCATAAAGCTATGTTATTCTGTGAATTTGTGGGACTCCTATTTCCTGCAGAAGATTAATATATCAGATAAGTTTACCCTAAAAAGTTCACTGTTACTTTTTGAGAAACAAATTCTGTTTGGCTTTGGTTTTCTTAAGAATCAGAAGCTGTAACTGTAATAAAGAATATTTAAAAACACAGAAATTTGACTTGATTTTATTGTGATACAACAGAGAATTTTATGTAATAGTGGGCAAAGATACCGTGTTGTTACTTGGGAATTTTTAATAAAGGTAGGCATTTTAAATATAATGCTTCTGTTATTAACAGTCATTACAAAAAATAAAAATATTATTTTTAAAATAATGTGTTCTACAAAACCTATGATTCAAGAAAGAATGGTGATTCTGGAGCTGACTAGATCTAAATCCCTAAAAATCCCTGCATGATGAGGGGAAAGGTGTTCCATCTCTCTAAACTTTTGTACAGAAAACAACTTTTAAAAGAAAAATCTGCATATAGATATGGGTATCAGCATTATTTTTGTTACTGTTAATTTGGGCAATATTACTTTATGTTAGAGTTTTAATTTTTGAGGTGTTTTTGGAACTATCATCTCATTCTGTTTTTTTTTTTATTAATTCCCTGTAAGGACTGAAATTACAGAGTACCACAAACTGGGTGGCTTAAACAACAAAATATACTTTCTTGCAATTCTGGATTCTAGAAGTCTGAGATCAAGGTGTTGGCAGGGTTGGTTTCTTCTGAGGCTTCTGTCCTTTCTGCAGGTGGGTTTCTTTTCCCTGTGTCTTCCCATGGTCTTCCCTCCCTGCATGTCTGTTTCTTAATCTTTTCTTATAAGGACACCAGTCATATTGGATTAGGGCCCACCTTAATGATCTTATTTTAAGTTAATGACTTCTTTAAAGACCCTGCTTCCAAATATAGTCACATTCTAAAGTTTTGGGAATTAAGATTTCAACATATGAATTAGGAAGGGACCTAATTCAGCCCATAACATTCTCATATTCAACAAAGATTATGGCTATGACAGTGATAGCCCCATTCCTTTATACTTTATCCACTAAGGTCAGGAGAGCTGGCATTATTATTCCCACTCAAAATATGAGGAAACCTATATCAGGAGAGAATTTGGAAAGGCTATAAAGAATTTAATTTGATTGGTATTTTATTTTCTGTAAAATTACTGAGGCTAATTATAAGATAAGAAAGGTCTCTTAAAGATAAGAAAGGTCTTATAGGTAAGAAAAAGTCTTTAAAATAAATTTCCATCACAGGCAGTTTTACAGAGATGCACTTCTGCTAAGAGCTATCATTAGTACTAAGCACTATCTAACTATTATTTAGGTATTTTATTAGTACTATATAAGAACTCTCTATGTGCACTTACTAAATGCTAAGTACTATTACCAGAGGTCAAGTGAAAGTCAGATTTGTGATAATCTGTGAGCACTTAGAGATCCATAAAACACTTAAGAAGAAGGAGACAGTGTGACTGAACAAGTCCCCTACACTTCTTGATTTTTCTTATATTTTTTTAAAGGAAAGGGCATGATTGAAAGGTACATGTGTATAGAAATTAGGAAGAAGAGCCAGTTTGTGCAAAGATGATAATTTGATAGATTGTCATAAACTTATGTGTTGTAGACGTGGAATAAATGTAGATGTCATGTGACCCGACTTTCTACTGTTGGTAGAAGGTTGATAACAGGGCTTACAGGTTCATAAGACAACATGGTCTTTGTTCCAAGTAGAAAAAGGCATCCCTTCAGGATAAAAAGTCCCAGGTCAGCACGTCCATCGCCAAGCCAAATATGGGTTTGATTATATTTTCTTACTACCTCATGTCTCTATGTTTGTGTAATGCACACTTTAGCACCAGGGTGCAGTACGATTGAAATGACTCTGTTTCATGGAAGTTTGATGGAACACACCAACATAGCTTATCTTTGAGGAAATACTTTTAATATAGATTTTATTTCTCTAAGGCTTTAGGATTTTGTTCAGGATATTTTATATTCCATCAGCTTTTGGTAAGTTATATTTTAACAGAAATTTGTCCTTTGATTTAAGTTTTCAAATTTATTGGCATCAATATATTCATAGTTTTGCTTATTGTCTTTGAATGTCTACTGAGTTTGTGTTTATATCCTTTTCCCATTCTACTATTATTTTATTTGTCATTTATCATTTTTCTTTCTTAAAATCATATTTATTGATGTATATTTTACATGCAGCAAAATTCATTATTTTAAAGTATATAATTACATAATTTTTGTCAAATGTTTATAACCCCCATGAACAAGATATAGAATATTTCTAAAAGTTTCCTTTTTCTAGTTTGTGGTCAATGCCCTCTTATTACCTCAGCCCCAGGAAACTGCTTATTTCATTTCTATGCTTATAATTTTGCCTTTTCCAGTATGTTAAATGGAATCACATTGATGAAGCCTTTTGTGCCTGTCTTCTTTCACTTGTAATAATACCATCAAGACTCATGCATGCTGCTGTATATAGCAGAATTTTTTTTTTTATTTAAAGATTTTATTCATTTATTTGAGAGAGAGAGAAAGAGTGAGCGTGTGCCAACAGGGGTAGGGGAAGAGGGAGAGAGAGAATCTCAAGCAGACTCCGAGCTGAGTGCAGAGCCTGACGTGGGGCTCAGTCTCATGACCCTGATTATCATGACCTGAGCCAAAATCAAGAGTTGGATGCTCAACTGACTGAGCCACCCAGGTGCCCCTGATTTCTTTTTATTGCCAAGTGGTGTCCCATTATGCAGATGTACCATAATCTGTTTATTCATTCACCAGTTGATAGATATTTGTGTTATTTCCAGATTTTGGCAATTATGAATTAAACTGATATATGTAAAGGTCTCTTTGTGGACACATGCTTTTAATTTTTCTTCAGTAAATTCCTAGAGATGGGTCTTGTTTTTTATCCATTTTGATACCCTATGTCTTTTGACTGGAGCATTTAGTCCTTTTACATTCAAAGTAATCATTGATAGATATGTATTTGTTGCCATTTTATTGCTTGTTTTGTGGTTGTTGCTGGAGATTTTCTCTGATCCTTTCTTATATTTCTCTCTTTCATGTTTTGCCTATTTTCTTTAGTGATGTATTTGGATTTCTTCCTCTTTATTCTTTGCATGTTTATTAGTTTTTGATATGTGGTTGCCATTAGGTTTGTATATATGGTTGCCATTAGGTTTGTATATAATCTCTTCTGCAAACATCTGCTTATATTAAGCGGATGGTCATTTAAGTTTGAACCCATTCTTTTCTCCTCTCCTCCTCATATTCTACATATGTGTCATTATATTTTATATCCTTTTTGTGTGTGTGAGGTCCTTGACTGATTTTTAAAAGAAATATTCATTTTTACTGCTTTTGTGTTTCCTACTTTTATACTGTTACTTTTGGTTTCTCCTTTCCACTCAAAGAGTCCCCTTTAACCAACCTTCCTCCCTCCCTCCCTCTCTCCCTTTCTTTCTTTTCTTTTTATTTCTCTCTCTCTCTCTCTAAAGAGAGAGCATGAGCAGGGGGTCAGGGGCAGAGGGAGAGAAAGAGAGAGACTCTTAAGCAGGCTCCATACTCAGGGCACAGCCCAACATAGGGCTTGATCTCACAACCCTGAGATCATTAGCTGAGCTGAAAACAAGAGTCAGATGCCTAACTGACTGAGCCACCCAGGTGCCCCTCCCCTTTAATATTTTTTGCAGGGCTCGTTTAGTGGTTATGAACTCCTTTCGTTTTTGTTTGTTTGAGAAACTCTTTATCTCTCTTTCTAGTCTGAATGACAGCCTTGCCAGATAGAGTATTCTTGACTGCAGATTTTTCCCATTCAGCTCTTTGAATATATCATGCCACTCTCTACTGTCTTGCCAAGTTTCTGTGGAAAAATCTCTAGCTATCCTCATGGATTTTTTCCTTGTAAATTAATGACTTCTTTTGTCTTGCTGCTTTTAAGATTTTTTCTTTATCACTATATTTTGCAAATTTAATTACAATATGTCTTGGTATAGGCCTGCTTTTGTTGATTTTAATAGAAGTTCTTTGTGCCTCATGGATGTCTCTTTCCTTCCCCACATTAGGGAAGTTTTCAGGTATTATTTATTCAAATAAATTTTCTGCCCCCTTTTCTCTCTCTTCTTTTTCTGAGACTCCTATAATATAAATGTTATTACATTTGATGGAGTCACTTAATTCCCTAAGTATAATCTTGTTTTGCATAATTCTTTCTCTTTTGTTCAGCTTCATTGCTTTCCATTATATTGTCTTCTAGGTCATTAATTCATTCCTCTGCTTCTTCCATCCTGCTGTTCATTGCATCAACTGTATTTCTAATCTCGTTTATTGTACTCTTCATCTCTGATTGATTTTATAACTCTTATCTCTGTGGTAAGGGTCTCACTGATATCTTCCATTCTTTTCTCAAGTCCAGTGAGTATCCTTATGGTCATTACTTTAAATTCTCCATCAGGCACTTACATCTGTTTTGCTTAGATCCCTGTCTGTGGCCTTATCTTGTTCTTTCATTTGGGATAAATTCCTCTGTCTTGTTGTTTTGTCTAAGTCTCTGCCTATTTCTCTGTGTTAGAAAAGCCAGTTATTTCTCCTGTTCCTGAAAGTAATGGCCTTATGAAGAAGAGGTGATGTAGTGCCCAGGGCCTGAGGCTTCAGGGAGTATCTCCTGTGTGTGCTGCATGTGTTCTGCTGTTGTGTTCTGGCTGCTCTATCCTTTAGGCCCATTGTCTTCAGAAGCTCTCCTTTCCTGCTGTGGGTAATGTTTGGTCCCTGGCCTGAATGTGGTGAGTTTTAACTAGGTGTGCTGTGTTCTGCTTGTGAAATGAGACTCATCACTACCTCCCCTGTAACTGAGGCCCTGAAAAGCTCTCTGGTTGGGAGATGTGGTGTGGGCAGGGTTTGTGCTGGTCTTCTGGAGGAAGGGCCCCCCAAGCTGGGACTGAGGCAAGTATAACTGAGAAGGGCAGTTCCACCAGACTGCAGCAGGGTGGGGCTTAGTGTAAGCAAGTTAGGAAGCACTGCTTCCTGCATATGGCTCTGTGTTTATGCTGAGGGGGTAGAGGGAAATGGCACCAGCCAGCTCCTTTGTTCTCAGAGAGGTCTCTCTGTGAATGCTGCCCCTCTGGGGCATGCTTCTAGAAGGGCAGATAATCTCCACACTGTGTGCCCCAGGTACTGTTTAGATCACTGCTTCCATGCTGTCTGCCTCCAGGTTGTTTGCCTGCCTTCTCTCCACAAACAGTGCAATGCCCTCAGGGCTTTATCCCAGCCAAGCCTGCAGACCTCTAAAACTCCAGGCTTTAAGCCCCACTGTTTGAAAGAACTCATGAAATTCAGCTCCTCTTGTTTTCAAAGCCAATAGCTATGGGGAAGTGTTCTTGTGCATTCCCCTGTGTCCTTCTCTGTGTGTGTGTGTCTCTCTCCCTCTGTCTCTCTCTCTCTCTCCCTCCCTCTCTCTTTTCTGAGTCCATGGCTCCCTCCCCTCTGCAGCAGCTGTAATCTGTTTCTCTTCTAAGCCCTGTCTCCACACTTCCTACCTTCTTCCATGTGGCCTCTTCTCTCCCTTTAGCTGTAGTTTGTTTTGCCAGTCTTCGGTGGATTTCTCAGGTATTTAGAATGATTTGATAGTGATCTAGTTATATTCACGGGATGGGGCAAGCCTAGGATCCTCCTACTCTGCTGCCATCTTTCTCAAGAGACTTCTATTTATTTTTTTTTATATAGCTGGATACATTTTGCTAATATTTTAAAAAATATTTTTGTATCCGTGATCATGAGTGATTTTGATCTATAGTTTTTTTAATTTGTGATGTTTTTGTCTTGTTTTGTTATCAGTGTAATGCTTAGATAATTAATTGGGGAAAGTTACTTCTGTTTCAATTTTCTAGAATATTTCTTCCTTAAAAGTTTGGTACAGTTCACCAATGAAGCCATTGGCCTATTGTTTTATTTGTGGGGAGGTTTAAATTGTTTTTGTTCTTTTGATGTGTTTAAGATCAGTAGTGATGTCACCAATTTCATTTTTTATATTGATAATTTGTATCTTCTTTCTTGATCAGTCTGGATAGAAGTTTATCAATTTTATTGATATTTTCCAAAAAAATCAGCTTTGTTTCCTTTTTTTTTAGCTTTTGTTTTCTTTGATTTTCTCTATTATTTTTGCTTTCTATTGGTTTTTAATTATCTTTATTATTATTTTTCTTAGGTTTATGTCCTTAACTTTGCTTGAAATGCTTTTGTCTACTGACTATAAATACTTTTATCATTTGCATGACGAATACATCTTTATTTATCTTTCATTTTTTGAAAATTTTTTTCTTCTTTTTTTGTTTATTTTCACTGGCATAGAATTCTTGGTTGGCATTTGTTTTCTTCCAGTTCTTCTGTTAATCTTATCTTTTTTTCTCTGTATGTAATGCATAATTTTTTCTACAATTGCTTTAATAATTTTATTTTTATTGTTGCTTTATTAGATGTAGTACTTTAGTATTTTTTTAAATAACTGGGGTTTGTTAAGCCACTTGAATATGTAGATTCATTCTTTTCATCATATTTGGAAGTTTGAGGTTAATATTTTAAAAATATTCGTTATGTCTTTCCCCATACCTCATCTTCCCCTTTTCCTTTTGGGACTCTGATTTCATGTTTGTTATTTCTCATACCTTATTGAAACATTATTCAATTTTTTCAGTCTTGTTTTTTTTCTCTCTTCCACTTTGGGTGGGTTGTATTACTATGTCTACAAGTCCTCCAAATTCTTCTGCAGTGTCTAGGCTGCTATTCATTGCATCCAGTCTATTTTTCATTTTAGATATATATTTTATCTCCTTATAGTTTGAATTAAGTGTTTTTATATCCTTGGTTTCTTTTCTCATTGTGCTTGGGTTTTCCTCTGTCTTCTTGAACATGGGAAGTATATTTGTAATGGCTATTGTAATGTGCTTGTATCCTAATTCTATCATCTGTGTCATTTCTGTATGTGTTTCCATTGACTGATTTTTCTCCTCATTATGATTTGTTTGGGTTCCCTTTCTTTGTGCTATGATCTGGAAACTCTCCTGCCTCTTTGCATGTCTGGAATTATTTTTATGAATTACAAACATAGTGAGTTTTATGTTTTGGGGGCTTTAAGTTGTTTTGCTTTCCTTTAAGTATTTCTGCACTTTGTCCTGGGAAGCAGTTCAGTTGCTGAGAATTTGTTTGATCTTTTGAGGCTTTCTTTTAAGTGTTGTTAGGTTGGCTCCAGAGCAGGCTGAAGTGAAGTTTGCATTACCGAGATTATATTTTTCTGAAGACTCTACTCAATGTCTTGTGTGTTAGACGTCTTTCCATTTGGCTAGTGAGTCCTTTCCTGGGCTTTGTGTCACCTCTAGAGATCGTTCTGTTTACTTCTTTCTGGTGGTTCTTTCCTTGGCCCTTGTAGGTTTCTCACATTCACACAAAGATCAATAATCAGCAAAATATTTAAGGATACCAATTTTCAGATCACACAAGTTCTCTCTCTTTGCAGCTTTCTCCTCTTTAGTACTCTGTCCCAAAATATGAACTGTCTTTTCAATTTAGGATGACCACAAGCTATGCTTTGGTTCCCTCTCCTCATCCTGTGGCCTGCAAACTCTCTAGGCAGTGAGCAGAGGTACCTGTAGCTCACCTTACTTGTTCTCTCCTCTTGGGCATCCCTGTCTTGCACTACCTGTTGTCCAATGTATGAAAACCATTGCTTCATATGTTTTGTTCAGTTTTCTAGTTGTTCAAGGTAAGAGAAAAAATACCATCCCTGTTATTCCCTTATCACTGGAAACTAAATTCACAATGACTTTTGATATTGATTTATTTAATCTAAAAACTGCCTAATTATTAATTGTAATAATTTATTTATAGATTCTTTTGGATGCTTTTCATAGAAAATTATATAATCTGCAAATAAAATAATAGAATTGTTACTTCTTTTCAATCCTCATAGTATTATATTTTTCCCACTGTCTTCTTGCATTGGTTAGGGCCACCAGTATAATGTTAAATAGAGATGAGTATAAGTAGCATTATTATTTTGTTTCTGAACTTACAAGGAATACTTTCAAAATAATCACAATAAGTATGTTTACTCTATATGCATTTTATCAGATTAGTAAGTTCTCTTTTTTAAAATCATGAGTTGATGTTACATTTAAAATTATTTTCTATATCCACTAATATGATCATATGATGTTTTTCTTCTCTTAATTTATTAATGAAGTTAATAACATCAGTTGTTTTCTTATATGAAACCAACCTTTCCTTCTTGAATAAAACTGACTTTGTTATGATGCAGTTTTATAGATTTATAGATGTAGTTTGCCATTATTTTGTTTGAGAATTTTCTATCTGTTTTCTTGAGTCTGCTCAAAGTGTAATTTTCCTTTACTTTCCCAGTCAACATTTGGTATGATGGCCATCCTAACCTTGTACAATGAGTTAAAGCATGATCCCTTATTTTTCTTTTCTCTGGAAAGTCTTGTGCAAATTTGAAAGTATATGTTCTTTTAATATTTGATAGAATTTCCAATAAAGCCATAAAATACATTGCTGAAGTCAAATCCTTTTCAATAGTCGAGAATTCCTCTTGATAAAGAAGGTAAGGTCAATTTGATATATATTTTTTTCTTAGCACATGCATTTCTTTCTGGTTTTGAAATTTAGAATATTTTTCTATCTTCAGTGTAAGTGATCTTATTTGTAAGATTGCTTAAAATTCTTAGAAATGGCCCTCATATAATAGCTATGGTTCTTTTAGTGCCCTAATAATTTTCTGTCCTATACCAAAAATAGCTCAGAGGAGCTATATATTCTCTTACTCTCTTCATATATATTTTGGGATATTTTTTTTAAAGATTTTATTTATTTGAGAGAGAGAGAGACAGAGATAGAGAGAAGAGAGCATGAATGGGGAGGAGAGGGAGAAGCAGGGTCCTGCTGAGCAGGGAGCCCGACGCAGGGCTTGATCGCACGACCCTGGAATCATGACCTGAGCCGAAGGCAGACGCTTAACCAGCTGAGCCACCCAGGTGCCCCTATTTTGGGATAATTTTTAATGATGTTTAATTTCTTTTATACCCTTAAGATTTATCTTCATAAAGGAGGAAATATTTTTCTTTTACCTATTATCTATTAAATGATGTTTTCCAAGGGATGGGACTGCCCTCTTCTTTCTTGCTTTCCTTAAACCCAAATGATATTAAAAATACTTTATAGCAAACACAACTTATCACCAAGACTAATAAAAAAAGAGAGAGATATGAAGGAATAAATAATGTCAGGAAAGAAAAAGAGACATTACAGATTCTCTATACATTAAAAATATGTAAGAAGATATTAAGAAACTTAGGCTGTAAATTTTATTTTATTTGTTTTTTAAAAAGTAGTTATTTGAGAGAGTGTGTGTGTGCACACATGTGCATAAGCAGAGGGAGGGACAGAGGGAGAGGAAGAGAGAATCTCAAGCAGAATCTGTGCTGAGTATGGAGCCCAGCCTGGGGCTCCATCTCACCAGCATATCATGACCTGAGCCAAAATCAAGAGTTGGACACTTAACTGACTGGGCCATCCAGGTGCCCCTATTTTATTGTATTTTTTTTATTTCAAGTTTTTATTTAAATTCTAGTTAGTTAACATATATGGGTTGGCTAGTAAATTTTAGAAATAAATATTTAGATGAAATACACAAATTCCTAGGAAAAATAAACTTACCCAAATGGACACATGAATAAAAAGAATAGTCCTATATACTAAAAACTTTAAAACTATATTTAAGAATTTTCCACCAAACCACTTGGGCCAAGTGGTTTCACCAGTGAATTCTACCAAATATATAATGAAGAAATGGCACCATTCATAAAGTAATTTCATGTATACATATTTAATATATAAAAGCCAATTATACTTTTACATAATTTAAAAGATACTAATTAAAGTAGCTTTCAAAACTTCATACTGGGCATAAATCTAATCAGAGATATGCAACACTGTTACATAGAAAAAAAATAACAGATAGTAAATAAATGGAAGAATATATCTTTTTTATGGATTGAAATACTCAAGAACATAGAAAAGTCATTTCTCATTTATTTAAAAAAAATTTTTTTTAAAGATTTTATTTTTAATAGTAACCTTACAGGCAATACAATGGCACTAAATTCATACCTTTCAGTAGTTACCCTGAATGTAAATGGGCTAAATGCCCCAATCAAAAGACACAGGCTATCAGATTGGATAAAAAAACAAGACCCATCAATATGCTGTCTGCAAGAGACTCATTTTAGACCCAAAGACAACCCCAGATTGAAAGTGAGGGGGTGGAAAACCATTTACCATACTAATGGACACCAAAAGAAAGCTGGGGTGGCAATCCTTATATCAGACAAATTAGATTTTAAACCAAAGACTATAATAAGAGGTGAGGAAGGACACTACATCATACTTAAAGGGTCTATCCAACAAGAAGATCTAACAATTGTAAATATCTATGCCCCTAACATGGGAGCAGCCAATTATATAAGCCAATTAATAACAAAAGCAAAGAAACACATTGACAACAATACAGTAATAGTGGGAGACTTTAACACTCCCCTCACTGAAATGGACAGATCATCTAAGCAAAAGATCAACAAGGAAAGAAAGACTTTAAATGACACACTGGACCAAATGGACTTCACAGATATATTCAGAACATTCCATCCCAAAGCAACAGAATACACATTCTTCTCTAGTGCCCATGGAACATTCTCCAGAATAGATCACATCCTAGGTCACAAATCAGGTCTCAACCAGTACCAAAAGACTGGGATGATTCCCTGCCTATTTTCAGACCACAATGCTTTGAAACTACAACTCAATCACAAGAGGAAAGTCGGAAAGAACTCAAATACATGGAGGCTAAAGAGCATCCTACTAAAGAATGAATGGGTCAACCAGGAAATTAAAGAAGAATTTAAAAAATTCATGGAAACCAATGAAAATGAAAACACAACTGTTCAAAATCTTTGGGGTGCAGCAAAGGCAGTCCTAAGAGGAAAGTATATAGCAATACAAGCCTTTCTCAAGAAACAAGAAAGGTCTCAAATACACAACCTAACCCTACACCTAAAGGAGCTGGAGAAAGAACAGCAAATAAAGCCCAAACCCAGCAGGAGAAGAGAAATAATAAAGATCAGAGCAGAAATCAATGAAATAGAAACCAAAAGAACAGTAGAACAGGTCAACGAAACTAGGAGCTGGTTCTTTGAAAGAATTAACAAGATTGATAAACCCCTGGCCAGACTTATCAAAAAGAAAAGAGAAATGACCCAAATCAACAAAATCATGAATGAAAGAGGAGAGATCACAACCAACACCAAAGAAATACAAACAATTATAAGTACATATTATGAGCAACTCTATGCCAGCAAATTAGACAATCTGGAAGAAATGGATGCATTCCTAGAGATGTATCAACTACCAAAACTGAACCAGGAAGAAATAGAAAACCTGAACAGACCTATAACCACTAAGGAAATTGAAGCAGTCATCAAAAATGTCCCAACAAACAAAAGCCCAGGGCCAGATGGCTTCCCAGGGGAATTCTACCAAACATTTCAAGAAGAATTAATACCTTTTCTTCTGAAACTATTCCAAAAAATAGAAATGGAAGGAAAACTTCCAAACTCGTTTTATGAGGCCACTTATACCTTGATCCCAAAACCAGACAAAGACCCCATCAAAAAGGAAAATTACAGATCAATATCCTTGATGAACATGGATGCAAAAATTCTCACCAAAATACTAGCCAATAGGATCCAACAGTACATTAAAAGGATTATCCACCACGACCAAGTGGGATTTATCCCTGGGCTGCAAGGTTGATTCAACATCCTCAAATCAATCAATGTGATACAATACATTAATAAAAGAAAGAACAAGAACCATATGATCCTCTCAATAGATGCAGAAAAAGCATTACAAAGTACAGCATCCTTTCTTGATCAAAACTCTTCAGAGTATAGGGATAGAGGGTATATACCTCAATATCATAAAAGCCATCTATGAAAAACCCACAGCGAATATCATTCTCAATGGGGAAAAACTGAGAGCTTTCCCCCTAAGGTCAGGAACACGGCAGGGATGTCCACTATTACCACTGCTATTCAACATAGTATTAGAAGTCCTAGCCACAGCAATCAGACGACAAAAAGAAATAAAAGGCATCTGAATTGGCAAAGAAGTCAAACTCTCACTCTTTGCAGATGATATGATACTTTATGTGGAGAATCCAAAAGACTCCACCCCAAAACTGCTAGAACTCATACAGGAATTCAGTCAAGTGGCAGGATATAAAATCAATGCACAGAAATCAGTGGCATTCCTATACACCAACAACAAGACAGAAGAAAGAGAAATTAAGGAGTCGATCCCATTTACAATCGCACCCAAAACCATAAGATACCTAGGAATAAGTCTAACCAAAGAGGCAAAGAATCTGTACTCAGAAAACTATAAAATACTCATGAGAGAAATTGAGGAAGACACAAAGAAATGGAAAAACGTTCCATGCTCATGGATTGGAAGAACAAATATTGTGAAGATGTCAATGCTACCTAGAGCAATCTACACATTCCATGCAATCCCTATCAAAATACCATAACATTTTTCAAAGAAATGGAACAAATAATCCTAAAATTTGTATGGAACCAGAAAAGATCCCGAATAGCCAGAGGAATGTTGAAAAAGAAAAGCAAAGCTGGCGGCATCACAATTCTGGACTTCAAGCTCTATTACAAAGCTGTAATCATTAAGACAGTATGGTACTGGCACAAAAACAGACACATATTTCAATGGAACAGAATAGAGAGCCCAGAAATGGACCCTCAACTCTATGGTCAACTAATCTTTGACAAAGCAGGAAAGAATGTCCAATGGAAAAAAGACACTCTCTTCAACAAATGGTGTTGGGAAAATTGGACAGCCACATGCAGAAGAATGAAATTGGACCATTTCCTTACACCACACACAAAAATAGACTCAAAATGGTTGAAAGACCTCAGTGTGAGACAGGAGTCCATCCAAATCCTAAAGGAGAACACAGGCAGCAACCTCTTTGACCTCAGCTGCAGCAACTTCTTCCTAGAAACATCGCCAAAGGCAAGGGAAGCAAGGGCAAAAATGAACTATTGGGACTTCATCAAGATAAAAAGCTTTTGTACAGCAAAGGAAACAGTCAACAAAACCAAATGACAACTGACAGAATGGGAGAAGATATTTGCAAATGACATATCAGATAAAGGGCTAGTATCCAAAATCTATAAAGAACTTATCAAACTCAACACCCAAAGAACAAATAATCCAATCAAGAAATGGGCAGAAGACATGAACAGACATTTCTGCAAAGAAGACATCTAAATGGCCAGCAGACACATGAAAAACTGCTCAACATCACTCAGCATCAGGGAAATCCAAATCAAAACCACAATGAGATACCACCTCACACCAGTCAGAATGGCTAAAATTAACAAGTCAGGGAACGACAGATGTTGGTGAGGATGCAGAGAAAGGGGAACCCTCCTACACTGTTGGTGGGAATGCAAGCTGTGCAGCCACTCTGGAAAACAGTATGGAGGTTCCTCAAAAAGTTGAAAATAGAGCTACCGTATGACCCAGCAATTGCACTACTGGGTATTTACCCTAAAGATACAAATGTAGTGATCCGAAGGGGCATGTGCACCCCAATGTTTATAGCAGCAATGTCCACAATAGCCAAACTATGGAAAGAGCCTAGATGTCCATCAACAGATGAATGGATAAAGAAGATGTGGTATATATATATAATGGAATATTATGCAGCCATCAAAAAATGAAATGTTGCCATTTGCAACAACATGGATGGATCTAGAGGGTATTATGCTAATGAAATAAGTCAATCAGAGAAAGACACATATCATATGATCTCACTGATGAGGAATTCTTAATCTCAGGAAACAAAATGAGGGTTGTTGGAGTGGTGGGGGGTGGGAGGGATGGGGTAGCTGGGTGATAGACATTGGGGAGGGTATGTGCTATGGTGAGTGCTGTGAATTGTGTAAGACTGTTGAATCATAGACCTGTACCTGTGAAACAAATAATACATTATATGTTAATAAAAAAAAAAAAAGAAGAAGAAGATAGCAAGAAGGGAAAATGAAGGGGGAGAAATCAGAGGGAGAGACGAACCATGAGAGACTATGGACTCTGAGAAACAAACTGAGGGTTCTAGAGGGGAGGGGTTGGGGAGATGGGTTAGCCTGGTGATGGGTATTAAAGAGGGCACGTACTGAATGGAGCACTGGGAGTTATACGCAAACAATGAATCATGGAACACTATATCAAAAACTAATGTAATGTATGGTGATTAATATAACATAATAAAATAAAAAATAAAAATAAAAGATTTTATTTTTAAGTAATTTTGACACCCAACATGGGGCTTGAACCCACAACCCTAAGATCAAGAGCCACATGCTCTACTGACTGAGCCAGCCAGGTGCCCCTCCCCAATTTTTAGATTTTTTAGATTAAATCCCAATTAAAATTTATTTTTTTTTAGATTAAATCCCAATTTATTTTTATTTTTTTAGATTTATTTTTAGATTAAATCCCAATTAAAATTTCAGCAAATTTTTTTCCTGAAATTTTTCAAGATAGTTTTAGAATCAGATTGAAAATTCAAATGGCCAAGAATAGCCACGCCCTGCCCCCCAAAAGAAAGAAAAAGTAGAATCAAGTTGGAGGATTTACACTATGATAAAAACAGGCTTTATTATAAAGCTACAGTAATTAAGGCAATGTAATATTTTTATAACAACAGACAAATAGACCAATGGGTCAGAAAAAAGAGTCTAGAAATCAACCTACACACATAAATCAAAAATTGATTTATGGCAACACAGGAGAACAGTGAGGAAAGAATGGTCTCTCGATAAAATTGGATATCCACATAGAAAAACAATAAATTTGGGCTTCTATCTTATAAAATACCCAGACATAAATTCCAGATATATTGTTGTTTTCAATGTGAAAAGTAAAGTATTAAAGCTCTGAAAGATTACATTGAAGAATAACTTTGTGATTTGGGAGAGACAAAGATTTCTCAAGACACAGAAAAGCAACAACTATATGAAAAACAATACATAGAACTACATTAAAATTAAGGGCATCCCTTCATCAGAGGCACCATTATGAGAATGAAAGAGCCACAATGTGGGAGAAAATATTTGTGATCCATATAAACAACAGGCTCATATTAAAAATACACAAAGAACTAAAATCAATAAGAAAAAGAGAGATAACCCAAGAGAAAAACAGGCAAGAAACTGAACACACACCTCAGAAAATGTAATCTTCAATGACCAATAAGTATTTAAAAATATGCACAACCTCATCAGTCATCAGAGAAATGTGGGATATAATCCCCATGAGATACTACTATATGCCCATCGGAATGGCTACAGTGACAAAGACTGATAATCCGAGGATAAAGTCTAGAGCAAAAGAAGTCCTCATACAAACGTAGTTTGTGGGGATATAATTGGTACAACTGTTTTGACAAACTGACAATATTAGCTGAAGACAGACCTGCACATGATGTGATGCAGCTATTCCACTCTAGGTAACAGAAATGGATATATATGACAAAAGGTTGAGTGTGACTGTGTGTGTGAGTGTGTATGTGTGTGTGTGTGAGAGAGAGAGGAAGAGGCAAGGCAAGTTGAGGAGAGGAGAGGATGTTCACAGTAGTATTGTTTTCAATGGCCACAAACTAGAAACAACTTAAATGTCTATCAATAAAATTAATATGTAATTTGAGATACTCAAAGTGGCTCATGAATTTGTCATATTTATAGAATATGAGGGCAGACATCTAGGTACAAAAATAGTTAAATAATTTGATTGTGCCCAATTAAAAGCCTTCCGATAGTGAGACAAAATGGAGAAGTCTCACCAAATAGCTGTATCAGTTGTGAAGAGAATATCTGACCATAGCTCACTTCAGAATCATGTTACAGGGGATGCTGTTTGAAGGGCCACCAGGTGATCCCTGAGTAATTGGGCACTTTGGGTCAAATGGTCTCAGTCTTGAGTACATGGACAGAAAGTCATGGGCAAGTTGTAGTTTCTCAAAGAGAAACTTCAGTAAAGGCAGGGGAATGTCTCCAAGGGAAACTGGGGCTTTGGTTTCTCTTCTCATGTTTCTGGGTCAGGAAAAACTAAATTCTGATTAGTAAATTCTTTTAAAAAATAGGTAAGAGTTTCAGGTGAGGAAATCACTATTCAGAGAAGTAACAGAAGCCTAATAAGCACAGCATAATTGGCCTGTAGAGATTGTCTCTCTGAGGGAAAAGAAAGTTACTTCTTCCAAATCCCCCATCTTGCCCATCTCTGCTCTTCCTGGGGCAGTGATGACGTCCTGTCCCAGAGGTAAGACAGTCATGCTCAGAGGTGTTCCCCTGGGTTCTTAGGACCAGCATCAGGAAGCCAGGGTATCCTTCACACACAACGTCTTCCTTGGCTCATGTGGCAATTGGATTGAATCTGGCTACTGGAGAAATAAATGTCCCATTTTGGCAATTGGTTTAAAGAAAACATATATATTTTAATTTTATTAAGTTTTTAAAAAAATTATTAAGTTTTTAATTTAAATTTCAGTATAGTTAACGTTCACTATTATGTTAAAAGAAAACATATTTGGGGTAGCCAAACTGGGGAGAAAGTTCTTTCCGGTACCTCTGAGAAATGCAGCACCTAGCACAGGGCTTTGGCTGCAACCGTAGGAAGCACTGGGCTTAGCTACTACAGGTCATGTCCCATCCACCACTCTGTACTCCTCAGCACCTGCCTGCTCCTGGAAATCTGCACCAGCGGACAGGTTTGTGTTGACCAACATTCTTAAATGATGATGGTCGGAAGCTGGCTTCAAACTTTCTGTTGACCTAAGCAATATAGGTATGCATAAGGAAGTGGGGATGGGCTGGAGAGAGCAACCTAGCCAATTAACTTTTGGGAAGTATCACACTTTCCAGGTGCTCCTTTTTTGAGAAGAATATTTGTAATGTGTAATTTCAGGGAGCTTGAACCACAATTCCAGGAAGAAAAGATGATGCATGCTTGCCGTTAAATAGGTTACAACACCTCCACCTTACTTTTGAATCCGCTTTAAACTTTTATTTACATATCAAATTTTCAAAACTGTTTTGAACTTTTATTTATTTTTAACCTCTTTTTTAACCTTCCTTTTCTTATTGATATTATGTACTTATTCCATCCTTGTCTCTATTTCCCTCCCTCCAGTGAATTAGGATAAACCTGAATGTATGATCCCTTTAGACAGATGGAGAAACTAGGTAATGAGAATTGAACCGGGAAATGCATGTTTATTGGCAAAGCAGTTCATTCATCCCCAGAGAGAGGCACTTTATTTTTTTTTATTTTTTTATTTTTATTTTTTTAAATATTTTATTTATTTATTTGACAGAGAGAGAGAGAGAGATAGCGAGAGCAGGAACACAAGCAGGGGGAGTGGGAGAGGGAGAAGCAGGCCTCGTGCAGAGCAGAGAGCCCGATGCGGGGCTCGATCCCAGGATGCTGGGATCATGCCCTGAGCCGAAGGCAGACGCTTAATGACTGAGCCACCCAGGCGCCCCAAGAGAGAGGCACTTTAAAAACCATGAAGATGATACAGAAACATGATATTCTAACCATGTTTCTTTTTTCTTTTTTTTTTTTTAAGATTTTATTTATTTGAGAGAGAGAGAGCTTGAGCAGGAGGGAGAGGGAGAAGCAGACTCCCTGCTGAGCAGGGAGCTTGCCACAGGGGCATCTCAGGCACCCTATTGATCTGTGGTTAGCTGCCCTTACTCTCATGAATGCCCTCAATACAAATTGGGATTTTGTAACATATTCAATGGCACTATCTGATCACAGGCAACAAGCAGATAATATCTCCTTGGGACAGCTGTGAATGAGTTTCACTTTCTCCATCCAAAGGGCAGAGTAATTAGAGGATGTGGGAAGTTGAGAGTGGACTTTATTTAGTCCATGAGTTTTTTAGAAATCACTTGTGATTTTTTTAATTTTTTTATTATGTTAATCACCATACATTACATCATTAGTTTTTGATGTAGTGTTCCATGATTCATTGTTTGCGTATAACACCCAGTGCTCCATTCAATACGTGCCCTCCTTAATACCCGTCACCAGGCTAACCCATCCCCCACCCCCTCCCCTCTAGAACCCTCAGTTTGTTTCTCAGAGTCCATAGTCTCTCATGGTTCGTCTCCCCCTCTAATTCCCCCCCCTTCACTTGTGATTTGAATTAAGGTGCAAATAAGATTACTAAGAATTCTAAAGAGAATTTCTGAATACTAGAGCCTTTGAACTTTCTGAAATACTAACACATCAGCAGGATTAGAAAGTTTAGAGATGTTATTGAGCAGACTAAGGTATCACCTTCTGCTCGGGTAAGTTATGGTAGAGGGAGCATTAACACAAGGATGGACTATGACAGTTTCCTAAGAGGGGAAAATAGTCAACTATTTCAGATGGAGATAAAAGTAAGAGGAGATCAAAGGAAAAGATAATCAACAGTCTTTTCACTGAGTTAATTCCAGTTAATGATGTTCCATCACACTATTGTCTCCAAACCATAACTCTCACTACGCAGGATACATACAGAGTCAGCAAATGTGCAGCCAGTTTTCCATTTTGTCTTAGTTAATAGGCAAGTATGTGTGGCAAGTATTTGAGCTCCTATCATTTATTAGGGAAGCCAGTTAATGCATCTTTGACTTTGATTTGTTTCTTCACAGACATACCCTGCCTATCAGTGCTATGCTGCTCTTCCAAAGGAGGATGAAAATAACATTACAGATTCTTTCCTCTTACCCTCTCACACTGATAAAAGACAAGCAGGTGAAGATTTTCAAAACAGAGGCTGATCGCCCCAGGTCTTCATTCTTTACTTCCCTGACCCTGAAATGTAATTTTGACAATTTGTTCCTACTGAAAAATCTATTTTATATTTGCTACCTTCTAACTTGCAACCTAAAATTTCTGATTTTAAAAGGATGGAAATTTAGTATTTCGTTTTCATAGAGACTCCAGAAGTAAAATAGTAAATTAAAAAAAAAAACAGTTAATACCTGTTAGGCTCCATTCAATATGGATTTTGAGGCGGGAGGAGGGAAATACTTGCATCCAACAAAGAAGTAAACAAACTCCATGCCTTGGAACGGGCCCTAAATAAGAGAAGCATGTTTTACAGTTAACCGTTTCATCTCAAATGTCTAAGCATTTTCATAAAACCTTTCCTATTTAAGGAAGGAGAAGAGTTTTCTCCTTCCTTGAATCTGAGCCATATCAATGGGTTCTATTGTGGTCCCAAACCCTGAAGGAGACATATAATCTGGGAAAGCACACAGTGCAATGTCACATGGCTGTTTGGTCGAAATGACCTCGTCAGGCCCCCTGCCACCTTAAGTATCTGGTGTTCATTGATTTATAACTTGGATTTGGTCCTCAGAGTCTCATGGGCAGAGAAAACCCAGACATGGATGAATGAGTTCATTCTGCTGGGGCTGTCCAGCTGCTGGGACACTCAGCTCTCCCTATTTGTCCTTTTCCTGGTCATGTATCTGGTGACCGTGCTGGGGAACTTCCTCATCCTCCTCCTCATCAGACTGGACAGCAGGCTACACACACCAGTGTACTTTTTCCTCAGTGTCTTGTCATTTGTGGACATCTGTTTTACCAACAGCACTGTCCCACAGATGGTTGTTCACTTCCTGTCAGCCTGGAAGCCCATCCCATTCCACAGCTGTGTGTTCCAGCGCTTCATCTCCCTGGCGATGGGCAGCTCCGAGTTCTTCCTGCTGGGAGCCATGGCTTATGACCACTCTGTGGCGGTGTGCCATCCACTGCACTACACAGTCATCATGCATGGAAGGCTGTGCCTGGGGCCGGCTGCCGGCTGCTTGGTGGCTGGTTTCATGAATTCAATGATGCAGACGATCATCATCTTTCGGCTACCTTTGTGCCATAATGTTATTAATCACTTTGCTTGTGAGATGTTGGCTGTGCTGAGGCTGACCTGTGTGGACATCTCCTTCAGCAAGGTCATGGTGGCCATCTCAGGATTTCTGGTGATCATGCTTCCCTGTGTCCTGGTTCTGTTTTCTTATGGTTGTATAGTTTCCGCCATTCTGCATATTCGCTCTGCCGAAGGACGCTGCAAAGCATTTGAGACCTGTGCCTCCCACCTCACTGTGGTTTCCATGTGCTTTGGAACAGCCATCTTCACGTACTTGGGACCCACTGCTGGTTCCTCAGCAGAGCAAGAGAAGATGGTTGCCCTGGTCTATGCTGTGGTGACCCCAATGCTGAATCCCTTAATCTACAGCTTGAGGAACAAGGAGGTAATGAGTGCTCTGAGGAGACTGTTGGGAAAACTTAGTGAAAAAAGGTAAAGATTCAAAAGATTTCTCCTTCCTTCCAATAGCCCAAATAACAATATTTCAAACAAAGAGGAAATGATTGACATGCCCTTTTCCCTGGATTAACCAATAAGGTGGATCATGGTGAACACATTTTTGAAGACCAACTTTTCACATAAGTCCAGATTTTCACTATGTATTACTGCCCCACTGTACATAAGGTAAAAAAAAAAAAAAAAAAAAAAAGCCTTCAATTATTAGGCTTGGGCCTGCTGGGTTAGCTGTCCTTCTAGAGCTCACATTCCCCCTTCTCCTTTCTTATTCCTCCTGCATTTGCCCCTAGGAAATGCAGTGTGAACAGTGAAAGTTTCAGATTGAGGACAGCCATGCTTTACATGTTGACCCACCCCTCACCAGCATTGTGGCTTTGACAGATGTGTTTAATATCTCTGACCTCCAGTTTTCTCAAATATAAGAAGTAATAATATTCAGTATGTGTGATTATTTTGAATATTATAGATAATCTATGTAAAATACTTGGTAGACTGGTGGTATAGATATTCAACTATATTTAAAAATAGTTTTTAGGACACCATTATAGGGCTAAGCATTATGCAAACTTTTCTCTATATACAATTATTAAAAATGAACCTTTTTTTTTTTTTTTTTTTTAGATTGAGAGAGTGTGTGTGTGTGAGTGGGGAGGGGCAGAGGGAGAAGGAGAGAGAATCTTAAGCAGGCTCCATGCTCAGCATGGAGCCCGACTCAGGGCTTGATCTCAGGACACTGAGATCATGGCCTGAGTGGAACTCAAGAGTCGGATACTTAACTGACTGAGTCACCCAGGCTCCTGGAAAGTGAACTTTTTTTCTCTATTCCATGGCTTTGTTAGATCCCTGTACTATGTCTGCTCTAGGGTATCATCTTACCCAGAACCACGACATCTATCTACAGATCTCTCTCTCTCTGCCAGTCTCTGATCTCTTGATATCTCAATCTCCATCTGTTATATATTTTTTGCTCCAAGACAGACGAGACCTTTCTCATAAGTTCCAAGCACGTATATCCAATTGCTTGCTTAATACCTTCACTTACATCACCTGAATTGCATTCTTTTTTTTTTTTTTTTAAGATTTTATTTATTTGACAGAGAGAGACACAGCGAGAGAGGGAACACAAGCAGGGGGAGTGGGAGAGGGAGAAGCAGGCTTCCTGCTGAGCAGGGAGCCCGATGCGGGGCTCGATCCCAGGACTCTCGGATCATGACCTGAGCTGAAGGCAGACGCTCAACGACTGAGCCACCCAGGTGCCCCCTGAATTGCATTCTTAACAATAGAATGATTGTGCTTGCTTCCTCTATCCTAAGCTACTCCTTTCCTCTTGCTCTAATACACCTTCACTATAGTAGCAAAAGGAACCCTATACACTCAGAATAATTCTTGATTCCTTTCTTTTATACCCACTCTGTCAATAGAATCCATTAGCCTTATCAACAAGATATATCTTCAATCTGGTCTCTCTGCACCTCTGCTTTTTACATTTTATTCTTCATACAACAGTGTACTTAAAACTTTTTTTAACTTTATGTTGTAAAATAAAACACAGAGGCAGAAAAGCACACTACACAAATGTGTAGCTGAGTGAACTATGATAAGACAACCCTTCTTATATAAACCATTCAAGTAAAAAAACAGAGCTGCAAGCTACTGAGGAAGTCCCTCCATGTGTCCCATCCCAAGCATGACACCTTTTCCCCCAAAGTAACTGCTATCCTGACCACTGCAGCAATCACTTTCCTGCATTACTGATGACTTTGTGACCTAAGCAAATATCCCTAGTCGCTGTAGTTTGGTTTTGCCCATTTTTCTTCAACTTGGTATGTCTTTGAAGTCTCTTTAATCTGTAATTCTGTCCAACTCTTTCTTTATCCTGCAATTTATTTGAGTGGCCCAGGTCATTTGACTTGCAGAAGGTGCCTTTGCTTAGAAAATATATCTGGTCACATCTTTATCCTGCTTAGGATAAAGTCCAGCTGCATACATGTGTGGCCCGACATGGTCCAGCTGCTTCTGCAGAGATAATTGGTAGATAATATTCCTTAGTAGATGGAGCATTATCACCTGCAGAAGGACCCTGTTATTAATTGTTAAACAATTAATTCTCTGCAGCCACTGTGGAAAACAGTATGGAAGTTCCTCAAAAAATTAAAAATAGTACTACCATATGATCCAGTAATTCTACTACTGGGCATTTACCCAAAGAATATGAAAACACTAATTTGAAAGGATATATGCACCCCTATGTTTATTGCAGCATTATTCACAATAGCCAAACGATGGAAGCAGCTCAAGTGTCCATCGATAGATGAATGGATAAAGATGTGGTGTATATATACATATACAGCCGTAAAAAAGAACGGAATCTTGCCATTTGCCACAACATGGATGGATCTAGAGGGCGTAATGCTAAGTGAAATAAGTCAGTCAGAGAAAGACAAATGCCATATGATTTCACTCATATGTGGAATTAAAGAAACAAAATGAACAAACAAAGAAAAAAGAGACAAACCAAAAAACAGACTCAACTCTAGAGAAGAAACAGATAATTACCAGAGGAGAGGTGGGTGGGGGGATGGGTGAAATAGGTGAAGAGGATTAAGAGTACACTCATCATGATGAGCACTGAGTAATGTATAGAGTTGTTGAATCACTATATTGTACACTTGGAACTAATATAACCATGTATGTTAATTATATTGCAATTAAAATTTTAAAAAATTCTCTTTTATCTCATTCTCTATTTCTTCCTTGCTGTGTGGACAACTATTCTAATATGTTAACTTTATTCATGGAGTCCTTTGTTGAACAAAAACCTTCATTTTGATATGATCTGATTCATCATATTTTTGTTCTATGATTCATGCTTATGAATTTTTCTAAAAAAATTCCTGCATCAGGGTCATAAAATATTTTCCTATTTAATCCAGTTTTCTACTTTTACCTTTCACAGTTATTTCTTTAGTTTATCTGACATTCTGTTCTGCATATGTTGTCAAATATGGATCTGGTGGGTGTTCTTCCATGTTATGGTCCATTTATTAAACAGTCTATCTTTTAGTCATTGATCTGCAGTAACTTTTATGTACATTGAACTTACCTATGTACGGATCTGTTTTTGAACTCTGTTCTTTTCTCTTTGTTCATTTATTTGCTCTCCCATCATATAATTCTATTATTCTCTTTTTAAAAGTCATTTTGGCTTGTAATAAGTCTTCATTTGTCACGTGTAGTTTATCAAATAAGATGGCCAAACTCATCTTCTTTTTCAAAGTTATTAAATATATAGTCAAAGTAGCCAGCTAGTCTGTTTATATTTATTGACCTATTTTATTTATAGTCAATCTACAAATAGTCAGCTATTTATAGAGTGATGTATTCCAAATAAATTTTTGAGTAATTTTATTAAGTTCCCAAAAAGTTCATCTAAAATTTTGATTAGGTTTGCATTGAATATGTAGATTCATTTTGGAGCATTGACATCTTTATAATACATTGTCTCATCTGAAGAATGTCTTTGAGGTTATTCAGATAATCTTTTTTGTGCTATTTAAAGTTTTAATATTTTCTCCATATTTGTTTAACAAATATTTGTTAAACATACTATATGGCAGACACTCTTCCAGGTATTGTGGATACAACAGTGAAAAGCAAGCAAAAGTCTCTGCCTTCATGGAGATTACATTCTACTTAAGGGAAATAATAAATATAAGAAACAATTAATGTATATAGTATATTATAGGTATTACTTGCTACAGAGGAAAATGGGAAAAGAAGAGGAAGAATACTGGAAGGACTAAAAGTTTTGGCAAAGAGCTCCATAGAAATCATGTATTCTCTCTGCTGAGAAATTCCTAAATACTTTATAATTTATGTTGCTATTATAAATAGAATTTTATTTTTTTCATTGGTTATTGCTGGTGTACAGAAACACTATTGATTTCTGTGAGGTGATCTCATATGTAGTTCTTTCTTATTAAATCTAATTGTTGAAAAAATTTTTCAGATATATAATATCATCTGTAAAAAATGATAGTTTTCCTTATAATCTTTGTATGTCTCAACGTATTTCTTTTCTCATATCGTAGCTCAGGACCTCTAACGTCAGGTCAAACAATAGCTGTGATAGCAGGTATCCTTCTGGTTCCTGATCCAAGGAAAGCATCTACAGATTCTCCATTAGGTATAATGTTTGCTGTGGATTTAGGGCATTTAACTTTTATTAAATTTAGTTTTTAAGAAAGAAGTGTAATAAAGTGAGAGAGTACCTGCCCTCATATACATCAAAGCAGATTATATATAAGTACAATTAAAATTATAGTATTGTTGTAGAAGAATTCATGAATCCAAATATAATCCCAAAAGAAACTTTTACATATATGAATTTAGTATATCATAGATGTATAATTTCAAGGTAATATAGGAAAATATGTACTACTAAATAAGTGATGTTGGGACACATGGCTATACTAACAGGACAAAGAAATGTCATCTTTCCTATTAATATGCCATGAAAAATTCCAAGTATCTAAAGGTGAGGAAATGATTTTACAAATGAGTTTATATTTGCTCCCTCCTAAAAATGTACTAAATAATGGTAAAAGCATAAGAGACAAGATAATAAATCCATAAAGCAAAGAGGACAATAAATTTAACAAATATATTTTATGAGAAATGCCAACAACATTTTGGAAGCTAGCAAGCAACTTTTTTTCTCTTCTCTTGTCTTTTTAAGGCCAGAGCTAACAGGCTCCACTCCATTTGCCCTCCCAACTCCAGCACTCACATAGGCAGCACTCTGCAGGCACATTATTTTGTTCAGAAAGTGGGTCTCAGGGGCACCCAGGTGGCTCAGTTGGTTGAGCTTCTGACTCTTGATTTTTGGCTCAGGTCATGATCTCAGGTTCTGGAGCCCCACGTTGGACTCTGCACTCACTGGGGAGTCTACTTGAGGATTCTCTCTCCCTCTCCCTCTGTCCCTCCCCCTGCTTGCTCTCGCTCTATCTCAAATAAGTAAATAAATCTTAAAGAAAAATAAAGAAAGTGGGTCTCAGACCATTGGCTGGGAGAAAATGCTATTGTCAAAGCTCCATTCTCCCCAACTTATTGGGGAGAATGAATCAGAATAAGTTGGGGAGAATGAATCACAAGCCCATTCCTGGGGCAATGCCACGTAGCTGAGCAGAGGGTGAGAGCAGCCCAGTCACACTCACAGGGACAAGGCACATGAGTGGAAATCTCCCTCCCTCTTGGAGAAGGGAATACACTGGGCTTCTATAGGTTTCACTACACAGTGTTTAACATCCTCACTCGAGTTTTCCCACACAGGATGGCTGCACTTTTATTAAAGATTCTGAACACTGAAAATCTCTAAGTATAAACCAGGGTATGGAAGATTATCTCCCTTAGAGGAAAAGTCAAAAGCTCTAAGAAGTTTACAGGATGTGGTGGTAGAATTCCAAACCTAGGGAGCAGCCCTACCCTAGGCTGCATCTGTCTAGGGACTGGCATAAAAAAGTCTCCCTGCCCACACTAAGAGCAGACAGTGAAGCACAAAGCATCCCATTGGCCCCCTGAGTTGCCTGGCTGGGGGCTATTGTTCAAAGGAATGTGGAGATGGGTGAACTGCAATGAGGAATTTGAGATGTAATCACATTTTCATGCTCATAAAGTGGAATAAAAATTTCCACCATGTAAAGGTGGTGTCACTGAAGACTCCAGATGCACCCCATCCCCTTGAGAAATTAAAGTTTGGAGAGCTCCTTCCCATGCTCTGGGGACAAGGAAACAAAACTTGGGATTTGCAAAGTTGAAATGTAGGTTAGGCTGTTTGATGCGGAAGTGACCAGACAGAGGAGGAGGGAAAATAAAATAAATCTAACAAACAAAGCATAATTGGCCCCTTGAGATTTCATCACTAAAGTTAGAGAAAGTTACCTGTTCCAATTGCACTTGCTTCAAATTTCACAACTTGCCCACCTCTGCCATCGCACAGGATGGCCTCCTCCACTCTCCAGAGGTGAGTCAGCCGTTGTCAGTCTCTTTTTAACACGTATTTAGCAACATGAATTATGAAACCAGGTTCCTGTAATCCATAGTCCCTCCTGTATTCTTCAAGCCTAAGAGCATGGCAGCTTGACATAGTTGTCCTCTCCTGGAGATTTGTCCAAAGAACATGTGTTCCGGCTATTCAAATTAGGAAGCCAGAATTTTCAAGTGATCTAAGGGTCCCCCACCTGTGGTGGCCTGAGCCGGCTAACAAGTTGGCACCAGTCTTCATCTTTGCTTTTCACCCATCGACTCCTGGAAAGAGGGTCCAGGTGCCAGGTCTGTGCTGATGGGCCTTTTCTTTGCCAGTAGAAAGATGACTCCCTCAGAGACTAGCTCTTTCCCCTGTACACGAAGTTTCTGTTTTGAGAACAAGTCTTTAGAGTAACATCCTTGTCTGAAATGCTTCCCGCAACTGCCCATCTGGGGCTGGTCAGGAATCTAATATAGCTTTGCTAGGTCTCACTGTCCACACTCGCATGCTGAATAGGCTGCTTAGCTGATGCATGTTGTTAAAATAGTAATTTTCAAGTTTATTTCCATTTGTTTATTAATTTAATAAAGCATTTTTATTACATTTTTTATTGCTGGATAACTACGTGTATATTCCTCCAGGAAAGGCATAGTTTATGCCATTATCTTTATTTTACAGATATGAAAACTGATGTGCTAGGATTTTAGGGAAATATATGCTTTTCCATAATGCTTCATTCCAGTGGAAGAGGTCTTTCAAAATGAAAATCAAATGTTCAAGCTGCATGAAAATGATCCAAAGATGCAGAGCTGTTGGTAATGATAAATGCAGCTATTCTGCTTGAAATAAAAATTTGTGTGGGTTACTCACCATGCCTGGTTCTAGCTTAAAGCTCATTCTCTAAGTAGTCTGGGGCAAGGTAGAGAAAACAGTGTAACACTGGAGCAGGGCTAGATGGGAGATGAGCAGAGGGGAGGGGAGGGGAGGGGAAGGGAAGGGAGGGGAGAGGAGTCCTTACCTATAGGAGGCAGCTGACCCAGGAGTCCTACCTTCTCCTGTTCAAATCTGTGCCATCCCCCTCTTTCTTTCCTTTTACTTCACCTTTTCTTTGCCCCATGTCCCTCTCCTTTCAAAACTATTCTAAAAGCTCAGAGGAAAGGGATATGGGTTTCTGATCATCTCTGGTGTGCTTTGGCAATGCTGAGATGACTCTGGTAAAGTATTTCTCCTCTTTGCAAAGCAGATTATGATAAAGTGGCTGAAGAACAGAAATAATTCAATGCCTTAGCTAAGTGTCTTTGAGTCTTCTATCTTTTGGCGAGGAATTTGGGGTTTTTCAATAATGTAACTGAGGAAAAATTTGTCCTAAAGAGGTGTTTGGGGGGGGAGGGGTGGGTGGTGGGAGGGTTGTCCTGAAAGATCTCACTGTTCATATTTTCTGAGAATTCATCAATTTCTCTGGTAAATGTATTTTGAGCAGGATTTCTAACATGATAGAACCAAATTCTAGAAAATTTCACTGCAAAGGACTAAAAATAACACTCTGGGATTGAACACTAAGATAAAATATGGGAAGCTCTGGTATATGAAATATTGGATAATTTTAGCAATGTGTTAATTGATTAAATGTCAAGAAAAGGTCATCGATAAATATTTTTTCTTTTCTCCCATTTTCATTGTTCCTTTTCTTCCTCATTTGATTTCATTTCAATTTCTTTTACTTCTTCACTGTACTCTTTTTTTAATTTTGTCTTCCTTTCTGGTTTCTTTTTTCCTTTCTGACCATTAATTCTCTCTCTGACTTTTTTCCCTTTTTCCCTAGAGAGCTTCTCAATGACTTTGCTCATTTATTTATTCTTATTTGCATCTCAATATCCTCTCCTCTTCCTCTGCTTACCTTTTGCATACCTTTCTCCTTCAGATATTTATTTACTACTTGTTTATTTAAGTTTGGGCTAGTTTTAATTTTTTTAAAGAAGATATTTAATGAAAGACATTCAATGAAGATTTTTTAAATTGGGTTATAATTCATATCATACAAAATTAAGCATTTTGTAGTGCATAATTCAGTGTCAGTACATCCCAGAGTTGTGATTTTATGTTGTGAAGGTACAGCTAAATAGTTATCAAAGAACTGTGAACAGCTTGGGCATGAGAGAGTGTATTTGTGTGTGGGACCGCAAGAGGGCGCTCTGGAAGCATTCCTCTGACCGGAAAGAACTGCATCTCTTCACCTGTGTAATGGCTTGGGCTTACCTACATGGACACTCAACATTTTACCTCTCTGCCTTGGGTGTGATTACCAAGTGACCTGGAAACGTAGCCTGCTTTTTATGTTATTGTGACAGTAACTATTTACACAAACAGAGGGGGGGATATGTTGGCACTATTTATAAGCACTCACCACTAAGGAGAATAGAGTCCAAATTACGTGTGGGATGCAGATCAGAAGGGACAAATCTCCCAACCAGACAAGACTCATCCCCACAGTCCAGGATCCTTTGTCGTGACTCATCTTTTCCTTGTTAGGGATAGTCCTTTGGCTAGACAAAATTATACTTAGGTTTAATCATCTTTTGCAAGCTGATTTTAAAAAACTAGCACATACCTTTATCCATTTCTGATATTAGGTCATTTTTGTGTCCATTATTGTCCACAATCATAGCCCTTCATTTTTTCCTAAGGGAGGAAGAAAGGACTCCCTGCCATGGACCCATCTTGTAGTCATCACTATATGAGACAAAAAGTAGAAGCATGATCACCTTTCCAAGTCTGTAAAAGAGGCCAGTGAATCATGTTCTGCAAGAAGAAGAGAGTTTCTAAATGAAGGAGATGTGCTTTGTTTCTCCTTGTCCTGTTATTGGCGAGGACTGAAAGCCAGACTTCAACTTCCCAGGTAAGCGGGAGGCACCTACTCTGTTCCACCAGGACTCAGAGGTGAATGGGATCAAAAGTAGGAGCTCAGTCCTCTTGACATGTCTTGATTTTTTTTTTTAAGATTTTATTTATTTGTCAGAGAGAGAGAGAGAACACAGGCAGGGGGAGCGGCAGGCAGAGGGAGAAACAGGCTTCCCACTGAGGAAGGAGCCCAATGAGGGACTTGATCCCAGGACCCTGGGATCATGACCTGAGCTGAAGGCAGACGCTTAACGGACTGAGCCACCCAGGCGTCCCAATATGTCTCCTGATTTTATGTTAGGTGAATCCATAGCCTTTAAACAGTGACTATCACTGTGCAGCACATGGGTTATGTTGTGCATAGAAGCACTAGGGATGTGCCCCAGGTTATCAGGTAACCCTGTTTACCTGCTCACTCCTCCTCTGTCTAGTCTCTTCATCTCCTTTGACGCCTGAAAATAATAGGCCAAAATTCAGGGTGTTGTTGTCAAGATTATTATATCATATTAATTATTAGATATATAAAGTATTTATTATAATTTGGTACAGAGTAAGGAATAAATAAAATGTTTGTTTATATCAACTTGATATAGAAACAAGTACAGTTACAGTTTTTAATTCTTCTCATAACATTTTTCCTACCCAGGGAATTTTTGCACTCTGGATGGGCAAGAGTGTTTCAGGAGCTTGTTTTCTTCCCACCATCTGCCCCCAAAAGAACAGATAAGATTAAGATTTTCTAAAACTGAACTGACTATTCTGTGATTCACAGGGCAATTGATTTGGGTAAGTCATTTGAAACAATTTTACAAAGAAACAGGATTTACTTTGACTTTAACACATCACTTTTTTTTAACACACCACTTTTTAAAAATATCAAATATATTTTATTTAAAAAAGCAAAATCACTCACATAAATTATGTATCACTTAGAAATGACTATGTTACTGAGCAAGCATAACATGGCTGTAATAACAAATGCCCCCCCTTTTGTATATGTTTTTGGAGACAGGTAGGAAAACACTACTTGTTTTGTTATTGTTTGTTTGATTTGTTAAAGCTGACATTTGAGTCCTGGTTATAGAAGTGCAAAGAGTGTAAATGAATCTACCATGACCCATCACCTTTGCATTTCCACCACCTGTGTGCACATACACACCTTCTGATATAACTTGGAAAAGTGGCTGCATCACAGTTATATTTGAGCCCTCGTCAGACAGGACTGAAGAGAGGTTATCTGGAGTAAGTCTTACATACAATGTGGTACAAATCACTGGCATTGCTTTAAAGAACAGGTTACAATAGAAATACGCCTTGGAAACAATTCATCTCACTTTGGTATATTTCAGGTTTGTTTTTTTTTTTTTAAGATTTTATTTTTATTTATTTGACAGAGAGAGACACAGCTAGAGAGGGAACAAAAGCAGGGGGGAGTGGGAGAGGGAGAAGCAGGCTTCCCGCTGAGCAGGACACTGGGATCATGACCTGAGCCGAAGGCAGATGCTTAACGACTGAGCCACCCAGGTGCCCCGGTATATTTCAGGTTTTATTAAGTGTGATTTATACAGTTGTTTGGTTTATTTCATGAAATCCTAACACAAAGCAGTAAGCACGAAATACTTTTTTCAACATCTACCTTTTCAGCAATTCTTGGAATATATATGTGTATGTATATATACACGTGTAGAAAGAAAGAGAGATAATTCTCTTCAAAAACTGCAGATTTATGGATGTCAGAGAGAGACCTGTGTTTTCTAGTGTGATCTCCTTAGCTATTGGTGAATCTCTAAAAAGCATTGGAGTGCTAAAAATACATTTACGTAAGGATAGGAAAGCACTATAAACATACCAGTCCATATTTTTATCAGGGTTTTCATGACCAGGAAATTTTCTAACCAGTATAATGACAATATTTTTTATTCAAGGTAAAATATGGCAAAATGAAAAGAAGCTGATGTACAAATAGGTATAGTGCAACAGAAATTACAAGAAGGGAACACAAAAGAATTAAGACTATGCTATTGGTTTCTAGCCGTGAAGCTAAACAACCTATTAATTTTGAACATTCTGGAAAAATATAATTCTTGAACTACCTATTTGTCATGAAGATTTTGAATCCTGTATCTTATTACACAGTGAGGAACTTTACTTACACTTTAAGAGTTGTGAATCTCTTTGCCAATCTTGTAGCTAAGTATCTTGTTCTGGTTAATTCTGGTGTGAATGACTGGAAGTTTCCAGTGCAAGGTCTTGAATGGGTTTCTGATATTGTTTGATCATTTCCACTATTTTCTGTGTAACACCCAGTTTCCGAAAGCTCAGTTTTTAATAAATTCCTTGGCATTTTGGATATTATTCAAAACAATACTAAATCCTGAATATTTAATGACTAATGGTCTGAATATTGCTCTTTTCAGGACAATGAATTTTAATCTTAAGTCCCACAACCCTTTATGTTAGAAGAAGTATGACCTCTAACAATTATTCTAAGTTTTTAGGCTGAAAGTGGAAGTTTTTGATAAATGCAGTTATAGTCTGCTGTCCATCAATAATTATAGCATGAATATAGCATAGGCACCATTGGAGTAATAATCTTTTTTTTTAGTTTTTATTTAAAGTTCAGTTAGTTAACATACAGTGTAAAAGTAATAATCTTTTACATAGATTTTTCATGTACCATCACTAAAACAGTCTCTAAGACTTCAGACTCCTGTCTGTATACTTCAGTTATGGATCACTTCTTTCTTTTTGTAGGTGAGCAAAAGAAAGAAAAAACAAAAGAAATTTTGTTTTGGGGTCAAAGAATTACTGCCTATGTCATCATGTTCTATAATTAACACCTGATCTTTTATCCTATCTTCACTGGTGAGGAGTGATCAATGTTGTATTGAGAAATGAATGAGCTGTTCCTTCCTTGAGAAAGCATCATTGTAAAGTAATAACCTCACATCATTTTGTGCTCTGCGGCTCTATCACTTGCCAGAAGCAGCCGACGGAGGCCCCCTCCTCCGCCGTCTATCCTCCCGAATATCGCCTCGGATTCACTTCTCTGCACGTCCTACCTTCCAGAAAGTGGTCGCTTTTCTGTTCAGAGAGTTGTTGCTGTTCTTTTCTTCGATCTCCTGTTGAGTTTGTAGGTGTTCAGAATGGTTTGATCCCTATCCAGCTGAATTCCTGAGACCAGACGAAATCCAGGTCTCCTACTCCTCCGCCATCTTGCTCCGCCATAACCTCACATCATTAAACACTTTATTAAACTCCCCTTGAGGGGCACAGGAGATGAATTTTAGCAGCTGTGTATACTTTCTCTTCATGCAATACCCGATTCTTGAAGTTGGCTGTCTTGGGTTGATCTCACCCAGTGCGGCCACTGTTGTGACCTAGGTAGAGAGGAGGCCTTCTACTTGACACTCTCAAAATGACAAGTTACAGCAAATACATTCAAAATCATTTATTAATAAAAATATAAGAATATTATTTAAAATATCCAGGGTTTCATGGATGCATTCCACTGAGGAGGGGTAAGTAGGGTTGTGTCTGAGATATCTAGAGGGGAAATCCAGTAAGCAAAAGGAAGTTAAATAGGACTGGACATCATTCAGGATTCAGAAAAATATCTTTCATGTGAACCAAAAACTTTTTCACCAAAAAGTCATGAATTCTCTATAATAACTACAAATTGAGTAGGATTTAAGTCTAAATACTTCATTAATTTCCTTCCTCCATTTAAGAGCAGATGTTTTAGAAAAGAAATTATGATCTAATAAATTGAATTATAAGAATGTAACTTCTTTACTCCTTGATTTTCAGCTGCACAGCTGGGTCCCATTGTGTTCCTCATCTATGGATACATTCAAGCAGGGTTTGGATGATGATTTGGCTGAGATGTTCTAGGAGAACTTTGGTTCAGGTGGGTAGGCTCTCTCTATATGGTCTAAAAGTCACCCTTCTAATCCCAAGTTTTTGTGATTTGGCTTTTCAACATCTTTAGAGTTTGGTCCTCGGAAACTCATGGGCCAGGAAAATAAAACCCAGACATGGGTGAGTGAGTTCATTCTGCTGGGGTTGTCCAGTGACCCGGAAACTCAAGTCTTCCTCTTTGTCCTGGTCCTGACAATGTACTTGGTGACTCTTGTGGGAAATGCCCTCATTCTTCTTCTGATCAGACTGGACAGCAGACTTCATAACCCCATGTACTTCTTCCTTAGTGTTTTATCCTTTGTGGACCTTTGTTATGCAAACAGTTTTGCCCCACAAATGCTGGCTCTCCAGCTCTCAGGCCAGAAGTCCATCCCATTCTATAGCTGTATGCTCCAGCTCTACATCTCCCTGGCATTGGGTGGGTCTGAGTTCTTCCTGCTGGGAGCCATGGCTTATGACCGCTCTGTGGTGGTGTGCCATCCGCTGCACTACACAGTCATCATGCATGGAGGGCTGTGCCTGGGGCTGGCTGCTGGCTGCTTGGTGGCTGGTTTCATGAATTCGTTGATGGAAACAATCATTACCTTCCGGCTTCCCCTGTGTCACAATGTTATTAATCACTTTGCCTGTGAGACCCTAGCAGTGCTACGGTTAGCCTGTGTGGACATCTCCTTCAACAAGGTCATGGTGGCCATCTCAGGATTTCTGGTGATCATGCTTCCCTGATTCCTGGTTCTGTTCTCCTATGGTCATATAGTTACTGCCATTCTGCAAATTCGTTCTGCCTAGGAACGTAGCAAAGCCTTTGGGACTTGTGCCTCCCACCTCACTGTGGTTTGCATGTGCTTTGGGGCTACCATCTTCACCTACCTGGGTCCACGGTCAGCCTCCTCAGTGGAAATGGAGAAAATTGTCGCTCTATTCTATGCTGTGGTGGCACCTATGTTGAATCCCTTGATCTACAGCTTGAGGAATAAGGAAGTTATGGCTGCTTTTCAAAAGGTTCTAGAGAAATTCAGAGATTAAGAGTAAAGACTGTTAAGAATTTCTTGTTAGCTATCATCAAAACCAAAAGGGAGATTGGCTGAGGGTATACAGGACTCCCTTACTTACACTAAGGAAGACTAACATGGCCTTGCATATGGATAAAGCATCCCTCCACCTGATTAATGAATTTCCTCATATAGGCCAGTGCAAAATAAGTCACATGTCAGTGATCCATGAGAGGACCTCTTCTTAGATCATCTTCTCTCAGATATCCAGTGGTATTTAGACTTCATCTGCCCATTTTTAAAATTTTATTAGCATATCAATGTATAAAGAAATGATCTGCAGCTTTGTCCAGCAGACCTGGTGTGGAATGAATGGAGAGATGAATTCCGCCAATTAGGTCTGCTTTTACCTGGTGGAGCAGAATGGAGAATGTATTTTCCTCTTTCTATATGACAATGCTCCATTTATTTGTAGAACAACCTTATTTCCTCCAGGATAAACACAAATGGTTTCTTTAACTCTTTCTCAAATGATGGCAGTTTTAGAACTTTCAACACCATTTGTCCTTTAGTCTAGAGTGTGACATGATATTCTGAAATAAATAATATATGATGCTATATTTGTTCACCCCAATATGTTGGTTCTCATTTTCTTTTTTTTAAAGATTTTATTTATTCATTTGAGACAGAGAGATACAGAGAGAGAGAGCATGAGCAGGGGGAGAGGCAGAGGGAGAGGGAGAAGCAGACTCCCCGCCGAGCAGGGAGCCTGATGTGGGGCTCCATCCCAGGACCCGGAGATCATGACCTGAACCAAAGGCAGATGCTTAACCATCTGAGCCACCCAGGTGCCCCTCTTGTATGCTTTTCAAGGATCAAATTTGTTTGTAATATGCAAAATATCTGTGGCTTCACTATAGTTTTTTTTTTTTATTGTAGCAATATATATATAAAACATTAAAATTTGCCAATTTAGCCATTTTAAGGGTACAATTTGGTGACATTAATTACTTTCTCAATGTTGTGCAAGCATTACCATTATTTCCAAAATTATTCATAACTGTAGTTTTTTATTTAACTAATTTCCCAAGACCTATAAACTGTTCACAAAATCTCCATACCCACTGCATTCTTATTTTGTTAAAGCTTAAATGAAGACATGTGTATTTAGCTCTGCTAATTTTTATTATTGATTTTCATGCATTACACCAACCCACCAAGAATATTTTGAATCTTGATTCTCAAATTTATTCCATTAGTTTGCTTTCTCTGTATCATAGACATAATAAACACAAAAATTATAAAAAGAATTACCAAGTACTACATGTCAATTTTACATCACTGTGAACCTATTTCCACATTCAAAGCCTTTATTGAGCAGATTTTGTACATGCTTTTAAATCTACTTTAAAATAGATTATTCAAGCATATTTTAATCGTTTTATCTAGAAGCATATAATAAGACTTTGTCAAATACCTTTTTAACTGCTATATTCTGGTCCTTGCCTGTTTGCATATAAGTGTGCTAAATTTACATGATAACAATTCCTGATGTTCTGAGCTCCATCTGATTATAATCTGGAAGTGGAGTATATTCTTGTACTTCCTATGCCCAGATCTTGAACATCCCCAGGGATGTTAATGTGTAACTTGGAGGTCTTTATATTGCACTAATCTCTGGTTCTCTGGAACCCCTGCAAGGATGGGTGTCAGGTGAAGTAAAAAATGACCTCACACATCAAAGCCAATGCCTATGCCTCTGTAAAATTCCTCTAGACTCATCTTTTAGTAACAGATTATCTTCAGCTTCTCAAGAGTATGTTCTTCAAAGTACAGCTGTAAGACTAATGAATCTAGGTCTCTCTTTTATGCTAGAGCTCTATACATTTATTGAGGGTGGAATAAAGGGAGAGAGGGAAGGAGGGAGGGTAAGACTGGCAAGTCATCAACCATCGCCTAAAATGGTTGAATGTGACATTAGTACAGACTAAGTCAACTATAGTGAAATTGTTTACCAAAGGAAAATCAAAGACTAAGTCTGGGTATTTGTGTCTGTGCACTGGACATTCCATAGCAGTAAAAAAGTCCCTTCGACATTCTTTGGTACTCAGAGACTGGTCTGTCCAGCCTTCCTTGAAGACATCTAGTGAGCAATAGATGCTGTATTAGTTTGCTAGGGCTGCCATAACAAAATATCACAGCTTGAGTGGCTTAAACAACAGAAATTTATTTTCCCACGGTTTTAGAGGCTGGAAGTCCAAGATCAAGACATTGACAACATCATTCCCTTGGAGGCCTCTCTCCTTGGCTTGCAGGTGGCTGCCTTCTTGCTGTGTCCTCAGATGGTCTTTCCCCCATGTATGCATGTCTGTGTCCTAATCTCCTCTTCTTATAAGGATATCAGTCATATTGCATTAGGGCCTGCACATATGACCTCATTTTACCTTAATTACATTTTTAAAGCCCTTTTCTCCAAATACAGTCATATTTTGAGGTACTGGGGGTTAGGACTCTAACATGAATTTTGGTGGGACACAATTAAGGCTGTAACAAATAGGAACCCCACATCCTGAACTATCAGCCTGTCTGCTCTGGCCAAACCAAAACTAACCTATACACTGTGTTGTTAAAAAGAAAAAGAAAAAAAAAACTTATTGTATCAATCTATCAACCTATTGATATAGAAAGCATACATAGTTAGTATGCATTATTTGTTCTTATTGAACTTCAACTTGTTCCTGGTGAGTGCTAACAATAGGCTACTAAATGCTCACAAACAGTGTTTGATAGTTAATCCTAGAATTTTGCCATGCTAATATGTGTTTTCAAATCCAATCTCCTGATAATTTTGAAAATTTTAAGTAAAATACTCTACATTTGTTTGTCCTTAACTTCCTGGTATAGATCCTATTCTCTGTGGTTCCTCACAGATTACAATAGGGAGCAGGGAAATAACATATACTAGTCTTCTAGAATCCTGGGATAAAATTCAGAATCCGGATGAATGCAATTAACTTAAAATAGCTAGTTTGTTCTTTTGTGCATCATGGGAGGAAATCATTTTCTTTCCTTTATTATATACAGGTCATTTCATTTGATGAAAAGATTAGCTTAGCCTTCTGTCTCACCCCTTTTATCTGTGCATTAATATCAGATCTTCTTCTCTAAAGAGAGCCCTGTTTTTTTTTTTTTTTTTCTAGGTCTTTTACTTAAAATATCATGAACTTCTTAAATTCTTCACTTTATGTTTAGCATTTTAAGTCACACCTTGCTTAGTTTTCCTGTTATTAACTGTAATTACTGAAAACTTCATTTAAATTAAGGAGGAACTGATGTTGTATATGAAAGAGTCTCACCATATTAAAAAAAGTCTATAGATGCATTGGTGAAATAACTGAATTTCAAGTGTAATGAAAATTTACAAAGATCTAGAACATAAAACAAAAGGGTCACTTAGAAAATATTTTTTCTATTGCTGTGTAACAAATTATCACAAATTTAGCAGCTGAACACCACACAGATTTCTGTTTCTGTTGGTTGGAAGTCCAGGCACAACCTAAACACGCTGTCTGCTCAGGATCACACTCAGCTCAGGTCAAGGTGTCAGTCAGAGCTATGACCTCGTCTGAGATTCAGCGTCCATTTCCAAGTTCACTCACTGTTGGAAGAATTCATTTTCTTGCAGCTGTCTGACCGAGATGCCCATTATCTTGCTTGTTGTTAATTGGTATAAGTTTATAATAAGCTCCTAGAAGTCACCTTCATGGCTTTGCTACATGTCTCTGTCCTCACAACATGGCAGTTTGCTTCTTCAAGAGCTGCAGGAGAATCTCTACTGTTTTGAATCTCTGACTTCGAGGAAAGCCTGGATACCTTTAAAGGGTACACTTGATCAGGTCAGGCTCACTCAGGATATCTCTCTTCTGAATAAATAAAATTCAACTGATTAGGGGTCTTAATTACATCTTCAAAATCCCCTCTTCCATGTCGTGTAACATTATCACAGGAGTGAGATCCTATCATATTCACAAGTCATATTCATACTCAAGGTGAGAGAACTCTACAGAGCATAGACACCAAGAGGTGGGAATCCCAGGGGCCAAATTAGAATTCTGCCTGTGAGAGCTGGAATCAGTCTTTGCAATTTTAGATGACAGAAGGCGATGGAATATCTATTTACAGAATCCTGAGAGTAAATGTTAGTAAAGAAAAATTCTTTATTAGATCAAGGCACTATTCACTATTTTTAAATAGGCTTTATTGTTTAGAGCAGTTTTAGGTTCACAGTAACTATGAGCAGAAGATACAGAGATTCCCTATATCTTCCTTGTCCCCTCCCATGCATAGCCTGCCTCATTACCAACATCCCCCACCAGAATGGTGCATTTGTTACCTCTGATGAACCTATATTGATACATTATTATCCAAAATCCATTGTTTACATTAGGGTCCACTCTTACTGTTTACATTATGTGGGTTTGGACAAATTTGTGATGACATGTATCCACTATTATAGGATTATACAGAGTAGTTTCACTGATCTAGAAATCCTCTATACTCCATCTTGTCATCCCTCTCTCCCCCCAAGTCCCTGACAACCATTGTTTTTTTTGTTTGTTTGTTTGTTTTTTTATTGTCTCCATAGTTTTGCCTTTTCCAGAATGTCAGAGTTGGAATCATACAGTATGTAGCCTTTTCAGATAGGCTTCTTTCACTTAGTGATATGCATTTATGTTTTTTCATGGCTTATGGCTCATTTCTTTCTGGAACTGAATAATGTTCTGAATATTCTGAATAATAATTTGGAACTGTATAATTGTCTGCATGTACCACAGTTATTTATCCATGCACCTACTGAAGAACATCTTGGTTGCTTTCAGATTTGGGCAATTATGAATACAGTTACTATAAACATTTGTGTGCAGGACATGAGTTTTTGACTTCCAAAGTGACCATACCATTTTGCATTCCCACCAGCAGTGTATGAGGATTTCTATTGCTCCACATCCTCGTCAGCATTTACGGTTCTGGATATTGGCCATCCTAATCGGTGTATAGTGGTATCTCATTGTTGTTTCAATTTACATTTCCCTGATGATATATGTTGCAAAGTATCTTTTCATATGCTTATTTTTCATCTGGGTATCTTCTTTGGTGAGGTGTCTGTTAGGGTCTTTTGTCATTTTTTAATTGACTTCTTTGTTTTCTGATTGTTGAATTTTAAGAGTTCCTTATACATTTTGGATAATAGTTCTTCATCAGATGTGTCATTTGCAAAAATTTTCTCTCAGTTTGTGACTTGTTCTCTAATTCTCTTGACATCATTCACTTTTAAATAATGACAGAAATACATATTTATGTATGCAAGAACTCAAAATTATTACCCATTTCTCCTGAATTAAGACTATAACAATTACAAAAAAAAATGTGAAAGCAACTTCAGGCAACAAAAGATGACTTAAAATAAAACTGGAGGCATGAAAGTGAAGTTGTGATGAAACAGGCAACAAGCCAGAAACTTCTAAGTATAAAATTAAGTTTCAAAAGCTGTAATTTCTATGTGTTGAGAGTGAAGAAATAAAGACCAGAGTGGTAAGTACAGAATGAAGCTGTGCCCCCACGGAGAGTGAGGACTTGGATAGAGCCCAGTGTCTAGAAAGAGATTTTAATTAACTCTAATCAACCACTTTCCCTTAAGAGACGATCCCAAGCAATTCCTTCATGCCTCACCACCCTGTTCATCTGAGGCTCCGCAGGAAGCCCATGCTTCACAGGTTGTCCATCACCTGGGTTTTTATCCCAATTTGGTCTACACATCTGACCAGAATACTTCCAATACCACATTCATTCCCAACTGTTCCCTGAAACTCATGTTCTGTTATCAGCAAAATACTCTATATTCTGTCTTTTTTGATTGTGTTCATCTCTTTCTTGCTTGATTTCCAACCTGACTTTTCTTGTGAACTCTGATTCCCCTCTGCTCTCTCAAATACAGAGTCGTTTTCTCCCATTTTTTCTCTAATACTGGGTAGGAAGGTGAAGAGTGTGTCTCTCTCGATCCTCTGCCACTTTCAGACCACTGTTCTTTACTTTTGCCAAAATAACTCGAGCTCCTTTGAAGCATGTGCTAACAGACTATAGCACCATCACCCCATCTTTTTTTTTCTTCGTTTACTACCCAGTCTCCTCATTTTACACTGGTTTACCACTAATTCAGTTGTGCGTGTAAACATTTCAACATCTATGCAAATCATTCAGCGTCCTGTCCTCTCAGCTGACTTCCTGTCTTCTGCTAAAGTTTGGTTCCCTAACTCATGTCCAGCCACCCTCTTTTGTGATTGTATCCTATCCTTTCTATTGTCAATAATTGCACTCCCTCTAACCCCTCCATCTGAGCACCCCACTCTCTGACCACTCACCCCTATTTCTTTTTTCTAGTTCACACCATCTAATATAACTCCAATAAATTTTGACCCCACTATGACCCCTATTACATTAACTCTATGACGTTTTCCTCATCCATTACCAACCGCCTCCACCCAGTTTGTCTTATTACGTCTCTTTCTCGGTGTAGGTTCCAAGCCCACTTGTATGATCATTTCTTACATATACCCCATGGTCATCTCAAGGACACTGACCTTGCAGTTAACTCTCCCCTCCTATATCCAGAAGTGGATTTACCGTGAAGCTAAAGAAGTTTAAGCGTCAGGGTCCCTTACTTGCATGGGGTCCTCCAATGTGCATGGCCATGTGGTTTTTTGTAAAATATGCTTAATCAAGTTTTTCAAAATTAAGAATTTTAACTGAAATTGGTTGAGCTGATGTCACTTTCCATTCTTATTTTCCATCTCTCACACTTACGCTAGTGGCAGGCACTCAAGCGGCTGTGAGCATTTTGGGGATCCAGCTAAGGGAAAATTGAGTTGGGGTATTGTAGTCATTTCCTAAGGCTTCTGTAACAAAGGACCAAAACTAGGTGGCTTAAAACTACAGAAATTTATTCTCTTATGGTTCTGGAGTCTAGAAGTTCAAAAACAAGATCTCAGTGGGACCATGCTCCCTCTGCAGATTCTAGGAAATAAACCTTCCTTATTTTTTCCAGGTTGTGGTGGCCCCAAGTGTTGCCTCGTTGTGTCAGCATAACTCCTTTCTACCTACCTCTGTCATCGCAAGAGCATCCTCTCCATGTGGCTCTTTGTGTCTTCTCTTCTTCCAGTCGGATTTGGGGCTCACTTTAAATTCAGGATGATATCATCTCAAGATCTTTAATTAATTACATCTTCAAAGATCCTAATTTCCGACAAAATCACATTTCAAGATTCTGGGTGGACATGTATTTTTGGGGTAGGGTGTACACTAATCAAACCAGTATAGTTATATTTAGTTTGAATTCAGTGGGACACATTTTAATGCCATTCATAAGTCACTTCAATATATAGTTTAGTTAATGCCAGTCACTCTGGTTGGCTTTCAGGAGTGGCTTTCAAGAATACTCCTACTTTCCACTATGCTGACTTACCTAGGGTCATTTGTGGAAACAGGAGTTAGTCTGTGGAAACTTCTTCCAAAACATTGTTCACTTGAAAGAGGTTTAACTAATAGGCCAATAAGTGTAAAATAAAATAATTAGGATAATTAATATGAAAAGGTAGAAAAGCAGAAAGGGGAAACAAAAAATGAAACAAAAATAGAAAGCAAATAGAAAATCAATAGATTTAAATGTATGTTTACTCATAATAATATTAAATTAAAAAGGCCTAAATACAGTTATTAAAAGACAGAGGACATGATGTAGGATAACATAGATCCAAGTATGTGCCTTCTAAAATCAATCCATTTTTCGTATGAAATTTCCTTTCCCTCCAAATCTTGAAAATACTGTAATTTTTCCAATCTTTACCAACTTGAAAGAATATACAGATCTCATTTTTAATTGCTGTTCTTTGTTTACCAAAGATCAAATAAATTGAACATTTCCTTAAAAAAATAAAATAAATCCATTTTTTAAAGACTTTATTTATTTATTTGACAGAGAGAGAGAGACAGCGAGAGAGGAAACACAAGCAGGGGGAGTGGGAGAGGGAGAAGCAGGCCTCCCGCCGAGCAGGGAGCCCCATGCAGGGCTCGATCGCAGGACCCTGAGATCATGACCCAAGCCGAAGGCAGTCGCTTAACCAACTGAGCCACCCAGGTGCCCCGAAATAAATCCATTTTTTAATATAAAGACATAAATGGATTCAAAGTCAAAAGATGAAAAGTATATACCTTGCAACACTAAAATCAGAAAGCTGGAGTGACCATATTAATATCAAATGAAGTAATCAGCAGAATAAAAAATATTACCAGGGGAAAAAGTATGACATTAATGATAAGAGTATTGATTAATCAAGAGCACATAAATATTCTAATAATCTAATAACAGAGCTACAGATACATAAAAAATAAATAGACAAATCCACTGCTATTATTGGAGATGTTAACATCATTCTTCCAGTATTTGATAGATCAATTAGACAAAAACCGATAAATATATGCAGACTTGAATCAACCTGACCTAAATGGTGTGTTTAGGATAGTCCATCCAGAATACAAATGTCAATACATTTAACTAATTGAAATCATGCAGAATATTTTCTTTAAACATAATGGAATTAAATCAGAAATGAGTAATAGAAAGACCATAAGAAAATCCCCAAATATGTGAAAATTCAACCCCATTCTTCTAAATAACCCATAAGTCAAAGAAGTCACAAAAGAAATTAGAAAAATATTTTGAATTGAATAAAAAGAAAATGCAATATATAAGAACTTTGGCAGCTGAAAAAGGGCTTACAGGAAAATTTTAAGCATTAAATGCTTATGTTAGAAATGTCTCAAATCAATGACTCAAGCTATCACTTTAAGAAACTAGACAGAAAAGATCAAATTAAGCACACAGAATGCAGAAGGAAGAAAACAAAACAAAAACAATTTAAGAAATTCTCAGAAAAAACAACGGAAAAATTCAATGGAACTAAACATAGTTTCTTTGAAAAGTTTAATTACATTGAAAAACCTCAAGCCAGATTGATCAAGAAATAAAGAGGAAAAACACAAATAACCATATCAAGAATTAAAGAAGGCATATTTCTACAGACCCATTAGATATTGAAAAAATGTTATGGCAATATTTTTCATAGATTTATATCAATCATTTCAAGAAGATTTTTTCTTAGATGAAATAAATTTCTGGAAAATAAAAAAACTACGAAAGCCCTCATTAGAAGAAATAGGCAACCTGCAAACTTTCTATCTATGAAAGAAATTGAACACAGAGTTAAAAATTTTTCCACGTTGAAAACTTCAGGCCCACTAATAAATTTTATGAAACACATAAGGAGCATATAGTATTAGTTCTATACAAACTCTGAGAAAATAGAAAAGAAGGAAACATTCTTTTGGCAAATGCCACCATGAAGCCAAGATTACCTTCACACCAAGACCAAACCGAGGCACTAAAAGAAGAGAAAGCTACAGAATGATAACCTTCTGAACAGACACACAAATTTCTAATAAAAGATTATCAAAATTCGCGGGGCGCCTGGGTGGCTCAGTCGTTAAGCGTCTGCCTTCGGCTCAGGTCATGATTCCAGGTCCTGGGATCAAGCCCCGCATCAGGCTCCCTGCTCGGCGGGAAGCCTGCTTCTCCCTCTCCCACTCCCCCTGCTTGTGTTCCCTCTCTCGCTGTGTCTCTCTGTCAAATAAATAAATAAAATCTTAAAAAAAAAAAAAAAAAAAAAGATTATCAAAATTCAATGACTTACAAAAATATAATAGATCATCACCTTGGGGAGTTTAAGCAAGGAATGCAAGTTTGGTTCAACAATCAAAAATAAATCAGTGTCTTTCATTATATTAATAGACTACAGGAGAAACCCAGTTTATCATCTTAATAGAAGCAAAAAACTAGCTAATATAATTACAAATCAATCATAATAAAGGTCTTTAAAAACTAGATATAGATGGGAACTTTTTAAATCTTAATAAAGTTATTCAAATAACTTAACAGCCAAAATCATACTTAATGGTGGAAGACTGAATGATTTCCCCTCAGCGATTGAGAACAAGACCTGGGTGTCCATACTCATCATTTTCCTTCAACTAGAGATACTAGTCAAAGTGGTAAGGCCAGAAAAGAAAAATAGAAGGATGCAAATTAGAAAGAAACAAATAGAATCATTTTTATTCTTAGGCAGCATTATCATCTACATAGAAAATCCCCAAGAACATACAATATAGGTCCTAGAATTAAAAAGGGAACTTGGCAAGTTTGAAAAATGCAGGCAATATATAAAGTATGTATACCAATATACTTAAGTATAAATTTTTACTTTAAGGTAATGATGTTTCAGTAAACATCACTGAAAATGGTGGAGCAGGGAATCCCAAGACTCCATCCCTCTATAAGAATAGCTAATAAGCTATCAAAAACTTTCAGAATTGCCTTTTGTAGGACTCTGGGATCTAGTATAAAAATGGCAATGATGGGAAAGATTATGAAGTTGTTGCATTGTGGTGCCATGGGGCTGGGACATCCAAATTGCCCGCCTATCGTCTCCCACCTGTCTGACCATGACTGGTTGCAGCCATGAAGGTGATAGCCCACACTCTTGGTGCACGTTGGTAGCCAGAACCAGTAATATGGACCTTACTTTCAGAGGATTTTGGTTGAATGTTTCACCCTATATGGCAGCTATCTGAAGGATTGACATATAGGTTACCTTTGCTTCGCTGACTCAGAGCAATCTCAGGGCTGGGGTGGCTTCCCAGGTGGCATTTGCCGGAAGTATTTAAAGGTAGAAGAATTGGCTACAGCAGCTTGAGGCTAGCGATAACCGTTGAGATGAGCAATAGGCTGACAGATTGAGAAAGAAGAGGTTGGGAATGGACATACATGGCAGAGCAAGGGCTTTTAAAACCTCAGGTTTATATCAGGGAATTGAGAAGACTACACGCATGCCCAGGACTGAACATATGCTTAGAAAAAGCCTGAAAAGACCCTAAGATTTTACCTCTGGGTGACCTTCAGGCTCTGTATGCAAGGGAATAAAGTTTGAGGCAGAGTTTTACATGGCCTAGGTAAGGGTTGAAGGAGTGCTCCAAACAGAACAGTCCATCAAGAGGTGAATACATAACACGCTGTGAAAATATCCATATATTGGGATATTACTCAATAATATAAAAAATGAACAGCCCCTTACTGTTACAAAATCTGGATATAACAAACACAACCAAAAAAAAGACAGATAGCCAAGGGATCTGGGGACCTGAAGAACAACACGACAGCGAGTTTCTTGGATTTCCTTATTGCTTCCCAACATATCGTAGACAGGGGTCTGCAGAATTCTCCGACCTGGACCTGCCAACAGGTACAAATGGAAAAAAAAAAAAACCTCCAAGGAAAGCCTACATAGCTGAATTCTAGGATAAGATAGTGCCGGCATGTTGTAGAATGTACCATTTGTATCAGCTGAACATCTCCAACCTATTTGGGGGATTATTTGTAGGAAATTCGAACCCCAAACCTCTTGTATAAGGGATCGTGGTCACAGTAGTTCATAGAACCCGGTCACTACAGATGTGCATTCCTTGTCTTTGAGGGAGAAGTATGGCCCCTGCAGCCCTGTTCAGTCTGCCTAGGGCACGGCCACCGCAATAGGTGACCGGAACAGTTAGCTTAACTGTTGTTTGGTGGGCGCTCTGTCATTTCTATTTCTATCACAATATATTTAAAATCCATATTAGAAAATTGTAGAAAGTACCAAATTATACATTTTAGGGGAAGTCGGAGTTTTTATAGAACTTAGAGATAGATTGAGGCCAGTGATTTGAAAGGCATGGCTTAGTTTTATTAGTTTTATTTGTCACGGTAATTTTGTTTTACACTTCAGTCCTATAAGGAAACCATGTTAAAGAGTGCTGTGAGTCTTTTAGTGGAATGTTCTTAAAATTAAAATAATAAAATGTATCATTTCCTTTAAAAAAAGTAATTACCATAACCTTGTGTTGCAGACTGAATTGCTTATAGCTGTCAGTATCTCCATTTACCATTTCACGGAGGCACAGTGAATTTGACAACTTTTCTTTATGTGAAAGCTACTTAAGATTTCAGCAGGCTGCAGAGAAGTGATGTTTAGTAAAATAGAGTTTTGTTTCAGAAAGTGAAATATTGGTCAAGGGGTTCCCAAAGGCAGCTGACAAAGTAAGGATGATTACATCATGATAAATGTATTTGGGATACAGTTATGGCATAAGCATTTAAAACAAAAACTTTTATTTAAAATTTTAATGAAGAGTGGAGCCCCTGAGTGGCTCAGTTGGTTAAGTGACCGACTCTTGATTTCGGCTCAGGTCATGATCTCAGGGTCATGAGATCAAGCCCTGCGTTGGGCTCCATGCTCAGCACATGGAGTCTGCTTGGGATTCTCTCCCTCTCCTTTAGCCCCTCCCCCCACCACTCTCTAAAATAAATAAATAAAATAAAAAAAAATTTTTACTGAAGTGTAGCAATGTAAGTCTACTTTGGGTACTGATGTCTCCCTTGAAGCACTGATCGATCACCTTGTTTTAAGTAACGTGAAGATTGAATAAAATTGAAAATCTGCAGAGAGATTTAAAAGTAGTCATTTTTTTTCTTCATGTTTCAACAAAGAATAAATTCAAATCTGGTTCTTTTCAAAGTGTGTGACCGTAAGTGGATTTTTCCCCCTGTGGAACTACTATTATATAAAACAAATAAGACTGTCACAATAGGCAGATAGAAATTTCTCATGGTTCCCACAAGAGACCTACTGCCATCATCAAAGTACTTTTCTCCTGGGTCTTGGCAGAGATGTAGAGAAAGTCTTGATACCATTTAAAGCCCTCAGAATCCAAAGCTCTTCACAGCTTGGTGAGTCTAAGACCACTGCAGCTTCCACCAGGAAGGCAATGGGTGCTCTGGCCCCGGGGTGCTGGGAGAGACAGCCTGATGACGTATCAGGCACAGATGTGATCCTAGAGCCTGGGGCTCACCTCTCAGTTAGTCCTGGCTCTCAGGCTGGAAGCATTTGGGTAATCTGTGCCCATTTACTTGTAGGTTTAGGGAGTGGGTTCCTCACATCTATTCAGTACCTGAATCATTCTTTTATACTTCTTCCTATTTTAGAATCAGTGAAGAATTTCTTTTCACATTCCACCCCAGCAGAGGCTGCTGAGCCAAGGTAAGTGTCTCCTCTCAGAGCATCACTTTCTAACTATGCAGGCAGCTCCCTTTCAGACTCCCATGGCACAGAAATGTTTAAATCCTAAATATTTAACACTATCGTTGTGCCCCTCTCTTATACTCCCCCCAGTTCCCATCAGTGGGTCAGGGTGATACTCCCATCTGTCATACTCTAAGTACAGCCAGGCATGCAGTGAGCAGAGAGCACACTCCCCCTGCTGTTTTTGAGGGACATCTCTTGGTGTTGGATCAGAAATAGGCACCCCAGATTCTGACGCCAACCTGCAGATCCTGTCCATACCTCTTGGGGTCCCTATGCTGCTGCCTCCTTCCAGTAATTCGTTTATGAAGGAGGTTACAAAACCACTGGACTTTTGGCAGGGACAGAGGTTATGTTTTCATCAAATTTGAATTACTGAAACCTACAGTTGTACAGAATCCAAACAAAATTAAGGGAAAGTGCATACACAGCGGGCACAAGAGTGGAGAAGAAGCTAAAATGTTTGATTCTAAATCAATGGTAAAAATCTGCTATGAGGGATCACTCTCATGGAGTAGGAACTATTATGAGTGAAAGGTCACAAATTTATGGTGAAATAATACATTGACAATAAATATGGCCAGCTCAACTTACTAGTATCCATAATTAGTGCCTATATACTCTTCCTTTAGTTGAGAAATAGGACAATCTTTTTTCTTCTTTTTTGGGAGCTTGTGAGGAGTCGAGCTTCCTCTAGGAATGCAGTTACTTGTGTAATTTGTGAACAGATATGTCTAAAGGTTAACTTTGTTTCTTTAACAAACATTGTAAGTAGGGTGATTGTTCTCTTGTGTGTCTTCAAGTGTCTGCTATGAGGGTGTCTTCCAACTAGTCTCTTGATCTCTGGTTTACTAGTTCTGTCCCATGCAAATCCATCTCCCTGCATCAAAAGCCAGGGTGAAATATGAGGATGTTATCAGCTACTGAAAACATTCAGCAACTATTTTTTGTTTAGACTACAGGACAATTTTTAAATGCCTTAGTATTTCACATGGAGGGCTCCATCATCTGGCCCTTGACACTATTTCTCTCTGTCTCTGTTTCTCTCTCTCTCTCTCTCCATCCCTTTTCTACTCATTCATTCTCTCATAATTTTCCCACGCACACAGCAAATAGGTCTTAATCAGCTGCTTCCCTGAAAATGTCAGGCTGTTTCATTCTCCTGTGTCTTTGTTCACTCTGTTTCACCTGCCTAAAATGTCTCATCCTCTCACTTATTTATGTTTCAAGTCTTAGTCCAATGATTGCCTCTTCTCTGATACAGTTACTAAGCATTTCTATATGTTTATTTCTGGTTTTGTGTGTGTGTGTCACTGAATATGTATTTATGTCATATTATTATTTTTTAAATTTGGGTTCATCTCTAATAACTGGTGTCTATAATGAAATTTCAGTAGAACTAGAGGTTATTTCCTAAAATAGCCAGACACTTTAAATATAACAAGGTGGTGATGAGCCTCAAATCTGTATGTCAGCCTAGGAGGTCAGGCCATGCCTTTCCTCTGAGACAGCTCTCAGTTTGGCTGTCAGGATGATCTCACCACTCTCTAACTTGGAAATGTTTCTTACTCTGTCTAAACCAGTGTTTTCTGGGGAATTAGAATAACAATACCTCATTAGTATTGTTTTGTGGATTAAATGGGATATTGTATGAAAAGTACTTAGAACTGAGCAAACTTCTCAGCAGCTAGTAAGTGCTCAATAAATTATTATTAGAGAATATTCTGGACTGATTGTTTAAGCTTCACATTAAAACGAATCAAAACACAACCCTACCTCACTGCCATTTCTTCAACTCTGAGGAAAATGCCTGTAAGCATCCCAAGTTTTCCCCATCTTAGTAAATGGTGTCCCTTCCATGTCACCAGCTGTATGTCTGAGAGTCCTATATATCTCTCTTTCCCTTATCTTCTGTATTCAAACCATCAATTACCATTAAAGATTCTTCTAAGATGCATCTGAAATCTGCTCACCTCTCTGAAACCACTGTATTCAGGGCTACCACCACCTTCTCTGAATAGCCTGCTACCAGGCTCCCCACCACTCTTGCTTCCAGAGATGTGTGCACTGACAGAGTTATCTTTGCACTCATAAATCATAAACCATACTGTGTCCCTACTGGGCTTTAGCTCTTCTCATACTTCTCATTGTATTGAGATTGCCATTCAGAGCCCTTATTATGACCTCCAGGGCTGCCTACTTTTCCCATCTCTTGTGTCCCTTACCTCACAGACCACAGCACATGGTGGTGGCCCCATTTCAGGCAGTGCTGTCCCTCCTCAGCAACTCAAAGGACTGGGGCCCCGGAATCCTTCTCTGCCCGGGTCACCTCCTCAGAGGTCCAAGTGAACTTCCCTGATCACATTCGTATCACTTTCTGTTCTGTAATCTTCCTAGAAAATGTCTCAAGTTTTATTATGCATTTCTTTTTGTTTGCTTATTTTAAAGACTCTCCTCCCAGAGACTCCCAGCCCCACCTGTGAGGACTTGCAGCTGCCTGAGAGCAAAGCCCGTGTTTGTGTTATCTCCACTCTGCTTGGCTCACAGCAGCTCTTCTCCTCCCTCCTGTTAGCCCAGGTTCCTTTCCTCTAATAAGAAGGGGTCAGAGCCCCTTTCACACTTGCTGTCATTTACAGTTCATATAAACTTTCATTCACATTTTTTCATTTGGGTTTTGATCCATGGTGACATAAGCTGAGTGAATATTAATATTCACGTTACAGAAGAGAAAATTGGGTTTCAGAGAGGATAAGAGGTCAAGGTCATATAGCAAACTGGGGCAGACCCGGTACTTGACTGAGGTCCAGGGCTTTAACACGGAAAGCCTAACTCTCCTGATCTCAGCGCTCACGTACCTCATGTGATCATCATTAGCTCGTGACAGCTGCACTCCATCTCCATGATGGTGGAGGGCAAAGATGTAATGGTATGTGAGGGGTAAGTGAGCCTTAAGGAAGAATTCCAAAGCACTGTGTAGACATGGGCCAGGAGCGCTATGCATATCCTTTGGAACTGGCAGTGGTAACATGGAACATGTAGACTGGATATTGTTTAATTTGGGGGTGGTTGTGAAGGCAGTGTAGAATAGAGCATGGGCTTTGGACGAAGACTTCAAGGTGATTCCTGCCTTGTTACCAGTGGGAAGTTGGTAAGTTGCTTAGTGTCTTTCCAAGACTCAGTTTCCTTATCACTAAAATGGGTATAATAACATGTGAAGAAGCTATGTAAGAATTAAATTACATTAGTGCCTACTGTACCCAGTGTATGGTCTAGTCTATGATATGTTATGAATAAATGATATGTTACTATTATTGCTAGTCAGAGAAGGCAGAGGATGGAAGAATCTAACTGGACCATGGACTCTGACCAAGTGATTTTTTTCCCCCAGGAGAGCTAAGTCCTGTATCTCCAATATGGAAGTGAGAACCAGACCCAGGTCACCAGGTTCATCCTGGGGGGGTTCCCTGGGAACTGGGGCATGCGGGTAGCAGTGTTCCTGATGTTCCTCATGGCCTATATTCTGACAGTGGCCGAAAATGTGGTCATTATCCTGCTGGTGCAGCAAAACCAGCCACTGCACAAACCTATGTACTTCTTCCTGGCCAACCTGTCTTTTTTGGAGACCTGGTACATCTCTGTGACTGTGCCTAAGTTGCTATTTAGTTTTTGGTCTGTGAGCAACAGTATCTCCTTCACTCACTGCATGATCCCACTTTACTTCCTCATTGCCCTCATGTGCACAGAATGTGTGCTCCTGGCTGCCATGGCCTATGACTGCTATGCGGCCATCTGCCGTCCATTCCACTACCCCACCATTATGAGCCACGGGCTTTGATTCCACTTGGCTCTTGGCTCCTGGGCCATTGGCTTTGGCATCTCCTTGGCTAAGATTTACTTTATCTCTCGCCTCAGCTTCTGTGGCCCCAATGTCATCAATCACTTCTTCTGTGACATCTCTCCAGTACTTAACCTCTCCTGCACAGACATGTCTGTAGCTGAGCTGGTGGACTTCATCCTGGCGCTGGTCATCTTTCTCTTGCCCCTCTCTATCACTGTCCTGTCCTATGGATGCATCCTGGCCACCGTTCTGCACATGCCCACCAGAAAGCAGAAAGCATTCTCTACTTGTGCCTCCCACCTCGTGGTGGTCACCATCTTTTATTCAGCCACGATTTTCATGTATGCCAGACCCCGAGCCATCCATGCCTTCAACATGAACAAAGTGATTTCCATCTTCTATGCTGTTGTCACCCCTGCTCTCAACCCTTTCATTTATTGCCTAAGGAACAGAGAGGTCAAAGAGGCTCTGAAGAAACTGGTCTATTGCCAAGCTATCCAATCGGACCAGTCACTTACAAATTATTAGAAAGAAATTATTTGATTTGGGGCCTGCTCTTCCCTCCTTGGTCCTTCTCCTTTAATGCCTGAGCTCATAGTACTCATGTTGATATGATATCACCACATCCACATCAACCACAGGCTCTTGGCTGCTTTGTGAGGTGTGCATCAGCACACGTGGTCTGTGGTCTAAGGGCAGATCCCTTGTAGAGAGAATTCTCTTTGGCTGAGACCTAAAATGGGGTTTCTGACACTGTGAGTAAATCCCTAATGGATCAAAGTGGGTGAGCAGGTTGGTAGTATCTGAATTAGCTGTTTTGGGATGTGACAAGCCTTAAGCGTTGTGGGCCAACAGATTTGAGATGGCTTCCTGACTGAGACAGAGGTAGCAGCGTCCTCAACAATCCCATCCTGGGGATGTTGTGCTGGCCATCAATCTTGGTGGCAGAGACTAGAGACTGCTCCCCTAGTCCCCCCAACACTTTTCGTATGTAGCCGTTTCCCTGCCTTACACACATTTCTGCTGCAGGTAGCTAGAGTGCTTCCTGTTATCTGTACATGAACTATACTTAAAGCAATTGTAATTTGTCTTCTGACATAACTTATACTGTTGCTTTGTCCTGAATTTCACATTTCCCTTCTAGATGTTACAGTATGTTTGTTTGTATCCTCTAGTGGTTGAGCAGAAAATAAATGATAAATAAATATCAGCAAATATGTTATTTGCTGAAGGAAACTTTGCCCTCATTAATCATCTTTTCTTTTGACCTCAATGTTCTCCTTCCTCTTTAATCTACTTTTACTCCCCCTGGCCTTCATCTCTCAGCACATCATTTCAAATACAAGCAACTAGTCCAAGTTTAGGACTTGACAGATTATCATCCTATGCCACAGTGACTCTCAGCTCCCCTCCTTGTTTATCTGACACCCTACCTATGAACACTAGCCTTGCTGATCAAAGGTGCCACACCCGCAGAAGGTATAGATGTGCCCACTCTTGGTTCACAGTTTTGTCAATGGCAAAGGGAGCCATACTTTAAGCTGTATTCAATATAATATGCCGATGTCAGCAGGAATTTAAATCTTCCATTAAAACAGTTGAAAATAGAATGGCTTTTAGCATTTTCAACATCTTTTACCTAAAAACAAGTAACATTTTCAAAAATGTTTTCTTTTTTTTTTTTTTGAAGTAAGAGGCATTAGGAAGGATTCTTTGCTACATTTTACAAACTTGTGGAACAGATGCTTAGGAAGTAAATACGTACAATCACAGAAAATCACAGACAGTGGGGAGCAGAGGCCAAAAGCCCAGATTTCCAGACTCTGAGCCCTGGGTCTGTCCTTAGCTCATGGGATCTTTCTAGAGAGAAAACGTGCTTCTTCAGCAGACTAAATGTGTAGGGGTTTGGTTAGAATCATCAATTGCTATACCTGGAGAAACTGTTAATAAAATAAAAATGGACAAATGTGAAATATATTCCTTAGGAAAGCAAAGAAACAAAGATAAAATGCAAGCCTACCTTACTTTAGAGAATAAACATACAAAAGGCAATGACTCTCATAATGGAAATGATTTAATGTTTGCTCCTAGAGCATATTTTGGTTTCTTGATGCAGTAAAGAAGTGATTATACATATATTTCCACTTAAAACCAAACATATAAGGGAGAGTGTTTATTTTCTGAGCTAATTCAGATAAACCAGTCACAATGTTGCAGTGTAATAGGGCTATGAAATGCATGCGCTGAAAAACAGGAAGTAGTGAATGGGAGATAAAAATTACCAACTGGCTGCTGACGATCTGAGTTCTAGTTCTGGATACATCTTTGTCATGTGACGTGGGACAAACCATCTAAACTCTCTGAAACACTGATTCTTCGTATGTAAAACAGAAATAATAATGCCTGCTTTGCATCCCTTCCACAATGGTTATGAGGATAAACTGACATGATTCCAAAGGCTTTGGTTGCTCAAGATCTGGGCCAGTGTAAGATCTGGGCAGGCCAAAACTTGGTTACAGTTTATTGGGGGAAACAAGCTGCAAAGTGTCTGTAGATCTCCAAAACCATCTGTACTGACTGAGCTCCACATCCCACAGTCTGGGAGACTCCAAATATAAGGGCTGTTTGTTTCTTTATTATTTCTCATAAGTGTCTGGGTGAGAGAGGGTGTAGAAGTAGGATTTCTTCACAAGTTCTATTCAATTGTGTTTCAAAGAGCAGATGGGAATCAGATCTGTAATCTTGACCTCGTTGTGAGAGGAACGCCTAAATGCATAAGCTAAGCAAATTAGAGGCTACAGATCAGACCAACGTAGGAATCAGCCTCAACAGAGGGAAGATGATGTATAGCAGTGTAACAGATAAATGCACCCAAAAGAGTATTATTTGTAAAGTGAGCCACATAAAGCAAGGCGGACATTTTGAACAAGACTGCATGGGGGTAGGTAACCACCTTGTAGACTCTGGTAGTCAGTTTTAGCGGTTTACTTGGAGACCAAGCCTCAGGATTCATTTTTTTTTTTTTAATATTTTATTTATTTATTTTACAGAGAGAGAGAGAGATAGCGAGAGCAGGAACACAAACAGGGGGAGTGGGAGAGGGAGAAGCAGGCTTCGTGCAGAGCAGAGAGCCCGATGCGGGGCTCGATCCCAGGACGCTGGGATCATGCCCTGAGCTGAAGGCAGACGCTCAACGACTGAGCCACCCAGGCGCCCCGCCTCAGGATTCATTTTTGACCAACCAACTCGTAATGGAGTTCATCAAATCAATGAAAATGTATTTTTATAACAAAATGTAAAAACTTGTATTTAGGAACAGATGGCAGACAATATAATTATACATACAAAATGCATACATAATATACGTAATGTAGCGGGTTAAATGGCAGCTCCCAGAAAGATTTGTCCCAACTTCAAGCTGGAATTTTTGGTTATGAACTTTTTTGGAAAAGGGGCCTTGGAAATGTAATTAAGTTAAGGATCTTGGGGTGTCTGGGTGGCTCATGTTAAGCATCTGCCTTCAGCTCAGGTCATGATCCCAGGGTCCCGGGATTGAGCCCTGCTGAGCAGGGAGCCCGCTTCTCCCGCTCCCTCTGCCTGCCTCTCACCCTGCTTATGTTCTCTCTCTGTGTGTCAAATAAATAAGTAAAATCTTTTAAAGTTAAGGATCTCAAAGTGAGGCCATCTTTGATTATCTGTATGGGCCCTAAATCCAATGACCAGTGTGTTGTAAGACAGAGAAGGGGAGAAAGCAGAGGTGAGGGCCATGCAAAGATGGATGTAGCATGGACTTGAGCATCCACAAGCCAAGGGATGCTTGCAGCCACCAGAAACTGGCAGAGCAAGGACTGATTCTCCCCTTGGGCTTTCAAAGGAAATGTGGCCCTGCTGACACCTTGATTTTGAACTTCTGGCCTCCAGAATTGTAAGAAAATAAAATTGTTGTTTTAAGCCACCGAGTTTGTTGTAATTTGTTATGGCAGCCTTAGGAAAGCAGTACTCATACCAATTCTGGTGGCAGTAAGCCCAGTGGTGCATGGGGGGTGGAGAAAGGGAAGAGTAATGACAAGTGCTGGTGGAGATTTTAAGCTTTAAATCCAATGGTTACAAAAGCCCTCACTGAGAAAGTAAAGTCTGAGCAAATAGAATGTTGCCAAATGTTTTATTAACAATTTACAACAGACAAAGGTACAGAGTTTAGAGCCCCATGCAGTTAGAGGTCAACTTGCAGACATTGATGGGACGTTAGAATTTTGCAGCCTAGTTAGAGAAATTGAACCAAAGAAGGTAGAATTAATGAGATTTAGGATGCAGAGGAGAAAGTCGATGGTCAAATATTCATCAAATGAAAGTTTAAGTCCCGCAGTGTTTGAGAGAACCGAGGCATCCACTACCTCTTAGCACCTGGGTGGCTAATTGAGTTAAACGTCCTACTCTTGATTTTGGCTCAGGTCATGATCTCAGGGTCTTGGGATTGAGCCCCAAGTCAGGATCTGCACTCAGCAGGGAATCTGTTGAGGATTCTCTTGCTCTTTCTCTCTAAAATAAATGAGTGGTAAATATATACAGAGTGATGTTGCTCTTTTACTTTTGTTCACTGCTAGATTCTTCCGGGGGTCCAGAAGTATCAATGGATTGAGCCAGTTATGACCCCATAAGTCTATACATAGGGAAGTGTTACACTGAACTATGAAATTTAGGTCATTTAAGGTTTCTGCTGTATGACAGAGTGTGCACAAAGGTTGGCTCTGGTTTATTTGATATTAAAAATTTTGAAGCCTCCAACAGCAATGCAAAGCTTCTGGATCAAGGCAACTTCATCAACCTCGCCTTTTGCTGGGAAAGTTGTCATGGTAACGGTAGGGCTCAGAAGCAAGAGCAGGCTAACACAGCTATTACAGCTCTACACAGAACGTATCAACACTTGGAGTATTTCCCTTTTGATTCATGGTTAGCCTGGGACATTGAAAGATTCCATGTGTGCTGAGACCATGTGGTCAATAATAATTTAATAAGAAAATAATCTGGAGGTCTAGACACAAAATTTAAGAATTATTTGTTTAGGAGTGTATGGATTACAAGTGTTTGTCTTTCTTCCTCCTCGCCTGGTCTTCCTTCTCCTTTTTCACTTACCTCATATTTTCAGCTTTTTTTTTTTCTGTGTAAAAATGCTGTATTGCTAGTTTCTAAGATAAAATAATTCCTCCAAATTAAAATGCCGCTGTGCTCCCATCATACTCCTCTTTAAAACAGTGTTTCGTTCCACCTTCTGCAAAGATGTGGTCCTTAGCTTGGTCAGAGGCTCTTGTGCTCCTGCTTCTGCATCCAGACTCAGCACCTGCTTCTCCAGCCTCTACTCGGTTCTCCCACCTGCACTTGATGTTCTCAAACTTCTGTAGTTTCTACAATACAAATGCTGTTTCAGGCACCCCATCTTTGCTCCAGCAATTTCCTGGGCTTACAACATCTTCTTTCTCCAGCTTTAAGATTAGTGTTTGTTTGTTTGTTTTCCCTTTCTTCTAATTCAGCTTAGACATCACCTCCTCCAGGAAAATTACTAACTAGTGGCTTCCTTTCCTACCTGAGTCACAATCAGCTGCCCTATATTCTCTTCTCTAAGCTCAAAGGAGGAGGAATTGTGTCTTATTCATCTCTGTGTCCCTAGAGTCTACCACTGCACCTGGGATGTAGTTGGTGCTTCTGAGAAAAATGAAAGGAAATAAGAAGTTTCCCAGGACCATGCATGGTATTTCTTTCCAACTATCCTAAATGTTTTGAAAAGATTCCTTAAGGATCCCAAAGGTCGGGGCACCTGGGTGGCTCAGTCGGTTGAGCATCTGACTCTTGGTTTTGGCTCAGGTCATGATCTCATGGTCATGATCTCATGGGTGGTGGGATCCAGCCCCATGTTGGGCTCCGTGCTCAGCGGGGAGTCTGCTTGAGATTCTCTCCCTCTGCCCTTCCCCCAACTTGCTCTCTCTGTCAAAAATAAATAAATCTTAAAAAAAAAAAAAAAAGAAGAATTCCAAAGATCTACACATTCTGTAGCTATTACTAACAGTCTCGTCAAAGACCAAGCTATGAGTTATTTGCATTAGGTGGTGCTGCGGTCATAACATTTACTCACCAGATCTCGGAGCTTTTTAAATCCTCCGCAAACGTGTACCATGCTACTAGAACAGAAATTGGGAACTGCCGCTGTTGCTGAGCAGCAACTGGGTTTACTGACAGAGAAGCTGTAGTGTCTGCTTCTAAAACTCAAGATGTTCAAATTAATCCTTTTCAAGTTCCTTCATAACCCCCAGGAGCAAAACTGACTCCAGTTTTCTCCAGTTGTTATCCAGTTATTACCTTTGTTCTCATTGTGTTCCCTGCCTGATACGCTTCATCACCATGGCCACCATTCACCTTTAAGCTGTTGTAACCCCTCACGTGAATGTGCTGGCATATCCCTTCTCCCGTTTCCATCCTCCTATTCTCATCAAATAGCCACACCCCAAGCAGATGTATTTTTTTAGATTGCTTTATTAAGGAATCATTGACATGTAAAGAGCTGTACATCGTTAATGTACACAACTTGATGAGTTGGGGATAAATATACACCTGAAAGTATACCACCATCATGGCCATAGACATGTCCATCACCTCCTAAAATTTCCTCGCACCCACCCCGTTTATTACTGCTGTTATTATTAATTATTGTTACTTTTGTAACAATATAAGAGCATTTAACATAAGATCTATCCCCTCAAAAACTAAGTATACAATGCAGTATTGTTAGCTGTGGGCACTGTGCTGTGTACTAGATGTCCAGAATTTATTTTTGTTGCCTACCTGAAATTTTGTACCCTTTGACTATCACCTCACCATGTCCCCTGTCAATCACCACTCTACTCTCTGCTTCTGTGAGTTTATCTATTTTAGATTCCATATACAGGTGAGATCATGCAGTCCTTCTGTGAGCACATGTAACTTTAAAACACAGCTCTGATCATGAAACTGTGGAAAAGGCTTCAATTTTGTTTCATTATCTGCTGAATGAAGGTCACAGACCTTAGTTTGAAATTCAATATCCTCCACTATCTGCTTCAACATGCTTTTTGTTTTATGTGACACAACAAATCAAAACCATAACCTAAAATTAATCTAAAATACCCCAATTCCCTTGAAGACTATTGCTGATTTCTGTAGCTGAAAGTAGTATCTGCACCCTCTGAATGTTCTCATTTTTTTACTTTTATTATAGTTTTTTTTTTTTTAATTTATGTCTCATTTTCCTTTATAAGCATCCACGTGTGGTTTGTCTTTGGCCACAAACAACTCTCACACTGCACTCAGTAAATATTTGCTTAATAAGGAATTTGGGGTTGATTTAATAACCACTACTTCAAATAATATTTCCTTGGGGATATGTGTTAAGCTGCTTACGGTTTTAAAAGTGGGAAAAAATCTGATTTTCTATAATTTATTTCACAAATTGTAACTATTATACTTAATAGGCTACCTGTTCTGATTATTCATTTCTCCAACTCACTTTAAAAAATGGTCAGTTTTTTCCAGCAGTGTATATTTGGTGTTGTTGGTACCATCTAGTGGGAAGTACGAGTAATGCTCAACAATTGATTTGGCTTTGGAGAGCTAGTTCTGAGCCCAGCTTGAAGATCATCTGGTCCAATGCTCTTCATTATACAAATGATAAACTGAGATTTTGAAGAATTAAGCAGTTTCTCACAGTCTGCATATGGCTGAGCATCTATTATGTGAAATGAACTTACATGGGCTACTAAGAATCATAAAGCATGCTTCCTACCTCACATAATTAACCACCAACACAGCGACATAAAACATTAATCTGTAAAAAATGGCAATAAAAATATTTGAATTATTCAATATGAGTGAAAACAGCTTGGTAAAATACACAGACAAAAATCCCTGTAAGAAAAATGTGCTAAGAGCACAGTGCATTAAACAATAAAGTTTCTAGAAGAGGTGGGGTTTGTGCTGAATCCTGAAAGTTGTGTACACAAGGATTTGGACAGTGAGGGGAGCAAGGAAGGAGCATTTAGTGCAATGGAAAGGATAGAACAAAGACATATTTAGGGGACACTGAGCATGAGAATAGAGGAGGTAATAACAGAGCATTAACTGCTTTAAGTGGAATGGAGGCTGGTGCAAATAAGATATAAAGAAATGCTTTGAATCAATTTGGTGTGAGAAGGCAAACAATAAACTGATAACTTGAATCACTAAATTGAGTCAATCTTGTGAATGTACTCAAAGGCAAAATCATGGAGTTGGAATTTAAATTCTTTTAAGTAACAGTGGTTAGATCAAAAAATTATATATAAAGAATAAATTAAATGGGTGCCTAGGTAGCTCAGTTGATTGTCTGACTCTGGATCTCAGCTCAGGTCTTGATCTCAGGGCTGTGAGTTCAAGCCCCGCACTGGGCTCCATGCTGAGTGGAGCCTACTTAAAAAAAAAAAAAAAAAGAATAAATTAAAAAGAAATATCCTAATGTTATATGAAATAGCACTTGTAGCTTAGTATGAGATTCACTACAGTATAATACATTGATTCAAAGATGTTGTATTTCAAATAACCCAAGGGAAGGTAAAAATGGTGTGCTTTAGAAAATTGTTAGATGATTCACAAAGTAGCCCTGATGACAGATGCTGATGTTAAAGACACCGGTGGAGAGTTGGAATAAAATCGGGCATGAATGTGACAACATGGATGGATCTAGAGGGTATCATCCTAAGTGAAACACATCAGACTGAGAAAGACAAATACCATATGACTTCACTCATATGTGGGGTGTAAAGACAAATGAACAAATAAATAAGCAAAAAGCAGAATCAGACCTTTAAATGCAGAGAACAAACTGATAGTTGCCAAAGAGCAAGGAGGTGGGGGATGGGTAAAATTGGTGAAGGGGAGTGGGAGGTACAAGTTTGCAATTACGGAATGACTGAGTCATGGGAATAAAAAGCAAGCATCGGGAATATAGTCAATGGCTTTGTAACAGTATTGCATGGTGACAGATGGTAGCTACACTTTTAGAGAATGTAACATAATGTATAAACTTGAATCACTATGTCATACATCTGAAAGTAAGTAACATATGTCAACTGTACTCAAATACAAAAATTTTAAAAAATTGGGGCATGAAATTGAGTTGAAGAAGTATTATGTCTAAAATATTATATATGACTTAAGTATAATTAAATGAGCAAATTAAATATCATACAAAGAAAGGAAAAGATAACTAAGCTGTTTGCTTTCTTTTTGCATTGAGATTATTTTTTATTGTGTCTTGACAATTTCCTATATTTTCTATATTCCTCATGTTTCTACAACATATGTTCCTTTTAAAATAAGAAAAATACATGATTTCAAAACTGAATATAGCAAAAGGCTCTTTGCATTTCATTTTTAAAAAACGTTTATGCATTTATCATGGTTTAAAATTGAAGAGTATGTAGTGGAAATGTTTCCTTTGCTTCCCCGTGTCTTGGGAATGAATTTGGCTTTCTGGGAGATATAATGGTAGTACAGAGTGACAGACATAAATCCAATTTTATTATTTTTCTCATACATTTAGTGGGTTCACTACATTTATTGTGTAATCCATCTTTGCATCAGTGACTTGAGATACCATTCTCATCATGAACACAATCCAATATATATTTGTTTATTTACAGTTTCTTTATTCTGATCCACTGGCCCATCTCTCTAGCCATGTACCAGTAACACAGGGTTTAATGACCGTAATTTTGTGAAGTTTAAAAATACGAAAATGTGAATCATGCTCAACTCCTCTTTTTTTATCATTTTATTTTATTTCATCGTGATGAGTGTACTCCTTAATCCCCATCCCCTATTTCCAGTATCCCCCCCCCACACTCTGATAACCATCAGTTTGTTCTCTATAGTTAAAAGTCAATTTCTTGGTTTGTCTCTCTCTCTTTTTTTTTCCTCCCCTTTGCTCTCTTGTTTTGTTTCTTAAATTCCACATATGAGTGACATGATATGGTATTTGTCTTTCTCTGACTGACTTATTTCACTTAGCATTATACTCTAGCTCTAGCTGTGTTGTCACAAATGGCAAGATTTCATTCTTTTTATGGCTAATATTCCATTGTGTGTATGTGTATATATATATATATCACATCTTCTTTATCCATTCATCAGTCAGTGGACACTTGGGCTGCTTCCATAGTTTGGCTATTGTAAATAATGCTGCAATAAACATTGGGGTGCATGAATCCTTTGAATTAGTGTTTCTGTATTTTTTCAGTAAATACCCGGTAGTGTGATTACTGGATCCTAGGGTAGTTCTATTTTTAATTTTTTGAGGAAACTCCATACTATTTTCCAAAATGACTGTACCAATTTGCGTTTCCTCCAACAGTGCATGAGCATTCCTTTTCCTCCACATCCTCACCAAAACCTGTTCTTCTTGTGTTGTTGATTTTAGCCATTCTGACAGGTGTAAGGTGATATCTCATTGTAGTTTCAATTTGTATTTCCCTGATGATGAGTGATGTTGAGCATCTTTTCATGTGTCTATTGGCCATCTGGACATCTTCTTTGGAGAAATGTCTGTTCATCTCTTCTGCCCATTTTTTATTTTGATTATTTGTTTTTGGGGTGTTGAGTTTTATAAGTGTTTTATATATTTTGGATGCTAACCCTTTTTGGATATATCATTTGCAAATATCTTCTCCCATTCCACAGGCTGCCTTTTAGTTTTATTAATTATTTCCTTTACCCTACAGAAGCTTATTATTTTGATGCAGTGCCCCAATAGTTCATTTTTGCTTTTATTTCCCTTTGCTCAGGAGACTTCAAAAAAAATGTTGCTATGGCTGATGTCAGAGAGATTACTGCCTGTGTTCTCTTCAAGGATTTTTATGGTTTCAGGTCTCACATTTAGGTCTTTAATCCATTTGAGTTTATTTTTGTGTATGGTGAAAGAAAGTAGTCCAGTTTCATTCTTTTGCATATACTTGTCCAGTTTTCCCAACACCATTTGTTGAAGAGACTGTCTTTTTCCCATTTATATTCATTCCTCCTTAGTCAAAGACAAATTGACTATATAATTGTTGATTTATTTCTGGATTTTCTGTCTATGTATCTATTTTTATACTAGTGCCATACTGTTTTAATTACTACCACTTTGTAATATAACTTGAAATCTGGAATTGTGATACCTCCAGTTTTGTTTTCCTTTTCAAGATTTCTTTGACTATTCGAGGTCTTTTGTGGTTCCATACAAATTTTAGAATTGTTCTATTTCTGTGAAAAATGCTGTTCGTCCTTTGATAGGGATTGCATTAAATGCGTAGATTGCTTTGGGTAGTATAGGTGTTTTGACAATATTTGTTCTTCCAGTCCTTGAGTATGGAATGTCTTTCCATTTCTTTGTGTCATCTTCAATTTCTTTCATCAGCATTTTATAGTTTTCAGAGTACAGGTCTTTAACCTCTTTGGTTAAGTTTATTCCTAGATATTATTTTTGGTGCAGTTGTAAATGAGATTTTCTTAATTTCACTTTCTGCTGCTTCATTATTAGTATAGAGGAATGTAACAGATTTCTCTACATTGATTTTTTTATCCTGTGACTTTACTGCACCCATTTTTCAGTTCTAACAGGTTTTGGTGGGGTCTTTAGGATTTTCTATAGGTAGTATCATGTCATCTGCAAATAGTAAAAGTTTTACTTCTTCTTTACCAATTTGGATGCCTTTTTCTTCTTTTTGTTGTTGAATTGCTATAGCTAGGATTTCTAGTACTAGGTTGAATAAAAGTGACAATAAAAAGACCTTGTCTTTTCCCTGACCTTAGGGGAAAAGCTCTCAGTTTTTCACCACTGAATATGGTGCTGTCTGTGGGTTTTTCATATATGGCCTTTATTATGTTGAGATATGTTCCCTCTAAACCTACTTTGTTGAGTGTTTTTATCATGACTGATGTTGACTTTGTCAAATGCTTTTTATGCATCTGTTGAAATGATCATATGAATTTTATCCTTTCTCTTATTGATGTGTTGTATCATGTTGTTTTATGAATATTGAACCACTCTTGCATTGGGGAGTACATCCCACTTGATCATGGTGAATGTTTTTTTAAATGTATTGTTGGATTCGATTTGCTAATATATTATTGAGGATTTTTGTGTCTATGTTCATCAGAGGTATTGGCCTGTAGTTCTCTCTCTCTCTCTTTTTTTGTGGTATCTTTATCTGGTGTCAGTATGAGGGTGATATTGGCCCTCATAACTCTTCTTTTATAGAATTTTTCTGGTGATTCATGCTTTTTACTTTTCCATATGATTTTAGCATCACCCTATCCAATTAGAAAATAAATCCTATTGCTACTTGGGGATTGCACTATATTATTGACTTGCTTAGGGGAATTGGTGAATTTCTGATGCTCAGTTTTCCCATTCAAGAATATTGTAAGTTCTTCCATTTGATTAAGTTTGATGCACTAAGATGTGCTTTAAAGTTTTTTTCACAGTGTTTACACATTGTGTTAAATTTTTAAGATACTATGGAATTTTAATTTTCCTACTTTTTAGTATTTTCTATTTTTTGAATTGTTTAGAAAATAATACCTGTATTAATTCTATTATTATTATTATTATTATTTTATTATGTTATGTTAGTCACCATACAGTACATCATTAGTTTTTGATGTAGTGTTCCAAGATTCATTGTTTGTGAATAACATCAGAGCTCCATGCAATACGTGCCCTCCTTAATATCCATCACCGGGCTTAGTTCTACTTTTTTAAAATTATTTTCTTTGAGGATTGATATATGGCTTTTTTCCCCTCTTTTTTTTTTTTTTGAGAATGTCTATTGGCATTTGAGAATGCCAAATCCTAACCATTAGACTACCAGGGAGGATCTATTGGCATTTGAAAGAAGGTTCATTTTTTTCAGGATTCAGAATCTGTGAAATGTTAATTAGATCTACTTTATTAATCATGATATTTTTAGTCCTGTATATCTTAAATTTTTCAATGATCTGGTATGAACTGAGAAAGATGAATTAATGTCTCCCACTGCTTCTGTTTTCTTTGTTTCCTTTCCCTATTTCTCCTTGTATAGCATGTAGTTTTTGCTTTAGGAAGGTTGACTTTATTTCATTTGAAGTTAATAGTTAAAACTATTTTATCTTCTGTGTTGATCACAGTATTTAGTGTTATTAGTACTCTTGTATAACTTACTCATGCTTCTTTTTGGTCTGAATAAAATCTTGTCTGATATTAATATTGTTTTACTTTTTTCTGTGTTTGCCGTTTGCCATTACCTACACTTTTTTCCCTAAATATTCTGAATCCCTTTGCTTTAACTATGTTTCTTGTGAACAGCATAGACTTGAGCTTTTTTAAAAATTCAGTCTGTAAGTTCTTTTAATATGTCAGTTTAAGTCTATTTGTATTTATTGTTATAACTAAAATGGTCTGGATTCTATCATCTGATTTTATGTTAAGCTTGGTGTATTTATAACTTTATAGAACTCTGTTGTATATTTTATATTCTTGTGTGCTTTTTTATTAAAAATTAGGAGAATTGTGGTTTTATTCTGGAGGTTATGTTTGATATCTGTAATTTTCTACAACATTCTTAATCTTCTACTTCTTTATATTGAATTTAATATACTGCCACAGGTAAGTAATTACCTGGTATGGGCAATAATGAAGTTTATCTATGTACCCTTTATCCTACCTTCTTTCTCTCTCCTCACCACCCGATTTTACTTAATCATATTATCATTAATTAAATGTACTTATATCTCTTTCACTTGATTTGTCAGATTTAAGTAAAACACTTTGTTACCAGATATTAAAGATGAGGAAGTCAACATTACACAATCTACTGTCTTTTTTTCCTCTCAACTTTTGTTACTTAAATATGTTTCTACAGGGCATGTTTTAAGCATTTGAATTCTGCTCTACCACCTTAATCCTCATATTTATATTCATCATAGACCTATAATGAGAAAAGATTCAATGCTCATTGCCACTTCTTTTGCCATGGATTTTCTAGGACTAATATTCTTTAAATTCCTTCTATTTCTACCATATTTGTGCCTTTGCATTTGTACAACTATGTGGCTGGGTATAAAATTTGGATGATTCTTTCTTTCTGGAGGACTCTACGAGGGACTGCACAAACTTTAGCATTGAATATTGCTATGGAAATGTGTAAGTCCAGAGTAATTCTTTTTGCTTTATAAATAGCTTTTTTTTGGCTTAGCTAACCACATGATCTTTTATCTTTTTAATCTAATAACATTACTAGAATATTTCCTTAAATGGCCGCTTTGTATCAGTTTCTCAGGGACACAGTTTGCCTTTTCAATCTCTAGATTCATGTCTTTTTACTTCAGGAAATTTTTTAAATTATATATTAAAAATGTGTATTTTATTACTTAGATTTTCTAGAAAATGAATGTATTAGGTCTTCTATGCCTATCTTTCCATACCTATCATTTTACTACTAATTCATTTTAATTCTGTATTTCAATTTGATTATATTTGCTTTCTTTATTTATATGCTCAGTTTTTCTTAATGTGTTTCCAGCTGTGTTTCTATTCTCTTTTCCCCCTTCTAATCTCAACTTCATTTCTGGAGTATTTTTCAATGTTTTTCATTTCTATTTTAAGCTTTGCTTTTTCATACTTTATTTCCTTCTACTACATCAATGTACCATTCCTAAATTCTGGATTCTCTGAAAAGTCTTAAGTCTCTGCAAAGTTTTCTTGTTTTATAAAGAAAAGAGTTTCATTAATTTTTTTAAAAAATTATTGAGAAATGTTTGGTTACCACTGTCACCTGTTACGTGGGAAAATTTCTTTTGTGTGCTCTCTATCAGCCATTAAGTTTCTAGTTTCCGTTTTTCTTGCAGAATATTTTCAATGATACAGTCAATTCTCATTATTTGCAGATTCTGTATTTGTGAGTTTGTCTATTTGCTGAAATTTATTTGTAACTCCAAATCAACACATGGGGTGCTTTCATGGTCGCTCATGAGTATGTGCAGGATGTGAAAAATTGCAAGTCTCCCAATATGCATATTTCCAGCTGAGGTTGAACAAGCTAATATTCTGTCTTCTTGTTTCAGCTCTCATGTTGTAAACTAATGTCCTTTTCATTGTCTAGTTGGTGCCACATTTTTTCCATTTTGGTGGTTTTTGTTGATAATTGCTGTTTCAAATGGTCCTCAAGTATAATGTAGTGCTGAAGTACTGTCTAGTGTTTCTAAACACAAAGAGATTGTGATGGGCTTTATGGAGAAAATAACCATAAATCCGGTTGATGAAGGCTAGGTAACCTTCTTTAGGCATGATTTATAGTGCTGTTGGCCATGAATCCAATGTTAATGAATCAACAGTACAATACATTCTGAAAAAGGAAGAGGAAATATGCCAATCTGTATATGAGAGCTCTCCAGAAAGTGCTAACATAACAACCATAGTGCATGATATAACTATGGAAGATATAAAAAAGTGGTTAAATTTATGCATTCATGAGATGACAACTGATTTTTAAAAAGTATAATGGACAGCGTTATTGTGAGGCCGACAGCAAAATAAATTTATGGTCATGTTCCCCCAAATCAGGAAAATGTTAAATACTTCTTAAACCCTTCTCAGCCAAGCTGGCTGGCTGACATTTTAATAAAGGCAATATAGCATGGGAAATGTTAAACTTGCAGCCAAGATGTCCTGCAGATAAGATGGCTGCAGAAGAATTTTAAAAATTCTTGCTAAATGTTATACAAGAAAAGGGTTATGTGTAAGAACAGGTTTTCAATATTGATGAGATGCTCTTGTTTTGCAAGGATGTTGGTAAAGTACCCCATATAATGCAAATGGCATTTTGGTTAATTAAAATGTTGCGACCAAAGATTTGCAAGAACCTAACTGTATTTCCCCTAGGAGTTCAGTATTTGTTAATTCAGTGCTCAAAGCAACTTTATAGAACATAACCACTGCAAATAACAAGAATCAACTGTGCTATTCTAGTTCCCTTTGACTATCTTTGAAGCAGATGAATTTTCTTAGACAAGCAAAGGAAGAGGCAAACCCAATAGGAAATTTCCTTATGAACCTGAGTAATAGAGTTGATTCCTGTTATTTGTGGTAGTTATGCTCTATAAAGTTGCTGTGAAGACCGAATTAACAAATACTGAATCATTGCTCCTATGGGAAAAACAGAGTTAGGTATTTTTTGGATTTGCTTTAAAATGTTTTCTTTTTTTTTTTTAGTTTTATAGCAGTTTTAGGTTCACAGTAAAATTGAGCAGAAGCTGCAGAGATTTCCCATATATTTCCTGCCTCAACACATGCATTATCCCTCATTATCAAATTCCCCAGCAGAGTGATATACTTATTATAACTGATGAGCCCACACCGACATATCATAATCATCCAAAGTCCGTAGTTTATATTAGGGTTCACTCTTGGTTTTGTACATTCTATGGGTTTGGACAAATTTATGATGACTTCTATCCACTATTATGGTATCATACAGATATTTTCACTGCCTCAAAAATCCTCTTTGCTCTACCTATTCATCCCTCCCTGCTCAACCTCTGGCAACCACTGATCTTTTTACTGTCTCCATAGTTTTGCTGTTCCCAGAATGTCACATAGTTAGAACCATAGCACATATAGCATTTTCAGATTGGCTCCTTTCATTTAGTAATACACATTTAAGGTTTTTCCATGGCTTGATATCTTATTTTTTTTTTTAGCTCTGTATAATATTCCACTGTCTAGATATAATATCACATTTTGGTTGCTTTTAGATTTGGGGAATTATGAATAAAGCTGCTATTAATATCCATATGCAGATTTTTACATGACATAGGTTTTCAACTACTTCTGGTAAATACCAAGGAGCATGATTGCCTGATAGTGTGATATGAATGTGTTTGTTTTGTAAGAAAACATAAAACTGTTTTCCAAGATGGCCATATCATTTTGCATTCCTACCAGCAATGAATGAGAGTTCCTGTTGCTTCACAACCTTATCTGTATTTGGTGTTGTCAGTGTTCTGGATTTTGGCCATTTTTTTTTTTTAAGATTTTATTTATTTATTTGATAAGAGACACAGTGAGAGAGGGAACACAAGCACGGGGAGTGGGAGAGGGAGAAGCAGGCTTCCCGCTGAGCGGGGAGCCTAATGCGGGGCTCGATCCCAGGACCCTGGGATCATGACCTGAGCCGAAGGCAGATGCTTAATGACTGAGCCTCCCAGGCACCCCGATTTTGGCCATTCTAATAGACACATAGTGATATCTCACTGTTATTTCAATTTACATTTCCCTGATGACATGTGCTGTGGGGCCTCTTTTCATAAGCTTATTTGCCATCTGTATATCTTCTTTGGAGAGGTGTCTGTTGAAATCTTTGGCCCATTTTTTAATTTCATTGTTTGTTTTCTGATTATTAAGTTTTAAGAGTTCTTTGTGTATTTTGGATAAGAGTTCTTTGTCAGATGTGTCTTTTGCAAATGATTTTCTTTGTGGTTTGTCTTCTAATTCTCTTGATATTGTCTTCTGCAGAGAGAAATTTTTTAATTTTAATAAAGTCCAGTCTATCAGTTATTTCTTTCATGCATCATGTCTTTGGTGTTGTATCTAAAAAGTAAAGGAAACTCATATGATCATTTTAATAGATGCAGAAGGAAGTTTTTAAGATCCCCTTATTTAGGAATAGATAGGAACTTTTTCAACCTAATCATGGGTAACTACAAAATACCTACAACTAACATAATGATGAAGGACTGAATGATTTTGCTGAAAAGCAGGAATAAGGCAAAAATGGCTACTTTTACCACTTTTATTCAGTTTTGTGCTGAAGGTTCTAGGATGTGTGATGAGGCAGTAAAAAGAAATAAAATGTACGTAGATTGGAAATGAAGAAGGAAAATGTCATTATCCTCAGATAACATGATTGTGTTTGTGTGTGTATGTATGCAGAAGGAAGGACTATAGTATAAAAAAAGCTACTGGAACTAACACATTACTTCAGGAAAGTAACAGGACACCAGGTCAATATACAAAATCAATTATATTTCTAAATGCTAAACAATAAAATTTGAACTTGAAAACTGAAATAATTTACAGTAGCAACACAATTATGAGACACTGGAGGATGAATTTGACCAAAGATGTATAAGACCTCTATTCTGCAAACTATGAAATATTTTTGAGATAACTTAAAGAAAACCTTAAAAATGGAAATATGATATGCTCATGTAAAAGAAGGTTTGATATTGTTAAAATGCTAATTGATTTTTTACAAAATTGATGTATTGAGATTCTGAGTCCCAGTGTGATGATGTTAGGAGGTGGGGCCTTTGGGAGGTGGTCAAGTCATGAAGGTGGAGCCTCATGATTGGGATTAGGGGTCTTATAAAAGTGGCTCCACAGTGATCCCTGGTCCCTTCCAGAATGTGAGGACACTGCTAGAAGGTACCTGTCTCTGAACCAGAAAGCGGGCCTCACTCCATGTTGAATCTGCTGGGACCATAACCTTGGACTTACTAGCCTTCAGAATTGTGGGAAGTAAATATTTGTGGTTTATGAGCCAGCCAGTCTATGGTATTTTATTATAGCAGCCTGAAGAGACTATGACAAATGTATACCTCAATATTAAAACTGGAAGTCCCCCTTTTTACTTCTGAGATTTGGGGATTAAAAAAAATTTAAGGTGACATCGAAAACATGTAAGATTTTAATTGATGTGAAATTCACTAGTAACTTATTAAAATAATTTTAGTGGGATTTTAGTGAAAAGTTGGGTTTTAGGGTACATCAAAGGAATGAGAGCAAGGGTGGAATAGTTCTTCCACAATTCTGGCAGTGCAGGAAAGGACAGGCCAGGAGCTGGTGAGACAGGTTGGCTTGTTTGTGCTCTTTGGGAAGAATGATATCAAGAGCCAATAGAGAGGAAATGAGGAAAACTGAAATCATCCATTTCTTGAGAAAAAGAAAGGGATGGGATCAAGAGCACCTGTGTAGAAAATGGGCTTTCATATGAAGGGAACCCTTTCTCCATTGGTTAGGAAGGAGGAAAGCATAGGTGTAGGCCCAGGGACACTTGAATGTTTTGTGTTGGGAAGTCGAAGGCTGTCCATGTGATGACTTCTGTTTTGCTCTGTGAAAAGGAGATAAAATCATCTGTCACGTGTGACATGGAATGTTGGTGAGTTAGGTGGGTGGTCTGAGGCTTGAATAAAGTGAAAAATGTTTAAAATATCAGTGTGGAGAATGATAGAAAAGATTGCTGGTCAGGGTCAATGGCCCAGATGAGGCTGAATTTTATGGATTTTATTGCAAACCACTTCTCCAGCAATGTCGGTTTTTTTGTTTGGTTTTGTTTTTTGATTTTTTTTTTTTTTAGCAGTACTCAGCCTGAGTGCCATGGCAAAGATGGTAAGACAGTGGGATTAGTCCAAGGATGGTGTATTTTCCTGGAAGTTTCAGTGACATGGCAATGGAACTGAGCTAATATATTAAAAATATTCTTTATTGATGGAACTTGGAGTCTAAGCAGGGTAAGAAAAGAAGTGAAAACTAAGAGAAGAAAATGTAGGACAGGGGGAGACTAGAGGTTCCTATGGGGTAAAATATCCAGGACAAGTGGACTTAAATGAACAGGAAAGCTGATGAGTGGATTTAATATTCAGAGGTTATGGGTGGCCACAGGGCTCAGGGTGCCAACCGTAAAAATAAAATAGCCAGTTACTTTACTAGCAAAATGAATTTATTTGGGAATAGCAGAGAAATTGCAACTGGGGACAAGCAAACTATGGCAAGTCCAAAGACAAAGGGAAGGGAAGCTTTTATTAGGCTTTGGGGTAAATTGGGGAGGGTTGTTTTGCACAGAAGTTCATTGGAGAAGAACAAAAGTTCGAGGTTGTGACAGTTTCTCGTTGGCTGTAGGAGGTGGTTAGTGCCTTGTTGTTGGGGCAGGGAGGCATCTTCCTTCTTTTCCTTAAAGGCAGGAGATAAAGTTCTTATGTGAAAAGTGCCCCCCCAGCCCCCACCTAGCAGCCTGCCCCAACACCCTTCCTCCTGCTGGTGGGGCAGGCTCAAGGAGTGGTACGTGTGTGAGCGCCCCCTCCAGGGATCCCCACTTCGTTTTCAGTGAGGTTTCCTTTCCCCATTTCACAGGGTGTGAGGACGGCAGCAGGTTAGAAGAGGGGAAATAAAGGCAATTAAGTGACCCATACCGTGCTGCTGCTTTTTCTTTTCTTTTTTTCACCACATTGGTCTGATTCTAAAATACGAGCTTGGCAAAATTACTAAGCTTTAGCTTAAGTGACTGAATTAAAATTAGCTGAAGCTGAATGACCTGAGTTTCATCAAACTCAGGAGTTCCGTATGAGAGGAGAGACTGGCAAATGGGGGCAGAGAAGGAGAGAAGGTTGGTGTGAGGGCGTCCAGCAGGCTGGCTGGGAAGGGTGTGCTCATTCGTCGGACTGCCCCTTCTGGGTAGGGTTTCTTTGTTTGCATATTAGTTTTATTATTTGTCATAAATAAGACACTGCGTTCTAAAACCTGAAGTCGAATGTGCCTAGGGATGACCCTGATAACAGCTGATGGTCCACAGCTGCCTCGGTGTCAAGTAACTGGTCTGTGCTGGATAATTTAAGAGAGTAAGAGAAAGCAAATATATATGAACACATTTTTTTGTGACCTTTTGCCTATCAAAAATGAATCAACATAATAATGAGAGAAGGAGAGTGGTTCAAAGTTAGACCGTCATGTAGTATTCTATATGGTATGGTTTTCCTGGTCTTCTTATTTTTGTGTTATATTTGTTTGCCAATTCAGTTGATGTGTCATTTGATTCACTTTTCCCTACATTTTTTATTGTGAAATTTTTATAACTATAGAACTTTGGAAAGAATAATATAATGAACATCCATAACTCCTCTTATATTGACTAATTGCCAGTAGTATTTTGAAATATTTTCTGTCAGTCTGTCTACTTACCTACCCAACTACCTGCCTACCTACCAAACTATATTGCTTTCTACTGGTTGCTCGCTAGCTAGATACAGATACACAGATACCTTAGACACATGGGAGTAGTGATTTTTTACTTGTTCCTCAGCAGACATATGACGATGTCTGGAGATATTTTTGATTATTATGATTAAGGAAGGGAGGTGCTACGGGTGACTAGTGGGCAGGGACCAGGGTGCTGCTAAACATCCTACAATGTATAGGACAGTTGGCCACAACAAAGAATTGGTCTCCTGTCTAAAATGTCAATAATGCTGAGGTTAAGGAGGGGAATATATAATATAATATAATTTTTGTTAATGTAGTTTATTCTAGCATATAAGATATGATATATACAAAATAAATATATATGATTTGCAAATATATATTTTGGCTGAATCATTTAAAAGTATGTTTTAGACAGTATGAGTGAACTTTAGTAGAATATATGTACACAAATACCCATTCACTCCTGAATAATTTAGCATGAATCTCCTAAAAACAAATATTAAACACAATACCATTATCACACTCACAAAATTTAACATTGATACAATAATATTATATACTAATGGCTCTTTGTTTTTTCAATTGGAGATCCAATAAAGATCATGCATTGCATTTATTTTCTTATCTCTTCAGCCTCATTTATTCTCAAAGTGCTGCCTCTCCCTTTGTCTTTCACGTCATTGATATTTCTGAAGAGTCCAGGTAGTTGTAGAATGCCCTGAAATTTGGATTCATCATATCTAGATCCAGATAAAGCTTTTTTTGTGGAGGAATTCTACCTAGATTATGTTGTATTCTTCCCAGCATTGTATGATGAGGCACATGATGCCAGTATGTCCCACTATTGATAATGTTAAGTTTGGTGATCTGGTTAGGTGATTTCCACGAGATTTCTCCATTGTAAAGGAACATTTTTCTCCACTGAAATTAATTAGTATTCTGCATCATGAATCTTGGAGACTTTGTAAGGATTCTGTTTCCTAACAGTATTTTCAGCCAATTATTTTTGAATTCATTGACTGCCTGAATCAATTATTAGGTTGGCTGCAAAATAGTGATTTTCCAATTCTGTCATTACTTTTTACAATTATTAGTTGACAATCTTTTCTAAAGAAGAACTTTCCCTTCCTCTTATCACTATTAAATCCTGTACTTTTTATTGCTATTCAAGATGTTATTTATTCCTGAAGTAAATATTTATAAATACAATATGTGTAGAATTTCCTTGAGATTTCTGATTCGATGGAGTCTAAAACTGTGGCCAGTTCTGAAAAATATACAAATCAAATTGTGTGTGGACATCTTCCCTCTGCCCCTTCCATATCCATGATTCACCTTTCTCTGTCGTGCTCTGTGCCCAGTAAAACTGATCTGTGTATACTACACCAGAGGGTTTTTTTTGTTTTGTTTTGTTTTGTTTTTATTATTATGTTATGTTAATCACCATACATTACATCGTTAGTTTTTGATGTAGTGTTCCATGATTCATTATTTGCGTATAACACCCAGCGCTCCATGCAGAACGTGCCCTCTTTTATACCCATCACCAGGCTAACCCATCCTCCCACGCCCCTCCCCTCTAGAACCCTCAGTTTGTTTTTCAGAGTCCATCGTCTCTCATAGTTCATTTCCCCCTCCGATCCCCCCCCCCTTAGGGTTTTATTGCCCTCTGGCTTCTTATTGGGTTTGGCTCATTGGAAACAAAGATAAGAGACTAGATAGAAAGGGAGGAGAATGAGGTCTAGTATTTATTCATTTCCTGCAGGGTCCGCATGGACTGGTCCAACTGACTTAAGATTCCATCTTCTATCAGCCACCCTTTCTACACATTCCTCTTTTCTGTAGGTTCTAGTAACAGCAATCTCCTCTTCTCCTTTAGGCCTAGAGTTTGTAAAGAAGTTTTATTACCAGCCCAAGATCCTGCATTATCCTGGGATCTTGTACTATCCCTTTTGGTTCCCACACCCTACACATAGCTTTGTAAGTAGCTTTCTTACTTCATCAAACTTTCTTCAAATTACTGAGTTTAGGTAAGCCATCTGTTTCTGGCTGTGACCCCAGGTGGTGCATGTATATATGTTCCCTTCCTTTCTTCTCTCTCTCCTTCCCAGGAATCAGACCTGAATTAAATGGCTCTCCAAACCTTCACTAGATCCCTCATTTTCTCCCATGGGGTTTCCCTAGTAAATACCATTCACATCTAATCATGTCATGGCATCAGCTCTTGGAGGACCCAGACAAACATTGTAACTTATTAACCCCAAGCATTCCTCCATGCCTTGGGTCTTAGTTAAGCCTTACAGAAGAACTGAGAAGGTTGAATAATTTGGCATCAGTTTGGTATCTGTCTATTGAGAAAAATTCAATTGTATTAGTGGACTAGCAAAGGTTTCTAAATGGACTGTGTGGCAAGGAGATGATGGAATTAGATCTGGGGTTAACAGCAAATGGGACAGACGTGCTAGCAGCAGGAAATGTTAAAATTGGAATAATGTTACTTTGAGGAAGTTCTAGTTTATAACCTTTATCATCGTCTTTATGTTTTGCTATTACCAAGGAAAAAATATACAGGGTGGTTGTTTGGGTGGCTGAACTGGGGACTATGAGTAGGTGTAGGGAGACTGTGCTTGAGTTCATGCTAGACTCTCTCAGCAGAAAAATGGAAAAGGCTTTGGAATCAGTTTTAAATTTTGGATCTGTCACTTATATGACCTTGGATGAGTTATTTAACTTGACTGAACTTGCTTCTTCTTTCATAAATAGGAAGGTAATAAATATTCACTCATAAAAATTATTTTGATGATTACAATAATTCATATAAAGATCTGTTCCTGAAGTACATTGGCAGTTATTTGGTTTGTTATTTTATTTAAATGTGTGAATAGGAAAAAGAGCTCAATCCATTGATAAGATGCTTAGAACTCCATTCTCCAAGGAGTGTGTCTCCACATTCCTCTTAGCCTTAACTCTGGGGTCCCACAGTGTAGCAACCAGGACATTTTCCCAAAAGGCATTGTGCCCCATGGTCTCTTGAGTAGTTGCCTGCAGAGAGCACTGCTCTGTAATTAACAGAGGCAAGGTTTAATGAACTCCACAAGGAGATTTTTCCTGACACTTAACTTTTTAGATCCTGAAATAGTTTCTGTTCCTTCGAGATCAATTAAAAAGTTTTTTTTTTCATCTTTGCCAAAATACCTGAGGCAACTTTCCAGCTGTGTCTTTTTAATGAGTTCTCTAAATGGCTCCATGAGGTTCTTTAGTGAACTAAGTGAAGTTGTAAGAGCTCTCTGGGAGCAAGAACAAGAAAACTTCTGAGAAACCCTGAAGGTGATTTCCCTGGGAAGGCTCAGAGGTGCACATACCTTTCAACTTAAAAACTTTCTAGATTTTTCACAACTACTCAGGGAGGGGGGAAGGAAGCAAGGGAGAATATGCCAGAAGGCTTTAATAAGTCCCTAATAGGTGAGGCTCTTCCACTTAGGTTCATATTTGAGTACAGCCTTTGAGCTTCTCAGCTTTGTCCTGTTGGCTAACAACTGAAGAAGCCAGAACCCTGACCATTCTTCAGTGAAGAACATAAATATACCCTCACCAACCCCATCCCCAGACTCAGGCTACCTCAGGTCTTTAAATTAACCTGATGGATGTGTCAGGTGACTCCCTCATCCCCAGGAAAGCAGTACACAAAGAATGTATATATATTCTTATACATACACAAACCAGATTGGACATTCATTTGAACTAACAAACCAGTTCATGATGAAAAACATTTAATTCAAATTCTTGTAGAAGTAAGTTTGGGTCCATGAAGCCAAGTAATGAAATAGACTGACATTTATTGCTGAAGTGACCAATTTTGAGTTCTTTGATCTTGCATTTACATTGGTTTTTATACTTACCATCCATCAAACATACCAATGGAGCAGGGTTGGGATTAAGGTAAATGGAAGAAGAACCCAGGATGGATTCAATTCATTATAGACAATCCAGACAGGGAGATACTGACAGTGTATCTCTGATGGAATTTAATAATCTTCACATCATATTTAAAGGTACACAATCCCCCCATTTATTAAATAACTCCTGAAAAAAATAAGCCAGCAATCCACTGATAGTCAAAAGATTTTCCTGAATATGCTAAGGCAATTTTCTTGTAAAAGATTAGATAAATTCAATTCATTTTAGAGAGAATTCTTAGAGTGAGGGATTAGTGACAGAAATAGATTATTTTAAGTGATAATAAATGGTTTCTTATGAAAAGGAAGATTTATCATACATATTTATCTCATCTTCCCAGATACCACCAAAATGGATAGAGCACAATGTATAATGCACAGGAGCAAATAGAATGGCAGAGGAGACATAGTGAATAAGAGGAATTGCAGCATTTTTAAAAAATATAGATAGAAAGCAGAGGGAGGAGTGATAACTAATTTATCAGACAAGAAGCTACCAACTAATAAGCATGCAGAAGGGAAAACTAGTAAGAGGTAAGACACATTACTTCCAAGAGCCCCTGAGAGGCTGCAGACTTGAATATATTAGCAACAGTGGACCCTGGGGGTACACAAAGAGGAGAAAATAGGGGAATAAGATGAAAGTCTGTTATTAAAGTGGTTGGAACTTCTGATTCTGCACCATTCCACACAGCTAGGTAACAACTCATCCTGGGCAGGAGCCTGGAAGCTCATTTTACGGAGAAATTGAGGATAAGAAGCCCTAAATTTTGGGATTCCAGATGAAGCAGAAGCCAGTGAGGCTTCGATCTGAAGACAGAGGAATTAAGTGAAAGTCTGAGCACTGAAGAATGAGAGTGTGTGCCCAATTACTCTCCCTGCACCCCAATCTCTCACACTCAGGCTCATTCTACCCCTCCTGCTCACAAATAGACACAAGACTGAAGACCTCATTGGATAAACCAACCAGTCCAGAAAACATTCATATTTGAGGGAATCTCAACAAAATGGATAGCTGGACCATCCTATCACCTTATATAAAACTCCACATATGAAGTTTCCAATGAAAGACAAATACAGAAAGAAAAGAAGAAATCAGTGGAAACAAATATGATGATGAGGAGAAGAGAATAAAGCTATAAAATGCAATAGATATTCCCATCTTTCCCACCTTCTTTTCCTAGAAAAAGAAATCAGCAGTTGGCCAGTTGCATGGTGTGGGTGGGATAATCATGCAGGAATCTGTGCATATGTGCTGGAGGCACTCCAGGATGCAGAGTATAGAGGTAGCATGGTTGGGAGATTGCATGCATTGAACAAAGAAGTAGTTGGTTGAACAAATAAGCAAACACTTTGAGGACTTCCTCACAACTGGAAAAGGTAGTCACAACTATGGCATGATGATAGACTAGAAGCACCAGAAGAGTAGGATTGGAATTGGAGCAAGCAGTATGAAATCATTTTGTTTTTTAGACAACTTTACTGAGGAATAGATTACACACAATTAAGTGTATCTATTTAAGAGTCAAGTCCAATGAGTTATGACAAATCAGCACAATCAAGATATAGATCATTTCCATCCCTCAAAAAATTCTCCTGGTATCCTTTTACAGTGGATTTATGTCCCCTCACCCTCTGCCCTAAGCAACCACTGATATACCACCACAGACTTCTGTCACTATAGATTAGTTTTGCCTGTTCCACAATTTCATATGAATGCAATCATACAGAATATGTTCTTTTCTGTATAGCTTCTTTCACTAACATGATTTTGTGATTCATCCATATTAATGCATGTATCAGCAGTTCATTTATTTTTATTGTTGAGTGGTATTCCACTGTATGGATATGCCATGATTTTTTAATCCATTCAATTGTTGATTGGCATTTGGATTGTTTTGCTATTTTTTTTAGAAATAGCTCTGAACAGTTGTACACATGTCTTTGAACATATGTTTTCATTCTCTTTGGAAAATACCTAAAAGTATTTACTTACTTTACCACATAGAAGTGTATGTTTTAGTTTATATGGCACTGAAAAATTGTTCCATTTTACATTCACCCTGGCAATATATAAGAATTCCATTTGATCAACATCTTCTCCACAGTTGGGTTTTTAGTTTTAATCATTTTAGTGGATGTATTGTGATATTTCCTTGTTTTAATATGTATTTCTCTGATGGCTAATGATGTTGAACATTTTTAAATGTGCTTATTGATCCTTTGTATATCTTCCTTAGCAAAGTATCTGTACAAACCATTTGCTCATTTATTATTTGGGTCATTTGTCTCCTTATTAAATTTAAGAGGCCTTTATATATTCTTGACAGAAGTCCTTTGTCAGAAATATGCATTGTGAAAATTTTATTCAATTCAGTAGTTTGTTTTTTTTCATTTTCTTAATGATGACTTTCAAACTACAGAAGTTTTTAATTTTGATTAAGTACAAGTTATGTTTTAGTGAATCATGTTTAAAATATATATACATAAATACAGAAATAGTTTTAGATGTATATGTTAGTGTGTGTAAATATGGAAACATGTAAATGCATTTCTTTCCCACCCCTGTTTGCTGGTCTCCTTACAAACACTGACACCCTGCTGAGAGTGAGCACACTAAGAGCCCAGATACTGGTTTTTAAACTTCTCCACTAAAGGGAACAGGGCTGCCTGAAGAAATGGCTAATTCCAAAGTAAAATAAAGAAAAAAAATACAAGAAGAGCCTATAACACGTTTACATCAGAAAATAAGAAAATTCTAAAAAAAAAAATAGTGTGGATGTAATAATAGGATATAGGAGTCAACTTGAAGGGACTCTCATTGGCCAAATAAAAATAAAAAATGAAAGTAACAGATTATAATCCATTTAATAAAATAGGGATTCATGAATCCATACTGATATAAACAAATAAATGACCAGTAAAATGAGATGTGTAAGCTCTTCTTAGAAGAATTAGACAACTTAGAAGAATGACAACTCATAAATGTAGAAGAAACAATGGAAAAAAAACTTGTCATTTGGTGACCATTATAATGGTGATTGATTTAGGCAGGCAGTATCAATTGAAGCTAAACCTAGTGGATAAAGTTCTGATGAGGGTCAAAATGTTGGTATAGCATCAGAATATCTCCTACAAAACTTTAATAAGTTACAAAGGAAAAATTGTGACTTTATGGTGGAAAAACTTGGCAGAAATCAACATGATCAGATGACCAAGGTTAAAATATTGCCAATAGTGAGATGGGTGGATGCCAGGTGGCCTCTGATGTACTGAGAAGAGCACAACGTAGTTACTAGTAATAAGAAATATGCAGATTTAAAATATAGAATCTTAAACTAACAAATTACTGAAGTCTAAGAATTATATACATGTACGCAGAAAGACACAGTAAGTAGATGTTAAGAAATTCTTATATACTTAAGATGGAAAAATTAATTGGATCAATCTTTTCAGAGAGTACTTTCATAACATAATAAGTAATAGTAATCTCTTTATTTTTCTATTTAGATCTGACAAGAACTCTGAAGTATTGATGTTATACCCAATTTAAAAATGAAGAAATAATTGAGACATTAAGTATCTTGCCTAAAGTCACACGCTAATAAGTGGTGGAGCAAGACTCACTGATCTAACCATTTGTTTGTACTGACTTGAGTCATGAAAATATTTCTGATCTTTCATTCAGTAAGTATATATGTATACATATTTATATTTTTTTCTAAGATTTATTTATTTATTTTAGAGAGAAAGCAAGGGGGAGGGGCAGAAGGAGAAAGAGAACTTGAAAATTCTAGAGGAAATTCCTTGCTGAGCATGGAACCTCAAGCAGGGCTCGATCTCATGATGCTGAGATCATGACCTGAGCCAAAATCAAGAAGTCGGACACTTAACTGACTGAGCTACCCAGGCACTCCTTATTCAGTAACTATATTTCAAAAAATTAAAGCAATAATCCCAAATGAAGTTTTATGCACAAAAATATTCCTCTATTTATAGTATGTGCATATACTATAACTTGTATAGTATTAGTATAATATCTTAAAGTAGTATAATATTTTTAGTATATGGAAAAATCTAAGTATACAAAAATGATTAAGTAAATTATGATATGTTCATATAATGGGTATTATACACCTATTAAAATTAAGTTTGTTGATAGATTGCCTGGATTGTTATGATAAATGGTATAGTAGCATAGGAAGTTTTATATAGAGTATGGGCTCAACTATGTTAAAACTACATAAAATCTGACAAAAAAATACAGTAAATGTTAACAAAATTTACCTCTGAATGGTTGCCTTTTGGGTGAATTTCATTTTCTTCTACTTTGAGCATATATGTTAATTTAAAATCAAAGAAAGCTGAAAGTATTTTAAAAATGGCTTTGTGTAATAAACACTAAGGCAAAGGGAACTCAGACGTCATGACCATCCTGCATATGGTATATATATTTATGTCCTCCTGGGCTTACCAAATGCAACATACCAGACAAAGAATAGGGCAGTAGTTAAGTAATTTATGAGATTTGTAATCAGACAGACCTGGGTTCAAGGTTATTTAACTTCTTGGAGTCTCAATTTTCTCATTCACATGAAGTTATTCAGTTTGGGGTATATTTGGAACAATTGCTGCATGAGAGCATGTATGCAAAGTTCCTGGCACAGTCCCTGATATACACCAGGAAGTGAACCAATGTGTTAATTATCATTACCAGTTGAGCTCTTAGAAGATGAAGGATTGTCTCTAGAGATAAATGTGAATTCAATTCAAGGATTTTAGATATAGTTAGAGATTAAACATGTGTCCAGATAGAGAATACAATTAAGTAGAATATACAAATTTAAACTAGACAATTTTTATTTATTTTAAAATAATTTATCAAAGGGGCATTGATGGGCAAGGAATTCACTGTAATGGGCAATTCTCACCAAATCTCAAATGTCTGACCTCCACTGAGTAATGTAGGTGAGACATCTCATGGTCTTTAGGGTTTGGGAATATTTAAGATTCTGTATGTGGGATAATTCCACATCAGTAATCATTAAATCATATGAATTTTACCTAGATCTCAACCTAAGAAGCTTAAGAGAAACTTTGCCTTGAACTTCAGGTTCTAAGCACTCCTGAATTTTCTTTTGACTAATCCCCATTCTAGTTATAGAAACATGAAACCCTCTTATTCTCTTGATCAATGATAAACCAATAGTCTTTGATTAATATACCAGTATTACAGATGTTTTATATATTATGCAAGTTGTCATGGAGAAGAAGGGAAATAAATTTATACCACCACCTTCCACTCCTACCGTGTGTCCAGGATTGGCATGAAAACAACTTAAAAGAAAAAAACTTATAAAAGAATCCAAACTTGAGTGTTATGGCCACTATTCCATACTAACCAATGGGTTATAGCACGAGTCCCCCTCATATGGATGTTAGCTCATGCTCAGCCATATTCAGTGAGGAACATTGATATAATTACAAGCAGTCCAGTGTTAAACTTTTTGAAAAGACCTATTCTTTACCTGTGTTACTAAAGATGCATCTATAGGCTATTTGTCAAGAAAGAGGGAAGGACAAATCAAAAATTATGATTAGATTTCTCTTAATATGAAAAATTAGGCCTTCTGGGAGAGGAAGAATAGCTAAGTCAATAGGGTTCCTAACTCAGGTAGCCCGTGCATTATTCATACTTATACCTTCTTGGGGTAGATAGGAAGAGGAACGATGGGGTATGTGCCCCCTGAATTAGTCAGCACAGGCGCTTTAAGATCTGAGGCTGCTAAAAAGCTTTATCTCTGTTGTTTTTTGGTTTGCTTTGATTTTTGCTATTTGTTACCTTGTTATCTCAAGTCCTGTTTGACATTCTTCATTTAGTTATGATTCACACCATGCCAGAAAATCATTTACATTCAAAGGAGAGAAGAGGGTTGAGGGGAAGGGCCCAAGAGAACACACAGAAGAGAAGGTAAAAGGAAGAGAGGGAGGGAAGGAGGAAGAAGGCAAGGAAAAGGGAAGGAGGGAGGGAGGAGAAAATAATTGGGGGAGAAAGAAATGAAAAAGGAGATCAGAAAAAAGGAAAAAAAAAAAAAACTCAGCAGTGACAGAAGTTAGGCAAAGGGAGTTTTATAACTGAACATCTTACAAGTCCTGCTCAGTGTAATGGAAATGGTGATCCGTGAGCAAACATATGAGGAAAATCTGCTTTTCTAAGGCTATAATAATGTAATCTTTTTCAATAAAAATGTGTATTTCATAAAAAGCACAAATTGACTAATATGTTCTTAACTCTTTTCAATTAGCCACTATGAAATAAGTCTAATTATCATAAATGTGTTGACTTATTTATGCAGCAAATTAATTGAGCACCTACTATAAGAAGCCACTGGGGTTTCAGTATAATGATACAAGACGTAGTCCCTGCCCTTAAGGACTTTGCGTCTAGTAGAGAAGACAGAAGCAGCAATGAAAAGGCATACAAATTTTAGCTTGTGCATGTGCTGCTATGAGACATGGTAGTGTGGTAGGGGAGAAGGGGACAAGTGATAGTTAAACTGAGAACATACTCCTGGCATAGGGACCCGTGAGCACAAAAACCCTGAGGCTGGCAAGATTTTGATATGATCTAGGACTGGCCTAGGTCCAGTATAACTTTAACTCCCTGATCGAAGAGGAAGATTTCCAGAGATATAGTTTGAGAAGCCGGAAGGGCCAGATCATTTAGCACTCTCATAACCTTCAAAGGGAATTTGGATTTTATATGGTTCAAAGAGAGGACATTGAAAATTTTTAAGCAGGAGGTGGAATGGGAGCTGGAAGTCAAGTTAAAGAGACGTTACATTAGTTTAGTGGATTTTGTCCACCTTCAACTAGAATAAAGCCTCACAGAGGTTAAGAAAGGCACAGATCAAGTATTTTCATTTGACTAATTAATAATGGAAACCATGCTAAAGGTATGTATTTAAGGCCCTTTATACTATGAGGGTCAAATCTTCCTCCCTTCTTATCCAGATACACACCCTCCCCACCACCCCATGGTGCTTAGATTATGGGCTGCCATGAACAGAATTCAGATACCTTTTAGAGAGAAAGGAGAATCAGGAATGACTGTTTCTCACTTGCGTAACTTGGCAGGGGGTGTAGTGAGGCAACTTACTGTGATAGATAAGTCAAGAAGAAGAAAACCGAACATTTCATTTTAAATACACTAGATTTGAGATGCCTGGGTTCTTATCTGAAATCTGCCTTTAGTCATACCTGTCCTAGCTTCAGTATTCTTATCTTTAAAATGACACCTTTGGATTCAGTGTTCTCTAAGGTTCTTTGCATGCATAAAAGATTTTTTAAAAATAGAACTATACATTTACTTTGAGTTTTAGAGTTTGCAAAGTGCTTTTTTTTCTTATAAAGAGTGAAGTGTTCTTCTCATGCTGGTGGTCCTTGGACCATGCTTTGAGAAACATTTCTCTATCACCTAAGCCCACGCTATAAAATGGGTAATAGTTGAAAGGTTAAGGGAGAATTGAATGGTTTTCTTAAAAAACAACAACAACAAATTAACAGATATACAATTTATCCTTCAAAACCGTATTATTTAAGATTTTATTTATTTATTTGACACAGAGAGAGAGAGAGAGAGAGAGCACAAGTAGGGCAAGCGGCAGGCAGAGAGAGAAGCAGACTCCCCGCAGAGCAGAGCCCAACGTGGGTCTCCATCCCAGGACCCTGGGATCCTGACCTGAGCTGAAGGCAGATGCTTAACCAACTGAGCCACCCAGGTGCCCCCAAAATTGTATTATTAATGCACAGGCCATCTGACACTGACTCTGTGTTTGAGAATGTCCTCGCTCCTTCCCCTTCTTTTTGAGTCTGTACTGTAGTTCTGGAGATATGAAAGATCATGTGGACTTTTGTCCCCTAACTGGAGAAAAAAATAAGAAGGTGTGAGATCCATTATTTTCCTATTCATCAGCCTTTCTGTGTGTGTTGAGGAATTAATTGATGAGTTACTGGAGGATGGGTATGCTTCCAGGGTACTAACAGAAGCTTCTTTTGAATGTGATGGATTCCTAGCAGGATGAACTATAATTCTCACTTTGGAAATGTTTGGTCATGTGCGTCTTTATCCTTGGCATCATATGCTATCAGCTGAGTCCTTTTTTCACACAGGGTAATAGCTACTTCTCATTTTCACAAGGAAGTCACTGTACATTTGTACTGTAGCATATTTCTGATTAACATCTTATTAACAGGCTCTCTGGAAATTAAAATTTTCTCTACATACTGCATAATGTTCACCCTTGTATGGGTCAATACAAATGGGAAATGATGCAAAAAAAGTGACGTATTTTTCTTGAAGGATAATAATGGCTTTCTCTTAGTAATTTTGGTCTTACTTTATTTTTTCTATAAATATTAACTTCAGTGTTTCTCTCTGCAGAAGAATTTTCTTGTATCTAAAAAATAGAATTACTCATGGGATTAAAGTGACTATCTCAGTTTGTGTCCTGGCATAAGACAGAGCATAGCTCACTGATTTCCTTCTTTTCTATTTTCTGATTTGCTATTTCTCTGATCTTTCTTCTCACTCTCCTTTGGAGATTTATCTTCCTCTGTCCATCTCTTAAAAATTGGCCATTCTTAAGATAATGTTCTTGTCCCTTCTCACTGAAACTGCTCTCCTTAAATATTCTTCATTATCATGGCTTTAACTATCACTTATGCATATGATTCCCAAGTCCATGTCTTTGGGCTAGATATCTCTAATGAACTCCAAAACAATTTGGTTAATTCCTTATTAGACGCTTCCACCTGTATGTGCCATAGGCACATCAAACATATCATATTAAAAACTATGAAAAAAACTCTTCTTCAGCCCTTATCGTAATTCTCCCCCAGGTATTCTTTGTATAAGTGAATGAAACCACTCTATACACACCCACATAAGCCAGAAATCTGGGAAGTATCCAAGATCTGTTTTTTACCTCAGCACATACACGACATCACTAAATACTGATAATTGTGTTTCATATGCATTCTCTCTCCCTGTCCCCTTGGCTATCTCCCTAACTCAAGTACTCATTATCTCTCGCTGGAACACATCAGCTCTTCAGATAGCTTGGCCTCATGGTCTCCGATCTTATTCTTTTAAAGTCTTCTACACTAAACAAGAAGTAATCTTTGTAACTACATATTTAGTCATATAATTCTCTTTATTCGAAAGGAAGGCCAACATCTTTGACATGGTACAGAAGCTTGTTTGTGAACTCCCTTTCCAATATCATTCTTTTGCCTTTCCCTCCTTATGCCCTAGGGGACAGCCTGGCATGTCCTGTACACCTTATATCCTCCTGAAGAATGCTTAAGTATCTCATTCATGGTAAAGCCTGTACCAATTCCTTTTCAGAATGATCTAGTACACCCTTATTCAATACCATGGTATACTGTGCACATTTCTGTCACAACTCCTGTATTGTTTCTTTGCATGGCTCACTCTGAAGGGAGACTGTAAGGCCCTTGAATATCACGGCAGTATCTCATTAATGTTTGCTCTTCCAGTGTCTAGGACAGTGCCCACATATAACAGATGCTCAGTAAATGTAAATTGAATGATTGCATTAATAAAAGAATGACTTAAATTATTAAGTATCTACATGTGGATAATTATGGATATAAAGTATCCATATGTGGATACTATATAGAAACTTAAAATCCTCTTGGCAATATTTTATTTAGTTCTCCAGTTTCAGGTAGTCAATAAATTTATCTTAAAGGCTTCAGTTAATTTTTTAACCACTGTATTTTTTAACTTCTAAACTTTTCACTCCTCCAAAGTTTCAGGATATTTATTCCTTGAGCTTCTTTATTCTGCCCATGGAAATACATGGGCTTTGAATCCTTGACTAGGCTGTCAGCCAAAAACCATAGGCATGTATCGTTCCTTCACTTATTAACAGAGAACTACATTGTTCATGCATTAACAATTCACTTCTCCTCTTTTAAGTAAAGAACGAAATGTGATCTGATAAATGAGTTTTGGATATTTCTCTCCAAAACTTTGCCCATTGAGAAAATACACACACATACACATATAGGACTGACACACATAAGAGAGACAATCAGAAAAATTTTCAAGAAATCCTGTTTATGTTTTATTATGTGAATCTAAAGTCAGCACCTCGGTCCAAGTCATTATTATATTAGAAGGTTCACAGAACTTTATGAGTGTATCATAGTAAAGATGTGCTGCCCCCAAACCCCAAAGCTTCTATCAGACACCTCTTCAAGGCCAGTTTTACTTTGGTTTCTGTTTTCCCTTACTTCCAACACCCCATGTCAAATCTCAGGTACTACATGGAGAGGACTCAGCACAGTGTAGGAAGGTTGACAGAAGAGTTTTCCTTATCTACCATCACCCAACTTAGAATTATCTAAGGAGGAAAGAAAAAAAATCAATGCCAACTTTCAACCCATTGTCTCATGAAGATGATGCTCTGCCTCCTCCAAGCTTCACAAATCCATCTGGGACAAGATAGAGATCCAGGAACCCATCACCATCCAAATACTTGAGGGGTATAATTTGCATTGTGGTCCCAGGAGTACATTTGTTCTTATTACTACACAAGTTTCATATGTATGGATTCATCTGGGTATTAAGTCATCATTTGCCAGCTCCTTTTCTTCTGAATGTCCATCCCCAGGGCCCAGAGAAATGGAAACAGAAAGACAAACAATTTTGGTTCTCCTGGTAGAGATGTATGTCCTTGTCTCATCTCCCCCAGGGATACTCAGAGACAATCTGGGTGGGCTTGGGTGAAGACGAGCTTGCTATAAAACCTTTACTGTTGGTGTTCACGGTGAGCAGGCCCCAGTACCTACATCAGCCTGTGTTGAGGGAACAGGGACAAGCCCTGCACCTCAAAGTCCCTCTTTCAGAGACAGTTGGAGGGTGCAAGATCATCAACTCTCACCTTCAAAATCTCTGCTGACTTCTGTGCAGTTTCTTCTAAATCTAATCCTATCTCTAAGATAAGACAAAGGCTGGTATCACAGTGAGTAAGGGGCCTTTTTCAAAGTGTGGTAGTTGAGAGAAGGTGGGGCCTGGAGGAAGGAAGAGCTTCAGAAATTAGCATCCTGAACAAGAGGTACAAGGTCAACTTATGGGCAGGCAGCTTTCTGGTCTTAAGATAGGGTTGAAATTTTCAGAGCTGGAATCATAAGCTGCATATTGAGAATGATCAAGTATCATGAGTTGTCATATAATAGGTGTATATAATCAGTTCTATGGAACATTCCAGGATTCCCTTTCTGTTATCCCTGTGGCCATATGGTTGGTGGAATGGCAGCCAGAAAAAAATGAAAGAAGAGTCAAAGATTTGATTAAATTCTGGGAGAGGCACTTTGGATGTTATTCCTAATGTAATGCCTTCCATCCATCCATCCATCCATCCATCCATCCAACAAATGGGTGCTGTATTAGGTACTGTCCAAATGCAGGGGGGTCCAGAAATAGCATCTACACAGAGCCAGGGAAGCAGTTCTGCAAGAGGGTGGGGTGCGGCAGGAATAGAAACATTATATAGTTAAGTCTTCACATGATAACCACTTGCCCTGACCCTATACCATAAATTACTTCTATGAATGCTGACCAGATTAGTGATGTTGCTCTGCTCGTGCTTAAAAGGGAAACAGTCAGATTTCCCTATGTAGCATCAGGAAGTAAGAAAGTTAGTGCCAACTTCATTTGCTAAAGCCCTAAAGCTAGTGAACAGAGAGGGAAACAGATCTCTTTGAGGTTACATTTATAAATCTTATTCCTTAATTCATTCATTCATTTATTTACTCTACCATTTATTGAGCACCTGCTATGTGCAACGTACTCCGCAAGTTATAAAATAAAAGCAAAACAAATGATAAAAAGAAAATGGGAACAAAATTTGAAAACTAAATCAATTAGAAAGTAAACATATATGAGAATATGGCTATGGCACTTTCCCCCAAATGAAATAATTTGTCATTCCGGAAAATAAATTATTATGTGACTGCCATCATGATAGTAAAAATAAGGGTCTTGTGATCAAAGTTAAATAAAATTCTGTAGACATCAAAATAGTACATGCAACCTTGTGCTCACTTACACTACTTGAATAATTTTCTTTCTGCTTTACTGTGGATTAAAGGATTTGGCGTAATGGCTCTGAAAAGGATCGCCAGCTGACGTAACACACAGGATATACTTTACACCCCCTCTTTCTGTTTGAGAACTAACCCAGACGTGCGTTTGCTCCTCAGCACACAGCCTACTGCGGCAGCAGCGACTGATACAGCTACTGTTGCCAGGGAATGACGGAAAATCAAACATGGGTCACAGAATTCATTCTCCTGGGATTCCCCTCAGCCCAAAGCTGCAGGTGTTCCTCTTTGGGCTCTTCTCCCTGTTCTATGCCTTCACCCTGCTGGGGAACAGCATCATCCTGGGGCTCATCTGGCTGGACTCCCGACTGCACACCCCCATGTACTTCTTCCTCTTCCACCTGGCCGTCATCGACATAGCCTATGCTTCAAATAATGTCCCAAAGATGCTGGCAAACCTCCTCAACAAGGAAAAAACTATCTCCTTTGTCCCATGCATAATGCAGACGTTTTTATACATGGCTTTTGCTCACACTGAGTGTCTCATCTTAGTAATGATGTCCTATGATCGGTACGTGGTGATCTGCCACCCCTACATTATTCTGTCATCATGAGCTGGAGAGTGTGCTCCATTCAGGCTGTCACTTCCTGGGCATGTGGCTCCCTGCTGGCCCTGGTCCGTGTGGTTCTCATCCTGAGGCTGCGCTTCTGTGGGCCTCTTGAAATCAACCACTTCTTCTGTGAAATCCTGTCTGTCCTCAAGCTGGCCTGTGCTGACACGAGGCTCAACCACGTGGTCATTTTTGCTGCTTCTGTGTTTATCTTAGTCGGGCCCCTCTGCTTGGTCCTGGTGTCCTACTCACGCATCCTATTTGCCATCCTGAGGATCCAGTCCGGGGAGGGCCACAGAAAGGCCTTCTCCACCTGTTCCTCCCACCTCTGTGTGGTGGGGCTCTTCTTTGGCAGTGCCATTGTCATGTGCATGGCCCCCAAATCCCGCCACCCTGAGGAGCAGCAGAAGATCCTTTCCCTGTTTTATAGCCTTCTCAACCCTATGCTGAACCCACTGATCTACAGCCTGAGGAACGCAGAGGTCAAGGGTGCCCTGAAGAGAGTGCTGTGGAAGGAGAGATCAATGTGAAGGATGCCAGGGACAGTCTTAAAGGTGGAAGAGCTGTTTTCGATGAGATTTGGAGGAAAGGTAATAGAAATGCTTTAAGAATCTAATGTGTCAGATTTTCAATATTAAAAATATATATTGATCAGATTCTGTCCCTAGACATGGGGTACTTCCAGACCACAAAGCACAGGCCATGCAAGAAGAATTGTGTACTGGTGAAGCACTGAGCAGAGTCATGGACTCCTCTGGCCAGTTCCCAGCGCTACCTAAGATCCAGTTTCTTTCCTTTTGAGGCTTTTTTTCTCTCGCATCTCCCTTAAGATTTCCATCTCCCTTATTGCTGTAAGTATATGCTAATAATGCCATAATATATTCTGTGCAATAGTGCACCTCTAATAAGAGGATAAATACTGACCTTGTTACGCAGTCCCCTCCTTGGAAATGCACTAAGGAATTTCAAGTCTAAGGATGATGACATTAGTTCTGAAAAGTTATCTAAATCTGAGCCCAAGGAATCTATTTCTGTGAAAAGTAAAGTTTAATTTTATGGATTTTTTATATGTATATGAGAGGCAGAGAAATATCAGGATCTTTGTTTCTTTTTACTTAATTCTGCTCCATTTAATTTAAGTGAGTTTGTGTTTAGAATAAATACGAGAGTCAGTTATTCGGGAGAGTTTCCTTTTCCAGTGTTCAGATTACAAAGCCAGGTGTAGGTAATAATTGACCGTTAGGATGATGGCATAAAATATCACAAGAGTAGGGGGACCTGGGTGGCTCAGTCAGTTAAGCATCTGCCTTCGGCTCAGGTCATGATCTCAGGGTTCTGGGATTGAGCCCTGCATTGGACTCTCTGCTTAGTGGCGAGTCTGCTTCTCCCTCTCCCTCTGTGCTCTCGCCCTCTGTGTTCTTTCTCTCTCTCGCTCTCAAATAAATAAAATCTTAAAAAAATATATCACAAGAGTAAGAAAATCTTGTAAAAGGAAGACATGAAGGGAGGCCAGTAGCTTAACATAATGATGTAGACTCATGTTTAGAACCACTAACACGACAAAGTCCGGTAAAGACTTGTAGGAACCTCAACAAAATTCCAAGAGCATCTGTTCCAGGCAATATTGATCACTTATTTTGGGCCCAAGTGGTCAGAATGATGAGGAAGAGTAATTTTTTTTTCTTTTTAACACAAGTTTGGGAACTAAGTGGCCAAAAGAGTATGACAACAGTGATTTCTTTAACATGTTAAGTATGTCATCTTTTGAATTCTCTTCCTCTCTGGTAGGCTCGTGTGCCATTCAGGTGTATGATATATGTGATTATATATTATAATCCATGTTCTGTAGATCTATTTTTTTCACATCCTCTCATGTATCAATATCAGTCCCCATTTTTCGTCTTCCATGAAATTAAGATGCACCAGGGAAACCTTTGCCTTCCGTCTCTCTCCTAATGCATGATTTTCCTTTTGCTTCTCAAAAAGCCTTGTTGCTGACTATTCATCTCCTTGACTATTCTACTCATTAGTTAACTTAGGCAACACATTTTGTCTCTGGCCATTATCTGAGTCTCCTTATCTCCACAGTATCAGGACATTGCTTGCTCAGTACCGCTCTGCTTGTTCTGCTCCCTCCCTCTCTACCCCCTGACCTTCCTCCCCTCTCCCCCTACCAAAAAAAATAATTTGAATTAAAAAAATATTAGCTCTAAATGTAACAATAAGCACTGTGGCGCTACTGTGGGACCTATTTTAAAAGTAGAAAAAAAACAAGCAATATTTTTATAAAAATGATGTTTTAACTATACTTAGAAAATTATTATTCACTAAAATATGTATACCTTAAATTAAGGTTAAAATCCAAAGAGGGAAGAAGAAGAGGCAAATATAGGATAATGTGTCTCACAGAAAATATAAGCCATAGGTTTGGATTCAGAATGTTTCTACAAGGACCCATTAGAAAAATCAGGGGATTGCATTCACTTTTATGTCAGTTCAAAAAATACTTGAGACAACATAGACCAGAAAGACCAAGCTTTAGCCAAGATAACTGGGATAGATGAGTTATAAAGAGATGTCCTCCAGCAGGTCTCAGGAGAGGCTCTGATTCAAAAAGAGAAAACAAAACCAAAAACTGTATTTTGTTAAGAAATTAAAGAAAATGCCTGAGTGTATGAGAGACTACTCTTAATTGTTTCAATATTTGAGTTACAGGACTTTAATAAACAGATTACATTTTGTTGTTATGACTTCTTTTTATATATGTTCTTTTAATGTTAGTCACAGTTTCCAGAGGGCTGAGGGTGACAGGAGTCTGCTGGGTGCTTCCCAGATGTTATCGCATCTTTCCCCAATGACACTGGAATGTAGATACGGTGAAGTAACAGAGGACTTCTCCTCAGCAAAACAGATGCCAGAAGAGAACATTCAAAATGATGGGGGGAGGCATCACTCTACGATTTTACACTTAGCCAAAAATTCATTCAGGAATAAGAGAACCAAACGAGAGGAAATCTTATGAGATAAAGCCTAGCAAAATGTATGCCCCACAGGCCTTCAGTGGAAGAACTCTAAACCGATGTACTTGGATATTTTTTGAAGTGAAAGTATATGATGTAAGGAAAGCATGCCGAGCACACATGTTGCTAAAACATGTTAGTAAATGTAGCTGTTAATGTAGACAAAACAGCTTTTTATATGAAACAAGGAAAAAGGAAAGCTTATCGGCAATGAAAGTTTGATTAAGTAATACCAGTGAGTCATTAAATCAAAAGAAGTCCCTCGTCATAGCTAGCAAGATGAAAATCTTGAAAAATTGTAGACTTCATTAGAAAAATTTAGAATTAACGTGTGTGTTAAAAATTTAAAGGGGTGCTTGGGTGGCTCAGTTGGTTAAGCATCTGCATTTGGCTCAGGTCATGATCCCAGAGTGCTGGGATCAAGATCGAGCCCCACATCAGGTTCCCTGCTCAGTGGGGAGTCTGCTTCTCCCTTTCCCTATGCCACCCCCCACTTGTGCTCTCTCTCTCAAATAAATAAACAAAATCTTTTTAAAAAAATTTAAAGGTAGATCATCTTTGCTGCCTCTGAAACCTTACCTCATTAGGTGGTTGCAGTGACTTCGAAGTCTACCCACCCTGCAGTGATGCCATGGACTTCTAGCCACAGACAAGGACCACTGTTCTGGTGCACAAAGCTCCTGAATTCTGTGCCAACTGGGTCAGATCAGTGTCTGTGCAGCTTGGCTGCCCTGACCCCAGTAGTCCTGACCCCAGCAGTGCAGTGCCTCACTCGCCACAGAGGACTGTTCCCAAAGGATTTGAGGCAAGAGCCAGTTTCACAGGAGCGTTAGAAGAGGCACCTTGGAAATGGGCACAGCTAGCTAGGAGGTTGGGGATTTCCTGATATGGACAGCAGGTCTGAGGTTCTAGAGTAAAGTAAGCTAGCTGAGGCTGAGTTGGATTGTGATTGGTGCATGTTAGGATTCCTCCGCAGGTGTTTCCTGCAAGTGCAGGACTTAGGTTTAATTTTCAACGTGGGCCAGACCACTGGGGCAGCCTCTGTGCTATGGGTCCTGATATACGAATTAATTATCACAAAATATGCTAGTGAGGGTGTCAGATGGGGTGATCTTTACCTGAAGAGGCAGAATAAGCACAGTTTTGAGGAGTGATGAGGGATAGAAACAGAAAAATGTTCACCGTTAGCCCAGAAGGCTGACCTATAGCCTTCATAGTTCTGATAAGGATCAAATACATACTGGTTGCTACATTCTTCAAGGGACTCATGACTGCCTGTACATCTCAGCGCTAGTTAATATCCAGCTGAATGATAAGCACCAGAGAAATCTTGCAAAAGTAGTTTTACGAGTAGAAATTCGAGGAAACGTTTATGATCTAATACTCCCTGCATGTCCCCTTAAGCACTAAGCGTATAACCACCAGCTTCATACAGCAAAAGTGAAGCTCTTATTGCTCATGGGTCCTGTCCCCATGCTACTTAAATAAGCTTACAAAGTTGCACCACAAAATGTCTCAAGAATTCTTTCTTGGCCGCTGGGCTTGACGACCCCACAACAAGGAGTTGTATTTTTCTTTGAAGGTGTTCAGTTTGTGACTGAGGATTTTGCCTTTCATTTCAGAATAATACTGTTGTTAACCATGAGAACAATAATATTGACAACATTCAGCCCTTGCCTTGAATGGATTAGCATCCAGTTAGTGTTATCAAGAAATTTCCAGAAGACTGAGCCCGAATAGAACAAAATTAATGATTCTAAAAGAAAATATGCTGTTCTCTCTTAATCTGCTAGATAAGCAACAGAATCTATCAGTGTGGTTTATAAACCTACAGAAAACCAGGTGTTGAAATGGGAATTTTTGAAGGAATGAAAGAAAAGGCATAGTCCAAGGAAGAGAAAAAAAGAAAAGAAAAAGATAATCACAAGAAATGGTCCTTGTCCTTGGCTGACCTTGGGAATCACCTGGGAGCTTTATTTTTTTTTTAAAGATTTTATTTATTTATTTGAGAGAGAGTGAGTGAGAGAGATTTTTGAGAATGGCAAGTTGCTTAGAAAGATGGTCCATAAACAGGATGAAAATATTCTGGAATCCTAAAAGATGACCCAGTTTAAAAAATGAATCAGATTCTGGAAAACCTATGATTTTCCTGGTAGGATTTCTCTTTCAGCCCAATGAGTGTTTAATAAGTGAGATATTGACCTGTGATGTTGTGATTTTTAAGAAATATGTTTGGTCTTCATCCATGCTTCCTGGCTCACAGGTCCCAAAACTTTTGTAATTTCCTGAAGGATAAGAGCAATGGGAACATCTTTTATTATAACATTCAGTCTCTTGTCCTCAGTTCCTGAAATTACTTTGGAGCCATAAAGGTGAAATGGGTGTCTTGTTATTCATAACAAGCCCCCTTCCACCACAGCTGTCTTTATGTTAATGAGGTGACTTTTGGAAAGCACCTAAGGTGGGGGCTGGTTGCCAGGGGAACCAGAGGGGCTGGAAGTTGGATCCATCACCGATGCCTAATGGTTTAATCAGTCATGCCTGTGCAATGAAGCCTCCATTAAAACCCAAAAGGACAGGGTTCAGAGAGCTTCCAGGCTGGGGAACCAGAACTCTTCCATGTCTGGGTCCTCTGACCGGGACCTCACCCTATGTGTCTCTGTTCATCTAGCTATTGATTTGCATCCTTTCTGTAAGAAATCAGAAGTGAGTAAACCGGTTTCCTGAGTTCTGTGAGCCACTCTGGAAAATTAAGCAAACCCAGTGATGGTGTCACAGGAACCTAGGATTTACAGCCAGTTGGTGAGAAGCACACAGGTAATGACATGGACTTGTGATTGTCATCTGCAGGCCAAGGAGGCAGTAGTGGGAACTTCTGGTCTATAGCCGGGAGGTCAGAAGCCCAGATAAGGCTTGTGATTGGCATCCGAAATGGGGGGCAACCTTGTGGGGGCAGAATGCTAAATCTGTGAAATCTGACACATTCTCAGGGTAGATACTGTCACATCTGGGTTGAACTGTAGAACGCCTGGCTGGTGTCTAGAGAATCATTGCATGTGGGGGGGGATCCCCCAATACACACAGTGGAGTTGGGTGCAGAACCCCTTTAGACCACAGCAAATATAATGAGGTCAGACACAGATAATTCTCATCCTTTCTTCTTTGATAGGACAAAAATTACAGGCCACCTCGTGTTTCCAATAGTGATGAAAGAAAAACTCTTTTTCTTTGTAAATCAGTAAGATTGTCCATAAACTTTGTTCAAACCAAAATCCTGATTTATGGCCTGCCAAGCATGCATTGTACATTGGCTTTGTGAATGAGTAGCCTCAAGGAAAGCCATCTTGTCCTTGAGATATTGATCAATGCTCCTACTCCCTGCATTCCTTGATGTTAAAACTCATGATTCCTGCCTATATGACAAATGCATAATTTTTTGAGCTTTTACAAGACATAAAAAAGTATATAACCCTGTAAAAACCGTTCATTCTCTGGAGCACTTTCTTCCCTGTGAAGATTGTTTCCCTTGGGCTGTCCTACCTTGGGTTCTAATAAAATTCTATTTTCTTTTTATATTAGAGTTTTCTCTCTGTGGTAAATTTGTGTTGACAATTGCATGTAAAGAAAGGAAGTCACTCTGGAAACTATTAATAAACAGCAGAAATGTAAGCCATGTGGAACTAGTCAAACATAGAGCAGAAAGATTCCTAGTGACTCTTACTTCGAATAATTTTGTCCTTCTGAAGCTCTTGAGAGTGGGGACCTGTCAGCTGATGTCAGTGTTTTCCTTCTGCAGATTATGAAGTGGGGTACTTTTCCAATGGGAATAGCTCCATGATAATGTAATTATGAGAAAGGCTGTTGAAAATAATAATGATGACTGAGATAAAGAAGCCCATGGTGAAGGATTTTTGGTAGGACTACATTTAGTAATTATAAAATTTTGCTGCTTTGAAGATTTTTCAAAAAATTTTATATGATCTTGCCTCCTTTAGGGAATATAGTCAGTGGTATTGTAATGGCTTTGTATGGTGACAGATGGTGGCTACGTTTGTGGTGAGCATGGCATAAGGAATAGAGTTGTAGAATCACTATGTTGTACCCCTAAAACTAATGTAACACTGTGTGTCCGTTATACTTAAAAAAAAAAAAAAAAAAAGCTTTGTATGACAGGAAAGCTAATCATAATCATAAGGTTATCTTTTTATCATTATAATGTTAATTTTTTAACTCAGTTACTAACTGGAGTATAACACACTTAAAATATCAGTATTGTAGAATAGGATTAGCATTCACTTTGTATATAAATTGGGTAACATTTCATGAAAGAACAAAACATTAATAAGACTGTGAGTCTCCTGGGGGTCCTGATTGATTGTGTCAGAGAGTCCTTGTGACAATGAACATCGTTATCAGGCAGGAAGACTACCGTATTTATAAAATGTCAACTCTCGTTTACTGACCTTAAGTGGAAGCTAGTCCAGAAACGACAATACAGTACTTAGGGTACAGTACTTTTTTAGAGTGTTGGGTAATGTTTGGGTTGGGGATAATTGTGTATGATGGAGGTGAGCAGGGAATAACTACCTTTTCCTTGGAGGAATCAACATGGAGGAGATTCCTGATTGTCAGCTTCTGAGACACAACTGTGCTTGGCTTCCCATCTTCCTCTCTCCTTCCCTCTGGGTGTCAACTATCAATACGAAGCACACATTCTCCTCTTCCCTTCTGTGTTGTAAGTCTTGTAAGGAAGGCCAGTTGTTTTATAATGTTTCCTGTGTCTTGACAGTGGGTTCTGTTCAGAGTAACAGTTAATAAATCTATTTGGGTAGCACATCTTTTTTTTAAAAAAAAGATTTTATTTATTCATTTGAGAGAGAGAGAGCACAAGCAGGGGGGAGGGGTGGAGGGAGAGGGAGAAGCAGACTCCCCACTGAGCAGGGAGCCCAATGTGGGGCTCGATCCTAGGAGCCGGAGATCACGACCTGAGCCAAAGGCAGATGCTTAACTGACTGAGCCACCCAGGCGCCCCGTGAGTACCACATCTAAATCACATTCTCCACTTAGTCTTTCTTCAATAGCTCTTGTCTCTCTCCCTTAATTAATTCTCAATAGGAGTGATGTAGAAGCTTGTTCTTTATTGACAAACTTGAATACCCCAGCATATTGTACCCACGCTTACAGTTGAGACTCACCACACTGGGGCATTTGGATTGTAGATTTCAGTGGCTTACAGTTGCTTGTGCCGCGTGGGAAGGGAGCTCTAAAGGACACTGGGAGCTGGGACAAGGGGTAAAGGGACTTGCTCCTTCCTGTTTGCTTGCTGGTCTTGCCAGGATTGCTCAACCACCCTATACATTGTCAGTGACTGCTGGTGCCTGTCGCTCCAGTCTTTATTTTCCAACTTTCCCAGAATGAGCCTCCTTCCTCCCCCTGGAGGGCAACAGTGCAAGCTGGGGAGCACCTCCCCCTCAGAGGTAAAGTCTGAACCCTGACTCCTCTGACCTTCTAGTTTGTAACTACGCCAAGCTCTGCTCTGGGTCTTAGTCTTAGGGACGGTGGCTGCTTCACTCAACTCCTATCTGTGTCTCACAGAGCTCCATTTTTACTGTTGAAATTCTGCAACGTCACTTTAACCATTTTGTTACATTAAAATCTCTATTGAAAAATCTGTATGACTTCTCTTTTCCTGTGGGATTCCCATCTGATTCAAAGAGAGGTTTGAAAAGCACTCTGAAATTTGGGACAGCTATACGAGTTATTACATAAAATATCTGGGCAGGTATGAGAGTTAAAGAACAGAAAATTACTCTGTAATATTTCTAAAATTACCTGATGTGTTTCAAGGTGATCCAGTAATTATAGGTGTGGTGTGTGTTACCTATACCCATGAGTGAAAATGCCCAAGACATTTAGGAATTTTGTTCGCTAAGTGAAGACAAAACAATGAAGTAAAAAAAAAAAAGTGGGCACCAGGTCAGACAAGGGTAGAGTATCTCTTTATAAAGGGAACAGAAGAAAGAAACATAAAGGTCAAGAAGAAGAGTGCTAAACAGAAAACAGAAATGGTAGACGGTCTAGTTATCTCAATATTTACATTGAATGAAAATAGATTACATCCTCCTATTTTCACATTGATATTTTCAAACCCATATAATATAGCTATATATTGTTTGCAAGAGCAACTAAAACACAGTCACAAAGAAAACCTGGGAATAAGGGTATTGAAGAACATATCCTGTGCAAATATGTGACAAATTGAAGCAACAATGTAAATACTAGGCAGATATTTACATGTATGTTTATATAAGGCAGAAAACATTAATTAGGATAGAGAGAGTTACTATATACAAATACAGGTAATAGGCTATCAAGAAGATGTAACAATCATAAATATGTATGTATGTGACAATATAGCTACAGTATAGAATTAGGGGAAGAAAACCCAGAGAATTATCATGAAAAGTTGTTAAATCCAACTTGGTAGTGGGGGATTTAACAAAATGTTCTCAGAAACGAAGTGATAATACTGAAAAAAATTAGAAATACAGGTTCTGAAAAACAGAATTAACAAGCTTGATCTAATACATAAAGAATCCTACACCCAAGAAATAGAGAGGGGCGCCTGGATGGCTCAGTCAGTTAAGCATCTGACACCTGATTTTGGCTCAAGTCATGATCTCAGTGTTGTGAAATCGAGCCCTGCGTTGGACTCCGGGCTCAGCATGGAGTTGGCTTGAGATTCTCTCTTTCCCTCTGCCTGTGCTCCTCCCCCCATTCATACTTGCTCTCTCTCTCAAAATAAACAAAATCTTAAAAAAAAGAAATAGAGAATATATATTACATGCAAATTATATAAAAATTGCAAAATTTGAATATATACAAAGCAACAAAACCTCTCCAATTTTCAAAGAAAAATATCACAAGGATTCATTATTTTACCACAGTGATAATACATTTAAAATTAATAATAAAAGGTAATTCAAATATTTGGAAACCTAAAAATGTACTTCAACATCATTTGTGTTTTAGAAATGAAGTTAATGATGAAAGTTCTAATTACCACACTTGAGATATATAGCTAAAATGGAAAAAAAAAAAAAAGCAAATTTATATCTCAGGTTACATTTATTAAAAAAAAGACACAAAAAGTAAGTTCAATAATCAACTCAGGAAGATGATCAAGAATTAAAATAAACAGGGGCGCCTGGCTGGCTTAATCGGTTAAGCGTCTGCCTTTGGCCCAGGTCATGATCCTAGAGTCCCAGGAATGAGCCCCGCATCAGGCTCCCTGCTCAGTGAGGAGTCTGCTTCTCCCTCGAACCCTCCCCCATCTCATGCTCTCTCTCTCTCACTCTCTCTCAAATAAATAAATCTTTTAAAAAAGAGAATTAAAATAAACATAAGATATAGTTTAAAGAGCAAACCTTAATGATGAAAATAAATAATTTTGAAGATCATTAAAATATAAACCTAATTCTTTTTACAAATAGCAGTAAAATACATAAGGCTGTGAGGAAAAAAAAGAGAAAAGATCTACATATACAATGTTAGGAATAATACATTATATAACCAAAAAAGTAGAGATTTAAAAACAGAATTCTATGAACAAAATTTATTTCAATAAATTTTAAAATTAGAAATATTACTAAAACTTCCTTATGTAGAAATAGAAAATCTGAACAATAAATATTCAAAAAAATTGAATCAATGACCAAAATTATCCTACAATCAGTGAACACTAAGTCAAATAGTTTTAAAGTCAAATTTTACCAGTCTTCAAGAAATGGCTAATTTTCTTATGTAAAACCTTTTTGAGAACAGAAAAAGAGGGACAACTATCCAGTTCATTTTACAAGGCTAATAGAACATTGATGACAAAACTAGAAAAGGATAGTAGAAGAAAAGTAATTTATTGAATAAATCTCAAAAGGTGAAATAAATACAAAAATCTTAAATAATTAGTAAAGTGAGCACAGCATTTTCAATATCAAACAAAAGATATTTTTCAGATAAAATAGAATATTAGGCAAAAAATTTTTTTGAGAAAAATAGGAGCCTTATATGCTAGTAGAATTAGAAGAGGAGGAAATATGGTAGGTTTATATGTTTAATAAATTGGACCATGAACAACATACAGGTAATGGTGACTGTTTCTCTGTAGGCACCAGAGGCCCTTGGACATTATCAGTATGAGAGGATAGCATCTTTCTGACATGTCAGGGTACAAATCTGGACGTCAGTCACCAATAAGCCTCTCCCTGAACAGGTGTGATGGAGAAAAGCCCATTTCAGATCTACTGCAGGTCAGTGCTCTCAGGGTAAAAAAACAATTGGTCTGTCCATAATTTTCTTGGTTGGCATGTACACTAAAATAACTTTAACTTAGGAAATTCTACTTCTTTTATATTTGAGTATAAGAATAGATTTAGATAAAAGAACAAAAGAAATTTAAGTCACAAAGCCACCATCAAATGGATTCCGTTGTATTCTGCCATTTTAGGAAGAAGAGAAAATATAGTAGCGACAGACCTAGGGGAGCCTTGGTCTTTCCACCCCCTTGAGCTCACAATCTCCGGAAACTAAAAAATAGAGATTGTTTCCTGCTGAGAATTTTCCTTCCCTTTCTGCACTCCAGTTAAATTCTACAAAACAGGATTTAACAAGTCCCATTGGGATACCTTATCCTATTTCCTGACTCTTTACCGTGTTCCCCATAGCTTCTGCAGGTCCTGCTACCTGGTCTTACTTTATAAATTGCATTCCTTGTGGTGACTTGATGAAAAAAATAGGATGCATGGTCAGTTGGGTCAGGTGTGGTATAAAACTTAGCCAACACCAGAGAGCATGGGAAAAATATATGAGTTTCATCTGCCCTAAATACCACGTAATCTATTTGGGGGGGCTAGTGGGTGGGGGGGTGTTGGAGTTTTTGAAACCGAAATAAATCCAAGGTTCTGTTAATTGTGCTATATGAAGGAGCCTGGAAGACATTCTAATGCTTCTTACATTTAGGATCATGGACTCCATAGTGAGTGAAGAAATCAGCAGCAGCAGCATTTTGTCATGAATGTCCCTCTAAGAAAACCAGAGCTAAGTACAGTGAGAGCCCCTCTTCCCCAGGAGCAGATGGCGGTGTGCAGGATGGGTCTTCATCTCTCCCCCGACACCAAACACTCAGAAGCATCTTGAGAGGTGGGTGAGCTGAGCAGAGCATAAAATGCTCTCTTCTGAAAGAAATCCCATTGCCTCTGTTGAGAAAGTTTTTCTTCCAAGAGATCATTGGAAGAAAGTAATTTCAACACTAATGTACAGATGCCATTTACTTTATTGGTATACTTGCACTTCACCCAACTTCTATCCAGTTGGTCTCCTCATTTTTAGCTGTAAATCTGAGATAAGTGTATTATCTAGTCTTTGTTCACTGTACAACATCAGACAGGCTGTAATGAACAATCACAATACAAAATTAATTGTTAGTGTCTGTCAACGCCAAATTTAGCTAACAGGATAATTTAAAAGTTATCTTCCCTTTTAGATACACCTAATATGTACCATTTACTCTCCTGAATTTAGTGTTGAATTTCTTGTTTAAATTATAACATAGCTGTTTGAAGAGGTTTGCTTACAAACCTTTCTATTGCCTCATGGTATTTTCATGAAATAATGGGTTTGATTGACCAAAAAAGGAATTTGTTACAGAAGAAGGGTGCCCTGAAAGTTTTATTTTTAAAATATGAAATTTCTTGTGGTGATTTATTTAAATATAAGAATTATCATCTTTGTGAATCCTTTTAACAGTGCTGTCATCCCAACCAGGTTATATACACCAGCAGATATGAACTGTCTTATATACCCTCAGCTAAGACATGAAGCAGGACATAGAATATGTTTAGTAAATATCTGTGGATTTTGTATTTTGTCTTTTAGCTATTTGCAGGTAGGAGGAAGATGAGGTACTCATTGGTCCTTCCACTTTGGTTTATTGTGTGCCTTCATCATATGAAATTTTAGAAATAGCATTGTGATCTTCATTGGCTCCAGATATTGCAAGAAAGTTGAACTGAATATGACTAACACTTTTCTAAACAGTTAGGGCCAGTGAATCCTATAGTTGGAAGGGACCTTGGCATTCTTCTGGTTCAACACAGGAATCCTGTCTTAAATAGATGGTTAGTCAATTTCTGATTTAAAACATTCACTGACCTAAAGTTCAACTCCAATAAAACAACCAGTTTTCAAGGAGGTGATTCCAATTGTTACAGCTGTTTTTTGAACTAAGATAAAATCATCCTTCAATAATTTCTACTATGAATTCTGATTCTGCCTTTGAAACAGGGCAAAAGATTAGTTGCTTTTGTTTATGAAATCTTTCAAATACTAACTTAACAGAAAAGTTGAATGGGAAACTGATAGGAACTCAATTATGAATTCTTCTAGGATTCTTATTTTAGTGAAATTCAGATGGATTCTGGACTAAAGAAAGATATGGAATCAGGCAAAACAGAAGCAATGGCTTAAAAGCTACAATGATTCAAACTTCAGAGTACCCACTCTGTTACAGAAAGATTCTTTTAAAATTTGATAAGCCACAAAAACCTAAAGATTCACGATAAATAATAATTTTTTTACATAGAGTTAAGCTATAAAATATGCTAATGATTTTATGAATATGAGTCCATAGTTAGGGCTCTTGCTCTAGACTTGGATAGGGATCAGTACTTGTTAAGTGCCAGGCTATGACCCACCCTGAAATCATTCAACCAACATTTTTATTAATTAAATAGAATACAATAATATAGAAAATACATTGCACATAATAAGGACTCAAGGATATATATACTAATGCATGTATGTACCTAGTAGTATTTCTTACTGTAGGAGATGGCAAAATATTTGGGAAAAACTAGATAGGTAGGTAGGCAGGTAGATAGATACAGAATTTAAATATAACAGAGTATAAGAGGGGTGACAGGTGTAACATCCTGACGATGAGATAGCACAATCAAAATAGAACATCTGTAGGGGCGAAAGTCAAAAGACAAAGGTCTCCATTTGAAATCTAGCCAAATTTGTGACAAAAAGCCTACCATTCTCTTATTTCATTCAAGATTATGCTCTCAGTAAAGATTGCAAGGCTTACAAATAATTAATATATTGAAGGAACAAATTCATGAGAAAACCTGATGGAAGAATCACTGACGTGCACCTTACCCTTCTTCCCATCCTCATTTTATAGATACTTGAGATAGCAGCACACATTCGCACATATGGATATATGTATATCGCCATCCAGGAACACACATGGGCAAACCTTTGATAGAATCATTACAAACTGAAGGAAGTGCCCAGTCCTATGAAGGCAATTTAAGTATTATTAACATTTTGAACTGTGGTGAAAGTTAGTCAATAAACATAAGATTTACTGAAGACTGTAATAGCATGCTAGGATTTAGCTTATTGCAGTGAAAAAATTTTCCTTCTGTGTCATTTGGAATGCATAGTTTTCACTTAGTAAGTGACAAATGGGACAAAAATCTCATTGAAGATGTTTTCTTAGGAAATAAATGATGACACACACAGACCTATCATGTTTAAACACTTCCCTCAGGCATTCAGACTTGGTGAGCTCCATTATCTCTTTCACAGGGAAATGGGGGGAAATCAGACCTCTGTCACAGAGTTCATCCTACAGGGATTTCCCCTTAGCCCAGGGATTCAGATGCTTCTCTTTGGGCTCTTCTCCCTCTTCTTTGTCTTCACCCTGTTGGGGAACGGGCTCATCCTGGGGCTCATCTGGCAGGACTCCCGACTGCACACCCCCATGTACTTCTTCCTCTCCCACCTGGCCATCGTCGACATAGCCTATGCCTGCAACACTGTGCCCCAGATGCTGGTGAACCTCCTGAAGCCAGACAAGCCCATCTCCTTTGCTGGCTGCTTGACACAGACCTTTCTTTTCTTGACTTTTGCTCATACTGAATGTCTTGTTCTGGTGGTGATGTCCTATGATCGGTTTGTGGCCATCTGCCACCCCCTCCGATATTCTGCCATCATGAGCTGGAGGGTCTGCATCACCCTGGCATTGACTTCCTGGACTTTAGGAGTCTTCCTGGCCCTAGTACATCTAGTGTTACTCATACCATTGCCCTTCTGTGGACCCCGGAAAGTGAACCACTTTTTCTGTGAAATCATAGCTGTCCTCCAGCTTGCCTGTGTCGATACCCACATTAATGAGATTGTGGTTTTGGCTGGAGCAGTGACTGTGCTGGTGGGACCATTCTCCTCAATTGTGATATCTTACATCCATATTCTATGTGCCATCCTAAAGATTCAGTCAGAGGAGGGGCGCCAGAAAGCCTTCTCCACCTGTTCATCCCATCTCTGTGTGGTTGGACTCTTTTATGGCACAGCCATTATAATGTATGTTGGGCCCAGATATGGGAACCCCAAGGAGCAGAAGAAATATCTCCTCCTGTTTCACAGCCTTTTCAATCCCATGCTCAACCCCCTGATCTATAGTCTGAGGAATAAAGAAGTCAAAGCTGCTCTGAAGAGGATGCTTGAAAAAGAGAGAATGTCATGAAAACCTGTAGAATGATAAAATAACTGAGTTTAAAGGGACCTGAGAAATCATCTCATCCAATATTTACCAGGATTCATAAAAGGATCCTCTAGGGCATCCTTTCATCTTCAGATTTTCCTAGCACTCTCTCCCAAGAAAAATCATTCTACTTTCCTCCCTCTGACATTGAAAGTCAATGCTGCACAAGAAAATGAAAATAACCCCGCTAGCTGCACAGTGGAAACACTTTTAATATAATTATGTGAAATATTCTGAATAAAAGGAAATAAGTTTGTATATTTTTCTGTAATCAGGACTAGTAGACAACATTTTGTAAAATAAAGCAAGGAATTGGCAGAATGTTTAAGATACAGCAATTGGGAGAGATTGATAACGTAATAATTTCAATATTTGAAATTCAGCAGCTGTCATCTCCTTCAAAAATAGGTCTACATTGGGATTCTCTCTCTCCCTCTCCCACTCCCCATAAGTATCTCTGTCTCCAGCCAGAGAAACTAATGGGAAATGTAGAGAAATACTCATGTGCTTTCAGATTTATTCTCATCATATCTAATAACCCTCTAACTGTGATTGAAAACATCCAAGATTTCCAATATTAGAATATCGGTAAAATATATATTTAAATGGAACATGCATACTAAAGAATATCTTCTTAAAAATCAGGGTCAGGTTTTATTGTATATTTGTTGACTCGTAATATATTTATAATTCAAATTACATGAAAAAAGGAAGATTACTAATGCCATAAGCATAATCCAATTTTTTTAAAAGATTTTAATTTTTTAAGAGAGAGAGAGCATGAGCAGGGGGAGGGGCAGAGGGAGAAGGAGAAGCCAATTTTCCGCTGAACAAGGAGCCCAATGCAGGGCTCGACCCTAGGACCCTGGGATCATGACCTGAGCCAAAGGCAGAAGCTTAACTAACTGACCCACCCAGATGCCCCAATAATATCCAATTTTTGAGGGAAAACTCACGATAATAAAGAAAGGATTTTTCTTCTATTTGCTTATCTGAATTTTCAAATCCAACTGAGGAATCTGTATTGTTTATATAATGAAGAAATACAAAGTTTTTTGAAAAGCACAATTTTAAAAATAGAAAGTCTGTGAAACAGTTAAATGCAGGTTTATAAATAATCTGATCATGTAGAGACAAAAAAATTATGGGCTGGAATAATTGGAAAATATAAGAAAACAGGAATCGAGTTATGCATCAAATAATTTGCAAATAGATGAAGAAATGACATTGGAAATGGGAGATGATGAAGGTACCATCGAACAACACTTAAGCGGGGAACTGGAATGGGAAATGTGGAAGAGTAAAGAATAATGTTTAGTTGAGAAACAAGGTTTTATAAGTAGGTGCTGTAAGTGACCTTGGGTAATGATAGTGTAGCTCTGTTTGCATTGAGTAACTTACTTGCAAAGAGAAATAGCAATTATTTGGCTTCCTTTCTACATAGACTAGTTTTAGGATTTCTAAAATAGAAACAATAAGCAATATAGCAGAGTACCTATCTTGAAAATCATGTTATGATAAAGCACCTAAAAATACTGGATAAAATATTTTAAAAACCATAACTTTTAAGTGCACACCTGGGCTTGCAAAAGCATAAATAAAATTCTCAAAGAACAAAGATGAGGCACAATCACCAACTGAGTGGTGAGACTGTAAGCCAGCATCTGGCTTTCAGGTCACTTTCAATCCCCAGGATTCCGGGTTGCAATGACTGCAAGCCCATGAGAGATACAGCCTTCCCTTATGTAAGGCAGGAAATCAGAATAAAGACGCCTTCATGAAACTGGACCCTTCCTCCATTACCATCGGGAATACAGTAATAAGCAGCTAACTGAGAAGTTAACTTCTCAGTTGAATCTACAAAAGTCATAGGACAGTGGGAGAATATCTTTAAAGCGTTTAAAAACAGGTGTCAATCAAAAATTTTATATACAGAAGAGTACCCTTCCAAAACTCAGATGAAATAAACACGTTCCCAGACAAAAACAAAAATAAAACCAACAAGCAAACAAATGAATTTGAGTCTTTATTGCCAATAGGTCTACACTGCAAGAAATCCTAAAGAAATACCTTTTTTCTAGCTGCAGGAATGCTCCTGGATCATAATGGGTATAATTTTTTTTCTCTAAATATTAAGAATATTTACTTTATCTTTGGTTTTCAAAAATGTTACTATAGAATTTCCAGTTATCTTTTATATCAGTTTATCCTGCTTATGACTTGCTGAGATTTATGCATTCATGGGAGCACACTTTCACCATGATTGGGAAATGCTCAAAAATAATTTCTCCAAAATTTGCTTTTTTCCCCATTATGTTTTTCTTTCTTCTTGAGTATATGTTAGAATTTTTTTTACCACACTCCTTTATATCTTTCAGACTCAACTTCATTTTTCCATTATTTTTCTTTTTATGTTTTTATTTGATACTTTTCTGTTAATCTTAATATTAGACATTGGTCCTGCTCTCTGCCGGGCACAATCATCTGTTAAATTCATCCAGCGTCTTTTCAATTTATTATATATTACTGTTTCAGAATGAATATTTGATTCTTTTTGTAGATTCTGATACTTCACTGAAATATTACATTTTTTATTCTTTATATCTTCATTTCCCTTTTCTTTGACAGATTATAGTTATTTGAGTTTTTATTTGTAACTTTAGTATCTGTTATATCTGGGACCTCTACTGTTGACTCTTTTACTTCTTGATTAGTTATAACTTCTCCTTGCTTTTTCATGTGTTAAATGATGCATTTTAGAAGCTGTAAATTTTGTCAGACTTCTATAAAGATTATTGATATGTTTTTGTTTTTCCCTGAAAAAGCAGTGAAATTTGTTGAGGATCACCTTGTTTCTCTTGGGGTTCCATTTTAGGTTAGTTAAAACTAACCAATTTCAGCGTTACCCCTACTGCTCAGGCATCATTTCTGTGTCTACACCAAGGTCTTTATGAAGAGATCTCCATCCTGGCTAGACGGTAACTCCAAATCCCCTGGAACATTTTGCAACTTCTGAAGTTTCTGTTCAGCTCCTTTCAATTCCTCCCAGCTCTCCTCATCTTTTGGCACCTCAGCCATTGGTCTCCTTTAGGTTTCAGCATCCATGTACTTAGGACTAAGAAATGCCTAAGAAAACTCCCCACTCCCCTCATACAGTTCCTTCCTCTTCCACGTCCCCATGCCAACTCAATTCCCAGTTCTTTTATTTTTCTGTAACTCCAATTTCTGTTGCTTGCACCCAGCAAGACTGCAACTTTCTGCTTGGACTCTACTTTTATGGCCACTGTTTGGGAATGTCTTCTGGAAGAAAGCCTCTGTGAATGTGAGCTCACTTTATATATCTTTTTCTCAAGGAGCACAACCCTGTACTATTGGTATACTTCCTAAACACCCTCATGTGAAGCCTAAACTCACTTCTAATTATCTTAGCAACTTTGCCTTGCTCAACAAAGCATTAAATATCATCAAATAAAAATTTTGTGAAAAATTGATCTCATTAATGATTAAAGCAGCATGAAAATAATGTTGCCAGTTTGAAGAGGACTTAGAAAGGGCATTTATATGTAATTCATCCAAATGGCAAACTGCTCCGGTTTTGTTTTTATACTGAAGTCTCTCTTAATAGGTAGGTAAGAACTGAGGCAATATAATCCTGAACGATATTCCAAAAGATATGATTATTCTGAAATCTCAAGTCATGTACCTGAGAAGCAAATGTTAAGGAAGTTGACTTGTGGTTGTTAATCATAGATACCATGTGATAAGGTTTCATTGTCTGACAAGCAAGTAATTAGCTGGGTTGGATTGAATTGTGTTCACTCAAAATTTACATGTTGAAATCATGGTGCTGTAATACCTCAAAGAGGGACTTTTTGGAGATGGGGTTTTATAGAGGTAATTATATCAACATGAGGTATTTAGAGTAGCTCTAAACAATATAGCTGGTCTCCTTATAAGAAGAGATTAGGACACAGATATAAACATGTGAAGACACAAGAAGATAGCCATCTACAAGCCAAGAAGAGGGACCTTGGAAGGAACCAACCCGGTCCACACTGAAATCTCAGTATACTAACACACAGGACTGTGAGAAAATAAACTTCTATTGTTTATGCATCCCAGACTGTGCTAATTTGTTATGGCAGCCCTAGCAAACTAATAGAGAGGTGAAATAGAGAATCAAATGAATATTAATTAGCAGAGAGCCAAGCATTGTTAGGTGCAAATCAGTTACCAAAGATACCGTTTAAGCAGCTACTGGAAAATTCTTCACCATGACAAAGAGTTTATTTCAAGTTTGGGAACAAAAAAAAATTTTTTTTCTTAATTGTGAAAGTCTTTTATTGAGGTCTTTTGGGAAAAAAATAGCATCTCTAGTATCATTATACAAAACTCTTATCTTAGATATCTTCAGGTTAACGTTCACTTTATGAAAGCACAATGATCACATCAAGATTATCTATAAATTTGCCAAGCATTGCATTTCTCTGAGACCCTCTGAAAGAATCATATAAGCAAAATTTACCTTAAAAATTAATTGACCCTGCATGAAAATAAACACCATTATGGACAGTATGGATGTATGTGATATATATATATTCTTTAGTCACTACACCAGGTTGATGATTAGCAGATTGAATTCAAAAGAGCAAAAAAGGAATCTCATCCATGCTAACTCTTCCCTAACTTCATGTTTTAAACATCAAGTGCAATAAAGTTTGGAGAAATCATCAGAAACCTAGTTATAAGGCTTCTAAACAGACAAGAGTTAGAGATATGAAAGGCTAGAAAAGTTTCTTTACATTTATCTAAGCTTATATGATGTGAAGAGCAGCTGTATGCTATCTGTGAAGACAGGAAATATGCTTTTTCTTCAAAAAAATGTAGGCAGTGGTCAATAGAAATAATGTAGTAAGGATCTCCGAAAATCCTCTGCTCTGTAAAGAAAAAAGTACACTGACAAATTTGTAGAAATCAACTCTTTCAGAACTCAGGGGGGAAAAAGGCACAATCTGGGGAGTGTGCATGCAAGAAAAACTGCTGACCTTGTTATGAACCATGAGCTTTGGGGTGGTTCAACTTGCTGTGTTTCCATCACCAACTCCCCAGCTTTGCGATATCCTCAAAAACCAATAGCCCCACAGTCATCATGGAAACCAACATCTCTGCAGCCTCTGGAGGGAGAGAATATGGTTGAAGCAATAAAAGAGCAAATAATTGGTAATCTATTGAAATTAGGTTGATATTAACCTAAACCATATTATTATAAATTAAAATGCTAATCATAATCCCCAGGGGTAGCCCCTAAGAAAATAACTCGAAAATATATATTTGTGTGTGTGTGTGTGTGTGTGTGTGTGTGTGTATAAAGAAACAACAAGAGAATTAAATAGTGCACTATAAAATATTTAACAAAAAGGGGCCAGTAATGAAGGAATGAACAGAGGAACAAAACATCATAAGATATATGGAAAACAAATAGCAGTTAGTGTATAAATGTTGATGTTGGGTTTGGGGGCACCTGGATGGCTCAGTGGGTTAAGCAGTCAGCTCTTGATTTCGGCTAGGTCATGATCTCAGGGTCCTGGGATTGAGCCCAGCCTGGAGCCCCGCGTGGAGCCCACGTGTCAAGCCCTCCATTGAGGCCTGCCTTGGGCTCCATGCTCAGTGGGGAGTCTGCTTCTCTCCTGCTCCCTCTGCCCCTCCCCACACTTGCTCACTCTCTCTCTCTAGAATAAATAAATAAATCTTAAAAAAAAAAAATAAATGTTGATGTTGGGCTTAGAGCCCAGGTAGACCTTAGGTCCTGTACTCTTACACTCTCATCCAAATTGTGGAATTAAGACTAAATTTTATCAACATCTGAGCATACAATGTACATTTTCAATGTTTAATAAGCAATACAAAAACATATATAAACTGATAGCAATCACCAAAGACAGCCAGAAGAAGGGAAGAGAGAACAGAGGGCATAGGGGTATGGAAGTGCATTTCTAAATGTATACTATGGATCAGCCTCTACATAAAGCAGGTACTCTCTCAACAACAGAGGGAAGACATGAGAGGGAAGCTTATAATTGGAGTCTTGTAAGTCTCTTTAAAGATGTTGGATTTCCTCTCTTGAGATAAGAGGTCAGTGGGCACTGCTGATCCACACTGATGTGCACTAGGCTAACATTCAGTCTGGAACACTGCATTTGGGAAGAGGCCTGGTGGGACACACTAATTTAAGTGTTATCAGCATGTAAAACGCAGTGAAATCCTTGGGACTGATGAGGCCCCATAGAAAGTGGACAGAAAATAGATACAAAGAATAAACCTTGAAAAATGTCAGTGTTCAGAGGTTGGGGAAACGAGGAGAAACCCACCAAGGAGACAGAGAAGGAGCCACCAGGAAGGTAGAAGCAGAACCACAGGGGGAGCAGAACATCATGAGAGTCGAAGGAAAGGAGTGTTTCAAAGAGAGAACACTGTTGACTGGGTTAAATGGTGCTGGCAGGTCAAGTCAGATAAGGACAGAGAACTACTGGTTTAGCAAAATCAAGATAATTAGTGTCTTTGAGAAAAAGAGTTTCACGTGCTGACTGGATGTGTTCAAGGGAATAGGAGCAAAGACATTTGAGACAAATTGCTGGAGAGAAGTTCTTGAGTAGGCAGGAGGGGTGGGATTCACAACCTAAGTGGCAGGCTGTCCTTCATGAGGGTCGAAGCCAGTAACTTCACAGTAACAGCAGAGGAGTTGGGAATGAATGCAGATCCAGGATCCTGGTCAATGTTTTAGTTAAGATTGTGAATTATCATCTGATAGCTTCTGCGTTCTCAGTGACTGTCAGTCAGTAGCTGGGACTGTGGGTGGGAGGACTCCTGGGAGGTTAAAGAGAGAAAATATGGGGGAAAAATCCTCTTAGAGAGGAGACTAGGGAAACAGGATGAGTTCTGGTGGCATCGAGGACCGAACTGATGTGAATACTTATGAATTTAAAGTGGCCTGAGTCATCAGGGTTATGTGTTTTTCTTCAGATGTGTGGAGGTGGGCAAGGCCATCCACCATTTAAATTCAGTCTAACACCTAAAGGTGTAGAACAGAGGCATTAAAATTACCTCTCTAAGTGTAGGATGGAAAAAGAAATGTTAAAAAAATGAACACGTATTTAGGGGGTGGTTTGTAATCAAAGGAAGACAGGAAAGCACTGAGGGAATACGGTTCAATCTCTGAGTTTCCATGTAAAAATAAATATTTGCGATGGAAATTTTTGATAATTCACTTTACAGTAACACTTTTCAGCAGACAGAGATTGTTCACTCCCTAAGGAGGATATAGTCCTTTGAGGTGCTGCCTTAACAAGCCCCATGGGGGCACACTTACATCATAACATTTAAACCATTCCAAGAGGGGAGGTGGAAGCCGGCACACTTGAAGATCAAGTACATAAAAGTCCGAATACTTGAGGCTTGTACTATGTGACATAAGCCATCAATATGACTTGTATCTGCTACATTTTCATGCCAACATCCTCCTGAGTAGGATCACTCATGCCATTCTTCCTGAGTTCTCACTTTTCTGCATAAGCAGGTGCACACGCACACACACACACACACACACACACACACACACACGGATAACAGAGCTGGAGAACTCTGCATAGGTTTTACACTGCTCTGTAGGGAAGACAGAATGGTGGGAAGACACTTTGTAATGTGTTCCCTGGATGCCACAGGTATGCCTCTGGGCAATGGGTTTGTTTTAGGTGATCAGAGTATAAAGCTCTCCCATCTAGATACCTCCTGAGCACCTCTGAGTACTGTCCTCTTGGTCAAGCTAGAAAGGATATCTGGGACTCATCATCCACCAAACCTGCTTCAGGGAGTAGGTGACTCGTTTGCCCATCTCTGTGAGTTTTCCTGTACATTCAAGCCGAGTTTAAGGGATATACCAGAAATAGCATCCCCCTTTTACAAATCATTGTAGATAAACTGGTTGATGAGTAACAGAAGAGCAAGACAGAAGGATGGCAGAAATCATCAGGTTTAAAAAGAAGAAAAAGCCACTTTTGTGAGACCTCTTTCTCCCATTATGCTGGGGATCTCAGTAGTACCAGTATTACTGACCACTATGCTGTCACAAGCCCTCCTCGGTCACACTTATGGGAAGAGGCAGATACCATGTGACTCATGCTATCTAACTGAAAGGTGCATAAGAGCCATCTAATCCATTTGCCTCTTTTTACAATTGAAGAACATGAGCCAGAGGTCTTCCACAATTTTCCTTGACTTGTCATTTCTTCCCAAGCTGCACAATCTGCTCCTACCACATCTTAGAAATATCTTCCAACCAGGGAAGTGAGAACACTAGGGGTCCATCTATATGCTGCCCAGGAGGGAGGTCTTAATCAGTAGCAGGGAGAAATCCTATAGCTAGTTGATAAAACTCCATTATTATTTTTTGTTTATCTGTGAAGCTTCGTAGAGGTCCCTGATTAGCTTTTTCTTATTGGGTGTTCCAAGCTTGCTCTTCAGGGATGGTAGTCCTCATCCTAGGGGAACACTTTGATCCTAAATGGGATTATGTGATCACTAGTTTTGCTTAAAATTAGGATGAAAGTATAGCTGGTGGAAATATGGTAAAAACCACTACTACAGAGCTCCTCTATTTCACCTATGTTTTGTATCTGGCAGCATATTCAGTGAAAACATTTGCGCTATAAAATTTAAAAAATTTAAATGCTCTCTTTACTTTTTAAGTCACTTTTGAGAAGTGTTTTTTTTTAAACAATGTAACTAAAGTGAAAATGTGTTATTGTTAAATTTAAAAAATGCAAAAAGAAATAGGAGAATCCAGGTCAGTGTGTGTGATATGATGTAATGAGATGATCTTTTCTTTGTTTGAATTCTATGTAAGAAATATTTGCGCTTGAGTGGGGGTGCACGAGTGCATGCGTGTGTTTCTGAATTTCTGAGTTAATCAAGTTGTTTCTTTGGTCTGACTGTCTTTGCCCCAATACCACACTGACTTAATTAATGTGGCTTTATGATAAGTGCTGGCAATGGAATAACTCCTTCCTCATTCTTCTCAAGATTTTCATGGCTATCCTTGACATTTGCATTTTCATGTAACATTTAGAATAAGATTATTAACTTCCACACATTAAAAAACCTGCTGGGATTCTGATTTGAATTTCATTGAAAGTATAGATAATCTGGAGAGATTTAGAACTTTATAAATCATCTAATCTGTAAACACATGCACATATAAATATCCTTCATTTTGTCCATTGACCTTGAATCCAGAGATTTTATAAAATCCCTCATTGATTTCAAGAGTTTATCTATAATTTTTTTTAAAGATTTTATTTATTTATTTGAGAGAGAGAAAGCATGTGAGAGAGAGAGAGCGAGAACATGAGCAGGGTACAGGGGCAAAAGGAGAGGGAGAAGCAGACTCCCACTGAGCAGGGAGCCTGATGCAGGGGCTCCATCCCAGGACCCTGGGATCATGACCTGAGCTGAAGGCAGATGCCTAACTGACTCAGCCACCCAGGCACCCTATCTATAATTTTTTTTAAATTTCTACATACATAATTGTGTTTTTGTGAATAATGACATTTTATAGTCTCCATTTTAATTCTTATGCCTTTTACTTTTTATTCTTCCTATATACTCGCTAGTTATTGAGTCAATGTTAAATAGACATAATGTTATGATAGCAGAGTAGGCTTGTCTCCTAGCTCAGAAAAAGCTTTTAATATTTCATTAATTAAATGTAATGTTTCTATAGGTTTTGTAAATATTTTCTCAGATTAAAGTTCCTTTCTATTTGAAGTTTGCCAAGTCTTTTTTAGGAAATAGATCCTGAATTTTATCTTGTTGGTGGATTTTTTTCCCATTAGTATTGTACAGTATCTCCTCTGTGCCGATAAATGCTTTGGAATGATATTACTATGGCCACTACTAGTTTCTATGTGCTAAGAACATGTTTTTTCAATATTTCTTTTTAAACTTTGTGTGTGTACATATGTGTGTGTGTGTGTGTGAGAGAGAGAGAGACAGACAGACAGACAGACAGAGACAGGGAGACAGAAAGAGAAGAGTTTGGATTTATGTTTGGGCGGTTTAGGTATGATTCTTGTAAGATTTTGTAAATTGATTTTCTGATTTTCATCTAATATGATTAACTCTGTCTTTTAGTGACTTATATTTACGTATAATGCAGTAATATATATAGATTTATTAATGCCAGCTTATTTTGTATTTTCTGTTTATCAAACCTCATTTGCTTTTTTATTTCCTTTTTTTCCCCTTCTGCTTGCTCCTGGATTGACAATGCTTTTAGTTTCTTTTATTTGCCTTATAATTTTGAAAACTATAGATTTTATGTCTGTTTTTGATGATTTTCATTAATTGGTAATATCCAAGTTTAGTAAATTATTCTAACAAATTTAAAGTCATTTGGGGTTTCAATTCTCATCAAGGAAATTTAGTACGCATTACCTATCAAACATCCCTTCCTTGTTTACTTACTATTTTTAGATTTCATCTCACCCCTTTAAAATACCAAAATAATTATTCTATAATCCATAGGCCATAAAATTTACCAGCATATTTTTTCAAGTGATGTGTCAAAATTATTTGTGTCAATATTACTATTGTATTTTAAAAAAAACCTCTGATTCACGCTTATTCTATGGAGGAATATACTTTAATAGGGTACTGAGGATCTGTAGGTTTCCCTCCTTATCTGTATGTCCAATAATGTCTTTGCCGTCATTCATTCAAGAGAGTTCTTGAAGGTACATTTTACTTATTTTATTTTTTTTAAGATTTTACTTATTTATTTGACAGAGAGAGACACAGCGAGAGAGGGAACACAAGCAGGGGAGTGGGAGAGGGAGAAGCAGGCTTCCCGCTGAGCAGGGAGCCCAATGCGGGGCTCGATCCCAGGACCCTGAGATCATGACCTGAGCCGAAAGCAGACACTTAATGACTGAGCCACCCAGGCGCCCCTTGAAGGTACATTTTAGAACAACAGCTTACCTCTTTGGCAAATTAAGGTAGTAGGTTGTATATTCAGACCCTTTCTTGCTGATGAGAAGTCACTGGCACTGGAATTATTGTTCCTATGTATTTTATTGTTCTTATATTTGGTAACTCTTAATATTTCCTCTTAATCCTGGAAAAAAGTAAATGATAAAACAGTCTAACAAAAGTTACTGAAGAGACAAATGAAATTAGTGCTTCTATTAAAGAATCACAAAGTCAGGGTGCCTGGGTGGCTCAGTCAGTTAAGCATCCAACTCTTGATCTCAGCTCAGGTTTTTTTTTTTTTTTTTGCCTTTTTTGTAACTGGTTTTTTGTTTTGTTTTTTTTTAATTTTATTATGTTGTGTTAGTCACCATACAATACATCATTAGTTTTTGATGTGGTGATCCACGATCCATTGTTTTCGTATAACACCCAGTGCTCCATGCAGTATGTGCCCTCCTTAATACCCATCACTGGGCTAACCAATCCCCCCTCCCCTCTAAAACCCTGTTTGTCGCTCAGAGTCCAGAGTCTCTCATGGTTCATCTCTCCCTCCAATTCCCACCCCCCATTTTTCCCTTCCTTCTCCTAATGTCCTCCATGCTATTCCTTATGTTCCACAAATAAGTGAAACCATATGATAATTGACTTTCTCTGCTTGACTTATTTACTTAGCATAATCTCCTCCAGTCCCATCCATGTTGATGTAAAAGTTGGGTATTCATCCTTTCTGATGGCTGAGTAATATTCCATTGTATATATGGACCACATCTTCTTTATCCATTCATCTGTTGAAGGGCATCTCGGCTCTTTCCACAGTTTGGCTATTGTGGACATTGCTGCTATGAACATTGGGGTGCATATGGCCCTTCTTTTCACTACATCTGTGTCTTTGGGGTAAATACCCAGGAGTGCAATTGCTGGGTCATAGGGTAGCTCTATTTTTAAATTTTTGAGGAACCTCCACACTGTTTTCCAGAGTGGCTGTACCAACTTGCATTCCCACCAACAGTGTGAGAGGGTTCCCCTTTCTCCACAACCTCTCCAACATTTGTTGTTTTTTGACTTGTCCATTTTTGCCATTCTAACTGGTGTAAGGTGGTATCTCAATGTCGTTTTGATTTGAATTTCCCTGATGGCTAATGATGATGAACATTTTTTCATGTGTCTGTTAGCCATTTGTATGTCTTCTTCAGAGAAGTGTCTGTTCATCTCTTCTGCCCACTTTTTGACTTGATTATTTGTTTTTTGGGTATTGAGTTTGAGAAGTTCTTTATAGATGTTGGATACCAGCCCTTTATCTGTAGTGTCATTTGCAAATATCTTCTCCCATTCTGTGGGTTGCCTCTTTGTTTTGTTGACTGTTTCCTTTGCTGTGCAGAAGCTGTTTATCTTGATGAAGTCCCAAAAGTTCATTTTTGCTTTTGTTTCACTAGCTTTTGGAGATGTATCTTAAAAGAAGTTGTTGTGGGCGATGTCAAAGAGGTTACTGCCTATGTTCTCCTCTAGGATTTTGATGGATTCCTGTCTCACATTGAGGTCTTTCATCCACTTTGAGTTTATCTTTGTGAAAGGTGTTAGAGAATGGTCGAGTTTTATTCTTCTGCATGTGGCTGTCCAATTTTCCTAGCACCATTTATTGAAGAGACTGTCTTTTTTCCATTGCATGGTTTTTCCTGCTTTGTCAAAGATTATTTGACCATAGAGTTGAGGGTCCATATCTGGGTTCTCTATTCTGTTCCATTGGTCTATATGTTTGTTTTTGTGCCAGTACCATGCTGTCTTGGTGATCACAGCTTTGTAATATAGCTTGAAATCGGGCAACGTGATGCCCCCAGGTTTGTTTTTCTTTTTCAACATTTCCTTGGCGATTTAGGGTCTTTTCTGATTCCATACAAATTTTAGGATTGTTTGTTCCAGCACTTTGAAAAATGTCATTGGAATTTTGATTGGGATGGTGTTGAAGGTATAGATTGCTCTGGGTAGCATAGACATTTTAAGAACGTTTATTCTTCTGATCCATGAGCATGGAATATTTTTCCATCTTTTTGTGTCTTCTTCAATTTCTTTCATGAGTGTTCTGTAGTTCCTAGAGTATAGATCCTTTACCTCTTTGGTTAGGCTTATTCCGAGGTATCTTATGGTTTTTGGTGCTATTGTAAATGGAATCGTTTCTCTAATTTCTCTTTCTACAGTTGCGTTGTTAGTGTATAAGAAAGCAACTGATTTCTGTGCATTGATTTTGTATCCTGCCACATTACCGAATTGCTGTATGAGTTCTAGTAATTTGGGGGTGGAGTCTTTTGGGTTTTCCACATAAAGTATCATGTCATCTGCGAAAAGAGAGAGTTTGACTTCTTCTTTGCCAATTTGAATACCTTTTATTTCTTTTTGTTGTCTGATTGCTGTTGCTAGGACTTCTAGTACTATGTTGAACAACAGTGGTGAGAGTGGGCATCCTGGATGTGTTCCTGATCTTAAGGGAAAGGCTCTCAGCTTTTCCCCATTGAGGATGATATTCGCTGTGGGTTTTTCAAAGATGGATTTTATGAACTTGAGGAATGTGCCCTCTATCCCTATACTCTGAAGAGTTTTCATCAGGAAAGGATGTTGTATTTTGTCAAATGCTTTTTCTGCATCAATTGAGAGGACCATATGGTTCTTCTCCCTCCTCTTATTAATGTGTTCTAGCACATTGATTGATTTGCAAATGTTGAACCACCCTCGCATCCCGGGGATAAATCCCACTTGGTAGGGTGGATGATCCTTTTAATGTATTGTTGGATCCTATTAGCTAGGATTTTGTTGAGGATTTTGGAATCCATATTCATCAGGGATATCGGTCTGAATTTCCCCTTTTTGATGGGGTCTTTGCCCGGTTTGGGGATTAAGGTAATGCTGGCCTCATAGAATGAGTTTGGAAGTTTTCCTTCTGTTTCTGTTTTTTGAAACAGCTTCAGTAGAATAGGTATTATTTCTTCTTTGAATGTTTGGTAGAATTCCCCAGGGAATCCATCAGGCCCTGGACTCTTGTTTTTTGGGAGGTTTTTGATCACTGCTTCAATCTCGTTACTGGTTATTGGCCTATTCAGGTTGTCAATTTCTTCCTGTTTCAGTCTTGGCAGCTTATAGGTTTCGAGGAAGGCCTCCATTTCATTCAGATTGCTCAGTTTATTGGCATATAGTTGTTGATAATAATTTCTAATAATTGTTTCTATTTCCTTGGTGTTAGTCGTGATCTCTCCCCTTTCATTCATAATTTTATTAATTTGGGTCCTTTCTCTTTTCTTTTGGATAAATCTGGCCAGTGGTTTATCGATCTTATTAATTCTTTCAAAGAACCAACTTCTAGTTTCATTGATCTGAACTACTGTGTTTCTGGTTCCTAATTCATTGATTTCTGCTCTAATTTTAATTATTTCTCTTCTAATGCATGGCTTAGGCATCGTTTGTTGCTTTTTCTCTAGTTCTTTAAGGTGTAGAGTTAGTTGGTGAATTCGGGATTTTTCTATTTTTTTGAGTGAGGCTTGGATGACTATGTATTTCCCCCTTAGGACCGCCTTTGCAGTATCCCATAGGTTTTGGACCGATGTGTTTTCATTCTCATTGATTTCCATGAATTGTTTAAGTTCTTCTTTGATTTCCTGGTTGACCCAAACATTCTTGAGCAGAGTGGTCTTTAGCTTCCAAGTGTTTGAATTTCTGCCAAATTTTTTCTTGTGATTGAGTTCTAGTTTTAAAGCACTGTGGTCTGAGAATATGCAGGGAATAATCTCAATCTTTTGGTATCGGTTGAGACCTGATTTGTGACCCAGTATATGGTCTATTCTGGAGAAAGTTCCATGTGCGCTCGAGAAGAATGAGTATTCTGTTGTTTTAGGGTGGAATGTTCTGTAAATGTCTATGAGGTCTATCTGGTCCAGTGTATCATGCAAAGCTCTTGTTTCCTTGTTGATTTTCTGCTTAGATGATCTGTCCATTGCTGAGAGTGGAGTATTGAGGTCTCATACAATTAACATATTGTTATCAATATGACTCTTTATTTTGGTTAACAGTTGGCTTATGTAGATGGCTGCTCCCTTGGTGGGGGCATAGATATTTACAATTGTTAGATCTTCTTGTTGGATAGACCCTTTAAGAATGATATAGTGTCCTTCTGTGTCTCTAATTACAGACTTTAGTTTAAAATCTAATTTGTCTGATCTAAGAATTGCTACCCCAGCTTCCTTTTGAGGTCTGCTGGCATGGAAGATGGATCTCCATCCCTTCACTTTCAGTCTGGATGTATCTTTAGGTTTAAAATGAGTCTCTTATAGGCAGCATATGGATGGGTCCTGTCTTTTTATCCAATCTGCAACCCTGTGCCGTTTTATGGGAGCGTTTAGGCCATTCACGTTGAGAGTGATTATTGAAAGATATGAATTAATTGTCATCATGTTGCCTGTGAAGACGTTATTTTTTTAGATTGTCCCTGTAAATTCCTGTTGTAGATCACTCTTGGGGTCTTTCTCCTTTTATAGAACCCCCCTTAATATTTCTTGCAGGGCCGGCTTAGTGATCACATATTCTTTCAGTTTCTGCCGGTCATGGAAGCTCTGCATCTCCCCATCCATTCTAAATGACAGCCTTGCCGGATAAAGTATTCTTGGCTGCATGTTATTCTCATTTAGTACCCTGAATATGTCTTGCCAGGCCTTTCTGGCTTGCCAGGTCTCTGTGGATAGGTCTGACGTTATTCTGATGTTCCTCCCTTTGTACGTAAGGAATCTCTTCCCCCTAACTGCCCTTAAGATGGTTTCCTTGGTTCTAAGATTTGCAAGTTTTACTATTACATGCCGGGGTGTTGGCCTGTTTTCCTTGATCTTGGGAGGGGTCCTCTCTGCCTCTAGGACGTGAATGTTTGTTTCATTCCCCAGATTAAGGAAGTTCTCAGCTACGATTTGCTCAAATACATCTTCTAGTCCTCTCTCTCTCTCCACTCCCTCCGGGATTCCAATTATTCTGACATTGGAACGCTTCATGGTGTCACTTATTTCTCTGATTCTATTTTCATGGATTCTGAGTTGTTTTCCCCTGGTCTCCTCTTTTCCCTTTTCATCTATTATATTGTCTTCCAGGTCGCTTATTCATTCTTCTGCCTCAGTTACCCTAGCTGTTTGATTATCTAGATTGGATTGGATCTCATTGATAGCATTTTTAAGTTCTGCCAATTCAGCTTTCATTTCTGCCCTTAGAGACTCTATGTTGCCATTAATTGATTTCTCCATTCTAGCCATTGTCTTCACAATTGCTAGCCTGAATTCCATCTCTGACATCTTGGTTATATCTGCATCCATTTGTAAATCTGCAGTGTAAGTCATGATCTCTGAGTCTTTTCTATTTTGGGGGCTCCTCCTCCTAGTCATTCTGTTGATGGGTGTTTGAGGGAATGTTTAGAGTCCAAATTATTGACCAGAACCCAAGCAAGATGCACCTGTTTTCTAGGGACCTTAGGGTTGCTGGCCTCTTGTTTTCCCAGCCTGTCTTCTAGGGGAGGGGCCTGCTGCGCTGTTACTGAGGCAACCCTGTTTGGGCGGAGTTGCCCTGCCCCCTGTGGTGGGGGATGGGCTCAGCGGGAATCAGTTTTTGGGGCTTTTGTTCTCTGGCGGCTCTCCCTGGCGGCTTTCCGCGTCTCTTCCGCAAGTCAGAGCAGAAGAGACCCTTTCCAACCCTCTACCTCAGAGCAGAGAGATCGCAGTCTGTTCTTCAGTGAGCTCTCCAGGCCACACTGTCTCCGTTTCTGTCCGTGCTGCTATAAACTGCAGCGGCCTGGGTTGTGCGCCCCTCCACAGCACCCCCAGTCCTGCCTCCAGGTCGGGGCATGTCTCTGCCCTTTGTGCTTCTAAAACCGCCAGCTGCCCCCAGTTTGCAGGTGCGACCCCGCCGCTCTGGGTTTCTGCCCTGGGGGCTGCCCTAAAGTCCTTTCCCCTCCGCTACCGGTCTGCAAGTCTGTGCCCCGTCCCCAGCGCGCGAGGCTGTTGCTCACCGGTGGTGTAGGATCCCCACGGCCAGGCACCCTCCCGCTGCCGTTTATCCTCCGAAATCTGCCTGCGGAATCAGGGCTCCCCGCTTCGTACCTCAAAACCAACCGCCTGCAATATTCTGTTTGTAGAGATCCAGATCTTCTTACATCTCAGGCTGATTTCGTGGGTGTTCAGAGTGGTCTGGTAGATATCCAGCTCAATTCTGGGGACCAGTTGAAATAGGGTCCCCTACTCCTCCACCATCTTTCGCCTCTCAGGTCTTTTTTTTTTAAAGATTTTATTTATTTGAGAGAGAGAGAGAGAGCGCACAAGTGGGGGGAGGGGCATATTCCCCACTAAGCAAGGAGTCTGACGCAAGCTGGATCCCAAGACCCTGAGATCACGACCTGAGCTGAAGTCAGACACTTAGCCAACTGAGCCACCCAGGTGCCCCAGCTTAGGTCTTGATCTCAGGTTGTGAGTTTGGGCCCTGTGTTGGGCTCCATGTTGGGCATGTAGCCCAATGGAAAAAAAATCACAAATCCTATGTATGAAACAGAAAGGGCACCCTAATGAACCAAGAACAATGTGTATAGGAAGAATCAACTTTAAACTCTTAGGAAGGAAAAAATAAAGTCATTAAAATTAAAAAAAGAAAAATCAGGCAGATGGGATAAATGTTAACCTGGTGTTAGTCATAGAATAAATGTACAATTATAATATAGTCATGAAAAAGTCTATCACATGGTGAAGAGAGAAAAAGAAAAACATCTGAAAGGGTAATTAAGGGACATAAGTTGATCGACTACACTTTGAATAAAAGACCCACAAGGTCTAGACACAGTGAAATGTAGAGGATGGAGAAAAGACAACAGTCGAAGAGATAATTGTTAAGAATTTACATTCATTGAGAATTTTTATTTATCCTATTCTGTTATCTGGATACATTTTTTATCCAAAGATTCATACATTCTTCAGTAATGGAAAATACTTCATTTTGCTTGAGTGTACATTTATGTTTATTTTTTTGTGCTCCTTAAGTGGAATGCATTTTTTTTTTCTTAACCATTTAAGGACTTAGGTCTATTTTGAATTCTGAAACATTTTTGCTGAAATCTCTTCAAATACTGTTTCTTCACTATTCTCTCCATTCTTTTGCTCTGGAAACTTTATCATGTCTAAGTTTAGCCACTCAATCTGTTATTCATGTCTCAAGATTGCACTTTGAAAATGGTAGCCCTTTGTTTGTCTGCATTAACATCTGCATGGGTTCTTAAATGTGACCTTCCAGTACACTTTTTTTCTCTTTAATGTGAGGCCTGGAAACTATCTTCCTTATTGGTTATAAAATTATGTAGCTTTATGTCTTATTTCAAATATCTGTGCTTGATCTATTTTATACACTCATTTTTTATGGCTACCTTGTTCATTTTTCTTAATTTATCAAGCATTTCAGTAATTATTATTAATTAATTTATTATTTATTTATTTATTATAAATTTATTAATTTATAGGAGCATCCTAACCATCCTTAGTCTTTGGAAGATTGTGCTATACGTTTATTACATCCTGAATGAATTCAAAGCTAATTGTTTACTTTGTTTTTCCTCATTAGCAGAACTTATTTTCCCCAAAATGTGTTTAGGCTCATATTCTGAGTGAAAGATTTTTTGTTGTTAGAATTGTTTTTATTTTTATTTGCCTTTTCCAACTTTTCTTTTTTTCTGTCTTGTGATTTTGAATTTTTGTTGTTCTTCACCCAGCTCTATGGGCCCTGCATATATAATATATAATATGTAATATATAATACAAGAGTGTCTCAGACTCTGGTGATCTAATGAGAAAGCCAGGAAGCATACTGACTTCTTTGTAGTCACCTTATCCAGCTGCCCAATAGTTGTTTTATACCTCCTTTTATACCCAAGCCCTTAGTTTCAAGCAATCGTATTAGTATATCCTATCTCCCAAAACTTGCCTTGACTCCGTAAGAGCTGAGCTCCAGGTATAACATTCTGCCTTCATACTTGGAGCATACATGTTTCTGATTCATTTCTGGTGTTGCAAAAATGATCTCATTTTAAACTCTGGCTATTTGGGGGTTTGTATTTTATATTTTGATTTCTCATCTCCACGTGTTAGGAATTCCTCTTGAGCACAGATCTTTCTTCTTAACTAATATACAACCAATAGTGTAATACAATGATAAAATTGTTAGTGTCAATTATTATTGTTAATAATATTTCTGGGAGAAAATAGAAATTAGTGGAAGCAGAGGTAAGTGAAAGAGAATCTGACTCTATTTCCTTATTATCTTCAGCTGATTATTGTTTACAATGAATTTCAAGAAATGACATTTCTTCTATTTTTGAAACGTAGCCAGAGACCCCAATTTTTATGTGAAGTCTACTAATTGTTAATATTGGTCAATAACTAAATTTATTAGGTATCTCTAAAAGCCAAATGTACAGATCAACATCACAGACTTTGGACTAGATTAGATCCATGAATTACTGACTTGTGGCCTCTGCATAAATTCTTACTCTGTATGAATGTATCATTCCTTTTTCCTTTTCTACCACTCAGCTCCAAAATTCCTGTGCTAAGTGCAGCAATGTACCCATCTGTGAAAAGACCATGGGAAGCAATCAGACATAGATCACAGAAGTCATCCTGCTGGGATTCCAGGTTGACCCCAAACTTGAAGTTTTCCTCTTTGGGTTCTTCTTGCTATTCTATAGCCTCACTCTGATGGGAAACGGGCTCATCCTGGGGCTCATCTGGCTGGACTCCAGACTGCACACCCCCATGTACTTCTTCCTCTCAAACCTGGCCATTGTTGACATGGCCTATGCCTCAAGCATTGTCCCCAAGATGCTGGCAAATCTTATAATGCAGATGAAAACCATCTCCTTTGTTCCATGCTTACTTCAGACATTTTTGTATTTGACATTTGCTGTCACAGAGTGTATGAGTTTGGTAGTAATGTCCTATGATCGGTATGTGGCTATCTGCCATCCCCTACATTACACTGTCATCATGAGCTGGAGGATATGCACTATCTTGGCTGCCACTTGCTGGATATTCAGCTTCCTCTTAGCTCTGATCCATATTACTCTCATTCTGAGGTTGCCCTTTTGTGGGCCACAAAAAATCAACCACTTTTTCTGTCAAATCATGTCAGTATTCAAATTGGCCTGTGCTGACACTAGACTCAACCAAATTGTTCTCTTTGCGGGCTCTGTGTTTGTTTTAGTAGGGCCCCTCTGCTTGGTGCCTGTGTCCTATATGCGCATCCTGTTTGCCCTCCTGAGGATCCAGTCTGGGGAGGGCCGCAGGAAGGCCTTCTCCACCTGTTCCTCCCACCTCTGCGTGGTGGGGCTCTTCATTGGCAGCGCCATTGTTATGTATATGGCCCCTAAATCCAGCCATTCTCAGGAACAAAGAAAGATTCTATCATTGTTTTATAGTCTTTTCAACCCTATGCTAAACCCACTGATCTACAGCCTGAGGAATGCAGAGGTGAAGGGTGCCCTGAGGAGATTTCTGAGGAAGAAGTCATCAGTGTGAGGGCTGGTTTGGAGTATTCCAAGACTGTGAGCTTTAACACATGGTTCTGGGTCCTTGAATGCCCTTTTGAGTCCCTTAATTTAACAAACCCAGTACTCTTTATCTTTGGATTTCTTATAAAATGAGAATATAAATACTCTTACACTTTAAGCCATTGATACAAAACCTGAGATAAACATTATGAAACAGAAAATCACAGTCTAATCCTATTCATGAACAGAGATGCAAATATCTTAAAGAAAATATTAGTAAAATAAGTCCACAAAATAATATTGCATTTTGATAAAGTTTTATCCTCCAAATGCAAGAATTATTTAACATTAAAACAATGAAAATAATTTGCCACATTAACAAATTAAAGGATATATATCAGTAGATCCAAGAGAGTGTTTGACAAAATTCAACATCAATTCATGGTAAAACTCTTTAAAACCTAGTATACAATCTACAAAAAAAACAAAAGAACACATATAATAGATATAATACTTACTGGTGAAATGCTAACACCTTTCCCTGTAAGCTAAAAAGTAAGACAAAGATGTAGACTCTCACCACTTGTTTTCCTTGTTTTGACCTTTTTGCTAGAGACCCTGAAGAGTACAGTTAGAGAATAAGAAGAAACATACACATTTGTGCACACACACACACATTTGAGAAGGAATAAACGAATTGTGATTATATACAAAATAACATGATTACATATGTAGGAAATCCAAATTATAAGAAAGTTTAGCAAAGTAGCTTGATACAAAATCAATATGAACATCAATTATACATTTTTATATAACAAATAATTAAAATGAAATTTTACAAAATGCTGGTATAGACTACAGGACTTACTTTTCAAATGCTTAGGAATAAATTTAACAAACCATATACAAAAACTATAAAGATATAATTAGAAAAATTTATTGAGTCCCTATGACAACTAAATACACAGATAATACAACATGTGATATGCTGACTTCTTGGACTAGGAAACATAATATTACAAAGATTCGGTCTCCTCAAACTGATTAATATATTTCATGTAATCCTAATCAATATCCCACAATATTCCAGTTGTGTGGGTATGTGCAGAACTTCACAAGCTGATTCTAAAATGCAAAGGGCCAAACACTATTAAAAAAGATAAAGGACAAGTTGGGGGAGTATTTAATTCTCCAGATAATAAAGTGTAATATAAAGTGCCAGTAAGTAAAACAGTGTGTCATTCATCCAGGCATTGACCAATAAATAAACTGAACAGAATACAAAGCATAGAAGCAGATTCATGACTTTATAAAATGACACTTGCTATATTAGGGATGTGGCATGGCAGTTCGGTGGGGAAAGGAGAGGCTTTGCAGAGACCAGCATATTTCAGAGTCTCACCTGTCTGGACTAGGTGACTTTCTACCATATCACTCCAGCTTATCTTTGTATCCAAATCACTTTACAGAATAAACAGACTTTAGGAATAAAGGCAGAATGAAGATTTTTTCTTTCCTGGACATACGGTAGATGAGTCATTTTCAGATGTTTTGGTGGTAGAATTTTCTGACATATCAATATTTAAAACTGATTAAGAAGCAAAGAGAAACTTTTTTTGTCTGTCTTTCCCTCTTTATCAAAAAGGAAGATCTTTTCTGGAATTACTCCCCCTCAGCAGATTTTTCCTGGTATTCCACTGGCAAAAACTGGGCAAAATGGTCATCTCTAAACAGTCTCTGACAAAGAGGATGAAATTGAGAGTTTGACAGATCCATTATGGTTTAATCCCCTATGGCTCAGAGTGAGAGCCACTTTCTCTGATAAGTTTACTACTTAATACCTCAAGAATATCAGTACTAGCTCAGCAAGGAAGGGGTAATGGCCATAGGGCAGACAACTAACAGTATCTGCTAAGTGGTTCAAGTTGTGAAGCAAGACTTCATGAATCTTAAGTAGGAAATTAAATGTGCTAATTTTCTGATCCTTCAGCTTTAGGAATCCAACTGATACTTTCTCACAATAAGGCATAATGTTTAAAACCTAAATTAGAGGCTACAACCTCTAAATATAATGAAAAATTATTGTTATATCAAAGAGATTGTATTAAGAATCTTATAAGATTAAAAAATTCTGAATTAGAATAATTTGGTTACATACTAGGTACTTTTCCTTCTGCTAGATTAAAAAATATATATACTTAAAAATAGCATGAGAAGTATGAATCAATTTTCATTAAAATGTTATCTGTTTATCCTTCCCTCCTTATATTTCTCTAAGCACACAGAGATATGTGGGAGTCCACTAACCAAATGTGTGGGTAATGTATTTTTCTGAACTGCTTATTTTCATTTGGGGAAAATATTTTTTTACACAAAATAAAAAGTCAAAATACTTTCCTAAAATATCATGTGATTACATTTTATTAGCCCTGAATCCGATTTACTTGAAGAAATCTCTGGGATACTGAGCTATAGTAGTTACTTCAGAGTGCTTTGATATGGAATAATTTTAGATTTTTTCTTTGTACTTTTCAGGATTGCTTTATTTTTCACATATGGAGCTCATTTCCTTTTTACAACAAAAATAATTCCATTTTTTTTTTTTCCTCTAAAAGTGGGTGGAGAGAGGCTGGTAAAGAAGCATGAAGACTTTTAAGAAAGAAGGTAACATGAGTGCAGCCCTCCTGTTTACCACTAGGATCTGAGCAAAGGAAATGCAGATTTGTCTCTATCAGTTGTATCCCTTAGTGTCTGACCATTATTGGTCTATAATAAACATCTGATTAGGGAAGATAGTGGTGGTAAGCACCCACTCTGATCCTGAGCAGGGTACAATGCAATGTTGTTGTCCCATTGATCAGCCCAACCATGGAGACGCAATTTCTGGAAAAGTCTACGGGTGGAAGAAAGAGAAACACCACCACACTTGAAGCCCATTCATCCGCAACACATCAGCTGTGGCAAAAGTTTGTATAGAAAACTCTTTATTAGGCCAATATTTTCCCTCACCCAATTTCTAAGCAGGAAGTATATGGCAACTAAATGCTTCTAGGTATAAGTGATAAAGGTGATGTTAACAAATTACCTTGTTTTTCCCTCCACTTGGACTCTTACTCCCTCTTCCTAAGGTTTTCACAATCTCTTAATCCCCATCAGCCACCTCAAATAATATATCCATCCTTCAGGAGATTTCCATTCTCCTTCTATCTGGACTGGTTGCTTCCTGGCAATTTCATCTGCCTTTACCCTGTGTTATATTTCTTAGTTCATTAATCTCGTCTTTCTCTTTCTTGGTTTACTCTCCTTGTTTTTATGGAGCACCTCCTTCAGTTGATCATACACTTAGAAAGGTTTATCATGACAAAAGTGCTGAAAACAATCATAACCACTTCTCATTTCTCATCACTTATACTATTTTATCTTCTTCAAATACCATGTTGAAATTCTATGTGCTATGTGAACAGAAAGAAAGACAAGACTCAAGCTCTCTGAAGGAGGATTTTCTGTCTCAGAGATGGCAAAATATTAAAATGATATTCAGGTGCAGCTGTAGGTATTGTATTTGTGATCTGTAAACACCTCTCTCTAAACTGACACTCTTTAATAAAGGTCCATCACTAAGGAGAGAGCCACGTATGCTTTGTAACACTTATTCTTACTAAAGTATTAATCACTATGAATATTGATAATAAGTCTAAGACTCTTCGTAAGAAATGCTTTTGCTTTCTCCACTTCAAAGATTAGAGACAAAAAATTAGAGACAAACCATGACATCTCTTTGTATCCACAATATGCTGTGTTAAATATCATCATTCAACCAAAAGAAATAAAAGTGGTAAATATACATAATTTTTTTAAGAGGGAGGGGCAGAGAGAGAGGGAGAGAGAACCTTAAGCAAACTTCACACCCTGCATGGAGCTCGACGTAGGGCTCAATCTCACAACCCTGAGATCATTACCTGAGCTGAAGTCAAGAGTAAGATGGACATTTAACCGACTGAGCCACCCAGGCACTGCTAAATATGTATATTTGAATGAGCATACACCAACATATTATCCTTGGTTCTATCTGGGTATTGGTGAGTGAAATTTATTTTTCTGTAATAATCTTTTTTTCCTTGTAAAATACAGGAAATACAAACAATAAAAAAATAAGAAAATTATAAAATTATTTAAGTACAACTTTGAAAGATGTTATCATAAGTGCTTTTAGTCTTCCGGAGAAGGGAGACCAATTTGGGTTTGGATAGCTGAAGAGAGCACCCTGAGTGCTTTGAAGGATTGTTATTATATTTGAAGTCAAATGGGTACTACAAGGACAAAATTGACTTGGAACAAGGAAAAGCATTTCAAGAGTGGGAGCTATGGAGGAGTAGTACTTGATTAAAGTGGAGTGTCTTGAAGAATGAGAAGGTATGTGGAGTGAGGCTCTTTCCAACACAGATTATTTTAAGAAAAGAAATAACATCAATATCCTCCCCCTTAAATATATTTTTTCTGCTTTCCAATAGATTAAGTATACTACTTTTATTTTGAAGTGACTTTTCTACCAAAGTTTAAGAAATAAGACTCTACATGGACACTCTGGAAGTTAGAAGTGGAAGGACTTTACAATCATCAAACATCATTTAGCACATGAGGTGGCGGGGAGAGAGATTCTTTTTTTTTAAGATTTTATTTATTTATTTGAGAGAGAGAGAGCACCAGTTGGGGGGGGGGTGGGAGGGAGGAGCAGAGGAACAGAGAGAAGCAGACTCCCCGCTGAGCAGGGAGCCTGATGCGGGGCTCAATCCCAGGACCCCAGGATCATGACCTGAACCAAAGGCAGACGCTTAACTGACTGAGCCACCCAGGCACCCTCCACCCTTTTTTTTCTTTTCAAATATTTTATTGAGATTCATTTTAACTGTAGGCCTTAACCCAGAATGAAGAAATAAAAATGTGATCCAGAAATCTTGAGAAGTTTGAAATGGAGACCAAACTAAAGAAAATTAAGGGAGAATTATATCTAAACTGCCAAGTCAAGAATACTAGTAAGTGAGAAATGTGCAGTGATTTCCTGGCAACGATATTTCTCCACTGGGAGAAAGCTGTTTCTCTGGATTGTGTATTAAGAGGGTCCATGGCGCCCCTACCATGAGACATCAAGAAATCACAGTCTCTCTTCTATAAACAGGAAGAATTACAGAGTGGAGCAGTTTTAAGCCTGGTAAAATATATATGGAGAGAAATTAGTTTATGACAGGACCTTGAATTTTTTATTTTCTGTGGCAGGGTCTTGCATAGTTTAGAGACATCCTGGTCTCACCCAATCCCAAGCAAACATAAATCCCAAACAAATGCACATTAAAACTTCCGGGGGACACTGAAAGATCAAAATGAATACACGTGGGAAATGCATTTATTGGTTCACCTGCTGATAGGAAAGTAGCAAACTCTTTAAATCTCTCTGAGGAGAATGTGAGTGGATGTAATGCCACAGGGTTCTGTCCCCTGAATCATTATTTGTGTCTGTGAGGATGGAGCTGGGTTCAAATGATGACAGAACAAAGCCCTAGCTTGCAGAAGCGAAGCCATCATCAGGTTCTGCCATGAGAACTGTGAATGCGGGCTTCACCTCCTGATGAGGTCTCGTTAGACAAGGGACTCATTCCTGGTCCTTCCCTGTGAGATTTCTTCTAAACCCAAGGCCACATTTGAAGAAAAGAACACAGATTATACCACTGTAAGTAAACGTGGTTCATTAGCCGTAGGAAGGGGTTTGCAGGTGAGAAATGGGAAAAGGGGGCTGGGAATGAAATCACTGGCTCTGGGTATTAGTGACTAAATGCCTTTCACGTGTGGCCCTAAGCCTATCTTCATAACTAGGGCCCTGATGGGGACCTCTAGGTACCGCTACTAATTCCCATGGTGTAGCCACGATGCCTCTGACCCTCTAAGACCCTCGGTCCATATTCTCCTCATCGTCCTCATGTGGCAGCTCTTGGCTTTGTCATGACCGTGTCAGAGAAGAGGCATCAGCTAACCATCCAGTAGGATATGATCTGACTGACGAAAGGCTTACAAAGAAATTTAGGGGGTCACGTGGCCCAGATGCGTCTTCTTACAAATAAAAAATTCTGAAGTCGGAGGTAAGTGGTTACTTGCCCTAAGACCTGTCTTCCTTCCCTGCCTTGTTAACTGCCTGCCCCAGCAGATGCTCAGAAATATTGTCTGCCCCAACAGGACCCACTTGTCGCTTGCCTGGGAGAGAGATGGCATCTCTTACAGGGGAAACCCAGGTCTGTTGGTGTGCAGATTTCTCTTTTGTTCCTTGTTTTAGCAGAGAAGTATTGCGATTCTTAACATGTTTCCTTATGATTATCTAATCCAGAAGTTACTCTGTGTGATGGTTTTCAAATCCCTAATATATTGTTAGGAACTTATTAAGTGTCTTATGTGAGTTAACTCATGAGGTTTATTGTTCACCCCATTTTGTAGCTGGTAGAGCTGAGGACCGGAGAAGCTCAGAGAGGTCACAAAACTACCATGCGGCAAAGTCAGGGTTTGAACCCAGGCAGGGGGGCTCAGAATCCATGTTTGTTCGTTGCACTCTGCTACTCGTTAAGATCAAGCTGAGTCTTGAAGTAAGTATTAGAGATGATAAGTAATTTCTGAGTAAGTGTGGAAATTGGACAAATGTGTGCTGCCCCAGAACACCATCTTTGACGGCCCAGGGCTCTCACTCAGAGTGATCAATAGAACCTCTCAGTGTAGGTCAGTGCTAAATATCCAAAGTACAGCCTTCTTTCCTGTCAAGAGATTTTTGAGTTTTAAAACCTGTGTTTTCCTCTTCAACCAGGAGTGAGTTTCCTTTAAAGGACTTTTCCATTTCTTTAAAATCCTTTTGAAAATTAGTTTTTAAAAATCAGCATATAAAAACATTAACAGAAATGAAAGTAAAATGGTGTGTTTATTTGTTTATTATTAAATTATTTATTATTTATTTATTTGGTGTGTTTTCTATTTAAAGTCAAAAAATAACCAAAAGAAAAGACAAAATAAATGTGAAAAGGTTTACAATACCATGATTTTGTTAGATCTCTAATCCTGATGATTTGGACTCTTTCTTGAAATTTGTGGTCTTATTAATACTGTTAATAACAATTAACATTTATATAACTCCTAATATATGCCGGTTTAGTGGTCATTATCCTTCACATCAGTCCTTTTAGACACCTGTTGTCACTATTTTATGGATGAAAACAATGAGGCGGTGACTAGAGTAAGTGGCTCCAGGTCCTACCATTCACCTTGCAGAATGGAGATTGGAACGATGCTCTGACCAGCACTGTTAACACTGTTAACCATGCTGTTTTCATCCTGGTTCAGGGATCTTGCTGTTTTCAGTCCCTGTGAATTTTCATGCTATGGAAGAATGGAGAAATGTATCCATGAAATGTCCCTTATTCTGCACACTGAAGACTTTTCTTTAATATGTAGCTGGAGCGGACACTTAAGTAATTTGAGATCTCTCTCTCTCTTTTTTGTTATCTGCCCCAGGCTTTTTCTCAGAGGAAAAAAACAAATCTGGCTTCTTGAACTGTGAAATTCAAAGTGCAAAATCATGCCAATATTTAAAAGGAAATAATGCTTTCACCTTATCTTGTATTTTTCTACTTTCTTTGTTCTCAACAAATGAGCTGATCGACAATCAGTGTGTGCTGTAGAGTGGTCTCCTTGTGACCTTCCTACAGAACTGTACAAAGGTGAGATTGGCATCCAGTAGGACCTATAGTCTGTTAGCTCACATTTGACGAAACGAGTTGTTTCACTAAGAATTCCATTTGCCTCCTTCATTCCTGCCATTTTGGAAGTTAGTTACTGGTTTCTCTCAAAATATCTTAGGAAAAAGAATTACACATAAAACTCTATCATTCCAGCTTGTTTTAAGTATGAACTTTGATGAGTTAAACAATTCTAATCATTTGGGAAAGGGAAGCTAATGCCCGGCCTGATAGCTGAAGGATCCAAGTGTCTGCTGTCCTAGGTCACTGGCCTGGGTGCAGGAGTAACACAGGGACACATCACAGATCAGCCCCCCGGGCTTGCCCTTGGATCCACTCTCAGCATCCCATCTCAGGCCCAGACAGGCTTCCCTGGCCACGGGCTCTGTGCTCAGCCTGCCTGCCCATCCTCCTCAAGCTCGTATCACATTCACCTCCAGGAGGTCTCCTAGGACTCATCCAAAGGCGATCTTTGGAACAAAATTTAGTCTTTCGGCTTCCTGTGTCTTTATTAGCTCTAAAGACATGCATACAAGACTTTCTCTGAAAGCATGATCTCCTTTTCTGTCATTACTTGTGCCTTGCTTTCCATGGTGAAAGAATGTGTTTATTTCAGAAGAGCCTTAAAAATTTACAAAATGTCCATATTCCCAGAGGACTAGGGCATTAAGAGCTCTCTGAGCCCTCCTATTCGGCTTGATTTCCTGGGACCCATTAGCACAATATTCAGTCTGTCCACAACATGCCATATTCTGTTCAGACAGAATTTGTATTGTCCAGACAGTTGGACAGTTTCCTATTTCATATCTGCTAATTGGTAGTTCAGTCTACATCCTTTAACTGTGCTCTGCTTGCATGAATTTAAAAATAAGTCAGTAAGTCAAAAGTAGATCAGCCCATATAAAATCAGTAATATTTGAGTGACTTTGTAAGATATTTTACTGATCATAATTTGCTGCTATTTCTTGGGACCTCCAATGAATGTCCACACAGAACGTAGGAAGTTGGCTTAAGACAACCACTTCCTTTTAAGAGAAACACCAAATTCACAGAGACATAGACACATAAGTTCACATGAGAGCAAATGCCTCTCAAATTTGCAACTTCATTGCACTCTGCACAAACGTGTCTGCTAGTAAGCATGTTGGTCAACCACATGATTATAAACAAAGGGAATTCACAGAGGCAAACATTAGTATGCAACATTTGAGCAGTATCCAGGGAAAGAGGAGGCCTTCATGAACTGGCTTGGGATAAAAAGTTCCCACTAGTAAACAGGCTGGTCCTATGTGACTTTTTCTAAGATACTGATGGGAAGATTCCTAGCTGACAGGTAAATTCTCTGTCACTTCTGATTCTGCTTACGGTTTTATTGTTTTTATTGTTTTCAGTGTTTTGGTTTTTAACTACAAACCCCTAAAAGCTACATTGCAGATGAGGAAATTAAAAGGGCATCTCAATGTGCTTCTCTGAATGACAAAGGCCACTTTCTTTGACCTCTGCAACATCACAGCTCTGCCTGTGTCTTGTTCACATTTTGGTGAGTGTTGCAATAATTTTCAACCTAATTTATGATCTATTTCTACTTTTAGTCAGTAGAAGATCTTGTCTTTTTCTCTATTAGGACAATTCAGGGGGAAAAAATCTGTATAAAGAAAAATGAGATTGAGATTTTCAATTTCCCCTTTCCTGTCAAAGGTTAACTATTTTTCATAATGTAGTGATTGATTTCTCCCATATGAAGCTGTAAGAAAATCTGCTTTGATTTGAGATTCCTGTTAAAATTTGGTGAGGATTACTCTGAAGATGAGTAGGAATAATGTGCACCTTTAGTTGTATATTACATTGTAGATTTTTCCAAAATGAAAATATTTTGTTTTTTTTACCCCGGGTAATGCATAAAGTTTATTAAGGAAATGAGCAAATAAGCAAACAATTTATATAAAAAACAAATCATATAATCAATATAATAGTTAATCAATATCAACAGATAATCAATATAAACAGTTTCATGGTTAAAACAAAGAATTTTTATACATATATGTATGTAGGCACAAAAGACATGTGTATAAATATTTTTATATTAAAATATAAGTTGGATCATATTATATGCACATTTTTTTTACTTCATGTGGGAAAATTTTTCATTTCACTATATAAAGATTTATATTAACCTTTTTAATGGTTGCATTGCATCCTGTGTTATAAAAGTAGCCAAATATCTTAATCCATCTCCAACTTATAACCTTTATATCAGTTCCAAAATTTTTAAAATATAAGCAGGGTTATAATGAATATTTACAACTCTTAGTCACTATAGTTCTGGTACATTGGACTTTTTCTGTTCCCAGACCTCACTAAGTCCTTCCTGCCCAGGGATTTTGTCTTTACTGTTCCCTGAGCAAGGAGCAGTCTACTATGGCAATAGTTAGGGTGGACTCCCCTTCATCATTTGGACTCTACCCATGTGTCTCCTTGTTAGAAAGATTTTTCCTGACAATCCCATCTAAAGGACCTCCCTTCACACCAAGTGACTTTCAATCATATTACCCTGTTCATTTTCATCATTGTACTTTCCACTATGAACAAATATTTTACGACTTTGCTCCTGTTGTTTTAGGGATGGTAATCCACCATGATGTCTCCTTGCTCCTGGTCTGAAGAAATAGAGAAATAGACCCAGGAATCAGGTAGAAATTAAAAATATATGCTTTCTTAGTGAGGTTTATTGGAAAATATGATCTACAGCTTTAACAAAATGTCTCTCCAAATTAAAATCACAACCATTAGCCCACCTCCACTCCCTAAATGGGACAGTACATGCTCCTGTAGGCTTTAGCCTGAAAGAATAGAAATGCATATGACCAAAAAAGAGAGCAGAGAAGGGGTGTCCTCATTTCCCGTTTCCTGTTCTACAAATCCTATAAATAAGAGAGCAGGAGAGCGGCAGGTATCCTCCCGTGTTTCCCTCCAGGGGGAGAGAGATTTCTCCCCTAAATGGAAACATGAAGAGTAGATGACAAGTACACCACCCAGCTTCTTCAATATCTGTATCCCCTTCAGAATGCATCTACTTTCCCTATGCTGTTCTTCCAGAGTTTAAAAGAGAGGCTGGAACAGATGATGCACGCAAGGAATATGTGTTAAAGAATTATTGAAATAGAAATTTAAATTGTAAAAAACTACTCACATACTCCATTTTCAAAGTTGATAAGAGGGGGACATTGGTACATTTTTCGTGCAGGGAAGCTGGCCATAGGTATCACAAGCTTTGAAATGTCTATATATTTTAGCACCTGCAATTTGACTTTTAGAATATATCCTAAATAATCATGAACATAGACAAAACTTCAGTTTGAAAGAATATTTATCTTGATGCTAATAAGAGAAATAAGAACCCCAAATTTTTCAACAATAAGAAATTAAATAAATTGTAATATAATAGAATATTGCATTAGTTTTAAATAATACCTGTAAAATATTACTTTTAATACAAGAAAAATGTTCATTATATTAAGGGAAATGTTAGTTAAAAATAGTCTCTATAATATAATCCTGATTTTAAAATATGACTTTGAGGATTCAAGTTTTTACAAAGAAAAAAAATGAAATTATTTGTAAAATATTCTGTTGGATTTGAAACTACAGCCTAATTTGAAAGTAAAGATAGTTCTCAGGTTGTTTCTGGGAACAATGTGAAGAGAGTGTAAAGGGACAGCAAGCACCAGTTTACATGGTTTCAAGGCATAATGTCACCATCTGGCTGTTCCATGACCGTTTTTCCCCCTGGATAGACCCAGCCACCTCCCAGGAAGAGCTTTCTAGAAAGAAATATCCAACCAATGCCCCACCTGTTCCCACTCCCTGTGACCTGCTCAGAACCCATCAGAACAGCAGGGGGCAGTCAGCATGGTAGCAGGTGAAGAAGGTCTGAGGGGAGTTGATGGACATAGGAGTTACCAAAGCTGGGAAGATGCCATGATGACAATTCTGTCACACCAGAAAATAAGATAAACTCTGAAATTTTTCTGTGTATTATGTTATAAAAGGAAAAAGAGAAAACACCCAAAGAAAATACAATTACAATATAGCTGTTAATGTTAATTCATTTTCCCTTTTGAGATTCATAGTTGAGAAAGTTGCAGAAATGTCCTTCTGTTTACCTGAATTTAGGATATATACACGTGTTCATTGCATGGGGCCAAAGAGTTCTTTTACTTATGCCTAAATTTCAGTATCTAGTGCTGCGATAAAACTCTCAGAATAAAACCGCAAACACTGGAAATGGAAAAGAGGTACTAGAAGAAGCTTGTACAGAGGATTAGTAGCTGAAAATGAGGGGCTTACAAAGTTATAAAGACACTATAAAATGAGACTTCATTTAGAAGGCGCTTCAAATCTGAAACAAATAAGTAGAAAAGCATCTGAGAAGGGAAATTGTTAAGTAAACAACCTATAAAGAACAGAGGGCCCTAATCACCTCCTATCTTGGACCAAGAAGACAAGCAAGCTTAGGAAACAAAACTACCTCCTGTTCCATACATTCTGTCGGGGCATCTCTCTTCTAACTACCTTAATAATCAAGACTCACACCCTTGAAAGGAAGCTAGAGCGCTTTAATTCTCCAAAACAACGTATGTGTGCGTGTATGTGTGTGTATGCTATTAGGTACTGTATATAATAATGTATAATATTATCTTGTAATATATTTTATTTGTAGTAAATTATATACATATATAGCCTATCATTCCATTGATAGAAGGGGAATTTTTTTCTGATTTATATTAGCACACTGAGTTTTTTAGAGATATCTAAAAATAAATGACAGAAAATCGATCCAGAGTAATATATTTCTAAATGTTCATTCTGTAACATTTAGTGCTATTTTGAGTCTTGATTACCCTAGAGCTCTGACCTTCCTGTTGTGAATGTGGACTTGTCAGTCTCTGCCATAGGAACATGGGAGGCAACCAGACATGGATCACAGAAGTCACCCTGCTGGGATTCCAGGTCGATCCGGCACTGGAGCTCTTTCTCTTTGGACTTTTCTGCCTCTTCTATACCCTAACCCTTCTCGGGAATGGAGTCATCCTAGGGCTTATCTGCTTAGACTCTAGATGGCACACCCCCGTGTACTTCTTCCTCTCTCACCTGGCCATTGTTGACATGTCCTATGCTTCCAACAGTGTCCTCAAGATCCTGGCAAATCTTGTGAATCTGAAAAGAACCATCTCCTTTGTTCATGCAGACTTTTTTGTATCTGGCTTTTGCTCACATAGAGTGCCTGATTTTGGTCATGATGTCCTATGACCGGTTTGTGGCAATCTGCCATCCCCTACATTACACTGTCATCATGAACTGGAGAATGTGCATGGTCCTGGTTGTGACTTCCTGGGTGTTTAGCTTCCTCTTGGCTCTGGTCCATTTAATTCTCATCCTGAGACTGCCCTTCTGTGGGCCTCATAAAATCAACCATTTCTTCTGTGAAATCCTGTCTGTCCTCAAGTTGGCCTGTGCTGACACGAGGCTCATCCAAGTGGTCATCTTTGTGGCCTGTGTGTTTATCTTACTGGGGCCCCTCTGCTTGGTCCTGGTGTCCTACTCACGCATCCTATTTGCCATCCTGAGGATCCGGTCCGGGGAGGGCCGCAGAAAGGCCTTCTCCACCTGTTCCTCCCACCTCTGTGTGGTGGGGCTCTTCTTTGGCAGTGCCATTGTCGTGTACATGGCCCCCAAATCCCACCACCCTGAGGAGCAGCAGAAGATCCTTTCCCTGTTTTATAGCCTTTTCAACCCTATGCTGAACCCACTGATCCATAGCCTGAGGAACGCAGAGGTCAAGGGTGCCCTGAGGAGAGCGCTATACAAGCAGAGGCACATGTGAAGGATAACGAAAATCAACATGGTGAGGGACACTCTGCTCCCCATGAAATATGGTAGGTGGCATTTTTTCACCTTATGCTATAATAAATGCCACATTAAGATAGAATATTTTAGACCTACACATACAACCTGAAGCCATACAGACTTTAGAAAGTAAAATAGATGAATACCTTCATGACCGTATGTATGCAAAGATTCTTAGAGATGATTCAAGAAGCACAAGACACAGAATTTGAAGAATTGATAAATATTAGGCCTTTTCAAAATTAATCCTTCTGACCATCAAAGTCACTATGAAGAAACAAGAAATGCAAATCACAGATGAAGTGTTTTATATTTTTTAAATGCGATGGTGAGTCAGGTATGTCCACGTGAGGAGACACAGGGGAATGTCAGGGAAACACAAAGTTTGTTGTCCTCACAGGTCCTGGAGAAGGAGGCATGCACGCCTTGCAGGGCCATGTAGGAAAGACACCAGGGTGCTCAGGAGACAGAAGACAGGATTAAGGGAAGGTTTACATCATTGCCTTCATGGGCATTTCCACAGAAAATACCCAATAAAGGGTTGTATTAGAATAAGCTGGAGTTCGTATAATGGGCAAATCTTTGCTATGTACAGAAAGGGCATCATGGAGACTGATGGTCCAGGAGAATTCTAAAGCTGAGAATTTCTGTGATCTTCAGAATGCGAGTTACCTTACTTGCAATAATCTCCTTTAAATCCATCTGCCTTCTCTTCTGTCCTGAGCTATAGAGTGCTGTGTAATAGTACGTACTACCGTTTGCCCTTTCTTTCTCGAAAATCAACATGCCCAATTCTGACCTTCATACAACTGGGATGGATTTCCTCTTAGGTCTGCCAATCCCTTGGTATTAAAAAAGAATTATAATAAGCCAATGTTCAAATGAACAGTTTACAATTGCAAACTTCAAAGTCATGAAATGTTGAATCTCTGATCTCTAAAAACAAAACAAAATGAAAATAAATAAATACCTTTTGCTTGGAAATGGAGTTTTTAAACCCTGACTGATAACTAGATAATCTTTTCAGATCTCAAAGCAAATTTCTAAAATACACTGCCTTCAATTATGAGAATAAAGTAAAACAAACAAACAAACAAACAAAACCCAATCCTTTTGTCACCAAATTATAGTTACTAAAGGTAAAAACAGTAATGGGGATTTTCAATACAACTGCTGGGAAGGCAAGGTTCATGAGGCACCCACAGCCATACACCAGGCCTGTAGACACCAGGGTGGCATTGTAGACACCAGGCCCTATTGAGAGCCTCTTTTAGGAGCAACAAAGCCCATGAGTTTTTAACATGTATGAAGGTCATCAGCTGGGAGGAAAAGGAACTGCTCTGAATAACACCATGTCCTCATTGATATATAATGACACACAATAAAAACTAGCTTCAGCACAAGCCTTTAAACTGAGGTAGGGTAACTGGTTTTGTCTTCAAATGATTGGAACTCAGAAATCAGTGAACCATGGCTAATTGTAAGGACACCTGTCATCATAATAATCTGGTGTATGGACAAGGGCCAAATCTTTTGGAACATCACAGCAAATACTTCTGTAATTCTTACTGATTTGTTTCGTAATGAAACCGAATTGTACCATGACCATACTCTGCTGTGGGGTACCATTGGCATTACTGATAAAATTCAACCACCTTATGGAAATAAATGATATGTCAATGCTGATACTGATGACCAAATGTATTGGGAGATCACGTTAAAGCCTCCTCAAGTTGTAATACCAAAGGAAAATGGCTGGTCTGGGGAAGCCCTAGAGTTGAGTAACCATCAGCTCATTTCTATGCTAAATAGCTCTGCTCAAGGTTATTACAAGGTACAAACAACATAGCTCCAAGGGGAGCAAGTAATCAAATTAATACAAAAATGTGAAAATGTATGCCATGGCTTTCTAGGATATCACTGTTTCTTTGAATCTATCCCTAGTCTCCACTGGCTCCTCCCAATACGGGGCATATTCATGCTCTTGCTGTATCTATCCTATTAAGTAAAACCTTGCTGTACCTGCTACCTAAGTGCTCTTTAAATGTAGATGCTCAGAAAAATATGGTCATTTTGCTGGAAGAGCACGTAGGCTGAGGTCCAGGTGTGTGGACCGTGCCATAAGAAAGGGTTAACTCAGTTAAATTTGTATAAGTTAGGAATTTAAAGGAACTTTAAAATATTCTGATCCTAACAGCTAAAGTGAGCCACAGAACTAGAAATTGTGTCCCTCTGAGTTGGGATTCAGAATTACTTTGATAATTAGGGGTAGGATTCCTGGAGGCACATGTGGCGGATGATGAAGAGCAGTGACAGGATAGCATGTGTCTGAGGAAAAACATGGAATCCAAGGGCTGCTCCCTAGTTAAGAGAAAAGACTGCAGGTGGCAGGATTCTCAAGATGACCCCCTGAGGTACCTGCTCCACTCTTTTTTAATCAAGTGCTAATCTGGGCTCTGCTGTGAAGATATTTTATAAATCAACTGATATTAAACTATGGAGTTACATTGGTGGGCATACCCCAGTTAGGTGAGCTTTTGGAAAGCAGGGAGTGTTCTCATCTAGGAGCAGAGGAGGAGGTCAGGATATCTGAAGTGTGAGGATGGAGGGCGTCATGTGCAAGGTCTGTAGATAAGGACTTCAGACCCAGCCATGTCCTTGATGTCAGCCTATGAGACAGGTTCAGAGAATCCAGCTGCCCCATTCTATGACTCTGATCCATGGAAACTGGGAGAGAACACATGTGGGCTTTTTTTTTTTTTTAATGTGTCTGGTCTTTTTTTTTTTTACACTGTATATATATATATATTTTTTTAATTTGTTAAAAATTCCAATATAATTAACATACAGTGTTATGTTAGTGTCACATATACAATATAGTGATTCAATAATTCTGTACATTATTCAGTGCTCATCATAAGTGTACCCTTAATCCCCTTCATGGGTTTCCTACCTCCCCCCACCCACCTCCCCTCTGGTAACCACCAGTTTGTTCTTAACAGTTAAGAGTTTATTTTTTTATTTGTCTCTTTTTTCCTTTGTTTGCTTGTTTTGTTACTTAAACTCCCCATATGAGTGAAACCATTTATCTGACTTATTTCACTTAGCATGATACCCTCTAGGTCTATCCATGTTGCTGCGAATGGAAAGATTTCATTCTTTTTTATGGCTGAGTAATATTCCATGGTATATAGATACCAGTTGTGTGTTGTTTTAAGCTGCTAAGTTTGTGTTCACTTCTGGCAGCAACAAGAGAAAACTATAAAACTTTTGGTATCAGATAAAATCTATTTGTTTTCAACTCTGGCCCTGGCAAGATTAGTAATCTACCATTTAGTGCAATGGTACTCTACATTTCTGGTCTTGGGACTTCTTTGAACTCGTAAAAATTACTGAGGACCTAAAGATATATTATTTATATGGTAGTATTTGTTAATATGTACCATATTAGAAGTCAAAAGTGAGAATTTATTAAATATCTTAATTCATTGAGAATTATTTCTATTATATATTAATATAATGTATTTTTATGAAAAATAACTATCTTTTATAAAGCAAAAAAAAGAGTAAAGAGAGTAGCTATGTTTTACATTTTAAAAAAATATTTATTTATTTTAGGAGGGGGTGTGGAATGGAACTGGAGCAGGAAAAGGGCAGATGGAGAGTGAGTTAGAGAATCCTAAACCAACTCAGCTCTGAGTGCAAAGCCTGACGTAGGGCTGGATCCATTACCCTAAGATTATGACCTGAGCTGTATTCAAGATTCAGACACTTAACCAACTGAGGCCCCCAGGTACCCCTGTTTTACATTTTGAACAATCTTACATGTTGGCTTAAGCAAGGAAAGCTGAATTTTATATTTCTGCTGTACTCTGTCTGATGCAATATCACATGTCATGTTACCTCTGGAAAACTCCATGGGGCACTCATGAGAAAGGGAGGGTGAAAAAGGCAAAAAGTCTAAATATAATTATGAAAATAGTTTTGATCATATGGCCCCTTCGAGAGATTCTCAGACCTTCCCCCAAGCCCCTGGACCACACTTAAAGAACCAATAACTTAGTATATTCAAACTTAGTATCCACATTCATAAAATGGTAATGCTGATCAGATTAAACCATGTAGTCAGTATAGAGCATTTGGCACATTTTCAGAAACAAGAGAAGGGCTCAATAATTGTTGCTTATGAATAGTAGAAACCTTCCTCATTTGTATTTACCAATCCTTGCTGCAGATAGAGATACATCTTGGCTTGGGGATCTATTCTCTCTCAGGTTTGCCATAACACGTTCCATGGGAATCCACTTCTCAAGCATCTAAAAATCCCAGTCCCTCAGATGCTTTGATGGGGATTGTAAAGAAGCATGACTTCATAAAACTGTAATCAATTTGAGAGTTTTGGTACAGTAACTTGTGACATTTGTCTTATCTTATAACTCTTGAGATAGCTGGAAGTTTGTGTACAAACAGTGTGATGCCAATATCCACCCTGTTTCCTCACCAGAATTTTCCTCCAAGGACCATCAGACACAACCAACCTCTCCCCCAGAGAGAAAATTCAGGGATTTCCCTCCCTAATCTTAGGAAGAAGATAAATAGGTATAATATTGTATGATCATTCTGGGAATTTGAATTCTCAATAGAAACTCAAGAATGTTCTTAATTCATCTGACTCTAAAATAAAAGCTATGCTCCTGGGGTTCTTTGAAGAACCTTCAGAAGTCTAGTGAGTGACTCCTGTATCTGGGATTTAATCCTCTGAAAGCTACCAAGGGAACAGGACCCTACATCCATTTTAGAGGTACATTTCTCAACTCTGTGGAGTTTATTGTAGGTTAAAGTTGCTCCTTGTGAGAAAACCCAGTGCTAACTTGTCCTTATGCAGAAGAGATTATTAATTTATGCTGGGAGATGATTTTCAGTATAGGTAGTTGATAAAGGGCAGGCTATGTGGACAAAAATGATATTCCTGGGTGAACTTCCCTCCTGACTCACACTGTGCCCTGTAGGTAGATACAATAGACACCTGGATGTCTCCCTCCTGTATCTTAGGGACCATCTGCCCACTGTGTGGTGGGCAGGCATCCTTGAACTCCCCCAGCATCTCTCTCACCATTTCCTCCTAATGTAACTGAGTGGTGGTGGGCAGAGCTAGCACAGCTGTCTCAGGGTAGTGTGAGGGGGCTCAGACAATGAGAAGCCTTATGCAGCCATTTTCTCTGAACAAGGTTCCCAAATGGCCAAATTAACAAAAGTACAATATCACCTAGCCTAAATGAAGATCTTAATGTCTAGAGCAACCTGTCTCAATGGAAAAGAATGTTCTAGTAACAGTTACAGTAAGTCTTTGCTGAAACACTGTAAGATGTAAGTTTGCCATATAGTCATTCTTTTTGGCACTATCCGAGGTTATTACCCTGTTATGATGATTATTAGGCTTAAAAAATCACTGAGTTTATGTACATGTCTTTCTTATCACAAAATAGGATAGAAGGAGTGCTAATGCTCCTGACGAGGGTTGGAGAAATAGATATATCTCCCTTGATCAAGAAACATTCTGGGGTCCAGGACAGCCCAGAGAGAGCTGCTCCTACCAACTGAGCAAAGCTTTCCTTATTTGAGCTGCTATTGTTTCATTTACCTCATTGGGGCTGTGAAATTTTAGGTATCACTACCATGACATTTTCTTCTCTATGCCAGTAATGTATTTGCTTAAGAGTTTTAACCTACTTTCAATTTTATTTTGTGTTGTTCATTTTTTAACAGCAAGATGGTAATAACGTAATGAAAATGAGAATGAAAAAATATACTAACTCAGACACAAAAATAACTAGGCTAAAAAGTTATTAAACAAATGTTCCCACTGAACAGTGATGGATTCTGTGCCTTCCACAGTATTTTTATCCTTTCTGCTCACAGAGTAAATGTGGTTCAGACATTGCTTATTGTATCCCACTGTGCCTCTAGAATTCTGCAATACTGATGTTGCTGTCTTCCACTTTACATAACATAGGCATAGTCTTTAATTGTAGCAAAAATCCATGTCACAAACTTAAGGCACATTTATGTAGAAGCTTCCCAAATGCAATCATATTCATGGAGGTGAACGAATCTGTGATTTTGTCTCTCTTTAATTTTCCAGTGATCATATTCTGTGAACTTCTCTAGGGAAGGAGAAACCATGTCTTTGTCAAATGAAACTGGGACATATAAGATACGTAGCACATCAATTTTTGAACTAAAATGACAACGATCCATCTAACAAACATTTCCTGAGTGCCTGTTTCATCGAGAACTTTACCTGTTATTTTGGGATATAAAGATGTTCAGAACATATTACATACCCACAAAACTTCCTATTTGGGAAAGAGAATCTCAGTTCAAATACACGACATTTGGTATAACCCCCTTTCTATCTTTGATTTTATCTTGAGGGTTATCCAGATCTTCATAGTGATGATCTACCTCTTAACTGTTAATATTGACCAAGCCCATACATTTAATAGGTACCTGAAGAGCTTCTTCAGATGCATCTACTCTGATTCACAAGAATAGAAAAGACCCTTTTTACAGGCTGTTTCATCATTAGCCTCCCAATGGGGCCTAGAGAAGATCAAGTAGGCTGCCTTCTTTCTCTTTGTAGTACCTAGTGGTACCTACAAGAAAATGGTTCAAATGAGGAGGACTATGACCCCATGGCAACACCCCACCAGGATTATACAATGAGGGTAGTGATGCACACAGTTTATAACCACACTAATATTTTTGAATGACCCAGATGCATTTTCTGGCCCAATATATACTAGATTGAGAATTTACAATTCTCTATCCCTAGTATGCTCTAAAAGGATATACAATAATTCTCAGTATTTAAAAAATTACTGAATTCATCCTACACTCAGAAAGGGTAGCATAAATGTAGAGAAAAAGAGAATAAGGTAAATACGAAAGAAATATTAAAATTTGTTGAATCTGTGTAAAGGAACATGGGTTTTTTTGGTATAATGCTTGACACTTTTCTGTGAGTTTAAACTTATTCCTTATCAAAAATTCAAATCAAGAAGGTAATCAATTATGGGAATAGCGGGATCTGGCAAGTGGGGCCAAAGATACAACCTTTCTCTGAGCTCATTTTGAGATAAGTAACTCTAATTTTTGTCAATTCTCCAGCTCTACCTTTTCTCACACTTCAGTCCTTGATAAACTGTCATTAAGAAATGGGAAGCAACCAGTCATGGGTCACAGAATTCATCTTGGTGGGACTCCAGCTCAGTGCAGAGATGGAAGTATTCCTCTTCTGGATCTTCTCCTTATTCTACATCTGCAGTCTGTTGGTAAATGGCATGATCTTTGGACTCATCTGTCTGGACCTGAGACTGCACACCCCCATGTACTTCTTCCTCTCACACCTGGCTGTCATTGACATGTCCTATGCATCCAATAATGTCCCCAAGATGTTGGCAAACTTAGTGACTCAGAAGAGAACCATCTCCTTTGTCCCATGCATAATGCAGACATTTTTGTATTTGGGTTTTGCTGCTACAGAGTGCCTGATTTTGGTGGCGATGTCCTATGATAGGTTTGTTGCAATCTGTCATCCTCTCCAGTATACTGTCATCATGAGCTGGAGAGTGTGCTTGGTTCTGGCTGTCACTTCCTGGTCATGTGGATTTATTCTGTCTCTGGCACATGCAATTCTCCTTCTAAGGTTGCCCTTCTGTGGACCCAGGGAAGTGAACCACCTCTTCTGTGAAATTCTGTCCTCAAGCTGGCCTGTGCTGATACATGGATCAACCAAGTGGTTATCCTTGCTGCCTGTATGCTTGTCTTAGTTGGGCTATTCTGCTTAATGCTAGTCTCCTACATGTGCATCCTCTGGGCCATCCTAAAGATCCAGTCAAAGGAGGGCCAAAGAAAGGCCTTCTCCACCTACTCAGACTTGAAGAAACAGTTTTGTCAGCGGCAGTCTTGTACTTAACGACTTATCACTAGCACACCTGCTCATTATTCTTTCTTAGCCCTCAAAGTCCCCAACATGGATTCTTTCATTCTCCTACTACCTGAGACAGTGATTTTTTTAAAGCCTCAAAAAAATGTCGGGGGCTCTCAAAACATCAAGGCAGTAATATCTTCCATCCTGTGAGGTTACATTTTTTTCCCTTAGGAATAACGTAGAGAACCTGCTAAGGGGAGGAGCAACATAGGAACCCTCCTTTGTCAGAAGAGGAATAACAAGGGTGAAGCACAGTATCTACGCTCAGATCGGGTGGAGAAGGTTCAGCCAGGGGCTGAGGGCTGTAATATAGATGGACAAGCATCAGAGTGGGCAGTCAGCACACACTGCAATACAAGGAAATGACCTAGCTTCAGTTACCTGAACTAGGTGTTTCATTCCCTCCCACTGGGGCTCTTTGAAGTTCCACTTCTTTAAGGTGATCTAAGGTCCTTTCACCCTGTCTGGAGAATCAAGCAGAATGACAGCATATCCACTAGTGAGCAGCTTATAGAATACATTCTCTAGAGGCAGCCTTCCTGAGTTCAAATCCAGACTCTGCCACTTACCAGCTGTTGACCCTGGGCTAGTTCTTTAACCTGTCTCCGTTCTACCATCTGTAAAGTGGAGATAATTGTACCTACCTCACAGAGTAATCACGTGGACTGAGTTTTTGTGAATGCATAGGGCATGCATAATACATAGCAGGAACTATCTAAGTGTATGATTGATAAATGACAGAATAAATACATCTACCATGGGCTTGGTGTTACAGCTCGTATTGGAATCTGAGAATAGAAAATATCTCATATTACCTTTCCCTTTTAATGCATAATGTTGATTAGTCAGTCAGATCTCGGAAGACTCTAAAAAGATAATTTTTTTTCCTAGATTTATTCTTTCATTTGGGTTCGAAATCATTTTCCCTACTTAACAGATGAAGCAATTGAGATTTGGAAAGTTTAAATTATTTACTAAAAATGAAAAAGAGAAAAAGAAAATTAGTAAGAAGAGATTAGAAACTGAGAAAACAGTTCTCCCGAACCTGCTATGAGACAGAACATTTTTGCAAGATGCCATTCACAGCCCCTCCTGAAAAGTAATTAGAGCACCTGATAAATCTGAGCAGTTTTCTAACAGATGTTCATGATATTTCAAGAGCCTTTCTGGGCATGCAGGGTTACCCACTCAGCTGACTGTCAGTTTTGGGACTTGCCTGCATCTTTAATCCATTTTGTGACTAGCCTAATAGTCTTTATTTTTTTTAACCTTCCAATAAATATTTTTTTATTTTTTTATTATGTTCAATTAGGCAACATATAGTACACCATTAGTTTTTGATGTAGTGTTCAATGATTCATTAGTTGCGTATAATCTTCAACCAGACATTTCCATATTGTATCCAGGCTTCTTTTTTCCTACAAAATGTTTTTACCAGCAGGAGGCAGCACTGAATTTGGTTTACGCAGCAACCTCTCTCAGAGCAGCTTGTTTGAAATAGAATCCTGAGATGAGCTCAAAATCACTTTCCCTCTCCTCTCTCTCCCCTGCTCTTCCCTTCTTTCCCCTCCCCCCTTTCCTCCAGTTCCTTTTTGTTTTTCTTTTTTTTAAAAGTAACCAAAGGTCAGGGCGCCTGGGTGGCTCAGATGGTTAAGCGTCTGCCTTTGGCTCAGGTCATGATCCCAGAGTCCTGGAATCGAGTCCCGCATCGGGCTCCCTGCTCCTTGGGAGCCTGCTTCTCCCTCTGCCTCTCTCTCTCTCTCTCTCTCATGAATAAATAAATAAAATCTTTAAAAAATAAAAAAATAAAAAAAACTTAAAAAAAAAAAAAAAAGTAACCAAAGGTCAGAAAGGAAAAGCCCAGAGAAAACCCGAGACAGCCTGTGGTCGTTCTCAAATCTTAGCGTGCTCCAGAATCCCCTGGAAGGTTTGTTAAAACTCAAATTGCTGGGCTCCACCCCTGGAGTTTCTGATTCTGTAAATCTAGACTGAGGTCTGACAGTCTGCATTGCTAAATTTCCTGGTGGAGCAGATGGTGCCAATCAAGGAATAACACATGAGATAAACTACATAAATGGAAAATTCCTTTTTGATCATGACCTTCAGACCAGCCACACCTTTTCTTTCCTTCTCCAAACCCCAAAGCTCTCCTCCCCCTGAGACAGGGGATGTACTCAGAGAGACTCATAATCCCAACCCACGAAGTTGGGAGACAATCCCATTGGAGGGGAGGGTGCTGAGTAGACATGGTTAAAGGGATGTTGGGGGAGGCATGCAGGGAAAGTTCCCTGTGAGAATCAGGTTTTCACCCTGAAAAGCCACTTCTGAATCTACACCAACGGGTGCTTTTGTGAGGTTGGATTGTATCTATTTAAACTGGAGAAAAGGATTGGCTGAAGGTTCTTCGAGACTCTCAGGAAAAGGTGGAGGTGTTCTATTTGAGCCACAGCCCATTTCTCCAGGGGAAGGGGTGAGGAGACCCAGAGATCCATGCTTGGCCCCAAATTCCCACTGGTGCTCCCCAACATCCAGACTCCCTCCCCCCACTGCCTTCCCCCCATGGCCCTCCCCCCACCTCCACACAGGCCTTGTTCCACAAACAAGGGAAGAGGAAAATGAATGCAGTTTGTAATGTGCGTTCCTTCTCCCCATCCATGTTCTAATTCCTCTAGGTGAGAGATCAAAAACTATCCTCCCAAAGTTTCTCCTGGCTAGAGATTATTTGGGAAACAAGCTTAATTTTACAAATACACCGCTCCTCTTTCTCAACCCCAACCCTCATAACATCATTAACATCTTGGGAGTTGTTTTTATCAGTGTTCCCAGCCCCAGCTGGTGGTCATAAGCCTCACATGGGGCGCTTTTACAAACCACAAAGCCAGGACTCCACCCCAGACCCACAGCATCACAATCAGGAGGCTGAAGTTCCCAAGTGATTCCAATGGACCCTCTAAGGGTAAAAATGTCCCTGTTTTAATCAAATAGCCAGTTAGATCTCTGTGAGTGCTGACCTCCTTTGCTCTGGGCAGTGAGGAAATGCCTACCCCAGGACTGGTTTCAGAGCAGGGAGGCTGCATGAGGGTGCTGTGTGAAGAGGAAAAGACAAGGCTGGGAAGTGAGGGAGCTCGTGAGAAAAGGAGCCACCATCAGAGTCCCCGGAACTTTGGTAAGAAACTTTGAAAAGTCACCCATGGCCTCAATCATGATCTTTTGAGTAGTGTAACGACTGAAATCCTCAGCTTTCCCAAGTTGGCTGAACTTTCACTCCAGCTCTGAGTCTGTGCTGGGGTGAGGGAGAGGCTGAAGGTAAGTGCTTGAAACTCCCCTCCAACGTCTCCCTTTATTATAGGACATAGTTTTTGTGATTCTAAAGGCTGCCCTAATTATGGCTTCTTTATAATTGGGGGGCTCAAAGGTATCAGTGCTTGGAGGATGCCCACCAGAGAAGACAATAGTTATTTCACACAAGATGACAGTTTTGGTTTTTAACTTTACTAAGAGAGCTGTGGTTTGAATTTCTCCTTGAGGGGAACAGAATGCATTGATGATAATGTTGATCATTTTTGCCTTTTACATGGTGAATAGAACACGAATTTGAAATATTTGGTTAAAATCTCTGCTTATTTGTGGACATAATAAAATAAAACTCAGTGACCCACATAGTGAATAAACCCCACATCTGTAGGCATAAAAGAAGCAATTTCTTTTCTAAAGTCTTTCTCCTATTTAGCTGCTTTTTAACTTTTTGATCCAAAGAGTGCCTCCCATATTTCTAGAAAATGGGCTCCTAGGGTGAGCATGTAATGCTTAAGTATTTTTCTTAACCTGTACAAACTCTTCAGAGTTGGCTTTGTATTTTCGACTAATTAGATTGGGCAGAATTTTCTGTTGGTCTCTGGTATTCAGAAATTGTGTAGGTGAGTGTTTTCCTCCAGTTTTTAAATATTAAGTGTGCTTTTCCTTCTCACAAAGAACAGGTGGATCATCAAGGCCAGAATCATTTTCAAAGTAACATCCCCGTGCTTAGTCATGACTCACTTATAAGCCACTTGGTCCCTTCATATTAACGAGGTGCTCTCCAAACCTTCTTTAAATTCTTGTTCTTTCTTCACACCTGTTTTCAAAACCCTGTAAATGATACCCCAAGTTCTCTTCTATCAAACCCATATTCCAATTCTAGACATTCACAGTTCATCTTCTGGAAGCACAAGTTTCATTTCTCATGATGTTTCACCAGGGTGGTCTTCTCACTGTATAAATGGCGAGATCATTGCCTGCTCATCCTCACCTGAGGACTTAATTCATGTAGTTTCCATGCTGGAGTGGCCCTCACCTCTCTACCAGCAATGGACTGCTGGCTGTGGCAGCCAGCAACCGCAATAGGACCATTATGACCACTTGACCGCCAAAAAAGCTTCTCATTGACCCACTTGTTCCAGGAAATTGCTGGCCATAGAAAATACTGACCCTCCAACCTTGAATAATCCTCTGCCTTTGGCCTTAAACTGTGTGTTTAGCCCCTTACAGCCAATCAAGGACTGCCTAATGCCCCTGAAGCCCAATGAGACTCCTTGACTTCCCCCCAAAACCCAAAACCACCAGAATAGAATGCTTGCTAACCAGAGACTGTCTGTGTTTTCACTTTTTACTGTCTAAAACTTACTCTCCTTGCTAACTCATTTGAACCCCCTGCTGACATAAAGCAAGAGCAGATGGGTTGCCTTGCCAGAGTCTATGAATAAAGAGCCTTTTAAAATTGTGCCTCAAATCTAGCTTTGTGTTTGACATTAACCATCTAAATCCTATTAACTTTTCAGAAGCCATTTTGGTTCTAACCTCTCTATAGCTGTTCAGCACTAAATTTCTACTTTCCTATGTTATCTGCCCCCTTTCATCCCCTATATGGACTGGCCTCAAGCCACCCCCACACAGGCATTGTGAAGTAATCATAAGGAATTGAAAGGAGGGGAGCTGTAGCTTCTTTTTCCCTGCCTGCCCCCTCAGTCATCTCCCTCTCTCCGTACACCTAAAACTGAACCTAAGCTTAAACACATAAGGTCCTGTCAATAAATGTTTTTGAGTATGTTTATACTTATCTACCGGGGCTGTGAGAATGAAGTGGACCAGATTACCATGTTATTTTATATATGGAATATTTAGTCATGGTACAGAACTTTTAAAATCCCATTGACACTGGGAGAAACGTCAATATTCCAAACACTCATGTAAAAATACTAAATAAAAAAAAATCTAAAAACCTTTAAAAAATTTTTAAAAACATTTCTGTCTGCTTTAGTGTTCAATCTTTATCCTCAGTGATTGAATAATTTTCACAAATGCTTGACCTATAGTAAGGTCTTCATAAATATTTCTGAATGAAAGCATGCATGAATCCGTGCTGAAGGAGGGAAGGCCCACAGAATACATTTTTAAATGTAAAAAGTGACTTGGAGATAGAAAAGTATAGGAGTTTGGAAGAAGGAGCACACAGAGAAATTGAATCTCAAGGCCAACATGGCACCACAGATATGCTATTCTAATCAACCGTTTTGGTGGACATTATAGTTAATGTTTGTCAGCTGTAAGGTGGCAATTTGATTATTACTTAGCAATAATCCTGCAAACAAAATGTATCTAGTGTCCTATGAGAAGCAGCTTTTTTCACTTAAATTACTAAGAATCCTAAGGAGAGAGGAGATAAACCCAAATAACAAATTATTTTTTAAGATAAAAATAATATATCTAGAAAATATTCCGTAGGGATACCTGGGTGGCTCGGTCATTAAGCGTCTGCCTTCAGCTCAGGTCATGATCCCACGGTCCTGGGATCGGGCCCCGCATCGGGCTCCCTGCTCGGCGGGAAGCCTGCTTCTCCCTCTCCCACTCCCCCTGCTTGTGTTCCCTCTCTCACTGTCTCTCTCTCTCTGTCAAATAAATAAATAAAATCTTAAAAAAAAAAATTCCGTAGCTGGATTATTAGTTTCAGAGATAGAAACACCCTTTCTAAATTTTTGTAATCTGGATATTACTTTGTATGATATTAGACACACAGTAGGGACTGAAATATAGACTTGTTAAATGGGGTGGATGAAGTGAATTAAACTTCTTCCAGTTCTTCTTAGCGATTGATTCTCAGAAACTTCTTTGATGAGGTTATATTCTTTTCTATAATTTGCCTTTCTTTCATTATTTTTTAAAATTGAAATGTATTTGACCGATAACATTGTGTAAATTTAAGGTGTACAATGTTAACTTGTTATATTTATATGTTGTAATATATAAAAAAAAAAGGATGAGCACAAGTGGGGGGGGCGGGGCAGAGGGAGAGAGAGAAGCAGACTCCCTGTTGAGCAGGGAGCCCGATGCAGGAGCTCAATCCCAGGACCCTGAGATCATGACCTGAGTTGAAGGCAGATGCTTAACCAACTGAGCCATCCAGGTGCCCCTGTCTTGTCTTCTTGATTGCCATTCTAACAGGTATGACGTGATATCTCATTGTGGTTTTGATTTGCATTTCCCTGGCAATTAGTTATGTTGAGCATGTTTTCATGTACCTGTTGGCCATTTAGATGTCTTCGTTGGAAAAGCATCAATTTAGTTCGTCCCATTTTTTAAATTGGATTCTTTCATTGTCATTCGGTTGTATGAGTTCTTTATACATTTTCTGTATTAACCTTTTGTCTGATACATTGTTTGCAAAAATGTTCATCCATTCTATAGGCTGCCTTTTCATTTTGTTAATTGTTTATTTTGCTGTGCAGAGCATTTAAGTTTGATGTAGTCCCATTTATTTATTTATTTATTTTGCTTCTGTTTGTGCTTTTGGTATCCAATCCAAAAACTTATTGCCAAATGGCAAAAGGGGAGAGGAAGATACAGGTCCAGTTATGGAATGAGTATGTCACAGGAATGTGACATAAGGAATATAGTCAAGGATATTGTAATAGTGATGGAATGGGATAGATGGTAGCTACATTTGTTAACATAGCATAATGTATAAACTTGTCAAACAATTAAGTCATACACCAGAAACTAATGAAACAATTGTGTCAACTATACTCAAGTAAAAAAAAAATAATCATTGCCAAGGCCAATGTTGAGCTTCTTCCCCATATTTTCTTCTAGGAGTTTTATAGTATTAGGTCTTACATCTAAGTCTTTGATCCACCACAAGTTAATTTTTCTGACTGGTATAACATAAGGGTCCAATTTTCTTTGACATATGGATATCCCTTTTTCCTAATACCACCTATTGAAGAACTCATCCTTTCCCTATTGGGTGTTCTTCTCTCCCTTGTCAAATATTAGTTGACCATATATATTGGGGTTTAATTCTGTGCTCTCTATTCTGTTCTGTTGGTCTGTGTGTCTATGTTTTGTGCCAGTACTATACTGTTTTCATTACTATAGATTTGTAAAATAGTTTGAAAGGAGAGCTTTGTCTTTTTCTTCAGGATTGCTTTGGCATTTCTGGGTCTTTTGTGGTTCCACAGGAATTTTAGGATTGTTTTTTCTATTTTTATTTCTATTGGTATTTTGAGGGGAATTACATTGAAACTATAGATGGCCTTGGGTAGCATGGACTATTTAACAATAATGATTCTCCCAATCCATGAATGTCTTTCCATGTTTTTGTATCTCTTCCTCAATTTCTTTCAACAAAGTCTTATAGTTTTCATAGTACAGAACTTTCATTTCCTTGGTTAAATTCATTCCGAAGTATTTGATTGCTTTTCATGCTATTGTGAATGGGATGGTTTAATTTTTGAGATGTTTCATCATTAGTGTATAGAAATGCAATTGATTTCTACATGTTAATTTTGTACCTTGCAACTTTACTGAAATCATTGATTAGTTTCAACAGTTTTTGTTGAGTTTTTGAATTTTCCATATTCAAAGTCATATTATCTACAATAGCAACAATTTTACTTCTTCCTTTCTGGTTTGGACACATTTTCTTTCTTTGTCTTGCACAATTGCTCTAGTTATAGGACTTCCAGTACTACATTGAATGAGTGGTGAGAGAAGGCATTCTTGTCTTGTTACTGATGTTAGAGGAAAAGCTTTCACTCTTTCTCCATTGAGTATAATGTTACCTGTGGGTTTGTGGTAGATGGGCCTTATTATGTTGAGGTATGTTTCATCTATACCCAATTTGTCAAGGGGTTTATCATGAAAGGCTGTTGGTTTTTGTCAAATGCTTTTTCTGCATCTACTGAGCCAATTATGTGATTTTTATCTTTCATTTTATTAATGTGATGTATTACATTTATTGATTTGCATTGTGAACTATCCTTGCATCCCAGGGACAAATCCCACTTGGTCATGGGGTATAATCCTTTTAATGTGTTCATGAATTTGATTTGCTAATATTTTCTTGAGAATTTTTGCACCTATAATTAACAGGGATATTGGTCTATAGTTTTCTTATGTTCTTATCCGGCATTGGTATCAGGGTAATATTAACCTCATAGAATGAGTTTGGAAGGGCTCCCTCCTCTTCAAGTTTTTGGAACCATTTGAGAAAGGTTGGCATTAATTCTTCTTTAATTGTTCAGTAGAATTTGCCAGTGAAGTTATCTGGTCTTGGGGATTTCTGCTTTGAAAGGTTTTTGGTTACTGATTCAATCTCCTTATTCATTACTGGTCTGTTCAGATTTTCTATTTCTTCCTGATTCAGTCTTGGTAGGTTATGTGTTTCTAGAATATTACCCATTTTTTTCCTAGAAATTTATCCATTTTTTAGGTTACCTAATATGTTGCCATATAATTATTCATGGTAGTCTGTTAGGATCTTACGTGTTTCTGTAGCATCAGTTGTAATGTACCCTCTTTCATTTCTGATTTTGAGACTTACTAGTCTAGCTTAAAGTTTTGTCAGTTAATCTTTTCAAAGAACCAGCTCTTACGTCTATTGATCTTTTTGTTGTTTTTCTGATCTCTATTTCATTTATTTCTACTCTGCTCTACTCTCATCTTTCTTTCCTTTTGCTAACTTTGGGCTTAATCTGTTCTTTCTCTAGTTCCATGAGGTATAAAGTTAGGCTGTTTATTTGAGATCTTTCTAATCTTTAAACATATGTATTTATCACTTTTTCTGCATCCCATAAGTTTTGGTAGGTCATATTTCCATTTCTATTTGTTTTAAGATAGTTTTTTTATTTCCTTGACCCATTGGTTATTTAGAAATGTGCTTTGAATTTTCCACTTTTCCTCTTGTTGTTGATTTCTAGTTTTATACCATTGTGGTCAGAAAGTTGGTATGATTTCAAATTTAAATTTGCTAAGATTTGTTTTGTGTTCTGTGTTCTATCATTTGATGTATCCTGCGGAATGTTTCAGGTGCACTTGAAGAATGTGTATCCTGCTGCTGTTGGATGAAATGTTCTATAAACATCCGTTTGGTCCATTTGTTCTTAAGTGTGGTTCAGTTTCAATGTTTCCTTGTTGCTTTTTTTTTTTTTTTTTTTTTGGTCTGGGTGAACTACCCATTGCTAGCAGTGGAGTACTGAAGTCCTCTACTATTGTACTGTGGTCTATCTCTCCCTTTAGATCTGTTGGTATTTAATATATGTCAATGCTATGATATTAGGTAGATTAGGTGAGTATATACATATTAATGTTTTATCTTCTTGCTATAGTGATACTTTTATCATTATATAATGACCTTCTGTGTGTCTTGTTTGCATCTTTGGCTTAAAGTCTATTTTGTCTGACATAGGTATGGCTACCCCACTTTCTACTTTGTTTTGGTTTCCACTTGCATGGAATATCTGCTCCCATCCCTTCACTTTGAGTTTATGTGTGTCTTCAGAGTTCTAATGAATCTTCTTTTTCTGCATTCCTATAGCTCATTAAAAAGAGCAGCACCAAGAATCTAAGAAAAAATATCTTCCATATGAGAAAACAATCTGAGATGGATGATTTTAAAAGAATATGGGTAGCAGGAAGTAATTCTTTAGTCTGATAACTGATACAACAAAATAAAAACCTCTCTTCATTGAGAGGTTAGCCCAAATGTCACCCCTCAGAGAGGCCAGCTCTGATAACCCTTGAAGAAATAGTTCTCCATCCACCTACACTGCTCTATTTTATCCTATACTTATTGTTCAAGTGTGTATCTTCCCTATTAAAATGTAAATTCCTGGAGGAACAACACTTCATCTCTCTTGCTTATTATTCTATCATTACGACCTAGAATGGTGCCTAAAATATTTCTTCAGTGAATGAATGGATGGATGGGTGGATAGACTGCTTTATGCTGTACTTTTATACTGTATTTAACCATTAAGAGAGAATTACTAGGACATCTGGGGCTGTTACAATTATTTTGGGGACAAAAGGTAGCACTTAAGTGTTTACTTTATCATATGGTATTCTATTAATGTTCACTCTCTATAAATGAACATCTTCATCCTCTTTTTATTGTGTTAATGGTGATTGCTGACCTCTGATCTCCCAGAGGGAATTTTGAGAAAAGACCTTTCTTCCCTAAACCTTCCTGATTATGTGGGGATTGGGTTGGGTTCTTGTGTATATTGCTATAATTCTTGTATATTTGTAACAGGATCTTCCAGATTCAGAATGAAATATGAATAGAGAAAGAATGGGGAGATGTAGTAAGTTTAGTTGAGATAATGTATTGTTTAACTGAGTAGTAGGAGACAAAGCTCAAAATGAAGACTGGGGCCAAAAGGTAAAGGGTCTTGGGGAGAGGATAGTGGGTAAGAAATTTAGATTTATTAAGTTAAAAATGAAATCCACACCCTTACTTCCCCCTCACCCCCAACCTGAAGTAAATGAAAAAAAGTAGGATTGATTACATGTAGGGGAGAGAAGTTCACAGAAGCAAAACTGTCCATTTCTTCATCAATAGGACCTATTTTTTTCTTTGAGGAAAATAACCATAATTATGAATTATTATGGTGGTCTGTTCTTGGTGCTGATGAATAGTTGTACTGTTAAGTTTATAACAATATCTGCTCATGTATGGCCCTTTCAGTACTGAAGAACTCCTGATATTCAACAAAAAAAATATGCTAAGGAAATAGTGAAGATATGAAGCAAATGTATTAAAAATATTCCTATTTTCTTTGACATAAATTATAGTTATTTTGAAGTCTTTGTATGTAACTTCAATATCTGTGCTATATCTGGGACCACTTCTACTGGATCTTTAATCTCTTATTAACTTTTCCTGCTTTTTCACATGTTGAATGATATCACTGTAGAGGCTATAGGTTATGTTATATAAAGATTATTGAGGCTTTGTTTTTCTCCCTAAAAGAAACCTGTTGAAAATATCCTTATTCCTTTTGGGAATTGGTTTTAGATTTGTTAAAACTGGTATATCTCAGTTTTATTGTACTCAGTTTTATTGCATGATTTTTGTGCCTATATCAAGGTCTTTATGAAGATCTTCCCATTCTAGCTAGATTGTAACTCCAATATCTCATGAACACTTTGCTATTTCTGTGGAATACCTGTTCATCTCTGTTCATCTTTTTTTGGCTCTTAGCCTCCCAACAACTGTTTTTTGCTGGGCCATTCACATTTTTTGCAACTTAGAAGGACCTGGGCAATGCCTAAGAAATTCCTATACATATTTTTGGGACTCCTTTTGCACATATACTTCCTCCTTCAAATTTCCTCCCCAAAAACCACAGCTTTCTTATTAGCTCATACCTGCAACCCCTCTTGCTTACACCCTGTGAAATTTCAGTTCCATGTTTGGCCTCCATTTTCTTGATTTATTGTTTGGAGGATACCTCTTGTAAGAAAGCCTGTGTGAATGTGAGTCTTACTTGTACTTCCCCTTAAACAAGCATCACAACCTTATACTCTCCATCAAAGACCCACTCATTCAAAGCTTAAAAACTCACTTCTGATTACTTAAACAATTTTATCTTGCTCAAAAAAGCACTAAATACTGTGAAATTTTTGGAAAATTATCCTTTAGCACATAACAAATGCTTTTCAAGCTGATTAATAGGTAAAGCAGGAAGAAAATAATAAATTGCACAAATTTGAAGAAGGTTTGGCAAGGACATATACATGTAATTTACACAAGCATCAAACTGTTCCAATGAACAATTACAGCTTTATTGCCCTATCTGTATGAGTAGGTAGGTAAGAACAGGGGCAATATAATCTTGAGTCCAAAAGATAAGATTAATCAGAAATATAGACTCATATACCAGAGAAGTAAATGTTAAGCAGGTTGATTTGTGGCTGTTAACTAACTACATGCTATGTATGATTTTCATTGATTTAAGAGAGCAATTCATTGTTATGGGCATAATCAAATGTCAGTTAACCAAGTGCCAAACAATGCCATATAGAAGTCAATTATCAATTATTACATTAAAGAAGCTATTGGAAAATTCTCCACCCATGGTGTAAAAAAAATGACAGTGCATTTATTTCAAGTTTGGGAACAAAAACTTTCTCAATTGTAAAAGTCTTATAATTGGGATCTCTTGGAAAATAAGATTATCCTTTGTATTTTTACACAAAAATATTTTTATTTTTTTCTTATCTAAATTCAATTAGCCAACATATAGTATATTAATTTAAGATGTAGTGTTCAACAGTTCATCACATCACCCAATTACCCTATCCTCCCACCCACCTCCCCTCCAGCACTCCTCAATTTGTTTCCTATAGTTAAGCGTCTCTCATGGTTTGTCTCCCTCTCTGATGACTTCCCATTCAGTTTTCCTCCCTTCCCTTATGATCCTCTGCCCTGTTTCTTGTATTCCACATTTGAGTGAAACCATATGATAATTGTCTTTCTCTGATTGACTTATTTCACTCAGCATAATACCCTCCAAGTCCATCCACATCAATGTAAATGGTAAGTATTTATCCTTTCTAATGGCTGAGTAATATTCCATTGTGTGTGTGTGTGTGTGTGTGTATATATATATATATATATATACCACCTCTTCTTTATCCATTCGTTGATGGACTCATAGTCCATTAGTTGTTTTTATCCTTTCCTCAGCTTCCTTCCTTTCCATTATCTTGTCTTCTCTATCACTGACTCTTCTGCCTCATTTACCCTAGCTGTTAGAGCATCCAATTGAGACTGCATCTCAGTTAAAGCATTTTTTATTTCAGCCTGATTAGATTTTATTTCTGAACTAAAAGATTCTCTCCTGTCTTTTATGCTTTTTTTCAAGCCCAGCTAGTAACTTTATAATCATTATCCTGAATTCCAGCTCTAACATTTTACTTATATCCATATCGATTATATCTGTGGCAGAGAGTATTACCTCTGGTTCTTTCCTTTGTTGTGAATTCCTCCTTCTAGTCATTTTGCCCAGAGAAGAATGGAGGAATGAGAGAACAAAATAAAAAATATCAACCACGACCCAAGCAAAACACACACTAGACAAATCCAAAAAGGTCAGAAACCAAAAAAGAAAAAAAAAGTGGGGGAGGGAAGAGAGAATATAATCTCCCAGGTGGACAAAACAGGGTGATCCACTTGTTCCTGGGTGTATTTTGATCTGTTTGTTAGAAGACACTAACTCCCAAAATTGTAAAGAAAGCAAAACTTACATATATACAAAAATAAAATTGATTACAGTGAAAGGAAGCAAAAAATGAAGAATATATCTATAAAATATAAATGTAAAACTGAAAGTAAAAAGTACTTAAAAACAAAGAGTTGATTAAAAAAACTAGTTGAAAAGGAAAATTATAAACGGAGAGATTAAAGAATCATGAGGGGAAAAAACCTGATTCTATATACTATTTTCCCCTAGTGCTGGAGTTTTGCAGTTCTGTGTGCTTGGTAAACTTGGTATTCCCCTGATGTTACAGCTGGTCTTCTGGGGGAGGGACCTGCTGAGCTGATTCTCAGGTGTCTTTGCCTGGGCAGAGTTGCACCACCCTTTGCCAGGGGGTGTAAGCTGCTTTGAATTCTTCTATGTGGCTTTTGTTCCCTGAAGGCTTTCTGCACCACTTCAGAGGATGAAAATAAAAGTGGCTGAGCCCTGATCTCCAACCCCAGAGCTGAAAGTAAACCCTCAGGGAAAAGCAATCTTCACTTTTGTGTGCACCAAACTCTGCAGACTGCTGCAGTGTGCACCTGAGCCATTCTCCCAGGGGAGGGAGGAGGCTCACCCCAGGCCTGTAGCTTGCAGGGCCCCTGCACATAGAGGTATGCCGATCATGCTGGGGTTCATGGTTTATGGAAAACTGGGCTGAGAGCCTACTCCTGGGCTCGCTGGTCATAGCTGATTTCCCTGCTCTAATGCTTGGGAATTATGCTGGCTCAGGCACCCCTATTCTTTCCATGACCCTGGGGATCCTGAGACCACACTCTTCCACCTAAGATTCTGCTCCACTTTGCCACCTGAGCCCCTTTCAGGCAGGAACATCTCTCACTGGAGCAGACTTCTAAAAGTTCCAGTTTTGTGCTCTGGAGCTTTATCACTTCCTGGTAGCCAGCTTACAGAGGTGCCCCCCCCCCCCCCGCTGTTTATCTTCCAATATAACCCCTCAGTTTCACTTCTCTGCACTTTCTACCTTGCAAAAAGTGGTCACTTTTCTATTTGTAGAATTCCAGCAATTCTTTTCTTACATCTCAGGTTGAATTCATAGGTGTCAGAATTATTTGATAGTTATCTCACTAAATTCAAGGGACCAGATGAAATGAAGTCCTCTACTCTTCTGCCATCTTGCCTCCCTCTGAAAACCAAAAATATTTTAGATATTTCTAGTTTAACTCTCACTTTAGGAAGTCACACTATCCAGATTCCTTAAGTTGTTCAAGCCTTGCATTTCTCTGAGATCCTTTAAGAGGAGCACGTAATCAAAATTTACCCTTAAATTTTAATTAAAACCATGGGGACATAAATGCATCATGTGAACAAATTTTGTGTGTGTGTGTGTATTTTTTAATCAGCAAATCAGGTTGATGATGAGCAGCTTGAATTCAAGAGTAAAAAGGAATCCCCTCCATGCTAAATCTTCCCCAACTTTATGTCATAAACACCAGATAGAGTTGTATAGGTGCAGCACAGTTTGGCACAACTCTGGTTCATCAGAACCAGAACCAAGTTCTCAGGCTCCTACACAGGAGTATGTGATTTGAAAGGCTGGAAAAGGTTCTTCATGTATATCTACCTTATGTAGTGTAAAGAATAGTATGCTATCTCTGCACAGACACAAAATATACTTTAACAAAAAATAAGCAGTGGTCAGTAGGAGTAACAAGTGTGCCAACATATACATAATAGGAGTCCCAGGAAGAGAAGAGAGAAAAATAGGAAGACAAAATATTTTAATAGTAGCAAAAATCTTCCCAAATTTGTTGAAGAGCATTAATATACACTTTGGAGGATATCAACAAACATCAAATAGGACAAATTCAAAGAAATAGGACTTAAAAGGCAAGTACATACATATAATTTTAAAATATATGTTAATAGACATATTTTAAGATATAATTTGTACAATAATATAGTACAGGGGAAAAGGAGGGAACTGAGCAATATAGGAGCAGTTTTTGTAAATGATTGAAATAGTTGGTATTAATACTGATCAGATTATGAATTCAAATGCTAGGTTTTTTTTAAATACGTATTTATTTTAGGGGGGAGGGGTAGAGGGAGAGGAAGAGAGAGAATCTCAAGCAGAATCCCTGTTAAGTGCGGAGCCCGACGTGGGGCTCAGTCTCACAACCCTAATATCACAACCTGAGCAGAAATCAAGAGTCAGACGCTGAACCAACTGAGCCATGCAGGTGCCCCAAATTCAAATGTTAATTGTAATTGCCAGGGCAAAATCTATGAAAATAACTCCTATATAACAAAAGACAGAGGAATTAAAATAGTCCACTAAAACATATTTCCTTACAAAAAAGGAGCCAGTAATGGAGGAACAGATGTACAAAAAAATAGCAGTTATAGTCTAAATGTTGATGTTGGGGTTAAAGCCTAGGGAGAACATGAATCCTATACTCTTACACCCTCCTTATAGAATTGTGGAATTAAGACTAAATTTTATCAACATCTGAGCATACAATGTACATTTTCAATGTTTAATTAGCAATACAAAAACATATATAAACTGATAGCAATCACCAAAGACAGCCAGAAGAAGGGAAGAGAGAACAGAGGGCATAGGGGTCTAGAAGTGCATTTCTAAATGTATACTATGGATCAGCTCTACATAAAGCAGGTACTCTCTCAACAACAGAGGGAAGACATGAGAGGGAAGCTTATAATTGGAGTCTTGTAAGTCTCTTTAAAGATGTTGGATTTCCTCTCTTGAGATAAGAGGTCAGTGGGCACTGCTGATCCACACTGATGTGCACTAGGCTAACATTCAGTCTGGAACACTGCATTTGGGAAGAGGCCTGGTGGGACACACTAATTTAAGTGTTATCAGCATGTAAAATGCAGTGAAATCCTTGGGACGGATGAGGCCCCATAGAAAGTGGACAGAAAATAGATACAAAGAATAAACCTTGAAAAATGTCAGTGTTCAGAGGTTGGGGAAATGAGGAGAAACCCACCGAGGAGACAGAGAAGGAGCCACCAGGAAGGTAGAAGCAGAACCACAGGGGGAGCAGAACATCATGAGAGTCGAAGGAAAGGAGTGTTTCAAAGAGAGAACACTGTTGACTGGGTTAAATGGTGCTGGCAGGTCAAGTCAGATAAGGACAGAGAACTACTGGTCATTGGGTTTAGCAAAATCAAGATAATTAGTGTCTTTGAGAAAAAGAGTTTCACGTGCCGACTGGATGTGTTCAAGGGAATAGGAGCAAAGACATTTGAGACAAATTGCTGGAGAGAAGTTCTTGAGTAGGCAGGAGGGGTGGGATTCACAACCTAAGTGGCAGGCTGTCCTTCATGAGGGTCGAAGCCAGTAACTTCACAGTAACAGCAGAGTTGGGAATGAATGCAGATCCAGGATCCTGGTCAATGTTTTAGTTAAGATTGTGAATTATCATCTGATAGCTTCTGCGTTCTCAGTGACTGTCAGTCAGTAGCTGGGACTGTGGGTGGGAGGACTCCTGGGAGGTTTAAAGAGAGAAAATATGGGGGGGGGGGGGAATCCTCTTAGGAGACTAGGGAAACAGGATGAGTTCTGGTGGCTTCGAGGACCAAACTGATGTGAATAGTCATGAATTTAAAGGAATCTGAGTCATTATGGCTGTGTGTTTCCTTCTAGATGTGTGAGTGCTAGCAAAGCCATTTATCTTAATTTACATCTAAATGCTTAAAGAGGGTGCAATGGCCTCTCTAATGTAGAATGTATATTTGTGGCAGAAATGTTTTAGAAATGGGACAAATACTTGGGCAGTAGCTTAAAATCAAAGAAGATAGGAAAGATGGGATTCAATCTCCATGAGTTTCCCCAATAAAAATTAATATTTGCAATAGAAATTCCTGATAATTATTTCACATTAACACTTTTCAGCAGGCAGAGATTATTCATTCCCTAAAGAAAATATAATCCTTTGAGGCTGCCTTAACAAGCACCATGGGGATTACATTCATCATGAAGCTTTCCAAAAGTAGAATACGGAGGAAGGAAATTTCAAGGTCAAGTACACAGTACATTCATATCCTTGGGGATTGTACTAGGTGACCTAATAAAGTATAACTTATCTGTTAAATTTTTATACCAAGATCCTCTTTAGTACAGACAACCATCATAGGGAAGACACAGAATGGTGGGAAGATACTTTGTAATTTCCATAGGTATGTCTCTGGGAAATAGGTTGGTTCTAGGTGATCAGAGTATAAAGCCCTCAGGTCTAGAAGCCTCCTGAGCACCCCTGGGTCCTGTCCTGGTGGTCAGGGCAGAAAGAGTATCTGGAATTCCTCGTTCGCCAGAACTGCTTCAGGGAACATGTGACTCAGCTCCAACCTTTTCCCGTCTCTGTATGTTTTCCTGTACATCAAAGCCCAATTTGAGAAATACAGGAAATAGTACTTCTGTTTGTCTAAGTCATTATTTTTATATTGGTTAATAGTTTACAGGACACCCTGGTGATGGGTATTAAAGAGGGCACGTTCTGCATGGAGCACTGGGTGTTATACACAAGCAATGAATCATGGAACACTACATCAAAAACTAATGATGTAATGTATGGTGATTAACATAACAATAAGAAATTTAAAAAAAATAGTTTACAGGAGAGCAGGGCAGATTGCTGGCAGAAATGATCAGGTTTAGGAAGGAGAAAAGGCCACTTCTGTGAAGACCCACTTTTCCCCATTACAGTGGGAGACTCAGAGCAGTATCTGTTACCCATGATGATAGGTGTCTGACTCTTCTTAATCCCACTTTGCTCATTCATGGGAAGGGGTTGGTGGCACTAGCTGTCCCTGGCTCAAACTGAAAGGGGCATAAGAGCCATATGATCCTCTTATCTCACATTACAAATTATGGTGAACTCAGACGTATTATGTCATTTGTCCTTGACCTATATTTCATTTCTTCCCCCCCGCCCCCCCGATGAGAACCAGGTGTTCCTACTGCATCCTAGAAATCTTCTCCAGCCAGGGAAATAAGGAACATTAGGGTCCTTTACTTTGCTGCCCAAGAGGGAGATGTTAATAAGTGACAGGAAGAAATCCTTATAGCTATTGGATAAAGATTCCATAATTATTTCTTGTAGCACTGAAACTGGTACAGGTGCCAGAATAGTTTTTTCCTGCCCCTTTTATTTGATGGTCCTCAACCTAGGGAAACCCTTTGTCAGATCCTAGAGTGGGATAATGTGACCACCATTGTCATATCAGATTTGGGGGGAAAGTTCTAGCTGGTGAAAATATGGTAAAATGTCCTTACTACAGAAACAATTTCTCTGATTCACGTGTGTTTGTACCTGGCAACATACTCAGTATGCTTTTTATGCTTTTCACATTTATTTTAAGCCCCTTTTTAAAAAATAAATGAAAATATATATATTTTTTAAATTTTACAGGAAACAAAAGGAAAATCAAGAAAATCAAGGAAAATCCTGACAGAGCTTATAATGTTGGGATGAGGCATAGAATTTCTAACCCCTTCCTCTAAACTGCAAGTTTAGTTATTTTTGTCCATATTGTCAACATTCTTATATTTGAGATTCAAGTTACTACTTATTAGTCTAAAAGGGCTTTTATATTGATATTAACCCAACTTTTGCTCTGTAAAAGGAGAGCATTGATGATCTGTTAACAGGAAATTACTGGAAAGGCATTCTAGGTAGCACCTATTGAGCTTACAAGCCATCCGAGTCCACCAAGGTGGTATGAGGTGTTGGAACCTAAAAGGTTTCACTTCTGCAACAAGTCAGGGAAGGTAGTGATCAATTCTCTGTAGACATAAGGGAGTGTGGGAGAAGTTCTAGGAAAATTAAATATTAAAGCCCTCCAGTGATCATTTTATAATATTATTAATGCTGTTTTTTTACTAAATAAAAATTCTAAATATATATTAAAATTATGTAGACATTTAAATACATTAGCTGAATCTCCTATAAGGTAGATTCTTATATAATATACAATGTAACAAATGTATTCTTCTAATCTGTGAAGACAACATGCCTGAAACATACAATAAATTTTAGAGCGATTGGATCTTTTGAGAGCTGGACTTAGAAGCTAAAAGCAGATAATTGGGAGCATGGGAGAGAGACAATGAAGGATAGCCATTGAAAGTCCCAGTCTGTTCTGAAAGCCAAAGAATCAGGCAATGTCATCAGGGTACTATTAGTAAGAGGGGGAAAAGCTATAATTTTGATTTATGTATAAATTTACGAATTTGTATGCAAGGGATTCTACATTAAACTAAGTAGCTAAGGCCCCCAAGCAGTCCCAACTAAGGACACAATGGCAGACCAGAACTAACAAAGCAGCAGCCTCCGTGGATGTTCTTAATGGTTGGGCTGACATTAATAACATTTAAAAGTTTAATGACATTAACTATAACATTATTACCTAAACTTTGAATGTTAAAGATATGTACTGAAACTGGATGAAAGTCTTATAATCATTTTAACTAGTTAGCTGACTCAATATTGCTTGAGGGACTTATAAGCTATCATTAAATAGGAAAACCACTGGCCTCTTCTCCCTGGTATACAACACAGAGATTTGTCAGTGTAAGAAGTTAATTGTAAATCAGTGTCTGCAATATGCTGTATTTGCCATTTGATTTTTTTTTTATTAGGGCTCATATTTGAAATCAGTGTATTCATTTTACCCCAATGGCAATGCTATAAAAATTAGATTTTTCTGCAGTTCCAGGTTTTGAAGAATGACTCTTTTCCTTCCTTCCTGTCCCCTGAAAATGAACATTGTATATAATCTATACGCCATCCTAAATGTGCCTTCCTAATTGTTGATAATCTGTTTTCGTGAGATAAACTGGAAACTTTAATTCATTTATACAAATTTGCCACATCATTCTCAACAGGTACTAAATACGCAGAAATATTTTCCTCATTTATGGTGAATTACAGGAGCTAAAATTAGATAGTATCCCATAAATGTTATCCAAACAGAAGTTTTATAAATTCTTTAGGTGTGAGACGCATAATGGAGGCTAGTAGGTTGAGTATAAGTAAAACCAACTTTTGAAATTAAAAAACTGTGTTTTTATTAAACTATGGATACATATCTATGCTACTATAATTTTTTTAAAAAATCATTAAACATATATATTTTTTTTCATAATTATCTTCTTCAATTTAGAACCAGAAAATCATACCTATTCCCCTGCCTGATGTCCAATCAGATTTTGGATGTGATACACTATAATTTTTAAAATCCTCATTTATACCATTTTATTCATATAATAAAGACAAACTAAATCATGTTAATTGATGTTCATAGATTCTGAAATCAGAGAAATCCTTTATGGAATTCAGTATTGATCACAGAATTTTGCATGGGTTTTGTAACTGGTGCTGTGGGTGCTCCATCTATAATACCTTGCCTTCCTCCTTCAGTGTACATGGGTCTGAATTCCAAGTGCCAGCATCTGAATTTCTTTGCCTGATCACTTTCCCTGACGTCCAGAACCATTTTTCTAGCCCATTGGGCTGGGGAAGAGAGCCCTAATGCTTGGTGCACTCACCTCAAGGCCTTCAGTCAATAACTGATTCTACTTAGTGTATCAGTTCAGCTTCAAGGAAATCCACCCTCCTTACCCTACAGGTAACTTCACACCAAGATGCATATTCTACACTGGCTCCAAGATTTTTCCATTAGGCTCAAGCTTCTGTTACTACGGTTTGGTCTACTTGATCACCTACCCTTCAGGGACTGGCTTTTCTTGGTTCTCCTCCTTTCCCACACCTCTACCTGTATTTCCTGGGATTACCTTCTAAAAACCACCTTAGATGAATAATTGTCTAGGGGTTGGCTTCTGGAGGAACTGAAGTTAAGATAGATGTTTAAGTAGAATCAATATTTATATTTTTTATTCATAATGGGAGAAGATATTCAGGGACGACAGGCAATTTTGAACATGGAGAGAAACTTGACATGATTTTTATGTTTATAAATATGAAAACTATTTGTAGAATTCTGGGTATTCTAACACCAAAATATTTGATTGTCAGAATATATTGCATTGCAATTTTAAAAATTCTCATTTATACCATTTCCTTCATATAATACCTGAACAGTGTTAAACTGATGTTCATAGATTTTGAAAACAGTAATGATCACAAATTTTGGGGAATGTGCTTATGACCCTCATGTTTTATTTCTAGAAACTGATTTTATAAAGAGAAATAGCCCAGATTATTTTTGTCAAGTAAGCTTCCCAAAAACTTAATTTTTCTAGGAATAGGTAAATCATACATTTTAAAAACTAATTACAGAAGTGCCCACAATAAATACTTGTGTGGTTACACAGTTTGTATTGTCAAGCAAAAAGATAAGCCTTTGTTTCAATCTTCTTTCATAAGATTCCCCCCCCCCCCCGGACTTTAGGAAAGTTATAATCTTATGAATATTCATATATAAATGTAGAGCAAAAACAAATTTAAATAAAAGGATTGAAATTATGCAAAGCATCTTTTCTGATCATAATAGAATAAAACTAGAAACCAATAATAGTAGAAAAAACAAAATCATATGTGGAAATTAGAGAACACGTTTAACAACCAATTGTTCAAAGAAGAAAATACAACAGAAATTAGAATATACCTTGAAACTATTCAAAACAAAAACAGAATACGTCAAAATTTATAGGATCCATAGAGAACCATGCTACAAAGGAAATTTATAGCTATAAACACTTGTATTAAAAAAGAAGAAAGGTCTCTAATATAACCTAATATTATATCTTGAGGAACCTAGGGAAAGAAGAGCAAACTAAAGACAAAGCTAGAAGAGAGGAAAGAATAAAAGTTTAAAGTTGAGATCAATGAAGCAGAGAATAGGGGAAAAAATAGAGAAAATCAATGAAATCAGAAGTTAGTTCTTTGAAAATATCAATAAAATTTTTAAGTAGATTAATGAAAAATGAAATTATTAAAATCAAATGATTGTGGGGAAATTACTACTGATTTTATAGAAATAAACAGGAATATAACAGTACCATGAGGGGCATCTGGGTGGTTCAGTCAGTCAAGTGGTGACTCTTGATTTTGGCTCAGGTCTTGATCTCAGGGTTGTGAGATTGAGCCCTACATCAGGCTCCTTGCTCAGTGGGGAAGCTGCTTGAGATTCTCTCCCTCTCCTTCTGTGGCCCCCAACCCTGCTGGTGCACTCTCTCTCCCTCTCTCTCTCAAATCTTTAAAAAAGAGCGTACCATGAAAATTGCATAACCTGATGAAATGGGAAAATTCCTAAAAACACACAACCTATGAAGACTCCACATGAAGAAATAGAAAATCTGAACAGATCCATAACTAGTAAAGAGTTTGAATCAGTAATTAAAAACTCCCCAGTGATGAAAGTCTGGACCAGATGATTTCATTGGTGAATTCTGCCACTGTTTAAACAAAATCTTTCATAAACTTTTCTGAAGTATTGAAGAGGGGAGAATACTTCCTAACTTATTCTATGAGGCCAGCATTACCCTGTTACAAAAGTCAGATAAAGACACTACAAAACAAGAAAACTGAATCTCTATATAAATAGGTAAAATTTCCCAATAATCAGAATCTGGATCCAGGAGCATACTAAAAACATTAGACAGTGTGGTCAGGGGGGAGAGAGTATTCCTAGAAGGCAGCCTTAGTTCCACATACAAAAATCAATCAATGTAATACATCATATTTGTACAATGAAGGGGAAAAAAACACATGTTCATCTAATTAATGGAGAAAAAGCATTTGACAAAATTCAATATCCTTTAATGATGAAAAAAGGAGAAAATGACTCCACAATCTAGGAATAAGAAAGGAACCATGAGAAAAACCATAGATGAAGCCTCTCCTACTTTTTGGTCCATTTTCAATCAATAGGGTTGGGTTTCACATGAAAATTGCAAAGGGTAGATGGCTCTCAGCTGTAAGTAAAGGACAGATTTAACCCAGTAAACAAGAAGTTACCTACATTATAGTCAGATTATTCTTAAGCTTCATAAAGTCTCACTTTCCAGTAACTATTCTTACTCTTTCTTGGTATTTAATATAAAGAGAGAATGAACCAAAGGAAGTACATTTTATACCAGGTTGGACTAAATTGTATAAAACCTTGAAAGTCAACATGATAGAAGCTGAAAAAGTAAAGTGGGACAACTTCATAGAAAAGGTGAGTTTGAAATTAGAGTCATAATTATTACAGATTCTTTCCCTCTGATTTCTTCTGGTGATGATATGTCTGGATTTTTTTTTCTTATTTGCTTTTTAGACAGAAGATAATGACAGAGATAGATTTGACTGAGAACTCCCATGTCTAGGAATTTATTATAGGAAAATGATACACAAAATTTATGAATTTACACAATTTATGTTGCATACAATATAGGTAGAAGGTAATCTATTAAATCAGTTAAAATATAAAATAGTATGCAGCTGTCAAAATACATTGTAGAAAAATATTTTGTCATGGAAAATGTACATGAAATGATTCTAAAAGAAAGAATACTGTTTAATTTTTAATTATATATGAAAATACATGTAGAGTTGGGCCCCTTTCCCTGATGTTGGTCTCCTACATTCACATCTTCTGGGCCATCCTGAAGATCCAGACAAAGGAGAGGCACAGAAAAGCCTTTTCCACCTACTCCTCCCACTTCTGTGTGGTTGGATTCTACTTTGGCATAGCCATAATGGTTTATTTGGTTCCAGACAATAGCCAACGTGAGGAGGAGCAGAAAATCCTTACCCTGTTTTACACCCTCTTCAACCCATTGCTGAACCCCCTCATTTACAGTCTGAGGAATGCTTAGAGAGCAATATAAAGGAAGTTAGAATTTTGCATCAGGGAACTTTTCTCCTTAAGAGGTGATTGGTGGTGCAATAAAACTCAAGAAAATTCCCCAAGAAGAGGCATGATTCAATGATGAGAATTATCAGAGTTACATTAACCAGGTAGCGGAATAAAAATCCCTGGGCCCTCGTTCTTCCATAGAGACAATAATATATAGATCAATTGCCATTGTGAAAAACCAGTTAAGAGGCTGCAGCACCCAGACAAGCACAAAGCCAAGAAGAAATACAGTAGAGTGATCAGGCAAATCCATGGCATTTTTCCTGCCCTAGTCACTCCCCATCCCTGGCCCAGTGTGGTGTGATCAGAAGATTCCTAACTCTGCTTTCCCTCTGGAGGGAAGGAGATGAGTGGACCATGGGTATTACATTCTGGCTTTCAGGGCCTGGCCTGAGGGATTGTTTTCCATCTGGTGTGATTTAGAGCACTGATAAGAATGGCAGTTTGGGGGCCATGTTGGGGGCACTGAGAAGGCAAACATTCCAACTTCCTGCCAATAGGGATATTGTAGCATCTCAGACAAACACCAAGGGGAGCAAGAGTTTACAGGCTCCAGAGAAAAAGCAGGCAAACCTCTTTAACTGAGAAAATACATGTGCCAGTTCAGAGAAGCTACATCCCCACTAAAAGTTGGAGAGGTCCCCAGAATTTCTAGCAGGGCAGATTGCCCAAGATCTTCTCTTCATGAAGACAGTAAAGACTAGGAGAGGTAGCTGTTTTTCCAAAAGCCCAAATTTCAACTAAAATTCACAAGATATGCAAAGAAACCAGGAAACCATGGGCCAAAGGAACAAAATTCATCTCTGGAAACCACCACTAAAGAAATGCAAATTTATGAATTACTGACAAAGAACCCAATATAATCATTTTAAAGATAGATGCTCAATGATATAAAAGAGAACATAAGCAACAAATCAAGGAAAATGATACATGAACAAAATGAAAATATCACCAAGGGGTAAAAACTGAAAAAGAACAAAACAAATTCTGGAGTTGAAGAATACAATAACTGAAGTGAAAAATTCACCAAGAGACCAAGAGCAGAAATTAAAAACTAGCTGGAGAGAGATGAAAACAAAACACAACAAACCAAAATGGGATGTTGCAAAAGCAGTACTAAGAGAGTAGTTTATAGTGTAAACTCCTACATTAGAATAGAACAAAAGTTGCAAATCAGCAGCCCCACTTTATACGTCAAAGGACTAGAAAAAGAAGAAAAATCAAATCCTGAATTAGCAGAAGGAAGGAAATAAAGATTAGGGCAGAGGTAAATGAACTAGAGAATAGAAAAACACTCAGTAGAAGAAAAAAATGAAAATACAAATTGGTTTTCTGAAAAATTCAACAATATTGGCAAGCACTTAGCAAGCTGACAGGCAAAAAAGATGCCTAGAACAGTCATAGTTATGGAAACAAATAGAATAGTGGTTACAGGGACTAGAGGATGGAGGAATGGGGAATTTTTATTTAATGGGGACAGAGTTTCCATTTGGGATGAGAAAGTTCTGGAGATGGATGCTGGTGATGGTGATGATACACAATGTGAATAATTTAATGCCACTGAAATGCACATTTAAAAATCATTAAAATTTTATGTATATTTTTCTGCAATAAAATATTAAAGATACCCTTCATTTGATAACTATACAAAAAGCTGTCTTTATTGATTATATCACCATGAGAGGTGCTCAATCTGGCTTCATAAGACCATAATTTTAATAAAGATAATACTGAAGAGCAATATGCTTCTATCTCACCAGTTGTGAGGGCAGTGAAATAAACAATGAAGAAATTCTGAATTCTATTTGAAATAACATCCAAGTAAATGATGAAAAGTTGTGGAAATCTTTAATTCAACTGGAATTATATAAATTTTAAGACACATTTCAAGTTATGATAAAGTCAGTGGAAGTCCATTTGAAAATGTTTAAATGGGCCTGGAAGGTAAGACATCGAGCACTGATTTAATGTTAACATTTATTTCTGGCTTATGGTAATTGCCAGTATGGCAAGATTGGCTCACCTGTAGAGATTCTTGGATAAATTTTCCTACCAATATTTTTAGTGTTTTAATCAATTCATCTTAAAATGGTTTGGGGTGATACCAAGAGATGTGAGATAAGTTTGAAATAACTAACATCACTTACCTTTCATGGTGGTAAAAAGTCCTCTGGATTTGGGAAACAGGAGTGAGCAGTACTCAGGCTAATGTTTTTGTAGAAAGTGTGTTTTTCTGTAGTCGTCAGCTAAGCATTTCTTTTAGTTTTGAAAGCGTTCTCTTTATTAAGGACTTTCACCTGAATAACAGATTTAATTTGATATCCAATTGTTTGTCAGATAAGTCATTAATGTTTTTTTTAATTAACTTTATTTTTAGTGCAGTTTTTGGTTTACACAAAAATTGAGTACTAAGCTGAGAGTTCCACATACTCCCTCATCCCTCCCCACACAGGCTCTCCTATTTTTAATATCTTGCATCATATGTGGTACATTTGTTATAATTGATGGGCCAATACTGATATCTTTTTATTCATTGAAGTCCAAGTTTACATTAGCATTCACTCTGTTCTACATGCCATGAGTTTTGACAAATGTATAGTGACATGTATCCATCATTACAGTAATCTACAGAATAGTTTCACTGCTCTACAAATCTGTGTTCTACCTATTCATCTTTCCCTCTCTCCACCCAAACCCCTGGCAACCACTGATGTTTTTATTTTTTTTAAGTTTTTATTAAATTAACAGTTAACATACACTGTAATATTGGTTTCAGGTGTAGAATTTGGTGATTCAACACTTCCATATACCTGATGCTCATCCCAACAAGTGCACTCCTTAATCCCCATCACCTAATTCACCCATCCCCCTACTCACCTCCCCTCTGGTAACTATTAGTTCTCTATAGTTAGGAGTCTGTTTCTTGGTCTGCCTTTCTCTTTTTTTCCCCTTTCCTCATTTGTTTTGTTTCTTAAATTCCACATGAGTGAAATCCTATGGTATTTGTCTTTTTCTGACTGACTTATTTAGCATAATACTCTCTAGCTCCACCCACATCATTGCAAATGGCAAGATTTCATTCTTTTAGCTGGCTGAGTAATATTCATGTGTGTGTGTGTGTGTGTGTGTACGTACCACATTTTTATCCATTCATCAGCTGATGGACACTTAGGCTGTTTCCATGATTTGGCTATTATAGATAATGCTGCTATAATGCTGTTATAAACACCAGGTGCATGTATCCCTTTGAATCAGTATTTTTGTATTTTTTGGGTAAATACCTAGTAGTGCAATTGCTGTGAGTGGTTCTATTTTTAACTTTTTTGAGGAACCTCCATATTGTTTTCCAGAGTGGCTGCACCAGTTTGCATTCCCACCAACAGTACAAGAGGGTTCCCCTTTCTCCACATCTTTGCCAACACCTATTGTTTCTTGTGTTGATTTTAGCCATTCTGACAGGTATGAGGTGATATCTCATTTTAGTTTTGATTTGTATTTCCCTGATGATCAGCATCTTTTCGTGGGTCTGTTGGCCATCTGTGTGTCTATTTGTGTCTTCTCACTATTTGTTAATTGGATTATTCATTTTTTGGGTGTTGGGTTGGATAAGCTCTTTATTGATTTTGGATACTAACCCTTTATCAGACATGTCATTTGCAAATATCTTCTCCCATTCAGTATGTTGCCTTTTAGTGTTGTTGATGATTTCCTTCATTGTGCAGAAGCTTTTTATTTTGATGAAAAATAGTTTATTTTTGCTTTTGTTTCCCTATGCCTCAGGAAACATATATAGAAGGAAGTTGCTATGGCCAATGTCAAAGAGGTTACTATCTGTTCTCCTCTAGGAGTTTTATGGTTTCCTGTCTCATATTTAGGTCTCTAATCCATTTTGAATTTATTTTTTGTGTATGATGTAAAAAAGTGGCCCAGTTTCATTCTTTTGCATGTTCCTGTCCAGTTTGCCCCACATCATTTGTTGAAGAGACTGTCTTTTTCCCATTGGATATTCTTTCATGCTTTGTCAAATATTAATTGACCATATAGTCGTGGGTTCCTTTCTGGGTTTTCTGCTCTGTTCCATTGATCTACGTGTCTCTTTTTGTTCCAGTACCATCCTATCTTGATGACTGCAACTTTGTAATAGAGCTTTACGTCTGGAATTGTGATGCCTCTAGTTTTACTTTTCTTTTTCAAGGTTGCTTTGGCTATTTGGGGTCTTTTGTGGTTCCATACACATTTTAAGATCCTTTGTTCTAGCTCTGTGAAAAATGCTGGTGGTATTTTGGTAAGGATTGCATTAAATGTGTAGATTGCTTTGGGTAGTACAGACATTTTAGCAATATTTATTCTTCTAATCCATGAGCATGGAATGTCTTTCCATTTCTGTGTGTCATCTTCAATTTCTTTCAACAGTATTTTACAGTTTTCAGAGTACAGGTCTTTCACCTCTTTGGATAGACTTATTCCTAGGTATTTTACTGTTTTTGGTGTGGTTGTAAATAGGATCAATTCCTTAATTTCTCTTTCTGCAGTCACTGATCTTTTTAATATCTCCATAGTTTTGCCTTTTCCAGAATGTCATATAGTTGAAACCATACAGTATGTAGTCATTTCAGATTGGCTTCCTTCACAAGGAAATATGCTTTTAAGGTTTCTCCAAATTTTCTCTGGCGTTATAGGACCTTTCTTTTATTGCTGAATAATATTTCATTGTATGGATGTACCACAGCTTGTTTATCTACCTATTAAAAGATATCTTTAGAACTTTTAATTTTAGATAATTATGAATAAATTTCCTCATTTTTCCTATATGTGCAAAGGTCTTCTCCAGTCTATGGCTTGACTTTTCATATTCTTAACAGTGTCTTTCACAGAGCACAACTTTTTAATTTTAGTGAAATGCAGCTTATTAATTTTTTAATGACGAGTTTTTGGTTTTCGGTATGTTCAGATTTTTTCTCTCTGAAGACAGGACTGATGACTTCCCAGCTCTCTTACATGCTCAAATAAAAACCAGAAGTCACCAATTTCTCTTTGAATTTTTATTGGGGTGCCCACAGAAGTCAGAAATGGATTAATTTTGTAACAATACTGAGAGCATGATCATTCCTATATTACTTTATTATTACCACTGAAACATATTACCACAAACTTAGTGTCTTAAAACAACATGAACATATATCCTGTAATTCTAAAGGTCCTAAGTCTGAAATGTCTGCAGGATTGTGTTCTTTTTGGAGGCTCCAGGGAACAATTTATTTCCTTGTCTGTCCTTCGAATTTTCCAGTCTGCCTACATTCTTTGGTTCCACTCTCAGAGCCAGCAGTATAGCATGTTCTCTTCCTCTCTGACCTCCTGCTTCCCTCTTACAAGGACTCCTGTGATTATAGTGGCCCCTGTGAATAATGCATGATAATCTCTGTATTTCGCGATCTTTAACTAAATTCCTGGAATTCAGATGTCGACATCTTGGGGGGCGGTGCATTATTCCGTCTACAGATGCCCCAGAGATGCTCCTACTATTAACAAAGATTTTAACTCTCAAAACTTTAACGATGAATTATAAAAAATATATATTATCTCATTTGATTATTATTACCAAATAATTCAAGAAGTTAATGTGCTAGCGTGTCACACTAATTCTACGTCTCTGATTCATCTATCTCAACCAACAGGTCACCTAATTTTCCTGTTTTGCTCTCCACTTATAAAGCCCATTTGAAAGAACTAATTTGCATTTCTTGCCTAATCATGTTTATGCCTTATGTGGATGTAAATGTGCTAAGATAAATTAAAAATAATGTGGACACCTTATATGACATGCCCAGTGGAACAACACTGGAGCAACAATCCTAGAACTACAAGACAATAAAAACATTTTGAGAACATTTTTGAGATTAGATTCATACAGACTGTAATCTGAAGAATCGTACAGCAAAAGACATAAAGAGAAATCATTATCTTCTGAGGTTATGAGTCATACCAGGGAAATATGAGTGGGAATTCTGGAAGGATTACAAAACCAGTAAGAGTTCATAAGGGCAGGTGAAGGCTTTCTGAGAGATCACTTGAAGAACTTTTGAAAATGAGTATATCTTCAGTAGTTTAGAACAAAGAATTTAGTATCCGTACTATTCTTGGTGCTGGTGGTTGAAAGACTGTGGACAATTTACATATTTCTCTAACTTCATAGTCCACATTTATAACACGGAGATAACATATTAAAATGGTATGTGTAAAATATATATCTGAGGTCCTGAAACACAATACAAGCTAAATCAACACCAGTGTCATTATGATAATCTCACTGCTTTACATCCCAGTCTGATTCTTCAGTAGATGAAAATATGCACCTTCTTAGAAGGATTTACTCCCCTTAGAGATGGCAGCACAGGCTCTGTAGGCACCCATTTATTAGATATTAGGGAGATGCAGATCTTATAAACCCACCTTGGGGATAAGAACTTTGAATTAGTAGAACTATTATACATCCAAGTGTTATGTCCCATAAATTGTGATATTTTCCTCAGGTTATAGTCTTTGAGATATTCGCAAATCTATTTGCATTCTATGAGAATCTATCTGCTCTTGCCCTTCCCAAATATATTTCCTCCAAAGACAGTCAAACACAAATGATCCTTGTTTCTATCCAGGAAGAATGTTTAGCAAAACTTTTTCCCTTAGGAAATAGGTATGTTATGTATAGTGAGTATGGGCACTCCCTGCCCTCCAACCCGGGAAAATCTAAGTTCCTGACAGAGTCATGAAGATTGTGTTGAGCTGATCATAAAACAAGTGCGGAGAACAATAGCTACTTATTCTCTAACATCATCAGGAAGTAAGGTAAATATTTTCAACCCTGGGATTTCTCACTTTGGAGACTGCTGGAAGAAGGACTAGGTCTATCCTCTGTGGGATTGCCTCTAAGTTGAAGTAGAATCTTAAGGTAACAGCCAGAGTTAACAACACCACATGGAGAAGAAACTTATTTGCATTGGTAGGTGGTTTAGGATATGGATTATTGCCGTAGGACAAGGAAACAGAAATCACCTGGGCTATGGTGAAAGAAAAATCATATCCAGGATGTCTGCCTTCCTGAGTCAGAGTTTGTGTTCAAGGCAGCTGCACTGGCAAAGAAATTCTCATGGGGAGCTCTTCTTAGCTGAGCTGTGAGCATGGGCATTCTGACTCCATTTGACATCACTCTCCACATTATCTCCAACAGTGTGATTAGGGGTGGAGACCAGACTGGATGCTCATGTGAAAATGAATAGGAGGCAAAGAAAACAAGAATTTTTTTCCAGTCTGTGGCTCTCTGAACTCAGCCACAGAGATGAAAGGACTTCACACACCTAGATGAAGGTATTGATGTGCAGAGATGAAAGGATAAGGTTAGGAATATGTAGCTATGAAGACCTCCACCAATAGAATTTTCAGCATAAAATTTGCTACGAATCTTGGTATCACTGAGTGACTACCAATCAGCCTAAAAACAAGTCCTAATGAGAGTGTTTATAAGCAATATTTTATTGCCTTTCACAAAACAATGACATAGTTAAGGGTGACTTATATCTGAGGTATATTCTCCCAGTTTATTCTTTTTTTTTTTTTTTTAAGATTTATTTGAGAGAGTAGGGGAGAGAGCAAGAGAACGCAAGAGCATGAGTGGGGTGGGGGCAGCAGAGAGAGAGAGAAGCAGACCCTCCACTGAGCAGGGAGCCCGGCCCAACACAGGGCTCAATCCCAGGACCCTGAGATCATGACCTGAGCCAAAGACAGACGCTTAACTGACTGAGCCACCCAGGTGCCCCTCTCCCAGTTTATTCTTGAATGTTACTGTTTATCATACTGTGGTAGCATCTGTCTTTTAGGAAATATTTTTCTGGTCCCAGAGTAGGGATGGATACTAATGCTGCTGGATTTTCTGAAACTACCATAGAGATGGAGATATATAGTAAAACTCCTTAGCTCATGAAACATTTTTCAGGGGTTCCTGTGTTGTATGTTCAATGAAAGTACACCAGGTGAGGAAGTACTTTTACTATTAATTTTCTTGAACCGATGTGCTTTAATCACATCAATTAACAAAATGAGTCGTCGTTCAACCATTGAATGCTTTCATATTTTCTTCTCTCTTCCATTGCTATAATGACTTTATGTTCTGTGATAACTTTTATTTTTAGCTTTGGTCAATTTTTAAAAAATAATATCGACATAATGGTAACCAAAATGAGAAATAAATGATTTAATAATTCAAAATAAAAAATAACCACAATTGAAAGAAAGTCTAGAAAGTAAGATTGTGATGTATAAGAGGCAAGTGTTCCTAATCAGTAGAAATAGGTTTTTCTTATTTAAATTAACTTTCCAGTTTAGAGATTAAACATATTTTAATTATCACTGATTGTTTCTAGTAGTGTCTAGAAAACAATTGATATTCCTGATGTTTCTTAACCAATTCTGAACTCTAGACAATTATTTTTGCAGCTAAATTTAATACCACATATTCAATACACTGTTTTATAGAATCCTCCCTCACTTGATCATATTTATAGAAAATAAAGTGTCTAGGGCACCTCGGTGGCTCAGTTGGTTAAGTGTCTGCTTTGGGCTCAGGGTCATAATCCCAGGGTCCTGTGATCGAGTCCCACATCAGGCTCCCTGCTCAGCAGGAAGCCTGCTTCTCCCTCTGCCTCTGCCTACAGAGGCCCCCCGCTTGTGTGCTCTCTCGCTCCCTTGCTCTCTCTCTCTCTGTCAAATGGATAAATAAAATCTTAAAAAAAAAAAAAAAAAAAAGAGGGGCGCCTGGGTGGCTCAGTCGTTAAGCATCTGCCTTCGGCTCAGGTCATGATCCCGGGGTCCTGGGATCAAGCCCTGCATCAGGCACCATACTCAGTAGGGGAGCCTGCTTTTCCCTCTCCCTCTGCCCCTGCTTATGTGCTCTCTCACTCACTCTGTCTCTCAAATAGATAAAATCTTCAAAAAGAAAAGAAATTGTCTCTGTGAGCTTTTGCCCACACAGATACTACTCCATCTTACCTGATGCTTCTCTCAGGTTTGTAGTTTAAAAACTTCAAAGGTCTGCCATGCATTGAAACTGTAACTTCCAAGTTACTTTAAGCAGCTTTTCTTCTTTTAATTAATACAACCTTTTCTTCATATTTCTCCAAATGGTAAGTGCAAATCAGATATAAACTACAAAATGCATTTGTTAACATTTTTTCATAGCTTTATGATAGTCTAATATGAGACCAATTCCAATTTACACTTAGGAAACAATATATTCTTTTTTTTTTTTTTTGATGCAGTGTTCCATGATGCATTGTTTGTGCATAACACCCAGTGCTCCATGCAGAACGTGCCCTCCTCAATACCCATCACCAGGCTAACCCATCCCCCCACCCCCCTCCCCTCTAGAACCCTCAGTTTGTTTTTCAGAGTCCATCGTCTCTCATGGTTCGTCTCCCCCTCCGATTCCCCCCTTCATTCTTCCCCTCATATATTCTAAACTGATTAGTTGACTTATTATAGCTTTTCAAATAAAATTGTCAAATTATTGGCATTTATAACAGTAAAAATTTTCTTTAAAGCAGAAGTCACAATTTTGCAAAAACACAAGATCTCCTATTTAGCCCTCAATGTATGTGTTTTTCATTGAATCTGACATTCATTTAACAAAAGCTTTGAGTGTCTTTTATATAATAATGAACAGGGTGATCACTCAAAAGGACAAAATAATGTATATGATAATACATATTCCCAGGATACATTTTATATGGTCAATGCAGCATGTGAATTCAATTGAATGGCCTCTGTATCCCATTCCTCGCTATTTCATCATTGACTGTGTCTTTAAAAATAGCGAGAGATTTATAATGACAATATAATTATTTTTACTGATATCTTTGACCAAGACTGCACATTAACTATCAGCTTATAGAGACTCTGCACTCATAGTAAGTTGGTGCTCAGAACAGCCTGAATCCACCAAAGCAGTTAGGACCATCTTTACCCCAGACTGTTTAACTGGGCCTAGAAAGAATGAGCTGGCTGCCTGTCTTGTTCTTATGGTAATTATTTTTGTATAAGCAAAGAAAGCTCTTGAATGAAGGAAGAAGTCAAGGCTCAGAATATCAGAGGACTTTAATGCACTTTAAGGCATCCCTTTGAACTTCTGCATATAGGTCAGTTGCCACTCAATGGATAAACAGTGAGTACCTCTGTGTGTGTCCAAGATGGATCTCACAGCACTCTCCATTCAATAAATTTCCATCTTAAATATATGGAAGAATATACAATCATTGCCAATATGTTTTCATTACTCAGATCATCCTGTTGCATGGGTCTTAAAAAAATCATATACATGAAGAAAAATTACAATTTTAGTGCAAGTGAATTTAGCTCACAATGATGTACTGAGAACTATTTATGTAGAAAATTTGCTGCAACTGTGCAAAATAAAAGAACATCTACTGTGTATATTTAAATGTTATGATGCCGTGCTAAATAATACATGATAAATTGATTCTCTTCTGTGTAGCAGATGAGGTCCAGTTGAGAAGTCTTTTTTTTTTTTTTTTAAAGATTTTATTTATTTATTTGAGAGAGAGAATGAGATAGAGAGGAACAGCATGAGAGGGGGAGGGTCAGAGGGAGAAGCAGGCTCCCCACTGAGCAGGGAGCCCGATGCAGGACTCGATCCAGGGACTCCAGGATCATGACCTGAGCCGAAGGCAGTGGCTTAACCAACTGAGCCACCCAGGCGCCCCGAGAAGTCTTATTTTTGATGTCAGTTACATAAGGAAAAAGAGTAATTCTTAGAGTAGACCCTAAAATTGAGAGAAAAATCACTACATTGTACAGAGTTTTAAAAATATTGTTATGTATGAGGAATGGTAAATGTTTAACAATGAGCTTTTTAGGGAGAAAGGGGGTCTTATTTATAGTGTTTACCAATATTGTAGTGTAAATACTCCTACCAGGGCCAATTTCAAGTATCTACCGTGTCACCACTGAGCATAAAGTGGGAAAGGCCGGAGTGTTAGTAAGCCAGTAAAAACCAGCTCCATCAAATATTTGGAAGTTACAGACAGAGATTATAAAATATCCATGTAATTCCTTATATTTCCTATCTTCCTTGAAATTAGAATGAATACATATGATTGTTTCTGGCCTAAAAAAGTGAGACGTGATGTGCACCACTTCCAAGCTACAGTGGTTGTAAGCAGGTATGCATCTTCCCTCTATCTGCCTGCTGCGATCCACTAGGAGAACTTGTGTTCCATGAGGCACAGCTGTAAGATGAGCAAGGGCTGCCTTGCCCATGACTGACTTTGTGTAAGTGTAAAATATATATCAGTATAAGGCATTGAGGACTTAGGGTGTATCTCTTGTGTTGTGGCAGCTGAGTATCATATAGGAAGATGAAGGGTGGTGTATGTGATAGAGTTGCCATTTAGAAAACCCCAAAAACCTAGAAAGTAAGCTAAGACAAGGTGTGTCTGGAGTGTGTCAAGCCCTTTGAGATTCAAGGTCAGGTAGATCAAGGTAGAGGGTAAGATGAGACAAGGTCTCAGGCTGGTAATTATGTGGGTTGCCTGGCTGGTTCACTCAGTAGAACGTGACAATCTTGATCTCAGGGTCATGAGTTCAAGCCCCATGTTGGGTATAGAGATTACTTAAAAAAATATGATAGGTGATTGAAAGATAGATAGATGATAGAGATAGATAGATATAGAGATAGATGATAGATAGATAGATAGATAGATAGATAGATAGATAGATAGATAATGATAGATAATTATGGGAGGATCAAGGTCTGCATGTTGTTTAGTCAGATTATCCCAGAGTGGTTCCTCCAGAAGTGGAGTTTGAGATGGAGTTTGCCCACAGGATATTTATTAGGGATCAACAGTTGTAGAAGGGAAGTGGAGACAGGAAACCTACAATGTCAGTGCAACAAAAACTCATTTAACCCCACAGGCACCTCTGAAACACTTATGGTCTACCAGTTGCACCGTGATGGCTGGGCCTTTGTATCCCCACAACAGAAGCAGCACCAGAAGCACATGCACTAGGATGAAGCATCGCTGCAGCTGAGTCAACCCAAAGGAGCTGATAGCTGGCTGCTATCTACTGGCAGCTAGAGTGAAAGTCTTGCCTTCAAGTGATGACTCTCCATATCTACCATGCAGGTTGAATTCAAGTTTGAGGAGCCTCTATTTTTCTTTTTCTTTCTTTCCTTCTTTCCTTCATTCCTTCCTTCCTTCCTTCCTTCTTTCTTTCTTTCTTCTTTTTCTGCTGTTTTCTCATATTCCACTTATCAGGTAATGGTAAGAATAACCCCAAGATAGGATATTATTCCTACTTTGAGTCAGATTTAAAAAGGATGCTTCTCAGGAGCCAGGATGGTAGACGTGCCCATCAGGGGGGCACCTGGGTGGTGTGATGCAGTTGGTTAAGCCTCGGGATGGAGCTCAGTGTTGGGCTCCACACTCAGCAGGGAATCTGCCTAAGAGTCTCTCCCTCTGCCCCTCCCCCCCACTAGTTTTCTCTCTCTCTCTCTCTCTCTCTCAAATAAATAATATCTTTTTTTAAAAAGATATTATTTATTTATTTGACAGAGAGAGACAGCGAGAGAGGGAACACAAGCAGGGGGAGTGGGAGAGGGAGAAGCAGGCTTCCTGCAGAGCAGGGAGCCCAATGCGGGGCTTGATTCCAGGACCCTGGGATCATGACCTGAGCTTAAGGCAGACACTTAACGACTGAGCCACCCAGGCACCCCACAAATAAATAAAATCTTTTTAAAAAAAAAAGTACTCATCAGGTAGGAAAACTACAAGGGAAGGATGAACTCAGCTTTACAAAGTCTAAACTGTGGAGTCAGCCACCTTTCCTACTGAGGAATTCTTGTCCAAGTTAAGCTTTGAAATATTTATTTTTCTTGCTTTTATTTGTTTCTTAACAAGAAAATGAAAGAAGTGTCCTTTGACTCAGCCATTCCACTCCTAGGAATATATCTTAAGCTTTTAATTAAAAAAAAATTTTTTTTTTAGATTTTATTTATTAGAGAGAGAGAAAGAACGTGTGTGAGGGAGAGGGCATTTGAAGCAGACTCCATGCTGATTTTGGTGGTGATGTCCTGGGTTTGTGGTGATCAGCCACCCTCTCCATTACACTATCATCATGAATTGGAAAGAGCGCGTAGGCTTGGCTGTTGCTTCCTGGATGTGTGGATTTATTCTGGCTCTGGTCCATGCAATTCTCCTTCTAAGGTTGCCCTTCTGTGGGCCCCAGGAAGTAGACCATGTCTTCTGTGAAATCCTATCTGTCCTCAAACTGGCCAGTGCTGACACCTGGATCAATGAAGCTGTCATCTTTGTTGAATGTGTAATTAACGTATTTGGGCCCCTTTGCTCGGTGCTAGTCTCCTATACTAGCATCCTCCCAACCATCCTGAAAATCCAGTCAATGGAAGGCCAAAGAAAGCCTTCTCCACCTGTGTGGTTGGGCTTTTCTTTGTCACTGCCATGGTGGTTTATATGATCCCAGACTCTAGTCAAGGACAGTAGAAAGAAAAAAAGCTCTCCCTTTTTCATAGTCTCTTCAGTCCAATGCTGAATCCCTTCGTCTACAGCCTCAGGAATGCTCAGGTGAAGAATGCCTTGTATAGAGCATTGCAGACAGGGTCTGTGTGAGGGGAGGAGAGAACTTTTAGCTAGGTCAAATCTTTTCCCTTTGAGGTGTTGTTTGAGAATGACTTAAAGGTCAGAAAAATTACCTAACAGTAAAGTTTGATAAGAAAATGTGAATTGTTCAAGACTCTACCTGAAAGTAGAAAATATTTTGAAGTGTGAGGATAGTCTCTGGTTTGGAGCATTTTTGTTCAGGGATGAGACATCTGGATTATCAATATGCTTAATGCTATAAAAATCTATAGAGCCCATTTCTTCAAGAAATAAATTAGTATCTTAAGACAATATTTTTGTTTAATTGTTGAAACAAAAGATCAACACATTGCCCTAAATAATCAGTTCAAGCATAAGCATTCATATCACCTGGTAACAAGCGATATTTTTCAGAGAAATGAAAATCTCTGACTACGGTAGCTTAATATATACAATCATCACTGAACTGTGTATTCCTAAAATCCCACCAGTGAGTCATATGAAGAAAGGACTGAGAGTCATTGCTGGATAGCTAATAAATTCCAAGTGTTCCAACTAGAGTTGAGAAATTCTTAGTATGTAGCAAAAACAAGCTAAAACTATCTCACAGCTCTTTATAGAAATATCTCCATCCCTCCTATACTGTGCTTTCATTTTCCCTTCCCACCTACTTTCTCCCTTATAGTTCCCACTTATGTTTTACAACACATGTAATTAAAGACAGATGTATTCTCTTAAGTACCTCACTTCCACATTATTTTTATATCTCTTGCCAAAGTTTTCCTCAAAGCTTCTGCCTTTTTATTTTCCAGAGCAGCAAAATATTTCAGGCAATAATATTTCACCTTGTCATGCCTTTCAATCATTAAAAAAGAAAAACTAGCAATATAAATTAATAAATATATGGTGGAATAGAGTAACATACTAGACTTGGCTTCTCAGTAGATAAACTACATTAATAATCATGCAGGGGGTTGCCTGGGTGGCTCAGTCTGTGCTCAGCAGGGAGTCTACTGGAGATTCTCCCTCTCCCTCTGCCCCCCCCCCATGTGCTCGCTCTGTCTCTCCCTCCCTCTCTCTAAATAAATATTTTTAAAAAATAATAATCATTCAGGGACTGGGACTTACAGGCAATGTCATCAAAGTGACCAAAACATCTAAGACATACTTTTCATTTCTAAATGAGTCTCTTTTCTTATGAAATTAAATCATTAAGACCCCTTTTCTTCAGTAATCTTTTAACTATATTTTTAGTTAAAATTCTAAGTGCAGGAAAAAGATTTTATACTTTTGCATTAAAAATAGTATATTGTACTGAATGGAGCACTGGGTGTTATACGCAAACAATGAATCATGGAACACTACATCAAAAACTAATGATGTAATGTATGGTGATTAACATAACACAATAAAAAAAATAGAGACACATGTTAAAAAAAATAGTATATTGTCTTGAAAATAACTGGTGTCAGACTTATCCTCCTGCTGTAAATAATTACATGATCTCAACAACCTATAGTAAGCAATGTTTGACAGTCACTGAAATGATGGAGAAGATGCACATGAGGGCAGTATCACATTTACCACAGCTGCCCCAGGAGGATATTTCCCTAGTCTTCATGCAGGAATATGGAACCCAAGCAGGGATCAGAGAAAGCAGTGATCAGAGTTCAAGTCTGCTAGGTCAGTTAGGAACTGGGGGTCAGTGTACCACAGGAGGGATAGCAATAAAGAGAAAATCCTAAAAACATAAATGAAAGTGCCTTTTGAGTTCTTAGTTTTCTCCTTAATTATGTGAAAATGGGCTAAGGAAATGGGTTAAGAAAGGGAGATCTAGTAGGAAAAAGCTGCCAAGAGACTGAATTTAGAACAGAGAATCTGGAACTAAAAAATACAGGGGAAGATACTGGAGTTCAGATCCAGCCAGAATGGGGAGATACTGGTAAAAAACTTAGGAACTCAGTTGGGACTCCAGAAGTCCCACATCTTGGGTGAATTGCCATGTTCTAGAAGTAGATGCTATATATCCCAGTAGTAAGGGAAAAAATGAAATACACTCATCATCACACAGCCTAAAACCTGGCCATAAGAGGAGCAAGGATATCTTCAAGTAATTTAACTGCTCTCTAGAAAAAAAAAAAACAAACTCAAAACTCTTAGTTTCTCTAGCTTACGGCTTTATAATTTCAGCATAAAATTTTAATAATTCCTAAACATGTAAAACAGGAAAATTTGAGATAAATCTGTTATTAGAAACAAACTCACAGATCATCCAAATAATTGGAATTAATAGACAAGGACATCAAAATACCTATAATCGATATAAAGAAAATTTAAAAATGAATGACAGCAGAATATTTCAACAGAAAATAAGAATCTGTTAAATAATCAAGTGAGCATTCTAAATCTTCTCCTAAAAAAAAAAAAAAAGAAAAAACCTTAACATAAATAACTCATTAGATATATTTTACAGAAGACAGGATACAACTGAAGCCAGGATTGGTGAAGTCAAATACAGTTCAAAATATATTTCCAAAACTAAAGCAGTGGGAGAAAAAAAAAAATGGAAAGAACTTGAGAACAAAGTAGAGTTGTGGGAAATACTCCAAGGATCTAACAAACCTTAATTTCCTAATCCCCAAAGGAAAAAGAAAAAAAAAATGGAACAGATGAATTATTTAAAGAAATAATGACAAGAACTTATAAAGTCTGATAAGCAATATCAATACAGATTCAAGAAGCTCAAAGAACTCAAGCAGGATAAACCTAAGAAAACTTCACTGAAAATATAGTCAATGATATTATAATACATTGTATGGTGACAGATGGCAGCTACATTTGTGGTGAGCACAACATAATGTATAGAGAAGTTGAATCACAGTTATACACCTGAAACTAACATTGTATGTCAATTACACTCAAATTTTTAAAAAAGGAAAAATAAAAAGAAACCTCACTGGAAATGTACTAGTCAAACTATAGAAAATGAAAGATAAAGAAAGAAACCTTACAATGGGTCAGGGAAAAAAATGCATTACTTTCAAAGGAACAGTAAGATTTACCAAACATCATGGAAGCCAAAATACAATCTTAAAGTAGTGAAATTAAGAATACCATCTTAAAGTAGTGAAATTAAAAACTATCAACATAGAATTCCATACACTACAAAACTGTATAAAAATGATATCTCTAAATAGAAATTAGAAAGGAAGGAAACTGGGAATATCAGGAAGAAAGAAAGAAGCAAAATTAGGAGTAAACTCCATAGGCTTTTCTTATCCTCTTAAGTTTTCTAAATTGTGTTTGATGGTTCAAGCAAAAATTATAGCATTATCTGGTGCTATTCTAAACTTATGTAGGAGAAATATTGAAGACCATTATACTGTAAATTGGAGAGAGTAAAGACCTAAAAGGAGGTAAGGTTTCTGTACTTCACTGATACTGGTAAAAAAAAAAAAAAAAATGGCATCAATTGAATGTGATGTATATATAATATCTAGAGTAACCACTAAGCTATGAAAAACAACCAAAAAGCTATACAAAGAGATACAACAAGAGCACTATTGGTAAATCAAAATGGAACTCAAAAAATAGTCAAGTAACCCACAGGAAATCAGGAAAAAACATAAACCAAGATATACTTAGTCTAGGCCATAAAAAATATCTCCACAAATTTAAAAGAAATAAAAATCATACAGAGTGGGTTCTCCATCCACAATGGAATCAAACTAGAAATCAATATAAGAAAAATAGGAAAATCTCCCAATATTTGAAAATTTTAAAATTACTTTTAAATAATCTATAAGTTAAAGTCATCTCAAGGGAAATTTAAAAAAAAATACATTGAGCGGCACCTGGGTGGCTCAGTTGGTTAAGCGTCTGACTCTTGATTTTAGCTCAGGTCATGATCTCGAGGTCATGAGATTGAGCCCCACATAGGGCTTCATGCTGGGCGTGGAGCCTGCTTGGGATTCCCTCTCTCCCCCTCTGCCCCTTCCCTGTTCATGCACTCCCCCACTCCCACTCTCTCTCTCAAAAAAAAAAAAAAAGGAAAAAGTTTTAAAAAAATACTTTGAATGAAAATGAAAACATATTGTTGAGAGGGAAATATTTCAATAAATGCTTATATTACAATAAATATGCATTAGAAAAGAGGAAAAGTCTCAAAGCTACAATGAGATATCATCTCTCACCTGTCAGAATGGCTAAAATAAAAAACACAAGAAACAAGTGTTGACAAGGATGTGGAAAAAGGAGAACCTCTTGCACTGTTGGTGGGAAGGCCTACTGGTGCAGCTCCTGTGGAAAACAGTATGGAGGTTCCTTAAAACATTGAAAACAGAAGTACCCTACAATCCAGCACTGGCACTACTGGGTATACTTCTCAAAAATACAAAAACACTAATTCAAATACATGCACACTATGTTTATTGCAGCATTATTTATAATAGCCAAATTATGGAAGCTGGCCAAGTGGCCATTGATAGACGAATAGATAAAGAAGATGTGGTATATACATATATATATATATATATAATGGAATAGTATTCAACCATAAAAAAGAATGAAATCTTGCCACTTGCAATGATATGGATGGAGCTAGAGAATATAAAATAAATCAGAAAGACAAATACCATATGATTTCACTCATATGTGGGATTTTAGAAACAAAACAAATGAGCAAAGGAAAGAAAGAGACAAACCAAGAAACAGAACTTTTACTCATGGTTACCAGAGGGGAGGTGGGTGGCAGATGGGTGAAATGGGTGATGGTGATGAAGGAGTGCACTTATTGTAATGAGCACTAGGTGATGTATGGAATTGTTGAATCACTATATTGTACACCTGAAAGTAATATAACACCATATGTTAACTATATTGGAATTAAATGAATGAATAAATACATAAGTACATAAATAAGGAAAGTCTCAGATGAATAATAGATATACCTACCTCAAGAACCTAGAAAAAGAAGAGCAATATAAAGTCAGAGCAAGCGGGGAAGGGGAGGGAATTAATGAATATAAGCATAGAAAACCCTGAAATTTAAAACCAAAAATCTTCAAGGTAAATCAATAAAACAAAGAGTTGCATTTTTTTTAAAGATCAATAAAACTTAGAAACCTCCAATAGTATTTGTAAAGACATGACTTAAAAATATTAGAATGAAATGGGGGATATCACTGCAGACATCAAAGGATGATCAAGGAAATTACAAATAACTCAGATTAAATGAACCACTTCCTTGAAAATCACAAACTACCACAACTCACCTAATATGAAGAGTTCACTCACATAATCCTGTAACTACTAAGGAAATTTAATTCACAATTTTAAAACTACCAAAACATAAATCTCAGGAAAATGACTTATACACACACACACACACAAAAGCTTATACACAAATGTAGAAGATTTTTTGGTAATAGCTCAAAACGGAAATAATCCAGATGTTCACCCGCAGGTAAGTGGTTATACTGTGGTGCATCCACACTATAGAGTATAGCTCAGTAATAAAAAGGAGCTACTATTGATATATGCAACAACCTGGATGAATCTTCAGAGGAAAAAAAGCCAGTCACATAAGATTATATACTATATGATTCCGTCTATGTAACAGTTTTGAAATATCAAAATTATAGAAGCAGAGAAAAGGTTGTGGTTGAGGACAGAGTGAGAGTGGGAAGGAGGTGGGCGTGACTAGAAAAAAGGCACCATGGGAGGTTCTTGTAGTGATGAAAATATTATGCACCTCGATTGAACCAGTGTCAATTAGCTGATTGTGATTTTGTATCACAGTTTTGAAAGATGTTACCAAAGGGAAAATAGTAAAGAGTGCACAGTATTATAATGGTAATATAATAACCCTTGTATTATTTCTTACACCAGTGTGTGAACCTACAATTATATCAAAATAAAAGTTCAACTAAAAATGAAAAATTTTAAAGTTAAAAACAAATATTTAACAACATAAATCTTACAGAAAAATTCACATGAAAATTTAAGGAAAGAATCAATAATTTTGGAAAAAACAAAATTGGAAACTTTACACTTCTGATTATAAGGCTTAATATATAGTGTTGAATTAACCATATTAGTTTAAGGATAAATCAATAGAATAGAGAATACAATAATAGATCCATATGTATTTCATCAGTATTCTTGACAAAATTGCCAATGTAATTAGATGGGTCAATAATACATCTTTTCAGTTGGACATCTTTCCAAAAAAAAATAAAAGAAACTCCACCCGTATTTCATACCATACACAAAGATAATTTGAGGTGCACCTTAGATCTAAACATGAAAGCAAAGGATTACTCTTGTAGGAGAAAAATTGCAGTATGACCTTTGGGTAGGTTGTTTTCTTAAGCAGGAAGCTAAAAGCACTAATCATAAAAGAAGAAATTAAGCTGATGCCATTACAACTAATAATTTCTGTTTATCAAAAGAATCAGTAGGGAAGTGTAGAGGCAAACCACAATCTGGGAGAAGATAGCTTTGGTACACATGTTCAACAAAGCACTTAGATCTAGATTCTCTAAAGAAAGTCTACAAATCGATGGGAAAAAACTCAAAAACTGGGCAAAAGATTTGAACAGGTACTCCATACAAAAGGTTATTCAAAAGATCAATAATCATATGATAATGTGTGCAGTACAATTAATCATCAATAAAATCACAAATATCACAATGGCTAATATAAAATTAATATCAAGCGGTGGGAAACTAAAATTATAAAATCATACTGAAAAACCATTTGGCAATATCTAGTAAAGTTAAACATGTGCCTGTCCTAGGATTTGGCAATTCTATCCTTGGTATACACCCACTGAAAACATGTATAAGAATATTCATAGGGGCACCTGGGTGGCTCAGTCAGTTAAGTGTCTGCCTTCAGCTCAGGTCATGATCTCAGGGTCCTTGGATTGAGCCCTGCATTGGGCTCCCTGCTCAGCGGGGAGTCTGCTTCTCCCTCTCCCTCGGTCCCTCCCCCCAGCTCATGCTCTGTCTCTCTCTCTCTCAAATAAATAAAATATTTTTTTAAAAAAATATTCATAGAATATTTTAGTTACAACAGCCACAAACTAGAAATAACCCAAATTTCCGTTATTCCGCTATCTATCAGTAGAATAGTGAACTATTCATATTGAATATTATGCAGCATAAAAAATGATATAACAGCATGGATAAATCTCAAAGACATTATATTGAGTCAAAGAATCCAGACATAAAAACATATGTACATACTGTATAATTTATTTATATGAGACTCAAAAACAGGCAAAGCTAATTTGTTGTAATAGAAGTCAGAATTCCCTCAGAATAAGGAAGTGATTTTGGGCAGGGGTGGTAGGGTGAGGGGAGAAGACAAAGGAATTTTCTGTTGTGATGAGGATGTTCTACACCTTGATCTGGATGGAGCTTACACAGGTGTGTCAATATATACAAAGTATTGGATCTAGACACTTCATAGCTCTAATATTTGGGCCATTTGATCAGGCGACCACATAGATTGGAAGGTAGATGAAGATGTCATGTGAAGTCTCTAGCAAGCCCCAATCAGTAAATCGTAGCACAGGCAACAGGGACTCTGCTTCAGGATATTTCCTTCTATACCAGAAGACAATACACATTTCAAAAACACAACTCTTCATGTACTACTGAACCTTAGCAGAGACTACTCATAGAGTCTCAAGTAACTATAAATGCAGGATTGCCTATCTTGAGCTGAGATGTTATACGACCCACCAAATCATAAGATTAAGTGATCACGGCAGCCATGCCTCACACAAAGAATGTGGTACTCAGGAAGAACAAGTGCAAAAGACAAAAGTAAGCAGAATGGCCCAGATCCTCACATTCCTGTATCGCTTATATCACTGATGGTTCTTCCCTCTCTGTGCAGTGTATCTGCCACGCAGGTGTGGGGTTTTAAAGGTAATTGATAAGGGTAAAACTATCATTGCCCGGAACTGGCAATTAACGTAGTCATCTACCTTGTGCGGACAGAAGTTGCCAGAAGTGAGAATATGCATGGACTCCTGGAAATTGGCAAATGGTGTGACTGGTTGGTCATGCACCTGGAAGGAGCACAGTTGGAATATTAGGTGAACAGAGCACAAAGTAGGAGAATCTGCATATCCTACATTAATGCCAAATAAGCAAGTGACTCTGTGTGACATAGATGCAGAATGACCTGGAATGTTGGACCTCTCTTGGCAAGGCCAAGTGGGATGCCCAGAATGAGCTGAAAGGGACTTCCATGGAAGATGTCATGAAAAATTATACCTACAAAGCAGAAGATCTAAAGAAAAAATATAAAATATAAGGGACTGGATTTGGCTACTAGGCACACATTTCCTCTAAACTGATATAATGCCTTATTTTTCTAATACTGTGGATAAAGTCAAATGATGAAAATAACTGGTTAACCCAGTTCCTCAAGATTGTCCAGGATATAATTCTAATAGATTATGGCCTGAAGCAGCTTCTGAGTCATTTTTTCTGTAGATAAATTAAAAGTGCTTTTGTTAAAAGCCCATCATTAATCAGGTATAAGATGATTCAGTCGGAATGTCAGCCAGCCTTTGTTCTTGGCCGTCCCAGTGATTGCACAGTGAGCAAACAAATGCAGTAGCCATGGCAACAGAGATGGAGGCTTTGCATGAATCCAACAGCATAGGCTGCCCCTCACCAAGACTGCTCTACTCTGCTGCTCTGCTCAGCTGAATATATGTTCTGTCAGCAGCGGAGACCAGTGCTGGGCTCTCAATATGGTACCTTCCTCTTAAGGAGACCAGTAAGTCAGTCGTCGGCATTCCAGTTCTTTGCACCTTATGAGCAATGATTCATCATGATTATGGATGATACACATTACAACTATGAACTTCCCTTTCTTGTCTGCAGTACCTTGGTCAGTACCTCTATTGGAGAGCTATTAGAATATCTGACTTCTGATATGCTTTCCAACATAACATCACCTTAGTTCATTAGACCTGCTTCACAGCTAAGGAAGTAACAATGGGAAAATTACCAACGGATTCACTTCTCCCAGCTCATACTGTGTTACTCAGAAATTATAGACCTGATAAAAACTATGACCTGATACACAGATTTGGAACACTGGATTGTTGAAAACATCCTGCAGCATATACTGTGATAGTATATGCCTACTTTGGTAGGTAGATTACATATATTTAGCTTCATCCATAAGGGTAGAGAGGGAAGGAGTTGGCGCCCTGCTTTTACAGAGCTCTATCTATCCCATGAGGGCAGGATCAGAAGTTATCAAAAAGGGAAAATTTTCTAAAGTAAACTTCGCTCAGCCCTTGTGCTCATCTGTTCTTCCAGACAGGTCAACAAATACCAGGGCATGTCTAACATCAATTCCCAGCATGCTCGCACATCTCCAGATTTATGCTCAAGGATTTAGGATCTGAGTTGCTATCTAAAATGATGTAACGATTAAGACCTTTGAATTCAAGTTCATTTTCCTACCACCTTCAGGATGGTTGGAAATTTAGACTACACTAAAGGAAATAAGGCTGTAGAAATTAATGTCAAGGTTCTATTTCACTATCAAAGAATAACCAGGCATGGATCTTTGAATCTCCCAAGTGCCTCCTGAATGTTTAGGACCTGGAACAACATAATAATTCATGAAACTGTAACAAATTCATGTATTTGGGTAGCTGTAATATTCATGTGGTGCCAGAATATGGCACCAGTTAGTTATGAAGAGACTACTTGTTTTTACCTTAACTTCTAAAGATCTCACTATCTCTCTCTGGCTTCCTGAAAGACAGAAATAGACAGGAACTGCCAGCATTCTACCCTCAGGAGGATAACAGTGGTTGAGTTCTTCATGTCTCTGTAGGGAGCATGCTTGTACAAAGGAGACCTACTGTCTCATACCCTACACAGAGCTCTCATGGCAATTGGGAAGGTACCTTGTAGAGATGATAAGTTAATAAAGCCTTCTCTTAAAGGCAACTTGAAGAGCAAAGATCCTTCCTTGGCAGTTCTCAGATGAGCAACAAGGCTTCTAGCACCGTCAGTAACTTCAGCCACACTAGATATGTTTGCCTTTTCTGCATGAAGACTTATTGGGGTCTTTATACAACAGTCATCTCTAGACACACAGGTTTCCTAATCACCTTTGTGAGTTCTGGTCAAATATATTTTAACATCATTTTCGTTGCCTGTTAGCTTTTACTATCACAATATAATATCATGCAAAAGTACATTGTTATTAATGCTTAAAGTTTGCTCACTGATAGTTTAAATAATAGGATATTCTGAGTAAAATATATTTTTAAACTATCAATATATTAATACAATCAATGTATTAATGGCTATTTTTGACTGGTAGCTATTTTTAAGGTAAGGAGGTAAGTGTGTGCAAGTGACTTTCTTGTAGACATTTAATATTAAAAAAAAGCACTTCTTTATTAAAAAACTAGATTTAAAGTGTCACTCAGACAAGTCAAATATCTAAATATACAGGGAAGACTATTCAGAGTTATTGAATAAGTGTACAAATGCTTATCTATTTAGTATGTGCAGTAGTATGAGGCCAGATTGCTAGCAGTGAGTAGGAGCTTGGAGTTCCTATCATGACAGCTCCACTGGCAGAACAATAGTAGGTACATTATAGGAGATCAATAAATACTCGAAACTACTTCCAACATCCTGCACATAGCAGTTATCATTGGAATGGTAATAAGAGAGTTTCGGTGCAAATGGGATCATTTTTAAGCAGGCTTATAATTTTGTGGCCATTTAAATTAAAGATTTATTGCTCATCCTTGCTGTCTCCAAGACAAGATGATCTTACATCAAGGATGGGAATGAAGTGTAAGGGAGAAGGGCAATATCATGTTTGTCCTTAATTTTAATTGTGGAATCATAGAGTAAGAAAGATGATTTAGTTCAATCTCTCAAGGACTTCAGAGACCCCTTCTGCAGTATCCTTCACAGTAGCTATTGTCACCTGCAGAGATGGTGTCTAAAACTGGTATTTCTAGAGTATTTACCAATATTGAGTCAAAATTTTAAAAAAGTTACTGATTCTATTTTTATGCTTAGATAAACAATAGTACAAATCTATTCATTCACATAAATGTTCATCTAAATATTGTGGAAATCTAAAAAATAAAAGTGATATTTTAAGCCGAAAATGAGTCTTTATACTCAAGAGGGGATTTGGTGAGATATTAGTTGTGGAGGTGACAGTAGATGCAAGAGTGGAAAGTGTGTTTAGACAGGCAGGTGAGAGGTTAATGGCTAATGGTGAATATGGTCAATGGTATATCTAACCCTAGGATATTCTATCCTAATGATCCCTTCCAACTCAAGATTAGACTTTTCACAGTTTAAGGACATGGGCATGTGTATCAGTTAGGAGTCATTATTTTGGGGAAAAAAAACCAGAATAGTTCTGACTAATATAAGCAAAGAAAGGCAGAATTTATTTGAAAAACATGGGGTAGCTCACTGAATGAAACAAAAACCATGTATTTGATTAACGTGTGACAAAATATTTATTTTGAACATTTAGCCTCTGCCAAAAATATTAACAAAAACAAAGGAAACATGTATTTGTGTGTGTGTGTATGTGTATTTTTAAATTTATTTCACGGCTACCTTTAAACATTAAAATACACAAAAAATTTACTGAGTGTTTTTTTTTAATTTCAATCACAATGTTTTATGATTCTTTTTTTAAAATTTTTTATTGTTATGTTAATCACCATACATTACATCATTAGTTTTTGATGTAGTGTTCCATGATTCATTGTTTGTGTATAACACTCAGTGCTCCATGCAGAGCGTGCCCTCTTTAATACCCATCACCAGGCTAACCCATCCTCCCACCCCCCTCCCCTCTAGAACCCTCAGTTTGTTTTTCAGAGTCCATCATCTCTCATAGTTCATCTCCCCCTACTGAAAGTGTTTCTGAAGACTTTTCTATTCTATAAAAAGATTTCAAACAAATTAAGATAAATTTATTTTTAAAGATTTCTTTTAAATATTAACTCAATTTATTCTGTCATAGGGATATGGGAGACAATATGACATCTGTCACAGAGTTCACCCTACTGGGATTCCCCCTTGGCCTGAGGATTCAGATTCTTCTCTTTGGGCTCTTCTCTCTGTTCTATGTCTGCACCCTGCTGGGGAACGGGCTCATCCTGGGGCTCATCTGGCTGGACTCCCGACTGCACACCCCCATGTACTTCTTCCTCTCCCACCTGGCCATTGTCGACATAGCCTATGCCTGCAACACCGTGCCCCAGATGTTGGTGAACCTCCTGAAGCCAGACAAGCCCATCTCCTTTGCTGGCTGCTTGACACAGACCTTTCTCTTTTTGACATTTGCTGTCACAGAATGTCTTCTCCTAGTTGTGATGTCTTATGATCGGTATGTGGCCATCTGCCACCCCCTCCGATATTCTGCCATTATGAACTGGAGAGTCTGCATCACCCTGGTGCTGACTTCTTGGACTATTGGAGTCCTTCTGTCTTTGATTCATCTCATGTTACTTCTACCCTTACCATTCTGTAGATTCCAGAAAATCAATCACTTTTTCTGTGAAATCATGGCTGTTCTCAAACTTGCCTGTGTAGATACGCACATCAATGAGATTGTGGTATTGGCTGGAGCAATTTCTGTGCTAGTGGGACCCCTCTCCTCAATTGTAATCTCATATATGTGCATCCTCTGTGCCATCCTTAAAATCCAGTCTGGGGAAGGTCAAAGAAAAGCCTTCTCCACCTGTTCATCCCATCTCTGTGTGGTTGGACTCTTTTATGGCATAGCCATTATAATGTATGTTGGGCCCAGATATGGGAACCCCAAGGAGCAGAAGAAATATCTCCTCCTGTTTCACAGCCTTTTCAATCCCATGCTCAACCCTCTTATCTACAGTCTCAGGAACTTAGAAGTGAAGAATGCCTTGAAGAGAGTGCTAGGAATAGAGAGAGACTTATGAAAAGATTATGGCATCAGGGTTGACAGTGACCTAAGAAGATACTATCTCAAGAGATTCCACCCCCAACTTAGCATAAGAATTATCTGAGACAATATAAATAAGATGAAAACAGGGAGGCAAACCATAAGAAACTCTTCACTCTAGGAAACAAACTAAGGGTTGGTGGAGGGGAGGTGGGTGGGGAGATGGGGCAACTGGGCGATGGGCATTAAGGAGGGCACTTGATGTAATGAGCACTGGATGTTATATGCAACTGATGAATCACTAATTCTACCCCTGAAACTAATAATACACTATATGTTAACTAAATTGAATTTCAATAAAAATTTTTTAAAAAATAGAGCCATCTTCTGAACCACCACTTAGATCACTAATTCAATAGATGTGGGATGTATCCTAGAGATCTATATCTTCAAATATTACCAAATTGTGATGCAGCTGGTTCATGAACCAAGATTTGGAAGCTGCAGCTCTAGAACAATACCCTTTATAATATCTTCATCAAGCTATGGTCTAGCCTCATGCCTCCCAAAATGGTTTTCTCAAAACACTAGCTTCTCAAGGGCTTTAAAAATAAACTCTATGGTAAAGGGAGTTTGAAAATTATTGCATATTAGACGCCTTACTTTAGAGCTCACAATTCATATTAGCATAGTGAAAACTAAAAATTTCTATGGTGAAGAAGATTTTTATTCCAATTTTTAACCAATGTTTTCAAAATTTATTTGATCACATAAAAATTTTTTCATAACACTAACAGTTTCCTGGGACAGAAAATCTTGATCTTGACTGACTCATTGTGAACACTTCCTGTTACCACCTTCTAGAGCAAAATTATTTCTTTCCTGCAAGGTGAGCCTCTAAAGAGGATGTAGGTCTAAGCACAGTACCCCGAATCAGCCTGTGAGAATGTGTACTCTCTTTGGGTAAAGAAAGTGAGGGTCAGTGTCTCTCCTCATCACTGCTAGGTCATCTGGAGATAATGAATCCAATCCTCTGCTTCACCTTGGGTCAGCATTCCTAGTTACATTTCATGGGCTAACTTCATTCAATTTCACAACCTTCTATATCTGAGATTTAAAAATGTATACATGTCCCTGTTTACCCATTATACTCAATCTATTTTTTCTCTCCTTGATTTGAAAGATAAAACCAAGTTTCTCACAGAAATCTGAGAGGATTTGCAAAAGCCACCACCTACATAGTGTATAAGCTTTAGAAAGAGTTCTCCAGTGTTGTGTTTAGAAAATAGAGATAGGGGAGAAGTTCTATAAGAGAATGGTCACAGGAAAGTACGCAATGAATGATGGATAAAAAGGAAATGAATAAAGGATAGAATGCCCAAGGGGCTAGTTGATCCTTTGAAGATTAAAAAGGGAACAAAATAGGGAAAGTGCATGATTTATTATATGTTGGTTATTCCTGAAATGAATAAATCTAAAATGATAGCCTCACACCCAGGAATTTCCTGATACTCTGTACAGAATGCCATGTGGACTACTGCAATCTCAAAAGAAAAAGGGTTAAGTGAGCACTAAGGAACACATGCATAGTCCTCAGTGGCTCAATGGATCCTAGAGAAAGGGAAAAAAGGAAAGTCAAATCAACTTCTCTTAAAAAAAAAAAACAACCTTAGGGGCTTAAGTCTTGGTCATTAGTTTGGTAGGTCCATAAACTAGTTTTCTATCAATTAACCTGGAATTGATCAGAATGGTCAGGGCTTAGTGACCTTCACAAAACTCACAAGATAATCATGGTTAACCCAGATGCCAATTTCAATCTTTATAATGAAGGATGTTTCTCCTCAGGGAAAGGAGTGCCTGTGTCCATTATTCAAGATAGCCCAGTTCTCTTTTCAAAAATCTGAGAAATGAATAAAAAAATATATGACTCAAAGAGCCTAGCATCAGAGCAAATGAAATTGAATAATATAGAAGGGTATTTCTTTAAAACTGCAGAAAAACTCCCCCCAGTAGGTCACAATTCTCATAACGAACCTAGATGTCTATAACGAAGTTTCTATACCTTGGATATAAATAATAACAAACACAGTAAAAATAAACTTTAACAAATTCTGCCTCTTTGTTTCCCTAGCTTTCAAGATTCCAAGTGAAACATTGAAAAAAACAATTGTTATTTTCCATCAATTATATGTGCTATGACTTTCTGAAGATATGTTCACCCTTGACTCAGATACTTATTTCATCAATCAAAAGACAACATTTCGCAAACCAATTACTGAGGTAATTTACTTTGGGAAGTGTTTAAATGATCAGTGTATTGATTTTTATTCTACTTCCAAATAGAAATTATGTCCAAAATCTGGTGGACCGTGCTATAATCACAAGCTATAAATGCAGGCTGAATTAAGGTCAGTGTTGATAGAAAATGCCCAATGCGGACAGATAATGTAAATATTGGAGAATATATGTATTGCATTTAAGAGTTAACTATGTGTTATTTTCCTTTCTATACAGTTATGTTTTATATATGTTTATGTTTTACTCTGACCACTTTTTTTTTTAAAGTAAGCTCTATACCCAACATGGGGCTTGAACTCATGACCCCAAAATTGAGACTCGCATGCTCTACAGACTGAGCCAGCCAGTTGCCCCTACTCTGAGCACGTTTAGAAGTTGTCCACAAGTTAAAGCAATGCTACCTTGATTTGCAATGGAAAACATGTAATTTTGAGATGATGCATTTCCCAAAGTTAAAGTTTGTTTGTTATCATAAATATTTATATTTAATTTTCTTATTATCTTAGTTCAAAGTTTTTACTTTTTTATAACAGATGGTCATACAGTAGATAAACTAGAGAACTATATCCTATTGTTTTCAAGATTTCAGTATGCTATTTTTTATATGTCAGTTTCTAGATTTCCACATTTTCTGCAAGTCACCTGAAACATAAAAAAAAGAAGGTCCCAGTATTTATGGATTGCCTAGTGCGCACCAGGATTTTCACATGAGTAAGAGCCATTTTTGGTGTCCCTGAATGTGTGTTTCTTCCCATAATGGATATGTTCTCCAAATTTGATAATTGTGACCAGTTTTCCCCAAGTTTTCATGATAACCTCAGCAAGACACTGTAATGAGCTAATTAGTTTGTAAATCACATGATTGACTGTTAAGAGATTTCCCAAATAACATTTTGGCCTCCTTACATCCAGTATAGGAAAACAGTGGAATACAAAGAAATATGACAACATCATAGGTAGAAAACATTCTCCCAATCCCAGAAGAGGCAGGAAGCTTCGAGGGGAAGCTGCCTTAGAGAGGGTTCTCTCCTCTCCTGCCCTGAGGAACTGGATCTGGAATCTCCTCACTTCAGAACAGAGATTAGAGAATACTTCCAAGGTTGACCTACTTGGGTGGTTTGTGCCCTAGAAAACCCCTCCTCAGACATGTTCTAATAAGCCCCACTGGGACATCTTGGCTCTCCTCGGACTCCCTATTCTGCTCCCTGTCTCCGTAACCTGCTCTCTCCAGCATCTCCACAGCTTGACTTGTTGCTTGGAATCAGCTGATTTTTCAGGGTCCTTTCTTCCCACCTCTGCTGCTCCACAAGGGGCCCAGATTACAGTGGGGAGAAGCCGAAGGACAGAGGGGAAGGCCGGGAACTTCTTCACCATTACACTGGTTCTGCTTCCTTATATGTTCACCTGAACCATCTGCAGATTTGGCGATTAGGGCAGTGCTGGGATTCATGAAATCCAAATAATGCCCAGTATTCAGGGACTGTAATGACTGATGTCTCAGAGGTGTGTTCTGTGGCTGGCTGTGTTGTCTAATCGTGGGTCCTGCTGGGGATGAGAGCAGAAATAGAGAACTGCTTTGTCTGTCCTTCCCAGTGGAGGTGGGCATGCATGCATCTCACAGCCCACCCCTCCAGTGAGCCCTCAGGTGCTACCAACTAGGTTGAGGTCATCAGAGAATAAAAGCTCCTTTTCTGAGGACTCTGCCACATTTTTGATCAGGCACAGAAGTGAGGGTTCTTCAGCTCCCACAGAAGCTCCCAGAAAGCAGGATCCTGCCCAACTTCAGGTGCTTTTCCCTTCTGAGGTCCTTGAGTCCAAATGTGGGAGCTAACCAGGTTACCTTATTATACTATATCATTAATTCCTGTTAGACGTGTGGTAGCACCTACTCTTTTGTGGACTATCACTTTGTTTGTGCCAATCTTTATTTAAGTGTTGGAAAGAGAAATAGTCTGTGTTAATGTTAAACATATATGCTCATCTTTCACATTCTGTATGAATAGTTTCAGCGGAAATTCAGATGTACATTTTATGGACAAATTATATAAAGGCGTTTAGGATTTGGTTGATTTGTTTCATTGGTGGAACATCCATGTGATAGACATTTACTTGAAAAAGATGACACTAACAAAAGGAGTGGGTAATTTCTGTGTCATGGATTTATATAGAACATAAGGAGGGGCGCCTGGGTGGCTCAGCTCAGTTGTGTCTGACTCTTGATTTCGGCTCAGGTCATGATTTCAAGGTTGTGAGATTGAGCCCTGCATCAGGCTCTGCACTGGGTGTGGTGCCAGCCTAAGATTCTCTCTCCCTCTCCCTCTGCCCCACTCATACTTTCTCTCTTTCTTTCTCTCTCAAAATGATAGATTATAGATAGATAGATAGATAGATAGATAGATAGATAGATAGATAGATATAGATAGAACATATGGAATAATCTTCCTATCCAAAGAAAATTACAGTAGGTTATATTATAGAATGATGTTATATCAGGAAAATTAACATGTTGGTTATTGTATAAATTATGCATTTACTTAATGTCAAACATAGGCACAGTTCATACTAAATCTATGAGATATTTATTGCAATGGAAACCAAGCGGATACTAAATCTATGTCATATGCTTATGTTTCATTAAGCTTAGCATTAAGGACATTTAGAATGTATTCAATAAATATGTGTAAATGTTAGATTTTTCATAGCTTGGAAGATTAGTTTTTATAGTGAGGATGGGAAAAGTATAGAAAGGGGACCAAGGTGTTAGGTGCTGGTGTGTGAGGTGGGAGGAGGATGACATACTCAATAATACTTTAAATTTTCTTTTTATAGGATTCTTTTTTTTTTTGCTTAATGTATATCTTTTTATTTATCACTGCTCTTTCTCCTGAGGCACATTTTTACAAGAAAATCTTCACAAAGCTCAGTACCATCGACCTGCTTCACTATGTGCTTCCACAGTGCCTGGTACATAGGAAGCACTCAAGAGTATGATCAACTATTAACCTTTAACAGATTCTTGAATAGGCTATCATTACATGGAACTGACACTCAGTTCTTTACGGTTCACAATAGTTCTTCCATCCAGAAAAATCACTTATCCTATCAACCCTTATCCCATAAGACAACTTGGCAAAGTCTTGGCTTATAACTATAGAAGCAATAAGATAAATTAGTTTTCAGTTTTTCCTTGCTACTTGTAGGTAAGCAGCCCTACAGTTCAGTGGAGCTATAGATTCACAATAAGTGATTACTTTAGAAATTCTGCTTCACCCAACTCCACTACTTTAGAAGAGAACTTGCCAGCTCACCACCCTTCAACATTTACTTTTTGAAACATAGCTTCCATTGAGTTCTGATGTTTATATAGGAAATGATTTCCTTCTTAGATATTTATTCTAGAGCTTTAGTTTTGCCTGATTATTTATTAGCTTCCATTGAGTTCTGATGTTTATATAGGAAATGATTTCCTTCTTAGATATTTATTCTAGAACTTTAGTTTTGCCTGATTATTTATTAGCTTCCATTGAGTTCTGATGTTTATATAGGAAATGATTTCCTTCTTAGATATTTATTCTAGAACTTTAGTTTTGCCTGATTATTTATTAACCAGACAACCAAAGTTTACCACTTTTGAAATTCTGAAATTGTACATATATAAACTTATGTACATCTCTGTGCCCAAAGGTGACATTTGGACCTGGAACCCATCACAGTGTTGAGCCACTACCTTAACTCCCCCAGCCCAGAAGAAATTTAATCTGTTTGCCTTTCATTTGATTGTTTTTAACTGATACATGTCATATAGGTATCAAAGAAAATTTTAAAAAATAGATAAAGGAGAAGTATATTCAGAATTTAATTGTTTAAAACACTTTGTAAATCCTTCAGTTAGTCTTATCAAATTTTTAAAAATCGATTTTAATACATATCTCCACGGGTGCAATTGTTCTAAATTGTTATACTTTACTTCCTTTGGGAGGAATGGGCTGAACTTGACAGGATTATAGTAGAATATATTTTAAAAGAAATCAAATCTAATATAAAGAAATCAATTGTTAGATGTTTATTCATTTGTATTCATTTATTTGTCCCTTTGACAAATGTTTATTAACTGTCAGGGTATAAAAATTAACAAGCCTATTCCACTGCTTTAAAAGAAATCAAATTTGAAACAGAGCTACTGTACTGAAAGAATATTAATGTACCCCGGCCTCCTTTTTATTTGGCTTTAAATTTAGCTGTCAAAAAGCCATGGTTTGTACTCTATTTTTTTTTTCATTTATGTTTTCATGTTGAGGGAATAAAGGAAAATTGGGAAAAGGAATTACTATTTTATAAGTGGGTAGCTTTGAATGTATCCATATCCATGTATTTTCCTATGCCTATGTGTTTAAAAAACAAATTTAGAAGATTTGTTAAGCATAGAAATTGTTAATATTAACCTAAAATCAAATAAACCCTGGTCATATGTGAAGAATTTTTAATATATTATTTAAATTACTTCTATGTCCAGATGATTTGATAATTTATCAATAATGTTTATAAGAAAACAGATACCTCATCTGTTGCTGTTAGGAAGGGTTCTGTTTCTTTTCCTGCATCTTGCTTCAGTGAGGTTACCCGAGTCTAGGGTCTGGTCCTCACTTTTAGGTCCAGCTTTGGAAATCTATTCAGGAACTCTATCATGGCACCCAAAGCACAATGGGATAGTGCATAAACCAAAGTATCTAAATGTTCGTTTACTTAAAACTCAAGATGAGACTACATAATAAGCAAAGAACTTTGCTGTTCAACACATTCCTTCTTTGTGGAAATATCTACTCAGAAAGATAATTTATTACCTAATGTTTTGATTGGTGAACATGAAATCAAAGCAAGAGAGGCTAATCAGAGATCTTTCTGAATAGGGGTGCTGGTCACCCACGCCATCCCTCTAGGCTGTAGACATAGAATCACCAGGTGACTAGGATCATTGTGACGATTGGTCAGGCTTCCTGTCCCCGAAGGTCATTAAAGATGCACAGACAAATGCTGCCTCTCTGACCTTGTGTCTATGCTCCATATTGATCATCTCCTTTCTTTCCCCCACAGTCTTTCCCCAGACAGGTGGCCCACACACCTGACTACAATTGGCTCACTATCACATCCTCCTGCTCTTCCTCCCTGAGATTGCATCAAAGCACCCTGACTGGACATTTGGAGGCTCCCAAAACTCTCCAGTCAAATATTTACTGATACTCTCTTGTTTATCAAGTCTATGATAAAATTTATAGGCCAAGTATTTTATCACTAATTTGTTGATGTGTCCATTTCTCAATAGGCAAACTGAATTACCAATGTGTCAATAATTTGATTCTATTAGCTACTTATAAAGTGTGCTGCAGTCAGCCACTATTTTTTGGTTTAAATAGAATTTCTTATGTTTTGGGTTTCAGTTAAAATGCATGTTACAAACATGAAGGATTGAATTAACAGCATCATGTTGTACCTGACATCCCCAGTACTTATTTTATAATGGAAATTACACCTTTTGACCACCTTCGTCCAATTCCCTCTCCACCTACCCACCTCCTGTGGTGATCAGATTGTTTTTCCCTATGAGTTTGGTTTCGTTTGTTTATTTGTTGTAGATCCCACATATAAGTAAGATCATACAGTATTTGCTTTCTCTGTCTGATTTATTTCACTTAGCATAATGCTCTCATGTTGTTGTGAATGGCAGGATTTCTTCCTTTTTATGGCTGAATAATAATAATAATAATCTATTTATCCATCGGTGGGTACTTTGGTTGTTTCCATGTCTTGGCTATTATAAGTAATGCTGCAATGAATATGGGGGTGCAAATAGCTCTTCTGCATAGTGTTCTCTTTCACGTATATTCCTAGAAGTGGAGTTGCTGGATCATGTAGTAATACTATCTTTAATTTTTAAGGAACCTCCATACTATTTTCTTTAGTGGATGCACCAATTTACATTCCTACTAACAAGACACAAGGGCTCCCTCCTCCAGCATTTGTTAACTCCTGTCTTTCTGATGTTTGCCATTCTGACAGGTGTGAAGAGCTATCATACTATGGGTTTAATTTGCATTTCTCTTATGATTAGTGATATTGAGAACCTTTTCATGTATTTGTTGGCTAACTGTATGTCATCTTTGAAAAAAATGTCTATTCAGTTACTTTGCCCATTTTGATTTGATTATTGGGAGGTTTTTTGGTTTTTGTAGTTGTTTTTGCTACTGAGATGTATTAGTTCTTCATATATTTTGGATATTAACCCCTCATCAAATATATGGTTTGCAAATATTTTTTTCCCTTTTCATAGGTTGTCTTCATTTTGTTGATCGTTTCTTCTGCTGTGTAGGAGCTTTTTAGTTTGATATAATCCCACTTGTTTATTTTTTATTTTGTTGCTTGTGCTTTAGGTGTTATATTTAAAAAATCATTCCCGGGGTGCCTGAGTGGCTCAGTCAGTTAAGCGCTAGATTCATGATTTCAGGTCAGGTCATGATCTCGGGGTCCGGAGATTGAGCCCTGCACTGGGCTCCACGCTCAGCCAGGAGTCTGCTTGAGATTCTCTCCCTCTCTTTCTGTCCCTCCCCCTACTTGCACACCCTCTGTCTCTAAAATAAATAAATAAATAAATCTTCTTAAAAAAATCATTGCCAAAACATGTCAAGGAGCTTTTTCCCTATGTTCCTTCTAGGAATTTTATGGTTTGGGGTCTTATATTTAGGTCTTTCATCCATTTTGAGTTAATTTTTGTGAGCAGTGTGAGGTAGGGGTCTAGTTTCATTCTTTTACATGTGAATATCCTATTATTCCAGCACCATTTATTGAAGAGAGTGTCTTTTCCCCATTGAGTTTTCTTGGCTCCATTGTCAAATATTAGTGGATCATATTTGTATGAGTTTATTTCTGGGCTCTTGATTCTTTTTCACTGATCTGTGTGTCTTTTTTTATAATTGTATCATATTGTTTTGATTACTACAGCTTTAATATATAGCTTGAAATCAAGAAGGGTAATGACTTTTGCTTTCTTCTTTCTCAGAATTACTTTGATTATTCAAGGTCTTTTGGGGTCCCTTAAATTTTTTGAATTTTTTTCCTACTTTTATAAAAATGTTGTTGGAATTTTGACAGGGATTGCATTGAATCTATAGATGGCTTTGAGTAGTATGGACATTTTAACAATATTAATTCTTCTAATCCATGAACATGGGATTTAGATTCTGAGAGTAACTCAATCATGATTTCAGCTGAAATAAGTAAAATTGTTTTCTTTTCCAGGACCACTCTAATTGAAAGCTCCTCTGTTACTGATTATTTCTGCTATACAGTAATTCTCTTACAGATTCGTACATATGTAGCTCTGAGACAATCCATATTTCCTGATTATTTTTTATTCCATCGCAGTATCAATGGCTCAATATAGGTAATCACTGGTGACATATTCCCTTCTATAAAACTAGATGTCAGATTAAGAATTTAGCTTAAAGACAGACTCTTAATTTAAATTTGTTTACATAGGTAAATCAATCTATCTTTCTTTCTCTCTTTCTCTTTCCTATTTTCCTTCCTTCCTTCTTTATAATTCAGTGAGGTCTTAAAGTTGTTTCCTAATAATTTTGCACACAACAAAAATTTATGAAACAATAAATAAAAGAGTTGTTTTACAATAATTGTGTCAATAGCTATCTGGTTCTCTCTTTAATAGTAAAATGGAGAAAAATCAAACAATGGTTATAGAATTCATCCTATTAGGATTTCATCTTGGCCTGAAGATGCACATATTCCTTTTTGGGCTCTTCTCCCTCTTCTACACCTTCACCCTGCTGGGGAACGGGTTCATCCTGGGGCTCATCTGGCTGGACTCCCGACTGCACACCCCCATGTACTTCTTCCTCTCCCACCTGGCCATCGTCGACATAGCCTATGCCTGCAACACCGTGCCCTGGATGTTGGTGAACCTCCTGAAGCCAGACAAGCCCATCTCCTTTGCTGGCTGCTTGACACAGACCTTTCTCTTTTTGACATTTGCTGTCACAGAATGTCTTCTCCTAGTGGTGATGTCCTATGATTGGTATGTGGCCATCTGCCACCCCCTCCGATATTCTGCCATCATGAGTTGGAGGGTCTGCATCACCCTGGTGGTGACTTCCTGGGCATGTGGCTCCCTGCTGGCCCTGGTCCATGTGAGCCTCATCCTGAGGCTGCCCTTCTGTGGGCCTCATGAAATCAACCACTTCTTCTGTGAAATCCTGTCTGTCCTCAAGTTGGCCTGTGCTGACACCTGGCTCAACCAAGTGGTCATCTTTGTTGCCTGTATGTTTATCTTAGTCGGGCCCTTCTGCTTGGTTCTGGTGTCCTACTCACGCATCCTGTTTGCCATCCTGAGGATCCAGTCCGGGGAGGGCCGCAGAAAGGCCTTCTCCACCTGTTCCTCCCACCTCTGTGTGGTGGGGCTCTTCTTTGGCAGTGCCATTGTCGTGTACATGGCCCCCAAATCCCGCCACCCTGAGGAACAGCAGAAGATCCTTTTCTTGTTTTACAGTCTTTTTAACCCTACGCTGAACCCTCTGATCTACAGTTTGAGAAATGCAGAGGTCAAGAGTGCCCTGAGGAGAGTGCTGTACAAGGAAAGTCATTCCCAATTGGAGTGACATTGGAATCACCAGCCTAAGAGTTTGATTGCTGCCTAAATCCAGAAAATTTCACTACTCTCATCTTAGATGTGCCTAAAGGACACAAGAGCAAGCCCAAAAAGGAATTAAAACTTTTTTGAATGAAAAGTTTTAGATGTGTTGTATTCATGGATTATCTAGCAAGTGTGATTTTATCAGATATGATTTTTTTCTTTTATTGCTCATTGAATTTAATATCTGTGAAATTAAAAATGGTTTTAATTCATTTTCTGGGTCCCAGAAGTAGAATACAGTCTATCTACCTCTCTAACCTAAGTGTTTAAACTCACTAACCACATATATCATAAGATTTGGAAGAAAAAAAAAGCTGCTGTGAAGGACAGTCATCCCCCCAAACCCAGAGGCACACTTGTCCATTCTCCTAAAATTGTACTTGTCCTGATAAAGATAACTGTTAAATAATAACTCAGATATTTATTTAGTGTGTTGCATGATGGTGAGAAATTTTGGATGAAAATGATTGATTCAGGGAGTAAATGAGCAGGCTGAGTGAAGGAACAAAATCAATGCAATGTATATAGGACAAAGGAGAGGAGAAGGAAAAATCTGTAGACAGTGTGAGAACAGTGCATATTGTTCACAGCTTCAGAGATAAACTTGTTACTAGTAGCTAGCAAAGGAGCCAAACTGGGCATTCTCTTGTTGAATAGGCTTATAAGGGGTATCAAAGAAAACAATTTGGGCTGTTTATGGATTCTCCAGAAAATTTTGAGTGTTTTGAGTGTTGATCTGTAAATTATGTAGATATACAGACTATCTCAATATGTAGTTTTCTGGTGTCTTTTTATCAGCATTTCCATCTGGGTTGGTCTGCATGTGCATCATTTCCCTCATTAGGTGTCTCGAAATAGGAAATTTGACCAGAGACTGTTAAGTGGCTAGTATAGCATAGCTGGCTATTCCAGATTGGTAGAGGATTGGTTTTTATGGATTCCTTCTACAGTACAGATCCAATGATCAGGGATGAATCCTATACATTTCAGATGGATTTGTAGGGTGTTACCTATAAAATCCACCCTCTTTTAAAAAATATTTTATTTATTTGAGAGAGACAGGGACAGAGAATGCTAGTGGGGGGAGAAGCAGAGGGAGAGGGAGAAGCAGACTCTTCGCTGAGCATGGAGTACAACATAGGGCTTGATCCCAGGACCCTGAGATCATGACCTGAGCTGAAATCAAGAGTGGGACACTTAACCAACTGAGCTACCCAAGCACCCCTAAAATCTACTTTCTAACCTGTCTTGAGACTAGGATGGCCGCTTGCATCCAGTCTTTCACAATTTCATAGTAAGAGTGAACAAAAGACTTGTTCAGAAGAATAAGTGTGTTGCTCTTGGGAATCAATAATTACTCAACCCAACTCTTAATTACTGTGTGTGGGCAGCAGAGTTCACTGAATGTAAGAAGAAAATGGGTTTTTATACTAGTAACATTTTGGTTAATTGCTCTCCCAGTGCTATACACTATGTATTGATAGCACTTTCCATGGACCATCTCATTTAGTCATCTTAACAAAGCCATGAAGAAGATCCTATTATCACTCTATTATATACACACACACCAGAAACTAGCAAATGTCAGGTTTTTGCCTTGACAGTCTAGCTCAGACAACAGTCTGTTGTGGTTAAATTAAGCCCTCAGTACTTAACCACAACAACGTGCATTGTCTATACCAACATCAGTGTCATCAATAAAGAACAAAGCTAAATTATTCCAAAGATGGATGTGTTATGTGAAAGAGGGTATACTTCCAGTCTCATGTGCCACAGTGAGCTGATCTATGCTCTATAAGGCCTAGAAGATGAGATCATTTATGAGAACCTGGTTGTCATGGACAATGACTCCTAAGGGCAGAGTCACAAAAATCTTTGGACTTCTGGAGGAACACAGAACATAAAGAAGATGAGAATAAAGGCCATTCTTACTGAGATTGGTGATTTAGTTGAGCTAAAACCCAGAACCAATACACCAAGATAACAACACCATAATATCTCTCTCTCTCTCTCATTCCCTCTCTCTTTTTCTCTCTCTCGGCCAGTCAATGTACTTTATATATATATAATCTTATTTAATCCTCAAAACAGTCCTTTGAGGCAAAAAACAATATCCCCACTTTACTTATAGGGAAACTGAAGCACAGAGAGGTTGAGTAACTTGCCCAGTATCACAGATGCTGACTGTCCAGTCCAGGATTGAACTGAGGCAATCAGATTCTTGACCTTATAGTCATAACCACTGGGTAACATGGCCTCTTTGGAGCTATCTGTGGATAATGGTCAGAGAAATCAAGGCAGTGAAACAAAACCAGTGACTAAGACCAAGTGATGGGCATTAGGCTTCAGACAGAAGCTTTTGTTTGCTAGAGGGAGCACCTTGACTGTAAACTGAAATGTACAGGTGGGTGTGGTAACAAGGAAGAACCTGACTCCAAGGGTCAGAGACCAAGGAGGGCCCTGACCATGAGCTGCACGGGGAGCAGGAAAGTGGAAGAGAAGACAGATGATTCGGTTTCACGTTGTTGGAGTAGTGATGGAGTAGGATTAGAATGGATACTTGATAGTATTTTATCTAAAGGAGGCCTTTCCCAAGACAAAGGAATTTAGATTTCATTTTTGGTGTTGAAAATTGTTATAATCTTTCAGGTGGCACTTACAGAACATTGCTCGGGTAGGTATCAGGCTTCACAGGTAAGATGGGAACTCGCCGGGGGCGGGAACTGGAATCTGTTCACCACTTTTTCATCCACACTAGCACACTGCCTAGCCCCTAGGAGGCACTCAGCAAGCACTGGTAGGGTACATTAATGAACCTTTATCAGTTAACTACACACAGTTTTCAATGTTAAACTATCTTAGGACTTCTACATTTTCCAAAATCCTTTTATTTGCAAAACAGAGTATGATAGGAAATAATTGTAGCTAAAATTTATTTAGTAATGGCTGTGTACCAGGCACTATGTTAAATTCTTTAGATGTAATCCTCACATCAGAGCTGTGAAGTATTAATGGTATTTTCATTTATAGAAGGGAAATCGAAGTTTGGAGAATTAGGTAACATACTCGATGTCGTAAAAATATTAAGTAGTGGAATCAGAATTCAGATCCAGTCGATCCAATCTAGATTAACTTTGAATGATCCTTTTGTAAAGGACCTTCTGATACTTAACGTCTTTGATGGCTAGACCAGGCTCATGTCATAGTAGTCAATAAATGCTGACTCATCTGTGATCATTTAGCCTAGACTCCTATCCAAAAAAAAATGTAGCTTCATAAAATATGTAACTTAAATACAGCAGCCATTACCCTTTGAAAGTTAGACATCTTCTTGTCCATTAGTCACTTTTAGTTTTGAATGCACTCAGTTCTTGCAAAAGTTTCTCCTTACAGGGTGAATATTAGTGATTAATTATGTCTCATTTGCCAGTGATTGTGGGGGAATTACAAACATATTAGAAGGTATTTCCCCGTTACTATAAAAAAAAGAGTTATGCATATTCTTTTCTATGATGTAGGAGAGAGGATATGAGCCTTTTAAAAAAGAGCATGCCAAATTGCAAAAGCCTCTATGGTACGCCGGGTGGTGCTGGTGCGCGCCCAGCTGCCATGCAGAGGGTGTGAATCCTCCTCTGTCTTGCAAGATGGTGGAGAATTAGGGGTTTAACTACTGAAAATGAGAGGGTGGGATGCTGTAGGTGGGAGCTAGTTCACAAGCCATTTGGAATTGGATTCCCCAGTGTCTTTGGCACGTGGCATGGGCACTGACCTGTAGGATGATTGTTTATTCTTTATTAGATGGTGTAGACTGGTGCAGATCTTGCAGAAATGCAGGAAGATCTTGCAGAAATGCAGGCTATGATTCAGCAGGCCTGAATGCGATGGGCAGAGATTTGCATTTTGAACAATCTCTCCTATCTTGCTGATGCTGCCGCAGAACACACTTCGAATGTTAATGCAAAAGAGAAGCATTGTTAAATCTATGGTTCTTAGGGAGAAAAGGGGAAGGAGAGTTAGAATGGGGTCTCACAGGATGTCACAGTTGTGATGTCTTTTCCCAGACCACAGGGAAGGGTCTGCTTTCCTTCCTTCTTGATGAACTTTGACTAGATCACTGCTTCAATTTCATCTGGTTTTTTGTTTTGTTTTGCTTGTTCGCCACTATTTGTTTGCTTTTAATTTGTGTAACACCATTGGGCCAGGAGAAGAGGTGTGTTTGTGAGCACAGTCTGGTTTCACCCTCAGAGGGCTGGCTCAGAGGCAGAACATCTGGGTTCTTATCTCAATTCTGCCAATTCTACCAGGTTACCATGTGACCTTAGAAAAATCACTTAATTCCTCTGGGCATTGGTTTTCCCACTTGTAAAATGAAATGTCAGACTAGATGATCTATAAGTACCTCTAATTCTATGCCTCTCTGCTAACTTTCTAGCATTTCGATTTTTTTCTCTTACTAGGAGACAAAATTAAATGGATTATTTTGAGAATAACTGAATACAATTAATTCCTGAACCTTGCACATAGAAGGAATTCAAAAGTAAATACCAAACTAGTGAAGAGTTTGCATATATTAATGATCTTGGAACTATGGATGGCATAATAGAGAATAAGACATATTCCATATGAACTGTCCTCCCTAAAAAAAAAAAAAAGTTTGTTACCCTGTTTGGAAAGGATTAAGAATACTGTTCATTTGCAAAGGGCCCCAGATCTTTGTCTGGTGTTGTATAACTGGCATAATAATATTAAGAGTTTGCATTTATTGATTGCTTATTTCACATCAAGTACTGTTCTATGAGGACACATCCATTGATATCAATCTAATCTTTACAACAATTCCCAGAGGTAAGTTTTACCATTAGATTTCATTCATAATGAAAAAAATCAAGGCACAGAGATGTTAAGTACCCTTCAGGGATCACAGAGCTAGTGAGGGGCACAGTAGGACTCTCATCTAAGTCCTCCAAAAGCTGAAGACCATGTCTATAACTAAGTTAGACTGTCCCCCACACGGAGTCTGACCTGTGGAGCCTTGCCTATTTACGATAAACTAAAGCTCAAGAAGAGTAAGACTGAATTTTTCAATGGCCTGAAAATTCATCCTAAGAAAGGGGATAATAATATACCTAATGTATTTTAACATATATAACACAGAAGGGTAATATACAAATCCATGAAAAAGGTAAACAAAAATATGTAGATACAGACTATTCACAGAATAAAACTAAGTCAATAATAAATACGAAGATGTCTTCATCCTTAATCAGGAAAATCTACTTTAAAATGAGAACTTACGGGCGCCTGGGTGGCTCAGTCGTTAAGCGTCTGCCTTCGGCTCAGGTCATGATCCCAGGGTCCTGGGATAGAGTCCCACATCGGGCTCCCTGCTCGGCGGGAAGCCTGCTTCTCCCTCTCCCACTCCCCCTGCTTGTGTTCCTACTCTCGCTGTGTCTCTCTCTGTCAAATAAATAAATAAAATCTTTAAAAAAAATAAAATAAAATGAGAACTTATGTTTTAGCCAACAGATGGGGGGGAAGCCAATACTATGTACGGTTGGTGAATATGTGGGTCAAAGTAAACATCTACACATTGTTGGTGGAAGTATAAATAGGCACAGATTTTAATGCTAAAAAATTTGGAAATATCTATTCAACATTAAAAAATGGGAATATGAATCCTAAGAACCTAGTCTAGAGAAATACTTAACATATGTAATTGCACAAAGAAATGTGTTCAAGGATTTTGAATTGAAATTTATTATAAAAAATTTCACATAATTTAAAATTTATTAATTTTGGATTTAGTGAATTATAATAAGTATATATGCAGTATATTAACAAGTATTATCTATAATGGTCTACAATAGAAATTGCTCATTAAATATAGTTAAATGAAGAAAGTAAGTCACGTTTTAAAAATTCTTTTTCATTTTGTAGGACAAACTGCTAGCTCTTCATGAATTCGTACATCTGTATGTGTACACGTGGGCACACGTGTGTGTGTGTATGTGTGTATATGTGTTTACAAATGTTGGAATGTAAGGATGGTGCGCACTGAGAGTCAATATAAGTTGCTTTTAGAAATAGGAGTAAGCTTGAGAAATATATACTTCTGTGTTTTTTGATAATTTTACAGTGAACATGTATTGATACAATTCTTTTAAAAACCTTCTCTCAAGGCACCTCTGGTCCCTTAAGTTCTCAAATATTTATCAGTGCACGTTTTTCATATATCTTAGTGAAAGTCAAAATTAAGCAATTAAAAGCAGTTCAGAATCTTGTTGGACTGCTAAATTGTATCAAGGCATCTCTTTGAAAATATCATTTTGTATCTATTTACTTCATTGTTCAATATTATGCTGTAATGTTTAGGTAGGGTAACCTATGTTATTAATTGAAATAATTTGAATGAGAAACCAAAATAACACTCAAAGTAACCTGTGATTCCCCAGACTCTAAGGCAACTGCCTGACATAAATAAAAACCCAGTTTATTGTGCCGTAAGGAGATGCTCTTCACCATGTGAATTGATCTTAGAAGCTACTAATACTTTAGTTTTAGAGTTACCAGCCTTTCCTCATTCCTTTTATCTCCATAAAAATGTTGAGCAATGTATTTGTGGGTAAAGGTGTAATAAGTAAAGCCCCAAATCAAAGTGATTTTACAGAACAAAAGTGTACTTCTCACTCATGTTGTTAATTCCTCTGCAGGTAAATGGCACAGTCTGTCATGTGGCGATGCAGGGACTTCTGTCCCACCGCCCCACCATCCTCCTGGCCTTGGAGACCTGCACTTCCAGCCAGTGCTGGGGAGAGCCCTTGTGCGGGAGGCATGACCCACTTCATACCCACTGCAGCCCTGCAAGTGGCATACATCTGTTCTGCTTATGTTCCTTTTGTAAGAGTACGACACCACCTCTCACTGCCACGCGCGTGAGAGAGCTGGGAGGGGCAGCCCCGGGACATATATAAGGAAGGGAAGAACACACCTTTTAAGGAGCTACGTCTTCTTTAAGATAACACTAGCAACTGACATAAATAATCTCTAAAAATAACCCTTGTAAATTCTGCCTCCTCCTTCCCTGTTGTTAAGGATTCCAAACAAACTTCTGCCCTTTTAACTCATAATTAGTTAAGAAATACAATTGAGGGGCACCTGGATGACTCAGTTGGTTAAGTGTCCAACTCTTGGTTTTGCCTCAGGTCATGGTCTCAGGGTCCTGAGATTGAGCCCCACCTCTGGCTCCGTGCTTAGCAGAGAGTCTGCTTAATACTCACTCTTCCTCTCTTTCTGCCCTCTCCCCTGCTCACTCTCTCCTTCTCTCCCCCTCTCTCTTTTTCTCTCTCTCTCAAATAAATAAATCCTTAAACAAATTTTAAGAATTAAAAAAAAAAATACAACTGAGAACATTACCATTTGCATTCTCTACCAATACATTTTTGTCATGCCATCCTGAAAATGCATTCACTCATGTCTTGTGCATTTCTCACATTTTTTTCTGCTTTTTGTGCAAAATATCTATTGTAATTTACTTTGACAGTTAAATCCACCCACTTTATGCTGATTTTTTTCTGTGTTACAGTCAAATGAAATCTATGGTCAAATTTTAGCAGTACTTGACTTTATGCATAAAAGGTACAAATGTAAAAGTCCAGTGAAATCAAATGCCCGATGCTAGTAGATGTTTTTGTCTCAATTAATCCTGACTGTGTTTTTCTGCATGTTAGTTCTTTTGTACTTATGTCATTGTTACTCTCTTTAAATAGTAAGCACTATCAAGATAAAAGTTATTTCAGTTTAATTTTAACAGAATATTAACAATTTTGAGTTTATAGATGTTGACATTTAGGTTGTTGAAGGATTTTCCTAAATTTTTGTTTGTGTGATAACCCCAAATGTTATACTGAATTACTGGTTAACCTTTAATTTTTCATTTTTATCAAAATGTCTATTACCAATATTCTTAATGTGTCGATAACAGAAATATATTCTCTAAAACCATTCTTTACACAGGTTTTCACTTTAGTGCTTGCTCATGAAAGGCAGTTTCCTGATTTCTGCATGCTGGCATATGAGGTAAACACTTGAGAGAATATTCACATCAAATAGGATCTGTCTGTTCTCTGTATGTTATTTTCCTTTGTATATATTTATATTTTGAATATGTTCCTGTCTCACTCCACCACTTTTAGAAGCTGTGTACAGGTTAAAAGTTGCATCAATTTGATACATAACAGAAAACATGTTATTTTGAGGTGATGCATTTCCTACATTTTAGTTTGTTTGGTATCATAAAATTTTATATTTAACTTCTTCTGGTTGTCTTAGTTAAAATTTTCTATTTTTATACCCTAAAATGACTTTTCTTAAAAATACTTTATTTATTTATTTGAGAGAGAGAGAGCGCACGAGCAGGGGGAAAGGGCAGAGGGCGAGAGAGAAGCAGGCTCCCCGCTGAGCAGGAAGCCCTACCTGGGGCTCGATCCCAAGACCCTGGTATCATGACTAGAGCAGAAGGCAGATGCTTAACTGACTGAGCCACCCAGGTACCCCTAAAATGACTTTTTATAACTGATGTTTTCATGGTGTTGAATATAGAAAAACGTCCTATTTTTTTCCACAGGAGTTTTGTTTCCATGAGTTTCCTACTTTTCATATTTTCTGTAGTTCACCTGAGTGTGAAAAGAGAAAGAAGGAAGGATTCTAGTGTTTATGGATTGCCTACTACACACCAGCCTTTTTATATAATCAGGAGCAAAATTGCTGTGTCCTTGGATGAATATGTGGTTCTCCTCACAATAGACGTGTACAGTTGGAACACGGGTAAGCACGTTCTCAAAACATAATAACCTGTACACGACTTTCCTCAAGCTTCTTCCATAACCCCAGCAGGCTGAGGATCACACTATAACAAACTATAGCAAACTCATTAATTTGTAAATTGCACAATTGCTGGATACGAAATTCCTAGCCCTCATAGAGGGTTTATTTCTACTTTAGAGAGAAATAAACATGAGAACATCTTCCACAGCAAATACCTCCACCCGCCTGGGAGAGATAGTGGCTTAGAGGGGAAGCTGCCTTGGAGAGGGTTCTCTCCTCCCCTGCCCTGAGGGACAGGACCTGGAATCTCCTCACTTCAGAACAGAGATTAGAGAATACTTCCAAGGTTGACCTACTTGGGTGGTTTGTGCCCTAGAAAACCCCTCCTCAGACATGTTCTAATAAGCCCCACTGGGACATCTTGGCTCTCCTCGGACTCCCCATTCTGCTCCCTGTCTCCGTAACCTGCTCTCTCCAGCATCTCCACAGCTTGACTTGTTGCTTGGAATCAGCTGATTTTTCAGGGTCCTTTCTTCCCACCTCTGCTGCTCCACAAGGGGCCCAGATTACAGTGGGGAGAAGCCGAAGGACAGAGGGGAAGGCCGGGAACTTCTTCACCATCACACTGGTTCTGCTTCCTTATATGTTCACCTGAACCATCTGCAGATTTGGGAATTAGGGCAGTGCTGGGATTCATGAAATCCAAATAATGCCCAGTATTCAGGGACTGTAATGACTGATGTCTCAGAGGTGTGTTCTGTGGCTGGCTGTGTTGTCTAATCGTGGGTCCTGCTGGGGATGAGAGCAGAAATAGAGAACTGCTTTGTCTGTCCTTCCCAGTGGAGGTGGGCATGCATGCATCTCACAGCCCACCCCTCCAGTGAGCCCTCAGGTGCTACCAACTAGGTTGAGGTCATCAGAGAATAAAAGCTCCTTTTCTGAGGACTCTGCCACATTTTTGATCAGGCACAGAAGTGAGGGTTCTTCAGCTCCCACAGAAGCTCCCAGAAAGCAGGATCCTGCCCAACTTCAGGTGCTTTTCCCTTCTGAGGTCCTTGAGTCCAAATGTGGGAGCTAACCAGGTTACCTTATTATACTATATCATTAATTCCTGTTAGACATGTGGTAGCATCTACTCTTTTGTGGACTATCACACTGTTAACTACTATTCTTTTTAAGCACAGGTAAGGAAATTCAGTCCTGTCTAAATATGGGCTGATTATTATTCTGCTATGGGGCTGTTTTGAGGAAAAATCAATGCTAAGTTAGTTGAACATATTGCTCACAAATGACATAATTATGTATAGAATTTGGTTAATATCATTTTATACAGTGGAAAGTAGCTGCATGAAAGCAATAACCTGTGGACGGTGATGCTAGGTAAAGAATAAGAAATTTCTGTATGATGGATTTAGGTTAAATATGTAAAATAATTTTGTTAAGGCAAAGAACTTTACACTGGGATATATTACAAGTGATTTTACATTTCAGAAAAACTGACATTAGTTTAGTCCTTGTGTTTATGTCAACAAAACCACAATACCTAATCTATACACAGCTCTTCCATTACCTATAACTTGGAGAACAGCACCAGGCACACAGAAAGTACTCAACTTTTAAATGTTAGACTTTTCCAGACCTGGAATATATGTGAGTGAGTGTGTATGTGTGAGTGAATGTGTATGTGTGAGTGAGTGTGTATGTGTGTGTGTGTGTGTGTGTATGTGTGTGTGTGTCTGTGGTGAGGTGGTTACAGGAAGTGCAGGAAAGGGAAGGGGTTGTTTTGTAGAGGATATTCTGTTCAGTTTTTAATAATTTGTCACAGTTTTGTGCTCTTTTTAATCCCTAATATCTCTTCAACTGATTGTGTTCTTTCCCAAGAAGGACATCAAAAGATCAAGAGGCAAAATCTGCTTTACTAGTCTTTCAACAACATATTATCCACAGACTCACATTGTAGGCTTACATTGTTATGAAGACTTTGCAAAACTGACTTAAAAAGGGTAATGACCAATAAGGGGAGTGATCCCAGGGACTAATGGCACCAGGAAGAAGCCATGCTGGTCTGATCCATACAGTCATAGGCTAGTCAAGAAATTGTTAAAGATTGATGGTAATTGATCCGAGTTATTGAGTGTTCACTGTGCCCTGGGAATATGCTCAATGTATTATCTCAATTAATTAATTAGCACATGTTATCCTCATTAATATGTATTATCTCAATCTTCATAACAATCTTATAAAATAAGTACTGTCAGTCCTTTCAAAAAAGTGATAAAATAGGGCTTGAGAGCTTAAGAAATATGTTCAGGGTCATACAAGTAGTAAATGTGTATCTGACCCCCTGCTCTTTCATTCCTATTCTATGGTGCCTTTCAATATTTGGGAATTTTTTTGTGTGGGTTTTTTGGATTTTTTTTTTTTTTTTTTTTTTTTGCTTGAGAATCTGGCTCAAGGCAGAATGTGGAGAGCTCATTAATGTTTTGTTTTCTTGTATTTAATCAAATTGGTATCCAGTTAGTCAATAGTCATTGAACACCTACACTGTTCTGGGCACAATGCCTGGTCCAATATATGATCTTTTTATCACTGACCAGATTAAAAAGATTTCTTCAATCTAAGGTTATTTTAAATGTAAGTTCTTGTTAAATTAATTCTGAAGTACAAGTAGAAAGCCTTTATTGGCCATTATGGTACCAAGAGGCAATATTTCCATATCCCAGATAAATGTGTTGACAGATATTATTGCTATTGTGAACTACAAGATAGTATTTAAGAAGGTTATAGATACATATATATGTCTTATAAGACAATCTGAATATAGACAATTAACCTGAATGTAGACTTTCTATGTAATCAAAATCTTCTAGAAACCACTCAAATATGGAACTATTGATACGTCTCTAGAAATACTGTGGAGGAGGAAATAAGAAAGATTTTGAGAATGGGAAATTGTAGACAAGAGATAAGGAAAATTGGAAACAGAGAGAACATCATACAGGGGACCAGGAGAGGAAGGAGATCAGAATAGAGACAATGATATAGTGAGGCAGAGGAACAGAGACAGGGAGACATAACCATCAAGAGAGAGGATTCAGAGCAAGGAAGTTACCAGGGTTAAAGAAGAACATTACATAATGATAAGGGTCAGTTCACCAAGAAGACATAATCCTAACATGTATGCACCTAGCAACAGGGCATCAAAATACATGAGCCAAAACCAGTAGAATTGAAAGGAGAAATAGATGAGCCTACTATTAGAGTTGGAGACTTCAACATCCCTTCATCAGAAACAGACCCAGCAGACAGAAAATCAATAAGGATATAGCTGAACTCAACAACACCATCAATCAACTGGGTATAATGAATATCTATAGACTGCTCTATCCAACAACAAAGAGCAAAATACACATTCTTCTCAAGCTCACAGGGAACATTCACCCTGGTAGATCATATTCTGGGATATAAAACACACCTGAACAAATTCAAAAGAATAGAAGTCACACAATGTGTGCTTTCAGACAACAATGGAATTGAAGTAAAAATCAGAAGCAGAGAGTGAGCTGGAAAATCCCCAAATACTTGGAGGTTAAACAACATTCTTCTAAATAACACATGGGTCAGGGAGGGAAATCTAAGAAACTTTAAAATATTTTGAATTAAAAGAGAGAGAAGGGTTCTATTGAGTACATTAGTAGTAATGATTATTTTTTGTATTACTTAGGAGTACACCATCCAATACTTCGGTTGAACTAAAGATTTAAAAAATAGTTTTCATTTCAGGAATGCTGTGTGACTCATGCCTACAGCATTAGAAAAGAGTTTGTCAGCTCATCAGATCTTAAATTTTACTTTTGAAACCCAGGCCCCATCGAGTACTGGCAGGTTTGTTCCTGTGTAAAGAAATGATTTCAATCTTAGATATTTACTTTGAAACCGTGAAGACACTGGATAATTTATTAGTCATCAGTTTGCCAATTTTTAAATTGCATATATATATATAAGATACATCATTTATAGCGCAAAACAATGTCTGAATGTTACATTTGAAACTGAGATATATTTAATTTCTTTTGTACTTCCTCCTTTCACTTCTGCCAGTCCTTTAGCAAAGTTAATCCATTGATTCAGGTAAGAGGCTTTCAGTATCATGTAGAATAAGATAAAATATGGGGAAAAAAGAAAATAGAAATGTCTTTCAACTGTCTGATGCTTAAATATTTTGGAGATTCTTCTTCAGTGTTGTTTTTTTTGCCTTGTAAAAATGTCCTTAATGGGACAAGCAGGATTTAAACAAGGCAGAAATTCCAGACCCAGTGCAAGGATGGTCCAAAAATTCAATATTTAGGCATTCACTTATTCTTGTATATTCATCCATTCATTCATTTGTTCACTCAATAAACATTTTGTAAGTGCCAGAATTACAAAAATGAGTACACTTGTTCCTGTTCAAAGGTATATATTATGACCCAGTGCTGTAAAAGAAAGCAGACTTTCAGCTCATATGACAACTGTTCTTTTTTTAAGATTTCTTTATTTTCAAGAGAGAGAGAGCACTTGAGCCTGAGCAGGGCGAGGGTCAGAGAGAGGGGGAGAGATAATCTCCCGCAGACTCCCTGCTGATCAGGGAGCCAGAGGCGGGGCTCGATCTCATGACCCTAAGCTCATGACCTGAAGCCAAAGTCAAGATCGGATGCAGATGCTTAACCGACTGAGCCACCCAGGTGCCCCATGGCAACTGTTCTTTTTTTTTTTTTTTTAAAGATTTTATTTATTTATTTGAGAGAGAATGAGAGAGAGCACATGAGAGGGGTTAGGGTCAGAGGGAGAAGCAGACTCCCTGCCGAGCAGGGAGCCCGATGCGGGACTCGATCCAGGGACTCCAGGATCATGACCTGAGCCGAAGGCAGTCGCTTAACGAACTGAGCCACCCAGGCGCCCCTCCATGGCAACTGTTCTTAATCTTAATGTCTTCACTAGGCCCTCCTGTCTCATCTGTACCTTTAAGTTTCAAAGAGATTCAGACTTTGCAAGTAATTTTCTTTTTCTTTCTGTAACCATTTGGAAGTTGCAAAATCAATTAAGGAAGGACTGAATAAAGATATTGTGCTTTTTATAAGATGTGGGTTCAAATGCATTTTCACAACTAAGTATTTTCATATGCTTTGTATGAGTTTTCCAAATAAATGTAAAGGGCTGTCCTAGCACAGTAATTTTTTTATGTAATTCTAAAAAAATAAATAAGCCCTGGTCATGTTTTAGGAGTTCATGGTATCTATTAGTGACTTGATGTATCCATTAGTTAATCCATTTGTGACTTGATGATATAATAAACATTTATTGATAATGTTTATTCTAAAAAAGTCATTTGTTGATTCTAGAGAGGGATTTAATGGGGATGTCCTTCAGGTCCCAGTTAGCTGCTCAGACAAACTTTTTTTGGGTTGTATTTTAATGAGGTTATCTCTGTCCCAGGCCTGGTCCCCACTTTATAGATCCAGCTCTGGAAATTTTGTTAAGTATGTACATTTCCATCCATATCCTAATATTCAAACTAAAAGGAAAAAAAAAAAAAGGAACCATGCATAAACCTGAATGGAATTATTTATTATAAAAATATTGGCAAGAGCTTTGCTTAGTAGCACATTCCCTCTTTGTCAAAATATCTGCATAGGAAGGCAAATTAATACCTCATGGTTAATTGGTGAGCCTGGACCCCAAGCAGAGGGCATTCACTGGAGATCTTAGAGTGAGGGTTACTGATCACTGCTCACTCAAGCCACCTGGACTGAGGATACACACCCCCCAGGAGAACTGCTTTCTCATTCCCTGGATAGTACAGAAAGAGGTGCTGGTAAACACCAGCCCTCCTGAATCACCCCCTTCTCTATTCCTCAGCCTTTCTGCAGATATGCACCCAAATTGTTACATTTGGGTCCCCTACTTACAGTCAGATCCTCCCCCCTTCCTGGTTCCGTGAGATTGCAGCAAAGCACTTTGAGTGGAGTTCGGAATGGACTCACACCCCCCACCTACACGATTGCTTGGGTTGTCATGTTTCCTTCTCCAGTTCTTCTCATCCATGATAAGTGCATTTTGCAAGTTTTATTTTTCAAGAAGCAGTGTTACTTCTCTTATTCTCAAGTTCCTCAGGGAGCATCTCATTAATGTCTCCGTTGGAATTAATGACACTGGACCAGGGTCTTAAACTGGCAGCATCTTTCTTTATGGGAATTCCGGAGAGACTTTTCTTCAGAGGCAAGAAGGCACAAGTTCAATAGTTCAGCCTCAGGTTATTTTTGCCTAGTAAAGGCACCAACAAAATGCATGCACTAGAAAGATGCTGATTTCTACAAGGTATATGGAGGAAGCCATTACTAAGGACTTAAGGACAAGACAATTACTATTTGGCACATCACCAATTCATAGAAGCCTCGAATACCTGACCACCAGTGTGTTGCTATAGCAATCCGTAAATGACAAATTCACTAAATTATCTCTTTGCCAAAAATTTTTAAATTAGCTATCTATAAAGCATTTAGCAATTCTTATATTATCGAAGTAAGGCAGACTTCATTTTTTAATAAATGGTTGTTGTGGTTTTTTTTTTTAAGATTTTATTTATTATTTGACAGAGAGAGAGAGAGAGAGAGAGAGCACAAGCAGGGGGAGCAGCAGACAAAGGGAGAAACAGGCTCCCCGCTGAGCAGGGAGCCCAATGTGGGGCTCGATCCCAGGACCCTGGGATCATGACCTGAGCTGAAGGTAGATGCTTAACTGACTGAGCCACCCAGGCATCCCTGTTTCTTGTGGTTTTGAATTTCACAAGGGTACATGATGCAAATGCTAAGCCATACAGCATCATTCCAAGTATGGCCTTTCTTAGTTATATTAGTACCTGGATTTGCTCTTTTAATAGAAGTTGAGATGAGATGAATTACAAATAGTGCATATAGGGAACTGCATCTTAAAATGTCTTCACATGGATCCATACACACCACAGCCTTCAAATCAAGCGTGAATGCCTAACCTCATACTTGTTTACACACCTGCCCACAAAGTCTAGACTTATGATACATGAACACTGGGCAGCCTGCCAAAAAACCAATTCCTTCAAAGTTTATGGATTGTTATTTGGAACCATTTTTTTGGTAAATCAGTAACTAGGAATCAATCAATAGATTGCTAAATGGCCAATTGTCGGTTTGTATCCGTCACCCACTGTAAAATATAGTCAATAGAGCCCGTATGTAGCCCATCCACTGATTCCTTCTTTGCGACCCTAAACAGTCACAGAAGATGCTCCTTCTTTCATCGCATAAGCTCCTCTAAAGTGCAAAGGTGGATTTCTGTTGCTGAAAGCCACACGGTTGATATTTCTAGTGAGAAACTGGATTTTCACATCTCTTTCCTAGGCTACTCTAATTCTCGTATCTGGAGTCCTTCCATGACTGATGACCTCTACACTCCAGCAGTTCTCTTAATAATTCTGGCATGTGCAGCTCCAAGATAATCCGTATTTAATGGTTACTTTATTTCATCTTTGGCTTGACATTCTTCCTCCCCATTACAGTGTCATTGGCTCTAGGTAATCTGTCCTTGGTGACATAATCGCCTTTCTGTAAAACTGGTTGTCAGATTAAGTGATTAACTTAATGTGTAACTAGATTGTTAACTTTAAAAGTTTATCTTCTAAAAATGACAAAATGTATAATATGATGTCTAGATGTTTTTTTTTACAATTCCATCCCAATCTTTCCATTTTCTCTTCATAGTGGAATGGGGGAAAATCAGACAGTGGTGACAGAGTTCATTCTACTAGGATTTTGTCTTGGCCCAAGAATTCAGATGGTTCTCTTTGGGCTCTTCTCTCTGTTCTGTGCCTGCACCCTGCTGGGGAACAGCATCATCCTGGGGCTCATCTGGCTGGACTCCCGACTGCACACCCCCATGTACTTCTTCCTCTCCCACTTGGCCATCGTCGACATAGCCTATGCCTGCAACACCGTGCCCCAGATGCTGGTGAACCTCCTGAAGCCAGACAAGCCCATCTCCTTTGCTGGCTGCTTGACACAGACCTTTCTCTTTTTGACATTTGCTGTCACAGAATGTCTTCTCCTAGTGGTGATGTCCTATGATCGGTGTGTGGCCATCTGCCACCCCCTCCGATATTCTGCCATCATGAGTTGGAGGGTCTGCATCACCCTGGTGGTGACTTCCTGGGCATGTGGCTCCCTGCTGGCCCTGGTCCATGTGGTTCTCATCCTGAGGCTGCCCTTCTGTGGGCCTTGTGAAATCAACCACTTCTTCTGTGAAATCCTGTCTGTCCTCAAGCTGCCTGTGCTGACACGAGGCTCAACCAAGTGGTAATTTTTGTGGCTTCTGTGTTTGTTTTAGTCGGGCCCCTCTGCTTGGTCCTGGTGTCCTACTCACGCATCCTATTTGCCATCCTGAATATCCAGTCTGGGGAGGGCCACAGAAAGGCCTTCTCCACCTGTTCGTCCCATCTCTGTGTGGTGGGGCTCTTCTTTGGCAGTGCCATTGTCATGTGCATGGCCCCCAAACCCCACCACCCTGAGGAACAGCAGAAGATCCCTTTCTTGTTCTACAGTTTTTTCAACCCTATGCTGAACCCACTGATCTACAGCCTGAGGAACACGGAGGTCAAGAGTGCCCTGAGGAGAGCACTGTACAAGGAAAGTCATTCCCAATTGGAGTGACATTAGAATCCCTAGGCTCAGTAGTTCCCTGGAGCCTTGGGTACTGTGTACCACCTAAGCTTCTCACTCTTTATATCTGAGACTGAATAATCCAAGAGATTCTGTAAACCACTCCCTTTTTCTGTCCAGAAAGTACTTGGGTTTTTTTGCCTTCATTATATGTAATTCTATCAAATATATTCTTTCATCTAACGGCACAGTCAGTTGAGAGCACCTAGAGGAATAAGTTGATTTCATCCACTGCTGTGGATCCCAAAAGGTTAAAATAGACACTCTACCTGTGACTTCATCAGGTGTGCTCAACAATCGCAGAATGCAGGCTTTAGCGGATGTAGCCACGTCAGTGACCATTTTTTAAAATATTGTAGCCGCAGAGACTTAGGACCTGTTGATACCTTTTTCCTTTTTTACTCCATATTAGGATGTTTCCCCTTAATTGTACTTCTTCTTATAAATAGTAAATGTACCTAAATGCCTACTTAGACTTAGGGGATCACTGATTTTGTTGACTAAACCTTATAATCTGTCTTATAAATTTCTGTGGTCAGAAAGTAAGTCTGCACACATTCGGCTGGCATCCCAGGGAGTTACCCAGTGAAATCCACTTTCCAGCCTGCCCTGGGCTTTTGATGGCCACTTGTTTATAAACTCTTCTCACCTGCTTAAGAAGAGTATCTGTGATTCTCTCTGGACAAACACATACTCTTCACTAGGAGGAGTTATCAAGTGCTACAACCCAGCTCTCAATGATCAAGTAGTGATGGAAAGCCCCAAGTAGAGGCAACTGAATGGGGAGAAAAGGTTTTAACAATAACAATAGTAGTCAACATTATTACTATGTACTTACTCCATGCCATCCACTGCACATAGATAGCTAATTTACAGAGATCACCTCATTTTTATCATAAAAACCCATTTCTTATTACCATCCCATTTTACAGATGTAAACATTAAGCAAATGGCAAATGCTAGACCCATGCCCCAATGATCTGACTCCCAAGCCTTCTTTATACAATGTAGTACACCATTATCAATATGATCAAATTAAGAATAAGGCTAACCTACCCCAACCTAGTCTATTCTAAGTATATATGGGTTTCTTCTCAGTCTAATAGGTGCTGCAATGAGGCTGGGAGAGCCAGAGATTATAGAAGGTCTCTTGTCCCGGTTGGTGACTCCTATGGTCATGGTCACAAAGAACATTAGGAGCTTCTGAGCACAGAGAGGGTAGGAATGGAGGCTGTTCTCAGTGAGGTGAGAGGTTTGGTTTAGAGCTCAGCTGGTAGCAAGACGCAGAACCAAAGCATCTCTAGTTTCACACACACCTCTCACATGTTCATGCACATTCGTGTGCATGCGTGCACACACACACTTATGGACTCCTTACTATGGTGAAGCACTCTGTTCTAAGTACCTTATAAGTATTATCTTTTTTCATCCTCATAACTACCCTATGAGATAGGGACTATTATCCACTCTTTGTGGGGAGAAAACAGAGACACAAGGAGATTAAGTAACTTAACCAAAGCCTTGCAACTGATAAGTATCTAGTCCAGGATCAAACTTAGGTGATCTGCCAAACCCATAGGCATAACCACTAAATTAAAGTCAAAGAGATTGTGAAATTTCAGAAGCAGGAAATGGAAATGGAGGAAGAGAGTAAGAAACTTTCAACCACCAACCAGAGAGAGGCATTGGGCTCCGGATAGAAAAGGTACTTATGTTTGCAAAAGAACGCAGCTAGAGCCCTCTTCCCGGGGCAGTGCCATGGAGGGGGGGGTGGGGGGTGGGCAGCTCTTGTCTGCGGTCCGAGGGTCCCTGCAGTCCCGGCAGGTCTTCGGAGGCGATAGGCGGCTGCAGCGGGGCGCACTGCAAACGCGGCAGCGGCCTCATCCAGGCGAGTGCGCGGCGCCTGGAAGGGATTGAGCCGCGCCCGCTGCAGTGCAAGCTGCGGGAACCTGTTCTGCGAAGGAGCGATTTGCCGGGCTGGACATCCAAATCCGAAGGGGGGTGGTCACGTGGCCCAGATTGGCGCAATCTGCCGGTCAGTCACCAAAGCCCTGGTGGCCTATTGTCAGATATACCGGGATGAGGCTTCCAAGAAGGCCATCCAAGACATCCTCATCCAGTATGACCCGACTCTGCTGGAAGTGGATTCCCAGCACTGAATCCAAAAAGTTTGGCGGCCCTGGTGCCCGTGCTCGCGACCAGAAATCCTGCCAATAAATCCAGCATGAGGATCAGGGTTCACCTTTATAATAAACAAGTGTCACCGGACTTAAGGTTAAAACACACACACACACGCACACACACACACACACAACTTGACTTTCTAGTGGAGTGAAAATAAGGGTGAGATAGTAAAAGGGTCCAGGGATGGAAAAGGGGCCCCTTGACAGTCTGAACCATAAAACAAAACAATGGAAGAAGGAGGTTAACAACGCAGTTTTAAATTGATGGGTCACCAAACAGAATAGCCTTAGAAAGTGATCTGGTAATTTACCTAAACTGGATATACTTTGTAATTTGCATATTGCCTAACACAGTCTTTAATCTGCTGTTTCATGACAGGTGTCGGGTGCTGCATGGCAATGTTTGGTGGGATGCAGGGCAACAGAAGGACAAATGGTGAAGACCTGTAATGCCAGGGAGAGGTCTCAAAGGTAAAAAGCTCTCCTGGTACAAAGTGGAGCATCAGAAAAGAGTGGGGCCCAGAAAGCATGCCCCAGAAGCCACCTGTGTGGCCTCCTAACTCTGTGCAGTGCTCTCCTAAGGTTGGCCTAAGCATCTGGACCCTTAAACATGCAAGATCTGCAGCTAGGGACCTGGGTTCTAGGCCCAACTCTACTGTTTGATAGCCGTGCTCTTTCCAGGAATATCCTCTAAGATTGCCTGAGTTTCTGTCCCCCATCCATCAGGTATGCAGAATGAGAGCTGCCTAGGTGGCCTCATAGGACTGCTGAAGGCCTCAAACAAGAGGGGTGCAAATGGACACATTTGGAAGACTTAAAGTGCTATGCAAACATAAGATATTGCTATCATTATAGTTAACATTAGGTCAGAAATTATTCTAATATTGTCAGGCTTGCTAAACTTTGAGTCTGGTATCAAAGCTATTCCTTAGTCAGCGGGAGCATTGGGGTTGATAAGTCACCCAAACCTTTGCCCACATGGCTTCTGCATCCCCCCCTTTAGCCTCGAAGGGAATAGCTTTCCCCAGAATCCAGCCTGCAGACCAGACTCAGTGACCTTTTTGTGAGTCAGTTGACAAAGGCCCCAGGGGGAATCTCTCTCTCTTTGAACCTGTTCATAGCCTATCCACTAAGAAAGCATGGGGGACCCCTTTCCTAAACCAAAGGAATTCAGATTTCAGGTTTTTTTTTTTCAGATTTTGTTTTTTATTTCCAACATGTACCATTATGTATCATCTCTCTACAAGGAGAAGGACAAGAATCTGTTCATCTTTTCATCCCCAATATCTTAGCATACTCACTAAACATTTGGCAAGTAAAGGACCCTTTATCCATTAGCCTCATTTCCAGATTTTCAGTGTTGAACTTTCTTCTGATTTCTAACCTTTTTTACGTCCCTCAAGTGGCAGATTATAGTATAGTAGAAACGCAATTATAGCTGATAATTATTGAGCACTTACTATGTGGTAGACACTACATAAAATGCTGTAATAACATCTTCACATTATATCTGTGGAGTGGACACGGTTACTATCATTATACAATGATGAGGAAATAAAGTTTAGAGAAATTAATTAATTTACCCAAGGTCACAGAATTATTCACTGATGGAAACAATTCAAGACTAGGCAGTCTGGCTTTAAATTAACTCTGAATTTTTCTTTTGCAGAGAATCTACTGCTATTCATAACCTGCATGGCTGGCATAAGGACTGTTCATAGTATGTACTTAGTAAACTTCAACTGAATGAACAAATAAATATTCATTATATTTAAATTTCCACCAAGAATTTATGCACCTGGGGATGTGTTACCCTTCATTTCTTTAAGTTAGGGTGTCTTATTGTCCATTAGATTTATCCAGTTCTTGCCTTTTAATATATTCTTATGTGATGGATAGTAATAATTAAGAATATGTTATTGCTCTAAAATCACAGAGAAGAAAGGAAAAAAACTAGGGTAGAAATTTAGCACTAAATATAAAAAATCCTGGGGATGTTTATTCATTTCTATCATAAGAAGCAGTGGTCATTGGCTTCTCCTGGACTCTGCCAATTGCTGAGCCTGTGATCCTGGAAGCCTAGGATGTTGCTGGTGCCAGATGGGAAGCCATGTTAGGGTGTTGCCCTTGAAAACTGGCAAGAGGGTGGAGACAGTTGTGGGCCGTAACTACTGGAAATGATAGGGATGGGGAATCTGTTTGTGGCAGCTGGTTCGCTTGCCGCCTGAAATTAGCACCTGTGGCATCTTTGACATGTGGACCAGGGATTGGCAACCACCAACCTGCAGGATTGTTGTTTACTGTTTGCTGTGAATGTAAAGTATCATCGTTAAATATGGGTTGTTGAGGGTAGACAAAAATGAAAGGAGGGTTGCAATGTAGTCCCACTGGATGAAAGCATGACTGTGTTTCTCCAACTAGCAAGGAAGTGTCTTTCTCTCCTTGCTTTCTAGACAAACTTTGTTGGCTCATTTTGATGTCTTTTTTTTTAACCTGTGTTTCTGTTTTTTTCTATTTTAATTTTTGAAATCACATTTGGTCAAAAGAAGAGGTGGATCCTTGAACACACTTGGATTTAGACAACAGAGTGCTGGTTCGGAGTTGGGATATCTGGGTTCCCAACTCAGTTTCCCCACTAACTCACTGTGTGACCTTAGAAAAGTTGCTTACTCTGCTGGCCTTCAGGTTCTTTACCGATAAAATGAAATTTGAACTAGGCACTTTTTAAGAGTCTTCTTATTTTCTTGTTCTCTCTCTGTTGATTTCCTCACATTTCAATGAAATTTGGATTTTCACTTTTTCAAAGGAATGTAGATTAAGTTCCATGAAGAGAAAATGAAGTGGACTCAAAGATAATTGAATATCCTGGACCTTAAACATAGTAGGAACTGAAGAGTAACTGCTGAGTCAGTGAGTGAGTTGAATATTTATTGAATATTTATTTATTGAAATTGCATAAGGCTGGCTGAAATAGGAAGTGAAATGCCTACTCTTAGAAAAGTCAGTTTTATTAGCCTCCTAGGATCTTATTAAATATAACTTTCATTGGGAAAGTTTCTGGGACCAGAAATCAAACTTTATATCGAATTTGGTATCTCTGTTGCTCACATTGTAAATAATAATTTTCATATGCAGTACTTACTGAGCACTTACCAAGTGTGAAGCATTGTGCTGAGATATATGCATTATTATCTTGTCTAAATTCCATGACAATTCCATGAGTTTAATGAGTTTAATACTTTTATTGCACTCATGAAAAGGGAAGGAAGGGAAGGGGAGGGGAGGGAAGGGGAGGGAGGGGGAGTGAAGGGGAGGGGATGGGAGGAAAGGGAAGGGAAGGGAGGAAAAAGAAAGAAAGAAAGAAAAGAAAGAAAGACAGAAAGAAAGACAGAAAGAAAGAAAGAAAGAAAGAGAAAGAAAGAAAGAAAGAAAGAGAAAGAAAGAGAAAGAAAGAAGGAAGGAAGAAAAAGAAAGAAAGAAAAAAAAAGGCAAAAGAGACAGTAACAACTTTGCTGTAATTACAAGTGGGTGACAGTCTGGGCTCTAATCCAGGTCAGCCTGACTCCAAGGACCACACCCATAACCAGTAAGCACACTGCCTCTCTATAGCCTAGACTCATAGAATCTTTTTCTGTCTATCATTAAGTAACATTCAAGAAAATCAGCATGAATGTTCTGAAAACACATTTTTTAAAAAAGATAAAAATAGAGCTAACGGAGTTTTCAATACATATTTAATGAGCAAAATAGTAATATACACATCAATTTTTTAATTGGGCAAGAATTATATAGATATAAGCAGAGACAAATGAGCCATGCACAGTAGAAATGAACCACTCATGAATACGGTGAGAGATGTATAGGCTCTCTAGCAATTAGAGAAACAAATTTTAAAGCACGAGATACCATTTTCTGCCCATCAAATGGGACAAAAATAAAAAGATTGATATTTTCTAGTGCTGCTGAGTATGTGGGCAATAGTTTGGGTGGCAATATAAATTGATTTGGTGCTAATGTGGGAATATAGCTTCAAAAATTGAAGTTTGTACTCTTTTTAATGCAACAACTCCATTTCTAGGAACATATCCTGCAGAAATATTCACATATATGTGCAAAATATATACATGTATATTTATTTTAAATTGAAGCATTATTTACAATGCAAAATGTTGCAAATAAGCTAATATTCTTCAATGGTGAGTCTGTTAAATAAAACATGATAAATCTATACCATGAAGTATTATGCAACTATTAAAATAAATTTTCTCTCTCTAATGTCCAGGGAAGATTCTCCTAAAATAAGTGAGTGAGGGAAGTCATATTGATGTAGTACTTTCTCATTCATGTAGGGAAAAAGTTATTTGTGTGGGTGCGTGTGTGTGTACAGGCATATTAAGGCACAGGAAAATGTTCAAAATGATAAACATTGAAAGGTTAAAGAAGATGACTCTCAAAATGGAAAGTGTACTATGGAAAATAATACTACATTATTAGAAAATTTTATTAGAAAATGTTAGTGTTGCAATTTTTTTTTAAATTTATTTTAGAGAAAGAGAGAGAGAGCAGGGGGAGGGGCAAAGTGAGAAAGAGAGAGAGACTCTCAAGCAGACTCGGCACTGAGCATGGAGCTCAACGTGGGGCTCGATCCCAAGACCTAATCATGACCTGAGCCGAAATCAAGAGTTGGATGCTTAACCGACTGAGCCACCCAGGCACCTAATTACTTCACTTAAGGAGAGAGAGAAGGCACCTAGAGTAGTGCTCCTAGCCTTGAGGATTTAGTAGAACACTGACTTTTGTTGGGGAAGATAGGCCAAATGGTGCTTATAGAGAGTCACTGCATTTTTCAGGCAGGTCAATTAGGCAAGTTCCTTGAAAAAGATGAATAGTTGTCAGAGAAAAGAGGAGCCATTATTCCTCTGAATCACCCATGAACATTTTGGAAAAGAGGGAGATAGAGAACTAGATTCTAGAGCAGGTGGCAGTGAGGAGCTAGATCCTCAGGTGGGTGTGGTGCCCAGCAGAGATGGCGCCACGATCCCCAGGCCTCCCTGGTCCCAGGAGGTCCCCGAGAAAAGGCTGGGCAATGCCACCAGTCTTCACAGACCAACAGGCTTGCATCAGGCTGGTTCCGGGCCTCCTGGTCCGGCTGCAGTGGATGCCTCCCTCCGGACTGTAGCGCACGGGGCCACAGGCCACTGGGGCTCCTCTTCCTCATACCAGCGCTGTTCACTGAAGTCAGGGAAGAAGGCCGCAGTCTCTCTACCGGCTGAAACCACAGGGTCAGAGCCATGGGTTGTGTTGCGGGTGTCAGTGAGGCCGAAACTTCCACGAAGTGAATCTGGGGCCACGTGACGTGCTCGAAACTCTGGTGGGTCCCATCAGTGTCCTCCAGAGCTGGACGGCATCCTTGCGGGCGAGGATGCGGGCGGGCGAGGATGAGGGCTCGGACTGGCCCTCTGGCCGTGAACTCCACCAGCCGCTGACAGCTGATAGCAAAAACGCCCTTCATGCTCTTGGTAAGACTTCCGGCATTCTTCTTTTCTCCACAGCGGTTCTCCCGTTCGTACAATAAGGACCCTGTTGCTCAGAATCTGCTGATGAACAGGCTCCAGAATCAGGGGGTGAGCAACAGCGTCAGGCTTGATCGGGGCCAGAGGAAGCTGGAGAGCCTGAGGGCTCCGCAAGATCGAGGTCCTCTCACTCCCCTCTCCTCGCTGCCCCCCATTTCTCCGGGCCTGCAGCCGCGCGACTCCTGGCCCTCATACCAGGACCTAAGCGCACCCCAGATTCAGGGCTGCTCAGGCCCCAGCCCAGCCGGAGGTCAGGTCTGGATTCACCTGGTCCTCCACCGCGGAGCCCGGCCACCAGGCACCGCGATAGCTACCCTGCGCGGCCCCAGCGGGGTGCTTCGGGCGTTCGGCGGGGCAGTGCTGCTGGGGGTCCCTGCCGGGAGGCCGCGGAGCGAGGAGGCCGCGGAGGCTGGGTGTGCGAGGCCCGCCGGCAGATGGCGCGGTGGGAGCGGCCGGGCTGAGGCGAGGCGACCTGCGGCCCCAGGCCTGGTCCTGCCGGTGGCCCTTGTCTCGCCCCAGCGCTTGCTCCGGGTTGCACGAGCAGTGTTGCAATTTTTAAAAAAGAAAAAGAAAAGCGACCCAGGTCCTTACGCCTTGTGGAAGCAAGTCATACTCATTTCCCTGTGGCTCCCAAGCTTGGCCTGGGCATTGGAAGGCGAAGAAGCGTGGTGGCTCTCGTGGAGCCTGACCCAAAAGTGGACTGGGCATTTTTGCTCACATCCCATTGGTTAAAACTTGGTCATATATGATGTAGTTTTTGGAATGTTGGTGTGTTTGGTGAAGTCCAGAGTTAGTGGCCAAGAAGGAATTCTTGAGACGCCTTTGGTGCAAAAAGGTGGCTGTATGAAAGCGCGGGGACAGGACCTGTGGGCAGAAAGGGCTGCCCCCGCTGCCTGCTGCCCCAGGATTGTGAGGAGCGACTGATTAATTATATACTTTGGGGTTGGGAGAAGTAAAGATAAGGGAATTTCCAAAAGGACTTTCATACGTCAAAGAAAACTCAGGATCCTGGAGGAATGTTGTAATCTGCCTATCTCAAGTATTTGTCAATGGGCAGCCCATTATAAGGACATTTAATTTTATCTAACTTTCCTTCTGCCTTGGGTTCCCACATTAATATCTTCGCACAAAAACGCAAGGCAGTCTGGGAGATATGGTCTCTGTACGTACCCAGGAATAAGAGGAAACTGGTTTGGTAAACATCTCCGCTCTTGCCCACAAGTACTCAGAGAGTCCGTGTTTCTAGCCCTGTGACTCCCGTCAGGACAACAGCAAAACTCTAGAGAATAGTGAGAGACGGAAGAGAGACATGTGAGCCTCCTCCACAGATCTTCAAAAGCAGCACTCCCACTGATACATACAGTCGATTTTTTATCTTCAATTTTATGTGAAATACAACCCAAAGCTCCAAGACAAATCCCCGTGGTCCTTCTTCAGTACAGGAATTTTAAAGGGCAACTGCTCCCTCGGTCACCTCCTGAGGGACTCAGCCAATATCAAACCGGAACCATCACACTGCAAGATAGTGGGTAATCCTGTAAACCCAGGTTCAGATACGCCACACTCAGTTGTGTCCTTGTTTTGCTTCCCCATCTAGACAATGGTGATAAGATACCGCCCACCCTGTCTGTCCCAAGGGGACAGTGTGAGCTTCAGAAAAGGTAATATACCTATCATTATTTTTTTAAACTGAAAAGAAGTCCTAAACATTGTTCTTAGTCCTATAGCAGAGAAATTCATCAATTATCTTCCCTCATCTTTATTTTCCCCTTCCCTACTTTCTGTATTTTTTACCTGACCCCCTTGTAAAAGAGATCGAGGACAGTTTAGTTCTAAGGAAGGTATCAGAGAAGAGTCAAAGGAGTGTCTGAACAACAGATATAATTGGGCAAAAGGGTTAGATTTGGGGCACCCAAATTAGACAGGTTTATGATCCTTTCTGCCCAGAAAGTAGGCTGTCATAGGAGACTGGGCAGCTGATACTTTAAGAGGGTAGGGAGAATGGAAAGGCTGAATTTCTAGCTATCCAAAATGATATCCCCATGGTGTTTGCACCGAACTTGAAGAGCAGAAGGAAGTAATGACTGAAGTTGGTTACAAGTCAAAGTTCTAAAGGATCGAGTCTTCTGGAGTGCAGAAGACAACCAGCACTCCATGCCTGGGTTGCTGGATCCTTCTGCATCAGATCCAGCAGAACAAATGGTTAGTGTGTGTGCAGTGGGATTCTTTCTGTGGGCTGTGGTAACACTACTGATAAAGTGATATGACTTCATGGACTCTTTGCCCTTTTGTGAAGCCAGCGCCTATTCAGTATAATGTTAGAGGCAGCCTGGACTTACAATTACCTCTCCCTACTGCCTTCAGATACCCAGAATTTCTTTTTTTTTTTTTTAATGTTATGCTTGTCTCTTTTTTCTATTTTTTTTAAGATTTTATTTTTTTTTATTTGACAGAGAGAGACACAGCGAGAGAGAGAACACAAGCAGGGGGAGTGGCAGAAGGAGAAGCAGGCTTCCCAAGGAGCCGGGAACCCGATGGAGGGCTCCATCCCAGCACCCCAGGACCATGACTGAAGCCGAAGGCAGACGCTTAGGCAGACGCTTAACGACTGAGCCACCCAGGTGCCCCACCCAGAATTTCTTTAGCAAGAAGATCTTTTGTTTCACAATCATAGATAAACTTCATATGCAGATGCACATATCCATGCTTGGTTGCGAATCACAGGTGCTAGGGGACTTGTTTGGATAAGAGAGTCCTAGATACCTAAAGAGGGTGGGGAAGGAGGGAGGCTGGGACTCCCACTGCAATTTCACCTATTTTAATCTTTACCTCTTTTGAAAACTGTGGCCACACCAAATTTTTCAGCTACCATTTAAGTCTCTGAAAACTGCCAGGAGACTTAGAAAATAATAAAAACTAAACAAAACCAATAAACACTAAGTTCCACCAGTAGGGGGGCTGATTAAGTAAAGACTGGTACCTCCACGCAGTGGAATACCATGCAGTTTTTAACAAACAAAAAGCATTGTGGATGTTCTCCATATCTTATATGGAAAAATCCCCAAGATACATTGACTCAAGTCAGGGTAATAGGAAGAGGGGTAAACACCCTATATCTGTATGTGGTTATATGTGTATAAAATAATTCTGGAGGACTACTCAAGAAAACAAGCAGGCTAGAAACAAAGATGATGGTGACAAGCAGGAGCATATCCATGCTGAAGCTTATAAAATTTGAGGCAGCTTCTTTAAGAAAAAGAATGTTAACTTATGACTACAAAATTAGTTGAGAGCCTCAGAAAGGGCCCTTGGTAGGGGCTCTGAAGCTTAATCTTCTCTAGCACATGGTAAATCCAATGCTGGGGACAAGCAGGAGGGAGAGAACGTCAAAGAATACTTTGAAAGCTGCTAGAAATTTGAGCCATTCTTACCTATTCAAGAAACGAAATTTTTAAGAAATCAGTGTTTTCCCACATAGCTTTGGAGAAAGAGAATTGATTAGGTGACCCAGCCCCGTGAAAAATTTGAGTTCGTATAATCAGATTCATAACAAGAAAATTATGAAAACTATCATGGTAACTATCTGAAATACCATATTTCATCTATCAGGTTTGCAAAGATCAAAAAGTTTTAAAAACAGGTAGTGAGGGCATGGCATGTCCTTCATTGCCTTAATTTGGTCTGAGTGACCTCCATGGAGAATGATTTGCCCATGCCTCCCACGATTACAGATGCACATACCATTTGATCCAGCAATTTGGCTTCCAGGAGTATTTCCTACAGGTGGACTGGCACGTGTGCAAAGCAATGGATGCCAAGGTTATTCACTGCAGCATTGTTCCTTCTGCCAAACTACTGGGACTACCTCCATAGGAGACTGGCTAGATCAAATGATGTTACTAGGATTCACTAGGATGTTACACAGCTGAAAAATAAACCATTCACTAGGATGTTACACAGCTGAAAAACAAACCAGGAAGATCTTTATGTACTGACACGATAGAACAATCTTTATATATTTAAGCAAAAAAAAATAAAAAAAAACACAACCCAGGTTTCAAAATATATTGTGGGCTATCATGGATGTAATGTATTTCCTATAAGCACAGAATGTTTTTGCAAGCATTTCACAAACAACCTGCAATATGGGAGTGACCGGAAGGGAAGTGGATAGCTGGGGGACATGTGTGAAAGGAAAACTTTTATACTTTTAAATTTTGGAACAACATGTCAATGTACGACTTTTTTTGAAATAGGACTTTTGAAAAAAGTTAAAACAGAGTTTTTTAATTCGGCAAAATCCACCTTAAACTCTAATGAAGCCTGACGCTGGTCAAGGACAACCTGTTGAAGTCCCAAACCTTCACAAAGTTCCACTTAGGATGCGGACCAAGCCCAGGCAAAGAAAGATTTGAGAAGACTGTTTCCTCTCCACTGGACGGTAGAGCACTCGCATTTAGAAGTCTCATCAGTTATTCAATGAGCCATGAGTGTATTATCCGAAATGAAACCTACCCCTGGGGATTATTTTTTTAGTGGACCCAATTAAATTTCTAGGAAATGATTCTTCTGTAAGTTCCTGGTAGCTGTGAATTCTTCTCTGAGCTCCCCATTATAGTGCAATAGCTCTTTAAAGATGAAGGGACCTCCTCTTCCTAACTCCTGGAGGAGACAGAAAAGGGCCATGGGAGCAGTGTTTCTTCTACTTTCCATTATTCTCATTGGGGATTTCGAGTTGCTTTGCTGAATTTAAAGAAGACAGGATCGCTTGGGACATGGTTAAAAGCCAAACCTGAGGACACAGCCTAAAAGAAACAAGTCTGAGCCGGGGAGAATATTGGATCCTAAGTATGGGTCATTCTTCTGAACTTAAGAAAACTGTCACTGACGGAGAGCTGCTAACGCAGCCTTCAAAGATTGATAATATAGGAGATACCTCTTGTTACTCACAAATTGTATATTCCAAGAATGGTTTAGGGCCAAGAATGAATTGCAAGATTGATTTTTTTTTTAAGGAAGACTAATATTTCCAGAACAGAAAGGCTTGTGATTTAAAGCATTTATTTCCACAAGATGGTGCTATAGCTTCTGCCAAAAGAGGACACTCACATTTCCTTCAGGAGCTAGAAATCCAAAATAAACTTCTGATGGGAACGAGATCTCTTTGTGCTTTGGTGAATCTGTCAGAGAAGCCTGTTGTGCAGAAACGTTCTGGTGGGGGTTGATTTGGGTCAAAAGGGTGACTGAAGGTTGTTCAGGTAGGAATGACTTCCACCACCTCGACACATCCCGGAGCGGGTATCTCACTCAAGGCTTCGTGCTCACCTTCAGCCCCTCCTTTTCCAAAGTGCTCCTCTTCCCACGGTCAGGCATGTATGTGTGTCAGGAAGGGAATGTGGGTATTAAGGAGTGGCATACATGTCCCCACTCATGGAAATGAATCTCCCACACCCACCCACACTGTGCACCCAGGGGCAGCTCGAGACTCAGCTTCTCAGAACTTTCCCTACCACTCTGGCCCGCGTTAATCATACTTTCCTTTGAATTTCCCTGGCATTTGGAATATTATTTTACCATATCCATGTAAATTCCCCAAGTTCTCTTGAGACAGAGTCCTTGTCATAATTGCCTTTGCATATCCCTATATAACGACAAGCATTCTACCTTGAATTTATGCATAGTAATGAGATTGTGAAAACAGACAATCTAAAGTAAGTGTTCAATGACCTTGGTTGGTAGCCTGAGTAATTGGGAGGAGGCTAGCACCAGCAGGTCATTGCCTAGGAGCTAGGAGTGTGATCTCGTAAGTCACAACCTCTCCGATGCTGTTTGATCATCTCTAAAGGGATGGGATTAAACTGTCCTCCTGTTTTTCTTTTTAATATTTTGCCTCTATGACTTTAATGTCTTCAGTATCCCTGCCTTGAGGGAGCCAAATTCATAAAGCTCACCAGGTGATTGTGATGGACTCTGGTAAAGAACTACTGCTCACGTCACGGTTCCCAGATCTGGCTTCTCGTCTTCATTGCATGGGGCACTTAAAGACAAGCAACAGCAAACAAATAATCTTTCCTGGAGATTGTGCTGATTTACCAGGTTTGAGAACCATGGCGATAAAGCTAGAACTCCTCTAAATGGATGTCATCGATTTTAGTCTCTTTGCAAAAAGGGATCATCCCCATCCCCATCCTTATCTTCCAAGAATCTTGGGTGGAAAACTTCTGAAACTTCCTGAAACTAAATACCACACCAAAAAGCAAGACAATTTGAATGATGGCACTTCTGGGGATTGCTTACTGTGATGCTTACTGTGATGCAGGATAGGACCCTGCTGTCTCTCCACGATGGCTGGCACTCTGCCTCAGCTGTGACCAGTCCGTGGAAACACCTGGTCATTCTCAGACAGGATTTACCAGACATTTTAGAGATTCAATTGGATAAGATGTAGAGGCATATATATTTTCCTCTGATACCTGCACCCAAGTTAAAAATACACCTCCCGGAGAAATTTCAAAAACTAGGAGCCCCCAGAGACTGGGGGAGAGTGTGAAGTCAGGCGACTTGAATGATGAAGGGGCTTGTAAGCCATGCATGCTGAGTTTAGACTTTATACTTTCAGAGATGGGCCTCCTCTAAAGGATTTTGTTCAGTTTTACTGAGGTATGATTGACAAATAAACATTGTATATATTGAAGGTGTACAACTTAATGTTGCGATAGGTGTATACATTTTGAAATGATCACCAAAATCAAGGTATGAAACATGTCCATCACCCTGCATAGTTAACATTCTCTTCTTTTTCTTCTCTGCCACTCCTTCCCCATACCTCATGTTAAGCCCACACTATTTGCCCTTCGCTGCACAGAATGTTCTCAGGCTTCTATTTTTACATATCCCATTTCTGCTATTGGTATGCCTTTCCTCTATTCCCCTCTCCACCAGGTACAGAGTACTTTTTTAGGACAAGTCAACTCAAACAGCACCTTATCCATTGAGATTTCTCTTATTCCCCAAGCAGTGCTCTGTCCTTTATGCCCGCCATTGCACTTTGTGGATATCTCGACACTTATCACACTCTGCTATCATTATTTGCTCCTTGTTTCTCTCCTTGATTACACTGAGAGCTCCTTGGGGCACAGACTTGGTCTTTGTATATCCGGTTTCCAAAAAATGCATATTGAGTAAATGAATTTTTAAAAATGAATCAGGTAATTCATATCTATACCTTGAACAACACTAAATTGAGGCTAGTGCCAATGTGCAAAGGTGGAGGAAAGAAATAAAAGGAGACCAAGGATGGGAAAGGAGAAATACGTTCATCAGAATGGAACGGGATAGCTAAGAACCACAGCAGCCAAGTCAGGGGGGGATTTAAAGGAGAAGGATGGAGAGACCATGGTCAGCCAACTTAAGAAAGGAACTGAGTTCAAAGGTGGGTAATGGGATCAGGCAAAAAGCAGAGTCAGAAAAGCCAGAGCTGTATGCAAAGAACTAGCACTGGATCAGCTGAGAGTCAGAATTAACCAAGTGAGAAACATGTAGCCAATAACATGGGATGATGTCTGGTCAGGGTAATAAGAGCCCCAGGCAGAACTCAGAGAGTTCCTGCTTTTAAAAAGGTCATTGTCATTCCTTTAGTCCTGATACCCAGAACTACACAGGACAGTTCTCTGTCCTTCCCCTTCCATGGCTGGATCTCAAACTCACTGCTCCAATTAATATGTCCCCAAATTCCAGAAATTATACTTTTTCTTCCCCCATCTAATACAGCTCTCATTTAAAAATAACTTTATGTTGAATCTGCTTACCTTTCCCAACCCTTACCGCCTTGTTATTGTAAGTTTATTCATTCAACATACATAACCATCAGGCACTGTTAGGAAAGGAAACTAACCCGTATCAATCACCTTCTACACTTGTTGTAAGGTCCCCTCTGTATGATACCTTACTGAAGCACCACAACCACCCAGTGAGGCAGGTATTGCTCAGTAGAATTATCCACATTTAAGAGATGAGGGAGATGGAGCACGGGAAGGTTAAGATGCCACATTTTTGCAATGGTGTGGCAGTGAGTGGTGAAGGCAGGATTCAAATCCACCTCTGCCTGCATCTAAATCCTATCCTCTTTCCATTGTATCATTCTTTCTCCTCTCTAGGACTTTACAGAAGAACTATAAGCTCAAATGAAATATCACAATCTTAGGATAGGATGAAAGGCCTGATCCGGAAGCCCAGGCACCACGAGCAAGCATCAAGACATGGAAAAGAAGAGTAAAATGAGAACTGTGCTTTGCGAAGTGAGGGGAAGAGGAGCCTAGAGCGTGGATTTGTCCCCAAATGTGTCCACCCTGCAGACAGAGATGCTCCCTGGGGGCAGCCAGCCCCCTAAGGGATACATTTTAACTTTCCTACATCTCACCACTAGCTGAGAAGTCCGGTCCAGCCTTGTCTGCCTAATTCTCTGGACGAGAGCCCAGAGGTCATGGAATCAAGGGTGGTGACTTAAAAAAAAAAAATGCTGTTAGGTCAGGGCTGGCAGAACAAGAGGAGTCTGTTCTGTGAGACCTGACATTCAGAGGAAACTAAGGCACAGAGAGCTGTCCCTGGGGGGAACCAAGTCAAGACGGAGGGGAGCAGAAAGAATAGCCAGGCTGGTTTCTGTGGCAGCTCCAGCACCTCGGATGGGATCACCACCCCTGGGAGGCAGTGTGGAAGAGCAGGGATCCAGGATTAGGAGTTTACTAACTTTGCTCTCCACCAGAAATCAAGGGCCCCCTTGTGCCCCGGGACTGAGTTTTCTCTCCTCACCTACAAAAAGAAAGTTTTACCTTAAACTCTTTGATTTACCACACTCCCCATTCTTAACCTCTCGCTGAGCTTAGGACGCTTGCTTGGCCTGTCCTTACAGACCTGAACTCCTAATTCTGCTTTCCTCACTGCTCCCCACACCTTAACGCAGTAGCTTAGAGTCGGGTCGTGGGAGGATGCGTAACTGTTTAGGGCTTAACCCTTCAGAGTAATAATGACCAAAGCAGCATATTCTTTGAACACAGAGATGCTTCAGGACTTTATTGGAGAAGACACCATTCTACCTTAATGATAATCTATCCTAAAGTCTTCAGAAACCTAGTAGGCACGGTCAGCCAGGATCAATGGAGCAGTCAATGGGCACCGTAATCTGGAAATGGTCTAACCCACTAGATATTTGAGCTTATAGATCATGGCATTCCCAAGAACAAAACAGCCAGAGAGCCTATGAAGACTCACTCTACTTGGAAATCCCTGGAGGAATGAGTGGGGCGGGGGGTGACCTGGCTAGAATGAACAGATCAAGAATCTCTGTCCCCCTAGGTGAGGGATTCTTACTGTGTCTGTGTGGCTGCGCCACAGAACATCGTGGCTTTCTCTGAAGTCTGTGGACAGGCATAAAGATAGACCTCCTCAAGCATGGCCTGAGACCAACAGAACATAAGGTTTCCCTGGAAGAATCAGAAAAAAAAAAAAAAAATACAAGCATGAGAAAACACGCAGGCCTGAGACATAGATACTTGAATAGATACACACGTCCTGGGAAGAATACAGAAGGAACACATACCCTGAGCTATATGATCGACCTAAAATGAACTTTAAAAATACAGAAGGAAACAGTACACAGAGGAAAGACATGGCCATGCTGTTTTAGAGATGGACGTTCCTAGGCCCTAAGAGATAGAGACAGGTGGACATCAAGGGAGAGAAATGAACATTGAGGCCCGAAGATAAAGCGCACAACACAAAACCTCAGACATGAGAGACACAGACCAGCCAAAAGATAAACACCCGCAGCAGGCAGATCAGCGGGGGCCAGGGGGAGGCTTAGGTGACGACCTACAGGAAACACAGGAGAAGAAACACCCGGGCAGTTCGCGGAGACGCGCGACTCACGAGAGGCCCCCTCGGCCCTCCCCGGGCCCCGCGCCCCGCGGTCCCGCTGCCGGCCTCCGAGCGCCCTGCCCCGCGCCCCGCGGTCCCGCTGCCGGCCTCCGAGCGCCCTGCCCCGCGCCCCGCGGTCCCGCTGCCGGCCTCCGAGCGCCCTGCCCCGCGCGCCCGCGCCGCTCTCCCCGCCGCGCCGCCGCCTGCGCCCCGCGCCCCGGGCTCCCCTCCCGGCCCGCCCGCCACTTCCCAGCTCTGACGCGGGAGCCTCCTTCACACCAATGGGGCTCCGGCGCAGCCGGGCCCTGCCCCTCCCCCAGGAAGGTGTGTCCGCGGTTTCCACACCTGAAACTTCCGAGGAGAGTCAGATCCCTCCCTCCCGTCCGGGCGGGGAGGGGCGGGCAGCGGGTGGGGCGGCTGGGGCGGCCGGGCCTGCGCTGGGGACGGCCGGCCGGCGCCTGGGACCCGGAGGGGACTCTTGGGCCGAGACAGCATGTGACACTGCCCAGGTGGGTGCCCTCCTCCCTCGCAGCTCGTGGCTCCGGGCGGGCGGCTGTAGAGCCCCGGCGGAGGTAAGGGAGGGCCGGGAAGGACGGGGATCCGGGCCTTCACCCTGGGGCCAGCCCCGGCGGGGGTCGCGGGGCACCGGCTCCGGAAATGGGGGGCAGGGCAGATAGGCAGAGTTCGGGGGGGTGTGACTGAGTACCCTGGTCTGAAGAGGAGGGAAGCTGGAGGAAATGCTCTTGCCTGAAAAACTTGCTTCCGGCCTGGTCCCCGCCTTGGAAATGGGCACCCTGCCCCCAGATGTTCCCTGGGCCAGTAATCAGGGCTCTTCCTTCAAAGTCTCCGGCTCTGGGGAAACCTAACCCCCATAGTAAGGAATAACTGAGATTCCCTTTGTGGCCATATTCCCTATCTAGACGTGTTTTATTGTCTCCTTTTTCTTACCCAGGCCTGGGCCTCCCTTCATTTATCTTCCTATGGATTCGCATACTGTGTATGTCTAAGTACACGCCTCTCCTTGTTCGCCAAGGCGCCCGAACCCGTAAAAATGACTCCTGCCCAGCCCCCACCCTATTCCCCCATATATTCGAAGAACTTCCAAAGCTTCATGTTAACGGTGACTTTGCATTCTGGGTGACTTTGCATTCTGACGTTGGGGAGGTGGGAAGGGAACTCTGAGCTGGGAGTTGGGGGTGGGGGTGCTAGAACAGGGCTAGTTCTGAGCATCATTTATGGTTGCCTTCCAGCACGATTGTCCCAGGAGAGCTAAGCCTGCTGCCAGTGGATTTTCAGAACTCAGGCCCTCTCCCTTCCTGGATCTTGGATTCCCCAAGACAGATTTGCCCTCCTGTCTACCTAGAAGTGACCTCTGGCCAGGACTCTTGTCAGATTGAGGGGGAAGGGTGTGTCACGTCAGACAGACCAGGGAGAGAACTTTCTTTTCCACTTTCTTGCCTCCTTTGCTCCCCAATTTGCATTCCCCGGTCTTGCATCCTTGGCCTACTCCAGAAATCCCAGCTCCAAGCTAAACAGCTCCGGATGTGGCCTCTTTCTTAGGCTTCCTGTTTTATCTACACTTTGAGTTTGAAGAAGCTCCTGGCTTAGGCCCTAGCAAAGTGGGGATCATTTGTTAACCAATCTGGGTTAACAGAAACTGAAGCCATGTCTATTGGGGACCTGGGAGGAGAAAGGATGGGGTATCAATTCTGAGAGAGACTGTTTGGCAAGAGGATTGCATGTTAGTATCCTAGTGGGGAAGAAAGAGAAGTCAGGAGGTAGGCAGAGGAATCTCTCATCAAAAACTCATGATGTACTATATGTTGGCTAATTGAGTTTAAATTGAAAAAAAAAAAAGAGAATACAGTAATTCTAAGTATAGTCAGGAGTCATATATTAGGTGTCCCCAGTGTGTATGGCTTCCCGTATCATAGTCTGTCTGAGGTTGTCTGTGGCCACATTAAGCATGGTGTCTGTAGGATAGACAGGAACATGTCATTCGTGGTGTCTGGAGTGGTCAGTCACTATGTGGTGTGGACAAGAATGGGGTCACACACAGGATCATGGGTTGAACAGGAGCAGTGTTGCTCGTGTCAGTGGTGTAGACTCAAACAGGTGACTTACAGCATCTGGTGTAGACAGGGATGAGTCACTGTGTCTGTGGAGTGCATAGGAGCTGGTCATTTAGAGTGTCTGCAAGGTGGACCAGAGCAAGGTGACCTCAGGTTCTCTGTTAAGGACACAAAGAGGTTGCTCACACTCACATTATCTCTGTGGATGGCACCAGGGCCATGGATGGATTTGTGGGGCATACATCAGCATGATGTTCCAGGTCAGCTGATGGGTCTACAGGACAGTGGATAATGTGGTATTTTCAGACATTAGGGAACAGATAAGAGATGTTTATTACAGTTTTCATTGGGATGGTAGAGCTTTCCTCAAGTGGGTAGAACACAGATGTTAGTAGTTAGTGGTCCAGAAAGCTGCTCTCATTTTCCTATCTGTGTTGCCCCTGACATTGGGGGCAGTGATGTCAACCAGTGAATAAAGGCATTCATCTACATGGTGGTCTTATTTTCCAAATCAGAGTGAGAACATTTTGATTTGGGAGGTATTTTCCTAACGTGAGCAGCAGTATAGACAACAATGTAAACTCAGTAGTGTTGTAAGTTCAAGAGTATCGCAGTGATTTGTCGTGTCAGTCAGAATATTTGAACCTCACACTGCTACAAAATCCAGCAAGCATGATCCTCAAAAAAACACATGGCGCTCAACACCGGTTCGAAGAACAAGCAGTGTCATTGGGAGGAGGGGATATCTTTGAAATACAATTCTCTGTCTGGTGATTGGAAATGGACAAGAGTTCAGGTGTTGGGAGGCTCCCAAGGAGATACTGAGCTCTGTCGCACCCTGTATTAACAGAGTGACTTGGGGCTTTGTCTTGAACGAAGTGGCATGTGGACGGGGTCAGCAGATGCAAAATGTTTCTGGCCTGGAGGAAGGCTAGATCACCACGATGCCACACCCCATCTTTGCCTGTGCGTAGATAAACAGTGATTATTCATCCCTGGTGGAGAAGGAGATGAGAAGGTAACTGACATATGGGCAATGCAGAAAGGCTCTCTCCTGATGCCTTTATGCGAGTGGAACCATGTTTTGCAGCTTTCCTTGAGCTTTGGTCATGCCTGATTGCAATCAGATCACTAGGACAGGATCAGATATAGGGGACATAGGGTACGTTCTTCCCTTGTGGTAAATGGTGGCTGATCTGGTGACCACCAGTATTTCCAAATGGATAAAGGCAGTGTTAGAAATAGTGTCAGTCGGCTTATAGGCCGAGACATTCATCGTGTAACCCCAGCGGAACCGAAGACGTCCACGTACCCCAGGGCGCGTGGAGATACAGCCTGAATAGAGCAGGCAGACACTCATGTATTTAGGGGCTGCTTGTTTTGAGGACTTGCGTGTGTGCTTGCGTATAGGGCCAGGACAGTACAGATGTGGGTGACGGGAGACTTCAGGTGACGTCACACAGTCTCCTTAGGCAGGTAGGAGCCAAGTTTCATAAAGTGTTTATGGGGTGTGTGGTTGAGAGAATAGGGTCACGTCACAGTATCATCTAGTGATTATAGTATTTTGTACTTAGGTCTAAAAATAGGGAGCAAATCACGCACTGTGTCGGTTAACTGAAAGAGGACATAAAAGTCCTTCCACACAAGTGTGCTTATGTTAGACACGGCTCTTTGCCCCATATAGATGGTATCTGTGTCTATGGGGTGGCCAGGAACTTGTCACACACCACCTCTGCAGGGTGGCTAAGGACCTGTGTGTTTGGTTATGTCAGGCTTGATTGCATAGGAGCGGCAAGGGTGGCTTACTGTGTGTGTGTGCGCGCGCGTGTGTGCGCGCGTGTGTGCGCGCATGCGCGTGTGGTTGGGTGCTCATGCAAGCATGCTTGTGTAAAGGAGTATGCTTGTGCAGTAGCTCAGCGGGATGGCAGGCATTTTGGGTGGTAGGCTTCCATGTAAGCCGGGAGAAGACAAGAAAAATGTGCGGGTCCAGGGGCAGCTGTGGGTTCCACAGGCCCCCGGGGTCTTCTCTAGGCCAGTGACCTGCTAACGTCTCCCAGCTGGGCTCCTGGTTGCTTATAGTAGACGTCAGTCGGGAGACTTTGGTTTGAGCTCACCTGTACCATTTGCTTAAGAAGTTTGAGCAAGTGTGTAGGTTACGGGACCTCCAGTTTCCCCCTCTGTAAGTAGGCAGAGCTTCTCGTGTGTCTCTAAAGGTCCTTCCAGCTCATGAATCCTCTGTTTCTCTTTTATACTTTCTCTCTCCTCAACAGTAATTGCAATCCCTAACACTTCCGTGACCCTCAAACTTAACAGTGTACTTTTTAATGTTACTTAGTCTTCATTAGAAATCCTTGCAAAGGAACAATTTAAACCCCCGTTAAAGATAAGAAAATGGGTGTTCAAGTAAATTAAATGATTTCTACAATTGTCTAAAATGACAATGGGCAGAATTAGCAAGATACATACAAGGCAAAAGTAAAAATTGAACAACATGCTTTTAACGCTGTCTTCTTCCCTTCTTCATTCATGCAATAAATCTCTGTGGAGGGCAAAGTCAGCTGCAGGCAAGGAGACAGAGCAGTTAATATGGCAGTGTTTCTGCCCTTATGAAGCTCATGCTCTAGCCCAGAGAAGAGACATTAAATATGTAATTATAAGCGCAGTGAGTGTGTGAGAAGCAAAGGGTGCGCTGGGGCAGAAGAGAATTCCCCGCAGAGGGGCAGTACACGTGGAGGCCCATAGCACAGGCATGGGGGCTGGGGGGCGGGGTGCTGAGAGCTGTTGAGGCCCCTGCAGGGGAAGGCAGAGGTCAGGCGTGGAGGGCATATAACCCAGGCTGAATATTTGGGCTTCATCCCAGTGGCAGTCAGAGGCTACTGGAGAATTTAAACTAGAAGTGGGGCATTGAAGGATCGGTCCCATGCACTCTAGAGAATGCCTTGGTGACGGCAAGAGTTGCTGTGTGGAGGCCAGCGGCCAGGCTGTGCCCCAGGTGCAGTGGCCTGGGTGAGAGAGGACAGGAGAGCGCACCAGGGTCTAGCAGTGCGGATGGAGAGAAGTGGACAGACTCGAGGGATAAGTAGGAGGTGGGCTCAACAGGACTTGGCTGCAGATTCGATCTGGGGAAGGTGGGCCGGGAGGGAAACAAGAATTTTGTTCCATCATTGAAAAGCATGTATTGAGCACTGAGTATGGACCAGGTATTGTGCTAGATGTAGACAGTCGATCAAGATGGATGTAGTTCTTGATCTGGTGAAGCTTACCACCTATTGTTTGGGATAGATAATAAATCGAAATACACACATAACTGTAATTGTATCAATGCTGCAGAGGAGAAGTGATGTGAATGAAAGCTCGTAAGTCTATGGCGGGGAGTGCAGTCAGCTGGTCAGAGGACTGGAGAAACTTACGGAGCTAAACCAGGAACATGTGGTCTCACGGAAAACGAGAAAGAGTCTATCTAAAGGCAATAGTGTCAGACCCCGACAAGAACCACCACACTAAGTGTCCTTTGGTGTTAACATGGGCAATCGTGGGGGATGTGGGCAGCGGGGTGCTTAGTGAAGCAGGGATGGGGGCGGGTGAGATGTGAAGAGGTGAGGACCTCGGGTATGAACAATTCCTTCCACAGTTTAGATGAGAAAGCCATGGCTATGCTTCAGTTGTGGGATGGTTCCAACAGAGACGGGGATGGTGCGAGAAGAAGAGAAAATCCATCGCATAAGGTGACTGAGAAGACAAGCTAAAGAACATGGCGTGTAAGGGGAGGGACACCTGTTGGGTCGTCAAAGCAGGAAGGGGGAAAGAGCGAAACTCAGGGTGCTCTGAATTGCCAGGAACTGAAGTAGTTCCTCTCTATGGGTTTCTAAATTGTTTTCAAGGTAGGAGGTGATGTTTTCTGCTGGAAGTGAGAAGGCAGGTGGGAAGGTCAAACTTGCAGGGGGGAGTAAGCTCATGAGGGTAGCACGGTGTCATGGACCTGGCTGAAGGGGGAACCACTGTAATCTACTGCGGTGTAATCTAGTAAGTCTAGTTATCATTCTACTTTACAACAGCTGCTTTATTATTTTTTTTTATTTTTAAGATTTTATTTATTTATTTGAGAGAGAGAGAGAGACAGAGAGAGAGAGCGGGGGAGGGGCAGAGGGAGAGGGAGAAGCAGACTCCCTGCTGAGCAGGAAGCCCGACAACATGGGGCTCGATCCCAGGACCCTGGAATCATGACCTGAGCCGAAGGTAGACGCTTAACGGACTGAGCCACCCAGGCGCCCCTACAACAGCTGCTTCTATAGTGGGAGACAGAATTGCTAATTAGTTACAAGGCTCTGCTAGATACTATGGAAAATAAGATGAGTCAAGTCCAGACTGTGCATGGGGAGATCACACTACACTTTAGTACCTTGGACACTGGCTACAATGGCCAGGCTGATTCTAATGCCTTCAGCAGCTTTGGAGGAAGATTCCCCACTTCTTGCTTCTCTGGGCTGTTGGATCTAGGGTGTGTCACTCACAGTGTCTGGGAGTTATACAGGACTGAGTCACGCTTGGTGTCCAGAGAGTAGACAGGGAGAGACCATATGACATAATACAATCTAGAGAGTAATGACCCCTGGGAGTGCTCCGTGCTCTTTGACAACGGTCTCACGCTCTAATTTAATCATTTATTATCTGTCTCCTCCATAAGACTGCAGGCTCCGTGAGGACACAGTCTTAAGTCTGTCTTGTTTACCACTGAATGCCCTGCCCTTAAAGAGGTCACTTGGTAAATATTTATTAGATGACTAAATCAGTGGTACATTTCATAGAAGCTATTGCTTACTTTGTTGAGTATTTTTCATCTCCAAGAATAACTCTAAATGAAACCAAAGCAATGTCTTACTGTTATTCTCTATGGTCTGTCCCTTTGATAGGTAGAAGCAAAAAGGGTGATACAAACTTCGTGTTTTATTCCTCTTTAGGGCTCAGCCCTGATGGAGGCTGAGAAGCCCCAACATGGGGCCTCGACCCCCATCCCTGCCTTAGCGGAGCTCAGTGTTATCCCGGAAGCTCTCAGGAGAAGCAGTCAGACCGCGACCTTGGGGCCCGAAGTTCAAGAAGGCTGGGAGCCATCCTCCACATGGGCAGAGGGACGAGGACTCTCGGAGACCCAGCAGGGAGACTTAAGGGATATGAATAACTGTGCAACCAAGAACATGACCTCCTTCCCCAAGGAAGCCCCTGCAGGTGCGGAGACCAACCAGGAGGACTCTGTGGGGGAGACAGGGGACACCCCAGAGCGCCGGGAGGCAGTGCCCCAGAGCCTGGCAGATGGACAGGCAAGGACACCGGCTCCCGCAGAGCTCAGGGCCTGCCCTGTTCAAGGTGAACATCTAGACGTGGTCCCAGTATCCAGTGAGCCGGATGGCGGAGTGGAGATGGAATTTAGACCAGAACTCCCTTCTTTGACTGGGGGAACTGGACATGCGGAAGAGAAGGAGGAGGTTTTCCCAGACACCTCTGCTCAGCCCAGATTTGGGCCTTCCTGTGAAGAGCACCCAGCAGAGACCCACCAGCCAGGGGACTCTGTCGGGCAGGGGGAAGAGCTGCAGTCTACGGAGGCACAAGAAAGTCCAGTGAGAGGGGGACTCATGTGCCTTCTGGGGGCTGAGGGGCTGGAGGAGCAGGGACGAGTGGAAGGGGGCTTCCAGGAGGAAGGACCTGTCAGGGAGGATGGGAGTTTAGGGGAGCAGGAACAGCCAGGGGAGCAGGTTAATGGCACAGAGGGAGAACAAAGGCAAAAACAGGAGCAGATACAAGGTGATGTGATGCTTGCAAAACAGGGAGAAAGAATGGGGCTTTCTGGGGAGTTGGAAGGTCCACACTGTAGTGAGCAGGAGAGGAAGACTCTGGGCCAGCAAGAGCTACAGAAGGGAGAGGAGGGGAAGAGGGAATTAGGGGGGTCAGGGGAGAGGAGGATGGATGCTCAGAACGAGGAGAAGCAAAGCTCGGCGGGGAGATCAGGGAAAGTAACTGGAAGGCAGGAAGGTCGAGGGCTTCAGCACAAAGTGATGTCAGTGGAGGGGCAGGAGGAGCAGCCGGGGAATTGGGATGGGGACCCACTGTGGGGAGAGGCCAGAGAGGGAAGTACAGAAGAGGCGGGGGCACGTGATGGTCCTTCCACACTGGCTCCAGTAGCCCCTGAGGTCTCGTCTCCCTGTGACGCGTTTCTAGACACCTGTTATCCCATGACCAGTATTCCTGGGACTCAGAAGGAGCCCAGGGCTGAGGAACTATCCCCTGTAGCTCCAGCTCCTATACTGGAGCCAGGAGGATTGTCCTGCCAGCCAGCTTCTTCACTTGGCCCTCTTCCTGCTGGGGAGTCACCTGACCAAGAAACAGCTCAGGATGGCCAGCAGGAGGGATCCGAGCTGGGGAACAGGGCAGTGTTCAGCCAGGAGACCGAGATGGTCTCTGCCAGGACATCAGCAGCTCCTCCAAGGACACCAGATTCAGCTCCTTCCAGTCCTGCCGACGTCTCCCCAAGCACAGCTACATCATCATCTGCCAGCCCCCTAGTTGCCTCTCCCAGGAGGGAGCCCTCTCTTGTTGCACATTCTCCAGAAACCTCCAGAGCATCTCTTTGGACTAACAACGCATCTCACTGTGGGGCTTCTGAGACTCCCCCAGCTGCTCTCTGTGGCTTCCTGTCTGCAGAGGCCACCATGGAAATATCCACCAGCTCCAACCGGGCCAACCCTCAGAGCCCCCTAGGCCATTCTACAGGGGCTGTCCAGCACCTAAGGAGCAACTCCTTCCCAGGCTTTCATAGGACAGAGCCAACTCCGGACCTGCTGGGACTACCACTTTCCTTCTCCCATTCAGAGTTGCCCCAGAGGGCCCCCAAACCTGCCCTCTATGGCTCTGTGATCCCGAGAAGGGACAGGAAAAGTGGTAGGGACTGCAGGATCATTCCAGAATCCCCTAGTTCATTATCTACTCTGGGGCAGGACTCTCAAGAATTCACTTCAAGTCCGGAAAGATCCAATAGTCCCTGTAGCACCCAGCCATGTGGCTCCCGACACACTTCAGCCTCTGCCCCAGAGTCTCCTGCCTATGGCTCTTCCCCACCCCTTGTCTCTGTAGATGTGAGGATCCATGAACCTCTGCCCCCTCCTCCCCCAGAGAAGAGGCGTGTCCACCCCTCCATGGTAGAGAGAGACAGCCATCTCCACGCAGGAGTTCCCACGCTGAAGCGATGTGGCCATCCTCTTCCATTGGCCCCAGGTTTGGGGCTACATGGCCCCCCCAAAGGCCCACTTCCCCCAGTTCCTGACTCCCTTGTGGCAAGGCAGCACCGTCCTCTGCCCTCTACCCCGGACACTCCCCACCCTACTCAGACCTCCTTCTCCCACAGGCTGAGATACAACAAGCCATTACCCCCAACTCCTGATTTGTCCCAGCCCCACCATTCTGTTTCTTCTTCTAGTAGTCCAAGGATCTACAGGCCTCTACCCCCTGTCCCTATTATGGATCCTCCCACTGAACCACCCCCGTTACCCCCAAAGTCCAGGGGGAGGAGTAGGAGCACTCAGGGAGAACTCATGAACGCAGGGGGTCAGGGCAAGCCAAGGCCTGTTTGTCAAGAGCGGATAGTCTCCACTCCCCATTCTGTTGGACGTACCTCCTGGCCCCCAGCCATGGGCCGATCAACAGACTCTTCGGCCTCCACCAGCAGGAGCAAGAGGGAAGTGTCCCCTGGCATGGCTTTCAGCAATGTGGCAACCCTTCTAAGTCCCTCTTCCCCAACCACACACTGGAGTCTAGAGCTCCAGGGACCCACCTCTGAACCAGGACCCTCAGAAGAGTCTGAGGCCCCTGCCAGAGGATCTTTGAGAAGAACAGCCCCTCAGGAAGGAGCCAATGGCCTGAAGAGGTTGGATGTAGGCCAAGCAAGGCAGTCAGAAAAACTCAGCCATCCCCATCTGGAAAAGGCATCGAGCTGGCCCCACAGGCGGGACCCAGGGAGACCACCAGAGAGCAGCAGTGGGCAGGTTGCAGATCCTGGTGAGGGATCCAGTAAGCACAAGGGCTGGAACCGGCAAGGCCTGCGCAGACCTTCCATCTTGCCTGAGGGCTCTTCAGGTAAGCAAGGAGCAAGATCATGGTGACGCTCATGTGGGACCAAGCTTTCTCCAGCTCTCACCACCTCACCCATCTTCTGTCCCCAGGGCCTCTACTGTTCCCTCTGGTGGCTTCACTTATCCGCGTACCCAATGTCAACACAGAAGGAAGCCCTTGAAAGCCTCTCTGAGCTCCCTGTAGTGCTCCTCCTCCTTCCCCTCTATCTCTGTCACCCAGCCGTGGTGGTGTTTTATTGTGTACCTGTTTTTCCCAAGATGGTTGTGGATGATCCCCCTCTCCCTCACCATGACACACACACTGTCCAGCTACCAACACCTCTTTGAGGTCCTCCTAGTAGTAGAGAAGACATCCTCTTCTTGTCCAGTTCACATCTGATACCAGGGATGGTGACGCACCTGGTAATAGTGTCCTCAGGTGCATTCTCCTTTGGCACTGGTCTCCTGCACAGACTCCCAGTTGGGCCCTTCTGTTCCCTCAGATGCCTACATCTCCTGCTTTAGGTCTTACCTTCTTGGGCTCTCTGAATGTCCCTCTACAATCTCAGTGACTTCACCATTTCCATTTCTAGATACAAGAGGTCCAGCCGTAGAGAAAGCCCTTGGCCCTTCAGACACCGTTGTTTTTCGGTGAGTCACCTTCTCTCTTAACAGACACACTTGGACTGTCTTTTCTTAGGATACTGAGATTTCCATTAGTTGACAAGGGTTCTGGGACACTGTGTCTTCCAGGGATGGGAAGGGGAAGAGACATATACCAGGATTCCAGGGTAAGGGCATCTTTTCTCTTACCTGGCTGTCAGCGGGGTCTGACTCTCCCATCCTCCTAGGTTCTTTAGCCATGAGCTAAACCCCCTGTAAAAGTTCAACATGACATCCAGAACAGCTCTGAACTACCTAAAAGTGGGTCAGGCTACAGCTTGCCTCTTGAGGGGATTCAGCCCTCACATCCCAGCACACGGCCCAGAGATCGGAGACTATCTCATCTAAGGTCACCTGGGGCTTCTCTGCATCAGTGGCCAGCAAGCACCCAGAGCCCCTCTTGCCTCCGCAGGGAGAAAAAACCAAAGGAGGTAATGGGAGGCTTTTCAAGACGCCGCTCGAAGCTCATCAACTCCTGTGAGTACCTAGAAACAGAAGTATAGACCCATATGGCATTTTGCCCAAGACCGGAGCTCATGACTTTTATCAGTGGGGCTGTGATCTCTACAGGGAAGAGAATCTCCAGGAGAGCCAGAAGCAGCTTGGTGGCTTCTGTCTTTATGCCTCAACATCCCTGTCTCCCTAATTCTCTCCCTCTGCCACGCTTCTTTGCCCCTGTAGCTCAGCTGCTTTACCAGGAGTACAGTGATGTGGTTCTGAACAAGGAGATTCAGAGCCAGCAGCGGTTGGACAGCCTGGGAGAGGTGACCGGGCCTGCCTCTCCCCGGCAGCCCCGGAGGACCCTGGTCTCCTCAGAGTCTTACCTGCAGCGCCTGTCCATGGCCTCCAGTGGCTCCCTCTGGCAGGAAATCCCTGTGGTGCGCAATAGCACCGTGCTGCTCTCCATGACCCACGAAGATCAAAAACTGCAAGAGGTACCCAGCGGGGCAGGGTCGGGGCAGGGGATGGGCCTACAGGAGGGAGGGCAAAGTCTCATCCTGATTTCCTCCTCACTACCACCACCACCAGCAAGAGCAGGCTGTCCCCACCACACACTCACCGCACGCTCTGGGCACGCCATGGCTATCGCTTGTCTCCCCTCTGATGCATGTGCATTGCTTTCTGGATGTTAGCACTTGCCTTCCTCCCCACTTCCGCAGGGCGTGGGCCGCTTCCTTCTACCTGTTGTTGGTTGGGGCTCACACAAAGTTACCATGCCCCTGAATTTGTTGGGAGGAATGTGGAATTAATCCCTTCACTGCTGCTTCAGGCTATAGACTAAAATTTCCCTCTTCAGCCGGGGTTCCACACTACACTGGTTTTTCTCTTCCACCAAGGCATGTGAGTGGCTTTTTGCTGTGTCCCTTGCAGCTGTCCTGTGGTCCACTGGTCTCATACAGGCTTTGGAATGACCATCAGTCTTGGCTCGGTCCTTACACCCAATGGCAATACTGTAGTAGAGGCTGTTTGTCTGATGTTACATTATTACCATTAACAGGTTTCACATGGAGAGCTTCTCTTAATAATCAGTCTGAAATATGGGGTAGAACCTCTCTTCCCGGGAAGACAATATGGCACCATGGAAAGGCATCATGGAATCATGTTTACATATTTGGCTTCTGGAGTAAATGACCTGGTTGTGAAGCCCACTTTGCTGTTTGCTGGCTATTTAACTTTGGCCAGATCACTTGATCTTTCTAACCTTCTGTTTTCTCATTTGTAAAACTGGGTTGCAAAAAGGATAAGTGCCTAGTACATAGCAATCACTCAAAAAATGTTTACTACTGTACTTTAATTTCAAGTCGGGCCAACCTGGGTCTGAATCCTGGCTTCACCATTTGCTAGCTGTGTAACTTTAGGCAAGTTACATAACCACCAAATCTCAGTTCCCTTGTCTAAAACTTGAGGATAATGTCTACCTTTCAGGATTGCTCTGTGGTTTAAGTGAAGTATCCATATCTAGCTTTTAGCATGATGTCTTTTACTAGTTTGATGCATTTTAGTGCCATACTCTCCCCCTTTCAGAGGTGGGAAAGAGTCAGATGTTAGCCAGACAGACTTAGAGATAAACAAATCAAACAGAGGCAGCTATAAATGTTTAGGATTTTTGAAGCTCAGACCTGGGGGCCTTATTCTGACCTCAACTTTTATTTATTTATTTTTTAAAGATTTTATTTATTTTTTGACAGAGACACAGCGAGAGAGGGAACACAAGCAGGGGGAGTGGGAGAGGGAGAAGCAGGCTTCCCGCCAAGCAGGGAGCCCGACGCGGGACTCGATCCCAGACCCTGGGATCACGACCTGAGCCGAAGGCAGCCGCCTAACGACTGAGCCACCCAGGCGCCCCTTGACCTCAACTTTTAAAGCACATGGAGGATATGTAGAAAATGAATGATCTGCCCAATACTTATGGAACCAAACAACAGGAGACGACATGAAACCTAGCTCTCTTTCAGCAAACTCCAGCAACACTGGGAAGTCCACCAGGCCTCCCAGGCCAGCCCTGGTCTCCTGTTTCTGAGAAGAGAAGCCTCTATGCTTCTATGCACATAGTCCTTTCATAAAATAGCGTTTCTGGGGTCTCCAAGGTGCTTGCACCAACCCCATTTCTTTTGACTGTCACAACATCTTTGTGACACGGAGGTCATTGTACCTACACAAAAAGACAGAAAACCTGAGGTTCAGTGAGGTGAAGTGAGCCACACAAAGTCATATAGTCGGTGAATGTTGGAACCAGTACTCAAATGTACCTTGTGTCCCAGTTCAGTGTTGTTGTATGTGAGGGTCATCACCCAGGTGTGTGTGTCTTCTTTCTCTTTCTGTCCCTCCATCTACTTGGAATTGCATGCTTGGATGAAGAGCATGAGCAGCCGTGCTGGCGGAGGACAGGGCTGTGAGCCGTGGCGCCCCCTGTTGGAACCTCCAAATAAGTTCTCAAGTGCTGGACCATCTCCATTAAACCACAACAGCACATCTCGTTCTCAAATATCCTGCTTCCTCCCATTTCTCCTCAAACCCCCAAAGCACCTTCATCCCCTAAATCTGTCCCTCTTTCAAAGTTCTCTGGCTCAGTGAGTGAGTCTGCCATTCACTCAGTTACCAAACTCAAAAACCGAGGCATTACACTATGACTCTGGCTACTCTTTCAGCCCCATTTCCAGCAAAGAACCAAGTTCTTCCAAATCTCCCTCCTAAATAATTAGGAAGCCGGCCTACCTCTCCCCATCCCCGTGGCCATTCAGACCTCCATCTGTCACCTGGAATGACTATGGCAGTTTCCTAACATGGCTCCCTTGCCCCTTCTACTCTTTTCTCCACATCGTGCTCAGAAATAACATTTATAAAAATCAAATCTGATCAAGTTATTTCCCTACATGAAGCCTCTTTTTAATCTTCCCATTGCCTTAAGTCCAAACCTTTTTACCTTGTTTTGCAATCCTCCAGACCTCTCTCTATTTGCCTCCCCAGCTTCATCTCCTGCCACTATTTTAGTATAAATACTTGGTTCCAAAACCACTCCATTTATTTAAGCTTCTTGAAAGTATCCTTTTCGGGGCACCTGGGTGGCTCAGTCAGTTAAGCGGCTGGCTTCGGCTCAGGTCATGATCTCAGGGTCCTGGGATCGAGCCCCACATCGGACTCCCTGTTTCGCGGGAAGCCTGCTTCTTCCTCTCCCTCTGCCGCTCCCCCTGCTTGTGCTCTCTCTCTGTGTCAAATAAATTTAAAAGTCTTTAAAAAAATTAAAAAAAAAAAGTATCCTTTTCTCTTACACCTGTAGGGGGTTGTACACACCCTTCCCTCGGCCTCCAGTGCTCTTTCCCTCTCCTCCTGATGCCACGTTGGGCTCTGATGTGACTGGGAGCTATGAGAGGAGCTGACTTGTTCCCTCCTCTGCCCCTAGAATGTTATGCAGTGGCTCACGTACACTGGGGACTTGATACCTATTTTAAATTAATCTCCTCTCCAACCTCCCAGGCCAAATTTGAGCTGATCGTGTCAGAGGCCTCCTACCTACGCAGTCTGCATGTGGCCGTGGATCATTTCCAGCTCTCAGCCCCGCTGCGGGCCACCCTTTCCAACCAGGAATACCAGTGGCTCTTCTCTCGTTTACAGGACGTGCGTGAAGTCAGCACCACGTGAGATTCCTCTTCTCCCAAACACCACTCACTCGGCCTCAGTATCTTTAGCCTGTAAACCATCGGTTGTCGTTTTTTTTTCTCTCTCTCTTTCAGCTGCCCTCTCATTGCTCCCTTCATGATTCCCAGTGCTGTGGGAATAGGGAAAGCAAAGAAGAGGAGAGGGTGTGCGGGTGGCTAGATCCATTCATGGATCGACAAATGAATGGGAAATGCTTCCCAGGTTGAGGACAGGATGCACAATGGGCAGGTGCTGCACTGGAGATGGGTTGTGGGAAACAGGTAAAGATCAGAAAGCCAGAACAGAATCAAAAGACGAACAGGAAATGGAATATAAGGATCAGAGGGTTTGATCAGGGGCAAACTAGGGATTGCCTTGGAGAGAAACTCTAGAGCATAGCAGGGGTACAGAGCTAAGAACAGTCAATAGAAGTCACCAACTAATAGAAAGGAGGAGTCACAAACTCAAGGTATAGCAGGGGTCAGCCAACTGCTCACTCAGGAGACTTGTGTGAATATTGTGCAGGTTCCTTTCAGACCTGGAGGAGAACTTCGAGAACAACATCTTCACCTTCCAAGTGTGTGATGTCGTCCTGAACCATGCTCCTAATTTCCGCCGGGTCTACCTGCCTTATGTCACCAACCAGACCTACCAGGAACGAACTTTCCAAGGCCTGCTGTAAGACCTGATCCCCATCCAGTCCCCCTGTGGGCCCTGCAGTGAACTTGCCCTGAAACTCCCAAACCCCAACCCCAAATGGTATCCCCAAAGCACATGTTCTTCTGCCTGCTCTGTGATCCCAGCCCCAACCCACCTTTTAGACGCCCCCACCATAGACATTCCACTGCATCTCTACTCCCCGTGCCTTCCCTGTGTCCCCAGTACTCCCCACGTCCCTCCTCACTTGAGGCTCGCTGCCTACACAGGAACAGCAACAGCAGTTTCCGAGAGGTCCTGGAGAAGCTGGAGAGCGACCCCGTCTGCCAGCGCCTTTCCCTCAAGTCCTTCCTGATCCTGCCCTTCCAGCGCATCACACGTCTCAAATTGCTGCTCCAGGTACAGCGGCTCCCTCTCTGGGCCTTTCCCCTTCACCTGACAGGGACAATCTCAGGGAGACCCAAGGCACAGGACTGCCTGTTCTTTTGCCCCTCTTCCACACCCTGTGGATGATGTGAGCCTTCTCCCCATTGCCCACACCCTTCTTCCTCGGGGTGAATTTGCTGCAAAAATTTTGTTCCTGGACTTCATTAGCCGACCCTCAATTCCCTCTTCCTGTTTTCCCATCCCTTCTTTCCATCTGGCTCCTGCCTACTGTTTGTTCTATAGAACATTCTGAAGAGAACACAGCCTGGCTCTTCCGAGGAAGCAGAGGCCACAAAGGCACATCATGCACTGGAGGAGGTAAGCAGCCACCAGCCCCACTCAGACCCCTTGATTGGCCTTCACGGAGAATTCTTCTTCTGCAAAGGCCCATGACTCCAGAGAGCACAGGACCATGCTAATGGGATTGCTCAGCTACCTCAGTGCACCCACCAAACCTCCAAACACCCTCCCCACCCCCCATCCCCTGCCCAGCCTCCTTCCCACACGGAGGACGCTCCACACCAAGGGACTCTGTACGTCCCCAGACTCAATCTTACATTCACTCCGCCCAGGAACCTCCTGGCAGGTCATACAAGGTACACCAGAGGCCTAGAACTTCGATTTCATGCTGCCTTCACTCAATCCCAACCTGCCAGAAAAAAAAACGGAGGCTGTCACAACCAACCTCCAGATTTCTTGCAGGGGACTCCAAGGTCAAAGCCTCTAACACAGTGCTCTTCCTCTCTCCTCACCCTGCTTGACATTCAGCTGATCCGAGACTGCAATAACAATGTCCAGAGGATGCGACGGACAGAGGAGCTCATCTACCTGAGCCAGAAGATTGAGTTTGAGTGCAAAGTGAGTCGGTCTCTGGCACCCCCACCCCACCTGTGAAGCTTCACTTTAGCATCACCCACAGGTCACCCTCTAACATAGAACCGTCTTGCTCGCACAGTCTCGGTCTCTGCCCTTACTTCTGCACACCTTCTCTTCTGTCCTATTTCTGGGACACCCAAATGCCTGCTTCAGTCTCCATGATAAATTATTAAGTGAGAAAGGATAGACACAGAATTTTGTTTATTATAGCATATTATCTTTGGTGAAAAAGTAGGAGGACACAAATCTGTGTCTGTGTTTGCTTGTGTATACCTAGAGAAACTCTCGAAGGATACGTGGGAAATAAAGGACAGGGGTCACCTGAAAGGGGTTACCTAAGGGGGAGAAAGTGCATTTGGGAAGTGGGCTGGTGAGGGAGAACATTTGGTGCTTAAATCATTCAGTATTTTATCAAGTCTTCACCTACTTTGACCAAAGCAGTATGAAATTTATTCCAAATACAGGGCCAAGATCTCCCATCAAAATACAAATGTAAATAAACATTCTGCATTCAAATTCCACCTCAGAGCAGATACCACCCTTACTTCCCTCAAAGAGCGGGAAAATCCCTGATCCACATGTTAATTGTAGTCCAGTACCCTTATCTTTACCCAACTTCCAACCCCCAGCAGACCGCACCTAGTTCTCCTCAGTCTCATTCCCGCATATGACTCCACGGGCTCGTCTCAGGTCTCTGGTTATAATCAGAGAAAGAACAGATGTCAGAGCTGCCCAGATCTTTTAACTCCTAAGGCACACAGTGTCCTGTTCCCTGCCTTCTACCCTCACATACCCTAACTGGGGTCTCCCCCTTCAGTTCAGGCTTCCTGGCCTGAGCTTTCTCATGTAGTCCCTGTCCTGGGTTGAACCACAGGCACCTGCCATTTGCCTGAGTTGTGGACGTGGGAGCTGCACAGCAGTAGACGGTAGTAGAGAGAGGGCTCTGAGAGAAACAGTCTAAGCGGATGGGTTATGAGAAGGAAGGAGAATGTGGAAGAGGGGAGTGTCAGTGGTGGGACTCATGAGGAGGAGGCACGGTGGGGAGGGCAGGACTGAGGAAGGCTCACGCTTGCCGTATCTGTGACACTGCCTTTTCTGTCTTCCCTGCGCTACAGATCTTCCCACTCATCTCACAGTCACGCTGGCTGGTGAAGAGTGGAGAGCTGACAGCCCTGGAGTTCAGCCTCTCCCCGGGGCTGCGAAGGAAACTGAACACGCGTCCAGTGCACCTGCATCTCTTCAATGACTGTCTGTTGCTGTCTCGGCCCCGAGAGTCAGTGACTAGAATGGGAGGCCAGAGTACAAGAGGGGAATGGGATGAGGCAAGAGGGCAGGACTCTTGGGACAGAGAAAGCTCTTATTCCTAGAGGAGCCCTTCTCAGTGGCTCGACCCATGGAGTGCAGGTCATGGCCTAGAGAAGAGAAAGAAAGGGGATCCCACCAAATTCTGTCATGAGATCACATGGCAGGACTTGGACTATGTTATAGTCACAGAGCAAAATGTAGCAATCTAGCAGACCACATTCTCAAATCCGTTTATTTGGGCTAGACTCAGCCTTAGTCTAGACGTTCTTAGCCAATTCCAGATCCTCACTCTTTGGTCCTAAGGGCCTTAGAAAATTTATATTGGTTTTATCTCTCCAACTCTTTAAAGTGGTGAAGTATTCATTGCACATGTGGTTTGTCAAATTGGTGATGACAAATCCCTGGGGACCCTGGAGCTAACATCTTGGGAGCAAGGTAGCTCCATCTTGTGGTTTTTTTGAGAATTTGCAAGCTGCAAAGGACAGGGATCTTGAATCCAAAGATAGGAGGGTGGATGAAGTATAACAGTTGTAGAATCGGGTTGACAAACCTTGTGTTTTACAGGGGTAGCCGATTCCTGGTATTTGATCATGCTCCCTTCTCCTCCATCCGAGGGGAAAAGTGTGAAATGAAGCTACACGGACCTCACAAAAACCTCTTCCGACTCTTCCTGTTGCACAACGCACAGGGCACCCAGGCTGAGTTCCTCTTCAGCACTGAGACCCAGTGAGATGGGGCTGGGCAGAGGAGCTGGGGAAGGGAGGGAGGGAAGGAGGGAGAGAGGGATGGAGGAAGGGAGGAACAGAGGAAATCCTGGGAAGGAAGTGGGGCCGGGGCAGAAAATGTGCTCAGAAAACAGCCATAGCACTATTTATCCTATTCTGGACTGGAGGGCATCCATAGGGAACCCCAAACCCAAACTCTTAGAGCTAATAGACAACTTGCAAGAGATGGGGTAGGAAAGGGTACAGAGTTGCTACCAAAGTTTAGCATCTATTTTATGCTCTTCAGTCAAGAGGGACAAAGTCTGCGAGACAACAGAAAGGAGATGGGCTGGTATGAAGTAACTAAAGAATTGAATTACTGATGTCCCTGAGTGAATGGCCATGTTGTATGAGCCAGAAACTCTTCAGTGCCAAAGGCTGGTGGACATCTATGTGAATAAGACAAGCAACGGGGTGTCTTTAGCTTGCCTTCCTCCCACCTTCCAACCCAGTCCTCTGTTGAGCAGAAATCTATAGTGTTGAGAACTTTGATTTGCTCATCTTTTTAATGATAATAATAATAATAATAAATACATTCACACACAGATACATACATTTTGGAGAGTATTAAAGAATAATACCTGTAAACCCTGGTACACAGTGCCTAAAATGAGCAACTACAGGACTATAGCTACTGTTGCTGTTATAAGAGATATAAGAAGCCTCTTCTTTAAAAAGTTTGACATGACACCAAATGGTCCAAGGATCCCTGTGTTGTAGACACTTTTCAGTTTTGTCTCTTGGAAGACACCTCAGGGTAGGATCAACCATACCTGCCTTCACTTATGGAACATAGGGGCTGATATAGGGGTTTGTATACAAAATGTCACCAAAGTCAAGGAATCAGATACAGACTCATGTTCTTTGTTTAGTGTTTTGGGCAGCATCTTCCTGGAATAGAAATAGTGTCAGCTCTCAATTACTCCAGTGTTTTTGGAAGCAGAGGCCTACATAATACAAAATCCTTCAGATAATTACAAAATAAATTTGGGTTATATTGCATGACCCCAAAACTAGTAGATATATTTCCCTGACCTAATTATGATTACAAAATAATTTCCATCGCTGAGATATTTGATGGAAGGGAGGTGGGCAAAAGAGTATCGAGAATTCTGCAAAGTGGTAGAGGGTATCTAAACTGAGATGAACATTTTGCTCAGTACAAAATGGAAAATCTCATGTGTATATAATTGACAGTTGACATTATGCCGCCACTTGAAAGATACGCCATTAAGAGGACAAGCTTAGAGAGAGAAGGAGAAAAATAAAGGGTGATAAACACAATTACATACAATTCAAGATCTTATGTTTCCAAGCAAGCGAAGTCCCATTGACTTTTGTCCGAGATGTTCTTGAACTAGACTTTTTGAACCAGACAAGTCTCTCCCACAGTCATTTTCCTTCCCCATCATTGGCCTTCATCCTACACCCCAGAGCTGCAGTTGCGGCATTGACCCTGCTTTGTTTTCTCAGAAGTGAAAAGCTTCGATGGATCTCAGCCTTGGCCATGCCCAGAGAGGAGTTGGACCTTCTGGAGTGTTATGGTGAGTGAGGGGGTAAAAGGGAGAGAAAAATGGCAGGGCTGGAAGTCACCTTTGGATGTAGGAGTTTAAGAGGCTGGGTGCTAACTCTGAGAGACTCCCACTTACTGCTTCTATCCAGAATTTTAGAGTAGAAGTCTGAGCACTGGAGCTTAAGCACCTGAGATGATCCACTTAAAACTACTCACCACAATGGTACCGCTTCCTTCTCCATATACTTCCTCCCTTGGGCAATAATTTCTCTTTTTCAATATTTGTCCCCTTAAGTCTATCCTGCTATTATTTTGCTTAGATTTCACCTGCTTCAAGGTCTTGGGGAAATACGGGGAGAAAGTAGGGCTGGAGTGGGAGTTGTGGGAGAATAGCAACCTAGTAGATTTGTCTTAACCACACCATCTCCTGTACAGAATGACCTGAGACCACGGCCCTTAGCCCAGGCTGCCAGGTACCCACAGGTAGCCACAGACACACACACATATTATGAATGTGTCTTGCATTCATGTGAAGCCTGGATTTCTGGGTCTCATATAAGTCCCCACAGTTGTCCTCCAGCAAGAATTCCCTAATTGGTATCCAGAGAGGAACTGAACTCAAAGGAACACTGGTAACTCAAAAGAACAAACAAATACAAGGAACCTTGGAAAATGAAGTAGGAGAACCAGGCTGTAAACTGAGTTCTACTAACTTGTTTGCTACCTGACCCGTCTGCTGGCCTTTACTTCCCCAGTTGGAAGGAAGGCAAGATGATGATGCTTCCTCCTTCGCTGTCATCTAGTAAATGGCAGAAGGAGATAAGCTTTAGAAAAAGAAGTACAGGTAATAATGTAGTGTTCTGTTTGTTTTTGGAGGGAACCAGCGAAGTGTGGTAATGTAGAAAGAGCGATAAACCCACGTAAGATGGAATGCTTGTGGGTCAGGAGTCCTCTGAGGCTTGTTATCTTGAGCTTTAAAACTGTGGAAATTCCTCTGGTTCACAAAAATACTGAGATAGAGAAAATCCACAATTTCCTGAGGAATCATCTTGATCAACCCAGTCATTTACAAGTGAAGAAACTGAAGCTATAGGGGATTAAGCACCTTACTTAGGTCACACCTGGAGCCCCACGGTTGCATCTCTTCCAGTCCCACATTTGGTACTGGGAAGGAAATGAAGAATGAGTCACAGAATCAGATTTTACAATCTATTTGGGGAGGCAGAACACACACACAAAGCAGTTGGATAAGAGGCAAATGGTTTGGCCTGGACAATTAGTTTTAAAGGAATTCAGAATCCATTGAGGACTAAAGAGTCAGGGAAAGTTACAGAGGGAAGATGGGTCTTTAACAGACTTTGAGTATTCGTAATAATGAGTCACTGAAGACGGTCACAACGTATTTCTCAATTCATCTTCCCTGGAGAAATAGAATTTTTGATTCATTTCTGTTTTGGTATTTCCATTTCCTTTTTGACCATTTCCTGGTTGAGGATGAAGATTTTTCTGATTGTCTCATTTGTCTGTAACTTTCTAAAGCCTGAACTTTCTCTCTCCCGAGTCCTCCCAACCTCCCCCTGTAATTCCCCCTCAGTGTTCCAGTCACTTGCCTTTCCTAACCTCTCTTCACACTCTCCTCTTCGAAAGACTCCCCACAAGTACAGTGCCTTCGAGCCTACAAACCCCGAGAGAACGATGAGTTGGCGCTGGAGAAGGCAGATGTGGTGATGGTGACTCAGCAAAGCAGCGACGGTAAGAGGGAGAATCCGTGAGTAAGCTGGGTGTTGAAGGTGGGATACTGTAGGTGGATGTATTTGTTTCCTAGGGCTGCATAACAAAGTACCACAAATGGGGTGCCTTAAAACAATAGAAGTGTATTCTCTCATGGTTCTAGAAGCCATAAATCCAAAATCAAAGTGTTGGCAGGGCCATGCTCCCTCTGACACCTCTTGGGGAGGATCCTTCCTTGCCTCTTCTAGCTTCTGGTGGCCACAGGTATTCCTTGGCTTGTGGTAGCCTAACTCCAATCTCTACCTCTATCTTCCTTGTGTGTGTGTGTGTGTGTGTATGTGTGTGTGTGTGTGTGTGTGTTCAAATTTCCCTCTTTTTATAAGAATACCAGTTATATGGGATTAAGGCCCACTTTACTCAAGAATGACCTCATCTTTACTAATTACACCTGCAAGAACCCTATTCCCAAATAAGGTCACATTCTGAGGCACTTGGAGTTAGAACTTCAATATATATTTTGTGGGAACACAGTTCAGCCCATAAGAGTGGAGAAGGCCCAGGAGTAGGCAGCTGTAGACCTTGCCAGACCTAGAACAGCCAGGGCTAACACAAGGGAGGCTGGATTTCCCATGCCAGCGGCTCTCCAGTCCTTTCAGCCTTACCATTCAGAAAAGTTTTAGGGAAGGAGATCCAGGGGGAGTTATTATGGGTCTGTCCCAGGTAATTCTTCCCACCCTCCCTGTGCTCCTAGGCTGGCTGGAGGGCATGCGACTGTCAGATGGGGAGCGAGGCTGGTTCCCTGTGCAGCAAGTAGAGTTCATTTCCAACCCAGAGGTCCGTGCACGGAACCTGAAGGAAGCCCACCGAGTCAAGACTGCCAAACTACAGCTGGTGGAACAGCAGACCTAGCTATTTTCTGGGAGGAATTCCCTGAGTGTAAGGACAAGACGTTCCTGGAAAGGGCTGGCCCCAGAACCCTGCAACAGAGGCCTTCTGTGGACCAAGAAGTAGACCTTCTGAAAACTCGAGGACAAAATGAAGCTACCAGTCGCGAGTCTCAAACCTCCTTTCTGTGCTTTGTGCTTGGTGGAGGGATTTTGAGGGACTTTGCACTGGATTCTGAGAATCTTTTCTCATAAGAAAACAGATAAATGGGGCCTAAGCCAAGGAACTTTACCTCTACTACCATATAGTACTTAAATATTCTCTGTTTCCAGAGTGCAGATTCAGGGCTGACCAAAGTTTCCATCATGGCTACAAGTTAAACGGAATCTGACCTCAGTCCACTAGAGGGAGATGTTTAAGGGGGATTAGCACATCAGATGAGAGGGTCAACAGGGTGATCTCTAAGGTATCTTCCAACTTGAGAGATTTTCCATAATTATTGGTGTGGGGTCAGGGCATGCATCTCTGGGATCTGTGTTGGTGGCAATGTGAGGGTAGTACTCTCTCACTCTAATAAATTTGGCACTTCTCTGAGTGTTTTCTTCTCAGACTCCTGAGCACTGAACAAGGTACAGAACATGGAATCCCATGAGGATTCCAGGCCATTTGATTTAGGTGCCACAAAAGACCAAGATGGTACCTAGGTCACGGCAGATGCCAACTCTTGCTTTATGACTTCCAAGAGTTTGGGCCGCTTTTCTGTTTGTTTTGGCCTCAGATGTTGTATAAGGACTTAGAAGGAATTGATGAGTGATGAAAATCCCATTCAAACCTTCTTTTTTATTGAACTCATAAGTTAAGGCATAGGTTAGTTGGAATGGATTTGGAAATCCTACTCAGACCATTCACGATTTCATATTTTGACTTGAATTATGGTGAAGGTATCTTCCCAGCTATCTCATCGTCTTTGTGAAAAGCAGCATGTATAATGGAAGAGTCCTAGAACCCAAGTCAAGAGACCACCTCCAGTTATTGCACTGCCATGATTCAGCCTGTCCATGTCTCAGTTTCCTTTCATGTAAAAGACAGGATTGGACCAAGTAACTTCAAAGTCCTATCCAACTCTGCCAAATAAGATTCTCTATCTCCTACTGGATTGCCTTTCTCAGTTGAGGAGCATCACTCTATGTTAATTCTCATATAGAGCCCTCATACAACAATAGTATAGTCATCTTTTAAGCTGGATCATTATAGTCCTTCCCTGGACATTCTACTGCTCTGTTTCATTTTTAGGAAGCTCAGAAGTAGAATTGCATTGCAGCTTTGTGCAAAGGTAAGAATAATATGATAAACTTTGTCCTATACCCACTTGATGATACCACACGATAGTGTCACATTTGATAACACATTTTGTTTTCTATCCATCCTAAAATGTAAATTAGCTTGCTTAATTTTTAGAAAAGTTATCACTATAGTAACTGGGATGGGACTAATATTTATCCTAAACAAGTTAACACTACTAAAAAATCTAAAATGGGGATGGTTTTAGAGAAGTTCAATTGAAGTTTTCACTATTTTCATAAAGCCAGCTTTTTGTTATTAATATATGATATAATAATATGTATATATTGTATGTAAACTAACAAGTGGTGCTCCTTAATAGCAGTAATAATTAATATAATCCAAATTATTTGTTCAAACCAGCATTTGAATACTGGCCAAACAGAGCTGTATCCAACCTTATATTTTATAGGCAAATTCTCCCTTATTTTCCCAAAGAGGTAAAATGAAAACTTCTGAATGATACACAGGCAAATAATTTTTTTTGGTTGAATGACTGCTTCTTTGTGTGAAGTTGCTAAGGCTTTCTGAGTGCCTTTGAAGCTGACATCTGTAAGACTGAAACTGTCTTTAGATATTTAATCTGTATTCATTTCATTGGGTTACTCTTCCCCTAACCCGGGAAATTAAAAGACAATTGGCTTCTCCCTGTCTTTAGGTCCTTGGTTATAAAAACAAAAATGAAACAAACAAGAACTTAGATATGAGTCACCTCTACTCAGTTGAATTACTAAATTTCCTATACTTTGGGTTTTGGAGAACTGGGTACATCTACTTAATTGTTTCTTCTTTCTTTGGATTTCCGAATTTAACTCAACTTATTCTTTAATTCTGATTGGCATCACTGTCTTAGAAACAGCAATTTCTTATAAGAGATTGTGAAAACAACCATTTACCAACACTTTTTGGACAGAATGGCATTTGAGGCATGTATGAATATACAGTGTTTTGGTTTGGGGGTGGTTTTTTTTTTAAGCAAAACCATGCCCAAGGGTAGTGTCTTCAGGAGAGATCAACAGTAGTTCTTTATGGTCCTTTTCTGAATTGTAACATGCTTGGAGCTTAGCATCACGTAGATTTATGCTGAATTATTTCCTTCGTGTCCTTACCCACATTGAATTTCCATCTGTCACTTTTATCAGTAATACAGCTTAGCTCTTCCTTAAAGTTTATTTTCACTATCAACTTTTCACTTACAGTTAACTATGAGCTTAAGATTTTTATTGTGTACCATTTGCTCTGTCATGGTCATTTATAATGATTTTAGTAATATCAGCCTACGTGTTAATATCTGGAAGGTTCACGGTTTGAGATGTAGTTATTTCCCCTAATTTTGTTTTCTTTCTGTCTCTTAAACAACTTCTATATCCACGATTCAAAGCAAAATGGCTTTTGGTCCCATGATGACTGATTTTAAAACCTTTTTTTTTTTTTTTTTTAGTCTTTGGACTAGGAGTTGTTTAAAAGCCTTTGAAAAATCTAAAGGAAATTATACTCTCTGGCTCCCCTTCTTTCATACATATATTTATCCCCTTGACATAAGCCCAGTTTTCTTTGGGATCTCACGTTGCTCTACCCATAATAGACTGTATGCTTTTAAGTATTAAGTGCTACTCCCCTTATCATAGCCTCTTCTGGTTAATGAAGTTAAATTAGAAATCCAGTATTTTGGTATAGTGGCCCTTTCCAGACACACCTGTTTCTCATCCACCCACCCTAAGACACATCGTTAAGACTTGTGTGCATGTTTGTATGTGGTTTTTCCAACCTCTATATTAATGTCTTTTGGTGGTGGTGATTTGGTTCTATCACTAACAGGTTCAGTGACCCTAGAGCTGCATTTGCTGTAAACATGACTCGGTAGCTGCATGATTACAGCAACTCCAAAGCTGTTGTTTAATGTAATCTTTAAACTCTGAAATCAGGTGTGCAGAGAGGCCAAAGGTTACAGGCAAATGAGCTAAAGAGGAACCGATGCCAGACTCAAGTCATGATTCAAATGTGCTGAGAACATTCTCTGTACTTAAAAGTTTTTGACCCACTTCCTCCAACCCTCCCATTTTAAATGGCAATTACGGAGTGGGCATTTCTCTAGCCTATTCCTCAGAAGAGGGTGAAGCAAAGCATCCATTCATTCTGCTGAATTCCCAGGGAGGATTGCAAAAACAAGGCTCCAGGCACAAAGAAGACTGGGGAATGCAGGTGAGTGGATGAGGGTGTTTATTCTTTCTGGGTGGCCTGTGCACAGGGAATGTGTGGAGGAAAGGGGCTGGGTTGGTGTGTGCTATAAACGTTTTCCAAGCTGGTGAAGGAGCTCCAAGGGAGTGACTACTGATCCCTGCTGCTTGGAGGATGAGTCATGGGCCTGAGGGCAGAGCCTGCTACAGGGAGGGGCCTGAGTCTGGCCCACAAAGTTCCCCAGGAGCACCAATGAGCAGATAAATATTTTCCTGGCAGTTTAACCAGGCCTCTCAGAGGGCAATTATCTCTGAACAATGCAGATGGAAATTCAGAAGGAGAGTGGGAGCCGAGTCACTTTATTCCACTGAGTAAGATGGAGGTTCTAAATCTGCTCACAGACCAGGGGGCTCCCGAACACCAGGGAGAAAGTTCATTCTCCTCTGGAAAGGGTGGCTGTGAGTGACAGACCATGAGTTAACTGTGGTAGAGTCCACAAAGTCAGCAAGAGACTTTCGCCATCAGAGAAGTAGACAGTCCCAGGGAGAAAAAGGAAAATGCAGAAGGCAGAGAAAGGAGGGACCCTTGGATGGGACTCTTCCAGCCACTTCTAGAGGGTGTTCTTATTGAGATGGATTTGTGGTGAGGATGAGAGACTCCTCCACTGTTGGCATCAAAAGAACCCTAAAGGTCTTTGTGTCTCACACCCTTACTTGTCTCAGTGGAGCCTGCAGAGGGGAGATGATTTGCCTGCCGTCACACAGCTAGGTACCGACTGTGGATTAGCACAGACCAGGGTTCATCTCTAGGATTTAAGCAAATATCTGTTGAGCTTGTGCTCCTTACAAAAGGTTGAAGGTGACTTGCTGTAAAATGCAAGGACTGAGTTAACAGAGTATGTGTGGGCAGATTATTTTGGGGACAGGAGGAGGTGGTGGTCAGACTTGTGGAATTGTTAGTAGCCAGATTTGGGGATGGAACTGAGCTGGGCCAGGCAACAGACTGGAACATAGATAAGGTGTGGTTTTCATAACTGTTTATCATCCTAGCACAGCAGGGCCTTGAAGAACTGGAGGGTCTCAGGAGCGCACATGCACACGTGCGTGTGTGTGTGTGTGTGTGTGTGTGTGTGTGTAAAGAGGTGGCTGTTTAGGGTAGGAGAGGACACAAGAGGATCTTTACTAGAAGATGGAATTCATACAGAGACTGGGCTTTCTCCTTGAAATTAAATAAAACTGGCATTAACAAATGGGGAAAAGAGATGGAATTTTCCAGTTGAAAATCAAGAAAAATGAATATCTAAAATATTTTTTTAAAAACATTGGTCCTTTAAATTGGTTCTGGGGACTTTTTTTTATTTACTGGGTATGAAAATGTACCTGATTTCACCAGTTCAATTAGGAGTTAAAGGAATTAATAGAAAAGTCAAATCAAACTGAATAATGAGCAAGAAGGGGAAATAAGTGGACAAATAGGAATGCTTGGAAACATAAGATGCTTATTATTGTTGAAAATTCTAAGTGGGTCCCTAAAAACAGATTGCACCCCTGGCAAGTGACAAGCATATGGCTTGGGACAAGGGTGCCAAGCTGGAGAGAAGGATGCACCGGATAGAATTTGATGAAACGGATGACATAATCTGCAGTCGGGCGAAAGTGCACCAGAAAGGACCATGGGATCTCTGTGGGTGGGAATTCCATTCTCAGATAATAAAACCGTGGCAGAGGAATGTACTTGAGGCAACTTGACCAGAGTAATGAGACTGAGAGACAAATAAAATGTGAAAGCTGCAAACGAAGACACAGAGGCTACAATGCGGAGGGAGGAACCAGCTCCTCTGGACTTTTGTATCTTGTCAATCACACTCTGGGATGCCTGGGCACTAAGACCCAGAGTCAACTTGACATTCTCTCCTCCCTGCCCACACAGTCAAATTCCGTTAATTGGTTCATAGCATCGCTCACACTGTTTCCTTCTTGTTCCCCTGCCACTGTTTTAGTCTCAACACCGAATTCCCGGACGCTGGAGTGACTTTCCCACTGGTCTGTCTACTCCCAAACTTTTGACTGCGAACTTCCTGGAGGAATGTGCTATAACAATCTTAAATTTGACAGTGTGTACCACATAACAAGGCTTGTCAGAGCCAGATACGACCTGGCATCCGGCTCCCACGGTACCCCCACACTCTGCCCCTTACACGCCTTTCGCTTCGCTCTCCGCCTACTCTGTCCACACATTCCAACGCCCTTTCCAGTTTGGGAAGATGCGGCTTCCTGTTCGCTTTCACTGCTGCCTCTTCTCCCTCCTCTCCCTGCAGGACTCTCAAATCAAACTAAACACTTCTGAATCTTTACATCATTTAAATGCAGACCTCGGATCTATGGAAGGATCTGATTCTAAATCTAACCCAGGTTACACCCATTGTTGGATTGTGCTCTCCCCACCTTCTGACTTCCTTTGTGTCTCCTTCTAAAATGATCAAAATACCTTGCTTCTTGAAGCTAGTGCCCCCTGACGTACGTACATCCTGTCCAAAGTGTATTTCTTTTGCAACTTTGGGCAAATATTTAAACCTGTCTAAGCCTCGGATTTTCACCTGTCGAATGAGTAATATCTTCCAAGATTGTTGTGAAATGAAATTCCCTATTAGAGAGCTAGGTACACAGTAAATGCTCAATAAATGGTTACCATCATCATTAGTATTTTATCTGAGGACCAATTTCTGGGCAAAGTAAGTAAGCTCTTTCAATTCCTCATGTGATCTTGTAAAGCGTACAAACACACAAAGTTATCGATCATTAAGAGCCTTTTACCTATGAAGGCTCTGTCCATTTTTTAAATGATATGTTGGCATTCAGGAAGCAAGACTCTTTTATTTGCATTTAGTGAAGTAGAAAATAAATAACCTAAGAGTTCTCTCTAGACTTGGTTAAGGTATTCTTAGAAAATCATTTAAACCTCAGTGTCCTCCTCTGTGAATTGGGATAATTATATATATTGTGCACAATTATTTTTCCAACCTCCTTTCTAGACCTACTGAACCAATTGGGCTTTTGATCTTTGCCCATTCAGCACCTCTTCCAGATCTTTCCACCCCTACTCTTAGGCCATTCCTTATCTTCCTCAATGCCACCTTTTCTTCTGCCCCATTCTTCTGTTCTTCTTTGGTGTTTCCATGAGTCCACCCTAAGACCACTTTTCTCCATGCTTCGTGCTGTGCAATTTTGTGTGGTGTCTGGACCTCAACTAGCATTTTCTATGCTGAAAAGGTCCTGTAGTTGCCATAGGCCCTTTAGTTCTTGTCTCTGTCACAGACCCTGTGTCCGTATTTTTCTCCTCAGACACATCCACCCAGATAAACACAGGCACTTCAACCACAGCATCCCCAAACACAACAGTCTCCCTGTCCCCAGCTTTGCTCCTGGCCCATTATTTCCTTTCTCACTTGACAACATTTCTTAGTTGAAAGGTCTTTGTCCTCTTCCTTTTTACTTTGATTCCTTTTAATGAATTGCCTATCATATCACACTGATTCTGGCTCTTAAACATCTCTCCGATCTGACCCTCTCCTATCTTTACGCAACCTACTCTCAGCTCTCGTTGTCTCTCACTTGGATTAATTCAGTAGCCTTGTCTGGTTTCCCTGCATCTCCCCTCTGAGCCCTCTGACCTTGTTCTCCATTCGTCTTTCTAAAACACAAATCTGGGTAAGTCATGCCGATGAGGTACAATTGTGGTTGCCTCTAATCGACCAAAGAATACAGCTCAGAGGTCTTAGCGTTGTACTTGCAGCTTTTCCCACTCTTCCTTACCAGCCTCCTCCTCCACCACTGCCCCTCTGTTGCACTCCTACATGCACACCCAGCCTCTCTGAACTCCCAATCTCGTTGGCCTTATACTCACTATACTTCTGCCCAACATCCCCTTTCCTGCCTTCTCTGCTTACCCAAATTCTACTCTTCCTTCAGGAATAAGGCCTTGGACTCTGAAGCTTTCTCAGCCCCAGCAGACATGGCTGCTTCCCCTTGTGGATTCCATCGAGCTTTGTCCTTATGGACAGCCCTGCACAGCACTGTCCTCCTGCATTGTAATGGTCCTCCCCAGTAAGAGTGTCTTTTTCTGAAAGCCGGGAAGACATCTCATTTACCTTTGTGCTCACCCAGTACTGTAGGTGCTTGTAAACCCCCACTGATCGACAGAATGGATGTCTCTGCCTTTATTTCTCAGGACTTTGTTATGAAACTCAAATAAGAGGGTATTTTTGAAAGAACAGTATAAACTAAACACAAATGTAAGAACCCTAAATCTCCCAGACTGTCCGTCTGCACTAAAAGAACACCCCTTCGAGGTGGGTGAAGATGTTTCATTTCCAGGAAATCGGACTTATTCTTAATTAGTCAAGACCATTTAAGACTTGGAGTGGAATCACCAAAAGCCAAATTGTCTTTTTCAGCTGATTTTTATGTATTCTTCTTATGCAAATGATGTTAAAATATAACAGTTAAAAATAAATTCTAATGGACTATCTCAGAAATATACAAATAATAGGAAAAAATAAGCTAACAGGAACAGAAAATAATAGGACTCCAAGAGACTTACAGTGTTTTTAGACACATGTGGAGCTTGTATGGGGAGTTATAATGGCGGGTGGGAGGGGGCTGCTAAATGAACCGGGTTCCTACAGTGAACCCAGGACTGCTCAGGAGCCTGAGATGCAAGAACGCTGAGTAGAGAGCTGGAGGCCTCCTGGACAGATTTTGAATTGTGAAGCTCTCATGGACATAGATGTCCTTAGCAAAGTGCTACAACTAGGGCTGCCAAATTTAGCAAATAAAAATACAAAACACCCAAATATTGCAGGAAGCATACTGACACTAAAAAATTATTTGTTGGTCTGCAATTCAAATTTAACTGGACATCTAATATTTTATCTGGCAAACCAAGCTGCAGCCCAAATGACATTAATATCTTTGAACCTCATATTAGTGGCTCTAGGGTATTTTGGAGAAAAAATTAGCGTGGGCTTTCTGACTATAAACAACAAGAAGAGTTTAAGGCCACAATGAAACTGGTGGTAGATTGCCATCTAGTGGAAATTTTGTGATAGTGACAGCTTAAATTGGAAGGATAGGCTTTTTCCTGGAGTCGTCAAGGAAGGATTGTGCTCTGGCCCAGTGCAAAGCCCTAAGGTTGCAGCGCGGGGAGTGATGACGTCAGGAGGATAAGGGTGCCGTGGGGGGAGGGGAGGTAGGAGGAATGCTGAGATGCAGCTGGCCCCTTGATCTAAGGAGAGGAGCACCTGACCTTGGCTCTCCAGAATGCACACTTTCTCCGGCATTCCAGCCAAAACCAAAACAAAAGCCAGGGCTAACTGTAAGAGGCATCATATCCTTCAGATGAGGATGGCTCACACGGATGTGGAAGTATGAAAAATATATTTCTACAGATGTAATCACAATTATAATGAACGAAAGAAGTCCTGCAGAAGGTAACGGAGTGGCCGCAAGTTCAGATTTTAAAAGGACTGAAAAGACGTAAATATTAAAAGGCAGCAGTTCTGGAATTCCAAGGATAATCCCTCTAAATGTGAAGCCCAGAAGCAGTTCCGTGCTGCAAAACATGCTAAAGTCCACTACTAACAATAACACTAGCCGTGATGACAATAAAACCAAACTGGGAACAGGAAGAACAGGGAGAGGACAAACATACTCCTTGAGGCAGATGTTATAATGTCAACATGTAATACAGAGAAAGCAGAAGCACTTGACTCTTATTGTAGCTGGTCTTCTCCAGAAAGAATGATATTCTAGAAATTTAAAAACTTGGACAAAAACATAAGATGATCTTAAAACCCAAACAATCTTCTAGCCGATTTAAATCTAGATTTTTTTCTGGAGCAGAACAGGAGAGGGTCTTGAGGACTTAATAGAGGCAATTATCCTAATTTTTAAAGGCATGATTTGTAGAAGCCAAGAAGAATAAATTTAATGTGTATTTGCCATAAATTTCTAGAAGAGACTATTAAAAGATGTTAGATAAAAAATAATCGTGAAAGACAATCAGTGTCTCCTAAGATAAGCCATGCCAAACTAATCTCATTTACTATGTTGTTAGGTTTACAAGAATATTAAATCATTAGAGTGCTATGAAGAGAATATGTTTTGATTTTAGTGAGCCATACAGCACAGTTTTTTCCCCAAAATGTGTTTTCAAAATCCTGGAGATAACAAAGGATGGCCCTGGATCATAGTATAGTTGAGGATTTTTAGCCAATTTAACTTTCAGCCTAAAAAAGTGCTCATTAAGGGAGTATTTTCAAGAAGGGATGTCAAAATGTTCTGTAATTACTTGTTTACTAATGATGATTATAAAATGTAGACACATACTGATCAAATTTGCAGAGAGCAAAATTGCAAACAATGGTAATGCTATAGGACTCCAAATCATCTTAACAGACTCAATAATGGGCTACAATTAACCAAATGAGACCGAACAATGTATATTTTTGTCTATTTGGATTCAAAAATATCAATTCTCCAAATACAAAGTAAGAGAGAATGATTTTAAAACAGTTTCTATTAAAATAACCTAGGGGTCATAGCTGACAATAAGTTTGGGACCAAGAATATGAAGTGGCTGGGGGAAAAAAAATCCAATTTCTCTCCAGACAACAATAGAAAAGAGTGTCCTTTCTGAGGGAGGGGACAGTCACACTGTACAATGCAGTGGGCCAGACTGCATTAAAGTCAGGTTCAGTTCTGGCACCCTCTTAAAAGGAACATCCATAAGGTCCTCTTCATTTGAAGAGAGGCACGCAAGGTGGTAAGGAGAGAGAGCAAGCCACGGGAGGGATGACACATGGTCCTCAGATTTTGCGATAGTAGATATATTCTTTGTAAGCACATGGAAAGCAAAACAGATCAATTAAACAATAGTGACTTCTTCCTAGCAGAAGAAAGAACTCAGTAATAATTAGAGATTTCAGAAATTCTGTGGCCGCTTGTGTAGGCGAGCTAGCCGGCCACCTTTGTCACCTGCAACTGGAAAATCAAGACTGTGATCATCTGTGGTGGCATGGAGGAGACGCCGGGGTTTGTCAGGAGGTTGGACTTGTCAGCTTGTCAGTTTCTTCTACCTCTAGGATTCTACACTTCTAATAACTTTTCACCATTTTCTCTGTTTGGTCTTAGTTCTCATTTTATTTTTAGTCCGCCATTAGAATATGTAACGCTTTTTAGCCAAGTGTTGCAGGTAGGCGTAGACCTTTTTTTTTTTTTTAAAGATCTTATTTGAGAGAGAGAGAGAGAGAGCGCGCACCAGCAGAGGGGAGGGGCAGAGGGAGAGGGAGTAGCAGGCTCCCAATAGGGAGCCTGACCCAGGGCTCGATCCCAGGGTCCTGGGATCATGACCTGAGCTGAAGGCAGATGCTTGACCGACTGAGACACCCAGGCGCCCCAGGCATAGACCTTGAAGTCTATTTCCCTCCAGTTCTTGGCTTTAGATGTCAACACTGTTGCATTTGTTCCATACTCCCTTGCTTCTAATCTGAGTGGCAGGAGCCTGAACCAATTAAGAGCTGGTGGGGAAAATACCCAGCCACCCCACAGGCCTTTGAAAGCAACGGAACATTGTGGTAGCTTTTGGAAAGAGCGGAACAGTAGTATGTGATTGACTGGGGAGAACCCTCCATCTTCCCCCCTTATGTCTGCTTTTAGGCTGCTCATGCCATGGGCCTTATGGGAATGTGAAAACAAAAGAGATTTGTGAAATGTATACTTTAAAAGAGCCAGATATGTATCATAACACAAGTCCTTTCATATTTCAATGTACACATTCTAATCCCTAAATTAAGGCTGTTGATGCCTGACTGTTATGATCCTCGAGTGGCAGGAAGGGATGACCACTAGGACAGCAGAGCAGAGCTGCCATTGGTCCATAAAACCCTACAGAGATGCACACATAGGTGTTCTTGTGTAACCAAGAAGTTTCTTCTCCATTTCCAAATATTTTGCCGAAATTTTTAGTTCTTATGAGTCATGACTCTAGAACTATTATGACAAACATAAGTTAACACTTATACTACTTAATAATACAAGTTTTTTGGGGAAAAGTATACTTTTCAATAATCATAGCATTTGGAGGTCCAGAATGGTACAGACACACACACTCACCAAATGCAGTGATGTAGTTTGAATCAATGGCCCTGAAATCCTAGCTATTTGGGCACTGTAGGGCCATCAGATGTGGGGTGCTAAATATTATATATATATACATGAACATTCTCTTCTTGGTGCTCCCACTCCTCATTCCTACACCTCTCACCCCCCCCCCCCAAAAAAAAACAGCTTTGGAAGAATGAGTTGTGGTTCGCAATGCTGAAGACTTGACCTAAAATATCCTTGAGTGTCTCTTGTCATCCTATCCTTACAGGGGATTCCAGAGAGAGGTCTAGGCTCAGATTTGCTCAGGTTCAGTCCTGAGTTTGGGAATAGAACAGGATTTAATGCCAGGACTGAAGACAAGGCCCAACATGCCTGATTTCTCCCCCAGCAGGAGAGATGGGCCCATGGAGGATGCCAGGCTCCACGAGATCATGCCCAAAGGAGAACTCGCCTGGGATAGCTAGGACTGCATCCAACAACTGGTCAGCTGAGTGGAAGGCAGTGAAAGAAATGTAGCTTTTAATTTGTGAGTGCAGAGACCCATACTAAGAGAAACCCAAGAGTAAACTAGTTTACTGCTTACAAGACACTGGCCCATTTGTCTGGCAAGGAAAGGAAACAAACTTACAAAGAACTCAGAAGTCCTAGGGACCATTCTTTCTCTCAGGGCTGCCCTGCAGGGGTGTGGAGGAAAGGGTGGGGCTGGCCCTCATCCTTCTCAAATCAGGTCCGGCATGGTGAGCCCGCAGAGGGGGGATCGTCTGACTCCCACCCCAGTCAGCAGAGTCCACAGTCCTTCCTAACACTGCTGTCTCCTCTCCCACCCACCCCTCCACTCCTTGGCGCCACGACTAGGGGCCACAGCTGTTCTTGTCTTCCTCTCGGACCTCCTGGGGCACTGAGGGCTCCTCCGCAGAGGTGGCAGGCTGCTCCTCTTGGACCTTGCCGAGGAAGGGCCCCGTTCCTGGTCTGGCCGCTTCGGGCAGCTGGGCGGCACCTGGTGAAGGCTGCCTGCTCACAGCCGGAGCGTAGGGGGCTGGGAACAGATCCGGGAAGAAGCTATCACCTCCGGGGGGCTGCCCCAGGGCTTGTGGACAGAAGGGACCAGAGAAAGGCAGGTCTGGCAAGCAGAGGTCATTCCAGGGGGCCGCACCTGTGGAGTTAAAGAGTGCAGGAAAGATGAGACAGGATTAAGGGTACCCGCCAGAGCTGAACATACTGTGACAGACTCCCCGCCGCCTCCCACGGAAACACAGCTTAGGAACCCAGTGCGGGTGAAGTACTAGCACCAGGAGCTCCGCCACAGGGCCGGGCGTGCCCCTGACTCCAGGTTCTGTGGTTCGGTAGCATCGACACAGACGGGCCTGTGGGTCAGGCCAGCGCCCCCTCGCGTGGGCAGCAGGGAGACTGGGAACGGACGGCACACGTCCTTCCTCGCCTTCTAATGGAATTTAGTCTTACTATGAGGGTTGCGCCCAGATTTCAGAGGTCCGGGTGGCCTGTCAGAATGCTCAGGTCAGCTGCCATTTACTCTGTGTATTTCCCTCATACTGTTTTTCCCTCCTATTTTTTCTAACCCTCAGCAAGTCCCTCCCTGCTAGAGGACTACTATTCCCATTTTAGAGTCCAGGGAAACTGAGACTCAGCAAAACTGGGAATGGCTGAGCTGGACTTAAAACTTCAGTTTTCGTAACTCCAAAGCTCTCACTCTGCTCTGCAGCTCCCCAAAGAGACCCAAAGAGCTTCGTAAAGCCAACCAGGGCCACGGAGAGGTGATGCGCTCACCGCCTGCCCTTCAGCCAGGGAGGCTCCCTGCCCCTTCTCACCTTCCTCAGTCACAATGGGCACCTTCTCTTCCAGCCCCAACTCACCCATGTTCCCAGCAGGAGGCTGCAGCACCATCTGCCCTGATGGGGGGCCGGGGAAGTAGCCCTGAGAGGGACCCGTGCTGGGGCCGTAAGGCGATGTGAAGAGGGAGTCATCCAGCAGCGGAGGCATCAGGGAGTGGGGTGTGGGGAAGGGGAAGGGATGCAGGTAGGACAACTGAGGCTGAGGTGGTTGGTAAAGCTGGCTCTGTGAAGCCTGGGAGAACGGGAATGGCCCTGGCTGGGGGCTCTGCTGGTAATCCTGGGGTTCCAGTTCTTCCAAGTATGAACAGGTGGATGGTGGGGTGGCACTGTGGGGGACAAAGGAGTATTTTGTGAGACTCAGGGGTAGCTTCCTCACTGTGACCACCCAGTAGGTGAGTCCTTTCCCATATCTCCATGACCCCAGACTTGCCTCTTCCTCTTCTTTCTCTTTCTGTTCCTGGCTTCTCACCTTCCATCCTACTTTTTTCCTGTGATCATCTAGACCTTTCCCACCTCAAATCTACATAAGCTTTTAATCCTCATCACAATTAGGATTCCTTGCTTCTCTCAGCTAACCGCCCCCCCCCCCGCCCCGCCGCTAGATCTATCTTTTCCCCTTCTATACCCTCCCAAGATAACTCAGGTGACCACCCCATCAGGCTCCATACCTTGTCCCCCAGGACCCACAGGGGCCATCTTTGTGACTGTTGTCACTGCCAGGAGTATCCAGCAGCAGAGGCATCGTTTGGGGGGTAGGGACAGGGCCCAGGGGAAAAGGAAGGTTGACTCTTCGAACAGGTGGGGGGCTGAAGAGTGGTGGGGTCACTGCCACCCTTTGAGTATTCTCACTTTGTTGGGTTGGGGCCAGAGTCTGGTCAGAGGTCAGCAGCATGGGGGGCTCTAGGAACCAAAGTCAAAGAGGGGTTGCAAAGGTAAGAAAATGGGGAGGCAGATTTGGGATTATGGATGGTTAGAAGTGTGCCATGCCCAGTTCCCCTTGAATAGGCCCCACTGGACCAAAACCCTCGAGATCAGTGGCCCACCTTTCTGTCTATCTAGAAAGGACTCTGTCTTTCCAGCTGCCATTTCCACCCCCCCCCCCCCACACATAACCCTCAGAAGGTGCTCAGCTTACCTGTAAGAGTATCTAGAGGGGGCTCCTGAGGGAAGGTTCCAGGCTCTGGGGCCAGGGACATAGAAGGTGGCAGCTCAGCTGCTGAGCTGGAGGCAGGCAGAGTGAAGACTGTAGCCCTAGTGTCCCTAGATTTAGACCAAGGCTTCAGTGCAGGGAAAGGGACACCAGGGTCCCAAACACTGCCTTCCTGCAAGACCCTGGCAACTTCCCCACCCCCTCCATCCAAAGTCTCTCTAAATATCACCCAAGAACTCCAGCCCTCATGGCCACCTTTCCAACACTCTCTCCTTCTAGACCCCAGGAGCCCAGCTTAGAGCCCACTTCCTACTTATGGGGATGAGATCCAGGAAGAGGAGAAGTTCTACCTGCACTGACTGCTGGCAGGGGTAGGGGCAGGGCCTGCAGGACTGCCCTTGTTCTCCTTCCCATTCAGCTTCTCCACTTTTCGCCACTTTGCCCGGCGATTCTGGAACCACACCTGTAGGGGAGAGACCCTTGAAGAGTTCCAGAAGCTCGGCAGAGACTATGACTCAGGCTCTGATTGTTGCACAATGAGCCAGATGACTTTAGGAGGTCACTTTACCACTTGGCTTCTGACGCCTTTCTCTGCAAGAGTAGTTTTATGAAAAGATTCATCTAGATAGCTCTGAGGTATTTTCCTTGTCTAATCTGAGGCGGTAGCAACATGGAAATAGGCAGGAACACAGCCAGATCTAAGACCTAACCTCGGCCCCTAAAGGGAGATGCTGAGCACTTGCTGTGCTCAAGAGTTCCAGTTGGTGGTTTCTCCTCCACCCTGAGACCCATTGGCCAACCCCCTTTACCATGATTCGTTGGGGGGTGACTCCCACCGTCTGGGCAATCTCCCGGCGCTTATCGCTGTCTGGGTAGTGGTCTTCTTGAAAGATCCTTTCTAGCTCCTCCAGCTGGTCTGGAAGAAGACACTTGCATGAGGACAAACAGTGATGTGGCAGCAGAGGAGAAAGACAGATGCCTTCCAGACGAGACCATTGTCCCCAACCCAAGGGTCTGCCCAGAGCCTTGCAACTAAGTTTCCCATTGGGCTGGAGCCTTCTCTCGCTCTCCTGGGCTTTGTGGCAGGGAACTGTGTGGTGTTTACTTTCCTGCTCTTTCTAACCTGGTCCCAATATCACTTTCTGATGAGGCAACCCATTGAGGGTCACAGGGTGTGGCCCTGCCACAGGTCAAGAGACGATTCAGGACAAGGGGATGTACAAATTACCCACACTGCAATCTCCTGGAGCTACTGTGTTCTCTGTTGAGCTCACATTTCCCAGAGATGACACCAGCTCTCTTAGATTGTCTCTCACCTTCAGGGACTTACCTGAGCGGTATAGGGTCCGAGTCTTTTTCCGAACTTGGCAGGTCACTTCCGGGGTCCTCTTCTGATCTGTGTTTTGGCTGTTCTGAGCCAGTGTGCTGAGGAGGTTGGCCAGATGGCAGGGCCCCCGGCCTGACCCGCAAGGCACTAGGTTGTGTGTGGCATGGGCCAAGTTAATGACACCAGGAGATGATACGGAGGCCAGACCCCCGACACTGGGCGCTTTCTGCTTACTGGAGGCTGGAGAGTAGGACCTCTTCCCTGGCTTTGCCTCTCTCACTGGGAAGGAACAGCCTTCCCCGGGAGGCTGGGGTCTAGGTGGGGCCATAACTGTGTCTTTGTGGAGAGTCCCAGAGCCAGATGGCTGGCTCACCCTCCCAGTATCTGCCCCAGCTGGTTCTCCAGGGGCCTCTGATGGCAGCTTCTCCCCAGCGACCGGGCGGGAGGGGGGCAGTTCCTCACTTGGGGCATCCCGAGTGTGGGGGGCTGGACTCTGCAGCAGTTCCTCCTCTGGCCCAGCAGCCAGGGGCTTGCCTCCACCTTCCTGGCCTGTGGGGAACAGCACCCACTGACCTTAGCACCAGGGAGAAGGAAGAGCCTGGCCTTAGAGGACGTGCTGCTTGCTACTCTGCCGCCAGTTTCCCGTTTGGCCTCAAGCTTTCATTTGTCCACTTGACAAAGAGGGTAATAATTCTAGGTTTACCGTTCTTGCTTGGCTATTGTAACCATCGAATGAGATAATCCACTGCTTTGAAAAATGTGAGCAAATATATGCACCCATGAGGGGGCCTGAGCTCACATACACAGATGGTAGGAGAGCAGTCCTAATTTGGGGGGGTGCTTACTTTCTGAGAGTTGTCTGGGTTTTTGCACCCCAGACATCCCCCCCAGGAATGTGAGTCAAGGGACCGAAATCTGTTCAGGCATTTCTAAGGGACAAACAGTGAAGCTGGGAGTGCACTGGGAGGAGAGAGAGATTGAGAGTCTGCTGCTTCTAAGACTGGATCTTGTCCCTGCTTAGAGCAGGGACAACGACAGGCTGGCTGGTGGTATGAGGAAGGAGAGCGCGGGGACACTTTGGGTTTCCAGCGTTTCAGGCCAGCTTGTAGCCTAGCGAACCCGGCACGTAGTAGGTGCTCAATGAATGCGACATATCAGAGTGGTAGGCCTTGGTAGGAAAAGGGACGGGTGTCGGAACCTAGAGGAGAAGGGTCCTGGGGTTCCCCGCCCGGCGTGCAGAGAGACGGGACCTCAGGGATGGAGGGCGCACGGGGCCGGGCCCCCCTCACACCCCCCGGCACCGCCAGCCCCGCGGCCCACCCCGACCCCGAAGTCAGCCGACTAGGGCCGCCCCGCCGGCGTCAGCCTCCCAAGCCCGCCCCACGCTCACCCCGCGGTTCCGGGCAGGGCTCCTGGGTGGGTTCCATGGCCCGGACTCACGCCGCCTCGGAGAGCGGCGGGGCTGCCCTCGCGCGGCCTAATGAAGCCTCGCCGGCGGGCAGGTGTGCAGGGGCCTCCCGGGCCCTGGGGAGCCCGAGCCCGCGCCCCTCAGCCCGCCGCCAGGGCGAGGCCCTCCCGGGCGGGAGGCGCGTGGGGCAGCTGCGGGGCCGCGCGGGCCTGGGGGCCGCCCCGCCCCCGCCCCTCGGGCCCAGGTGTGCGGCCCGCCGCCCCTCCCCTCAACCGCGGCTCCCGGAGCAGGGCCGCCCGGCCCCCCAGGGCTGGCGACAGTCGTGCTCCCCCCCCCGGGACCGGCCCTTCCGTGCTAGCCGGAGCAAGGCCACTCTGGAGCCACTGAAGAAGGGAGCCCCACACGTTGGGCTCGCTGAGGCTTCTCCAGGCCTAAAGCTGAAGGAGCCCCCCCGACGCCTCCCGACTCGAAGCGCCCGAGCGCCCAGAGCTGGCCTCGGGGACGGCGAGCAGGCTGAAGGAGCCGGCGCTGCCAGGTAAGCTGCGCGGGGACAGGCTGCGACGCGCGGGGGAGGAGCGCTCGGGCCGCGGGGCCGCGGGTACCCCGCCAGGAGCCCCAGCGGGCCCAGGGCTCCTGGCCGCTCCCCCGGTACTTGAGGTCCCAGTTTGATTCTCGGAGAATGCCGGGGAGCCTCCTAAGGGAGCTCTCACACGGCGATGTTTATCGTTCCTAGTTCATAGCACGTTTCTTGCCTTTAAACAAAGTTTTACAGAATTTAAAATCTCACTGCCGCCTCCTTAGGTCCGCGTCTGACCCTGAGTGGAAAGCACGGGCCAGACTGAAACAGGTGCTGGGAGCTGGGGATGGGGGATGGGGGATGGGGGGGGGGCGTCCAGAACAGAATCCAGGTGTTTTGCTTTTAAGACTTAGAAGAGTCTGGACAGCAGGTGCTTTCCTGCTGTAATCACCTGTCTGTTTTCTTGGGCCTCCATTCCTTTGAGGACTTGGGAGAGCTGTCAGATTTAGTTCTGTTTGAAACATAAAAATATAAACGAGTTAACTTCATGACAGTATGATCAGAACTTCAGGAATCTGATGTTTTAATCCGCCCCCTATAAGACTAATATCCTCTGATAAATGAGAGGTTTAGAAATAGGGCTCAGTTTCTCAGCCGGAAATGAAACATTGGGGGCCTTGTGAGCAGGGCATGGGGGGCAGTGAGGTTGCTCTCTACCAGAACCCTCAGATGGTGATATGGTTGTAAATGGAACACAATAATTGGCTTGATTAAACATTTATAGGACACCTACTGTATGCCAGGCCCTGTGCACAAGTCAATTCCTTGCCTGCAGAAGCTTACTGGTATAGAGGGGACTAGAATAATTCTATAGGTAAATGGACTATGTCAATACAGGGTGGTCAGTGGTGAGTTAGGAGTATGCACAGGCTCTTAGGAGCCCAGAGGAACAGGAATCTCTCCTGGCCTAGGATTGAGGGAGCAGGAAAGATGAGGATGACACATGAGCTATGAGCTGAAGATTAAGAGAGGAGGCAAGTTAAATGCAAAGCTGACCTTGCCCCAGCCCTGCCTAAAACCCTGTAGTGGCCTCTGCCTGCCCAGGAGGGAAAGACCAAGCTCCCTAACAGGGCAGGAGCCTTCCAAATCCTGGCCCCTTTCTCTCCACCTCAGCTCACCTGCTTCCCATGCCCAGAGTTCTCCAGTCTTATTCTCTTTTGACCTATTGTTTCTCAAAGAGTGTTCCTAACTTGCCCCTAGATCAGAATTTCTTAGGGAATTTGTGCAAAATGTGGCTCCCAGGCCCCATTCCCAGAAATTTAAATTGGTAGGTCTAGAGAGGGACTCCGAAATAGCCATTGTAACAAGCCCCTCAGGTGATTTTTATACATGTTAGAGTTTGAGACACTCCTAGACCTTTCAAAAACAAAGTCAATTAAAATCATCCTGGGGATGAGCGTGGGGGAAGTGGGGGGGGAGGTTGTGGGTGTGCGGGAATGACCTTTTGACCTTCACTGGGGTGTCTACTGCAAGGAGAAGCCAGCACACTTAATTTATTAATAGATTCAAGATCTAATTGTATAAAAGCGTCTGCTCCGCATTTTAGGGAATTGAAGATGTTGACATTTTTCTAAACACATAAATAGTTGAATTTGTTGGGCTTGGACTATGACATTAGAAAAATTTAAGTTTTCTTTGTTGCTATTCTTGGCTGGCCATTGTGTGGCTTTTTTTTTTTCCCCCAAATGACATACTGTTTGTCTATTTACATGAAAATTTGATTTCATTGCTTTGAGTGAATTTGGCCTCTTGAGGCTTAGAAGAACATCTTGAGGTGTTTCCTCGGGAAGGGGTTGTATTGATGATACAGGCTGTTGAAAGTCCTCCCTCATAGAGCAGCTGCAAGGGCAGGGGTAGGGGAGGAAGACCACTCTTTATAGGGAGGGCAAGAACGTGTTGTTTTAGGAGTGCTTGGGAATAATTATTCCTAAGTTTGGTTTAGTTAGATTTCATCTTGGTGATGTTCAGACAAGTTCATTTGCTCAACCTTGCTTAGAAGGCAGGGTTTATTTTTAGTCTGGGGGTTAGTTTTCGGAGTCAAATTATAAACCACCACTACCACCCTCTTACCAAGAATCCTTTATTCCAACATCTTTTTCTTCTCGTGAATAGGAGAATAACAGAAAAAAAGAAACATGTCTGATGCTACTAAGCAATGTCATCAGGCATGTTCTCAGTCTGTGTGGAACTGACCGGACCATTAGGTTAGGCAAGTGGAATAAGCATTCTTTGTCCTTCTTCTCTTACTACGTACGGTGAGAAAAATAACCAGAAGGTGGCTGGTTGGGAAAAACGTCAAAGCAGAAGCAGGGTAATTTGCTCTCGTCCTACCTGCCACACCCAGGCAGAGGTGGCAACAGGTCATTGGAAGGCCTGGGACCAGAGAGGCAAGAATACGGTTGTGAAAGACAGAAATCTGAACAGGCCCCGGGCAGGGAGAGAGCAGAGTCACAGCACACGGGGCGGTGAGGACCCCGAAACAACCAGGGGGAGAGGCACCTGTCCAAGGCAGGGGAGGGCAGCTGGAGTCAGTCTCAGGTTCAAGAACCAAGACACCTGAGTCTGAAGAGGACAGAGGGCCAGATGATCAGATAAACACCGTGGGCCCATGACGACCGAACTGATGGTGCCCAGTGGCTTCCTTTGGAAATCCCAGGAGAGGACAGTTGGAGGTTGCTGGTTTGGGGCATTGAGAACACCTGGCTAGGGTGGGAATCTCCTGGCAGGGAGAACACAGGTTCTGGTGTGAGTTAGCCTAATAACCTTTAATCCCTATGCCCCAAACACTCAAGATTTCATTTCATACTTCTACCAAGAATAGTGACCATGCTTAAGACATGGGGTTGCTGCTGCTATTGTTTTGAATCAGGCTGCAGAAACCACATTGCTGTGTTTTGTGATTTAGGAAGTACTTTCCCATCTGCTCTGATGGTCTCCTCCCAGCGTTCTGGAGTGTTGGAGCAATTTCTGCTCTATGCTAGTCTACTCCAGGACTGCAGAGTTCTAGTGGTAATTACTGCATGGCATTCAGGATGCCTCAGAACCTGGCCCCAGCCTTCCCTCAGACTCCGTCCGAAGCCACTTCCCCTGCCCACCCCTCCAGTCTCCTCACAGGCTCTTGTTCAAACCTTGTCCTCTCTCAGAATGGCTCTTGCCTTCTCCTGCCTCAGGGCCACAGGTCATGTCGTTTTATGGGCACGAAACACTATCCCTTCCCTTTTATTTCTGTCAAAGTCTTACTCATACTTCAAAGCCCAACCCAAATATTCTCTTTTCTGTGAAGCCTACCTCAGCTTTCCACGCTGGAATGAGCAGCTCCCTCCCAGGTCCTCCCACTGCGCTGGGTTTGCATTGATATTCCCGCACTCAACACAGGCTGACCTGATTAGAGTTTTGTATGTTCTCTGCTGGATTGTGAGTTCTTGAGTGTTAACATACATCTCTTCATGCCAGGCACTTTCTACTTGCTTTACAAATACCAACTCACTGAATCCTTGTAATAACCCCAGGAGGTACTATTATTAGCCACATTTTATGGAAGAAACTGTGGTGTAGAGCTTGGGTACTTTGCCAAGGTCACACAGCCAGTAAGTGGCACACCCAACATTTGAACCTAGTTAGTCTGGTTCCTACCTGTCCTCTTAACCACTAGACTATACAACTTTTTATTTCTGTCACGGTCCTTTAGTGCTTGGCACAATTTATATTTCTGTCACAGGCCTTCAGTGCTTGGCGCAGTGATTTGCATGTGGGAGATCAATAATTGTTCATTGACCAAAAGTTAATCACCACTGGCAGGAGTTAGGGAGCAGGAGAGGGAGGCTTAGAGGAAGCCCTGGCTATTCAAGGAGCCACAGTGATGGGAATGTTCTGAAGCTTGGCCAGTGACAGTCACATGAACCTACACCTGAGATACAATTTCCTAGAACTGGGTATATACATATACACGCACAGGTAAGTGTGTGTGAAACTGGGGACATCTGAGTAAGGTCTGTGGCCAGCACCAATGTCTGTCTCCCGGCGTGATCGTGTGTTACGGTGACGTACAAGGGTACCGTTGGGGGGAATATGGGTGATGCGTGCATGGGACCTCTCTGTACCATTTCTTACAACTGTGTGAATATACAGTTACCTCAAAAAATTTTTTTTATTGTTGATCCCAGAGTTCTGATCACAAATTCAGTTCTCCTGGACTTAGTTACATTAAATTCACATTAAGTAACAATATTTTGTGTGTAGTAGCACTATAACCTTTTGTTGACAGCAATTTTAAAACATTTAGATTTAAATTATATTAGATAAATTATTTCTTTCACAGGGCTGTGGATAGGAAAGCAGAGGAATTTATGTCTAACTTGTTTTAAAAAGTAAAACAGTAGGGACACCTGGCTGGCTCCATCTGTAGAACATGCAGCTCTTGATCTCAGGGTCTTGAGTCCAAGCCTCCACTGGGCATGGAGCCCACTTAAAATAAATTTTGTCTTATTTTTTTTTTTTTTTAAGTGGGCTCCATGCTCCCACTGAGCCACCCCGATGCCTCTACTTAAAATGAATTTTTAAAAAATTAAAAAAGTAAAACAATAGCAATGTCTCTTCATAATAGGAATGCAAATTTATTAGGAAAATATTGGTAAATACTGAAGGATTAGAAAAGGAAAAACAATTTCCTGTTAAACAACAACCTCAGTTATTAAGTCTGTGTAGTTCCTCAGAGCATGTTTACCATTATTGTGTTTTACGTATGTTCTCCGGGATTGTAATTCTCCTATATAATTTTGAGTCTTTTCTTCCCTTAGTCACACAGTTCCATAATGTTTCAGGCTTCAGAATTTATTGAGTGATACTGCAATTCGTTCTCCACCTATTGGAAAAAACTTAAAGCCTTACATTTTTCAAAACTAAGAACAAATTTGAAATAAAGCTTCTAATTTTTTCTCTTACAGACTTTTTTTTTTTTTTAATCTCTTTCAGTTAGTGATTGATCTATATGGTCCATGGTTTTTACAGTCCCAAGCCCATGAGGAGCTGCCAAGTTGTTCATTGCGCAGAAATAGGCAGCCAGGCTGACAAGTGTTGGGCTAAAGTGTTGATCATCAGGGAGGAGTCAGGGATTCTGAGGTCATAAACCTGACAGGCCAGCAGGGCAGCTTTTATGAGAGTAAGAGTCCCTGAACACAGTGTTTTCTTCGTTTGGTATTTTCCACCTCTGCCGGTGACTTGACCGATTTTTCTGGTGTTCCGGTCTGGGTCGGTGCCCCCTGGGAAAAAGTGCTCTACCAGGAGGCTTAGTGTGTAGGAAGAGAGCTCGGTCTTCTGGCCAGAGTGTGGTGGTCCTTATGGTTCTACTGGTCCTTCCAGGACATGGACTTGTGTCCTCCTGGGCTTTGAAGCCTTCCTTGTCCCCCACGACCGAGGTACCCTCCAGGTCTGGTGAATGGTGTGAAAAGTGAGGTCATGTCATGGTCAGCAGGCTCCTCTTCCCTATGGAGACTCCTAATTTTTAGGTTGATTAACATTAGGGGGACAGTTCTAAGGCTTTGGGATTGCAGATGACCTGCCCTTGTCTTTAAATGCCTCCTTGTGCTTGATATCAATCAAGCAAGATCACTAGTGTGGGTTAGAAGCTGGGAGAGGCTTCCTTTGCATGGAAGGGCAAATGGGGAAATACTAGGCTCCCATATAGTGAGGTAGAGAAGTGAAATGTTAGGAGCTGAGATTGATTACCCGAGAAATAATTAGGCCTGCAAAACCTGTCATTCATTTGTTGGAAAGACCAGGGAGCAGTAGAACCAGATAGGCTGCTAGACCCAGTCTCAGTTTGCAAAAGGCTTCTGTCTCTATCTCCCAAACTGGGTGCTGCATGGGCTCTTAACTTGGTGCAAGGGAGTATGCGCTTTGGGTGCCTGGAGTTTAGGCAGGCTGCGAGAGCAGGCCCAGGGGGAGGGAAAAAGAGCAACAGAGATGGGAAAAACCATATTTGGAAATAAAGATGAACTAGACGTTGTTACGTACATCTTGAGTCCAGGGATCTAATTTCTGATCTGACCTCTTAGAGATTCTGCTCCAAGGCCCGACTGCTGGCTTCTCCGTGGATTTGGGCTCATGGGCCAGGACAAACACTGAGGCCTCTCAGACTTCTCAAACTAAACTCCTGATTCCCACCACACAACTTGGGACACCCCCAGTCCTCTTTATTTTTGTATCACCCACCCTGTTGGAATCACCCTTGATTTCCCTGCCTCCCTCCCAGCTGATGTATAAACTGTCAAAATACCTCCACAATGCATCTCCGGCTCTTTGCATCTCCAGGTCATCACCACTGTGGTCCAGGCCCCGATCCTCCCCTGCCTGTCCCTAAGCGACAGCTCCCTAGCCTTGTCTCCTTGTTTCCTCTCCTGTTGGGCTGTCATCCATTCCTCCACAGGCTTGCACAATAGTCTGAAAATGTACACTAAGTCATGTGTCACTCTTCTATTGATATGCTGGAATGACTTCCCACTAGACTTGGAGGAAAATGCAAACTTCTTACGATAGCCCTGCACGACCCACTCCAGCGGCTCCAACTGAATCTCGGGTGACTGCTCTTGTCCTTCCAGCACCTTGAACATATTCAAGTTTTTCCTGTCCCGGGCTCTTACATATGCTGTTCCCGTGCTTGGAAACTGCGGTCTTCATTCTCGTTGTGCCTGGTTCCTCCTCAGATCTTAGCTTGAATGTTCTCCCTCACTGAGGCCTCCTTGGCCACACTGTCTACTTAACACCTGCCTCCTAATATTTTCTCTTTGTTTCCATTTCAACTCTTTTTAAATATGACTAAGTTTTTAATTTTAATTCCAGTATAGTTAACATCCAGTGTTATATTAGTTTCAGGTGTACAACAGAGTGCTTCAACACTTCCATACAACACCCACTGCTCATCACAAGTGTACTCCTTAATCCCCATTGCCTATTTCCCCCAGAGGGAGGGGGTGTAACCATCAGTGTGTTCTCTGTAGTTAAGAGTGTGTTTTTTACAGAGAAAGACATGTATCATATGACCTCACTGATATGAGGAATTCTTAATCTCAGGAAACAAACTGAGGGTTGCTGGAGTGGGGGGTGGGGTGGGAGGGATGGGGTGACTGGGTGATGGACACTGGGGAGGGTATGTGTTCTGGTAAGCGCTGTGAATTGTGCAAGACTGTTGAATCTCAGATCTGTACCTCTGAAACAAATAATGCAATATATGTTAAGAAAGAAAAAAAGAAGAATGTAGCAGGAGGGGAAGAATGAAGGGGGGGAAATTGGAGGGGGAGAAGAACCATGAGAGACGATGGACTCTGAAAAACAAACTGAGGGTTGTAGAGGGGAGGGGGGTGGGAGGATGGGTTAGCCTGGTGATGGGTATTGAGGAGGGCACGTTCCACATGGAGCACTGGGTGTTATGCACAAACAATGAATCATGGAACACTATATCTAAAACTAATGATGTAATGTATGGGGATTAACATAACAATAAAAAAATTAAAAAAAAAAGAGTGTTTTTTAGTTTGTCTCTCTTTTTCCCTTTGCTCCTTTGTTTCTTAAATTTCACTTATGAGTGAAATCATGGTATTTGTCTTTGACAAATTTTACTCTTCTAGTTCTGTGAAAAATGCTATTGGTATTTTGATAGGGATTTCATTAAATGTGTAGATTGCTTTGGGTAATATATACATTTTAACAATATTTGTTCTACCAGTCTTTGAGCATGGAGGGTCTTTCCATTTCTTTGTGTCATCTTCAGTTTCTTTCATCAGTGTTTCATAGTTTTCAGAGTACAGATCTTTCACCTCTTTGGCTAGGTTTATTCCTAGATATTTTATTATTTTTAGTATAATTGTAAATGAGGTTGTTTTCTTAATTTCGCCTTCTGCTGCTTCATTATTAGTGTGTATGAATGCAACAGACTTCTGTACATTGATTTTGTACCCTGCGACTTTACCAAATTCATTTATCAGTTCTAGTAATTTTTTGGTGGAGTCTTTAGGGTTTTCTATAGATAGTATCATGTCATCTGCAAATAGTGAAAATTTTACTTCTTCCTTACCAATTTGGATGCCTTTTATTTCTTGCCTGATTGCTGAGGCTAGGACTTCTAGTACTATGTTGAATAAAAGTGGTGAGAGTGGACATCCTTGTCTTTTTCCTGACGTTAGAGGAAAGGCTCTCAGTTTTCCCCATTGAGTATGTTAGCTGTGGGTTTTTCATATAAGGCCTTTATTATGTTGAGGTATGTTCCCTCTAAACCCACTTTGTTGAGGGTTTTTATCATGAATGGATGTTGTACTTTATCAAATGTTTTTTTCTGCATATATTGAAATGATCATATGGTTGTTACCCTTTCTCTTATTGATGTGATGTATCATGTTGATTGATTTGTGAATATTGAATAACCCTTGCATCCTGGGAATAAATCCTACTTGATTGTGGTGAATGATTTCTTTTAATGTATTATTGGATTCAGTTTGCTAGTATTTTGTTGAGGATTTTTGTGTCTAATTTCATCAGATATTTGCAGGTAGTTCTCTTTTTTTGTGGTGGCTCTATCTGGTTTTGGTATCAGGGTTATACTGGCCTCAAAGAATGAATTTGGACATTTTCCTTCCTCTTCTATTTTTTGGAATAGTTTGAGAAGAATAGGTATTAGTTCTTCTTTAAATGTTTGGTAGAATTTGCCTGTGAAGCCTTCTGGTCCTGGACTTTTGTTTGTTGGGAGTTTTTTGATTACTGACTCAATCTCATTGCTGGTAATTGGTCTGTTCAAATTTTCTATTTCTTCCTGCTTCAGTTTTGGTAGGTTATATGTTTCTAAGAATTTATCCATTTCTTCTAGGTTGCCCAATTTGTTGACATATAGTTTTTCATAATATTCTTATACAGTTTGTCTTTCTGTGGTGTTGGTTGTTACTTCTTCTGTTTGTGATTTTGTTTGTTATTTGGGTCATCTTTTTTTTTTTTTTTTTTTAATGAATCTGGCTAAAGTTTTATCAATGTTGTTGATCTTTTCAGAAAAACAGCTTCTGGTTTCATTGATCTGTTCTATTGCTTTTTGAGTTTCTATATCATGTATTTCTGCTCTAATCTTTATTATTTCCTTCCTTCTGCTGGTTTTGGGTTTTGTTTGTTCTTCTTTTTCTAGCTCCTAAAGGTGTAAGATTAGGTTCTTTATTCGAGATTTCTCTTGCTTCTTGAGACAGGCCTGTATTGTCATAAACTTCCCTCTTCAAACCGCTTTTGCAGCATCCTAAAGATTTTGGATCACTGTGTTTTCATTTTCATTTGTTTCCATGTAGTCTTTGATTTCTCCTTTGATTTCCTGGTTGACCCATTTATTGTTTAGCAGCGTGTTATTTCACCTCTATGTATTTGTGCTCTTTCCAGACTTTTCCTTTTCTTTTTTTTTTTGTGGTTGACTTATAGTTTCATAGTGTTGTTTTCAGAAAAGATGCATGGTAGAACTTCGATCTTCTTAAATTCATTGAGACTAGTTTTGTGGCCTAATATGTGATCTATTCTGGAGAATGTTCTATGTGCACTTGAAAAGAATGTGTATTCTGCTGCTTTAGGATGGAATGTTCTGAATGCATCAGTTAAGTCCATTTGGTCCAGTGTGTCATACAAAGCCACTATTTCCTTTTTGATTTTCTGTTGGGATGATCTATCCATTGATGTAAGTGCGATGTTAAAGTCCCCTACTCTTATTGCATTACCATCAATTAATTCCTTTATGTTTGTTATCAACTGTTTTATGTATTTGGGTGCTCCCATGTCAGTGCATAAATATTTACAATTGCATCTTCTTTTTGGACTGTCCCTTTTATGATTATGTAGTGTCCTTCCCTGTCTCTTGTTATAGTATTTGTTTTAAAGTCTATTTTGTCCAATATAATTATTGCTACCCTGGCTTTCTTTTGACACCATTTGTGTGATAAATGTTTCTATATTCCCCCACTTTCAATCTTCAGGTGTCTTTAGGTCTGAAATGAGTCTCTTATAAGCAGCATATAGATAGGTCTTGGGTTTTTGGGGGTTTTTTTGTGTTATTTTTTAAAGATTTTATTTATTTATTAGAGAGAGAGAGAATAAGCAGGGGGAGCAGCAGAGGGAGAGGGAGAAGCAGACTCCCCCCTGAGCAGGGAGCCCAACGTGGGGTTTGATCCCAGGACCCTGAGATGCTTAACTGACTGAGCCACCCAGACACCCCTAGGTCTTGTTTTTTTATCCACTCTATCACCCTGTGTCTTTTGATTGGAGCATTTAGTCCATTACATGCAAAATAATTATTGATAGGTATGTATTTGTTGCTGTTTTGTTTCTTGTTTTGTGGCTGTTTTGGTAGTTTTTCTTCAGATTCTTCTCTTGTTCTCTTTCATTGTTGGCTTTCTTTAGTGATTCATTTGCATTCCTTTCTCTTTATTCTTTGCATATCTATTACTAGTTTTTGATTTGTGGTTACCATTAGGTTTGTATATAACATCTGCATTAAGTAGTCTGTATTAAGTTGAAGGTTGCTTATATTTGAACCCATTCTTTACTCCTCCCCTGCCCACGGTTTAGATGATTGGTGTCATATTTTACATCCTTCTATTTTATGAATTCTTGACTTATTTTTACAGAAACTTATTTTTACTGCTTTTGTGTTTTTTTGTTTTTTTACACTCTCACTTACAGTCTTTCCTTTCTACTCAGAAAGTCCTCTTTAATATTTCTTGTAGGGCTGGTTTAGTGGTAATAAACTCCTTTAGTTTTTGTTTGTCAGAGAAACTTTATCTTTTCTTTTATTCTGAATTATAGCCTTGCTGGATAGAGTATTCTTGACTGCAGATTTTTCCCTTTCAGCACTTTGAATGCCACTCTCTCTGGCCTGTGAAGTTTCTGCTGAAAATCCACTGATAGCTTTATGAGGTTTCACTTGTATGAAACTGTCTTCTTTTCTCTTGTTGCTTTTACATTTTTTTTCTTTGTAACTACTTTTTGCCCTTTTAATTACCATGTGTCTTTGTGTGTACCTCCTTACGTTGATATTTTGGGGGGATCTTTGTGCGTCCTGGATCTGGATATCTGTTTCTTTCTCCTGATTCAGAATTTTTCAGCTATTATTTCTTTGAGTAAATTCTCTGTCCCCTTTTCTCTCTCTTCTTCTAGGATCCCTATAATGCAAATGTTACTATGTTTGATGGAGTCACTGAGTTCCCTAAGACTATTCTCAATTTGCATAATTTTTCCTCTCATTTGCTCAGCTTGATCATTTTCCATTACTTTGTCTTTTAGGTCACTAATTCATTCCTCTGCTTCCTCTAGCTTGCTATTTATTCCCTCAAGTGTATTTTTAATTTCATTTAGTGTGTCCTTCATCTCTAATTGGTTCTTTTTTATCTATTTGTTAAGGGTCTCACTGATGTCCTCTACTCTTACTCTTTTCTCAAGTCCAGTGAGTATCTTTATGATTGTTCCTTTAAATTCTCTATCAGGCATATTACTTATATCCATTTCACTTAGGTCTTTTGCTGTGTTTGATCCTCTTCCTTCTTTTGGGACATATTCCTCTGTCTCCTCATTTTGTCTAACTCCCTGTGTCTGTTTCTTTGTGTTAGGAAAGTCAGCTACTTCACTGTGCAAAATGTTTTTATTTTGGTGTAGTCCCAATAGTTTAATTTTGCTTTTGTTTCCCCTGACATATCTAGAAAAATGTTTCTCTAGCTGATGTCAAAGAAATTACTGCCTGTTTTCTTCTATGAGTTTTATGTTTTCAGGTCTTACATTTAGGTTTTTAATCCATCTTGAGTTTATTTTCGTGTATGGTATAAGAAACTGGTCCAGTTTCATTCTTCTGCATGTAGCTGTCTAGTTTTCCCAGCATCATTTGTTGAAGAGACTATCTTTTCTCCATTGCATATTCTTACCTCCTTTGTCATACAGTAATTGGACCATATAACTGTGGATTTATTTCTGGGCTCTCTATTCTGTTCCATTGATCTGTGTGTTTATTTTTGTACCAGTATCATACTGTTTTGATTACTACAGTAATCTTGTGGTATATCTTGAAAATCTGGGAGTGTGATACCTCCAGCTTTGTTCTTGTGTCTTAAGATTGTTTTGGCTACTCAGCATCTTTTGTGGTTCCATACAAATTTTAGGATTATTTGTTTTAGTTCTGTGAAAAATGCTGTTGGCATTTTGATATGGATTCATTAAATCTGTAGATTGCTTTGGGTAGTATGGACTTTTTAACAATATTGGCACTTCAATACATGAACATGGAATGTCTTCCCATTTGTGTCACCTTCAAATTCTTTCATCAATGTTTATAATTTTGGGAATACAGTTCTTTCACCTCCTTGGTTAAGTTTATTCCTAGGTATTTTATTCCTTTTGGTGCAATTGTAAATGTGATTGTTTTCTTAGTTTCTTTTTCTGCTACTTCATTATTAGTGTTTAGAAATGCAACAGATTTATGTATATTAATTTTGTACCCTGTGACTTTACTGAATTAATTTTACCTGTTCCAGTAGTTTTTTTGGTGAAATATTTAGGGTTTCTTTATATATAGTATCATGTCATCTCAAAATAGGGAAAGTTTTGCTTCTTCCTTAACCCATCTGGATGCCTTTTATTTTTTTTATTTTTATTTTTGCTGATTTCTGTTGCTAGGACTTCTATACTATATTGAATAAAAGTGCTAAGAGTGGACATCCTTGTCTTGTTCCTGATCCTAGAGAAAAAGCTCTCAGTTTTCACCATTGAGTATGATGTTAGCTGTAGGATTTTTATATATGGCTTTTATTATATTGAGGTATGTTCTCTCTAACTCTACTTTATTGAGAGTTCTTGTCATGAAAGGAACTTTGTCAGATGATTTTTCTGCATCTATTGAGATGATCATATGATTTTTTTTTTGCCCTTTCTCTTGTAATGTGATGTATTACCTTGATTGATTTGTGAATACTAAACCACTCTTGCATCACAGGAATAAATCCCACTTGATCATGGTGAAAGGCTTTTTTTAATGTATTATTGGATTCTGTTTGCTAATATTTTGTTGAGGATTTTGCATCCCTGTTCATCAGAGATATTGGCCTGTGGTTTTCATTTTTTGTTTGGTATTAGGGGAATACTATCCTTGTAGAATGAATTTAGAAGCTTTCCTTTTCTATTTTTTGGAAGAGTTTGAGAAGAATAGGTGTTAACTCTTCTTTAAATGTTTGGTAGAATTCACCCGTGAAGCCGTCTGTCCTGGATTTTATTTATTGAGACTTTTTTTTTGATTACTGATTCAATTTAATTGCTAATTAGTCTGTTCAAATTTTCTGAACTGAAAGATTATATGTTTCTAGGAATTTATTCATTTCTTCTAGATTGTCCAATTTGTAGGCATATAATTTTTCATAGTATTCTCTTATAATCCTTTGTATTTCTGTGGTATTGTTATTGTTTGCTATTATTGGTATAGTTGTTATTTCTTAATGTTCTTTATGCCTCTTTTACTTAGGGTTCATATAGCTTCTTGGCTTTGTGCATTTGTAGTATCCATCAAATTGGGAGATTTTTCGTCTAGACAGTATGCTGGGGTAATCATAAGGTTCAGCTCATTTATTTCTTTTTTCCTCAGGAAAGACTGTCCTGCATTGGCTGTTGTCCAATGTCTGAAAATCATTGTTGCATATATTTTGTATAGTTTTTAGTGGTTTTTGATGATAGGGTAAATCTTGTGTCTGTTACTCCATATTGCCTGGAAATGGAAGCACATAGTACTTTTTAAATTTCAGTTAGCTCTCTACTGCCTACACTATGACGTTCAAAGTCCTAGTTTAGCATAGTTCTTTATAAGATGACTTCATGACAACCTCCATCCCCAACTTCACCCACTTAATTTAAAAATTTGCCAAGTCTTCATCATATCCAAATTTCTTCATACTCAGTGTGTTGCACATGCTCTTGTCTCTGTCTAGAAAGACCTTCTTCCAGTGTATCCCCCATCTGACCAAATTCTGCTTGTTCTTTAAGACCTAACCCAATTGTCAATTCTTCTGTTAAACTTTTCCACAAGTCGGTATCCGTAGCTACTGCTGTGTTCCTACACCACTCAGAATATGACTCTCTTATGCACTTAAGACACTTTTCTGGAGATTCTTATTTTGACTTTTACACCTGACTGAAATCTTTTAATCTCCTAGAGGGCAATAACCTCTACATCTTATTCACATTTTCATTTCTCAGCCTAGCTCAGTACCTTACTCATAGTGGGTTCTTGACAAATGTTTACTCGGCAAATGAACATCCTGTCACAGTGTATAATATTACTTTCTGAGGATAGTTATTGGCTTGCTTATTTGAGAAACTTGGGAATGATAAATAAGACAAACTAAATAAAACTTGAACTAGAATAGCTGTCACTAGCTAGCAGGTGTTCCAAATTATGTTTATCAGTGAGGATGCGGAGCAGGTGCTGGTTCCCTTCTAGGGTATTATTCTACCATTAAAATAATTCATAGCCAATATTGTTTTTTCTCTCTCTCTTTCACAGATGGTAGAGTTCTGTGAGAAGTGCGCGCAGGAATAGGTTTTCCTTAGGAGCTCCCTGGATTTAATATAATATAATCATTTTCAAAGCATCAGCTTTAACTCTGAGAGATCATTAGAATTAGGATACTTCTGGCCTGATGGAAGGCCAGTATCTTAGAGACTTATGACTAAGATATCCCCCAAATTGCCTTGGACATGTGCAATCAAGATAATGTATATGGGAGATTCAAGATTCTTGACTATTCTTGAAAGCTGACAATTAAGAAAGGGCAAACATTTTGGATGCCTACCTCCATAATCAGGATGGAGAAGGGTAATCAGATGTGTCACCAAATAAAACAAAGCCTACGAGACTATAAAGAAAAACAAAACAAAACATGAGTTTATTATCTTGCTTGCCAGGCAAGGGAAGATATAACGCTGAAAAAATTCACTGAACAGTTAATAGGAGTGGAGGTGTGAAAGTGGGGGTTAAGGTGCTTTATCCACTGGAGTGGAGGTGTCAAGGTGGTAATGATAAGTAAGGATTGAAAACTTCTTTTCTGAATGGAACAGAATGAGTCTCTATGTCTATACGTGATGCAAGTTCATTGGTCAGAAAAGAGCTATAGTTTGTTCCCCATAAAGAACTGACATATCAGATTATTCACAGTTGTGTCTTTTATTAGCTTAGAATGGTGGTTCACTAAAGGTTTATACTTGTTTCACAACTTCACCTGGTTGAAAACAGTTTTAGTGAAACTCAGCATTCAAATTTTATTTCTCTTAAGCATGTGTGACTATAAGTGGGATGATGTGATTTATCCCACAGAGAATTTTGGGGGGACACGCCTGATTTAGCTTGGAGAAGGGTACAGCATGGGCTCTCTATTGGTAGGGGGAAATGAATGATGTTACAAATCTGGGGCTCTCAATAGGTAAAACTTATCAAATGCCGAAGGAAAGAACTTGGCTTTGGAGTAGGGTAGGCTTGATTTTGCTTTGCAGTGTAACCACCTATTAGCTTTATGAATTTATCTAAGTCTCAGGGTTTTTTTGTGTAAAACATAGATAACAGTATCAGTCTCCTATCAGTTACTGTGAAGATCCAGTGAAATGGTATATATAAACCACCTTCCATGGGGCCTTCCTGTTCCTCATGGGATGAACAGTAGATAGCTAGCTTTCCTCCCCTGTGAACTCCCACCCATGCACTCCCATGTATATGAATACCTCAGCTGTCCCTCCATACCCTCCTGGGCTCCTAGCCTCCTGAGCACACCCCTCCCATGCTTGTTCCCCTTTTCTATACATTTCACCTTTCATTTCTCCCTTTTCCTCTCAATGCTTAAAATAATATTTGCAGGTCCAAAGATAACTTTTATTCATAATCTTCATTCACAAACTAGATTATACTTCAGTACAGCATTCTTCTGCATTATAAGATTCTAAATGCTTAGTGTTGGGAAAATGAGCTGCGTTGGGAAAAAGCAAATAGTCAAATGCAACTCTAAAGGAATTTTAGATTTGGGGACCTCAGAGAACCAGCATCTTAGATGCCCAGAACCAGTGAGTATGTCTCCTCTTAATCCCCCATCTCAAATATAGGGCCCTATATGGCCTATAGCATAATCCTACTTTTACTCAAACTGTAAAGATCTTGTGTGACAGGGCCCAGAACACTTTGGAGCATTTGATACTCATTGAGCAAGGCTGAATGGCCTAGCATTCTTTCTGGTCACAGGAGAAAATGGTCAAAGTGTGAGGATTCTAGGAGACCAAGGGATTAGTGAGATTAAAAACTGTAAAATACCCAAATTCCTATTGAACAAAGTGGAGAACTGGGTATCTTGTTTTATCAAAAGAAATTCTATGCCTTTGAAAAGTTGAGTCTTCTGGATCACTGTCCCTAAAACCCGAGGGACACTGTGAATTTTCTCCAACATTCTCTTGCCAAATGTAGTTTAAATTTATCCCTCATGCCACTGGAAGAGTTTTTCTAGAAGAGCGACAAAAGTGCACGGAAGATAGTGACTTAGAATGACTGCACTATTGTTTCACAACTTCTTTAGGCAGGTTGGAGACTAACGATTAGCATTTATATGGAAAGGGCCATCCATGGAAGATGTGTACGGTGTGAACCTTATTGGGGCGGGGGGTGGGGAAGAGATGGCAGAGTGGATAGGACAGGTTATAGGATTGGTTATGCTGCAAAATAAGAATAAAAAAAGAGATCCTGAAATCCCAGCGCTTAGAAACAAGAAGGCTTTGTTGTCTTCTACATGTCCAGCACTGGTCAGTGGGGCATTCTGCTCCATATGCTCAGGGACACAAGCCACCATCTCACTGTCCCATCATCTGCAAAGACCATGCTGTTCCTCAGACCTGCCAGCAGAAGTGAGGGCTGAAAAGCTCCCTCAGCTTGGAATCCACCCCATCCTTAGTGCCCCTATATTGTTACCCTGAATGAGTATCTGGCCCTGATTAATTGCAAGGGCAGTGGGAAGTGGGGGAGAAAATGGACTATTTAGGGGAGCACTGTCATGTCTCATGTAGCCTGCTTTTCTGGTCACCAAATATCTATCCGCTTCCTTCTTCCCAATTTCTGACCGTCTAAAAGTTCTGTGTCATCTTTGCATCTGGCAAAAGTTCTAGGGTCACTGAGTGCTGTATGGTCATCACTCTGTCAGGTTATGACCTGACTCCTCTAGGTTGGAGGTCTCAGAAGTAAGGAGACAAGTTATCTGCTGCCCCGGTAACCAGCACACATGGTGGAACAGGAACAGGTGAACAGTAACAAACACATCTTGTAACCATGAAATTTTGTGCGTTCTTCTCACCAGAAAAAGGGGCTTTTCTTCCACCTTCTGGCCTTTCCTTGCTGTCTGAGAGGGGTCTCACATTTCTAAATAGAATCACTCCTGCTGCAGAATTCATCTAATTCTCCCTGTTTCTCTAGGAACTTCTGCACCTATTTGGATTGTTAACCCCTTTGTCTCCATTGATTTCTTCTCTTCCACTTGAGTGCAGGTAATTGTTATGTGTCTTAAGCACATTCTCTGTGCAGACTGGTGCCCAGGTTTCAGACTGACACAGACAAGGACGACCCTGGATTCTTAGTGGCACTCAGATTCTCCTGGAAATAGGTAGGAAAGAGATGTTGGGAGATCACTTTTTGAGCTATTAATGTGTATTTTGTTCATTATATTTTTTCCTCTTTCATATATTAGACACATGATTAAGCCCTTCTCATTCCCTGGAATCAGGAGTTTTTGCAGGGCAGAGAGCTGAAGAAAGCTGCTTGAAATCAGAGACCTTTCCTGCCTTTCTTAAAAGTGTAAAGGATAGTAAAGTGTCTGGTGGGGAGGAGAAAGGCAAGGAGAGAGTGCCTTTGAAAGGAGCAAGCAGGGATATTGCCCCGCTGGGAGGAGGTGGTGGTGGGAGCCCAGGGCCTGCTTTGGCAATGTCCCAGGGACGAGGAAGGACCCCATGGGGGCTGTCTCGGTTTGTGTCTTGGGAGGCCCACGGGAACTAGGATTCCATGTGTTTTACCTTCTCCAAGGTTCAGTCTTTGCTTTCTTCCTTCCCACCTCCCTCACATATTTCCCAAGTGCCTGCTGTGGACAGAGCTTAGAAATGCCCTGTGGATGCAATAAGTGATGGTTCTAACTCTGGTGGCCCCGAAGTTGGCTAGGGGGACATAATTATAATGTAATGATTCTGAAAATAGAAATATGATCAAAGCAGTCTGAAAGAAAAGGAAATGGCCAACCCTCGCACATTACTTTTTTCTCTCCAGTGAACTCTTGCTTCATTTCTCTGGTATTATGTTCTCCTGAATCCTTATCTCAAGCAGTTCTTTGACCCTTTGCTTTCTGAGCATGCTTTCTCTGTCTCCTGTCTGTATTTCTTTCTCTCCAGTAGCTGGAGAAGTCTATCATGGGTTTATTTGTGTCCTCTAGTGTTCTCCAAATCTTAAAAATGTAGGCAAAAAATGAATTTATTGAAAAATATTTGAGTAGCTCATAGGTGGTGGGGTGGCAGGGGGGAAGGTGAAAAGTCATACTTGGAAAATGGCTTAGCAGGAATTAAGTTCCCACCACTCAAAGAAGAATCTGGGTTTGGCATCTCCATGGGTGCCTTGACACTAGGGAGGCCATTGCTGTGAATCATTTTTTAACTCTTTCTGCATCTTTGAGTTCCTCCTTTAAGACTCAAGAGTCCTGAGCAGAAGCATCGAATGGACCTGGTCTTGATGCATCCTTACAGTCCTGCCACTAGAGGGTTGGGGCAGGCAGTTACTGGCTTCTAGGCTCCCATGTTGAGAAATGAGGCTCTGCTTCCACCAAAATCCACGAACGAGTAAGGGGTCTTCTGAAATAGGAAGGTAATCTGTGGCCAAATATATATACGTATATAAAGTCCCTTTTCAAATATCATTACCTGCCTATATTTTATCAGGAGACTCCTATACATCCCAGATCCATAACTCTGGTTCTGACCTGTCTCCCCTTTGGTGTCCTCTCTTTCCAGGTGCATCCAGAGCCTTCCTCTTGGATGCTCCATGGCGCTCCAAGCTGACATAGGCGGGGCACATTCATCTTCCTTTCCCTTCTCATACTATCTCTTGCTTCAAGGATCACTTGGGAAATGAGTTGAAATGCAGATTCCCTGGATTCACTCCACCTCCCCAATTCTGATGTTTTGCCTGGAGCAGGACCCAGGAATCTCCAAGTTTTAGCAGATGGCGTATGTAATTTTGATACTAGTGATGGCGTTCTCATCTCTTACAAACTCTTACCAACTTTTTCTTTGTCATATCTGTCAAATTTTCCCTTTCTTTTCCTCAAAACAGTATGCCTTCACTATTGCAAAGAAGTCTTCGAGCCATCTTTCCCTATTATTGGCTTTATTATCTATCTGTCCCACCATCGCTATCGTAGAGCTTCTCATAGGCATCTCTGGCTTCTCCTCGGTGAGAGCTTCGGGGGGAGAGAGGGAAACTGCCTTCTGCTTTCTGGCCGTACTTCCAGAAATTGCATTCTTCTAAGGGTGATAGAGCATTAGATGCCTGGAAAGGCACAAGTCCTGGCCGATTGGCGTGGATGCTGCTTGTAAACCACAGGTATCGGATGCAAAATGGTCCTGGTCCTGATAAGCATCTATAATAACTCTGCTGGGGCTTTTGCGTCCACAGCCCGACAGGCCTGCACACGTCACGCCACAAGTCACAGTAGTCATCGGAAGGACCTTCTGCAAACTGTGTGCTGAGCATGAATATTTACTCCTTCCTTTGGGCAGATTATGATCAAGCCCTTATGATTTCCTTTAGACATCTTTCTTTTCAAACTTGTGTGTTTATAAGTTTGTTTTGTACCATGGAGCTATCTGCATAAAATTATTCAAAGGATTCTGCCATTATTTACTCCCCTGGAATGAACAGTCTCCAGTAAACAAGGGGTTAGAATAAGGAGGCTGCCTCCTTCCACGCTGATAGTTGTTTTTTTTTTTATTAAGAGTATTATACAATTTTCTTTTCTCTTGTGCTTTATATATTGATATGGCTTTATGTATTTTCTCACCTTGAAATTTTCTTTATAGGTTTTAATTTAAAAGTTGAAGAGGGAGATCTCAATTTCCTTGATTCTTTGACCTCTGAGTTAGAAGGTGGTTGTAGTAGTGAATCATTAGAGGCAAAGAAGCGAAAAAGTACCATTTGTTCTGGGACAATTCTACATCATAAATTTGACCTTAGACTTACAAGAATGCTAAACTCCGAAAGAGAAGCATACATGAGCTCTGTTCCTGACCTTGAACAAGGAGTAGCATTGTCTAATGCAGCCCGTCAGAAACACACAGTATCTCCGATCCCTTGCTTCTCTCTGTTCCAGAAGTGCACTTCCTGATTAGATCAAAGAGATTAACAGTGTAACCAACAGCTCAGTGCAAAGGCTGAATGCATATAGAACCTATACCGAGCGCTACCTATTTATTTAATAACTGTGGTGCATGTGAATCTAAGTTCACACCCCCACAAACATGAGAAATACCACCTTCAAACTCTCTAAGTCATTCTAATTTTGTTCCTAAAATCTGCCTCTCTAGGCTGCCAAGAAATTCAGTGAGTCATACTAAGGGCTTCTTAAGGTTCTGGGCTTTATACCGTTGGGACTACCTGGTGTTCTGTCACCTGTTCTCATGTGTCATCACCGAGACATCTACTGTCCTTGTCTACACATTCCCTGTAGGCCTGAGAGCTCTCCCGAGGGGAGAAAGGAGTCTTTGGCCAACTGTCAGTAGTTAGTGCACTGTCCTCCCTTCTGAGGTTTTGCTGCTTCTCTCCTAACACAGTCCATCCCCACCCCGCCCCACACAGGACAGCCCTTTCTGTCTCACACAAAGCTCCTTCCTGTTCTCTGCTTCTCCAGTCCACTCTACTTTTTCCCTCAAACCTGTTCTTGGACTGAATTACTAGCAACCAAAACTTTGTTTGCCTTTTCTTGAGAACAGGGAGGACCAGGGCTCAGAAAGTGAGGGGACATGTTTGCATCCCATCCTTTGAGTATAGAAAAGAAAGAAAATAAAGAAGTCTTGTACACTAACACATGAGCATTGGTTCAGTTCTTGCTATGTATAAAATTCAGTGCTCATTCCTTCTTCTCCTGAATTGATGCTGACTCTTAGATACTCTGCAAAGCACTGAAGGCATATCATAGTCCTTGCCAACATCAGGCAGGGTTCTAGGGTGCAACCAACAAAACCCAGCTTTTGCTAATTTAAGCAAAAAGGTCTGGGGGCATCAGGGACATTTCTCCCTCCAAAATAAAAAGAGCAAATGATGTGTGGAGTTAGCCAGATGAATGAGTTCTAAGAATAAGTGGTGAGAGAAGAGAGTGAAGAAATAAGGCAGGGCCAAGCACTGGAGAAGGAGAAAGGGAAACAAAGATGAATAATGTAACCTCTGCTCCTAAGAGCCTTCACACTTCGGTGAGGAGCTGGACCTGTGTGCACATAATGTGAGGAAGTCAGTGAAGTGAGGCAGAGCTTAGGCACAGCTCCTCTTGGAAGCAGCCAACTCTGGTGTTCCTAGAAGGCAGGTTACTCTGGAGCACCGTGGGGTCCTGTGGTGCTGACACCATGGCAGAGGTGGTGTTCCAGTTCTCTGGACACCGGGCAAGAGGACAGGCTGTCTTGCATAAACAGTAGAGCATCCTAAATTAAGAAATCACTTTAAAATTTTCTTCCTTGCAGCCTTGCCTTGTCAGTGGTAAAATGTCGTACCTGAATCTGGAAGGAACCATCAGATGCCATATTATTTTTATTGTTCATATTGAACATTTTCCAGAGAATACCATTTCCATGGGGTCAAACCCAAGTCAGTAGATCCAGGCATGTCCAGATGCAGTTTGATTTTTTTTTTTTAAGATTTTATTTATTTGAGAGAAAGAGACACAGCGAGAGAGGGAACACAAGCAGGGGCAGAGGGAGAGGGAGAAGCAGGCTTCCCACTGAGCAGGGAGCCCCATGCAGGGCTCAATCCCAGGACCCTGGGACCATGACCTGAGCCGAAGGCAGACGCCCAATGACTGAGCCACCCAGGTGCCCCTGCAGTTTGATCTTAAAGCTATTTATTTTTCATTGATCGGGGCAGTTCTATTGGCAACGTGTACTGTCAGTTATATCGACAGTGCTGTAGATTACATGGTTGTGTTAAGTGCCATTGCTATTTAGAAACCAACAATACCTGATAAATCTGGAAGAATAATTTATTAAGATTATTAGTCTGTATTTTAGTATCACTGCTGTAAACAAATCTGAAAGAATGGAAGCTATTTCTTCTTTGTGGACAACACCAACTTTCCCATCCCCACACCAACACTGCCTCTACACAGGAAGCAGAGATTTGGATTCAAGCCCAGGGCTCAGGGTCTTTCTTGCCTCTAGAGCAGAGTTAGAAGGAATATCTTCCTTCAAATTACTGAAATATGGTAATAGGAGGAGAAAGGTTAAGGGCTCTGAACAGGCCAAACTGGCCAAAACTGGGAGGTAGCTGACCTGTAATGAGAAAGGGAGTGAGTTCCTCTACCCTTTAGTGTGTGTGTGTGTGCATGTGTATTTGTAATCTGTGAAAGGTGAGGAGCCATGCCTCATTGACACGTTACTTCCAGTTGGTTAGCAAAGCTCTGTTGGGTGATGGTATATGGATCCTGAGGGTGGGGATGGGAGTTCTACTCTGAGCGCCGTGGCCTCCTTGTTTGGCATGAAGGATCTCTGGGCCCAGGCATGGAGTCCTGAGTGGCCCCGCTCATCTGTGAGTGGATGACGTGGGTGAGCACAGTAAACATCTTGGCAGCAAACTGTACTAAAGATTCTTTTTTTTTTTTTTTAAAGATTTTATTTATTCATTTGAGACACAGAGATACAGAGAGAGCATGAGCAGGGGCAGAGGCAGAGGGAGAGGGAGAAGCAGGCTCCCCGCTGAGCCAGGAGCCTGATATGGGGCTCGATCCCAGGACCCTGGAATCATGACCTGAGCCGAAGGCAGACGCTTAACCATCTGAGCAACCCAGGTGCCCCTGTACTAAAGATTCTTGTGCCCCAAAAAGAACTGAGTCAGACTTTCTCAGCATGAGGGCAGGTAAAAGCCCTGAATCAGATTTAATTGGATTCAAATATTATCATCTCCTGTGACAAATCAAGAAAACAACCTGTAAAGAAGTTGTAAGATTCCTGTAAGGCCATGTTAAGATGAAAAAAAAAAATTCTGGTGTGAGTTCTATGAATACTTAAAGCTTTTTGATATTGCTATAGACGATTGGTGCTATCCAATGGAACTTTCTGTGTGGATGGAAATGTTCAAGAACTGTACTGTCCAATCCAGTAGCCACTAACCATATGTGGCTATGTCAATTAAATTTTAATTATTAAACTCAAATAAAATGAAAAATTTAGTTCCTCAGCCATACTAGCCACATTTCAGGTGCTTGATAGACATATGTGGCTACTATATTGGACAGTTCTGGAGCCAAGACTCTTGTTTCTAGGCGATTTCTCTAGTTGGGATTTGGGAACTAGTTTTCAACTTTTGTGTTAACTCTGCCTGATTAGAAGGGGCTGCTTCAAGTATTATGTTGGAGATCCTATTTAGATATCCCGGGAAAGAATGCAGTGGATGACAGCATGAGTGTGGAAAAAGTTGCAGTGGCGTGCTTCTTGGTTATTCACCATTTCCTATTTTAAATGTTTCCTCACATTAGAGAGACTATGTGGGTGGAGCAAATGCTTCACCCCACTCAGTTCCTATGTGGTCCCGTTTCCCATGTGTTTGGATCACCTGTCTCTGGGAGACATCTATTTCCAATCTCCATAAAGGGTGGGAATACTGAGCCCCGTGCCCCATTCCCCCCAAAATCACACTCAGTCACATACATACCACACTGTCAAGGGAGAAGACTCAGGGAAGTGGGAGCCGGGCAGGCCAGTTTTGGTTAAAAGAAGTAAAGGGGGAAGGAAAAAAACCACTGGTCAAATTCACGTATTTTCTTTCCGACTAAGAACAATTGGCAGCAGCAGAAGTAATATTATATGGCCACAGGCTATTATCTTCCTTTCTTTGAACTCATGGATGATTTTCTACTCATCATACGTCATGGCTTTTTGGAAGGATTAAATGTATTGACCTCTTACTGTTAGTATTTCCGTAGTTTGCTCAAGGACCTTGGGGGAGGATAAAAGAGAGTTCTATAGTCTGGATTTTTTTTTGAGGAAAAGGACAGTTTCTTTATTCCTCTTATTGTGAGTCTATTCGTTCCCCAAGAGACATGGACTTCTTACAGTCAAGATACATGCCTTTGTAGAAGAGTGTCTGGCATACCAGTTGATGAAAGATGACACACAATGTATAGTTTATTGAACTGGAATTTAACAGAAAGCCTTGTATTTAAGACTACCTCAGCGCTCCCCTCTCTGATTTTCCTACCTCAGTGGCTAAATGAAGATTATCAGGGACATGAAACCAATTCAGGTGTAACTGCCAATAGCTACGTCAGAACAGCTGTTTAACCCCTGGTATCCTGATGATGACATTTGTGCCAATTCCCCATCATCTCAGTCCTTCATCGTTAGGACAATCTTCACAGGGTATGGTGGGCATCTTGAACAGAGCTGAAAATATGAATATAAGTTTTTACTCTGTCTACGTGGCCAAGTTAAAAATGGGATTCTCTCTCTATATTTGTATACAAATATAGTATATCCACATATATAAATATGCACGTGTGTATATATAGTATATCCATATATACATATATGGATATATGGATATATATATTATATATAATATACATATAATATATACATATACATATATATGTATATTATATACATATTCTATATTCTATATTTTATCAAGGCTTGGCTGCCACCTGGTGGAGGAAATCCTCCAATATGTGCATTTCAATATTGAGCAAATAAGTAAGATGCATATGTCCTTAGTTAACTGTCTGTTGGGATGCCTGGAAAAATGTTCTGAAATAGTTTGGTGGCCTTTGGGGAATTAAAGACTTTCATGAACATAAAGGTGTTTATGGTGTGTCTGTGGAGTTGAGGGCATGTCTGTAAGGTCCTGTCTGCCACTGGGATTACTCATTAACAAATCAGTCTCTAGCACCAGAGTCAGGATCTTCTAGGGTTCTTTCCAGCTGTGAGATTGTGCAAATTTATACCTAGCTCCAGAGAACAACTTTGAGGCCAGAATTGCTGGGGTTCTGATTGCCGGCTGGAGCCTGAGGAGAATCCTGTTGATTCCGTCCAGATGTGAAATCTAGAAGCCACCCCCTCCTTGAACAGATCTCATGGAGCAACTTGGAGCAGGAAAGAGCTCTCATTTCCCTTTAGGAGATGACAGCCCTGTAAGTGAGGAGCATGTAAAGGGTAAAACGGGAAAGCGGCAAGATAAATTGTAGCAGTGCTGGGCGCCTGAGAGACTTCCCTTAAGTGGCTGTCTTCCTTTCTGATGTCTTAAAAAGACCACACACACCCCAGAAAAAGGATCTATTTGCCTTTGAGTTCTGGAACCATTCAGGATACAAGGAAGACACTTGGATTTTGTAGAATGATTAGTATAATAATATATCGGATCACACTGAGACCGCTTCCCAGGTTTCCTTGGCCCCCTTCCCCAGGCTGCTGGGTCCGTGAGACCGCCACTGTCCCCTCACCCGACACCACTGTCCCCCTCATTCTGCCCCAGGGGCAAGGCCGGTGTCCGGGGTCTGTCAGGTCAGGTGTGGGCACCAACACTGCCCTTCCCCCCCGCAGACGTGAGGCAGCCCTCAGTGGAGGGTCGGGGATTCGGTGTCCCGGTGGCTGCCTGGAAACCCTCGTGACAAATCGGGTGAAGGTGCAAGGGGGCCGGGCTTGTAGGCCGAGGATAGAGCTTGTGAGGAGGGCTTGGGAGAGCACAGAGCTGGGGGAGCGGCAAGATGGCAGCGTGGCTGGACTGTGGTGAGCAGGCAGGAGAAGGAGGCCGAGGGCAGGTGAGGCGCGGCCTGCTGGACCATCCGGAACCTTAGCTGAGTGCGGCTTGGGTGACACAGGAGTCACGTAGGCAGACTTGCATCCGCTGCACGTCCCTCTGGCTTCAGGGTGGAGATGTGATGGGAGGGACATGGAACCTGAGAAACAGAGACGAGCGGGGAGATGGGGGGCGGGGGGATGGCGGCTGGAGCTGATGGGGCAGCCAGCGCGTGGTCAGGAGCCCCGAGAGCCCAGGCTGGCTCTGTCACGAACTTTGCTGGAGTGATTTAAGTCTCTTGCTGCTCCATTTGCTTATCTATGAGTTAGAGTTAAAATTTCCTGATTCCGAGCCTTACTTTGAGAATTAAGAGAACACACTTGGAAAATAAGGATGCTTCTGGAATCCTGTTTGGGTGTGGGGGGCGTGGGGATGGCATAGGGATGGTGTGGGAGGGCGCGGGGGGCGCCGGGATGGCGCGGGGAGGGCGTGGGGATGGTGTGGGGGCACAGGGGGTGTGGGGATGGTGCGGGGACGGTGTGGGGGCGCAGGGGGTGTGGGGATGGTGCGGGGATGGTGTGGGGGGCGCGGGGCGCGTGGGGACGGCGTGGCCGCCTCTGACTGGAGGTGCTGTCATGCTGGTTAAGCACAGCGGCCACCGAGTCCATTCCTCAAGCCAGGTAACCAGGTGATGTACGTGGACATAAGGAGGCTTATCTTGAAATCGTGTCTCCAGTGGGTTAAGGATGAGCCGGAGCTATTTCGGGTAATAGAAATGGCTGGCAGGCAACTGGAAAGAGCAGCGCTGAGAAGTCCCAGCCGGCATTTGCTTCCCGCTGAGCTCCGCATGTATTAAAACAGACTGATAAACACTGTAATTAACAATCCTGGAGTGATGGTACCTTCCTACAGTAAAAACAGGTGATGGATTTGAAATGCAGTTTGAACCTAATCATTTGGGTGAGGTTATTTCATAGTTGACTAATTTAGCAAACCATTTTTTAAAAGTGCTAATTAAAAATTGCCTGAGGTTATCAATTTGCTGGCAGAACTACAGAAAAATGGGTATAGAAGGGTTTCAGTCCAGCTAATTATTGAATAAAGCATAAGACTTGATTACCGTGGCAGGGAATTTTTTAAATGGGGATCTTTTCGTGAGCACGTCTTGTTATTTAGGGTAGTAGTTATTGAAAGACTAGAACGACAACATAGTGTCTTATGTGGTTCATTTTGTTCATCAGTATGCCCAGCATCATTAGGGCGAACCCATTCTTACATACTGGACTGAGGAACCTCCGGGCCCCGGTTGACAGTCTCCTAAGTAGGAGCTGGCCCTGAAGCCCGCCACCCAGAGCATACAGTTATCACGTCTGTTTTCATCATCAGCACCTGGAGGTTCAGTTAGAGCATTTAATGTGCTGGGAGGGTGGCTGGTGCAATTCTTCCTGAGGCTTTACCACTTCCCTTAGAGTATCCTAAAAATTAGTTATCGCCAGGAAGTCTTAATAAGAATTAGACTGTAAGCTCTAAGGGGACACACAGCATGTTGGTCTCATTCCATGTTCATCTCCCGGTGCTGGCCCATGGGAAATTCTCAGTAAGCACTGTTGAATGCAGGAATCCAGTATGTGCCAGGTGTTGTTCTAGGGCCTTGGGATGCATCAGTGAATAAAACATTCTAGCAGGAAGAAGAGAGATAACATAGTGAATAAATAGATTATGGGTATGCTAGAAGGTAAGATAATTAAAGCAAAGTAGCAGGGATTCAAAGTGCCAAGGATGGGGTGGGGTGGAATGGGGTACTGGGCATATTTCTTTATTAAATGGTATGTTCCAAGTAGGTCTGGTTGAGAAGGTGAGATTTGAGAAAGGATTTGAAAGTGGCAAGGGTGCTGGCCAAGTGGGCATCTGCAGAGGAGCATCCAGGCAGAGAGAAGAGCTAGAGCAAAGCCCTCCAGCAGCAGTGGGCCTGGGTGTGTTTGAGGAATAGTGAGGAGGCCCATGAAGCTTGAACAGAGTGAGCAGGCAGAGAGTACAGAATGAGAAAGAGGTTATGGTTGGGGCGGGGAGATCATCTGGGGCATTTGGGTCCATTGTAAGGACTTTGGCTTTTCCTCTAAGCCACTGCAGAGCTTTGTGTAGAGAAGTGGAATGATTGGATGCAACTACTATGCTGAGAATAGTCAGGGGAGGAGGACACAGGAGAGTAGGGACCCCGGGGGGCATTTGCAGTGATTTAGATGAGAGAGAGCAGCGGCTTGGGCCAAGACAGTAATGGCAGAGATGGTGAGAAGTGGTCAGATTCTAAATACATTTTGAAAGTAGGGCTACCAATTGTGAGAGAAAGAGGAGACAGACTTAGGGCTTTGGGCTTGAGTGCCTGGAAGGATGGGATTGTCATCAGCTGAGGTGGGGAAGGTCGTTGTTGGAGCAGGTTTGGGGGACACCACCACAGGGTTAGTGGTGGGAGTGCTAGGGATGAAGAGTCTTGGATATCAGGGTAAGATGTCTAGTAGACAGTGGGATAGGCGACTCTCCTCGCAGACGTTGTCTGAAGCCATATACCAGGGGAAATCACGAAGAGGCTGAGCAGACAATATAAAAGAAAAGAGGGAGGTGTGCCTGGGTGCCGCAGTGGGTTAAGAATCCAACTCTTGGTTTCAGCTCAGGTCATGATCTCAGGGTCAAGAGACTGAGCTCACGTTGGGTTCTGTGCTGGGCAAGGACCCTGCTTGGGATTCTCTCTCTCCCTCTGCCCCTCCACCTCCCCCCTTCCACCACCCACTGACACTCTCTCTCTCAAGAAAAAAAAAAAAGGAAAGAGGGAGGACTGACTTAGGAGCAGTGTGTTAAAAGGCTGGGGGAAAGCTTCTAGAAGGTACAGAGAACCAGCAACCAGTGAATTAGGAGTAAAACCAGGAGAGTGTGATTTCTGGAAGGGAAAGGAAGAATGTGATCATTGTGTTAAATATTCCCACTAGGTCAAGTCAGACGAGGATTGAGCCTTCATCATTGGCTTTACCCATATGGATGCCAGTGGTGCCCATAAAGACCATGGTTTGGGGGCGTGGGCAGGGGGCAAGAAATCACCCCAATGTGGGTTTAAGAGAGAAATGGGAGGAGGGGAATTAGAAAAAGTGCCTTTATTTATTTAGACAGCTTGAAAGGAGTTTACTACAAAGGAAAATATAAAGAAATGAAGTGGTAGCAGATAGAGGAAGTGGGGTCAATAGAAGAATTTAAGATGGTATTGTTTGCTGATGCCAGTGAGGATGGTCCAGGGCAGAGGAAAAATTGATGATGTCAGGGTGACTGGATTGAGGATATGTCGTCTAATTGCTGGACACCATGAAGGACCCACTAAAGAACAGCATATATGTATGTTTGTACATATTTAACTTAAAATGAGGCCAGTCATTATGGTTGTGTGTTTCTCTCTAGCTATTTCCAGGTGCAGGGGAGATAGAAATTTGGATTTCAGCAGGGTTTGGGGTTTGCAAGTGAGCACAAGGTAGGGTTGAGGGTGTTGTGATTGTAAGGATTGGGATGGAATTCAAGGAGGAGATGCTCTGTAATGTTTGTTGAATGAATACCTGACTGAATGAAAAGCTGAAATTTTGTTTATGGAAGAGGAAAAAAGTGTGTGTTTTAGAAGAATAGAATTAATGCTCTCCCTCGGTGTGTGAGAAACTACAGAATGAATCAGACAGTCGGGGTCTCCGCAATGGCAGCCATCTTGTGCATGTAAGTCAGGTTCTGTCCTTCTGCGTGCTCCTACTTATCAGTGCCTTGGAGAATCTGACTGCGTCTGCCTCTGTGGGTCCCTCTGGGCCTGTCTGCTTGGGCGAATGTCTTTGTAGTGTTAGAAAGTGGGTTTTATTAAAATGTGACAGTTTATTTTTTCTTACCTATAAATAGTTTAAATTGAATACTCCAATTCTGTTTCAAAAAATAAAATGTGACTGAATATGATGCTTATTTTCTTTAAAAATGTAGACAAAGGGCAGAAGTAGATGGAAGAAAAAGTTACCTACAATTAGTCAAAGCTAACCATGGTGAAAAATTTAAATATATTCTCTTCCAGGATTGTCTGATATTTACATAATTGTGACCAACATGTTCATATGCATGGTGTCCTTTTTGCTCTTAACATCACCCCCTGTGACAGACTGCTCCCAGGCTGCTCTTACCGGGTCCATAAACGGCCATCTTGTACCACGTGTGAATGGGTGGTGTCCGCGCTGGAAGCTGATGCTCGTTAGTATTCCAAGTGGGCGAGAAAAGGAAGCCGACTTCTGTCTTCTTTCCCCACTGTTTCACCCGAAGTGCAGGTCTCCTCGTGCCCACTTTCTTGTCTACCTTCCCGCACGTCTTTCCTCTCGTGCGTCCCCCTTTCTCCCAGCTCTCTCTGTCCCTCACCCGTCTCACGGTAATGGGAGCCAGTGAGGGCATCCCTGGACCCCAGTGTCGGCCTTGCAGGAGACACTCAGATCTGTGTTAAAGGACAGCAGTATGTCAATTTGAAGGTCCCACTCAACTGGATTTTCTGCTTTATTGGAAGTTAACTCATTATTATAATGAAGTGGCACAGGGTTCATCTCATCTCCTGCCTGGGACTTTGGACTTCATGGAACCAGGCTGACTCATTTTCATCTCTGCCCTTTCATCTGCATCGTTAGAGAGGTCACTTTGCCAGCCAGAAATCTGCAGCCTAGGACGCTGCCGGGCAGATGCGGTAGCAGTAAATTTTCAATGAGGCCCTAAGAATACATCTGTAAAAAATATGAAGTTAAGATCGCTTCTGATGGTTTTCATAAGGAGCACAATCTAGGAAACAGATGTATCCTCTCCCTCAGACTTGATGTAGGTCTACACTGGATCTCCTGGGGAGTTAACATAGAATCTTGGAGTTTAATTTAGAGACCAGGGCCCCACGAGGGTTTGTTCAGCCTTGGATTGAGCCCCTGGGTGCTAACCCTGGCATTCTGTGGTTGTCGGGTGGCAAAATTGTCAGGAGATTCTTTTTTATGTTAAGATGAATTGTGCCTCCCATAAAGTCTCCAAAAGGTCCTGGTGTGTGGAATGTTTCGAGAAGGCCAGAATAGGAATAAGTGGAAACTAGTAACTTGGGGCTTCTGTTACTCTGAATTTGTAGCCAATCCATTCATCTTATCCCCTTGGACTCTACTATTACTTCCTTGATTTTTGTGCTATGGAGCTTCAGCTTTTAAAAATTACACACCTACCCAGGAGAAAGGTTAACCTTAGAGCAACTTGTGGTAAGCTATTTTTCGTGAGGATGGGAGTGAGTAACGGTGGCGTCAGGGTGATTCACACCATTTCTGTGTTCACATAGACACACAATTACTAGCAACATCTCCTTTGGAGAAGAAATCATGAAAATGAGTTTTTCTTTTTGTTGGAAAACTTTCTTCCTAAAAAAAAAAAAAATCTATCCCACCCCCATTTACCCTTAAAAAGAATATATTGGCTTCTTCGTGATTTAATCTGTGACTTTTTCCCCGTAAAATCGTCCTCAGTGCCACTGGCATACAAATATTCAAACTGACTGTGTTGCTCAATTCCTTGCAGTGGAATTGAATAAAAACTTGGATTAAAAGGTCAACTTCAAAATATGCACAATAAATTCACCAACAAAAAGCTTCCCAACAACTTTCTGCACCGTTTCTCCTCATCTCATTACTCATGTAGGCTCCCTGAATTTTAAGGCCTGAAAATAAAAGAGCAGAATGTGTAGACCACTGGGGCCTAGGAAATTTTTTTTCATGAACAGAGAATGAAAAGTAGAGTGAAAAATATTTCTTAAATTAATGAAGTTGACACAGAGAATTGGCAGACACTTAATATTTCCTATGGTACAAAAAAAGGTAAAACTTCTCTATTAAGAAATCCCTTACTCTATACCCTTCCTATATTTGGTCCCATAGCCATAGTATTGAAAGCCTTGCTATTTTTGAGATGATTATTTTTCTAATTTTATAACAGACGATGGTAAAATCATTGGGGTTATCCAGCAGGGGCTCGTGGGACAAAGTATAGGAATTTTTATGTGAGTAGAGTGTCTTACTGTTACATAGAAAGATGTTCATGCGTTCTACAAATATTTGCTGAGTAAACTACATAAGTAAGATTGGAAGGCTGGTTTTTTGGATAAGATCATTTTTTTAATAAAAATTAATCCTTTTGTGGCATTTATACTTTTTAAAAAGTTAACAGTGCTATCTACTGATAGAGAACACTAAATCAGAATCACAAATAATGAGGTTTAGTATGGGTAATTCAGTTGGAGATAACATACCATTTATTTTTTAATGGTTTTAGACTCCTCAGGCTGTTTTCTTGTGCGAGCTAAAGGTAGGTCATCTGTGGAACAAGTAAATGTAAACACAAATAGAGAAAATACCGGAATCGAACGTCATGGTCTCCAACTATTTCAAAATAACCTGTATTCTTGTCTGCAGTCCACTTTGACTTTGGACAGCCATGGTCGTTCCTTGAACCCCCAAAGCTGAAAATAGCTCCAGCCACAAGATTTCTAACTCTGAAAAATTTCTTTGTTAATCTCATATTCTTTCCTTTTTTTTTTTCCTGGCAATTTACGCCACTCACACATGCTCTTTACATTTATTTTGACCTTGATTCTTTTAGTCCATACTGATTTCCCAAACCTCCGTTGTTCGTTGCCTCATGGCTTTCATTTTCCTTCCGTCTCTTTCAAGCGACTTAAAATTCCTTGGCCTTTTGAGTTTGTTACTAGCTGGGCTTTGCTTTGGATGATGTCTTTAAGCCCGGCCTTGGTGCTTTGAACCTTATTTATTTTTTCAGATATGTGAGTGATTGAGTATATATTAAACCCTGTCTGTCCAATCTAGAATTGGGGATTTTATCTTTAGGGTTGAGGAACCTATTTCAGTGAAACTTTAGCATACCTACTTAAATCTTGGGGGATCAGGGAAGGAAAAGAACAGCAGTTTTCAGGGACTAGGGAGGCCATGCACTGCTTCTGGGTCCCGGGTACAGGTGGGGAGGCTCGTTCACGCACCAGTGACCCCACACTGATTTCCTGCACATCTGCTTCAGACGAGGCGCGACATGAAGACCGAGAATGGAGCAGATACCATGAAACACAAAATCCATGCTCCCAAGGGGTTTATAGTCTAGCAGAGGATTCACGATGTTAAGCAACTAAGCACAGAATTAATTATGCCTCTCAGATGGGACTCTAGTTCAGTTCTGCAGAATTTTATATCCCCAATTTCCCATGTTTATTGTTCAAAATATAACTGGCTTTTAAATATTCACTAGTCTAGGATTTGATGGTATTTTTGAAAGAAATATTTAAGGTATGGTTTGTAATCTTTTATCAATGCCTTTTACTGTTAGTTAAAAACCTTTTTACAACCTTTAGACTAACACAGTATTGTGTGTCTTAGATTTCTTGGTTCTCAGGGATCTATAGGTCTATTAGGAGAAATTTCTTATTTCTTAACTGAGTGATCTCAGGGTCCTGTTGATGTTTTTTCAAGTCATTTGCAGGGATGGCATTAATCTTTCTTTTTATTTTGCTGCATACAAAGTCCTTGCTTTCAGGGGTAGAATAAAGTACAGTGAACAAGTCCTTCATAACCTGTGAAGAAAATGATGTTGCCAGGACCTCTTTCTGGGGTTGTAAGCCTTGACATTTTGTGTATAGTGGGAAGATCACACGTTAGCTCTGAGCCTCCGGGGTGCCGAGCCAAGGGAGAATAATTGATCGTGCCTGCCAGGAGAACTGTTCTGAGCTGAGGCTCAGACGGGGGCTCATCAAGAGAGAAAACTGTGATGGATAAGTGAAATCTGCTGTGGGCAAGGAAGGGCCTTGCACTATAAGTACCAGGAATTTTCCATTCCCGATATACTGACCCCTGGGAATGGCTTGACCTTGTGGCTTTTTTAATCTCCCTCCAGTTAGAAGGATCATTTATTTTATTCTGAACAGAATGCTTTGGACACAACTTAAATAATCTAGCTCTCCTCCCCATTCCTAATGAAGTTAAATTGATGTTCTTATTCCCAAATAGGATCACATTCAGCCTGCTGTCATTGGCAGGTTATTCCTCTTAGCACACATATAAGAATGAAGACTGTCATTATGAAATGGGGAAGATAAAGTGGTAAGTTAGACTCATGTTGTCTTAGGAAAGAATGCAGAACTCTTGCATTTACATACACATTTTTTAGAAGTTCCTTTATGCATTTCACTCTACCCCTTAGTGTGTTTTTTCTATCTAGAAGAGATTTCTGGGTGTTTTTCATTTCAATTTAGAATAAAATTATTAAAGCATACTGTGTGTGCACACAGTCTTGTATGCATGTTTGTGTGTGTCTAGGTCGTATGACAGAATGTGTTTCTAGTGGGTTGTGATCAGCTGATAGAGTTTGAAAGTCACCATTCAGACCACACCCTTTTTATAATCATAGAACCTTCGGGAATAGAAGAGTTTCTTACTGCTTACTGACTTGGCCTATATCATCAGTCTCAATCACGTCCAATCCATGAGCTGCTTTGATTGTTCAAATAGAACTCTGGAAGGGATGAATTTGAGCAGGGGTAGTAAGCAAGGTCTGTTTAAAATGCATTCCGCAGGTGTGGAAGCAAACACAAATGTCTGAGCACTTACCTTTGTGAATGCGCACGCTGTCCCGGCCACCTCCCCCTCACTCTCAGCGTCCCCTCTGACTACTGGGATGGCCCTAGTTCCCGTCCCAAGGGAACCTTGCTCTGTCTGCTTAACAAAACTTCAGGAACAGACATTTATTGCCCTGGCCGTCCTCATCTGGCAGAGCGGCCCCACTCTGAATTCCTTGGACCACAAATGGCTTATTACATCTCAGTCTCGTGACTCCCACCAGCATTCCAAGAGCTGTGGCCGTTGTCATCTCCCAGCCGCCTGTGGAGAAGAGCCATCAGAGTGTGCTTTCACTCCTCAGTGACTTAGGTAACCAGATGCTATTCTGGGGTCACCATCACGAGATTTATAAAAGCCACACGTCCGACCCATGTAAAGAAGAAAAGACTGAAGTCAAAGGGGACGAGAAGCACCAGTCACTTGGCCAGCAGGGCCCAGCTTCCAGTGTCCCTTGCGGCTATGAGCTGGAGGTCAGGATCCAAACTGAACAGGAGGGTGGGAAGAGGGGGCTGCCTGGGCACCTGAGATCTCACCGTCCGCACACTCCTGCTGTAGTAAAAACTAACAGATACGTGTTTAGATGATGTGCGAGGAAGCACATAGAGGAATAGCACTTAGGCAGCTTTAAGGCATGGAACGGGGTCATAGCCTGGCAGGAAGTGGGAGAGGTGCCCTACCTGGAAGGGAGCACCCTCCATGGGCCTCCGGTGGCTCCAGCATGATACGCAGACGGTGAGTGTGGGCTGTCTCCGTGCTTTCCCCCTTCTGCTTACTACATTTCAGAAACTATATTCTCTTTGCTAAGCATCCCTTAGTAACACTGGTTAAGATTTTCAGGATAAACAGGACATGCATTTTTTGGTAGTAAAATTTTAAAACAATAGTCATTTCTTTTATGTGTTGAGCATATGTTTCTGGTAATGAGTATGTAACGGCTGAACCTCAACTTCTAAGTGAAATAAAAAGTACAAGTGTCAAGAACGCTACGCACTTTACCCGCCACCACTCTGCTCCCTTCTAGTTTGTGCAGATGTTGTTCGGGGCAGTGGTTCGGAGGTCTTAGGTACTAAGTTTTTCCATTGGGGGTTCTGAGTTAAAGGACCTCAACTGACCTTTCCCCTGGCTTCTTTGCCCTTGTGTCTGCTGTGAATGGGAAGGTCAGCAGTACAGGGACAGAAGCTCTGGGATGTGCGTTTGGCGGAGAACGTGCCGCAGGGTCTAGAGGGGGGCCTTCCACGCAGCACAGCACGGAGTGCAGGGTCTGGGCCGCTCACCTGTGCTCCGACCCTTCTGCTTTTTCTTAATTCCCCAAGGTTCTTCCTCCACTGACTTTCTCCACTTTCGCTTGTATGGCAGTCCCTTCTATTCTTTTTTCTCCAGCTTATAAAGATCTTCGAAAGCAATCCTGTCTTTCCTAAGGCCTGCAAGATAAGCAGGTGCTCCATATAATCCCTCTTTTCTAGATGGGCAGCGAGTCCAGAGAAAGAGCGTAAGCACCGGCACATGTGATCTCGTGCAGACCTTCCGTGCAGCTTAGAGCAAGTGTTAATACTGGCTGCTTGCTGAAATCGGAGGAGTGAAGTGCTGTTGTTATTAAACATCCTTTGGGCAATTTTCTTCTTTTTGTACAGAAACATTGATTATGAGAGATCGGTGACAATGAAATACAGTTGAGAAAACAGGCTGTTTTCTTAAAAACGGACCACAAACATGCACACTGGTAACTAAGTATTTTTATTTGACATCGGATTCCAACCTCCTATATTTGCGTAATAATCACAACTGACCTCTCATGGTGAACCTTCACAACTGCATGCAGCTCAACTGATTCCCCTTTCACTCTCCACTTAAAATCCAACTCTTGCTTTATCGTAACACCAGGAAGGAAAGAGCTGCTGGTCCTTGAGAGCAAAATGGGGATGTGCGTTCATAAAACCTAGTGGGTGTGTTCTCCTCACGTCATGGTTTGTATGACACCATTTCGTTTGGTAAATAGGATAGAAAAGGGTAAGAAGAGAGATGAGGGTCTCATTATAAAAGAAACAAGAGTGCATTTCAGTGCCCCACGTGGTTTGAACTGCTGAGCCGGTAATGCTGTGCATTCTCTGCTGGGTAACTGCCAGGTGTCAGGGTCTAGAACCTGGGGCGGGTGGGGAGGCAGCGGGAGGAGGCTGCAGCACCGCCCTGCCAGCCCCTCCCAGGTTCTGGCTCAGGACAAGGTTCCGGGAACTTGGGTGAATGGCTGGACCAGGACAGGAGCTCAGGCTTTCAGACCCAGATTCTTACTACTAGGTGTCAAACTCATTTCCTGGTCCTCTGCATTAACTTTGGGGCCTGTGAACCAATGCTTTTTCAGGCTGAGTAATGTCAGAAACAATTCAGTTTTCGTGCATGAGTTTCCTCTGCACAACATCTTCAGCCTTGGTTGTAATTCCAACGGGGGCAGTTCTCATCTGTCACTCCACTGGAGCCTAGTGCACTCAGCTCAGAGCCGAGCTTGGGGTGAAAGCGTCAGTAGGGCTTTATGAACTGTCATTCACCTTTCATGCCGTTTCTCTCTTCACCTATAGCTGCCTGTTTTCAAATTTAATAATTAGGTCAATGATTCTTGATTTATTTTTAAAAGATAATACCAAAGACAGGTAAGGCCAGGGCAAAATGGTGCCATTCTGACATCCCACTCTGAAAGGAATTTTTTTCCCGTATTATACAGGGGACTCTAGCATTAACACTCAGACGTAGCCTTCGGTGTAAGGATTTAAGGATGGGCAGGAGGCGGCTGACGTGTTAAACACCAAGGACCCTCAACCGAGAACTTTCTCAGCTTCAAAATCAAAAACAATTCTCTAGGATGAATGGAATGATAATAATCGGTACTGAATTTTATAGGGGAATAATCCACAGTAGTTTTCCAAGTGAATGTAATAGAGCTTATTTACTTTTTTCACAAATAATCATTTTTTTCCTCACTGTAAAATTGGGATCTGTCATTTGTGTTACCTGGATTATCTACACATTAACATCTTTAAAACTACTGGGCTTCCCATGGAGAGGTGTAAATTTCTGTAAATCAAAGTTCTTGTTGAGCAATAAGTCGGCGGCAAATGAGGTAAATCAGAGGCATGGCTGTGGATGCCAGGTGCTGGGTCAGTTTTTGATGGCCATGGTCCAGAGGAGTGGATGGTCCGTTTCCACGGTCACGACACCAGATCCATCATAGGTATTGGAAGTACTGACCAGTGTTCCAAAACCAAGCATGTTGTTTGCTATAAGAAAACAATAAAACAATGTTTAGTGAGAGCCAACCTTTCTCCAGTGTGGTAGAACTTTGTCAACAGTTACCAAAAAGCAGTGAAGCCTATGCTTTGATATAAGCTACATACAATGTGGGACAGGTGAAACATAGCATGTAGGATTTTAAAATTGAAAGTTTCCATAACTTTCCAGGAGTTGGTTATTGGTTGTTAACTATTCTGGGATATATGCCACTCTCGGACAAAATTTCATTAAATTTTTTAATTTTTTTTCATTACCGATTGTAAAATCAAAACCCATTTTGTAATGTGCTACTTACTTCATTGCCTGGGTGCAATTATAATTTTTCTTGATGACTGAGAATTAACATTTTACATAAGTTATTAAACTCTATAAAGATGCAGTTTTAGCTTCAAGTCTGAATGATATGGGGCGGAAAGCTAATTACTCCAAAAAACCACGGGATTTTGGTTATATTTTTCTCATAAATTAAGAAAAGCCAAAATGAGCAAGGCTTGCTTTCTGTAAAATTAATAGAAACTTAAAGGTCGAAGCCGACTGTGAAATCTTGAGGAAGCCATAAGCTCGGCTGTAAAATGAGGCCAAGAGATAAGAGATAATCTTCTAACTACTTAATTAAATCAAAGTAAAGGCTTAGGAGTTAAGTGATATATATGTAATTGGTAAGTAAATTCTATGTATGTATGTATATATTCTAACAGGTTAGCTGGAGGTAATGCTTAGGCATTAAGGCATTAAGTTGAGGTAACCTCACTTTCTTTGCTTATGTAAGAGCAGTTCATCAACATGCCCCAAACTCATGACTGTCCTATACACATTCCATGATAACCAATATTATTCTCTTGGCTAAAATTCAAAGAGAAAAATAAATGGAGCCCCTTTCCTTTAAACAAAATGTAACTGAAGTTACAGTGCTTTGGGGAAATAACCGAATTATAATGCTCACTTCCCACTAGAGGGAGCTTGTTATCTTCCTGAGGAAATTTTGAAAAAGGCAATTTAAAAATCCAGATATAGTATTACAGGACAACGTATAATTAGTATTACCAGTTAACACACTTTACTTATTAAAACTCAAATTACTTATTTTTCAGAGTTGTCAGCGCCTTTACTAATGCAAACACAAAGTTATAAGGTAAAACCATACAAGAATACGGAGTGCGCCTCAGGTAATATTACCCTAATATATAATTCAGTGTAAGAAGCTCTTGCCTCTTCAATAATTTGGAACTTTTTTGAGATGAAGTTTCTAAATGATACTAATATGCACCTAAATTTACAAATCTAGACACGATTTTGTGGATAGTGGGTTAGGGTGGTGGTCATGGATTCATGACAAAGTCTATTTGGGATCTGTTGGAGAAAGAGGCCTTGGTTCTCCTGTAGGACAGCCTTGCTTGGGATCAGGTGCACACCCCACCTCCAGACATCTGGGCCAGGCCTAGGATTTCAAGGATTTTCCAATGGCCAACAAGGGAAAAGTTGGGGAACAGATTGAACACTGCAAAACATTTATTCATAAAGACAATTGTGAATGCTCTAGTGGGCCTGCTACCTTTACAGGGGAAACTTCCCAGTGAAGTACAAGATATATACATGCACAACCACCTGAATTTGACACAATGCATTTTAAGATTCTGGAAACTGATTAAAATCCTGGCTTTTATATAGGCTCAAAGGACAAGAGAACAAAATTATTTCTCTAGTTTGTAGTTGCATATAAATTCCTTTCTGCTTTTCTGAAGGTAGACTATTGATTTTGGATTATTAGGACTAGACACTTAGGAGATACATATATATCTAAGTGTCTCAATCAATCTATATCTATCTATCGATCGATCGATCGGTTTCCCTGACAGTAATTCTTTATGGGGAAAGAATGAACACAGTTTTAATCTCATCATGAGAGTCACCTCCCAAAGGCCCACCTCCAGATACCACCACGTTGGGGGCTAGGCTTCCACACAGGACTTTTAAGGGACACATTCAGTGTGTCGCAGTACAGTCAGAATTAATGAAAGGTTACAGTTAAATACATTTGCTAGTCTCCAACTTTATGGAAATTATAAAATGACAGAAAACTAAGATGAATAAGCTGAACTACAAAATCATGAATTTTAATTTACTATGTCACTACAATTATTTTGGAGTATATTCCTTCAAGTCAAAGAATCATGCTTTTGGAGCAAACCCTAAAGTCTTCCCTATAAGAAAAAAAAAATTTTTTTTTTTTTTTTGAGGAAAATAGTTGGAATTATGATTTGAACTCTCCTTACCCCAAATGTTGGAGGGTCAATTGTGAAGTAAAATAACAAGACTGGCAGACAGACAACTTCCCACAGATGGGAAAACAGATTATTTTCTTCCAGTTCTATTGATATATATTGATGCATACCTAGGAAATGATTATCACAATAAATTTAGTTAACATGTATTACAAATTTTTTTCCCTTGTGATAAGAACTTTTAGAATCTACTCTTACCAACTTTCAAATATTCCACACGGCATTGTTAACTACATTTATCATGTTGTACATGATATGCCCAGTACTTCTAGATCTAAGAACTAGAAGTTTGTGTTCACCTTCTCCTAATTCCTCCCCACCCCTGTGCCCCTGGCAACAAAGTATCTGAGGTCGGTATTTTTTAGATTCCACATATAAGTGAGATCATACAGTATTTGTCTTTCTCTGTCTGACTCACTTCATTTAACATAATGCCCTAAAAGTCTATTCATGTTGTTGCAAATGGCAGATTTTCCCCTTTTTATGGCAGAATAATATTTCTGTGTGTGTGTACCACAACTTCTTTATCCATTCATCCACTGATGGACACATTTCTTGGCTCTTGTGAATAATGCTGCTAGAGAACATGGTGTGCAGATACCTCTTCAAATAGTGTTTTCATTTCCTTCAGATATGTTCCCAAAAGTGGAATTGCTGGATCATAGGGTAGTTCTAGTTTTAATTTTTTGAGGAACCTCCATAATGTTTTCCAAAGTGTCTGTACCAGTTTACATTTTCATCAACAGCATTCATGGGTTCTCTTTTCTCTAAGACCATGCCAGCATTTGTTATCTTTTTTTGATGATAGCGTAAGGTGATAGAGCTCTTTGTGGTTTTGAGTTGCATTTCTGTAATGATGAGTGATGTGAGTGCCTTTTCATGCACCTGTTGGTCATTTGAATATCTTCTTTGGAAAAATGCCTATTCAGGTACTTTGAATGGATTATTTGCTTTTTTTTCTTTTTGCTACTGAATTTTAGGAATTCTTTATATATTTTAGATATTAACTCCTTATCAGATATACAGCTTGCCAATATTTTTTTCTCCTTTTCATACATAGGTTGTCTTTTCATTTTGTTGATTGCTGCTTTTGTTGTGTGGAAGGTTTTAGTTTGATGTAGTCCTACTTGTTTATTTTTTAATTTGTTGCTTGTCCTTTAGGTGTCTTAACAAAACATCATTGCCAAAACCTGGGTCAAGACAATTTTTCCCCTAGGTTTTTTTCTGGGAGTTTCATGGCTTCAGGTTTCATGTTTAAGTCTTTATTCCATTTGAGTTAATTTTTGTGAATGGTTTAAGATAGGAGTGAATATCCAATTTTCTCAGTGCCACCTATTGAAGAGATAGTCTTTTCTCAGTTGAGTATTCTTGGATCCCTTGGCAAATATTAGTTGATTGTATAGCTGGGGGGTTAATTGTATAGCTCTGGGTTATGTTCCTTTGGTTCACGTGTATATTTTTTTATGCCAGTAACATACTGTTTTGATTACTACAGCATTATTATATAGTTTGAAATCAGGAACTGTGATGCCTCCAGATTTGTTCTTTCTCAGCATTACTTTAGCTATTCAGGGTCTTTTGTGGTTCCATACAAATTTTAGGATTTTTTTTTTTTTTACTTTTGTAAAAAATGACATTGGAATCTTGATAGGGATTGTATTAAATCTATAGATGGTTTTGGATAGTATGGACATTTTAATGATATTAATTCTTCCAATCCATGAACATGGAATATCTTCCCATTTGTGTCTTATTCAATTTCTTTCATTAATGCCTTGTAGTTTTCAGCGTAGAGATCTTTGACCTCTTTGGGTAAATTTATTCCTAAGTATTTTATTGTTTTTGATGCTATTATAAATGGGATCATTTCTGTATTTTTCAGATAACTCATTGTTAGTATATAGAAACACTACTGATTTTTGTATGTTAATTTTGAGACCTGTACCTTTGCTGAATTGTTGATCTGTTTTTGTTTTTTTTTTTTTTTCTAAAGATTTTATTTATTTATTTGACAGGGAGAGACAGCCAGAGAGAGAACACAAGCAGGGTAAGTGGGAGAGAGAGAAGCAGGCTTCCCGCCGAGCAGGGAGCCCGATGCGGGGCTCGATCCCAGGACCCTGGGATCATGACCTGAGCCGAAGGCAGACGCTTAACGACTGAGCCACCCAGGCACCCCAATTGTTGATCTGTTTTTGGTGCGGCTGTTAGGATTTTCTGTATATAAAATCATATCATCTGCAAATTTACAATTTATTTCTTCTTTTCCAATTCTGATGCCTTTTATTTTGCCTAACTACTCTGGCTACGACTTCCAGTACTGTGTTGAATAGGAGTGGTGAGAGTTGGCACCCTTGTCTTCTTCCTTATCTTACAGGAAAGACTTTCAAACTTTCATCATTGTTAGCTGTGGGCTTGTCATATATGGCCTTTATTAGATGGAGGCACATTCTTTCTATACATTTGTTAAGAGTTTTTATCATGAATGGATGTTGAATTTTGTCAAATGCATTTTCTGCATCTATCGAGATGACCATATGATTATTTTTTTCTATTGTGATGTATCACATTTATTTATTTGTGTATGTTGAACCATCCTTGCATCCCAGAGATAAATACCACTTGATTATGGTGAATAATCCTTCTAATATGCTGTTGAGTTCAATTTGCTAGTAATTTCATTGAAAATTTTTGCATCTGTATGTATCAGGAATATTGGCGTGTAGTTTTCTTGTAGTGTCCTTATTTGGCTTTGGTATCAGAGTAATGCTGGCCTCATAAAAGGAATTGGGAGTGTTTCTACCGTCTCAGTTTTTTGGAAGAGTTTGAAAAGGATTGGCACTAATTCTTCTTTAAATGTTTGGTAAAATGCACCAGGGAAGCCATCTGGTCCTGGGCTTTTCTTTATTGGGAGATTTTTCATTACGGGTTCAAGCTCCTTACTAGTAATTCATCTGTTCAGATTTTCTATTTCTTCCTAACTAACTCAGTCTTGGTAGGGTGTATGTTTCTAAGAATTTTTCCATTTCTTTGTAGTTGTCTAGTTTGTTGGTGTAGTCTTCATAGTAGTTTCATAAAATCTTTTGTATTTTGGTGGTTTAGTTGTAATCTTTTTCATTTATAAGTTTTTTTGATTTGAGTCCTCTCTCATGTTGGTTAGATTTTAAAAATTGTTTTCCTTTTCTGTATTTCATTTTCTAATCTTTGTTTCCAATCTTTTCTTTCCTCTGCAGACTTTGAGCTCAGTTTGTTCTTCCTTTCCAAGTTCCATAGATATAAAGTTAGGTTGTTTATTTGAAATCTTTCTATTTTTTTTTTTTTATTTTTAAAAAAAATTTTTAAAGATTTATTCATTTGAGAGAGAGAGCAGAAGCAGAGGGAGAGGGAGAAGCAGACTCCCTGCTGAGCTGGGAGCCGAATGTGGGGCTCAATCCCAGGACCCTGAGATCATGACCTGAGCCGAAGGCAGACGCTTAACCATCTGAGCCACCCAGGCACCCCCAAATCTTTCTATTTTCTTGATGTATGCATTATAGCTATGAACTTCCCTCTTAGAACTGCTTTTGTTGTTTCCTATAAGTTTTGGTATATTGTGTTTCAAGATACTTTTTCTTTTTAAATTCTTCTTCGACCCATTGGCTGTTCAGGAGAATGCTATTTAAGTTCCATGTATTCACAAATTTTCCAGTTTTCCTCCTGTTAATTGATCTTTAGTTTCATACCACTGTGGGCAGAGAGGATAACTGGTATGATTTCAATTTTCTTGAATTTGCTAAGACTTGTTTTGTGGCCTAACATAGGATCCTAAAAAATGTTCCATGTGCTGGCTGTGTTCCCTGCCCAAGAGCAACTGTAGGATGGGCTCCACAGTTGTGTGGATTTGTTGGTCAGGCTTCCTAGACAGTTAGGACTACTATTATTCTCAGGAACAGGCATGGCTATGAATTAGCTTCCCTGATTGGGCAGGGCAGCAGAACAGGGGCTAAGGCCATAATGGCTTGTTGTTCAGGGACCCAAATCAAGCAGGACTGTGCACCATCTCTGGCCAGATGGGGTCACCAGCTTTGTTCTGCAGATGGGGAGAGCCACTGGCCATGTGCTCGGCTCATGTGCCACTGTAAGCAGGGCTGCGAGGTGGGCTACCTGGCTTCCCCTGTACTTTGGTTAGGTTCCCTGGTTGGGTGGGCAGAAGGCTGTACTCAGGAGGGGTCAGGGCTACAAATTCATTTTCCTGCTTAGGTGGGGTTGCTGTAAATGCCCCAAGGCTGGCAAGGCTCTTTTCTGGAGGTCAAACAGGCTATAGTCTTGGCTCTGCAGATGGGAAGGGCCGCTGGCTTGGCTGTCCACTCAAGTGCTGCTTAATTGGGATTGCAGGATGGGCTATGCAGATTCCTGGGAGCTATAGTTGGGTTTCCTGGTCGGTAGGTAGGTAGGTAGGACTATGAATTAGTTTCCCTACTTGGTTGGGGCCATAGAATAGGCCCCAGGGCCTGCAAGTCTTTTGTTTGGGGACCCAATCAGGCAGAACTGTGCACCAAGCTCCGTGGCCAGTGGGGTTACCATTCTGGCTCTGAAGATAGGCAACTTGAGTGCTGTGGGGCTAAACAGTTTCCCAGGGGCTCAGGCTTCCTGCACTGGGAGTTACACTCAGCAGTAGGTAACCCTACAAATTAGCTGTCCTGCTCAAGCAGAGCAACTGAACTGGCTCCAAGGCTGGTATGGCTCATTATGTGGTCCCAAATCAGGCAGATCGGTGCCCCACCAAGTTCCTGGTCAGACTGGGCCACAATCTTGACTCTGCAGATGAGCAAAACCACTGGCTGAGCTTGAATGCTGCTCTGAGTGGAAACTCGGTCTTCCAGGATCCAAATGTGATTGCTATAAACTCTGTTCCCCTTTTCAATCACAATCCGATGCCCAGTGGTCAAGCTGCACAATTCCCCCTTGATGTGAGACCTGAGTTTGGGCCTCTTGTGAAGTGACCCACAGTGCAGGGGAGCTGGATGTCCACTGTGGGCTCTGTTTCCTGTTGGAGAAACTGTAGGCTCCGGAATCCTCTCGGTGCAGTGTTGTGCTGGCCTGGGGAAGGAGCCGCTCCTCTTGCTCTTCTGATGCAGTCCGTCTTGGTCTTTGTGCTTTAGGCTCACCCCCATATGGGTTCTAGGATTTTTACAATGGTGTCTCTTCCGTGGATAACTGTTAGTTTCTTGTGAAGGGGACTGAAGTTGGGAATGACCTATGTTGCCATCTTGATGCCATCGCTCTCTCAAAATCTACCCCCAAAAACTTGTCCAAAACCTTGGCTGGCTTAACATTTATATTCAATTCAACATTTAGACAATTGAGATGTAGTGGTTTTTTTTTCCCCCCGTTTGCAGAAAGCAGAATTAACCATGGTTCTAAGATAACCCGTCATTCAGATCAAGTCCTGTTTTAACTAGAGACAAGAATATAAGTTACAGCTTGTATCAAATTATAGGAAACTATCACATGTGATCAACATAACCTGAAATTGCTGTGTCTGAGTGAAAGTGCAGTCTCAGCTGTGTGCCTCAAAGCCTGTGCCATCGACTGTTTTAAGGGCCGTTGTGATGTAACGACAGCAATATTGGCCAACGAGGGCTGGTTACGTTCCTGTTCCAGTGAAACGTAATACCTGATATATTGGAGAACACAGAAGCACAGCCTAACTTGTGGGTTTTCGTATTTTAGAGAAATAGAAGTACTTAAGAATAAGAGAAATGTTAACATAGATTTTACAATTTTCGTCCATGATCTCAAACTGTTTTCCTTCCCAAAGGTAAGGATGAGAGTTAGGCACGTCATATTCTGTTGCTTTACTGACATCCTAGAGTGTCTGTGCAAAGTGGAAACACTGAGGACTATACGGCAGAAGCTGGCAAATTGGTGGAATTTAAATTATTCAACCCTTCTTGCGTCACATGAGGGTAAGCAGGGCCATCTGTCCTGCTGTCTTGCTTGCCCTCCTCTGCCGGCCGGCCTAGTGGTCTGTGGCTCTTTTGAGCTGATTGACGGTGTAATAGAGGCCGTGGGGAGGCTTCTGACGTTTTAAAGGCCTGGAAAGCACGAGTGGGAAGGACTTGTTCCCTGTGCTCCCGGGTGACTGTTCTGCTCTGATACTTTGATGGAGGAAAGCTCTCCCTGTCAAAAAAAAAGTCTAAACCCTGTCATGTGAGGTTAGTGAGTCCGACCCAGGTTCAGACGATGGCTCTATGAGCTCCGTTTTCTCATCTATAAAATGTGGATAAGAATATCTACTTCACAGAGAAGCCGTATGAATTATCTAGTCAACAATCTAACACATGATAAGTATTAAAGAAATTTTCAGCTTCTTTGTTTTCTTCGGTCAACGAAGTAGGTCAAGGTTTCCTTTCCCCACATCAATAGTCTTTTAAAATGAAAAAGAGAGCTTGCCATGATTTGAACGACTAGCAAATGCCTTACTTCAAGTGATTAGTTTATAGTCAGCTGAGAGGTACGATGAGATAAACTTTGCCGGGCTGGTAAATCATTTGTTTTTATAAGGTATTTACTATGTTATCCTCTTTGCTGGACACTAGACCTAGAAAGTCAAGCCCAGCAGACCGGACAGAAGCATGGGGCCAGGATGGGTTGTGTATTCAAGCAGGAAGTGAATCCGTGGGCGAGGGGTGTCACACACAGGCCTGACGCCCGTCCTGGCTTCCTAAGAATTTGGGGGTTGACACTGGTTATTTTGTAAAAATAAGTAAATTATAAAAAAGGCAATGCCAACATTTCTTAAACTGATGAAATTGAAGGAGTCAGAGAAGGGAGTAAACGTGCTTTGCCTGGGAGATGCTAGACAAGAAGGTGATATCTGAGATGGGAGTAATTCTCGTTCATTCCACACATCACCTGAGCACTTAACAGTGCACCACGTGCTCAAGGTACAGCCGGGTTTTATCTGCAGTTTACAGATGGGGAAAATGAAGTTGAGAGAGGTTAAACCCACAGGCTCTGATAATGAAAGCTGTTAGAGACACGTTACCAAGGGAGGCTAAGGCAATTCTTTGAAGAGTTTTAAAGAGAGAATTGAGGCTGCTGTGTTCCCTAAAGTAGGGAACTGTCAGCAGCCTGATGGACTAGAGTAAGTGGGCGATGCCGTGAAAGGATGGAAACCACTCTAAACCTTAAATGAATACCATATATACCACACAGAAAAATGTTTAATGACGCTCTCATGGTGGATCTCAAGGTTCCCCACCATTCGGGAACATTACGTAAAGTTCTGGGAGAATACTGGACATATCACTAACTATTTCAGACGTAAGGGCACCACCGTATGCTCTACTTTCATCATTTACTCTCTGGAGAAGCTTAGCTGATTTGGAGAAATGCTGTTTATTAAGAAAATGTGACAGATTTCATCAAACTATACTGCCTCTGAAATCAGTTCACTAGGATTGGTCTTTACCATTTCAATTATTTGAACTATAGATTTAAAACAGGTATTTACAGACATATATGTTTGGCAAACTTTTGATTTAAAAAATTGCTAATTTACCCTGTCCTAATAATAATATCCTTTCCAGAATTCCTGTTTTAAAGTGGTTTCCTATAAAACAGCATTTATACTTAATGGTTGTTCTTAAAAATTATCAAAAATTAAATATTGCTTTTTCACACTTTCTTGAAGGCAGAAACTCAAACTAGTCCTGGTATAGAGCTGGAGAATACCTGCCTTTCATGTGTATTTATTGGAATCTTAAAAAAAAAATATACAAGTTGGAGAGCATCTGAATAGAAACATATCCAATTATCTGTATCAGCACTGTTGAACAGAAATATGTGATCCACACATCTAACTTTTAATTTTTCATTAGCCACATTAAAAAGTAAAAATGGATAAAATGTTTATATATACACACTTGTGTTATTTTTGTTGAGATACAATTAACATAGATTATATTAGTTTCAGATATACTACATAATGATTCGATATATATATATATTGAGAAATGATCACCACAGTATGTCAGTATGATGTCCATCACCACAAATAGTTAAATATTTTTTTATGTGATGAGAACTTTTAAGATGTACTCTTAGCAACTATAATACAATATAGTATTAGTAACTAAACTCACCATGCTGTACATTACATCCTGATGACTTGTTTTATAACTGGACAATTGGATCTTTTGATCACCTACACCCATTTCTTCCACTCCTAACCTCTGGCAACCATGAACCTGTTTTCTCTACTGAGGGATTCTTTTTTTTCTGTCTCACTTATTTCACTTAGCATAATCCCCTCAAGATCCATCCATGTTGTTGCAAATGGCAGGATTTCTTTCTTTTCTATGGCTGAATAATATTCCATTGTGTGTATATGTATGTACACACACACACATTTTCTTTATCCATTCATCTGCTGATGGACATTTAATGTTTTTCCATTTCTTGGCAATTGTAAATAAGGCTGCAATGAACATGCAGATGTATATATCGTTTCAAGTTAATGTTTTTGTTTCCTTTGGATAAAACCCAGAAGTGGCATTGCTGGATCATATGGTAGTTCTATTTTTAATTTTTGTCGGAACCTCTATAGTGTTTTCCATAGTAGTTGCACTAATTTACATTCCCTCCAGCAGTGCATAAGGGTTCCTTTTTCTCCAAGTCCTTGCCAACACTTGTTATTGTCTTTTTGATAATAGTCATCTAACAGATGTGAGGTGATATCTCATTGTGGTTTTGATTTTCATTTCCCTGATGATGAGTGAGGTTGAGCACATTTTCATGTACCTGTTGGCCATGTGAATAATTTTTTGCTATTAAATTTTATGAATACTTTCTATATTTTGGATATCCCTTATCCAATATAGGATTTGCAAATATTTCCTCCCATTCAGTATGCTGCCTTTTCATTTTGTTGATAGTCTGATGTAGTCCCATTTGTTTATTTTTTGCTGTAGTGGCAACCTTTGATTTTGGTGTCAAATCTAAAAAATCATTGCCAAGACTGATGGCAAGTTGCTTACCATCTCTGTTTTCTTCTAGGAGTTTTATGGTTTCAGGTCTTATTTTTAAGTCTTTAATCCTTTTTGAGATGATTTTTGTGAATGATGCAAGATGGAGGTCCAGCTTCCTTCTTTTGCATGTGACTGTCCAGTTTTCCCATCACCATTTATTGAAGAGACTGTCCTCCCATTGCAGATTCTTGGCTCCTTTGTTGTAATTTAATTGACCACGTATGCACAGGTTCATTTCTGGGCTCTCTGTCTGGTTCCACTGGCCTGTGTCTGTTGTTGCTTTTTTTTTTTTTTTTTTTGCCAATAACACAGTGTTTGGTCAATGTAGCTTTGTGATATATAGGTTGAAATCAGGAAACATGCCTCCAGGTGTGTTGCTGTTTATCAAGATTGCTTTGGCTATTTGGAGTCTTCTGTGATTTCATACAGATTTTAGGATTGTTTGTTCTATTTCTGTGAAAAATGCCATTGGAATTTTGGCAGGGATTGCATTGATCTATATAGATTGCTTTGGGTAATATGGACATTATTAATTCTTCCAATCCATGAGCATGGCATATCTTTCCATTTGTGTCTTTTTCAATTTCTTTCATCAAAGTATCATTTTCAGTGTACAGGTTTTTTATCTCCTTGGTTAAATTTATTACTATGTATTCTTTTTGATACAATTGTAAATGGGATTTTTTAATAATTTCTCTGATAGTTTGCTATTAGCGTATAGAAATCCAACAGATTTTTGTATGTTGATTTTGTATCCTGCAACTTTATTAGTTGTAACAGTTTTGTTTTTTTAGAGTCTTTAGGGTTTTCTTTATATAGTGTCATCTGCAAATAGTGACAGTTTTACTTCTTCCTTACCACTTTAGATGCCTTTTATTTCTTGTTGCTGTCTAATTGCCCTGGCTAAGACTTCTGATACTCTGGTGAAGAAAAGTGGTGGGAGTGGGCCACTTCATGTTCATGTAATCCAGTATATCTAAAATATTGTCATTTTAACATGTCATCCATATACAAAATTATTTTTTAGATATTTTACATTCCTTTTTTATACTAAGTCTTTGAAATCTGGTGTGTATTTACAACATATCTCAGTTTGAACAAGTCAATTTTAAGCATTTAACAGCCGCATGTGGCCACTGTATTGATTGGACAGTACAGATCTAGGTTATTGAAGCAGAAACCATACTTATGAATCAGTTATCTGTTTTTTCAGGGAACAGTTATCACGGGACTGCAGATATGTATTCACAGAGTCTCAGGTTATAAAGGGACTATTAAATACAAGTGAGCATGTCAAGTCTTTTAAAATTATTTCAGCTTAGGACAGGAATGGATCAACAGACACTTGGACACTGGGCATATGCTCAACAGTAAGAAAGATGGGGTCCTCTGCCCTTTAAGTTAAAGGCTAACAAAACTAGACAAGAAAACCAAAAATGTAAAATCTAAACAAACCTAACAAAATTACCAGTAGAATACATCCTGTGTTCTACAAGGAACTTAGTAAGCAGACTCCTGCCGGGACATGTATGAGATGGTTTTCTAACTAAAGTCCTTGCTCTTAGTCATCACCTGTCCTCTCCACTCCTCTAAGTTCCCTAGCCGATTTTGCCATTCCCGCCTGAAAGAGTAACTGATGGAACCTAATTGCTTATAACCTCGCTGCCTCCTACCCCAAACATCTCTTGGCCTGGTATTTAAGGCCTTTCCTCAAATGTCTACTTTCTCCCATATAAGCTACTTGCCAGCCACCACATGCTACTTGCTATTCCCTTAACAGATCAGGAACTTCCTACAAGAAATTCTGATGTTTCTCCTCCTCCTGGAGCATATCCCATCTGCTATGCTTGCTGTATCCTTTCAGTCTGAAGTCAAACATCACCTTCTAGCCTGGATAGCTCTCTTTGATTCTCTACCCACTGCAGGCCAAATTAATAATACACACACAAAGAAAGACATGCAAATGTAGAAAAATGTTAGCAGTTCTACATCTGGATGGAAAGTATAGAGATTTTGCTGTTCTGTTCAATTGAGATTTTTTTTAATATTAAAATTCAATGTTAAAATTTGGGGGGAAGTTAGGAAAAAAAGACTAGGAACTCGTGAAGGAAAGTGCCTTCTCCTTGCTTATCTTTACTTCCTCAAAAGCTGAAGTGATGCCGTTAGGAGAATCAAGAAATGCTCCTTGATTGGAAGTGCATTAAAATAGACCTGAATTGAAGAGAACGTGCACCGAATTTGGGAAGCAGGCATGCAGCCTGTGGTATGTGCATCAGTGGCTGCCTGGAAGGGCCTCTACAGGGATGCTGAGCAGACAGCCCAGTACAGGGCACAGGCTGCTGCTTCGTCACCTTCCTGAAGCTCACCCAGGACAGCCCTGACTTACACTTATTGACATAGGAAGACCTGAAAATTAACCCAAATTATGCCTGGTGCCTGGAAAAATGGTAAGAGCAGACGTCTTCATTGTGATAGCAAGCCCTCTGCAGTGCTTTCTTGTAGGAAGTTCTCTCTCCAAACCCTGACGAACTGAAGCCGCCTCCCGAGGTGGGCCCTGGTCACCTCTCTATCCTGATGACCAATCCTTTCTTAAACTCAAGTGTCTAAGGAAGGGCTATTCTAATTCTCTACTTGAAAGTGGTTGCATTTATCTTTGTCTCTCTCAGAAGTCACACCTTGCCCTTGGATGAGGGCTGGAAGTCATTGGAAGGCTTCTGATGTCCATTATTCTTCCCTCTCCACTCAGCCTGCTGTCCCCAAAACAATTTGCTTGGAGGAACCAAGGCTATTTATGCCAGTTAGAAAAGGTTTCCCAAGCACTTTCAAATGTTCAGGCTTTTCTAAAACATGTTATTTTTCTTTGTTAAAAAGAATTCCCTAATGTGTTATATCATTAGCATGTTCTACTCAAAGGGCCCACACTGCGGTTAAAGAGCGCATCAGAACTGCTTTACAAAAAAAAAAAAGGACCGTCCAAATCCATAAAATGTGGCCTATTTAATTGTTAATGATGAAATGAATGGTCTGTGTAGAAATGGCCCAAGACTTTCAGTGTGGGAAGTCCGTATCAGATTTAAATCTGTGTGCACAGACAGACTTTGGCCTGTCTCCCGAACACACAGGCAAGTGTGATGATTGCGGCTGTGGCAAAGCTGACCGTTCCCGACGAAGGTTCCCATCCCAGTTCGTGACTGACTGGTGGGAGAACCCTGGGCAAAGCCCTTTAGTACTGCTGGCCTCAGTGTCATCCCCGAAAACAGAGTTGACCTGCCCACCGCAATATTCTGACTTCTGCTAAAAGTTCTTCAGGTGACCTTAGCATCCATTTGCAAAATACCACTCGGACCTATCTTTTGTTATCTTGGATACGGCTGGCTGTGGACGTGGATGAGGTATGTAACGGTTTTTGACTTCTCTGTGAAAGTACTGAAAGTTTGTATTATTGTCATCATTTCATCTGCACCGAGGAAGCTTTAAAGGGGCATTTGCTTCTATCCTTCAACAGAGATTATTGTAGGTACATCAAACAAATGGCAACAGCATAGAAAAGTGAAGAAAGAGAAGAATATGGGAGGTGGCATCGTGTAATCACTTAATATGAATCTCAAACCCACAGGTGACATCTGCACAGAATAAGCTAAGAAGACATAATCTGTGCTCTTTATAATTTACCAAGTCAAATCAGATAACCCCAAACAACAACAAAAAAAAACCCATAGAATATCCTGGGAGGAATAAGGGGTAATGAAGGACCGTTAGCAACCACCGTACCTCCTTATCCCTGGAGGAAGAGACTCGGCGAATGGCACGTGTGAGGCTGGAAAAAATTGGTGGCACCCCCCCCCCCACCAAATAACTGCTTTGAAGGACATTTATTCATTTAAATAAGATCAGATTAAACTAGCCTATAAACCAGCTTATTCATAGCTCAGGCATAAGATGACCTGTCATCTGTAACAGGATAGATGCTGTTGGTGAAGGTACCTATTAACCTTAGATGGGTAGGACCTGGATTACAGCTGCCACCTTGAGTATGGACAGAAACGGCTGAAGCATGGAAATCAAAGGGCAATGACACATTTTGGTTTGTGACATCAGAAAGGCCAAACCCCAGGTGGCTGTGGAAATAAAGCTCTAAAAGGGGATGAAGGCCTGGCAAGTCTACTTTATAGCTGACTAGTGCTGTTCTTGAATGCCAGGTCAGACAAAAACGCTTTCTGACATAGTTAAAAATAAATTTCTTACAATCTTTAATGCCAAGCTAATATAGGTTATAGAAGTTTGGTGAATATGATGTAGTGATTAAATTAAGCAATTCTTCTATAATGCTGGACTGTCTTCATTTTTAAACAAGTAAAAGAAAAATTGACATTTCACATTATAGCCATTGATCACAACTGGGAAAATGTTTATGCATATACATTTAAAAAATGAAATAAAAACAACAGAATGACTGACATGGATTTTTGTACCAGAAGGAGGAACCATATAGGAAGGAACACCATCCTTGGATCAAAGAACAGAAGGTATATTAAACAGGTTATGTATGAGGCTATAAATATATAAGGTTAATAGGGTTTTTTGTAAAAAAAAAAAAAAAAAAAAAAAAATCACATATGTTTACACATACCCTCACACAAAAACACGCCAATATATGAAAAAAAAATCTATTTCCACCCACTAGGCAGATTTAGAAAAACCACAGCATATATTGATAAATTTCAGGAGTGAAGTTTAAGTATGGTTAGAAGTTGCTATAGCTGGGAAGATCCAGTCAGATTAGGCAGAGGACTCTGAGTCCCTGAGTTTACAAAAGCTCATGGAAATGCTTCTGAGACTCTGGCTCCACCTTGGTAAATGCAGCCAGACCAGCTGTTCCTTGGGGCTGCTGCCTTGCTGATGAAATGTCCACTTTTCTCCACAAGGCTCCCTGCTGCCTGTGTCCCTACACTGTCCCCTGAGCTGTGCTTTGGCTCGACCACCTGCTCCACCCGAGGGACGGAGTGGACACAGGGACTCTGCCTGCCTCCACACACCCTCCCATGCTTTACGCTTGACTTCAGCTCCCTTCTCAGTGGATGAGCTTTCTGGTATCTCTCCCCCTGATATGGGGACTCCTAAAAATGAAATCCCATGGCCACAGTGGCTTTTCACTTCTTTGTTGAAAAGTATTTATAAAACAGAAAGAGTAGATGGATGTTTACTATTAAGCAGAGTTCATTAAATTATGTGGCTGTTTTTAGAATAGAATTTCATTTAGTGAGAGTCTGACCACTGTCTTTTAGGAAAAACAGCATTTGATTTAAGTCAAATGTTTTAGTGTTAACAGATACGATTTGTGGTATCAACGGTAATAAAACAATGTCTCAGACTTTGTCCATAAACCCATAAATACATATGCTTGTTCCTACTGTATTTCATCATGACCGGTTTTCCTTTTTAATTTCCCCTTACTGGTATACAATGATAATATTTCATATTAGGAATAGCTAGCATCTTCCTATATGAATATTCTATGAGCCTGAAAATATTACATTCTTAAAAACCAGCTACTTTAATTCATAATTAATATATTTCTTCCTGCTCTAGTTATCATAATCAATCCATTTTTCAATATTCATACCATGGATCCTTTCCTGATGACAACCTGAACTCTTTGAACTTTCTTGGCATAACTATTTGCATGAAAAGTTACATATTATCCAGGTCTCAAATTGGTAACTTTCTGTTGAGCATGTGCTACACCAGCTGTGGGGTGGCGGCAGGCACAGTCTGTCTTGGACATGAAATGATGTCTTTTCCTCCAATGACTTGATCTCACTTCTTCTGTCACAGAATCTCTGAGAGGGACCTTAGGTAGCTCGTTCAGTGGTTTGCCACAGAGAGTAGTGGAGCTGCCCCTGCTTTAAGCAGTTCAGGTGCCAGGTTCAGAGCCCCGACCCCTGGCTTTAACCCACTCAGAAATGAAGGGGGCCTGAGGGAACTTGTCGGGGCCTTCACAGCTTCAGAGACTATGGACCAAGAACCACTGGTCGAATACCCAACCCCTTTATTTCAAGACTGGGAAACCAGTTTAAGATATTTTATCAACGGAACGATGCACAGCATACACATTTTATCAAGTGAAGGACAAAAGTCCTCTGCCTTCTGCTATCACAGAGTCAAACTAGGGAAGTTAACACCTTGGAACACCTTCCAGACCTCTTTATAGACCGGCTAAGCAGAGTTAAATGATTTGAGTTGCATGCCAAATATTTAAATTGCTTATTTTTCTTTCTAATGCTTAGTTATGAAACTGAAGAAAGGGATCCTTAGAGACAGACCAACATCCTGGGCTTCAGACCAGCCACAAAACTGATGCAGAGGTTTCTCATCCCTTCTCTTTGAGTAGCTACAGAACATGGGCATGAAGTCCTTACCTGAAACACTTTGTATTTTCTTATTTTAAGAATGCACTGATTCCGTCTCTAAAACACTATAGGGGTGCTTTTCCTGCCCGTTAGCCACTGGCCAGTGGTATTAAGAGTCTGGACCAGGAGGAAAGAGAAAATGATCCACAGGCTTACGACCAAGGACACGGTTCAATACCTGGCTTGTAGTAAAAACATTTTGCTACATCTGTAGAAAACACATTAGATAAAAAAGTGAATCTGAGGGAGGAGCAAGATGGTGGAGGAGTAGGAGACCTGGATTTCGTCTGGTCCCAGGAATTCAGCTGGATAGGGATCAAACCATTCTGAACACCTACAAACTCAACAGGAGATCGAAGAAAAGAATAGCAACAACTCTCTAAACAGAAAAGCGACCACTTTCTGGAAGGTAGGACGTGCGGAGAAGTGAATCCGAGGCGATATTCGGGAGGATAGACAGCGGGGGAGGGGGCCTCCGTCGTCCGCTTCTGGCAAGTGATAGAGCCGCGGAGCACAAAATCAGAACTTTTAGAAGTCGGCTCCGCTGAGGGACGTCACTCTGGTGGCAAACTGGGGGGTGGAACCCTCGCGGGACAGTGTGGTCTCGGGACCCTCGGGGTCACAGGAAGTCCGGGGGTGCCTGAGTGCGGCAGAGCTCCCAGGTATCGGAGCGGGGAAGCCAGCTGCAGAGACGGAGCCGAGGCGCGGGCTCTCAGCTTGGGGTTGCCATAAACCGTATTCCGCGGCACAGTCAGGCCACTGCTCCTCCAGCAGGGACCCAACAAGCGGCAGATCCGGGGAGACTCACCTTCCTCCCCTGGGAGGAGCGGCGCGGGAGCGCACCGCAGGGATCTGCTGGGTTTGGAGACTCCACATGGGGTCGGGTGTCAGAGATACAAACGCTCGGTCACAGGCCGGGTGAGCATGGAGTGCGGCCGGAGACCGGGGAGACGGGAGTGACTGACTGCTTTTCTCTGGGGGCACACTGAGGAGCGGGGCCCTGAGTTCTCAGCTCCTCCGGGGCAGAGATTAGGAGGCTGCCATTTCACTCTCGTCCTCCAAAGCTGCACTGAAAGCTTGCAGGGAACAAAAGCTCCCGAGAGCAAACCCGAGCAGATTACTTAGCCCGGACCGGCAAGGGTGGGGCAATTCCGCCTCCGGCAAAGACATTTGGGAACCACGGCAACAGGCCCCTCCCCTGGAAGATCAGTGAGAACAGCCAGCCAAGACCAAGTTTACTGATCAATGAGAACGGCAGAACTCCAGCGCTAGGGGAATACTGCACATGGAATCCATGGCTTTTTTACCATGATTCTGTAGTCCTTCAAAGTTAATTTTTTTTTGAATTTTTCTTTTTCCCTTTTTCAACCAACATCTTATCAATCCCTTTTTTAAAAATTTTTTATTTTTCATTTTTAGAGTCATATTCTATCCCTTCATACTAGTTACCCTTATTTTTGGCATATATATATAAGTTGTTTCTTCTAACAGATCAAAATATACCCTAAATCTCTAGTGTATGGCTTTGTTCTAGTCTCCTGCCTGATCACATTCTCTCCCTTTTTTTTTAAAATCCTTTCTTTTTTCAACCAACTTATCAATTCCTTTTATAAAATCTTTTATAATTTTCATCTTTACAGTCATATTCCATCCCTTCATCGTATTAACCCTTATTTTTGTACATATATAAGTTTTTCTTTCTTTAAAATTTTGGGAGGCACTTTCTTCTAACAGACCAAAATACGCCCCAAATCTAGTGTGTGGCACTGATCTATGCACCAGCCTGATCATATTTCATCATATTCTGTTTTTCTGTTTTGTTTTGCTTTTGTTTGTTTTTATCTTTATTTTTCTTTTTTCTTTCTTTCCCTTTCTTTCCCCCTGGTTTCAGGTCTTTTCTGATTTGTTTAGTGTATATTTTCTGTGGATGTTGTTACCTGTTACCATTTTTTTTGTTCTCTCATTCATCTATTCTCCTCTGGACAAAAATGACAAGACAGAAAAAATCACCTCAACAAAAAGAACAAGAGGCAGTACCGACTGCCAGGGACCTAATCAATACGGACATTAGTAAGATGTCGGATCTAGAGTTCAGAATCATCACTTTAAAGATACTAGCTGGGCTTGAAAAAAGCATGGAAGTTATTAGAGAAACCCTTTCTGGAGAAATAAAAGAACTAAAATCTAACCAAGTCGAAATCAAAAAGACTATTAATGAGGTGCAATAAAAAATGGAGGCTCTAACTGCTAGGATAAATGAGGCAGAAGAAAGAATCAGTGAGATAGAAGACCAAATGATGGAAAATAAAGAAGCTGAGAAAAAGAGAGAGAAACAACTACTGGATCACAAGGGCAGAATTCGAGAGATAAGTGATGCCATAAGACGAAACAACATTAGAATAATTGGGATCCCAGAAAAAGAAAAAAGAGAGAGGGGGGCAGAAGGTATTTTGGAGCAAATTATAGCAGAGAACTTCCCTAATTTGGGGAAGGAAACAGGCATCAAAATCCAGGAGGCAGAGAGAACCCCTCTCAAAATCAATAAAAATAAGTCAACACCCCTACATCTAATAGTAAAACTTACGAGTCTCAGAGACAAAGAGAAAATCCTGAAAGCAGCTCAGGAGAAGAGATATGTAACCTACAATGGTAGAAACATTAGATTGGCAACAGACCTATCCACAGAGACCTGGCAGGCCAGAAAGGACTGGCATGATATATTCAGAGCACTAAACGAGAAAAATATGCAGCCAAGAATACTATATCCAGCTACGCTGTCATTGAAAATAGAAGGAGAGATAAAAAGCTTCCAGGACAAACAAAAACTAAAGGAATTTGCAAACATGAAACCAGCCCTACAAGAAATATTGAAAGGGGTCCTCTAAGCAAAGAGAGAGCCTAAAAGCAACATAGACCAGAAAGGAACACAGACAATATACAGTAACAGTCACCTTACAGGCAATACAATGGCACTAAATTCATATCTTTCAATAGTTACCCTAATGTAAATGGGCTAAATGCCCCAATCAAAAGACACAGGCTATCAGATTGGATTAAAAAACAAGACCCATCGATATGCTGTCTGCAAGAGACTCATTTTAGACCCAACGACACTTCCAGATTGAAAGTGAGGGGGTGGAAAACCATTTACCATGCTAATGGACACCAAAAGAAAGCTGGGGTGGCAATCCTTATATCAGACAAATTAGATTTTAAACCAAAGACTGTAATAAGAGATGAGGAAGGACACTATATCCTACTTAAAGGGTCTATCCAACAAGAAGATCTAACAATGGTAAATATCTATGCCCCTAACATAGGAGCAGCCAATTATATAAGCCAATTAATAAGCAAAGAAACACATCGACAACAATACAATAATAGTAGGGGATTTTAACACCCCCCTCACTGCAATGGACAGATCATCTAAGCAAAAGATCAACAAGGAAATAAAGACTTTAAATGACACACTGGACCAAATGGACTTCACAGATATATTCAGAACATTCCATCCCAAAGCAACAGAATACACATTCTTCTCTAGTGCCCATGGAACATTCTCCAGAACAGATCACATCCTAGGTCACAAATCAGGTCTCAAGCAGTACCAAAAGATTTGGATCATTCCCTGCATATTTTCAGACCACAATGCTTTGAAACTAGAACTCAATCACAAGAGGAAAGTTGCAAAGAACTCAAGTACATGGAGGCTAAAGAGCATCCTACTAAAGAATGAATGGGTCAACCAGGAAATTAAAGAAGAATTAAAAAATTCATGGAAACAAATGAAAATGAAAACACAACTGTTCAAAATCTTTGGAATGCAACAAAGGCAGTCCTAAGAGGAAAGTATATAGCAATACAAGACTTTCTCAAGAAACAAGAAAGGTCTCAAGTACACAACCTAACCCTACACCTAAAGGAGCAGGAGAAAGAACAGCAAATAAAGCCTAAGTCCAGCAGGAGAAGAGAAATAATAAAGATCAGAGCAGAAATCAATGAAATAGAAACCAAAAGAACAATAGAACAGATCAACGAGACTAGGAGCTGGTTCTTTGAAAGAATTAACAAGATTGATAAACCCCTGGCCAGACTTATCAAAAAGAAAAGAGAAATGACCTAAATCAACAAAATCATGAATGAAAGAGGAGAGATCACAACCAACACCAAAGAAATACAATTATAAGAACATATTATGAGCAACTCTATGCCAGCAAATTAGATAATCTGGAAGAAATGGATGCATTCCTAGAGATGTATCAACTACCAAAACTGAACCAGGAAGAAATAGAAAACCTGAACAGACCTATAACCATTAAGGAAATTGAAGCAGTCATCAAAAATCTCCCAACAAACAAAAGCCCAGGGCCAGATGGCTTCCCAGGGGAATTCTACCAAACATTTCAAGAAGAATTAATACCTATCCTTCTGAAACTGTTCCAAAAAATAGAAATGGAAGGAAAACTTCCAAACTCGTTTTATGAGGCCACCACTACCTTGATCCCCAAGCCAGACAAAGACCCCATCAAAAAGGAGAATTACAGACCAATATCCTTGATGAACATGGATGCAAAAATTCTCACCAAAATACTAGCCAATAGACTCTAACAGTACATTAAAAGGATTATTCACCATGACCAAGTGGGATTTATCCCTGGGCTGCAAGGTTGGTTCAACATCCGCAAATCAATCAATGTGATACAATACAGTAATAAAAGAAAGAACAAGAAACATATGATCCTCTCAAGAGATGCAGAAAAAGCATTTGACAAAGTACAGCATCCTTTCTTGATCGAAAATCTTCAGAGTATAGGGATAGAGGGCACATACCTCAATATCATAAAAGCCATCTATGAAAAACCCACAGCAAATATCATTCTCAAGGGGGAAAAACTGAGAGCTTTCCCCCTAAGGTCAGGAACGCGGCAGGGATGTCCACTATCACCACTGCTATTCAACATAGCATTAGAAGTCCTAGCCACAGCAATCAGACAACAAAAAGAAATAAAAGGCATCCAAATCAGCAAAGAAGAAGTCAAATTCTCACCTTTGCAGATGATATGATACTTTATGTGGAAAACCCGAAAGACCCCACCCCAAAACTGCTAGACCTCATACGGGAATTCAGTAAAGTGGCAGGATATAAAATCAATGCACAGAAATCAGTGGCATTCCTGTACACCAACAACAAGACAGAAGAAAGAGAGATTAAGGAGTCGATCCCATTTACAATTGCACCCAAAACCATAAGATACCTAGGAATAAATCTAACCAAAGAGGCAAAGAATCTGTACTCTGAAAACTATAAAATACTCATGAAAGAAATGGAGGAAGACACAAAGAAATGGAAAAACGTTCCATGCTCATGGATTGGAAGAACAAATATTGTGAAGATGTCAATGCTACCTAGAGCAATCTACACATTCAATGCAATCCCCCTCAAAATACCATCAACTTTTTTCAAAGAAATGGAACAAATAATCCTAAAATTTGTATGGAACCAGAAAAGACCCTGAATAGCCAGAGGAATGTTGAAAAAGAAAAGCAAAGCTGGCGCCATCACAATTCCGGACTTCAAGCTCTATTACAAAGCTGACATCATCAAGACAGTATGGTACTGGCACAAAAACAGACACGTAGATCAATGGAACAGAATAGAGAGTCCAGAAATGGACCCTCAACTCTATGGTCAACTCACCTTTGACAAAGCAGGAAAGAATGTCCAGTGGAAAAAAGACAGGCTCTTCAACAAATGGTGTTGGGAAAATTGGACAGCCACATGCAGAAGAATGAAACTGGACCATTTCCTTACACCACACACAAAAATAGACTCAAAATGGTTGAAAGACCTCAGTGTGAGACAGGAGTCCATCAAAATCCTAAAGAAGAACACAGGCAACAATCTCTTCGACCTCAGCCACAGCAACTTCTTCCTAGAAACATCACCAAAGGCAAGGGAAGCAAGGGCAAAAATGAACTATTGGGACTTCATCAAGATAAAAAGCTTTTGCACAGCAAAAGAAACAGTCAACAAAACCAAAAGACAACCGACAGAATGGGAGAAGATATTTGCAAATGACATATCAGATAAAGGGCTAGTATCCAAAATCTATAAAGAACTTCTTAAACACAACACCCAAAGAACAAATGATCCAATCAAGAAATGGGCAGAAGACATGAACAGACATTTTTCCAAAGAAGACATCCAAATGACCAACAGACACATGAAGAAGTGCTCAACATTGCTTGGCATCAGGGAAATCCAAATCAAAACCTCAATGAGATATCACCTCACACCAGTCAGAATGGCTAAAATTAACAAGTCAGGAAACGACAGATGTTGGCGAGGATGCGGAGAAAGGGGAACCTCCTACACTGTTGGTGGGAATGCAAGTTGGTGCAGCCACTCTGGAAAACAGTATGGAGGTTCCTCAAAAAGTTGAAAATAGAGCTACCATACAATCCAGCAATTGCAGTACTGAGTATTTACCCCAAAGATACAAATGTAGGGATCTAAAGGGGTATGTGCACCCTGATGTTTATAGCAGCAATGTCCACAATAGCCAAACTGTGGAAAGAGCCAAGATGTCCATCGACAGATGAATGGATAAAGAAGAAGTGGTATATATATACAATGGAATATTCAGCCATCAAAAGGAATGAGATCTTGCCATTTGCAACGACATGGATGGAACTGGAGGGTGTTATGCTGAGCGAAATAAGTCACTCAGAGAAAGACATGTATCATATGACCTCACTGAGATGACGAATTCTTAATCTCAGGAAACAAACTGAGGGTTGCTGGAGTGGTGGGGGGTGGGAGGGATGGGGTGGCTGGGTGATAGACATTGGGGAGGGTATGTGCTATGGTGAGCACTGTGAATTGTGCAGGACTGCTGAATCACAGATCTGTACCTCTGAAACAAATAATACAATATATGTTAAAAAAAAAAAAAAAAGAAGAAGAAGATAGCAGATGGGGAAGAATGAAGGGGGTGGAAATCGGAGGGGGAGACGAACCATGAGAGATGATGGACTCTGAAAAACAAACTGAGGGTTCTAGAGGGGAGGGGGTAGGGGGATGGGTTAGCCTGGTGATGGGTATTCAAGAGGGCACGTACTGAATGGAGCACTGGGTGTTATATGCAAACAATGAATCATGGAACACTGCATCAAAAACTAATGATGTAATGTATGGTGATTAACATAGCAATAAAAAATTTAAAAAAGGTGAATCTACCTTCACTTTTTTTATTTTTTATTTTTATTTTTTAAGATTTTTTATTTATTTATTTGAGAGAGAGAATGAGATAGAGAGCATGAGGGGGGGAGGGTCAGAGGGAGAAGCAGACTCCCTGCCGAGCAGGGAGCCTGATGCGGGACTCGATCCTGGGATTCCAGGATCATGACCTGAGCCGAAGGCAGTCACTTAACCAACTGAGCCACCCAGGTGCCCTCTACATTCACTTTTAATACGATTATTTCATGGTATAGTCAAGACAAAATAAAGACTTCCTTTGTAAATCCAGGGAAATTGATCTATATTGTTAGCAAAGATAAAAAATTCATTTGTAATTAATCACTATATTTGCAACTATCAGAAGGAAAATTAACATTTTCAAAATATCTGACATTATATCCAAAACAAGATGACTCTACACTGTATATTGAAAAAAAATCATTCTTCAAAAACTAAATAATATAAGATGCCTGGGTGGCTCAGTTGGTTAAGCATCTGCCTTCATGATCCCAGAGTGCGGGATCGAGTCCCGCATTGGGCTCTCTGCTCCACGGGGAGCCTGCTTCTCCCTTTCCCTCTCTCTCTCTCTCCTGAATAAATACTTTTTTTTTTAAAAAGTGAGTTATACAGTTTGTAGAAGCTAGGTTTATATGAAAGTGCAGGTTAAGTCATATTTATTTGGCATGATATAAATTTACAACTGTAATCTGCTTGGTAAAAACAGTCATTACTAGAATTGAACTAATTTAAAAAAAAAGTCACATGTATATGTAGAAATAGCTTGAGACTGTCTTTTCTGTGTCAGTAATTAGGAAGTAAGCAGACCACCTCATCTATTCCCTGCGAGCATCCAGGCTGACAGAGTAGAAGATCTATGGCTTCCTCCATTCCTCTGATGCCATCCAGTGTTCGTGCTGGACTGAGTGAGAGGCACGTCCGATTCAGCCCTTCATGGTGCCTCGTTGATGAGCAGGGTCTAAGCTACTCATTTTGGTCCAATCAGAAGTGGACCAATAGTTACAACTCTGACTTCTCACTTTTCTACTCATAATCAAAGACATTTTTTAAAGAAGCAATCTGGGGGCAGATGTCTCTCCCCTTACTCTCCCTACAACATCTGAATCATGTGCAAAATGTATTTGATCTGGGCTCCTTTGGGCCTCATTGATGAACGCTCTCCAAGATGTCCTCTGGGTGTTGGCAGATCCCTTGCTGCAGAGATGATGTACCCTCCATAGTAGAGTTTTGCCAAGAGGTGACCCTAGATTGGCTGCTACTTGGACACTCGAGGCCATCTGAAGAATCTGGATTAACAGCTGCCTCTGATCTTGGCCTTGGGGCAGCTTTACTTAAAAGTAGAGGCCCTGAAGCCTCTTGCGCCTCAGTCTGGTAGTGCTGGAGTATCCCGTTCTCCATCTTGGATGGATGACATGAGGCCTGTCCCCTCTCCTCAGAATCAAAGGACCATTTCCTACAGCACGTACTTGCAGAGCTATGCCAAGATGTTGTAGGCATGAATCTGAATAACATCTCTCTGTTCTGGCCCTGATTCCATAGAAGTCTTACCCTTCCAAATAAACCCAAAGATATAAACAACCTATCCTATCTCCCGTTTCCCTGTCAAGGGATGAAGAAATCTTCTTGGCTGATTGTGTCTTTCCTTCTTTAAGAGACATGTTTAGATTTCCACTGAAGAATAGGGATGAGCATCCTCCAGATCTAAGCATGATTTTAGGCATCCAGATACACATCTGCCTCCTAGCAGTTTCAACTGAGTGATTAGTGTCTTCTTGATTCATGCTTTAAATGTGCTTCAACGTTCTTTACTAAATTTGCCATTTCAGTAGGTCTTTTTCTCCCAATGGTGCCCTAATATTTTAAATTTTTTAATCAAAAAGGAATAGTTTAAAAAAACTTGTCCCAGATGTAAACTGCTTTTTAAAACAGTAGTTAATCCGTTATGGATCTTATAATATGCAATCCAAGAATGGTGGTGTGTTTTAGGATTAATGTGTTTTATGTAAGTGATTTTATAGGTCATGAAAAATATAAAAAATCTAAGTAAAAAGCATCCTTTTCATTTTTTTAATAAAACACTCCTGTATTAATCCTATTGAACCTTATTAGATATCTACCAGGATTGGAGATGTAAGCTCATGACCCTCAAACACAGAGGTTTAATGCACCACTAAATTAATACACGGGTAATGCTCTGCAGGCAAAGACATTACATTTTTAACAGTGCAACTGACTGCATGTAGTTCAACCTCCGAACACACTGCTTGTGAAAAACTGCGGAAGACATGCTCTGGCATGTGATGTATGCTACTGATTCCTCTGATGCGAAGATAAAAGAATCTACTTCCTGTTTGGATGTGGTCAAAACCCAGGGTAAAAGGGGGTTTACACAGTGTCAGAAACAGGTGCAAAGCTGGTTAGAAAATACAAAGCCAGCAGAGTATTTTCTGGTCTAAGAGCCTCTTGTATAGCTAATTCATGACATTTGCAGTTCGAGAGAGAGAGTGGTAAGTATAATGGGAAAGAGGAAAAAAAACTGCACCATAAAGGCCTCTTTTTTTGTAAAGCCTTTAGTAAATTTCTGTTGGGGCCACTGAATTACCATTTTAAGATGTTTGACATCTCTGACCCTGTGTACCCCACCCTTGAATTTTTTAAAAACATTTTGTAAAAATTATGAAAAAGCCCTAATTACTGTAATCTACAATAGATATTCATATGCTTTATTATGTACAAGAGTAATTCTGAGGGGTAGAGTGGGAAGTTGAATGTATATACTTCGAAAACAATTCTTAAAATTGCAATTGTGTTAATCTCTTTTTAAGAACAAAATCACTGTGAAAATCAGACATTAAAGGTGATCTTTTTATGTTTATTAAAAAGAGTCATGAGTTTAAAAAAGACAGGCGTTCAATGAGCATGCTGAAAGGTGCCTCAGCAGTCCATTCTTTGTGTGGTAATGGACCTGCTATGCTCCGCAGGTCAAGACTCTGACATTACAACACATACTGGCCCGGCTGCTAGCTGGAAGTAAGGGTTCACTGTATGTGCAAATTTAGAGCCTTTGTGTTATTAGCAAAGAACTTTATTAAAACGAAAGGAGGAAAGCTATTTTAAAATTATGCTTAGGGTTATTCTCAATTCACAGAATATAGTCTGCCAATTTGCAAAACTCCAATAAAAACAAGAGATCCCTAAAGGTACCTCCCTAATTGTTTATACAATTAGACAAAAGTATTAATATTAAAAATAATATCTCTACAGTTTGCTCACTACTCAGAATCACGTAAGCCCAGGAGAGACCAGGTTTGTTTTGCTGTCTGTTACACCGGTATACTTAGCATCGTGCCAAGTACACTGTGGACTTACTATAAGTATTTATTGAATGAATAAATGATTATCTAAATAAAACCACCAACATAAAGACTAAGAATGACTTTGGTACCATGAAAAAAAAAAATACCTGATCCGAAACTGGGTGTCTGTTCTACAAACATCCACCCAGGCTGTGGGTCAAGGTGTCAGATAATTTCACCTGGAAAGCCAAGACACAAACCAACCGCACTCCTTTGGTATCAATTCTCCCTGAACTTTCAAATAAAGGGTCTTTTACTGATTTCAAAAGAGATCCCTTTCCTAGAACTCAGCGTTTCCTTAAATGGTTATTACTAACTGACGCACACCAGCCCCAGGTTTTCCAGAACTTAATATTGCTTCTAGGCCACCTTACACAGGTGTGTCCAGGAGCACCAGGTGGGGGGTGGGGAGAACACTTGCCTCAGTGGCAAAACCCTTACTTCCCATTCTCTCCCTTTACTCTTTGAGATTATTAGCAACTTCAGATTAGCTTTGATCCATAAAGTACCACACACACCGATGGATGGAACTCTGAGAAATACTACTGTTTCTCATAAACCAAGTGTATTGTTAAGCTTTTCGTTTTAGCACATTAACGTGGAAGTCCTGACTCTCCCTCGCTGGTGTCAAGGTGTTTCCCTCACTGGATGTACAAAGCACCTTCTCTATGGCTCGGTGGTTTTACTACTGGAGGAAACATACCATTAAATTTTCCTGTCAGGCAGTAAGGAGAAGAGAGATTCATTATGTAAAGAGAGGCAAAGTAAAGGTTTACTATATAATCAATCAATGTTAATACACCCTTGTTTCTCTTATCAGGGAAACTGCCCCTCAAATATAGGAACGAAGAAATTTCTGGAAGAGAAACAATAATCCTAAAAGTACACATACTCCGACATACCGTTCATCAAAACGTTTATCATGCCATATAGTTGTACATTTATAAGTTTAACTTCTCCTTAAATTCTCTTAAGCCAAAACAGCCAGTATGAATAATAGGTATTCATAATAGGTTTATTATGGCTCTAGACAGTTCCAGGGAGTAACTAATGGAATGTCTGGGTCAATGTCCTGCATTATTTGAACTTTGTGATTCTAGATTTGAAAAGGAATTTTGCAATGTGCTTGACATTATGGCTAGTTCTCAGATCAATGAAAATGAAAGCACTGGGTTGAAGTCCAGCCTCAGGTAGCTGTGAGAGCCTATGCAAGTCCCTTACCCTGTCTGGGCCTCAGTGTTAAAGGTGTAAAATATACAGTTTATGTCAGGTGACTTCTTCAGTCCCCATCCGCTGGGCAGAGACCCCCAGCCTGCTACTCCTTCCCCAAGGTTTAAAGTGATGTGATGCAGTTTAACAAATAATCCCTTCACAGTACAGTGTAAACTTCCATTTTCATTCCTGAACTGTATTCCTACAAATTCCTTGACCTCCATTCCATTATTGACTATTTCTCAGGTCTCTTCTAGCTCTCAGGTTCCATAAAGGAACAATAGATTCTAAATAGAAGGTCATTCTAACTTTCATAATAATAAAGGGGTAAGAGACGGAATACACTGCCAGACAATAGGCCATACGTAAAATAGAAGTGTGACCCACCCGATGCTGAAAGCCGGCCCGGAAGCCAGCCTGCTGTAATAACTTCGTAATAATCAGCCCCAAATGGCCAGGGCTTGATTAATAACTGACAGCTTCCCTAGTTTTTGTCCCAGCTTCCAACTTTGAGAAAGCTAAACATGTTCCCCTAACCGACCACGTAGGTGCCCCTCTTGTAGCCATCTGCCTGCAGGTCCTCATACAGACCCTGAGCGGGGCACACCGAAGTCTGGGTTCCCCGTATAAAGCTTTCCTAGTCCTCGCCTGCCTCTGAGTTTGCCAAAATGAGTTACCGTGCGAGTGACTCTGCATAGTTGTTGCTTGTGCTCATTTGGTTGCTATTCATTTATTTCCAAAGTGAGAATTAAAGAGGGCACAGAGAAGGCTCTCAACTTCAGCTAGATCCTTTCTATGTTTCCGTCCGTGGTCAGTTATCAAGTTCTTGACAAAAACTTCCACACATCTAAGACCTCTCATACATCTATATACTGATACTTGCTAATACCTCACCCGACACGTCTCTACTAATCTACTCTGAGCACACGACTCTAGCCCAACTTCTCGGGGAGAACAGAAGCCCAGAGCAACCACCTCGCATCTTAGCAACATTCACTCCAAATGTCTGTAGTTCCATCCATGCAATCCCTCCCTTCATCTGGTCACGACAGAAAAGGAAACATTTCTCTGTCCGAGGCTGTGGATCCTGTTGTCCCCTAACTTCCCACAGCTTTGACCTACAGATGACTCACCACTCTCCTGTTTCTTCAAGTGCTTGCCATCTCTTTCCTGCTTTCCGTGAGCACTTAGATGTGTTCGAGGCTCTACCATCCTAAACTCCTTCACCTGCTGCCCTAACTCCAAGCCCCTTCGGCTACCATCCTGTCTCTCCACCCCACTTTAGAGCCCAGACACGGGAACTACCTCACGACCCTTCCGTTTCCATCCATTCTACAATGGCTGCAATGCAAGGTCCACGTCGGTTAACGCACTGAAACTGTGCTGAGATCATTGACGACGTTGTGTTTCCCTAATACAAAAGTGTATTCTCAGTCCGTCCTATTGCGGCACATGTGTGGTAGAAACTCCTTTCTCAATTTTTTAACTCTGAAAATAGCTCTGCACTGTTGAACTAGGATTTGGCTTTAGCTTTACCTGAATTAACTCTTATAATCCTCATAATAACCAGATAACATAGGTATTATTACTACTTTGGAAATGAGGGCTCACAAAAGTTAAATCTCTCCATGCAGAACACACATCTGACGGACCCCTTCTTCCTCCCCATGGCCTAACCCTCGGAGACAATAATGGCAGGAGATAGGAAAATACCATGAAAAACCCAGATTTTCTGCACATTTCCTGGCACATGAACAAAAGCTCATTATATGTTGAGTATTATTTCACTGCCACTTAAAACCCATGACTTACACGTGGAATATACCCAATACATTTTGACTGATTAAATGTACCCAGAGAAGTCAGAACAATGACACTCTAATAATTATATTTGCTGGGGACTGTGGCCTGCTGGGGTTTTAAGGGAAGCAGGGGCATTCTTCATGACCTGAAAGCCTCCAGAGGCCTTTACCTGGTCATGCCGATTTTAAAAAAGAGTAAGAAAAACTTTACTTTTCCATTCTTCTAAATATGCACTCTCTCATTTCTAAAAAGGCAGAATGATAGATGGTGTGATTTGGTAATCATAGTCCTCTTTTTCAGAAAAGTATTTACCTTTATTTCATTATGGCAAATTAGTAGGCGTGAATGAAGAGGGAGAGCGGTTAAGTCTTCTTCCTATTATGTACATGTATAAATATTGAAATTCATGAGATTTAACTTTGAAAATCTGCTACTCTAGGAAAATGAAGTGTAATTACAGAGTTGAACAAAACCAAAGAGGACATGAGAGCATAGATTTACTCTCTTGCCTTCCCTCCCACTGGAATCAATTTATGGTGGAGAGGGAGGATAAAGACAGCTGGAGGAACAATAGGTCATTAACACAAATGATAAGGAAAGGAACTCCCTTCACATTTCAGGAACTGAGCCAAGGGAGAAAATTAGAGCAAGATACTGTATTTACACCACACTGTAACAGTGCTCATGTAATTGTCTGAACTCCTCAAAAGTCCCTACTAAAATAAAGCATTAGTATCTGTCATTCTGTCTAAATATTGTTAAATGCTTACAAAAAAATCTCCAGAAGATAGCTGCCAGTTTGCCAAGAAGTCCTAGAAAGTACTGCTTACCAACCGGGAGAGGTTTATCCTTAGTGCAAGAGCAAGGAGATGATGACAGGACACATACTGTTAAAGACACTGTGTTACTTTAATGATGTTGCCCTTATGGAAAGAAAATTATAGCAAGAAAAAAAACGAAACATAGGGAGCAAGCAGTTCACTAGGTGCCGACTTTAAACAAAGAATGAATTTCTGGCTTGAAATGCAATATGGGCAAAAATTTGGCAAGAAGCCTGTAAGTTAGATAAAAGGAGCTTAAACTCAAATATAGAGGGGAAAGGAAACGTCACCCAGAGAAGCTGCCAAAAGCAGGGAACGTGAGTGGATGTGAAGGCTTTCTGGATGCCATACTGCGGTCATGAGGATGTTCTGAAGTCCTCGTGAGAGCTGGCTGGGAGCCCTTCTTATGGATTAGGTTCTAGAGACTGACTAAGAGCAGACAACAACCTCCCTAACAACAGGATTCTACATTTCATCATCACAGACTTAATATTATTATTTTATAATCCTAACTCTTAGGAAGGGTGTCTTTTATTTGAGTGAATATTTTTAAAGATGAGAAAACAGAAAAGCTAATGATCTGGGAAGATCATAAAACCAAAAAGTGCTAAGTTCGGTAACGTAAGGGGCCCTCAAGGCTATGCTGGGAGCAAAGGAAAGAAAAGGGTTGGTTTCTGCCTGGAGAAGGTGATGCATCATCAGCTACTCAGCTGATACTCGCTTTCCTCGTCTCCCGAGGGCACCAGTCTTCTGTGCCGTCCTCTGGAAGCCGGGCTCCAGGTATGGGATGCTACTGGAATCCGTTGCTGGACTCAGGTCTTTGAAAGGAATGTCCAACAATGACTCCTGAGTAATGGTTTGCTTTTCAGACACTAGAGTTTTATTTGTGTATACTGTCAAGAATAACATGGTGACATATGGGCTAAAGGATTATAGACAGATTAGTTCAGGTATGTTGAATATCTTTCCCCAGGAGCACTAATGAATGGCTCTCTGGGAAGGCCTTGAATGATACAGGATTCTGTCCTTGGTGCTATCCTGTTCAACTGTGTATCAATGCCTTGGAAGAAAGCCAGTGAGATTAATCTGATCAGTAGAGGACAAAATACATGGACAGGTAAACTTAAAGAATCAAGATCCATAGTGATCCCGTAAAGTGAAAATTATAAGCCAGAAACAGTGGGAAGATTATATATTTCAAAAGGGTGAATGTTATGGTGTATGAATTATGTCTTGCTAAAGCTAGTCTATAAAAAACAAACAAAGCAACAGGAGTATGTTTAACTGGAAAATGTAAAGCCACATATTTGAGTTAGAAAACAAGCATACTGGACAGGAAAAGCTTAACTGGTGATAGTCCTAGGGGCTGAGCAGACTCTGAAATCAGCACTGTCAACAGTATGGTCTCCTGGAGCCTAAGCTTCCTGAGGCACAGATACATGCCTGAATCCTCAGCACCGAATATGTTTGCAAAGAGGAGATGCATAACAAATGCTTATTAAATAAATAAGCTGCTTAAAAAGACAACAGAATGCAAGGAAAGCTAAAAATCTAATACAGCCTTAAACTACAAGAGCTTAAATAGAGGAGTTTTCCAATTAAAAAATCTAACATAGAAAAAAGACTGAAGTAAACACCCAAAATGTTGACAGTGTGTTAGAAGATTATGGGGAAACTGGGATATTCTTATTTTATATTTTTGTCTATTTTTCTTGTATTCTGCTTTTGTAGGATGGGGGGAAAAAAGTCCTTTCTGCTCCCCACCCAGGGTTGTTTGACATGAAGTGTTACAGACTCAAAGTTTCTGTCCTCCTCAAAATTCATGTCAAGATCCTAATCCCCGAGGTGATGTTTTAGGAGGTGGGGCTTTTGGGAGGTGGTTAGGTCATCAGAGTCCTCATGAATGGGTTTAGTGCCCTTAAAAGAGAGACCCTAGAGACCTCCCCTCAGCCCTTCCACCATCTGAGGACAGAGCAAGGAGACCACTTTCTGTGAATCAGGAAATGGGTCCTCACCAGACACCAAATTTGCCGGCACCTTGCTCTGGCCAGGTCTCCAGAACTATGCAAAATAATTGTTTATAGGCCACTTATCCACAGTATTTTGTTACAGCAACCCAAACTAAGACACAGAGTATGTTGAGACCTATTTCCTCTTTAAAATTATGTATGCTACTTTGTATTACTTGTGTATTTTTTTAAAAGAATTTATTTATTTGACAGAGAGAGACACAGCGAGAGAGGGAACACAAGCAGGGGGAGTGGGAGAGGGAGAAGCAGGCTTCCCGCCGCAGAGAGCCCAATGTGGGGCTCCATCCCAGGACCCCAGGATCATGACTTGAGCCGAAGGCAGTCGCTTAAACAGCCACCCAGGCGCGCTGTATGATTTGCATATTTTAAAAATAGTATGTCTTTTCTCTCCCCCTAAACTGTAGACACCTTGACTGCAGAGATGATATTTTATTAGCCTTGTATGTGGTCTGATGGCAAGGACAGCAAACAGCAAGTTCTCACACCCCCTCTTGCAAACACTAGTCTAACTAAAGGAAGCTGCTCTTACCTCATCCTAATTTGATATACTTGACATACTTTCTGTAAGAAAGGATATTTGATTCAACTTAAAAAAAATGTTAACACTGTGATTTAAAGTTTAGGCAAGTGTTATATGCAAACAATGAATCATGGAACACTACATCAAAAAAAAAAAGTTTAGGCAAGATACAATTCTGGAAATCTCCTCTTTTTTCTTGTTGGTGGTGAGGAAAACACATTCTCTCAGAACCCTAACGTTCCTTTCAGTGCATGTGGTTGGTGATTTATCTGATGTGCCCCTGCCGGAGGACTGTCACCTTGGAGATTCAGTTCTGCACTCGGTTTCACCACTCTCTCAGTCAATTACAAGAGTCCTCACAGCAATAAACAGAAGAAAAACAAAGGCTACCTGCGAAGGTGGGGCCCTTGCCACAGGGCAATGGGAAACATCCTAAGGTCTTTATTTCTGGACAAACTTAGAAGGGAGTTGGCTGTTTAATCTTCCATAGTTATGGCGATTTTCTGGGTCAAAGACTGTTAGGCAAAGCATATTCCCAGTGGCCTTAGGAATTGGTACTGATAAGAGATGATATCTACCATTGGTCATGAAAGAGAACCAGAAGTTAGCAACTACCCCCTCCAGCCTTGAAAACCCTGTTTAAGTTGTTGGCTTGTCTAGAAGGGCATTAAAATTAATCACAAAATAAGGCAAACCCACAACCAAGAAACCAATCCTACATCACTTTCCAAGCCACATTTCATCTAATTTCCCATTTTTAAGACCTGCAGCCAGAAGAGCTTAACAGGAGAAGGGGAGGTGAATCCAGTGCAAGGTGAACCAAACCTCCATCAGCTCAGTGTCACTATCAGACATGTTTTCGTTAAACAAATTTGACAGTGTGGATGGGTGACCAAACTGGTTTAGATCATCCTGACAAGTCAAAATCAGCTCAGAAAGAGGAGTCTAAGGAGTCAAACTAGAGAATTCAGGTTGCACCCATCGGCCACAATTCATCTTAGCCCCAAGACTCGTGCAAATATTAATTATGAAGTTTTGAGGATCTGAAATATTTGGTCAGAGATATTTAGTTTAATATTTAAAAACAAAGCAGAATAAGCTAATACCAATTTGTGGTAGGTGGAGTTGCAGAAAGGTATGATGGATGAATTTGAATAATTACAAATGGATTCATTTAAGAAAGTAAATGTACCCGAAAATTCTTTAAAATGATTTGTTTGTCCAAATAGTTTAAATGACCCATTGTTTACCCTGCTATGCAAATTCTTTCTCTTTAGATAATAAAAGGGTTGATGAATAATCACACAATCCAAATTAGTGACATTTAATTTAAAGAATCATTAATCATACCACCTTCAAATGTTATAATCATAAATATTAGAAGCGACAAACTCCTTTATCCTATCCAGCCTTTGTGACTTATTCTTGATGAGAATATAACCCTTTGTAATTATCGGTGACACGTTCTGAATCTACTTTTGAATTTGAGAGTTAGCACCAAAGTTTAGGACACGAAACTGGGTGCTACTCAAGTTTCTCTATGTATCTGGCTATGCCCTATTTAATGCCCACAATATTTTTCCTGCATCTGGCTGTTCCAGTCTTTTCCTAAAACCTACTACTCGTCGTAAAGCAATTATTATTTACAATGCACCACTCAGGGTGCTTTCTGTGCAAAATGTGTATTCTTGGATGTTCAAACATAGGGAGAAGAGATGGTCTGTAAGCTTTTCCCCATTTAAGTAGTTTTCCACACCACGCATTCACATGTCACCAGTAAGTATTTATGGTTCAGCCAAGTGATGCTGTCTTTCGAGAGACACATTTATAGGCCTAAAAAAGAACCTGATGACAAAAGATTTTAATTCTAGACTATTAAGCAATAGGGAACCATTGTACAATTTTTTATAAGGACTGATGGCTGAAAACAGTGTTTTAGGACTGACAACCATGACAGAGCATACCAAAGTAGAACCAGAGTAAAACACTTTTGCATTAAACCCACGATACACTATTGCTCCTCTAAGATGGTAACTGTGCATCCTTTGTTAGCAAGAAACCCAGGCTTTAAATTATTTTCCTGAAAGCACGAACTATTTATGTTGATTGATGCCTTGAGACTGTCTAGCTGGTGTTAATGGCTCAATCTGGGAGCTCCTGATTAGCCAAGCACTGATCTCCATTCTTGTGGCTGAGATAGCTGCATTTTTTCATTTCTCCAACAAATGTTTTCTGCAAAAATGTTTTCAAGTACCTGAAGCTATAAGTGAAAGTTGATCAATTAAAAAAGAAAGAACACAAATAGTGAAGAGGTTTCTATAACTTGATCATTTCTTGAGTACAGCAGGTAGGAGATGGAGACGTGAAAGCCAGAAGCTTTGTCTGTGTCATAGGTTAAGACTGTTGATGTAGAAGTTAAGTAAAAAACTAAAGATTTTTTTGAAAATTCACTTAAAGACATTATAAATTTTATCTATATTGTCTTGCTATCTACCACAGAGGCTTTCTTGGCTACAGAATTTGGTACAGTTTTGCAGGAAATTTCATTGAGAGCAGAATACACCTCTGTCCGCTGACATGGGCTCGGCTATGTGACTGTTTTGGCCAATAGTGAGCAGATGGAGAAGACAGTGTGCCAGGTCAGCGCTCAGCCCTAGGAGGCTGTGCACACTTCTTGTTGTTTTGCATGTCTGCTACGACACTGAGAAGAACATTCTAGCACGAAGTCCAAAGAGAGACAATGAGGAGCACAGTCATCCAGGTGTCCCATGGATCTACTTTAGGAGACAGAGCAGTGACACACCAGCTGCTGTGAAACCAGTCCAGCCTTTTTTTTTTAAAGGTTTTATTTATTTATTTGACAGAGACACAGCGAGAGAGGGAACACAAACGGGGCAGAGGGAGAGGGGGAAGCAGACTTCTCGCTGAGCAGGGAGCCCGACGCGGGGCTCGATCCCAGGACCCTGGGATCATGACCTGAGCCGAAGGCAGATGCTTAACGACTGAGCCATCCAGGCGCCCCAAAACCAGTCCAGTCTTTGATTAGCCAGATGGTACCTGAGATGCAGCTGCACGAGCAATAAATGATTGTGGCTTTAAAGCACCGAGTTCTGAGGCAGCATAAAACACAGCATCCTAGTGCCAATAGTTAATGGATACAATGGCAAAACATTTTTGGAATCGAAGTTTGCAAGCTCTTATTTGAATGTAGATTTTCCTCTCTCACTTTCCCCCCGTTACACTAGGCATGACACTGTCACATACAGAACTTCGTCTGTGTTGTTTTTGTGCCCTTTCTATTTATTGCTTTTCTCGGCAATTTGTAGTTCTTGGTTTATTTGCCCAGGCTTCCCACTGCTTTTCATGCTTCTTGTCAGTATGTACATTGTTTCCTGTTTGGGAATAGTTTGTTTTTCCCACCTTTCTGGCGTCCTGTTTTCTTTTCTTGGAAACGTAAAGTCCTTCAAATAAATAATGGTCTCTTTCTCTAACATTTCTTTCAACCTTAGGGCCTCACCAACTTTGAGGGAAAAAGGAAACTAATAATCTGTTATCATTCTTACATTTTGACAATTTTAGGGAATATCTGCAGAAACTTGCTGTACTTTTTTTTTTTTTTAATAGAAGTTTATGTATCAGAATGCATGAATGAGAAATGCAAAGTTAGAAACACATGCTGTGAAGTGCTTTGGACACTCTGACAGCTGCAATTTATCAACATCAATTACTGTGCTTAGCTGCAAAGCTTTTGTCACAGGGAGACAGGGCACTTCCTAAATTGCCCACTGCCCTCTTTCATGATAATCTTATTTTTTACCATCCAGTATCCCAGGATAAAAGACACCTTGATGCATCCAGAAATAGAAAAATTCAGAAGTCATGGACATCACTGAGAGGACCCACTTGCTCCTCTATCCATCTTTAGATTGGTCTTTCCCCCTCTGTCTACATGTGGCAATAGATGACTTAGGCCAGGAGAGGAAGCTTAGCAGAAAACAAGTCAGCCCGTCTGCTATCTCCCTTTCTTTTTAATCAAAGGAGAGACCTCATGGAATTCATGGTCAGCTTCGTAGCGGCTTCTAGCAGCATCGGGTGGGGAGAGCCCCTTTATGGCTAGAATTATACCAGCAAAGTGATTTTAAAATGCATACCTTTACCATGTGATAATGCCCATTTGCTAAATAGTATGGCTAAGTGTATTTACACTACTTTAGACAATTTAAGCACTAATTTTTCTCATTTTAAAAAAAAAGTATCAATCTACTTTTTAGAGATACTTGAATATACTACCACACAAATGCAGTTTCATACATACTCAGAAAAATCCAGTTGGTATTTTTTGGATACAGCTGAATTCCAGTGGACTTTTCTAGCAAAGTAGGTGAGGTGACACCTGGCCCTAGATCCACTTAAAACTCCAAAGCCCCTGCTCTACTGTACCATGCTGCCCTTGAAGGAAACTCCAGCCCACATAATCCACTTCTAGAAAGCCGGTTTTAAGATTGCTATCCATAATGCCAAATTTTGAAGAGGCTTTCCTCTAGGATTATAAGAACAGAAACTCCTGGTTTAGGAATTGTTAAACAGGTTTATTAAGAATCAACAATCTGCATATTTACTAAGCTTTCTGCCCTTATAACATGTGCCACAACCCAAAGAGGGTTTGGAGATAAGACCAAAGTTATTTACAGCTAATTTCTGAGTACTTGCAATTTCATTAGCTGTCTACAGATGTACTGCAGTCTCTAGCTTCAGTAGAGCAAGGTCAGCAGTAAGGGGCTGGTACACAGAATAGCAGCTGCCCCAAGATGTCAATCTCCTGATTCCCAGAATCTGTGAGTATGCACGTTACATGCCCTATGGGGAACGAAGGCGGCAGATGGAACTAAGTTTTCTAATCAGCTGACCTTAAAATAGAGAGATTACCTTGGATCATCCAGGTGAGCCCAGTGTCATCACAAGAGTCCCTTAAAAGTGGAAAAGAGAGGCAGAGGAGGTCAGAGGGCAGATGCTTAACGACTGAGTATGAGGAAGATGTAGTTGGACATCGTTGGCTTCAAAGATAGAAGAAGAAAGCCAAAAGCCAAGAAATGTAGAGGGCCACTAGAAGCTGGAAAGGTCAAAGACACAGATTCTTCCCTACGCTCTCCATTTTTCATTTTTTCATGTGTCTGTTAGCCATTTGTATGTCTTCTTCAGAGAAGTGTCTTTTCATATCTTCTGCCCACTTTTTGACTTGATTATTTGTTTTTTGGGTGTTGAGTTTGAGAAGTTCTTTATAGATCTTGGATACCAGCCCTTTATCTGTAGTGTCATTTGCAAATATCTTCTCCCATTCTGTGGGTTGCCTCTTTGTTTTGCTGACTGTTTCCTTTGCTGTGCAGAAGCTGTTTATCTTGATGAAGTCCCAAAAGTTCATTTTTGCTTTTGTTTCACTAGCCTTTGGAGATGTATCTTGAAAGAAGTTGCTGTGGGCGATGTTAAAGAGGTTACTGCCTATGTTCTCCTCTAGGATTTGGATGGATTCCTGTCTCACATTGAGGTCTTTCATCCACTTTGAGTTTATCTTTGTGAATGATGTTAGAGAATGGTCGAGTTTCATTCTTCTGCATGTGGCTGTCCAATTTTCCCAGCACCATTTATTGAAGAGACTGTCTTTTTTCCATTGCATGTTTATTCCTGCTTTGTCAAAGATTATTTGACCATAGAGTTGAGGGTCCATATCTGGGCTCTCTATTCTGTTCCATTGGTCTGTATGTCTGTTTTTGTGCCAGTACCATGCTGTCTTGGTGATCACAGCTTTGTAATATAGCTTGAAATCGGGCAACGTGATGCCCCCAGCTTTGTTTTTCTTTTTCAACATCTCCTTGGCGATTTGGGGTCTTTTCTGATTCCATACAAATTTTAGGATTGTTTGTTCCAGCACTTTGAAAAATGTCATTGGAATTTTGATCGGATGGCACTGAAGGTATAGATTGCTCCGGGGAGCATAGACATTTTAATAGAGCTACCCTATGACCCAGCAATTGCACTCCTGGGTATTTACCCCAAAGACACAGATGTAGTGAAAAGAAGGGCCATATGCACCCCAATGTTCATAGCAGCAATGTCCGCAATAGCCAAACTGTGGAAAAAGCCAAGATACCCTTCAACAGATGAATGGATAAAGAAGATGTGGTCCATATATACAATGGAATATTACTCAACCATCAGAAAGGATGAATACTCAACTTTTACATCAACATGGATGGGACCGGAGGAGATTATGCTAAGTGAAATAAGTCAAGCAGAGAAAGTCAATTATCATATGGTTTCACTTATTTGTGGAACATAAGGAATAGCATGGAGGACATTAGGAGAAGGAAGGGAAAAATGAAGGGGGGGAATTGGAGGGAGAGATGAACCATGAAAGACTATGGACTCTGAGAGACAAACAGGGTTTTAGAGGGGAGGGGGGAGGGGGGATTGGTTAGCCCAGTGATGGGTATTAAGGAGTGCTGCATGGAGCACTGGGTGTTATATGAAAACAGTGGATCGTGGATCACCACATCAAAAAGTAATGATGTATTGTATGGTGACTAACATAACATAATAAAATTAAAAAAAAAAATTTTATGATGCTAAGTGAAAGAAGCCAGACAAAAAAGGCCACATAGTGTATTATCCTATTTATGTGAAATGTCCAGAATAGGCAAATCCATAGAGACAGAGGGTAGATTAGCGATTGCCAGGGAAGGGGAGAGTGAGGTATTGGGACTGACTACTCATAGAGGGTTTCTTTTTGGCTGATGAAAATGTTCTGCATAGCACAGTGAATATACTAAAAACACTGAGTTATATGCTTTAAAGTGGTGTGTTTTATGCTATGTAAATTATATATCAATTAAAAAAAAAAAAAAACAGTAGAACCCATCTACCTAACATGAATTTACAGCTTGGAACTAAATATCAGGATAGTTACCATTACCTTGTCACCTTACTGAGTTGAACTGACATTATTTTTTGACTAAATCTTGGTTTTCCCTTGCACTTAACACCAGAATGCTATTCTTGATCTTATTATGAACCCAACTCCAACTGGAATAAGAATATTTCCTCAGTGTTTTTAATTCCTTCAACTGATCTGACTTTCTGGAGTACTTTCTCCATTTTGGCTTCAAGTCATAGCTTTATTTGAGTTTTCACTTCTTATGTCTGTTGTCTCCTCATCTCCAAGAGGCCCCCCTTCTGCAGCACCCCTCTCTGCGGCCTCCTACTCTCTGCAGATACATCTCCAAGAGGCCCCCCTTCTGCAGCACCCCCTCTCTGCAGCCTCCTGCTCTCTGCAGATACATCTCCAAGAGGCCCCCCTTCTGCAGCACCCCCTCTCTGCAGCCTCCTACTCTCTGGCAGATACATCTCCAAGAGGCCCCCCTTCTGCAGCACCCCCCTCTGCAGCCTCTTACTCTCTGGCAGATACATCTCCAAGAGGCCCCCCTTCTGCAGCACCCCCCTCTGCAGCCTCCTACTCTCTGCAGATACATCTCCAAGAGGCCCCCCTTCTGCAGCACCCCTCTCTGCAGCCTCTTACTCTCTGGCAGATACATCTCCAAGAGGCCCCCCTTCTGCAGCACCCCCCTCTGCAGCCTCCTGCTCTCTGGCAGATACATCTCCAAGAGGCCCCCCTTCTGCAGCACCCCCCTCTGCAGCCTCCTGCTCTCTGGCAGATACATCTCCAAGAGGCCCCCCTTCTGCAGCACCCCCTCTCTGCAGCCTCCTACTCTCTGCAGATACATCTCCAAGAGGCCCCCCTTCTGCAGCACCCCTCTCTGCAGCCTCCTGCTCTCTGGCAGATACATCTCCAAGAGGCCCCCCTTCTGCAGCACCCCTCTCTGCAGCCTCCTGCTCTCTGGCAGATACATCTCCAAGAGGCCCCCCTTCTGCAGCACCCCTCTCTGCAGCCTCCTGCTCTCTGGCAGATACATCTCCAAGAGGCCCCCCTTCTGCAGCACCCCCTCTCTGCAGCCTCCTGCTCTCTGGCAGATACATCTCCAAGAGGCCCCCCTTCTGCAGCACCCCCTCTCTGCAGCCTCCTGCTCTCTGGCAGATACATCTCCAAGAGGCCCCCCTTCTGCAGCACCCCTCTCTGCAGCCTCCTGCTCTCTGGCAGATACATCTCCAAGAGGCCCCCCTTCTGCAGCACCCCCTCTCTGCAGCCTCCTGCTCTCTGGCAGATACATCTCCAAGAGGCCCCCCTTCTGCAGCACCCCTCTCTGCAGCCTCCTGCTCTCTGCAGATACATCTCCAAGAGGCCCCCCTTCTGCAGCACCCCCTCTCTGCAGCCTCCTGCTCTCTGGCAGATACATCTCCAAGAGGCCCCCCTTCTGCAGCACCCCTCTCTGCAGCCTCCTGCTCTCTGGCAGATACATCTCCAAGAGGCCCCCCTTCTGCAGCACCCCTCTCTGCAGCCTCCTGCTCTCTGGCAGATACATCTCCAAGAGGCCCCCCTTCTGCAGCACCCCCTCTCTGCAGCCTCCTGCTCTCTGGCAGATACATCTCCAAGAGGCCCCCGTTCTGCAGCACCCCCCTCTCTGCAGCCTCCTGCTCTCTGCAGATACATCTCCAAGAGGCCCCCCTTCTGCAGCACCCCCTCTCTGCAGCCTCCTACTCTCTGCAGATACATCTCCAAGAGGCCCCCCTTCTGCAGCACCCCTCTCTGCAGCCTCCTGCTCTCTGGCAGATACATCTCCAAGAGGCCCCCCTTCTGCAGCACCCCCTCTCTGCAGCCTCTTACTCTCTGGCAGATACATCTCCAAGAGGCCCCCCTTCTGCAGCACCCCCTCTCTGCGGCCTCCTGCTCTCTGGCAGGTACATCTCCAAGAGGCCCCCCTTCTGCAGCACCCCCTCTCTGCGGCCTCCTGCTCTCTGGCAGGTACATCTCCAAGAGGCCCCCCTTCTGCAGCACCCCCTCTCTGCGGCCTCCTGCTCTCTGGCAGATACATCTCCAAGAGGCCCCCCTTCTGCAGCACCCCTCTCTGCGGCCTCCTGCTCTCTGGCAGATACATCTCCAAGAGGCCCCCCTTCTGCAGCACCCCTCTCTGCAGCCTCCTGCTCTCTGGCAGATACATCTCCAAGAGGCCCCCCTTCTGCAGCACCCCTCTCTGCAGCCTCCTGCTCTCTGGCAGATACATCTCCAAGAGGCCCCCCTTCTGCAGCACCCCCTCTCTGCAGCCTCCTGCTCTCTGGCAGATACATCTCCAAGAGGCCCCCCTTCTGCAGCACCCCTCTCTGCAGCCTCCTGCTCTCTGCAGATACATCTCCAAGAGGCCCCCCTTCTGCAGCACCCCCTCTCTGCAGCCTCCTGCTCTCTGGCAGATACATCTCCAAGAGGCCCCCCTTCTGCAGCACCCCCCTCTGCAGCCTCCTGCTCTCTGGCAGATACATCTCCAAGAGGCCCCCCTTCTGCAGCACCCCCCTCTGCAGCCTCCTGCTCTCTGGCAGATACATCTCCAAGAGGCCCCCCTTCTGCAGCACCCCTCTCTGCAGCCTCCTGCTCTCTGGCAGATACATCTCCAAGAGGCCCCCCTTCTGCAGCACCCCCTCTCTGCAGCCTCCTGCTCTCTGGCAGATACATCTCCAAGAGGCCCCCCTTCTGCAGCACCCCTCTCTGCAGCCTCTTACTCTCTGGCAGATACATCTCCAAGAGGCCCCCCTTCTGCAGCACCCCTCTCTGCAGCCTCCTGCTCTCTGGCAGATACATCTCCAAGAGGCCCCCCTTCTGCAGCACCCCCTCTCTGCAGCCTCTTACTCTCTGGCAGATACCCTAAAGAAACTCAGTAAGTATCTCCCTGAGTATCTGTCTACTGGACTGGAAGTTAGATACTGTTTCTAGTCTTTTAGTGATTACTTTAGAAATTTCAACCTGCTTATGCTGATGAAGTCTTATATTCTTCATACCTTCCCCTCATTCTGGGGAATGTAAGAATCTCAGGATGCTTTAACTCCATTTAACCATCTCAACTTATGTGTATGTTATAGTTGTTGAATATTTTAATTCTATATATTTTACCTTCACTTTAAAAAAACTTTTATTTTTAAATAATTATAGATTTAAAGAATGTTGTAAAGAGGGATGCCTGGGTAGCTCAGTCGGTTGAATGTTCGACTCTTGGTTTCGGCTCAGGTCATGATCTCAGGGTCCTCAGATCGAGCCCTGAGGCACCAGGCTCCCTGCTCAGCAAGGAGTCTGCTTGTCCCTCTCCCTCCTGCCGCTTGTGCCCGCTTGTGCCCACACACTGTCTCTCAAATAAAATCTTAAAAAAAAAAAAGAATGTTGTAAAGAAACATACAAGGAATCTCCATGCACAGCTAATTCTACTGGTAATATTTTTATCCCTGATCTATAATGATAAAAATATTGTAATAACTTATTTTAATTTTGTCTATAGTAAAAAGTAATGTAGAGATTAAGGCCCTCGGCTTCTCTGTCAAAAAAATAAAAAAGATCAAACACTACAGGTTGTGATAAGCGTGTAATTTTTTATTACATTGCGCTAGTAGGTTCAAGGATCTGTGTTGAAAAACCTGATTAATATATTTATCGTCTTTTTAGGTTTCTTTTAATCTAAGAAGATTCATGTTTCTATTTCATAAAGAGACATTTAACTTCCTCATCAGGTCATTCTCAAGTTATCTTTAAAACATAAGAGCTACTTTCTGCCTCTTAACCAAAGACAAGTCAAACATGTGCAGAATACAGAGGGCTACAGGCTCAGTGCAGAACAAAGCCACAAGCCTTCTTCCCTTTCCCGCAGAAATGCAAAGATCAAGATGCTAAGCTAGAAGGCATGTTCAGATTTTTTAAAGGGATACAAAAAACTGCAAATAATGAACAAGACCTTACTTCTTTTTACTATGTATCAGCATAGTTGTGAGCATGTGTATATAAAGATGTTAGAAATAGTTTTTTTAATTGAAATTATAAAAATAACCCTTGATGGTTTTGACTCATTTTTCTGTTCATTTATATTTTCTTAATTACTTAAGAATAGGTTTTTTAAATTTGTAAGTGTGTTATTCACATGGACTAAATGACAACACCATTTTTCTGTCTAATACAGAGTTAATCTCCTTATCACTTGGGATATAATGGCAGCCTTAAAGTTTGAGAGACTTTAATTGCATTTACTGGAAAGTATCTCGCTATTTATTTCGCACTTATTTGTCTTCTTTGCACTAATATAGAGAGGGGCCCAAACGATCATGACTAGTTTCGTATGTGTTGACATGGTCTCCCAGCTAGATCCTGAGTGCCAAGAACACAGCATTAGTATCACCTGGGTCCTTGTTAGAAAAGTCGAATCCCCAACCTCCCCCCAGACCTACAGAATCAAAATCTGCATTTTAACAAGACACATTAAAGTGTAAGGAGTACTGAGGTAGGCCATTCTGTTAGAACCTAATCCCTCCTTTTCACATGTCATTATTCTCTTTCCCTCCCCATGTCCTCTCCTTCCTTTTTGAAACCCAAGTTTCCTTATTAAAAACAAAAACAAAAATAAAACCTTCACTCACTGATTCCGTCACTGCTATCTCTTTTAGAGATCAGACTATCTCATTCTGTTTCTCTGGCTACCCCGTTCCTGGAATGAATTCCATGCCCTGGCTCCCTTTATTTTTAATTCACTTATTTCCTTCTTAAAATTCTGAAACAACTTTCACTCCAATGTAGTCAGTACACAAAGGAAGCACACAAACACACACAAAGATGTAGATAGTTAATCTGGGTAAGTTCAGATCAACTTCATAGCATCTAGAGTCCCTATACTGACCGGATAGTGAATTATTAGCATTTGGTGCCTGATGATTTTTGAATGTCCCTCTTATAATGCCTCCGTTCAAGATCATCTCCGTATCTGCTCCTGCAGAGCTGGCCTACACCAGGCCAAGTGTACTGAATACCTCCTACAGTATTGTCCCAACCTTGGAAAACAGAAATTTTATATCTCTGCAGGAATAACCCACAAGTATACACAAAGAATTCATGGCAATGAAACAAAATGGGACCCAGCACTAAAGCTTATCTATTTTAGATGTTCTTCCTGAGAAGGCAGCCTCCTGAATCCTAGAATGCAAAGGCCCATCTATAGTCTAGTGTTCGAAACTGAGAAAAGAAAAAGCTGTCCATAGGAGCCATGGGATTCCTCACCATCAAGTGTTACAGAAGTAGCTCATGCTACTGAGGAACCAAACCAAAGAAAAAACAAATTCTCTTCCTAATCTCAATGACTTTTTTTTTTCCTTCCTTTTTATTGTGCCAGGAACACTTAACGTGAGATCTGTCCTCTTAACAAATTTTTAAGTGCACAATAGAGAATTGTTAACTATAGGCACGATGTTGTACAGATCTCTAGAACTTACTCATCTTGCATAACTGACACTTTATACCCATCAAATGGCACTTTATGCAAAGGTCTGAAGGTTGAGATGTTTTGAAATTTACTGGGTACCACAGCCACTCACCTTCTAGATTTTGGGCAATCTGCTCACTAGTGATTGGATGTTGTATTATTCATCAGGTCTGCCTTTTATGAAGAAAAATGAAGAGCATAAAAGATAAGAACCACAGTGAAAATGGGGGTGTGCTGGAAGGTTAATGTGCTCTTCAGCCCACTTCAGATAGATCACTGAGCAGCGACACAATCTGTTTATCTGATGTATGCAGAAAGAAATGTTACGCTTCACCTTTGGAAATGGGCCATTACTCCTGTTGACAGATTATGAATTGTGGAATCTGGCTGGCACCTGGCCAGACAAGGAAGAGTTCATAAATCAGACACAAAACAGAAATACCTGACTAAAATTCTTGAGTTCTTGGAGGGCTTGAAAAAGGAAATATAAGGACAGAAGCAGTTAAACTTTAACCACATGTGAGTGTGTGTGTGTGTGTATGTGATGATCTTCTAAAGACCTTTGTTAAGGGTCTACAAGGAAGTATTTTTGTTGTTATTTTTTGTGGGCCAAAAAGTTCTGGTTCACTTAAGAACAGGGTGGGAGTACAGGGTCGGGGTGGAGTTGGGATAAAGATTCTGGCCTTGAAGAGGAAATTAGCTTGGGTCACCATAAGAAGAGAAAAGTGATCAGTTCTTTCAACAAAAAGTAGAAATAGTTGATTGTTGGGGTCAGCCTTTGTTTACTCACAAATAATCTGGAAAACAGGGCCATAATTTTACAGACATGGACAAACAGCTACAACTTGGTAGATTAGATAATACTAGGCAAATTGCTAAGTGGATGAGAATACATCAAAATAAGAGTTTATAAAGTACATGAAAACAGCCAGAAAAATGTCAACTAATATAAAAGGATGCTATAAATGACCTTGAAGAAAAATAAACTACTTGTAAGAAGATTGGCTCAGAATAGTTGTTTTGTGATGTAGGAATGAAATCCAAAAGTGATTTTTAAAATCTGAAAATATGCTCCATTGAGCCCCCAAAACCTTGCAAATATTGATAATCCTCTAGAACGGTACTAGTAAGGCACAAAAGGGAGTGTTCCACTGTTGTGTGACCCATTCCAATTGCTCCGACACTATGAGCCGCTCATTACCGAGGCCTTGGGAGGGACTGTTGTTTTCCACATGCCCCGCTTTTACTTCAGGGAGCAGCCACGAGGCTCCTAGCAATTCTTCACCAATATAGCACTGTCAGAGTTTGTACTTTTTTGAACATTACTGTATCACCAGCCTAATTTTTAAATCATTTTATTTTAAAAACCATTATTTAAGGCGTGCTTTAGAATATAATAGATAACATCATAAAAAGTGAAGAATAAAAGGTATGTCAAGCCTTCTGGCTGTGATAAAGCACCATCTCTGAGATAATATACTTTGTTACCTCAAGACTTTTCAGAGTTCTGATGAATCGATAAATTATTTTCAGATATGAAATACTACTTCTTTTTCCTGTTCCTTATTAATATCAACAACTTCGATTTCTCGGACCAGCTGACTTTCTCCTGCTCTGGGCAAACAAACTTTTGTACAACCCTTCTAGACTTTTGGTACAATTGTTACTTTGACCAGCATTTTTACACTAGAAACCAAAGTTTTCCTCAGGCACTAAGTACCATATTTTAGTCCACCTGAGGACTCCCTCTCAAGTGCTCTCTCTGCTTGCTCCGGGCAAGGGAGTCCAATGCAAGTGGTAGGGAAGGAGATAGATGGCTTCGTCAGTAAGTGCTAAAAATACTGGATGCTCTTATGAAGACAATCCATTATAACTTTCTATTGTTTTTTTTTCCTACTTAAATTTTGTCCTGAATCTCTCTGACTGATTTCCCTAGTATTAAACTTTGTAAGATGGGTGCATATGTGGTTTCTGATTCTTCTGTACCCCTGCATCCAGATCCAGACCTACATATGCCTGTATCCCAATCACCACTCGGCACGTACCCACTGGTGGATGACCGTGTCCAGCAGGAGAAGCTCCCAAGGAATGCAGGCTTTCCGGATGTTTGTCAAGGCAGCTCAACTGCCATGTCCATTTTCTGGCTCTTAGTTTAAAATGCTCTATTATCTGAATGTTAAAAAGAGAATGTATAGGTTTTCTTTGTCAAGATGTCTTCGCCGGGTCTAAGCATTTTGTTCCTGTTTCATTGTTCTTCAATAGGATCCTAGTGTTTTACCCTATTAACAGCAACATTCATTCCAGTATAAAACACACCAAAACTTTAATTGCATGAGTCCATTTTAGGGTATGTACCAATCCTATGTGAAGTGGCTAACATGCACAACTTTTATGTTTCATCACACCTGGTGCAAGTTTAAAGCCTTAGAAAATAAATCCCAGGCACCTTTATATTCAGTCTGTTGAAAAAGAATGTTATCAGTCTTGCTGTGATTTTTCATTTTGATGTTATCTCACTATATCCTTCTAAAATTTCTCCAAAGGAAATGACTGTCAGACCCGTGTCTCAGAAAACTAGTCAATCAGTAATTAATCATTGGTGAATTGTCAGATCATCTATAAACTAGCCAAGAACATTATAAGCAATGTTTATCCTAAAATATCAATTTCTCTTCCTCAGAGAAATAATTATATTTTAAGGTTTCTTGTGGAAACCTGTCTCTGAACACTCAAGCATCAGTGACTGGGTTTGGTGCTCTATGCATAAGGTGCATAGGCCTCATGCCATGTGCTATAAAGAAAACCTCAAGATTTATGAAATATAGGTGAAATAAGGTTAAACTCATAATAAATTTAATTAAATTCAATATGGCTCAATATAAATATATAAAGGGGGTAGAAGTTAGTGTTTATCAGGTGAACTGAAAAGAGAATAACTGCTATGACATTTACTATACTGGCATTTTGTAGAAAATTGCATCTTGTAAGAAGGAGAAGAGCTGTATTTGAAGGGAATCAGAACATGCCACCCAAAACAGGCCACTTTGGCACACTGATTATTTTGAGCAGAAGGCACTTAAGAAATAGCAGAGGCAGGAAGGGCTCTCTGACCTCCCCCTTTGTACCCAAAAGTTGGGCATACATTTCCCATGAGTCAGGTGCCCTCCCTGCACCATGAAGAGAACATTCTTTTCACTGGAGACAGGGAGTTGATGCCAAGATGAATCTGTATAAACAGACCTAATAAAATAACCCTTTACTTCCATTCATTCCCCCCATGTATTTCCTAGTCACTCTGCCATAATTTACTGCTCCTAGCCAAAATGCCTTTTTCCTTTGTCTTGACAAGTCTCCACAATTTATTGTTCTTCGTTAAAATGGTATATAAACTCTCAGGCCTGTGTATTTCTTTGGGTCTTCATTTCTTATACATGAAGGTTTCCATGTGTACATAAAAATATTAACATTAACTAAAATGTGTATGCTTTTCTCCTGGTCATCTGTTTTCTGTCCATTTGAGTCTCAGGCTCTCACCACAGAACATAAGAGGGTAGAGGAAAAGTCTCCCTCCCAACCTTCTGCCCAGAATCTCAAATGGATGGGTAGCATTTGAGAAGGAGGAAAGCATTTTGCACAAAGTCTCCATTTGTTAATTCCTCTAAATATTAAAAAAAAGAGACAGAAAAAAATCTTTTTTTTGACGTGAGCTAATATAGTACTAATATCAAAACCTCGGGGCGCCTGGGTGGCTCAGTCGTTAAGCGTCTGCCTTCGGCTCAGGTCATGATCCCAGGGTCCTGGGATCGAGTCCCACATCGGGCTCCCTGCTCGGCGGGAAGCCTGCTTCTCCCTCTCCCACTCCCCCTGCTTGTGTTCCCTCTCTCGCTGTGTCTCTCTCTGTCAAATAATAAATAAAATCTTTAAAAAAAAAAAAAAAAAAAAAAAAAAAAAAAACCTCAAAAAAATCTAGTTATTTAAGATACCTTCAAGAAATATACAATAATTAGTGATAAATTTGATAAAAGATTACAGGAGATGTCAACTAAAAATTATAAAACATCGCTGAGAGAAATTAAGTCCTACGGAGGAAATACACTGTGTTCTTTGGCCAGAAGATGCAATATTGTTAAAGAGATCAAAGCTAGAGTATTTACACTACCTGGTTCTAAGACTAATTATAAAGCTAGAATAACTAAGACACTATAGTATAGGATATAGTTAGTCATAGAGATCAGTGGAACAAAATGGAGAGTCCAGAAAAAGGCCCATACATATAACAATTGATTTCAACAAAGATTTCAAGGCAATTCAGTTGGGAAAAAAAATCAACAAACGGTGTTGGAAAATAGGATAACCATTTGCAAAAATATGAACTTCAAGCCTTAACTCATCATTTACAAAGATTAATTCAAGATGGACCATGGATCTAAATATAAGAGCAAAAGCTCTGAAACTTTTAGAAAATGATACAAGAAAACATTTTAATGACCTTGGGTTAAACAAAGATTTCTTAAGTAAGACACAAAAAGCATGAGTTATAAAATTTTAAAAAAAATCAATAAATTTGATTTCATTAAAATTAGAAACTTTTGTTTTTCAACAGAGACTGTTAAGGAAATGAAAAGGCAGACGCAGACTGGGGACAGTATTTGCAAAACAGATATCCAAAAAAAGGACTCATATCTAGAATATACAACTGAATAGTTGAAGGGAATCAGAACAGGGCACTCAAAATAGGTCACTTTAGCACATTGATTTTTGGGGTAAAATAAATGAGCACATATGTGTACCATGTCAGAAGACAAACTACAAATAAATTTACAATACATACAAGTTCAATAGGCCTAAGAGAAAAAAGTCCTTTCACGCAACTTTGCATATATAACTCCTAACTCTCGAATATCAAGACCAATGGTCCAATAAAAAAACAGGCAAAAGATATGAACCATGGTTTTTTCAACTGTGGTGTTTATAGACAGTTTGGGTTGGATAATAATCTCACTGTGGAAGGTTGTCTTGTGCACTGCAGGATGTTTAGCCTCTCCAATTTTACCCAGTAGATGTCAGTGGGATCCCTAGCAGTGGGAACCTAAAAGGTCTTCAGACATTGCCAGTGGCCCCATGGGAAGCAAAACTGCCGCAAATGAGAACCACTGACTTCAATGAACTTTACCAAAGAAGATATACAGATGACAAACCCATACAACCTATGGTAATCAATTAAAAACTACTGAAAAAAATGGGAGTATTTGATAAAGTTATATAATATACAAATATTAACAAGATAGAAAATATGAAAAAACAATGAAAGGTAAGATTTTACACTCAACTGCAACAAGTTTTATACATAAGCTTGAAAAGAAATGTACTGAACTTACATAAAGGAAGCTATAAAATGTTACTGAAGGGGCATGAAAGAAGGTATAAATAAATATATGCCTGGAGAACAAATTAAAAGTATGAAAAATTCCCCTAATCTTAATTATAAACTCAGTGAAATTGCAATAAAAGTAAGATTTTCTTTAGGAACAAAATAAAACAATTCTAAAGCTCACTGAAAGCATAGAAGAATACCAAGGAAAGTATGTGGAGGAATAAGCTATACTTTTCAAAAACAGTACAGGGATAGGAAAAATGCATAGAAAAATCACAGGGATTGATCATATATACTTGGATATTGTATGTTTGATAAAGGCAATGTTTTCAATTGCTAAGCACATGGGGAACTGACGGACGAGTTGTAAGCAAACCAGCCAGTAATTTGGAGGAGAAAATGGCATCAGTCCCCTACATTACTTCTTACCCTCAAATGAACTTCAAATGATCCACACCAGAATTTTAAATGAGAACAAAAAACAGGAAAAAAAAAAAAGAAGAAAATACTTGGATAGTTTTACACTTTTGACAGGAGGAAAATCTATTACAGATAAAGACATATAAGACTACTAAATCTGAGTGCATAAAACTGAAACATCTTTAGCTAATTTATACGTATCTAAATGAATAAATCTCAAAGACATGCTGTTCAGTAATAGAAGTCTGAATATTACATAAAACTTGCTTATTTACATAAGATATTTTAAATACAGAAAGCAACATAATGTGTATAGAAACACATGCAGGCATTCAAAAATACATAAAAAGTTTTAGAAGGATGTAGAGCATTTTATCACTCAGGAAGATAAATGAGGTCTGGTGTGGTGGTCTGGAAGACTAGCTTTTCTTGTAATGTTTTAAATGTTTTATTTCTTAAAGTTAAAAAAAGAACTGGAAACAAAAACAAAGAACTGTGAATTCTGGATGGTAGCAATGTGAAGGAGAATTATATTATTTTTCTACATTTCTGCATTTCAAAAAAATTCTTCAAGATTCAAAGTTTTTCGGGGTGAAATAAATGAGCACATATGTGTGTACCACATCAGAAGACAAACTACAAATCAATTTATAATACATAAAAGTTAAATAAGCCTAAGAGAAAAAAGTCATTTCACGCAACTGAAAAGATGAACAATCCAACAGAGAATGAGTAGGCAATTAAAAAATTTATAAAGCCTATAATTATAAGAAAAGATGCGCTATTTCCCTAATAAGTAATAATTTCCCAAGTAATCAAAATGACACTTTCCTCCACTAGACTGGCAAAGAAAATTCATTTTGGTAAGTATGTGAATATAGATATACACACACATATACATACACACATATGTATATATATCTCATGATCCAGCCATCTGACTTCTGGACATTGAGTCCTCTTGACTACTCACATAAATACATATACAAGGGTTTTGGCTACGGTAGTGTAATAAAAAAAAAATCTAGACGTAATCCACATATATATCAAACTAGAGTTGGTTTAATATGTCATGGTAACTCTAAGCAACATGATGCTATGTGTGCATTAAACAATTTTGTTGGCTCTTTATTTGTAAAGTAAGGCAGAATATATTTGAGAATACATAACATGTTTGCAGGGATAAAAGCAAAAGAGTATATTTATTTTGAACATTTTTTGGTTAAAAATATACATATAGACATCCAAGAAGCTCAAGGGATTCTAAGTAGGATGAAATCAAAGAGACCCACACTGAAACACACTATAATCAAAATGAGGAAAGACAATGCCCAAAGGAAAATCTTAAAAGCTGCAAGAGAGAAATGACCTTTCACAATGGATCATAAATACACGCATATACACCCACACACACAGAGTAACAAAGGCATAAAGTTCTAGGAAGATAAACACCAAATTTTTGGAAGCAATTACCTATGGCAGGTAGATCATGATGGTACTGCATTTTCTATGTTTCATTACTTTGATAAAATAGTTTTTGCAAAGAATAAATTTTTTAATGTTGATTTTAAATTTTATTTATTTATTTTGTAGGAGCTCATAATCAAAGACATGGATGGCAAGTGGCATGGGAACCTGAAGAGAATTTCTGAAGATTTTAAAGGTGGAAGAAGGTAATAAAGTAGTATGTGATTTTTCAAGCAATGTGCTAGAATATTTTATTCTAGATGAAGAGATTTTGTGGTAATTACTAATGGTCTAAATTAATGCAGTGCTGCCTTAAGTTCTTGACTGCCCTTCTAAGTACAAGTAACTGTAAAGAAACAAAAAAAAATTCTATGCTTTTCTACCTGAATACAGTATTTGAAATATTATATATATGCAAAGTAGGTCATATTTCATCCAAGTTGTCATCAATTCATCCAATTCTTGACATGATATATAATTTTTAATGATGTGCAGAAATATTCTGAGTACTCTATCCAAAATCATCTAAGTATTAATAAGACCAAAAGTTACAATGACACACTAAATATAACCAAAACTTAGGGCAATATTTCCTCCTTTTCTATCACAAAATAGATAACTTTCACTCACAAAAACACAGTATAGGCAGCAAATGAGTATTTCCCGTGGCATCTTCTGATAAGTAGTACCACTGCCAACCTCAACAAATTCCCAAGACATTTTAAAATGAGCAATTTAGTTGCCAGCTCCAAAATAAATCATTTTATTTATGCAAAGGCTAAGACAGTCTTAGATAAATGGTAGAATGTTTGCCTCCTTTCTCTCTGTGCCCGGGCCTGAGGTATCTGACAGTCATCCCAACCAATCCCCTTGAAAGTCCAAGATCAGATTCATTCCCAGTATCTGTCATCTCTAGTGGAGTACCCCGAGTGCTCTTTCAGTCCATTCTACTCCAAGTGAATTCAAAACAGGACACTGGATTATTCCACTAGTTAGAGTCTTTTAATTTACTAAGAAATGTGCTCTATTTCCCACAAAATATATAAACTGAGTTTGTACTGCAGATTCCTGATATGGATTCCCTTCCTGTGAGGCTGAGGACTGCCTTAGTAGTTGGTATTTAAAGAATTAAAACCCAAGAGTATGCATTCAACTAAGGAAATGGTTGATTTGGGGTGGCTTGTGAAGGAGTAATTTGATACCATCCCCCACAACTTGATAATGATAGGGACAATGTACTTTGTCACTTTATTAGGAGAAACTCTGTAGAACTGTTCAAAGTTTGGGCCCACATACAGGACACACCTTATATTGTCCTGCATCTCTACTATAGAAACAGTACTTCGGAAAGGCTGGAAAATAAAAAAAAATTACCCATAATCTTATTACTCTAATTAAATATATTTTCCCTCTTTCAATCTTTATGCATGTATGTGATTTTTTGTTTAGCATAATCCAATCATGGCATGTGCAATTTTATATTTTAATATTTATCTTTCAAAAGAAAAATGGTTTCTCAATGAGCAATTTTCATTGTCATCATGATAGAGTAGCCTTTTCAAGAAAGATGGGAAGGAAAATATTTTAAAATCTAATCAGATATTTATAAATCTAGTATTCTGTTCTTTTGGGGATATTTTGGAATCTCAGCAAGTGTAGATCTACATTTCCTTCCTGATTCTGCTCTCAGTAAATGACTCCGGGTCTACCCCATAGCGCCATATTCTTGCTGGAATAAATACAGCTTCAAATGTATCTGGTAGATACTTGCACTTTTTTTTTTTTTTTTCATTTAATCTCTGCTGTGGCTGTCCTTTTACATTTCTATTTTTACTATGTTTTCTGATGGCCCACTTTTTTTTTTTAAGATTTATTTATTTTAGAGAGAGAGAACGGGGGACAGGAGGGGCAGAGGGAGAGAGAGAAAGAGAATCTCTGGGAGACTCCCCACTGAGCATGGACCGCCCCCCCCCCCCCCCAACGCAGGGCTGGATGCTGGGCTTGATCTCACAGCCCTGAGAACATGACCTGAGCTGAAATCAAGAGTGGACGCTCAACCAACTGAGCCACCCAGGAGCCCCATCTGATAGTTCACTTTCTAGTTGTTTCTTGCTATTTTTAAGAACCAGCTTTGTGACTACTTAACAATTTTGTCATTTTTAATTTCTCCTTTGATTGTTTTTCTTTCATTTGACTTCCTTAGCTACACTGCATTATTCTATTTGTAGCTTGAGTTAAAAACAGATTCACATTTTTAAAATTTTTCTTTATTTACTTTAAAGATTTGAGAGAGAGAGAGAAAGAAAGAACCCGTGGGGGGTAGGGGAAGAGAGAGAGAATCTCAAGCAGATGCCCTACCGAGCAGGAAGCCTGACATGGGGCTTGATCTCATGACCCATGAGATCATGAATCGAGCTGAAACCAAGAGTCAGACACTTAACCGACTGAGCCTCCCGGCTGCCCCCCTTTTTTTCATTTTTAGAATGCAAGTATTCAAAGCTACATATTTTCCTGAGCAAACCTGACTGTATCCTATGATATGTAGGTGATTTTTTTTTTCAGTTCTTATAATGTATAAATATTCCTTTTGATTCAAAAGTTGTTAAAGAGTACATTTTTACTTTCCACAATGTGTTGTTATGAATTAATGAATTATTGTAAGTTTTAGTTTTATTGTATAGCATCAGAATATGGAATGTGTAATTTTTTTTTTTTTGGAATGTATACTTTTTATTTCAGAGACAAAGTGGATTTTTTTTGGCATTTAATTTTGTGAATTTCCAAGGTGGTTTAAAAAATAGTTCTGTTATTTTCATCATATGCTTATACATAGGGATTGTATTTCATATGGACACATACATATTTATATATATATATCTATCTCTTTATCGGTTATGCAAAACTTACTAATAATTCAGATCTTTTACCTCTTTTTGCTTGTTTCCTTGATCTGTCATGAGCTGACAGGGGTTAATTAAAGCCTGTCATCACTACTGTGTTTGTCAGTTTCTTTCACTTTCTTGTAATATGTGCTTTATGGATTGTGGTGCAGTAGTATTTAGGTATGTACTTATACTCTCATTATGCCCTTAAATATTATAAATTCCTCATTCATATCTCTCTTGACATAGTTTGTCTTGAATCCAACTGTGTCTAATGAAAATTCGAACAGCTTTATTCTTGTTAGTACTTTTAACTTGGTGTGCATTTAAGCTTTCTGGGTCATTTTGCTTTAAATGGCTCTCTTGTAGTCAGTATATAGATTTTTTTTACCCCATTTTTAAACATTTTAGATTAATTTTGTTTACTCATGTGTTTGGTTTTAGTTCTTATTTTGGGTTTGAAGTTAGAAATCGCCCAACATACATTCTTACAAAAAATGTGTGTCCATCCTCTAGAATAAAAATTCTTGAATAGGACCACCTTTATTAATTTCTGAATCCTTTACAGTTCTCCGAGATGTACATAAAGACTGGATTTGGAATATATTTGTTAACGGACTTAAACTGCAATGTCAGAATGAGTGAATCTCCAGTGGTAAAGTTTGGGAAATAATTGACAATCCAGTGGTGCTAAATTTGGGACAGGAGTCTTCCTGGCCTTCCTAGAAGGACAAAACCCCAGTCACTACATCCCTCAACAATGTGCACCTGCTATTTCTGTACTTGGCACAGACTCATCAGACAGACACACCTTTGGTCAGTAAGAAATAAAGCACACAGTTCATTCTCTTTAGCCACCTTGCCATTACCACCAATCAATCAAGAGGCAGTTCCAATTTGGAATGAGATTTTAACTGCCCCATTTGCTTCTCCTAGATCAATGTGACAGCTGAAAACAGCAATAAAAGAATTCAGACAAGTTTAAAATTCAAAGGAACAGACTTGAAAAAGAACTGCATCCAAGATAACTGCATTCCTTCCTTTTCCTCTTTCACTTAGCCTCTTGTTATCTCTGCGTCCTTCCCAAAGCCATTCTTCATTTACTTTACATTGGAAGTTAGTCTTCCTAAATATCCTTCGATAGACATATTTTTGAATTCTTTAAAACCACCTTTGAAATAATGAGACTGTAGTCACTGGGTTGTTATTCCTGAGCTGGGCTCAAGTAGAAAAGGACTTTACAAAATTGTAAAAAGTGACTATAAGGTCTGTTGGCTTGCCTGTCCCACCTGCAGTAAACAGAGCATCCCGTCAGAATCCTGCAGAGAATGGGGGATCTGGGGGAAACGTGGGTAGGTTTGTTTTGTAGGAAAAATGGTTATATTCTTTTAATCAAGGTATTGATGCTCAGAAAAGCTACTTTGTTAAGTAATATATTATGCTCCTAGATATAGGCAGAAAAACAATCACAACTACATACAAACCAGGAGAGACCAGGGAGAGCCTGCACTGAATGAAGCTGAGCAGGTCACTGGAACAGAACTACAGGAATGAAAAGGCATGTGCCTTGGTGTCTGGGAAAAGTTTTACAAATTTTAGGAAGAGTCCCGTGGCCTAGGTAAAGAGGGAAAGGAAGAACTCTCCCTTCTCCCTCTCTCTCTTTTTTTTTTTTTTATTATGTGAGGAGAACTCTGAAAGGTCATTAAACATGGTCTCCATGACCAGTGATCACCATCTCAATTAATTTTCAAAAGATTCTTTTTGGATAATTTCTTCACAATAGATTAAACGACACTGTTTTCTGAAATAAGTATCAAATCAATCAAGCTTTGCATACTCTAATTCTTTTATGAATTATGCTAATAAACTAAAACAAAAAGACATGGAAAGGGTGGTAGTGAGGTTAACAAAAAGAGACAAATGTAGCAGGTGGCTGAAAAAATAGATATGTAGATGGATTCTTCACTCCACATTTTAAGTGGTTTTACTAGCAACAAGTAGAGAAGAAGACAGAGAATGTCCTAATTTCCCAGAACCCAATTAGGTCGTGAATTTTGCTCCAGTAGCTGTGAAACAAGACTGGAAAGAAATGGAGCAATACGGAGCTCCATCCAGCATGTACCCACGTATCTGATGGAGACTAAACCAATTCAAATCCAGGTAAATGAACATTTTTTCTTACTAAGTGTTGAAACAAAATAGCACTTGGTTTCCAATTGATTTTTATATATTTTGGGTTTATTATTCTTCCCAAGTTCAATTTTTAAGCCCCGCAGAGCAGCTGTGCGGTTATCCGCCGTAGATGAGATGTTGCGGGGCTCGGTGTGTGAACCCCGTCCCTGTGCTGAAACTGCTGACCAGGTTTCCATCACATTTGTCAATTTCACATTCTGCCAGAACTGATGTTTTGATTCAAGCAACAAGAGAAACCTGCCCTCAGTCTTTTCTTCATATATTAATTGAAGGTGAGAGGAAAAAAAGGCAAATAAGCAGGGAAAAAGTTTGAGTAGACACCTGACAGAGATTGATGTTTCTGAGTAATGAATGGGTGACTTAAAATAGCCACTCAGATTATTAGGCTCTTAGGTCAAATAGCTCAATTTCCTCCTACCCATCTTTCCTTTACTTTTATAAAACATACTGAAAGCTGTGAATCTAATTCAGGTCAGCAGGGCTTTACCTGGCTCTTGTGGTTTGGAGAATCATCACTTTTCTACTTTCATCATATGTACACAGTAACTCTGTATGAATCCTTTTCTTTCCTTCTTTCCTTCTTCCCTCCCCTTCTTTTCCCTCCCCTCCCCTCCTTCCTTCCTTTTTTTTTTAAGATTCTATTTATTTATTTATTTATTTATTTATTGTGAGTGATTTTATTTTATTTTTTTTGTAGTTTTTAATTTTATTATATTATGTTAGTCACCATACAATACATCATTAGTTTTTGATGTAGTGATCCACGATCCATTGTTTTCGTATAACACCCAGTGCTCCATGCAGTACGTGCCCTCCTTAATACCCATCACTGGGCTAACCAATCCCCCCTCCCCCCAAACCAGGCAAAGACCCCATCAAAAAGGAGAATTTCAGACCGATATCCCTGATGAATATGGATTCCAAAATCCTCAACAAAATCCTAGCTAATAGGATCCAACAATACATTAAAAGGATCATCCACCACGACCAAGTGGGATTTATCCCCAGGATGCAAGGGTGGTTCAACATTCGCAAATCAATCAATGTGATAGAACACATTAATAAGAGGAGGGAGAAGAACCATATGGTCCTCTCAATTGATGCAGAAAAAGCATTTGACAAAATACAACATCCTTTCCTGATTAAAACTCTCCAGAGTATAGGGATAGAGGGAACATTCCTCAAGCTCATAAAATCCATCTATGAAAAACCCACAGCGAATATCATCCTCAATGGGGAAAAGCTGAGAGCCTTTCCCTTAAGATCAGGAACACGTCAAGGGTGCCCACTCTCACCACTGTTGTTCAACATAGTACTAGAAGTCCTAGCAAAAGCAATCAGACAACAAAAAGAAATAAAAGGTATTCAAGTTGGCAAAGAAGAAGTCAAACTCTCTCTTTTCACAGATGACATGATACTTTATGTGGAAAACCCAAAAGACTCCACCCCCAAATTACTAGAACTCATACAGCAATTCAGTAATGTGGCAGGATACAAAATCAATGCACAGAAATCAGTTGCTTTCTTATACACTAACAACGCAACTGTAGAAAGAGAAATTAGAGAAACGATTCCATTTACAATAGCACCAAAAACCATAAGATACCTCGGAATAAACCTAACCAAAGAGGTAAAGGATCTATACTCTAGGAACTACAGAACACTCATGAAAGAAATTGAAGAAGACACAAAAAGATGGAAAAATATTCCATGCTCATGGATCGGAAGAATAAACATTATTAAAATGTCTATGCTACCCAGAGCAATCTATACCTTCAATGCCATCCCGATCAAAATTCCAATGACATTTTTCAAAGTGCTGGAATAAACAATCCTAAAATTTGTATGGAATCAGAAAAGACCCCGAATCGTCAAGGAAATGTTGAAAAAGAAAAACAAACCTGGGGGCATCACGTTGCCCGATTTCAAGCTATATTACAAATCAGTGATCACCAAGACAGTATGGTACTGGCACAAAAACAAACATACAGACCAATGGAACAGAATAGAAAACCCAGATATGGACCCTCAACTCTATGGTCAAATAATCTTTGACAAAGCAGGAAAAAACATGCAATGGAAAAAAGACAGTCTCTTCAATAAATGGTGCTGGGAAAATTGGACAGCCACATGCAGAAGAATGAAACTCGACCATTCTCTAACACCACTCACAAAGATAAACTCAAAGTGGATGAAAGATTCTATTTATTTATTTGACAGAGAGAGGGAGCAGCAGAGGGAGAAGCAGACTTCCCACTGAGCAGGGAGCCTGATGCTGGGCTCGATCCCAGGACCCCGGGATCATGACCTGAGCCGAAGGCAGACGCTTAACCGACTGAGCCACCCAGGCGCCCCAAATTCACAGTGCTTCCTAAACTTCCTCTCATTCTACAGTTCAACAACAGGATCTCTTATGGAACAGAATACAAACCCCAGAGTTTATGGATCTGGATTGTCACAAGTCTGGTCAAAAAGAGTTGTCTGGTGGTGAGTTATGTAATCTGTGTGAATTCCAGCAGAGTTTAAAATAGGGGATGGATTTAGAAATAAATGGCTCAAGTGGCCTAATGAAAGTTGTGACCTGTAGGAAAATATGCTGAACCAATTTGTAAGTTCAATTTAGCAACTACTCAACAGTCTTCCACATTTTTTGTCTTGACCCGGCCCTTCAGCCCTGGGGTTTTTGAGGTTAGTAACAAGCAAACATCTATTCCCCATGTCTTTACAGTCTGGTCAGAAACTGCTTAGTGTCCCCTGATATACATTCGTGTCTTCATCCAGAATAACAGAACCACTGCTTTTTATCTGGATTCACTGCTCCTGAGAGTAGAGGTCACATTTCTCAGACTCCCTTGCAAGAAGATACATGCAGAGGTTTTATAGCAACTTATGGGAAATTTCCTTAAAAAGCAACTGATGCTCTCACTCCTTTCTTCTACCCTGCTGCCTGGCACACTGATGGGACAGAGCTCTAGCTGCCCGGGGGACCAGGAACGTGAGAGCCCCACCCAGTAGAGTGCGAGGTGGAAGGAGCCAGCATCCAGAACAACTGTGTGAAGTGAAGCCAATAGGTCCTCTACTAAGTCAGAGTGAGGAATTAATATTATACCCAAAATCAACCTTAAGATTTCTTTTCATCATCAATGACATTTAAAAGTAAATTAAGAAGTTTGCTACCTAACTCATCAACTGTTGAATGATTTTCATCTTATAAAAAGCTGAATTTAGAATGAAACCCAGCATTTTTCTGCATCTTATTAATGATTCCCCGCCCCCATATGTCCACCTGGAGATACTTGTGTTCAGTCAGTCTCCCCGAGGTTCCCTCAAACCTCATGCAAGATCTCCTGACGAGCCTCATAGTCAAAGATGGCCTAGAAACTCCTGTTATCCCTCACATCTCAGAAGAGTGAGCTATAGTTTGTATAAATATCATGATTTTTCAATAATTCAACAAGTCTAGACTCAGCAGAGGCCTGACATACTGGCACCTGATGACAATAAAGCAGCTGACATACTTCTTGTAAAATATAGACAGGTTATCCCTTTGCTTAAAACCCTCCAATTCCCATCATGTAAAAAGATGAACTGGAAAAGCAACAACTCTTCTTAGATCCTTAAGAGAAGTGAGGTCACAGGGCAAACTGCTGCCCCCAAATTGAGAATAGGTGAATACAGAGAATCAAATCCTACCCAGACCAGAAAGCCCTGAAACCAAAACCTCCATGGGAACCAGTGCAGGATAAGAAAACCTGAACTATAGGACACCTGGGTGGCTCAGTCAGTTAAGCGGCTGCCTTCGGCTCAGGTCATGATCCCAGGGTCCTGGGATCGAGTCCCGCATCAGGCTCCCTGCTCAGTGGGGAGCCTGCTTCTCCCTCTGCCTCTCCCCGCTGCTCATGCTCTCTCTGTCTCCCTCAAATAATTAAATAAAATTTAAAAAAAAAGAGAGAGAAAAAAGAAAACCTGAACTGTAGTAGATGAATAGCTGGAGGTTCAGTGTGGACAAGCCTGAGGGATAAAAACTCCAGGGGGACCCAGGCATGGGGAGTCCCCACAATTCTGTGAGTCTTACCTTGAAGAGCTTGACTAGATTCCCACAGTAAGTATCAGAGCAAAGTACCCTGTGCTTCTGGCTAGGGGAAGGGAGAAGGAACCATTCTGAAACACAGCAGAGCACTCGGTTTCTTCTCTTCAACAAGGCCTGCCCTCAGGAGGAACTATTTAGCCAGGGCCTACCCTGCTGGGATTTTATCAGAGCCCAGGTGCCCTGGAAAGAAGGGATATACCCAGCTCCAGGCCACCTCAGCCATCCTCCCCCCACCAAAATGGGGAGGGGGGAAGCGTCCGAGAGGCGTGTGTGGAGTCCAGAGGCCAGAGGCTCAGGCTCCCTACAGACTGTCAGAGCTAATCACTGGACTGTAGAACATTCATCTCCCACACCTCCGCACCACCTCACAGGCTATGTACGCAGCTCCTTTTACACAGCACATCATGGCCAGCTATCAGGAAAAAATTACAAGGTACATTAAAAGGCAAAGAACAGTTTGAAGAGATAGAGCAAGGATCAGAACCAGGCTCAGATATGGTCGGGGTGCAGGAATTTAAAACAACTTTGATTAATATCCTAAGAATTCTAATGACTAAGTCAACAGCATGCAAGAACAGATGGGCAATGTAAGCAGAGAGATGAAAATTCTAAGGAAGAACCGAAAAGAAGTACTGGAAATCAAAACACGGTAGCAGCAATGATGAATACCTTTGATGGGCTTACTGCTAGACTGGACATGGCTGAGGGAAGACTCTCTGAGCTTGAGGATATATTAACAGAGTCCACCAATACTGTAAAGAAAGAAAACCGTGACAGAAACAGAGTGGAATATCTAGGAACTGTGGGACAGGTAGGGAAGGCATAGCAAATGTAATGGGAATCCCAGGCGAAGGAGGAGTGAAAGGAACAGAGGAAATATTTAAAACAATAACCACTGGGAATTTCCCCAAATTAATGGCAGACACTGAGAACCACAGACCCAGGAAGCTCAGGGAATACTAAGCAGGATATATGCCAAAAACTACACACAGGCACATCATTTTCAAACTATGGAAAATCAGAGATAAAGAGAAAGTCCTGTAAGAAGGCAGAGGAGCAAGCAGTTCTTCCCATTTTACCCACAACAGAAGCCCCAGTCTCAGAATCCCTGCAGGGCCATACAGGGGTCAGAGGAGTAGATAAGAATCACCAACTTCTAGGTAGAAACAGAAACTACCTACTTCCTTATGATTCTTTCCAAGCTGCTTCTACCCCCTGGAAAGAAGTAAAGTGTTGAGGAGACAAGGACAGTTTCGTGCATTCCTTCCTTATGGTTTCATTGCTATTCTGCCTTCTTTTGGTGACCCTTAGTTTGAGCACGTGGAGTCTACTTCCCTACTTGTCTATTAGTGATGATTTGGATTATCACTCAAATCCAAGTCCTATTTTAATAAAGAGGTACTGGTCAATACTTTAAAAAAACACCACTGACAACAAAAGAAAAGACTTAAATACTGAGTCTACTTGGCTCCAAGTGTTTGTCCCTGAGTCTGTATCTAAAATACTGTGCAGTTAATACCTTAAAAGTATAAAGTGCTTTCCATATATTATCTTTTTTGAATTTTGCAACACTCCTGCATTGTTAAAATTATTTGCTTTTTGTCTTATATCTCTGGGTTTGATTTTTCACTGGGCTTCTTTCTCTATTTTGTCATTTTATTTTAGATGACTTATTGCAAGTCCTGCCAAACTCTTCGTGGAACAAAGTTGACAGAAAAAAGAAAGAAAAAAAGAAAAATAATAAGACTGTCACATCAGAAAATCTGGAAATAAAGGGTTCTTCAAGGTCATATAAACTGCACCAGGCAGATGTGACTAGAGCCCGGTCCTTGGGTTCCAGCCCTGTTTCTGCTCTGGCCCCTCCCAACCCCTATTTCCTTCCTTCTGCCCAGGATGATGGGCTCCCGGATACTGGGAACCGGCAGAGAAAACAGTGCTGAATATGCAGTAGGTCCTCAGTAAGCCTCATTTCATAAATCGGTTTCTTGGCAATCTACATTCTAATTTTTCATCAGTTCATGTTTGTATTCTTGACAACTTCACTTCAGCTAGCATCTCTGGGGTTGGACAACAGTTCAGATAGATGGCCCAAATAGGATTCATTCTTTGGGAAAAAGAAAGAAAATCCTGACTATGTTTATGAAACTTCTGATGTACTATTTGCATGCCAGTAGCCTTATTTAATTCCTACTCATGCTTCTGTGTTTTCTGCCCTGATATATATGTTGCTCATGTTTTTGCTTCAGGAAGTCAAATATACTCAGTAAACATGACCGAAATATGTCTGTCCCCACACAAAACACACACACACACACACACACACACACACACACACACACCCCTTTGAGGAGATGCCAAGAATTACCATTTTATCTGAACAGCATTAGAGATCTATTAAATTTGTTCTAAAATTTAGGAGATGCTATACTAAAATAAATAAAATAAATAAATAATAAATAAATAAATATGTGTGTAAATGTATTTATTATTATTTAATGTAAGCCAGTGATTCTTAAACCAAGAAGCCAGGCTGCTTAGCTTTCTACTGCTGGGTACTTTTAATTGAGAAATCAGCAGTGCAGTACTGGCTAGATTTTCTAAGTGCCCATGCTGACACCTAGACTCTTTCTCTGGCCCTCTTACTCTACCTTACAATGATCTGGCACACAAAGTCATGACACTGGGGACAGACAGAAAAAACTGCCCCACTCCTCCAAGGACATGCCATAGCCACTGCCCAGCACGTCCCTGTTGCCCCCGCCCCCCATCGCCCCCGCCAAGAAAACAAACTAGAGCCTGCATTTTATTTATTTATTTATTTTTTTTAGATTTTATTTATTTGACAGAGAGAGACACAGCAAGAGAGGGAACACAAGCAGGGTGAGCGGGAGAGGGAGAAGCAGGATTCCCGCTGAGCAGGGAGCCCGATGCGGGGCTCGATCCCAGGGCCCTGGGATCATGACCTGAGCCGAAGGCAGACGCTTAACGACTGAGCCACCCAGGCACCCCGAGCCTGCATTTTAGACTGATCACCATCCTCTGGTTATAAGCGATATTTCTGGGAGGCCAGAGGCTGCTTCCAAGGGTGCAGAATGAAACACACATAAAGCCATCATCAATCATTCATCAGTTACAATTACCATTTGCATCCATTTATCTAATCAGAGCCTGCAGCGACTACCACCCGTGAGCAGTTCAAAGTCAGTTAACACAGAAACATTCAGGGTGATTAACACTATCAGATATATATGCCCACCCCGTTCATGTTTCATTTACATGAACAATATATGCTCTCTCCTCCGCATTGCATGCTTAAGGAGGATGGGGAAATTACTGTACTGCAGTGGGAAGACAGGGCGAATCACATGCCACATTTCTTCAGACCAGCAAAGAAACATCCTGTGGGAAGCTAATAACTGGGATTGTGGTTTTAAGCATATTCTCTTTTTATTTCTAGAAACACATAAAGTGCATAAAGATGCAAAGCTGTATATATGTCCATTCCCAGCTTCCTCCCCACCACTGCACACAGCTCTCCCCCCATCAGGTTCCCTTACCCTTTTCCTGCCCCCACCCCCCCACCCCAGGCTTTATCTAAGTGGTTTCTACATCAGGTTCTTTTCATATTACAATCAGCCTTGAAGTTTCAACATATTCATTTCATCCATGACATCTTTTTGGGAGCATCATAAACAATACTAAAAGCACTAAAGATGGTCACTGAAGATGTTTCTTTTTTCCTCTACTTTGGAAATGTCTCCATGCCTCTCCTGTCACAATCGTGTGTGTGTGTGCGCACGCACGAGCACACTCAGAATCATACCTCATTGGTCAGACATACACTGAATTGATTTCTGTTCACTTCTTGCTACATCACTAATGTGGTTCTATACTTCCTTCTGTACATAGCATAATTTAAGGACCTTAAACTCTTAAACTTCTGTTCTATAAAACAGTTTCTTTTAGTTTGAAAAGAAATATTTAAATAATATAACACCCAGGTGATAGCAAAGTGATGTTACTAAAGGATAAAATCCTAGCTCACCTACTTCTGGACTCGCTACTGGATCGTGGTAATGCAGCTATGAAAACTTGGTGGGGAATTACATTACACTAAGTCTTTGCAATTTTACAATTTTAACTAAACCCACTAGACTGAGGGATGAGGTATGTGGGAGGCAGGGGCACAAAATTATTAACTGTCAAGCTATCCCAAATGGATTTAACTGAATTTCTCTTATTCTTCAGCTAAAAGGATTAGTTGCTGTTTGCATCCTGGTTGAATATGTGCTCAAGGAATTTGAAACCTTGGTCAGGGCCGAAAAGTGCTATTTTCAGGTCAATATTCCCTCCCCTTCCCCGTCCCACACTTAAGTGTATTCCTACCTACAAAGGATGAAACCTCTGTGCTCCTCAGTTCTCTTCTATATGAGGCAGCATAAGAGTTGCCTTCCCTGGGCTCTATGACAGGCCTATCTTTAGCCTGAATAATAGGATAATTAGGTTTCAGGGTATTTTAAGTGCTTCCACATGCATTTTTATATTCTTCCTCCTGCCAGGAAAGTTCATATTCTCCTTTCTTACCTCCACCCCCCGCCCCTTTTTCCTTTTTTACCTATTCCTCTTACCTAACTTTTAAGGCCCAGCTCAACTCAAACCTGAATTGTGAGGTCTTTCCAGAGCATGACAGTGATTTATCCTATATGTACTTCTTATTGCATATTTTCTGGCACACATAACAGAATTTCCTATATACTGCATTCTTCATGTACATACAAGATCGTGTCTCTTCCGAGTGACTACAGTATTCTTGAGATCAGTCGCACATCAGCGCTGTGCTAGTTAGGCCTACAGAAATGAATGACATTTAAATTGAAGTTTCTCAGAACTTGAATTTTTAAAAATTACTTATTTGGGAGGGAAAGACAATCTCTTATGTCTTAGAAATTGGATATTCTTAGATTTATGAGAAAAAATAATGAAACAAAATAGTAAAGCCAATTAGGATAGAGCTCTGATGTGTGTGTATAAGATCCAACTTGAATGGCTTTTACTGTTGTATATATTAAAAATAATTTTCTTAAAAATGTTTTCAAACTTTAAAATGCTTTCATACTAGAATCCATTTAAACATATTTTAAGTAATATAAATGGGTTTATACATTCATCAGCAGTTAAGCAAGATTATCTAAAAGAGTAATAGGATTTATGGTACATCAAACCTATAAGTATATTTAACTATATATATACATTCCCTAGAAGTAACATACAAAATGAAGTATGCAGAAAAACTTGAAAAAATACCCTTTGTTCACACATTTTGAGATGTGACATTAGAGTGACTTATTCATGAGAATTTCCTAATACATTAGTAAGAATGCTGCAGGATATTTTGGAAAAGTAATGAAGGCTTAGTAATGCAAAATTTTTCTCCAGCTTTCTTTTCCAAGAAATAAATGAAGTGAGACTTTCTTTTCAGTTCAGAACTAGCTCTTCCTATCCATAATCTCATTTATCACTTCATCCTACACATTTGTATAGCTGCTTATTCTTTTTGGAATCTGCTCCAGCTCCTCTATTAGAACCCAAGTCCTCCGGAGGCAGATCCAGGATTTTCCCATCTGTTTGCAAGGCCTACCAGCAGAGTGCCCCGTGTAAGTATGTGCACGTGAGGAGAAGGAACAGGAGTCTGCCAGACAGACAAGGGGAAAAGCGGGAAAGGAAGGAGAAGGACAGTGACTGATGACCTGGTCAGCACCAGCTGTCTACAGACTGAGCTCCAAGGCTAGCTTCGCTGGGCACTTGACCAACACCAGCTCACTCATCGGCATGGCTCTCTTTACCCCAAGTTCTACCCAACATTTCCTGAAAGTTCCTTGGCTACCAGGTACCTTTCTCTGAAAATCTTCAGGGAAACTCACAGGCAGATATGGCCATTATATAGAAATAATGGCACAGTGAGTTGTGGATTGTAGTGGTAGGGGTAAGGAATACAAGAAGACTTTTTTTTTTTTTTTTTTAAATGAGGAATTGGTCCAAAAGGGGAGGACAGATGGAAGTACAAGAAGATGGGGAGGTGGGAACAGGATGGGAGGTGCAGGGAACTGATGGCAGCTTGCTGTTGCTAAAACAAAAAGTTCAAGGCACAAAATAATGAGGAATGGGGATTAAGACAATGGGGGCCATGCCATAAAGGATCCCGATGAGCTGGTTAATGAGCCTGGATGTCACCTCACGTGCATGTACAAGAGATCCATCAGACATTTCAGGATCTGCTCTGGCAGTTTTGTAAGGGATGTATTTGAAGGGATAGAACTGAAGGCTGGGAGACAATTAGATGGGATGAGAGATGAGCTCAGTTCAGACAAGAGTATTAGAACTGGAGATGAGGGGAAGAGTCAAGAAATATTTGGGAGGTATAATTACACCTCTGTGTGTAATCTTTTTCGAATGTAAATCATTTGTCAGTATCACTCCCTGGTTCTACAGCTTTCAGAACAGAATGCACACACCTCCCATGGCCGACAAGGCTTCCCTCTTGATCTCATGGCCATGCATGTCCCATTCAACCACTCTCCCCAGTCCCAGACCGCTCTTCTGGTCTTCCAACACACCATGCCTTCTCCCTTCCTACTATGCATATGCTTCCCCTCTGGCCAGAATTCTCTTCCCCCAGCTCTCTGCATACCAACTTCTTTCTCATTCTTTACATCTCACCTCTTCAAAAGCACCTTCCATGGAAACCTTATTATCTAATGTGACCTTCCTCAATTACTCTACTTTTAATTTACTCATTTCCTCCATGCCACTTATCACAGTGCCTACTTATCTTGATTGTTTATCATACTTGTATTTTACCTGTTCATTATATTATGACCCTTTCCCCAAATGTGTCATGGGGGCCCTTGAATTCTTGGATTTGATTTATCCTTGACAGGACCAGCACGATGGTGCTTGGTATATGGACAGCCCCTCCCCAAAAAAGACTGTATAAATGAATATATATGAATAAATGATAAAGACATGATTGTATATAATAATTAGAAGATGAGTTAAAGGGAGAAATCTAGTGATAGAGCCAGAATTTGTACCTAAGACTACCTGGTTGCAAATTCCACTTTTAGCCACTATCCAAAGTACCCCTGCTTTGTTTTAGAGGAAACATCTAATTCACTCATTCACACTCTAAGGCAAGTGCTATAGGGTAGAGAATTAATGACTCAGTATAGACAATATCCTCAAAACAAATACAAAAATGAGTATAAACATGTTTAATTGGCCTAAGAGATACTTACATGTTATGGAAGCATATATCTATCAGTAAACCTATTATTTAAAAAAAACAACTTTTTTATTCTTCCATGGTTAATCTCCAAATCTGGTCACCTTAAAGATGTGAACTTTCCCATTTATCCCTCAAAAAATGCTTAAGAAAAGAAGATGGCAGAGAAATAAACTTAATGCTAAGAAGTTAACTATTTTTGTAATATGCTAAAACATACAGTGTACAGCATTTTTGCATAAAAATTAACAAGTGGCATTTCCTAAATAAAATGAAAAATGTTTTATAAAAGCTTAGATTTGTCCTTAGATTCGTCATACCCACGTCACCTATGCACAAAGGGACTCTGTACGTGGATCCCACCCACGTGTGGCACATACACTTCTTGTGTCTTATTTAGGGGTTCTGTAGTTGTGTGGGCTCAGCACAGGTGTCTTGTGCATGTGTGCATGTGTATACATGTCTTGGGCACCTTGTCCCTTTGTGGGCCCTTCTACTTCCCAAGACCACCAGGGAGAAGAGCAAAGCCTGTGATTGACACCAGCTTCCGCCTGCCCCCTTCTCCTTTCCCCCAGCCATCAAGAAGCTCCCTGAAGGCTGGGACCTTATCTAATACCTCTGTGCGCTCCTTCTTGGTGTCTGACACACATTAGGAGCTCAATAAATGACTCTGTTGATGAAAAAAATTAATTTTAAAATTAATATAACTTTTCTTCTACACTTTATGAAATGTATGTAAAATTCTCTAACACTGAAGACTTTTGATATATTAGGGGGCTCTTTTTTACATATGTCTAGATCCTTCTATTCTAAATATTTATAAAAGGCAGTACACTACGCCATAAGCTAAATAATAATAGATCAATTCAGTTCTTCTGTAGTTTCCTTCTGACAAAGAAATACGTCTTATCAGAAATAATTTCCTATCTGGAAATAATTTAGGGAGGGCTAATATTAAAGGAGCAACTTTAATTTTGGATTCAATTCGATTTTCACCTCTTTTTCATGCCAGAAGTTCTGAAATTTTAGTGTGCTTTAGGATCATCTGAATTTTTTACAAAATGACAATTGCCAGGCCCCAACCTATATGATCTGGGTCCCAGATATGTACATTTTAAAAGTACCTCAGAAAATTATGGGGAAAATGGGGGGGTCTTATATGGTCTACATTTCTAGAACTCTACCAAAAACAAAACAAAAACAATACTTGGGGGAATGTCTAAATTAAATAGTGCCTTACAGTTTACTATGCTTTTCCATTCATTATTGCATTTACTTTTCAGAGTGATGGGAAGAACAGGTATTGGAACCTTATTTTAAACACAAGAACCTAAGACTCAAAGAGAGTAACTGACTTTCCACATTTGGTCCTCTTACTAGCAATATACAGTGATACTGACTCATTCACCTGTAAATATCTGAGTACAAGCTTTTGTGCATGCACTGTTCTAGGTTCTTAGAAAAATTAGCAAATAGATAAAAAAAATCTCTCTCTCATGATTATGTTCTGGCAGGGAGAGACTGATATAAGCAGTAGACATAATAAATAAATAAATCATGAAACTAATATTAAGTCCCATACAATCTATTCAAAGTAACCAGAAAGTTAAAAAAAAAAAAAACTACATCTTAGAGAGATTATCAAATGGACTTTTGAAACAAATGGGCTCTCCAGTTAATTAAATAAAAAACAAAATGAAACCCAACACTCCATTCCCTGAGGAGTCTAACTGATAGAGACTTAAGTACGATAATAGCATTTTGCAAACATGTAACCTTTTCTTTATGTAGCATCAAAGTCTTACTGTAAACTCTAAACACACACTCAGCTCAGTTCCCTTGCGGCTGCATTACTTGAAGTGCGTAACCAGTGGAATCTACGTTATTCATCCTGCTCTGCAGATGGCCCTGTGGACCCAGCGGTGATGCTCTGCTCGCAGGCCTGGCCTTGTCATCACTGCCCCACGCAGCAAGGATCATACTGGCTACTGCGAAAACCACCTTTGCTCTAAAAGCAGAAACCACTTTGCGATGGCAGGACACAACTTTAATTTGTAATTTAATTAAAACATCCTTATTAAGTATTAGGTCCCACAAAGGCTGAACGGCTGAACCGACTCTGTTTATCCTGCTGGACCCACTGTAGCTTGTTGCCAAGTATTGGTATAATGTCTGTTCTTGAAGTGGACGAATGATTCACTGATAAACTGATTCATAATCAATCATTCCTGTGGATTCTGGGTCTAACTCAACCAAAAGAATACTTTTTTATCGCACTTGATTTTTACTTCCCAGCCCAGGAAGTTCAGTAATTTTCTGCAGGGAGGTAGATTTAGTGTCTGCTGAAGGTAAAGGACAAAGGGCTGCAGCCAGAGGTGCTGAACGGCAGTCAGACCATGAGGTGAAGAAAGGCGTCTGTCATCTTGGGCTGGAGCAAGAAACTGCTGTAAATCGGCTAAAGCATTTAGGAAGGAGAAAGGTCAAGGCTTCTGGTTCTGAATCCCAGACTTTTATTTCATTTCACATTGACTGACTGATTGATTAACCTTTCCGAAGGGGTCACTAATGGCCAATGTAATGTAACTGTAGAAACAGGGGCAAAGTAGTTCAAACTATGCCATGGTAGGATCACACTACTCTCTTTTCCCGTACACTTGAATTACACTTGTTTTTACTGGCTCAAGTACCAGCCTAGAAAACAAGTCATAGTTGATCAGACATTCAATAAGCATGTTTCATTAGACTGGCCATTTCTTTACAGGTAAATCCTGAAACATGCAGGAGGGATGGGCCAGTCTGGCAGTTAATCATCATGGCTATTTCAGTGCCAAGATAAAGTTTCCCCATGGAGGAAATGCTTTCTTCCATTAGACTGCTAAAAAGACACAGCTGCCTGCAGTCCTCACCTCTTGGCTATTTATGCTCTGCCCTGAGGGACATGCCTTGCCAGACTCTTCTGGCTGAAGAATACTAGCTCACCTATGCCACCGAAGCTGGCAATCTCTCTTGGCCTTTGTGTGAGCCAGTTACTACTTTAAGGAGCTGACAGTGGAGAGATGAGGTGTTCTCTCTTTTTTCCTTCTGTGGAGCTTGTTGCTTCAAGCAGTCTCTCATCCTTCCCTTCCATATGGCCAATTGAACCTTAGTGACAGAAATAAAGAGTGAGGAATAATACAGAGACAGATGTTTCAGATCCAGGAGTGAGGGCACTAGAATGATGAGAAAGCAGAATGACAATCTGGACAAAAAGAGAAAGAAAGGATGTAATATATCAATCTTGACTCACAATTCCTCAAGTGGACCACAATGATTTTATTTTTCAATTATCTAGAGGTTGAGGTATTGAAAGGAATCCAACAAGGACCCCAGGGCTCTCAGAATCCTGGCTGGGAACAAACTGCCAAAGCATAACATTACTCTTCTTCCCTGTATGTCAAGGCTTTAGTGAACAGCTGGGAAGTTTGTTTAAAAGAATTCTCCAAATTTACTATAAGGTCAGTGTATCATTTGACATAATGATTTCAATTCCTCTAATATTGCATGTAACATATTTTAATTGGAAAAAAAAAAAAAACGTAAGTACAACTCTAGTGATTCCCTGATTCAGTACTAACTGTTCTGTGCATTCATAGTCAGCAGTTACTAATGGGGGAGCATCCAAGAGAGAATTCTGCTCTTCTGCTACTCTCCAGTGAAGAGGAGCACTGGCAGCAATGGGAAGGAATAAACTTCAATTTCGAGGACATTGGTTATTTTTTTCCTCCTCCATTCGTGTTTTTCCTAGGCAAGTGTTTGTCTGCGTGCTTTCAAGGATTCTGTTAATCCATGTTCTAACAAAATCCTCAGAAAAAAGAAAACATCTCTACAGGAAATATAAAGTTACATAGATAAAAATTATCATTATAATCTGAATATGGAAAGGGAAAAAAGTAAGGAGGAAACCACAATATAAATTTTAATTTGTAATTTATAAAAGGAACATCCTCAATATGACAGCATAAGTGAACTTACTGGAACTAAATAGTCGTGATTAAAAAAAAAGCACAATACACCAAAATTAGTAGTAGGGGGAAGTATGCATGTTTTGGGGGAGGTGTTGTTATACCACTAAACAAGTATTTGTTTTCTGAAGTGAAAATCGCTTGATGGCATATAATCTACTTTCAGTTATTTCCAAGAAAACAAATGAATATGTTTAATTACTGTAGATGGAAGCATAATTGCTGGCACATGCAATCACATAAAAGAGAGCTAATCTATTTGTCCACCCCTTGGCAAAAAATATAGTGATAGGCATGTAAATCAATCTTTTCTTTTTCTCCCTTCCTTCCCTCCCCATCTCTATGTATGTGTACATTCTGTGTGTGTGTATGGATGGATGGATCTGCACACATGCTAGGGCGAGCTAGCAGCTCCTGCCTGGACACGAATCATCTGGCTCTGTCGAAGTCATAAGGACATGCCCTCTAGCTGAAAGCAGCAGTATGGGTTACTAAAGAAATACAGCCTCATATGAAGAGTAAGTTTTTTAACCACTACTGCTAACTAAACAAACAAGATTTTCCCTTCCTGCAGAAAGTTCCCATTTTCAGTCCTGTGTTCTATTATCCAAAATAGTGTTTTCCAAACTTGAGATTTTATTGCTTTTCATATCACAAAGGTATAAAGCTAGGGGGTCATAAAACATGTGTACAATGAACAGGACCCACTGAGATTATTTTTCAAGAACTCATTTGAGAATTTGTAGGGAATATTGGGCTCTGTAGAATTAAAGAAGAGTCATTTAAAGACTCAGCATTATCAACAATAGCCAAACTATGGAGAGAGCCCAAATGTCCATCGACAGATGAATGGATAAAGAAAATGTGGCGCGCACACACACACACACACACACACATACACACACACACACAGAGGAATATTACTGAGCCATCAAAAAGAATGAAATCTTGCCATTTGCAATGACATGGATGGAACTACAGGATATTATCCTAAGCTAAATAAGTCAGTCAGAGAAAGACAAATACCATATGATGTCACTCATATGTGGAATTTAAGAAAGAAAACAGATGAACATATGGGAAGGAGGAAAATAAAAAAAAAGGAGAAAGGGAAACATGCCACATAAGTGACTCTTAACAATAGAGAACAAACTGAAGGTTGATGGAGGGAGGTGGGTGGGGGATGGGCTAGATGGGTGATGGGCATTAAGGAGGGCCCTTGGGTTGAGCACTGGGTTTTGTATGTAAGTGATGAATCCCTGAATTCTACTCCAGAAACCAATATTGCAATGTATGTTAACTAACAAAATTTAAATTAAAAAAATGAAAAAAAAAAAAGACTCACTATTACCAACTGATCCTATTACGGGAAAACTTAACTTGGAATGGTCTGAGCAGCCCATCCCACTGTCAGTTATACTCATCTCACGTATGCCCTATGTGAGCAGAGGCATGATCCCAGCAGAAAGGCAAAATAGCTTTAAATGCAGCCCTTCATAACCCTGACCGTACAGGAAATGCTTGGGAAAGTTAAATAAGCAAAAAGCAAAAACCCACATCTAGGTAACAACTGAGATAGACCAATTAAATGAGACCCTCCACGTGCAGAACAGAATCCAGGCTTCAGTACATTTTATAACCTCCCAGGTGATTCCAGTGTGCAGCCACGGTTGATACCCTCATTTACTTCAAAAACAGTTCAAGAGGTAAAAAAGAAAGTACTAAGACAAAACCCTTGGTCTGTGGGCTAACTTATCAGAAAGCCATAAGGCAACTAATTCTCTGCAAAATTCTCTTCAAGTCTGTCTGACAAAAATCTCTCTATAGCAGCCCCATGAATTTGGAGGTCCTGGTGAAGGTTTATTTTTACTTTCGGTAGAAGGTGGTATAAGAGTGGTAGGTCCATGGGTTTTGGAATCAGATGGCCAGAGAACAGTTCCAGCTCTATTGCTTACAGGTTTCGTGACCCCGGGCAACAAAGTTCATCTCTGTGTCTTAGTTATTACCCTACCTGTGACCCTGTACTTCACATTGTTGGATTATAGGAGAATTCACAGACATGCATCAAAAGAGTTTCTGACACTTGAGGAAGCACTCAGTATTCACTTGGTATTTGTTAGCTATGATTTCTTGCAGAAAAAATAAAGCAGGGGCCACAACCAAAGTAAGAAATATATGTACAATGTTATGAACTCATTTCAGTGACTTAAAAAAACTGTATGTGATAAGTCACTATTTGTGGTAATGGTAGTACTACACTTCAAACAAAACAGTTGTTTGTCGATCTTTATGGTTTAAGGTTCTAGGTAAAATTTTGGTTGAGCAAAGGGTTTTGCAATTTAAGAAAATGTTTAAAATCCCTGTGTTAACATACTCGACCCTTATAGATTTAAAACACATTGTTAGAAATATTCACAGGCAATGGCATTTTCTTCTCTGAGGCCTCTCTGATTTATGTTAATTTGGACATGGACAAAGCTATGTGGCCAAGCTTTTGGCTCTTAGTGGTGTGCAGAGCATGTTTGCTTGGTGTGGTACATAGGGAACTATGACAGTAAAAATGACACGGAAGAGGCTGTTCCTGGTCACAGACTTCCATTGAATTAAAACCACGGAGAACATGAGAGGCTTGACTAGCACAGACTAAACATGGCCTTGCATCTTTGGAAACTTCTGAAGTTTTTAATATTCAGGAAAAAAGTTTGATATCTAGTTCTGGTGGAAATATCCTATCTCAGCTGTCCATCACAATCTCAGTGAAGACAGAAATACAATGTATTATTGTTACTACATTGGCTGGTGATTGGAAACACATTACCAATGTACAAATTAGAACCTCTAATTCTAAAGTAATTACTAGCCAATTTCAGACTGTTAACACGATTAAAATTATGAATATATTAGCTGATTCATCCTCACAAATCAAATTTTGATTAGATAATACTACATGCTAATAGGTATTCAAATTTCTTAAAGGTTTTTTTAGTAGAAAAACTTTGACAAAATTGTTTGATAATGTACACAGGACTGGGAAGGGAATGAAAGATTGATGGGTTTTTTCCCCATAAACCTTATTAAAGGTCCTGATTTGGTTGGTCTCCAACTGTTTTGGCTCAGAATTAGGAATTCTAGTTTTGATGACGGCTCATGTGCACTGATTAGAAAAACATCTCATAGAGATATTAGAAAAGCAAGTTAATCACTAGAAAAATAATGGTGATAAAACAGTATTTCATACTGAAAGTTCTTAAAAATGTCTGCTTCTAATTTATTATAGGGCACATACTCTTAATGAAACATCAGTGAACAGTTGGAACCTACATAAGTACATCTCTGTAGGTAATATTTGAATTCTATGTACAAGTATAATCCTAGAAGCAGCATCAGGTAGTGTGAAATGCAGCAGAGTGGGTGTGGGGTTCTAGGTATGGAATTGTGAAGATTTTCTAATGTCTGCAGACTTCATTTATAGTACATCTGGTCCTCTAAATTGCATCACCTTGTTTTAAACAAAAAACTGGTAGGTCTTTTGTTTGGGACAGAACAACAGGACAGAATAAGTTACAGAAACAGAGATTTGGGACATTTTACCAGGATAAGAGACACTTCCAGTCTTGTTTTTGTTGGAAAGAACAAAGTCATCCCACAGATTATATGCCTGAAGAAGAGAATGCCCTCTTTCATAAGCAGACATGGAAGTTGAACTTGGAGTTTTATATTTTTAAAGATTTATCTATTGATTTTGAGAAAGAGAGAGAGACAGAGACCATGCAAGTGGGGGGGGGGCAGGAAGGGGCAGAGGGAGAGAGTCTCCAAGCAGACTCCCAGCTGAGCGCAGAGTCTGACCGCTGATCTCACAGACCCATGAGATCACAACCTGAGCCAAAACCAAGAGCTGGAGGCTCAAATGACTGAGCCACCCAGGTACCCCTCAACCTGGGAATTTTAAAGGTCAATGGTACATCTTGAAAAAGATAATATATTAAATGCAGCCATCATTTTTAGAAAATGTCACTCAATAGACCTTACCACTTAGAGTAAGTGAGAAATGCTTCTTCTGAGTGCTTAGTCAGATAATTGACATAAGATTCTAATTTCATACTTGGGCTGATTTTTAAAAAGAAGAAAAATTATTTACTGTATCTTTCTTTAATCCATTTCATACAATGATTCCAGAGTCATCTTCGCTAAACACAAAGGTGATCATTTCTCTTCTCTGCTTAAAATCTCTCCCCATTCCCTATAGAGAAATCCAGACTTCCTTTCATAGTTCGCACCCCCTTGGGGATCTGACCCCACCTACATTTCCAGCAGCATCTCTCATCAGCCCCACCTCTACTCCACACTTCAGGTGCATCAATACCTCTGCCTCATCATGACATGCTCTTGTAGATGCTACACCATCTTCTTGGAATGTGCTGTTTCATTTTATAGTTGCTACAACAGATTTCTCTTCAAATATTATTTGTAATTGTGACATATCATAGCTTCGCAAGAGAACAAATTAGCATATAAATGATGAGCCTTTGCCATCAAAGGAAATATTCAACAATAGGGATATATATATACACACACTTATACATAAATTACAAATTATTTAAACCGTGGAAAAGTACGTGTTTTTCCAAACTTAAAAAAATAAACTATAACAAAAAACTTGATCTGACTTCATTCTCTTCATAGCCTTAAGGCAAAATAGAAATTCCTGTAATACAGAAACTCACAAAAATACATGGACACCATAACAGACTTAGAACAGATTTAATATTTCTCCACGTTCAGAAAATCAAGTTGATGTGTTTCATATCCCTACGCCCCTGGTTTTACGGTTCTTGGCAATTCTTTTGATTATTTTTGTTCTCAGGCAGGGCTGCCAAATCCTTTTCTAAGCTTTAACCACCCCATCGTTCGGGTCTCCTCGCTCCAGCCCTCACTCTGCTGCCAAGCTCCCCATCACTGCCTTGGCATCCAAAATGAAAGGCTGCCATAAAACAAAGCTGCCCTAATAATCAGTGTGTGCCGGGCAAACAGTAATTTCCTTAGAGCCCTCTCCTTTAAAAAATCAGATAGAACATGGCCTCGAATATTACAGTCCTTCAGTAGATAGTTTGCTTCTGCTTTTGAGGCCTCCTCTTCCCGGCCCCTTTCATTTACTTATTCAATTATATGACTGTAGAATTTGTTTTTAAGTATGCAAGGACATGAAGGACCAGCATTTTCGTGTCTGTGGTTCCCATGACGAAAATTAAAGGATCTGAAGAGTGTTGGGAATACTGAGTAATAATTCTGATAAATATTCTAAATATACTCTGCAGTCTACAATGGCGTAGATTCTTGGAACCTAAACTGCTGTGCCACACAGGATCAGAGAGGTTGATAGAATTTTGGCACGTGTTTCGGGAGAAAGGTTGACAAGTTTCAAACTTTTAACAAGTTTCTGCGAAATTATGTCAGCCTCCCCAAAGCTGTCTTCCAACAATTTAATCTGAATCACTTCCCATTCCCTCTGGGATCCATCTATCCTTTGATAAACCTGCTGTCCATTTTTCCAAATCAATGAGACCAATCTGTACTCTGACTGGAATTTCCTGTGTTATCATCTAAATTGCTTTAAAAACAATTTAAAAAGGCAAAAGATTCTGGGATTTGTCCTAATCAAAGGTACAGGGCACAGAGCACAAGGCATTATTAATACTTCAGAACACACACAACAAAGGAAATCATTCAGCACCATTTCAGCATATTCCACCACTCAGGAGATTCATGCATATTTAAGTGAATTAATTTATTTTCTGCAATTTGCTCTTTAAGAGCTTAAGAGGCCATTTGCTTTGCTTATTTCAGGATTCTGTGCCCTTGTTCTCTGAGTCACCAACTTATAGCTTGAGTGCTCCAGGTGTATTTATGCTCCCGAAGTATTTTAAATTACCCATTAGGAAATCCAATTTCCTATTCGTAAGACTCAGAAGTGATTTTCCACTGTTCACTTTTTTCTTAGTTAAGGATATAGGCCTGTATTCTCAGCTGAACTTTTGCTATTATATGTTATTGGCTCTACAACAGTCAATATTTTAGAATGTCATTGATATCAGGATCACAGAGAGTCACTTAAGATGGGCCACTCTTGGGTCCCCTTGAATTGATATTTTGGGTACCCAAAAAATCGTCACCATAATAATATCCACTGCTTATTGTACTCTGTGCCCAGCACTCTATAAACACGATCTCATCTAATCCTTTCCATACTTCTAGGGCCTTTTTCCTCTATGACTACTGCAGTTTGAGAAATTAGAATATGTAGGCTTAGAGAAGTGAATCACAGGGTCACGTGCCTCATAAGTACCAGAACTGATATTTAAACCCACCACCTCTTCCTTCCAAGCTTTACATTGGTTCACAGATGTCCAAGGCATTAGACAGTGTTTTAGAGGGTTCAAGAATGATTAGGACCCAGGTTCCGCCTTTAAGGAATTTATGATCTAGTTGGAAAAGGGCTAAGGCAGTTACACAGGTATTACAGTCCAAGGCTGCGAGTGGCTCAAAAAGACATGCAAAGCAATCTGAAGATTCAGGGAAATGAAAGGTCACATCTGGTTGGGGGTATAAATCTTCAAAAGGCAAGTGCTGCTTTGTAGAAGCCCAGAAAAGCTGGTGGGATTCAGAAAATGGAAGCCATGGAGGTCAGGGCAAATAAACAGGCCATTCTAGAGCACTGGCCTTGAACCAAGGATGACTGACAATAACGAACAAAAGACTATTTGGTTTTCACTATGGACTGAAAGCCCACCATCTAGTGGTGGACTCCACAGACATGGAAAATTCCTGGATTCTGGGACACAGCAGAATTGGATCACAGTGACGAACAGGGTTCCTTAAACTTTTGTCTCGAGGGACCTCTCAAAGCGTATCTTATTTAGTTGTACTGTTAAACAGAAAGATCTCCCTCGGCAAGAAGTATCATTTTAGATTCACCTCAGGTATTATCTTTGATTCCCTCCTAGGCACTGCCTCTTCCACATCCTCTATGTGGTAAAAAAACAAAAAACAAAAAACAGAAACAAAAAACCCACAAGATTCAATTGTGTGAGTTTGAAGACCTAATTGGCTTTAGTCAAGGATTCCTGAATCTGAAAGCATCCCACCCAGCAAGTAGAAAGGAGCTGGAGTTGCTGCACAAATGGAAGGCTTCTACAGGCAGAAGGCGGTGGGGGAGAAGTTGCTAACAAAGAGTGGATTGTTTCAAGCAAGGTTACCTCCCTTTGGGGGAAGGGCGGGGGTCTACCCTGCAGACGACCTCACTAGAGCTGATCAGGAAATTCCAGATTGACTGGTTAAAGGTCACATTTCTGGGACAGGCTGAAAGTGGGGGCCGTGACTCCATTTTGGGCTTGTTGTTCCTTCCTTCCTTCGTCTATCCTTCCTTCCTTCCTTCGTCTATCCTTCCTTCCTTCCGTCTATCCTTCCTTCGTCTATCCTTCCTTCTTTCCTTCGTCTATCCTTCCTTCCTTCCTTCGTCTATCCTTCCTTCCTTCGTCTATCCTTCCTTCCTTCGTCTATCCTTCCTTCCTTCGTCTATCCTTTGTCTATCCTTCCTTCCTTCCTTCATCTATCCTTCGTCTATCCTTCCTTCATCTATCCTTCCTTCCTTCGTCTATCCTTCCTTCCTTCGTCTATCCTTCCTTCCTTCCTTCGTCTATCCTTCCTTCCTTCGTCTATCCTTCCTTCCGTCTATCCTTCCTTCGTCTATCCTTCCTTCTTTCCTTCGTCTATCCTTCCTTCCTTCGTCTATCCTTCCTTCCTTCGTCTATCCTTCCTTCCTTCGTCTATCCTTTGTCTATCCTTCCTTCCTTCCTTCGTCTATCCTTCCTTCGTCTATCCTTCCTTCCTTCTTTCGTCTATCCTTCCTTCTTTCCGTCTATCCTTCCTTCCTTCGTCTATCCTTCCTTCCTTCCTTCGTCTATCCTTCCTTCCTTCGTCTATCCTTCCTTCCTTCATCTATCCTTCCTTCCTTCATCTATCCTTCGTCTATCCTTCCTTCCTTCCTTCGTCTATCCTTCCTTCCTTTGTCTATCCTTCCTTCCTTCGTCTATCCTTCCTTCCTTCCTTCCTTTCCTTCCTCCCTCCCTCCCCACTTTTTTTCAAACAATGTCTTTGGTCTGACATAGGCCTCCAGCCACACCGCTGTAGCCACTCCATGTCAACCTCCCACTCTGCTGCTGTGTCCACTGTTCCTAATTCCTCCTGGGATAACTCACCCCAGCTGAGCCTTCCATTCTTACTGCTGCAGTTAGAACAGGAGGTTCACAAGGCCAAGTCTTAGGCTAATCCTTCTTTCCTGATTTAATTTTAGCACTTGCCATCTGACCCACCCCACTGAAAGTTCATATTCTGCAAGTATTTGCTCAGTGCTTACTCTGTGCAGGAACCGTGCTAAGTGTTCAAGATATAGTAGAGAGCTAGACAGGCAACAGTCCCTGCTCTCATGAGGCTTAACTTTCGTGAGGGGAAGGGACGCCTGGGTGGCTCAGTTGGTTAAGCATCTCCCTTCGGCCCAGGTCATGATCCCAGGGTCCTGGGATCGGGTCCTGCATCGGGCTCCTTGCTCAGCAGGGAGCCTGCTGTTCCCCCTGCTTGTGTTCGCTCACCCGCTCTCTCTCTCTAATAAATAAATAAAATCTTCAAAAAAAAAAAAAAAAACCTTTGTGAGGGGAAGACAGATAGCAATAATTTAATGAGATGGTATCAAACAAGGTTGATTACACTTTAGAAAATTGAACAGGGCAAGTGCTGGAGCGCTTTGTCAGGGAGGGCAGGGATGCTAATTTAGATCTTATCAGATAAGAGTCTCCATAAAGAAGCAATACCCAAGCTGAGACCTGAATTATGCTATGTGGGAGGGCCATGGAAGATACGAGGAATAGTATTCCAAGCAGAGGGAAAAGCAAATGCAAAGAACCCAAGACAGGAACTCCAAGGGCAGCCTGGTGAAGGCCAGATCTGGAGCAGGACAAGCAGCACAGACAGGAGCAAGGTGCTTATTCTAAATGTGAGGGCAAGTCATTAAAGGTCCGGGTGGAGATACACATTGGAGAAGCAATGGCATTTAGACCTTTTTAAAGTTATCAGTTGCCATTAGATCATTGAGCTGACAGACAGAAGGGGACTCAGAAGCAGACCAAGCAGAGAGGGGCATTTTCTTAATGAGAAATGAAGTTGGCAAAATAAATCAGTTGACTTCTAGGTAACAAACTGGTCTTAAGTTTGTGTGGCTATCCTGACTGACAGGACAGTGTTACCCGCCCCCCCCCACCAGCCACAGTTTTCAGATTGTTTAGGTGCAAGTATAATAGTGAGGTACTACTAGCATTTTCTTCTATTCATACCTTCTTCATTAAAAAATCTGTTTATGGGTAAAATTAAACAGAGAACACAGCTAACTGTAAAATTTAAACTGTGACATTCTAAATAATATGTGATTGCCATAAGCATTAATGGTAAAATAGTAACAGCCCTGCACATAGCACGAGGTACCGAGAGCTGGTGGTGTAAGTACATCCGGGACCCATAACCCTGAACCTAATCCACCAGTGTCCTCTCAGGCTAAGTAAGCATACTGAATTGCCAGGGAGACATTATTTTAAGAGTGACCTCTAGGGGTGCCTGGGTGGCTCAGTAGTTAAGCATCTGCCTCGGGCTCAGGTCATGATCCCAGGGTCCTGGGACTGAGCCCCTCGTTGGGCTCCCTGCTCAGATGGGAGCCGGCTTCTCCCTCTCCCTCTGCCTGCTGCTCCCCCTGCTGTGCTCTCTCTGTCAAGTAAATAAATAAAATCTTAAAAAAAAAAAAAAAAACGAGTGACCTTTAACCTGCTTTAGTGAATTTTTTTGGATCAGTCAAAATCGTAACACTTACTCGTAGTTACAGATTACTTGTGGTATGATTCACAACCGATGGAGACTTCAGAGCTGCTGCCCGAGGCTACGGTGCCCATGGTCACCGGCCCCAATCCACCCTGTGCACTGTTCCCCAGAAGAACGGAGTCAGAACTGAGGAATCCTCAACAACAAGTCCTTGCTGTGGTCCGAAATTTGTCCAGAAGTTACTTAATGTTTTAACAGCCTCTCCTTGATAGGTATTTCAAACTTTCTAAATCAATCCTATACCCAGTGCCTTGCCTGCTGATGCTGTGACAGACTTACTGATAAAGATTCACGCCACTTACGATTAGTGCCTTCATCCAGAAGTGTCTTCGCCTTAACACCTAAGGCCACACCCCTCATTTTGATCTCTGTTTCTGGTTTTGAAGGTGGAGCTAAACATACCTCTCCTAAACCCCCCCCCCTCTACTCTGGACCCCACCTTCCAGCCTCCTCAGGGATGGCACCTGCACACTGTCCCCGCCTGTCCGCCATTTCTCCCAATGGAAATTTCTCCCTGGATCTCTGCAGTTTCTCAGCTCTCTTTGATTTTCAACATAGATAGACTTCTTTTACATCTTGGACATAAAGGCCGCCTTGGGAACCAAACTCCATACCTATAGTTTTTCTTGAATCACTGATAAATGTCTTTTACAAAGGTTAACGTATCTGCTGCCATTGTGCTCTCAGTCTGCACTCAAAACTCCCTTCTAATCACCTTAAGAAACAGGAATCTGGCTTCCATCCCTACTCGGCTGCTACTATTCTGCATTTTCAAGACCAAATTATTTCTTCAGTGAAATCCAACAATTTCACTCTCTTTTGCATATGATCCTACTCATTATTCTCTCTTTAAATGGCAGCATCTTTTTAGATAACCTATACAATCCTTTCCTCTTCCTTGCTCACTGTACCTTCTTTGCCTTTTTTTCCAGAATCCACGATTTTTTACCAAACTGTAAATAAGCTTGTTTCCAAGGCTAAGTAATGACTTCACTAGTTACTTGCAGTTGACAATGCTAGAGAAATGTGGAAGGTCTGAATATGAAAAAGACGGAGCAACTTTGATAAGGAGTCCTATTATTAATCAAGTCATTTGAACGTCCAGTGTTAAGGATTTCACTAAGTAGGATGGGAACAAAACCTAAGGGGCCCAAAACTAAAGACATATACAGTCTAGGTAAGTGGATAAAATATAGATACAAAACAGCTGGAACAAATGCGAATGCACTTTTTACATTTACATGATACTGTAAGAACACCCTGTAGGACACAGTAAAGCAGAACTAGGAGTTCTTTGCTTTCTCTCTTTTTGCAAAGCAAATCTTCTAAGTTTCATGAACAGACACACAATGAGAGAATCAATTTCATCTGCCTTTGTTTTTATAATGATACTTGTTCTCAAATTATAGTTTTATATGATTTTCAACATCTATAAAAAGGGAACCAGGGGCGCCTGGGTGACAGTTAAGTTGATTTCAGCTCAGGTCAGATCTCAGGGTTGTGAGAGCACCTCCTGCGGGGCTCTGCGCTCAGTGGTGAGTCTGCTCGAGAATCCCGTGCGCGAGTCTGCTGGAGATCCCTATGTGTGCTCTCTCTAAGATAAGTAAATAAATCTTTCAAAAAAAGGGGCGGGGGAACAAAAAAAAGTGTTTTAGACCTTGCCTCATGCTCACAGCAGTAAAGAAATGGGCAAGAGACATCATCTAGGGGAACAGTGAGTTCCTTTAAAACCCCCAATCCACCATACAGTGAGATTTCGAAATTCAGGCCTCCATGGACCATCCCTAGGTAGGCCCCTCTCCAACACACACTCGCTCACACTCAAAACTGTCTCTGGTTATAATCACATTCTGAATGGCATCACTTTAAGCCTTATCAACTTCTGGCAGACTTTATAGCTATTTTCACCATTAAAATTCAACTTCTCCTTTACTATCCTAATTGTTTTAAAGGTTTATGATAAAGAACTCTTGCTTCAACATCTTTCACTGTAGTGCAGTTGACTCGGTTCCAAAATTCACGTGGAGAAAATGCACATGCTGATTTAAACAAGGTTGCTAATGACAAAACATGCAAGGCACGATTCTAGCCTCCCAGGAGTCATCAGAGGTAACAGGCACCAAATCCTTAAGGCGAATGCATTCCAGTAAAGGGAGTAAGAAATCTGCACAAAGATGCTCACAGGTAAATACACATAAGGGCTGCACTGCCCACTTTTGGAATTCAAAGGAAAGAGAAATCACATTTTGTAGGAAAGCTTCACGAAGGACATGATTTGAAGTGGCCCTTGGAGAGGAGTAAGATCAGTGGGAGGCAGGGGAAGATGTTCGAGGGAGAACACACACTGGGAATACTGGGGGATGGGCTCAAGTCTTGGGGAGAAGGCATGCGCACTGGACCTCGAGTGCTTTTCACAGGCATTCAGGAGGAAAGAACAAAAGAGTACAATTCTGCTATGAGAGTAAAGAGGACTAACACTAGAGATGAAAGAGACTGAGATTATTTCGTTCAAAGTCACTCATTTTAAACAAAAGAGAACTGAAAACTTGGGGTAGATGAGACCAGTGCTCATACTTATATTGGAATCGCCGCAGAACCAGGACGAGACTGAAGCCAGTATCACTGTCCTTATTTATTTTGTCCCACAAGCACAAACCAGATTTCCCCCTGAGTCATGGATCTGTCCCATCCATCTACAAGGGGTGAAAGTTATTTAGGTAATTCACATAGTAATTAGCATGTACCAGGCAAGGCTGTAGGAAATAAAACTTCTTTATCCTTGTCTATCCCATATCAGCCTTTGGTGGGATACAGGTCAATTGAAAACACCACAGGTGTAAATTTGTATTTTTCTTAATTACATGTCACATTTAAACTGCCACTAATACAGTGCAAATAATTTTTTTTAAATGGCTAAAAATAAAAGTTGGTTATCAGTTGTAGCTGGCTTTAAAAAAAAATCAGAAAGGCTTCTTGCTTGGATAATTTTTTTGTCTAAGCACATTCTTTAACACACACACATATATACATACACAGAAGGAAAACCAGATTTAGGGATAGGTGAGAGAGACAGGTTGTTAATTTGCAATTAAATGGGTCAGGAAAGCAGATGAGTCAAAAAGGCCAATGAGATTTGCCCAAAGTGATCCTTGCAATTAAGCTTCTGAGAAGGGAGCCAAAGTGTGACATGGGCACCAGGGCTTCTGAGAGACAGCAATACTGCTAACGAATCTTTATCAAAGAACAATTTATTGAATTGAGCTTCAACTCTGTCTCAATGTAAATGAGGAATAGTAATTATTTCCCATTCTTGGCTTCACTGTGAACTTCTGAAGAGTGAGGACCTTCAGCAGGAGACTATCAACTCTAGTGATGCCACAGGACATCCTCCTCCGTGATGTTCAAAGCACTTTCATACAGTGAACCACATCCGAGGAAACCTCTGCGAGATGGGTCCGCACAACGCAACGTCAGCCCCTGACACAGCTTTCAAACAAACACCCCCTGATTCTGGTCCAATTACTGCTTCTTTTAATTACCAGCACGTGAGGAAGTGAGGAGATGGAGGTCTCCGTGAAAATCTAAGTTGTTGGCATTTATAATCTGGACTCCTCGTTTCTCTGTGGCTTCAGCAGCCTGTGTTCGAACTGAAGAAAGTCTTGACATCATCTATGAATCCTCAGGTGAGGAGTCCGAATGGTGTCCCAGTACCATGGAACACCCTCATTTTAGAGTCAGAATCTGAACCCTACTGTCCTCCTTCCTCCACATTATTAACCGAAGTAAACAGCTGCATATGTTTTTCTGCTGCACTTCAAGGGAAATTCAAGGTAGAAACTGTATAGAAAGAAGGTAAGTTATATGTTATATAATAATCTCCAGAGACTTGTTTTGTCAAGGGGTTTAAAGCATTGATTTGTCCCTCTTTTGGCTGTTTTTAAATCTCAGAGCCAGAGGATTTCTACCTTCTCTTGCTAGTTCAATCCTATTCTCCTCTCTGGAAGAGGAAAGAAGACTACAGTGTAGTTCCCTGATGCGTAATTAAGCTTGAGAACTTACCTCCTCTGTATATAACTTGTATCTTGAGTTTCCCTTGAACTACAGCCAAAAAAAAAAAAAAAAAAAAGTAAATACTTCTTCACAAACTTCATTTGGGGTACACAGCTAGATAGAAAAGCCCTTTTATGAGGAGGCTTCTATTTTAGTCTACATACTGGACATTTCCCCAGTTTGATCTCCCCTTCTTTTAATTTAAGCCTAGTATTCTCCAAATATTTTCCACCTTTTCACAATTTGGCCTCCAAGCAATCTAGAGGACAGAGTGGCAGCTCGGGGCTGAGAAAACTGCATGCAATCTAAACCTCCTGCAACTAAGCCATCCTGCCCTTTTATCACTCTTCTTTCTTTTTCATCCTTGAATCTGTAGACACTCAAAAATTCTGTTTTAACCATTTACCCTCCTTTGTGAATGCTAAATAAACTTTTTTTCCCTGTTGACTCTTTATTACAAGTATCTTGAGAACCATGGTGACTGACATTTGGTTTATAATCACCCAGAAATATCACGGTGAACATAAATTACACCTGAATTACCCACTCTACAAAGCTGTGTGGATTCTACCGTGTGATTTGGGTCTTACAGAGTGGAGAGGAGTGTCTTAGGTGGGGCTTGCAGCAGGATTTTAATTGCTAAGATGTTAATTTCTAACTCCTTCGTCTTTGATGTTGCCCAATTTCAAGGAAAATTCCACTTTCATTTAGAGAAAGGAGTTTGAGATAGGATATTTCACTCTGTCCAAAGCTTTTTTTTTTTTTTAAGATTTTATTTATTTGACACAGAGAGAGAGACATCGAGAGAGGGAATACAAGAAGGGTGAGTGGAAGAGGGAGAAGCAGGCTTCCTGCTGAGCAGGGAGCCCGACGCGGGGCTCGATCCCAGGACCCTGGGATCATGATCTGAGCTGAAGGCAGACGCTTAACAACTGAGCCACCCAGGCGCCCCTCACTCTGTCCAAAGCTTTTAAAAACAGTTACGTAAATCATCAGTGATGGATCCATCCTATGTGCTGAGAGCACAAGGAACCAACAATAATTTACTATATGCCATAATCACCCTGTTTTGTTTTTTGAAAACTCCCTACAACCTAACACACATTTATTATGGTTGATTCAGGAAATATGAGGACTCAGGAAATATGAACTTGGACAATTCAGGAAATATGAACTCAGGACTCAGGAAATATGAACTTGGACAATTCATTTAATATCCTGTGACTGTTTCCTCATCTATAAAATGGGGATAATAATACTCTGCATTAGTAAGAGGGTTGATGTTAAATCGGATGACAGTGAGTGTAGAGAAAAGAGAGATGGGGTACATGAAGGTGCTATTCACAATGCAGAGTATGATTATTTGGACTCAGTAGAAAATTATACCCTGTGAGCTATTCCCACAGTAAAAGTTTATTCACCTGCACCCCTTGATTCTTTCTCTACAATTCATGTAATGACCACAAGTTATTGCTTTCTTGTCTCAATATATTAACTAGATGGTTGAATGCACAGAGCACACATCTGAATCAGCACAAAAGTGCAACCTGGAGGAGGGGAAATGGAAGGGGACTCTTGAGCTTACACTGAAGTCATTTTCATCCGTCAACCTGCCCACATAAATACTAGGAAATCAACTCATTTAAAAACTGGGTAGGCAAACCTGAGTTATAATAGTGTTCTTGAATGCAGGTCAGTGAAAAATTGGTCTGCTTGCAAATTCCCATTTGTCATATTCCCTACAAATGCACGTTAATTGTTTTCATATTTAAATGCCTAGAATCAACCATAATAAATGTGTGTTGTCAGGTTGTAGGTAGTTTTCTAAAAACAAAACAGGATGATTATGGCATATAGTAAATTATTGTTGGTTCCTTGTGCTCTCAGCAGAATCACAAAAGGGCAAGGCCTTAAGAGAAGAAAAATCATTCATGTCTGGTTCAAATCCTACAACACAGAAAACAGAACCAGAGCTGAGTTAATGAAATATATTTTTAATACAGGTTTGTAGTAGGCCATATGTTATTAACTTTAAATGTCTGAAAATATAATACTGGCTTACAAATAGAATATTTGAAAATCCTTCTCAATGACAAAGTCTAAAAATAATCTTGCTCCTCTTTGTACTTTTCTCTCCAGAGAAATAATATCTACTGCTTACCAACACCACCACTAACTTTGCCTTCTTCATAAAAGCTGGGTCCTAGAGTTTCCCAGGATTGTCATTTTGTGCAATGATTCCTCAGCACTAATATTCAGAACTTATCGAAAGTGGCTGTTTTGTGGTCTATAACCCTGACTGACCAAATCTAGGTACATGCTAAGAAAACCCAAACTTGTAATATCTCATGGTACAAGGATGTGAGTGTGGCACAGGTGTAGGGGTGTGTGTGTGTGTGTGTGTGTGTGTGTAAGGGGTACAAATAACAGCAAGAGTGGCATAAATAAACGAGTAGTTTGATGGTGTACGTGTGCTCAGTTAATTCATTACTACCTACTTGATCTTTAATGACCTTTAGAGCCCTGAGACTAATAATATGTGGCTATAAAAGCAATATAAGGAAGAGTCAAATTTTCTGCCTTTTGTGTTTTCACCATCTTAATCACACATCAGATTGTTCCCGTTTTTTTTTTTTAAGATTTATTTATTTATTTTAGGGGAGGAGGGAGAGAATCTCAAAGACTCTGCAAGCTAAGCATAGAGCCCAACATGGGGCTCGATCTCACGACCAGAGATCATGACCTGAGCCAAAATCAAGAGTCAGACACTCAAAAAACTGAGCCACCCAGGTGCCACTTTTGCCTGTTTTTGATAGAAACTATCAGTTTCTCATGTAAGTAGAGCTTCAAAGGCTAAACAGGTAAGAAATATAAAAAGGATTAAAAAAAACCCAAACATGTCTAATAAGAGACTGCTTACAACCCTCCAGCCGAATGGAGCTTCTGGCTCTGGCCTGTGCAAGCCGGACTTCCTGTGTGGTTCTCACGGGTCAGAATATAGACTTGGTTAAACCTGACGACAATCCTTGGCGAACAGAAAACGGATGGATGGAAATTGTTACTCTCGTTCTTCTCCTTTGTGGACACCAAATAAATCGTGCTCACACAATGTGTTTTGTTTTTATTTTGTCTTGAGTCTTTATCACAAGTTATCTGAGGCTAGATGAATGACAACACTGAAATTCAGTTTCTCAACGGCAATATAAACAAGTCTTCACACGTTAGTTTTCGGGGTAACTGTAAAGATTCAATGATCTAATCACTGTATTCAATAAGTATTATTTCAGAAAATTATTTAATTCATTGAGTACAAACCTGATATGGGAGGCTGAATAATGGACCCCCACAATGTCTACACTGTAATCCCTGGAGCCTGTGAATAAATCATTTATATGGCAGGGGGAGTTTTGCAAGGTGTGATTAAATCAAAATTCCGAGGTGGGGTTATCCTGGATCATTCAGGTGGTCCCAGTGTAATCACAAATTCCTTAAAAGCAGGAAGCTACAGAGTCAGCGTTGGAGGAAGAGATAGAACAACGGAAGGAGAGGTCAGAGAGAGAGATACGATGATGCTATGTGCTAGCCTGAAGATGGCGGAAGGAATCATGGTCCAGAAATGTGCGCAGCCTCTGGAAGCTGGAAACGGTAAGCAAAGGATTCTCCACTGGAGCTTCCAAGAGGAAGGCAACTTTGTCAATACCTTGATTTTCGCTTTTTTAAGACCCATTTAGAACTCCGGCCTCCAGAACTATAAGATAATGGATGCACTGCTTAGGCCACTAGTTTGTGGTAATTTGTTCCAGTAGCAATTTGAAATTGATACATCTGAAAACTTACATCATGAAAAATTTAACAAAGATGGTTATTTTTTAATCTGTCAAACATCACACACTTTAGGTTTATCTATCTTTAACTTTAGATCTGTTATCAAACATCAAAATTTCCTGCTGTGCTAGGAGGAGAAAGTTCTGTGCTAGGAGCTGAGACACCTGAGTTTTAGGTCAGCTCTGGCTCCAGGAAGCCGTGTGGTTTGTGAAGTCATTTTTATTTACTTACTTATTTTTGGAAGTCGTTTTTAGATGTTAGTTATTTCACTTAAAAATCATAGGTCTCAACAACCGATGACATTATTGTGATACTATCATCTTGACATTATGATAGTATAATTACTCTAGAATCTAAGTAAAGGAGATAGCATTCACACAGTCCGGCCCATACATCATAGAAATTGTCATTTGCTGGCGTACTATATAGAATGCATAAAAAAAAAATCAAGATCTACGTAGTATCAACAAGATTTCTTTTTTTTAATACATCCTGCTAATAAAGAAAGTAATATTCTGCTATTCCCATAATGTAGTCGAAAGCATAAGAAATCATTCAATGCAGCCTAGAGTAATGAAATGTAAAGAGTACACACTATTACATTTTAAAGTTTTACTAAATACTTGGAAATATTCAGTACTCTATAAATAGAAATGTAAGGCCTCCTTGAAAAACCTGTGAAAATATTTATTTGCAATTATGATCCTAAATTATATAAATAATATAAATGTAATATTATAGGTACGGCTATTATGAAAAACACATCTTTCACCCCTGCATCACACATTTAAATTTACATAAATTTGTGAGTGAACTTTTTACTTCTGAGGTTTGAAAAGATTCTTAGTGTAAAACTATTAATGAAGAAAAATCAATACTGAAATTTATAGCTAGCACTTTCCATTTATAAATAAAAATGGGCTATGAAAACATTAATGACTTTTCTAAATTAATCATATAAAGCCATGGAGATTGGAAGTCATTGATGGCTAACTAAATACAGAAGGGAGAAAATTTCTCCTGTCCATGTGTAGAGATATGTGATTTTTAAAAGAACACTTATAGGATATTGTATATAATTTTCACGTAAATGCAACTTCTTCCCCATAAAGTTGTGCTTGCTTCAATGTTCAGTGATCTATACTCCTCTAAAGGGCCAGCTAGCCCCTGCTGTTTTTTAATTAGAAACAAGATGGCCCTGTAGTTCTCCTTCCCTCCCCTCTCTTCTCTTCGTGGCAGTGAGCAGACAAAAGAGGGCCAAGGTGCAAGGCACCACCTGTCTCTGGATCAGAACACACGCCAGGTATCTGCCCGGCAACCAGAGTTCCCTCTACGCTTTGTCCCGCCCGAGTCTTCATCCTGCCTGCTAGACCTACTTCCCTTGTGTTTCGCTTTTGTTGCCTTGGAGTTCCCCGGAGTTTCCTTCTTGAATGCCTCGACTTCAAGACCAGGTAGCAGTATTATCCTGACACTAAAACCAGTCAGACATCACAAAGCAAAACAAAACAAAAAAACCCTATGAAACAATTTATCTTAGGATATGGATACAAAAGTCCTCAACAAAATAGAAAACAGAATCCAGCAATATATAAAAAGAACTGTACGTCATGACCAGGTGAGGTTTGTCCCAAAGATGCAAGTTTGGTTTAACATCCATAATCCAACTAATGTAATACACTATATCAATAGAATTAAAAAAAAAAAAAAACACAAAAATCACATGATCATCTCAATAGACAAATTAACAAAAGCAAAATCCATGCTATTTCATGATAAAAAACACTCAACAAACTATGACTAGAACGAAATTTCCTCAATCTGATAAAAGACATCTATGAAAAACCAACAGCTAGCATCATATATATGGTGAAAGACTGGATGCTTTCCATCTAAGATCAGTAACAGGACAAGGATGTCCACACTTGCTGCTTTCAGTATTATTGAGGTTCTAGGCAGGACAATTTGGCAAGAAAAAGAAACAAGAGAATCCACATCCACTTGCAGAGGACATAATCTTGAATATTTAAAAAATCCTAAGAAATCCACTAAAACACCATTAGTACTAATAAATGAATTCAGCAAGGTTGTAGGATATAAGATCAATTTATAAAAAAATCAATTCTATTTCTATACACTTGCAATGAACAACCTAAAAATGAAATTAAGAAGAGAATTCCATTCACAATAGTATTAAAACAATACAATACTTTGGAACAAATTTAACAAAAGAAGTAAAAGCTTAGAATATGAAAACAGAAAGACTTTGTTGAAAGAAATTAAAGATCTAAATGAAAGTACCCCAGGTTCATGTGTTGGAAGATTTAACATTGGTATAAGATGGATTTACTTCTCAAACTGATCCGCTGAATCAACATGGTCCTTATCAGAATCCTAGCTGACTTCTTAGAAGTCAATAAATTAAACAAATTATATAAATAAATTATGTCTCTGCATATAATTTGATAATTAAGTTCTGTGCTATTTGATCTACCATATTTTATCAGTTCTAACATGTACATTTCCCCCTCATCTCTGCAATTATAATTAGTATTTTTTTCCTTAGTGAACATAATTATGCATCTTATAATCAATGACATCTTAAATATGATGAAATACGGTCATTTCACCTATTTCTAAACTCAAGAAAATGGTTTAGGGGTGGAAAACTTTCACTAACAGCTTCCTCTGGGCAAGACAGAGGCAAAAAAAAAAAAAAAAAGCCATCCTGATTATCACCTTTGATCTCTAACACATGTGTTATGTAAAAATTTTAATAATATCTTTAATTCAATTCAAATTGGGTCACCAGTTATCAAAGAATTAAGATACAAAAGACACTGGGGCGCCTGGGTGGTGCAGTCAGTTAAGCATCTGACTCTTGTTGGCTCAGGTCATGATCTCAGGATCCTAAGATCGAGCCCTGCACTGAGCTTCACACTCAGTACAGAGTCTGCTTAAGACTCTCTCTCCCTCTGCCCCCCCCCACTGCACACTCACTCTCTCTCTAAAATAAATAAATAAATCTTAAAAAAGAAAAAGATACAAAAGATATTGTCCTTGAATCAAACAGAAAATATTGATGTCACAGATTCAGTGTGCCATTTTTTAAGCACTGGACTAGAAAAGCAATAATTAAAAATAGTAATAAAGACACCTAAAAATATAAAACATCTCACACATTAGTGGCATTAGCTCACAAAAGGTTATAACCCAAGTGGGCACAGCTGTTGCTGAACCATGACACTTATAAGCCAACGAGTCCCAAACGTCTATCTCCAGCACGGACCTCTCCCCTGCACCCCAGACTTAAAACACTAACCGACCAGAACCACTTTGAGTCATAATGGAGTGAGAATTAAGGGTGCTTCTCATTGAAACCGCATTTTTACCAAGTGTAGTTTTATAGATCCATAAGCTGTTCCCTTGTTAGGCTGGCACTTAAAAATCCTCAGAGAACTCCTGCAGAAAATCTTGGTACCTGTACACACTTACTATAAATTATTTTCCACTGAGATGAAAAATCTTTTCAAATGGTTTTCTCTTAATTTCTTCCCTTCAAAAATATTTCACTTGGGTTAGATTTGAGTCTCTTTCAGTCAGTGCTATGAAATTATTTCATTCTGTCATTTATTTCTATACTTTGAAAAAACATAAAAGAAGGAACAATGAATGCATAATTCCACACTCAATTTGAGTGTTATAAATAAGAGGACTGGGCAAATGGAAGGCAATTCCATTTGATATTTTCTTAGGCCAAAGGGTAAAGAAGTTAAGAGCTCCATCCCAGAGAATTTAAATTCTTCTTCCTAAGCCTTTCCATTTCTTGCTTTCCCCATATATGTGCCTTCCTCTTGTTTTCTTCTCTTTATCCCAAATTCATTTTAGTGATTTCTTTTTAACATCAACTTACCTTTGATGGCAAGTCTTTCATTTACTAATTGGAAACAAGGAAAAAGAGCATTAAACACTTGAATTCAAATTTTGAGTGCATCAATCCCTAATGATGTGAATTTAGGCAAATCACTGCCTAAAGCTTGGAATTACCATGTGTCCTTATCTGAAAAATGGGGATATCTGAAAAATTTGCACAAGCGATAAACTATACCACTTATCAGGGTGAAGGAAAACCAACTAGAATAAAAGAAAGGTTACACTTACGCATATGGTAGTAAAACTTTACGACATCAAAGAAAAATGAGGTCTAAAAGACAGAGTTAAAGATGATTATAAACGCCTAAGAGTCAGTTTGCTTAACTGCAAATTCTTCAACAGCTACAACAGAAACCCCTAAGAATATGGCCAACAGAGAGTGAAAATAAGATTTTATTCTATATGTGTAGCCAAACTGTTCATCAAGACGGTGGACAAAGAAAAGACATTTCTTGATAGAAGAGCAGAGTCCTACGGATTCTCTTCTTCCTCCCTGACAGAACCTCGGTTTCACTTGGGACGCCCATGTCTTCAGATACAAAACTGCACATCCCAGCCTCTTCCGCAGTGAGGGTGGCTGCTGGGTAGTTCCGGCCACTGAGGCCAAAGACTAGATGCAGGAAGGATTTCTGGAAACGGTGGAATCCCTAAAGCCTTGCTTTCCTGCTCCATGTGCTACCCTGTCTTCCCCTCTGCCCTTCCTTTGTCCTGATGCTGAACGGGGGACCTGAGTGGCTGGAGTTGCAACCTCTTATGATTTTGAGGCAAAGGCTGATGGAACCACAGAACCCATGCCCTGGAACTACTTATCCCTGTACTTTGTTACATGAGGAAAAAAGAAACAGGCTTCTTTAAAGCTCCTGTTTCAGTTAGTCATAACAAAACACATCCCAATTTGTTATGAGTGAAGAAGAAAGAAAACTTAATTACCATCAAATATATGACTTTCTTTAGAAAACGCAAGCGAATCTACACTCACATTTCTTAGGAACAATAAAAGCGGGGCACCTGGATGGCTCAGCCAGTTAAGTGTCTGACTCTTGGTTTCGGCTCAGGTCACGATCTCAGGGTTGTGAGACTGAGCCCCACATGGCGCTCTACATGCTCAAGATTCTCTCTCTCCCTCTACCCCTCCCCCTAGAAACAATAAGAGCATTCAGCAATATATTGATATAATATACTTAAATCAATTTTATGTCTGTCTATATGCCACCAAAGAGCTCAGAAAACTGAAGTTTTTAGAAGGTGTAATTTACAATATCAACACAAAATATAGGGTTCCTAGAAATAAATCTTATATAAGATGTACAGGATCTTTTGGACAAAATTTTTAAATTATTGAAAGCAGTTAAAAAGTTCTAAGTAAACAGAGACAGATATTATGTTTATGGAAGACTCGATCACACACAGGAATTTTCTTCCTCAATTGTTGTATTCTCCCAATTTATCTATAAATGAAAAATAATTCCAATAAAACTTAAAATAGAATTGTGTGCGTGACCCTTGTCAAGTTAATGCTAACATTTGTGAAGATCGAAAAGCCAGGAATAACCACCAAACTCTGGAAGAAGCAGCTGGGAGACTCCATTAGCCATATTTCAGTATTCATTATAAAGCTACGCTAATCAAGGCAGTGTGGGATCAGTACAGAAAGAAGTGTGTAAGCCAAGAGAAGAGACTAGAAATTCAAGTTCTCCCCCTGCACGTGAAAACTTTCAGTTGGAGAAAGTAAGATAAATGGTGCTAGGGCAACTCGTTATCAGTAATAAAAAAAATCAGATCTCTAGCCTGTATCATACACCAAAATCAATTTCAGGTACAAGAAAAGACCTAAAAATAAGACTTAAAACTATACTGTGAGAATGTCTTTATGACTGTGGAGAATAGAAAGATGACTTAAGACAAAAACTACAAATCCCTAAGAAAAGATGGACACATTTGACTGCCTTTAACTTACTAACCTTAATGCATACAAAAATGCAGTAAACAACTGGAAAAGGGAAAATATAGCCAGGAAGAAGATAATTAGGATCTGAAGAACTTCTGATAATAAGAAAAAACCAAATAGTCCAATGACTAAATAGGCAAAAGAAAGCGATCCACAGAAGAAACCAGTGCTGCATGGTTAATAACTACAAAAAGATGCTTTCCCTCAGCAGTAACCAGAGACTGTAATGAAATATCACTGATACGCCTCAGATCGGCAAAAGTGATGAATTCTGACAATACCAAGAATTGCGTGAGGACGCAGAGCACGGGAACTCTTGTATTCTCCTGGGTGAGTGTACAATGGCGTACCCACTGTCAGAGCCATATGGCGTACCCAGTAAAGGTGAAGACGCTCTTGCCTATGATGCAGCTATTTTACTCCCAAGTGTACACAGCCTAGAGAAACTCCGGGCCCAGACACGTGACCCGGAATGTTCACAGCGTCCTGCTCTGAAGTAAACTACGGTCATACGGGTAGCTTCAACACTAGCTGCCAAGTTTCACTTCTGGGGGATGGGTACAGAGGCACCTTTTCACACCTGTTTTAAAGACAGAACGTGTTGAGAGATACTGCAAATTGAAACAGGTAAATCAGATTAGTTTCAGAACTTGTGGCATCACCTTTTAGAGTGGGAAAAGACTGGGAGATAGCCAGACCCCCTGAGGGAGATTTGGGTTTGTTTGTTTTTAAAGAAAGGCAGACTGGCACATGCAGCACTTCATTTGGAGGTGTCTGGAGTCTTGGAAGTTTGACTACCCTACGTTCTCCTACAAATGGACGTTGAGAGCTTGTTTGGAGATCCTAGTAGGGGGGTGCAGCTACTCATATAGCCTTGACTGAAGAACGGTCCTCCTCTATAGGGGAAGGTCGTCCCCTATGACCCAGTGTGCAGCTTTGGGAGGGACGCACAAGTCGCCGTGGTGAGGGTGTCAGCCAGATCAGCCGAATCCACCCTGGCGATCAGTGGGGTGACAGATGTCCCAGCCAGATTGCCCTCCCATCCCTGAGGGAGATTTTGATAGGTTTCTTTAGAAGCACTTGCGTACTGTCCTTGACCTAAGAAGTGATTGGCACCTGGCTGAGTTACTGCACCTCCTTTCTCCTTCCTGGGCCATCCTGTCACTTCATAGGTGTGACTGACAAGTTGACATTGACCTAAACGCTCTGCTTTCACAATGACAGTGAGAGAAGCAGGGGCCCTGCCCTCTCAGTGGAAGAAATCTAGACACTGCTCTTCAAGTTGACATTGCATCATTTCCCAGCTGTTCTCACTACTTTTTAATGACATATTACCTATCACAAGACCCCATTAAGTAGCTTTCACCACAGAGAACTGATGAAACAGTGTGTCTCAATTTTCTTGCTTTGCATACTCCATTAAGTTGCTATTTACATATTTTATATAAAATTGTAGAAGAAAAATAATTATTTTAAAAGTCAAAGCAATCTGTAAATATATAAAGAAGTAGTAGTACATAGCATTTCTGCAGGACTGAAACATTATCACGGACAGTAAGATTAAACACCACATCATGCCCAAGGCCCCTTCCCAGAGTCAACTTCATTATACGGAATTAGGACGTGCATGTTACTGTAGGACACAGGGGATCAGAGGATGTTCTAAGGAGCCCTGAAGAAGCCTGGATAATCGTCTGAGTCCTTCCCATCACTGCAAGAGAAAGGAAGCAGGGCCACTGCCCGGACTGCCAGCCCTCGTTCCTGCTTAGTGCCCCTCCTGTCTTGGTGCCGGCCCTGAAAAGTGAAGTCGCTGCCGGGTCCGAAAGGACTTCACCAGCATCGAGATGGGTCCCAGGAACGAATGGAACTCCAAAAAGTACAACTGTTTTAGGTTGGAAATGTTTTCAAAAAAAGTTTCTAATGGGAGCTTGTGTCAGTTTCAGCTAAACAGTTTCAAAGGCTGTCACATATTTCTGTGCGCTGAAGCAGATCTGTCTCACCGTCCTTTCAAATTCTGATGAGCTCTCCAGACATTTGCCTCAAAATAGCTCTAGTTTTTCCTAATTGTTTCAGCAGTGGCTCATAGAAAAGTCTTTTAAAATATCTTTTTATCTTCAAATTATTTACTTGTTGAAATATTTATTTCCTTGTGGGAACCTCAGAGTTTTGCATGTTACAAAAGAATGACGTGGTTCTGTATTTTAGTTTTTACAACCTTAGAGGTACTGCTCAATCAGGAGACGATCCCTCTGACATTCAACCAAAGCACTTTGATTAAATTACTATCATTTTTAAAGAGACTAGAGTTGACCTATTTCACAAGCTTGATGGTTTATTTTGGAATCAGCACTTATTTCATGAAAAGATCCACCTCAGTTTTTGTTCCTTTCAAATCAGACAGTTTTAGTATAACTAGGACCTATTGCAGTTAATAAGTACTGGGAAACATTTCAAAACTTAGTAAAAAGCAGCTAATCTTGTAAAATCTTTGACTATGAAAATAACTTGCTACTTTAGTTAAAATAGCTGCTTCTCTGGAAAAGTAAAGTAGGTTTCAAGAACACATAATCATGAAGAAGGTTGGACAAAGAATTCTTAGATTCCACACCAGAAGTACCATCCATAAGAGAAAAAAAATCATACTTCATCAAAATTAAATTAATGAATTTAGTTAATTAAATTTCAGAAAATGAAAATATAAGTCAAAGACTGAGAAAATATTTGCAAGTCATATATCTGATAAAGGACTTGTATCTGGGATATATAAGGAAATCTTACAACTCAAACTAAAAAGGAAAATAATGCAATTAAAATATGAACAAAAGATCTGAAGATGTTACTCCAAAGAAAATATACAAATGATCCATAAGCACATGAAAAGGTATTTGATATCATGTCATGGGGGGGAAGCAAATAAAACCGCAACAAGATACTCCTGCATATCCACTAAGATGTGTAAAAACAAAAAGACAGTGACACGTGTTGGTGAGGCTGTGGGAGAAACTGGAGGCCTCGCACATTGCTGGTAGAAATATGAAATGGTGAAGCTCCTCTGGAAGATAGCCTGACAGTTCACAGAAAGGTTAAACACAGACCTACCTTTGACGTAAGAGTTCCACTGCTAGGTATATACCAGATATATATATATATATATATATATATATACACACACACACACATATACACTTTTTTTTTTTTTTAAAGAAAGAAAACCTCCCTTTGTGCCAAGGGTTTTACTTACTGAGGTTCCACTTCAGGCCTGTTGTCGTAACATGATTGCAAGGCTGTCCAACAGGAATAAGGCCACACCAATCACCTTCCATTCCAGTATCTACATGCATTTTGTGCTTTCCCTGAAGTAGAGAAGGAATGATCATTAGCAGAGTGAAGAGAAAGGACAGGACATCAATGTGCACTGAAGATCTGGTCCTATGCACCAGGTACCATCCCAGAACTTCATGTGGTTATCATACTTAATCCTAACAATGAATTTAAGTAGTATGTGCTGAATAATCCCAGGAACTTTCACCTGACTTAATCCTAGTCACAATTTTGCAAGGTAGCTTATTGTTAATTATTACTTTTACACATGAGAAAATTGAAGCTTGCAGAGATTAAATGTGTCCAGGACCACACAGATAACAAGGGGGCAGAATCAGGATTCCTACCTATACTTGCCAGTTCTAAAGACTGAACTGATTCCGCATGCTAACAATGTAGCCCTATATGACAGTTCTAGGGTTTTAATCAAACACTTGCTCAAGTGTAAATAAAACATTGCTTCCTAAGTAAAATCGCTACTTCATCTCAGACTTGGACTTCTAGCTTTCAGAATTCAATGTCAATCCTGCTAATGGTGAATCTGCTTCCTATGCCCATGGCTACTCTAGGGGATGCTCAGTGAGAAATATCCACCTCTACCAAGAAACAGTATCTACCTTGAGGAATGAGGATGCTTCCTCCATCTGGATTATGAAAACTGATATAATTTACTATGTTTTCAAGTTTTCAGTTTATAAGCAGGTTAAAGTTAAATGTAATGTTTAATCAAGACTATAACATTTGCTTTTAAATAGAATACTTGGAAATTCCTCTTCTTCTGCAAAGTAATGACTTTCCATTACTTTTGTATTCTATTCATTATCCTCAGGATATATGGTCTTTATAGAAAGATACCTCAAGTCCTTATGGGGAAAATGCCAATGCACACATCTATTCAATAATGACATAAAAAAGGTATTTTTAATAACTCATATAACTCTGAGGGGATAAAGATATTCTTTATTTTAATAAAATATTTAAAAGCTTAATATATGACACATTACCAGAGTAAGGTACTTTCACCTCCTTTTACAGCATTTTATTCCAACTGTGTCTTTTGCACTCTGTCATAGGCTCTGAGGACTTACTCTGCTGTATAGAAGACCTCAGCATATGCGTAGGCTTTGTCTTTAGCCAAACAACTGCTTTTATTAGGAAAACAACTCTCTAAATTACTTATCAGTTCTTGAAACATAACACAAGTTCATATACATCTCTACTACCTATACAACTCATAAATATATATTTCTATTTGAACACTTAATCAAAAGGCATAAATTTAATTAAGAGGGCTTAAATATATTCAAACACAAAGAATGTTTAAAGAAAACATAAAATATATTTGAACTTGATGCCCATCACTGGGCAAACTACAGGTAGACAAACACCAAGCAATGGATTAGATACACTCGGAGAAAAGTGGGTGGACTGAAAACACAAAGCATTGTGAAAACAATGCCCAATAGGAAACAGAATTGGTATAAATTACAGAACCCATCAGGGGCGCCTGGGTGGCTCAGCTGGTTAAGCATCTGCCTTCGGCTCAGGTCATGATTTCTGGGTCCTGGGATCGAGCCTTGTGCCCTGCATCAGGCTTCTTGCTCAGCAGGGATTCTGCTTCTCTCTCTCTCTCTCTCTCTCTGCCCGTCCCCCATCCCCCCTTGTGCTCTCTCTCTCTCTCCCTCTGTCCCTCCCCACCACTTGTTCTCTAATAAATAAATCTTAAAAAAAATAAATTACAGAACCCATCTATATAAATTGAAATACAAACACATCAACACACCTCTTCTAACAACAAAATTTAAAAATATGTTAAAAATTTAAATATATATATACACACACACACACACTAACATGTTTGCCTATGGGAAGAGTAAGGAGAATGGGAATGTGGTAGGCTATAAAAGGGAGGCAAATGGATCAGCCAGTGAAGATTCTTGCCTGGACCAGAGATGATCATGTGCCATGAACCAACCAGCATAACTGACTCAACACCGAAATCTTCTAAAAAGAACAATATGTTGTTTAGATATAAAGTGATACAAGACAAATTCTCAGACTCTTCTGAAGAAAAAATAGGGAAAATATTTTAATAATTCTAAACAATAATTCAAAAAAGAGGAATAATTGGGATGCAGCAATGGAAAAAACTTAAGAGTGAAATGAAAACTAATCTTGTTCTTGAATAATGATCTTTGTTGTTTTTGTTTTAGATCAATTTAGAGCAAAAGCATAGAAACTATTATTATAGCTATGGAAACATTTTACATATTCAGAGTAGAAGCAGTAACTGTCAGAGGTACAGGTATGGAAGGGGGAGGAAAGCGCAGGGGCCCTCATCTTTTCATCATGTTACATCATAAGAGAGTCAAGAAATAGTGCCTCAAGTAGTAGATTTTTAAAGGTGGGGATTTAAAAATTGCTCCTGGCCTGAGTAACTGGTAATATGGGTAACGTGCCTAAGCAGCAGAAAGGGGACCGAGGAGGGAGACTTGAAATCGCTCTGGCCTCCCTCTGGCCACATCCTCCTCCATAAACCTCCATGCCAGTGTCCGAGACGTGACTCATGCAGCTGCCTACACGAAGACTGTCATCACTGCATGGAAGGGGAGGCAGAGAGAAGTCGGAAAGATGCTGATCAGAGACCTGATCAGGTGCAGAGGAGTGGGGGGCAGAGTGTAGGCAAGAGGTTCCCTGCTGCTTGTGTGGGAAGAGAAACCAACTCCGTGAAGGAGGGTGCACATGTGCAAAGCCATGACTTGGTGGCGGGACACTCACTGACGGGGGCAGGCGGGGAGGCTGGGATGGTGGGGCACAGGAGGTTGTCAGGGCAGGGAAGCTGTTCTGTGGGACATGACCAATACATGACCTTATGCATTTGTCAAGACCCACAGAATTATAACACAAGCAGTGAGCCCTAATGTAACTTAAGGGCTTTTACAAATAATAATATACAATATTCGTTCATCACGTGTAACACAAGTCCCCCACTAATGCAAGATAATAGGGGAAATTGTGAGCAGGAGAGGGGATATATGGAAACTTTTTCTAATCGGCTCAATTTTCTGTAAACCTAAAACCATTCTAAAAATAGTCTATTAATTAAAAAAAAAAAAGTCTCTCCGTGCCTTTCAGTTTCTCATCCCTTAACGGGACTGGCAGCAATGTGATGGGAGGTCTGAAACCCCGGCCAGCCAGATGCGCGGTACTGCACAAAGAGAAACGTGCAGCTGCTTCTCAGCAACCATTACAACTTACGGGGCTTTTCCCCCTAAAAAACAGGGTTTTCTTTTTGTTTGTTTAAACCATGAGCTGCCTTAATTTCTGTGTACAGAATTTTTCCCTCAATTGATTTACATTGACTAGCTTTGCCAGAGAGTTTGAGTATTGTTTCTCCCCACCACTCTCCCTTATAGAAATAACTCTCTCTGAAGGTATAGGTGTTAAATATAACACAAATTTTCATCCAGAGATGCAAACGTAACACACTTTGACAAATTCTGAAAGCCTCCTTCATATGAAAGGGAGTCTTGCAGAAATTTCTGATTTCCCTAGGAGTGCTTTGGTTTTAGCAGCAAAAGAACAGAAAGTGGTGGTGGCTTTTCATGTTGGTGGATCCTGGCCCGATAAGGGCTGTCCTCCCAGGGTCCGCATCAGAAAGCACAGCACACCAGAGGGGTTACAGGTAACCCACAGCCCCTTGAGCAGTGGGTGGCAGACTGCACCAGAAGGGCAGGAATGCCCACCAGGCCCAGAGGGCTATACCTCGGTCTCGGGTAACAGCGTCTTTGACAATGGGGCCCACTGTTAGAGACTGTAACTTCATTCCTTACCAAAGAGGAATTTGTGTGTCATTGGGTTGTCTTTCTTTCCATGTGTTATAGTTAATCCCTATCTTTTAATTGAAGGCCTTCCTCCCCCTGTTTCTGGTCTACTTAACGGTTTGGTCATGGTCAGCTAAACACATTAGTATGTCTCGTGTTCCAGCTAACTTCCGTAGAGAATGGTGAAGGAGCTGGGGGGTGGGGGGCGGGGATGGGGGGGGTGATATAGGTGATGGGGATTAAGGAGTACACTTGTTGTAATGCACACTGGGTGATGTATGGAAGTGCTGAATCACTATATTGTACACCTGAAACTAATATAACACTATGTGTTAACTACACTGGAATTTAAAATTAAGAAGAAAAAAAAGAATGGTGAAGGAAGTAAGGAATGATTTCTCAACCGGTGGACATTAACTCCCTAAGAGAAGATTCTTCAACTTGCATCATATAATGCAAAGGAAACAGCACATATACATGTTAAGTTTTATTATCCCAGGGAGAGGATGCTGTTATAAAATCCACTGATTTAAATGACACAGTGGTAAATTTTCTTTTCTAGGCTTGCTATATATTCATTGCCTTCCTCATTATGTTAACATTCAACACACCTTGAAATTTTTAATCTGGGAATAAACAAGTTTGTGGACTTGAGAAGTCACAGATATGTTTTACCTGCAGTCAATTAATATTTTTCTTCTGTTCCACAAAGATGCTTAGCCGTACGTGAATGGTCTTTGTGTTCATAAATATGCATTAGCTTTGTATGGTTAAAGGAGGGCAATATGCTTTTCTCCTATATCTTCAATCTGTGTGACGTCTTTAAATAATGAACAACAAAAGGAATTTTTGTTCACTCCTCAGATTTCTCGATTCATAATATAAGCTAGCCTGTATGTGATTTGACATAGGCAGGCATGCAGCCTGATATTAAAGATCTCCCCCAAAGATTTATGCCGTTACTGAAGACTAGAGGCACATGAACTAATCACTGACTTCCATCTATTCTCATGAATCATTGCACAGGTTTCTGCTCTGTCCCCTGTTCTGAGCTAAGATAACTCTTTGAAGTCAAAGGCAGTTCTACATAGTAAAGATGGGACAAAAATCAATCAGATGGTTTGCTTTTCCAATCATGGTTATTTTTAACATATTAACAACCTTAATGAGGTATGGAATTGTAATTTAGTGGAAGGTAGCAAAGCTATTGCTTGGCACCGTGCTGGAAATCATACTTATGAGCATGTTAAAGGCATCAGCATCACGAGATCACTTTTGCTGGACTGCAATGTCAACCAAGAGCAAAACTACACAGACAGATACCTAATGAAAAGGTAAGAAATCACTGTCACTTTGCTTGTATTATGTTTCTTCTTTGCAAATGACTAAGACACCACTGAGAGAAAAGATAAAGTACACCTTAGATTTTGCTTTTACAAAAATATCAAACAATGAGCCATCTGAATCGTTTACCTCTCTAAATCATTAAATACAATAACTATGCCAAGTTTTATGCCAAGAGATCTTTGTGTGGATCTCACAAACTACATAGCAGTTTAACAAGATCATTCAAAAGCAATCGAACACAGGAAGAACATAAACGTCCTTTCTATTTAGTGCAGAAGATTCAGGAAGCAGGTGCTCATGCCAGTTATAAAGTGGATGACCATTCATCAGATTGCTGTCGACGCTGCACTTGCACCCTGTGGCTGACTGCAGCTAAGATTTCTGGCACACAGACCCAGCATGATTGAAATACCACCGTATACTGATTAAACACGAGGATAACCTCTGGTAGCTCATTTTTCGTTAGTTTGTCCAGGTACTTAAAAAATTTATCAACAAACACTGCAGGAAATTAAACAGCCTGCAGGAAGGAACAGGGAAAGGAGCGGACGGCGGTATCCACACTAGACTTGCCAGGAGAAGAGGCTACTCTCTCACGCAGACACAGACCTCTGTGATGGGGCATGTCCACGCTGAGACCGATCCTGTGACAGACAGCCCTCGCAACAGCAATGGTCTCCCCGGTGAATTTGTAGCTGGCTGTCAAATCTCAAGCTAGAAGGCTTGTATCTTTACTTTTATGCTGCGTCACAAGTGCAGAATTCAAGACACAAGTGTACTGGTTTTATTCAAAATAGTCTGTAATGAATTGATGTTACATATAAATATATTTACATATTTTATTTAAGATATTTCCTTTTGAAAATTCATTCATACCTTCTCTGTAGATAGATTTTAGAGTTTCCAACCATGGCAGAAGCACATTTTCCAAAGCGCATTCCAAAGAATACGACTCCCAGGATCAGGTGAGATCGGAAAGATTCTCCTCTCGGAAGTCACAATGCACTCCAGCATGGGTAGATGTTCTAGGTAGTTTTGTAGCAAAGAAACGCTGTTTACCTGAGTGAGAGCGCCCCAAACTTACCTGACTACAGATCCTCCTCCTGCCCCTCAAATAACACCTCATAATTACCCATGGAATCTGCATTTCAAGAAATCCGTGTAGGAAAATACTGATTCGGAATAGTTATACGCTGCATCCCAAACTATAATATTTTGGTTTAATATTTCCACAGCCAGAACATTTCAATGGTATGTTTTGAAATTAATAACCTCCGTCTGATTTTTGTTTTGGAAACTATTGGATAACCTCAGGCTGAAACTGTGTGTTTTGACATGAGGTAGACTTACTCTCTGATTAAAAGGTTAATGACAATACTGGTTATGAAAAGGAAGCCTTCTGCATGCTAGTTAAGCTAGTTTGTGAATTCAAAAGTCAAAAATATTTATGAAATACCTACTATTGTTAGAGATAGAATACTATAATGATAGGCTAATTTCCTCATTAATCCCCAACACTAGCTATTTCAAAATAAAACTGATGCAATCGATATTTATCCACTCTTTTCTGTCACTCTGTATTGATGTTTTTTTACCATGCATCCTATTCTTACACCTCCCTTTTATTCCAGTCAGGGGAGACAATCTGGTGAGTGCCCTCATGCTCAAGTGTCAGAAACCTACTCTTGGCTCCTCCCAAAGCTACAGACATTTTAAATGATGACTTCTAAAGACAATACTTATCCCAGAAGCAAGCATTTCTAATAGGACAGGTTATGCCAAAAGATATATTTTGAGTTAGAGTGATGGTAGAGTTTTCAAATAGTTGAATGTTGTTATTCTACTTAATTTATGGAATGGTCAGGACTGTCCATGTTCTGTCTATTCCTATGCTGTATCTCCATCCTTAACCTGGACAAACTTCTGAGCAAAGGGCAAGCTCCACATTTTTATGAAAAGTCCTTGTGTCTTCTAGTTAACATGGATGACTTGCTTTTAATGGTTACCATCTTTATACTAGCATTTTATTACCATACTTCATCTTTCAAACAGGTTCATGTTGTATCCTTAAAAAGAATAAAATGTATTTGAAGGCTAAGACCCTTGCCTTTTATTTCTGTTGGATTTATAGCACAGTGGAAGAAACATATTAAGTGTCTAATAAATATCTGATTCATCAATGACTTAGAGCAAAAAGTATTGATAAAAATATGTCAATACGCTTAGTAAAATCTTCATCAAAGTTTGAGTAGATGAGGGATAGTCTAGTTGAACTGAAAGAACTCACTACAGACACGTAGACTTCTTTGTGTAGATAGTGTTTGCCTAACTGGATACCAGGACAGACACACACACCATCAATAATTATGAGCACTTGCCAACAATACTCGAAATACACTTAAAGATGTATACAGAGTACACATTTTATGTTTGTGTGTAAAATGGCGTTTACAATACTACCTCACTGTGTTATTTTGAGGGCTAAATGAGATAACATGTATAAGGTGCCAAGAACAGGGCTTCAAACTTTCACGTTACAAAGTGATTTACTTGCTCTTCTTCCTCTGTCAGGTCGTCCAAGTTTAAATGGAACACAAGTTTTCCTTTCACTCTTTTCTGCTTTTTATTTTATAAAAGCCTAGGAACTTTGTCCCAGTAATTTCTGAAGGAAAATAAATGTGATTACTCCTAAGACTAATCTGAAATATTAGCGGGAAGGGAGAAAAAGAAATTTTTTTCTTTAAGAATTTTATGTTAAACCTTCATAAGGCTATCTCCATTTGCTTTATAAAAGCTCTAGTTTTTAGTAAACATTTTAAAAAATGTTCTCATATTTTGAAATTGTCCTTTTTATATAAACATGAACTTTGATCACCAATTTTAGAAAAGTTCTAAGAACTCCTTCTGAGGTCTCATATCTAGTCATCACATCTAAAATGCAATTCTTTGTTTTTGGAAAGCTCAATATGAATTAAGCCTACTACTAAGGTAACAGGAGATTCTCTCTCTCTCTTTTTAAGATTTTATTTATTTATTTGAGTGAGAGAGAGAACGAGTACAGGAGCACATGAGTGGGAGGAGGGGCAGAGGGAGAGGAGGGACAAGCAGACTCCCCACTGAGCAGGGAGCCTGATGGGGGAGGGCGGGCCCTTGATCCCAGGACTCTGAGATCATGACCTGAGCTGAAGTCAGAGGTGCCCCCGAGATTCTCTTTTTTTTCAATGCAAGCAAATAATTTAAATACAATTCAATTCAGACTCTAAATCCACTGGGCTTATTTTTCGAATTTTCTCATAGTTGGTCAAGGGTTGACGAGAATAGCAGCACTGCAATATATATTTCAACTTTCCTCCCTGTATCATTAACCACCCCAACCTTCCTTCTATAAACGAGATGTATGTAGAGTCTCCTACAACAGTCAGTCAGCTCCCCACAATAACTCAGGCACCAACATTCTCCTCTAGCTGACCTCTCCCTTTTGTCAGGCTCAAAAAACCCCACCCCATACTCTTCTCCTCTGTCTTATCCCAGAAGCTGCAAGTCATTAAGACTGGCAGGGGAGTGGAAGGGAAGGAGAGAGTTCCTGGAGGGATCCTGTTCATTACCCTATCTGAACAGCCTCTGGGAGGCGTTTCTGCTTGCAGAGATGCAGCACGGCTGATGTTCAGCATGTGTGTCTGAGTCGGCTGTCTAGTTTTTTCCTTTTTCCATTCATGTTCACAAAGCTCATGGGATGTTGTTAGTGCTCCTGAAGAAGGGGGAGAAAAAGACAACTCTGCAATTATTTATCTCAAACCCCAGTGTGACTGCCAAACTTTATAAACTGGAAGAAATAATGAGAAAGCTCCAGTTAAAGAAAAAGAGGAAGAGTGACATAACAATTTCTGAATATCGGCTATGTCCTAACATTCTGCTGGGCACCCTAATTCCCACAAGGTTGGGTGGTAGAGTTATTACTAGGAGATCACTGACTCAGTACAGTCATTAGCTTGCTCAAGATCACTCAACTAGTAACTGGGAGATGCAGGGTCTACACGTCAGTATGGCGTCATTTTAAAGTCTACTTTTTTACTACATTATCATATTTTTCTAGGCTTCTAACTTCAAAAGCCTGTCAGAATATGTCATTCCTTTGCTCCTCTTATCATTATTACTTTTTCCCTGTATTCAGTGTCCAAGTTAAGCTTTTGCATGACCCTGTCCAAAGTTTATCGTAAAGAATAAATACGTGAGCAGTAAATGAAGGAATTAATAAGCAAATGAACAGCTATCTTCCTTGACTTCATCCACCTATCTTCGACATTCCCCATTCTATTTACACGTCCTCATTCATTTACTTGTCCTTTGTTAGTGGCTGAATATAGGGAAGGTGCTGATAAGAATGTATGGGGCACACATTCGAGTTTTCAAAACACACTATTGAGTTTTCCGGAAGTTCACAAAGAACAGTGCAAGCAAATTAATGCCTGGGCTAAGAATAAGGAAATTAACACACAAAAGTCTTTTTAAAAAGATTTGACTACTGGGGCGCCTGGGTGGCTCAGATGGTTAAGCGTCTGCCTTCAGCTCAGGTCATGATCCCAGGGTCCTGGGATCGAGCCCCGCATCGGGCTCCTGGCTCAGCGGGGAGCCTGCTTCTCCCTCTCCCTCTGCCTCTCTCCCTGCTCTTGCTCTCTCTCTCTCTGTATCTCTGTGTCTCAAATGAATAAATAAAATCTTTAAAAAAAATAAAATAAAATAAAAAAATAAAAAGATTTGACTACTTTTAGTCAGGAACCAACAGGACAATTTTGTTTCTCCCCTAGATCCTAAAACAGTAATGGAAGCAGTTGGTTTAATACTCAGATGGTACAAGTTCCAAGACTCAGCTCAAACATCACCTCCTCCATCATCCTTCTCCAGGGACCTCCCAAACCCACCACCTGGCTACCTGCACACTCTCGAGGCTCCACAATGCGCTGTTTTACGTCTAACTCTCTTACTGGAAAGTCAACACCTCAAGGAGAGAAGCCATGTCTCATTCATTTTCATATCTTTAAAACTGTGTACATTGTTAGACAGATAGTAGGAATACAATAAATATTTATCGGAAAGGGAGCACTAAGCTCAGCTGTTTCCATGATAACTACTCTCAACCTCTAATTTATGTGATAGCTACCACCTCACTATCCTAGGTCTTTGTTCTTCTTTACATTAAAACTCCTAGATTTACTGTTTACCAATTCACTATTTCCATTCCTCACCTCTGATTCTCTTGCATTCACTCCAGTTAAACTTTTGCTTACACCTCCCTATTGGCTATCATCAAGATAACTAATGACCTTCAAATTGTTAAACCCAATGGTCAATTATTAGTCCTCACCTTCCTGTAGAATTCGCAATGAGTTATTACTCTCTCCTCCTTGACATACCATCTTTCCTTTGCTTGCAGAACACCACACTCTTGGTTCTCCTCTTCACCCACAATTTCCTTTGCTGTGTCCTCCTCTTCTCTCCAGATCCTAAAAGTGTACTGCGCTGGGGCTCAGTCTCTTAGTCTCAGCTACATCCTCTTCTCCAATCGATCTACAGTTATGCCCTTTGTGAGCTTAACCATCTAGATCTTGGCAAATCCCAAATTTGTATCTCTGAGACTTCTCTAACTCTGTTCCTGAACATCCAGCCACCGATTTGACACAACCTGATCTTTTACCTCAAAGCCACCCTATCTTGATCTAAGCTGATATAGACTCCATCTTTCCAACTGCTTTGGCAAAAAGTTTTTCTTCTTTTCTTAAACCCACAGGAAATCCTATTGGCTCTATATTCTCAATACACCCAGATTCCTATCACTACTCATAATTTCGTTTACTACCACTCTATCCAAGTCCCCATAAGAAGATTTCCCCTATTCTCAACTCAGCAGCTAAAGTGATCCTTTGACAAGGTCAAGTCAGACCTACCTACCTCCTTACTGACCCCTCAAGAGAAACACTCCTAGCTTTCTGGAAGCTTTCCATTTCCCTCTTCTAACCCCTGAGAAGGCTAGCTAGACTTTAGGTTCTGTCCATGGAGCGGCTCTGAGAGAAATGCTGTCATTATTAATGAATCCTGGTTCTGAGCTAGCCTGAGGGAGCCTGTTACATGCACAGCACTGTGGTTCAGGGCACAGGGGCGGAAGAAAGACTTCATGGACCTGAATCCCTTTTCACCAGGTTTGTATTTCATTTTCTTTATCTGTAAAACCAGAACAAAAGGATTGTTGAGGATTAAATGACTTGCTATGTGAGGTACTTAGAATAGTGCCTGCCAGAGAGTGAATGTTCTATAAACATTCACTATTATTAAAAGGATTAAAATGGGCAACCAAACAATGCATTACTTTCAATTTTAGACAGTCAATTTACTTGCCTCTCATTTTTCGTGTCAAGAATGTTAGGATAATTTTGTCTTCTGAAAGTAACCTGAAAAGTACCCCATTATATATTATGTGTTGGTAAAATGTTGTAATAAATATACCTTTCAAGCTAGACAGATCATAATCTTAATTGTTACAGTATTTTGGTACCTCTTATATGAGGCAAGAGTCTTCAATATGAGAAAGGTGAAAGTACTGATTTTTGCAGGGAAGAGCGGATAGTTTTTGATGTCCTGAGGTAAAATCATGGTAAGATTTCTTGATAAATATGCTTTAATGCATCTTAGCTTTATAGTTCTGTGCTGTAAAGATGATGATTATCATGAAGGCACAGTGAAGCATACTAGGTGTGATGCAGTGGGTTTGCAGTAAGGAACAACTGTAACAGGGCAGTCTTCATGTTTGTTGCAAATCAAGTGCGTTGCACAACAATCACCCTCATAACTGAACCACCTAATCTTTCACCCTCTCCCATTCATACAAGTCTGTGTGTTCATGTATCTCTTTTTCATATTTCTCTGTGGTAGTCAGTCTCCAAAATGGCACCCAATGAACCCTGCATCCTGGTATTTATGTCTTTGTGTAGTGATTCCCCACAATGAATAGGACAAGCTTGTGTATCAACTGGGTCCTGAAGAAGTGTTGGTGTGTGACTTCTAGACTAGGTCATAAAAAATTTGACAGCTGCCCCCTTGCTTCCTTGCTTGCTTGCTTGCTTTTATAGATCACTTGCTCTGAGGGATGTCAGTCACCAAGTCATGAGGACATTAATACAGCTGTAGAGGCCCATATAGAGAGGGATAAAGCTGTCTCCCTCTCCATCCAGCTAGCACCAACTTGCCATGTGTATATGAATTATTTGCCTTGGAATCCTAGGACTGATGCCCAAGGCAACTGAACTTCATGAGACCCCAAGCTTAAAGCACCCAGAAAAGCCCAAATTCTAAACCTGCAAAGAAACTCTGAGATATAATAAATGTTTACTGTTGTTTTCAGCTACCAAGGTTTGTGGCAATTTGTTACACGGCAATGGATGACTAACGTACTCTCAATCTTTTGCTGTCCCTTTCTGGGTACCTGTGTTTGCACTGCTTTATCTTTAGATCCCCAGTGCTTTTCCTCATTTCCTGTGCCCTCTCTACTTCTTTTAATGTCCATAAAACAGAATAGACAAATATATATATATTTTGTTCAGAATAGTGTATGGAAACAAAAGTGGAAGTATGATAAGTGGTTTCCACAGGAAAACTACCAGCTTTTCTTTGCCCCCTTTTCTGTGGGTTATTGGGACTGATTCTCCCTCATCTTTATTCTTTCTTAAGCTACCAACTTGGGGAAGGGGAAGGGTGAAGTTAGAGGCACAGAAGTTTCCCCAACAATCATTAAATTTCATCTTAATGAAATTAAGATAACACAATCATAAAAACAGAACATTTTTGTTTAACAACGTTACATACATTCCAATTCACTGTACTACATGTGATTATTTAAAAAGACAACATCAGAGCAAAAATGAGCCATATTTTATAATGAATTTGGCATTATAAGGAAAAAAGCATTAAAATAATGTACATTAACTACCTTACACTCCTATCCTAAAGTCATTTAATATCATTCAAATAAATGATGAAATGTGATCAAATAGTTATTTTATTTCAGAGAGAGAGAGACAGAGTGCAAGCATGAGCCAGGTGGGTGGGGGCAGAGGAGAAGCAGACTCCCCGCTGAGCACAGAGTCCTGATGCGGGACTTGATCCCAGGACCCTGGGATCATGACCTGAGCCAAGGACAGATGCTTAACCGACTAAGCCACCCTGGCGCCCCCCAAATAGTTATTTTAAAATTGATCTGGAGGGGCGCCTGGGTTGCTCAGTCATTAAGCATCTGCCTTCAGCTCAGGTCATGATCCCAGGGTCCTGGGATCGAGTCCCGCATTGGGCCCCCTGCTCCGCGGAGAGCCTGCTTCTCCCTCTCCCACTCCCCCTGCTTGTGTTCCCTCTCTCGCTGTGTCTCTCTCTGTCAAATAAATAAATAAAATCTTTAAAAATAAAAAAAATAAATAAAAAATAAACTCTTTGGTCCACAACTAGATTACGGAGGGTCTTGCATTTAGATTTTTTTTTCAAATAACAGTTTTATTGATGGGGCGCCTGGGTGGCTCAGTCGTTAAGCGTCTGCCTTCGGCTCAGGTCATGATCCCAGGGTCCCGGGATCGAGCCCCACATCGGGCTCCCTGCTCAGCGGGAAGCCTGCTTCTCTCTCTCCCACTCCCCCTGCTTGTGTTCCCTCTCTCGCTGTGTCTCTCTCTGTCAAATAAATAAATAAAATCTTTTAAAAAATAAAATAAAATAAAATAAAATAAAATTGATCTGGATACTATAAAGTTTCCAAAATCGGATCCTCTAATGCCAGACATACTTCAGGAGCAACACAGAAGAGGCTGCTTCCTGTGTTCTCTAGCTTATATTTTCTATTCTTCTAATTTTTTTTTATACAATAAAAAAATTTGTTTTAGTTTTGCTGGTACCAATTTATGGTATCCTAGAAACTCCACAATGATGGAAAAGAACAGGTACTCACAACAAAGCAGAATTACCAACATATTTATGGCCTTATCATTTGACAGGGAAGGTCAAAGCTTCTCCGAGTTTATTCATAACCCTGCACCAGCTTTCAATTCTTCAAAAATTGCTCCTTGATACCCGGCTTCCATGAAATCACAGAGAGTGGCAGCCACTCTCTTAAGGCATAAATCAGATTCTAAATAACTGATAGTACTTTTTTTCCTCTAGACCTGGACAAGAAAGGCACAGCATTTTCATTGTTGAGTGCCAACACCAAGAAAAACCAGTGCATAAAGGATGTTCTTAGGTTTTAATTTCTAAAGTCATCTGTAAGAAAACAGTCTTTGGGATTACAAAAAATAAAGGTCCTACTCTTGAATGTCACGGGCATTTTAATATCCTCTCTTCTTTTATTCTCCAAATCCAAATTAAATACTGTTGCAGACTTAGTGACTGTTTATCATGATTAATGCTCTCATGACTTTGTTGTTCCAAACTCAAAATGTGCAAGCTGTGTGGGGTTTGGGCATACTGTAATACAAGCCAAGGACACAATGGCAAGTGAAATAGATATGTGTATATGCAACTAGCTACATAGAATAAGCAAGTAAAATTAAAGAGAGATTTTTTTTTTAAGTCAGGACAAAATACTTAAAAATTTTTTTCTGTATGATGTAATTCTTTATTGCAGGGAACATTAAGAAATAGGTCATGGGAAGCCTTTATTCTAATAATTAGTAACACTAGTTTTTAATATTCAGCATTTAACATCTCAGCCATAGAAGTTGGGCATTTTCTCTGAGATATACTGATGCACCTCTTAAAGGGCTGAAAACAACCCCATGTGAAAAATAGTTGAAAACTCGGGATCTTTAATCTGCATGCATGGTTTTCAACTAATGAGTTATCTTTACTTATCTATGACAATAATTCAATGATGCTTTCTCATTTAGTTGTTTATCTTAATAAAAGTTAATATAGTTCTATTAATAGCCACCCAGATGACGGTTTTATGAGTATGCTAGCATTCATTGTCAGTCACTGTGTTTCAGCTTACATTTATCATTGTGTCAGCAACAACAGTGCCGAGAAGCAGTTACGCCGGGGTGAGAATCAGCAGACTATCTGGATCTGATGCTCTTCGGCCACTTATTGGTTGTGTGACTCTGGACAACTGAACTGATCTGTCTCAATTCCCTCACCTGTAAAATTGAGGAGCTACTATCTAATATCACAAAGGTGTTGCAGGGGTTAAGTCAATTGTACACATGAAGCACTTAGAACAGATTTCAATAAATCTCAGCTACTTCATGGTCATTATTTTGTCACGGCAAACAAACAAACAAAATGGACGAGGTAGGTTTAACGTGTGAACGATGTGCTTGTACCAGGACAGGGGCTCTGCTGTTCATCCTTAATTATTATTTAGTTTTGCTACATAAGCCAACAGAGAAAACAAGAGACAGAAGACGTGTTACAATTTCCATGTGGTGCTTTTATATGAAACACATTATATAATTTCACCTCTGTCTACACCACCCCTTTCCAGCCTCAATCTCCATTCTAAGGCCAGTCTACACAGCAGTGTGACATCACTTTCTCAGGATCTCCAGGCTGCTGTGAAAACACATACTAAGTAGTGGGCATAGAGGCTCTTACATGAAAGGAAAGCCAATATGACCAAATCATCACTTGTCTTAAAAATGCCCTAATTGCACTGCTTTATTTTACATCCTAGCACCTCCCTGAATTCCACGATGCACAGTGCTGCTTGGTTTGGACACAGTCTCTAAGTAGCAGTCCAAATGTGTGGCCTCATCTTCCAGCAATAAGATGGACACCACAGTTGGCCTAAGGAGTTATTGGGGCGATGTAATTTTGTGGTCATTTTAAATCCTTAATGAATTTTTAAATATATTACTCACTTAAAAAGTGAATTGTTCAATTTTTAGAAACATTGGTCACTGAAGTGACAGGAGCTAGGCTGCCACGTGTAAACGGTAGAGATAAATTAGGACTCCTCCTGTAGGAACTGTCTTACCCAACCTTCTGTCTTTTCCTTAAAAGAGAACATAACATTAGATAGCATAAAAAGAGAGTTTTTAAAACCAGGCAGTTTTCTCCCCATTAAAATTGTTGCTATTTATGTTGCCCTTCTGAGAGCCAAAGGTTGACGCCTTAGTAGCTTTGAGTATTAATAAGCGACCTCATTCTATTCTTTAAATAACTTAAGAAAAAATGCATTCTGAAAGGAATGATAGATACTACTTCCTCAAATGAGGAAAGTCAGCATCTAGATGTTAACATAAATAACATACTTCTGCAGGTGAAAGAACGATATATAGGACACATATGCTTTTAAACCCAAGTAGCCCATCTTAACCTGCCACTTCTCAGATACTAATGAACAAATAATATTTCCAGCCCTTTTCTCCCAGCCCAAACTTATATACGAAAATAGAATCAATTAAAAAAATCAGAGTAATTCTGCTATATGAGAAACCAGCATGGTGTGGCAGAGGGAAAGAGCTCTGGGCTGTGCAGAAAGAGCACAAAATTAAGGCCAATATAATGTTTTACGGCCTCACAGAAATCAGATTCTCTAGGCCCATCTGAATATAATATTCTTCACTTGCCCACTGTGATTAAGTCTGTTAATGCAAGTGCAACATGCCCAATATATTCTTCTGGTATTTCTTACCGAAAGGGAAACTTTTAGATTCATCTGGTTTTAAAATAAGGGAAGATGCAGAAGCTAATAACCTTACAGTGTGGAGCGATGGGAAACAGCGTACAAGAACAGGGCAGAACAGAATGGAAAGTTCCTGTAGGTGGGGGTGCTCAGAGTTCTAGCAGTGCCTGGGGGAGCTGCTGGAGTGGAGATGGGTCAAGATTTACCATTTCAGACCTTAAGTCTAGGTTATGACAAGTCTTCTAAGCACTTAAAACTTAAATGAATATGGAGTGGATAATGAGATTTTTTTTTCTCTCTAAAATGTAAGTCTGATGAATGATGCCTGAAAGTACCACCAGTCATTTTTATGAGTGCTCAGCTCAGCAATATAGGCTTTTTTTTTTTTTTTGTACCTAAAAGAAAAATTTTCTTTGTTTTGGCTTCTCAAGGATGGTCACACATCCCCTGTTGAAAGGAATGTCATCTCTATAAATTTATATAGCTAGGATAATATAGTTTCTTCCTAAATAATAAAAAGTAAACTGTGAATGTATCTTAAGGTATAAAACCACGGATTTATATTAATAACTGTATATCCTAATTAGATTCTTCATATTATTTGAAACAACCAAAAGGATTACTTTTACTTAAAATACATGTATATGTGATAATGAATTGGTTATGGTTTATAAAAAAATAAATGACAGATGGATCTATAATTGTGTATAAGAGAGATAACTTATTTGATGAAAATAAAAAAAATAAATCTTGAAAAAAATTACAATCTGGAGGAATCTAGAATTAATAACCATTGTGAGTGAGCCTTCAAGAGAAAAGAAAAAATACATTAGCATGATTGTTTGACTCAAATATTTTTTCTGTCATTTGCAAACTCAGAAGTTGCCAAAGATAAACTTCTGACAACTGTAAAGTGTCTTGTTTCTATTCAAAAAAGCATTTAATAATTAAGGTTTTGCTTTTAAAAATAATAATCCTGAGATAAAAATTATGTCCATGTTTTGAAAGATACACATTTGCATACCCACAGGCATGTTTTTTCTCATGGAAGATGGTCCTGAAACTATAATATTCAATACTTGATAACTAAATCCCATGAACATATTACAGATTTGCTTCAAAACTATTTTCTTTTTTTTAAAGATTTTATTTATTTGACAGAGAGAGACACAGTGAGAGAGGGAACACAAGCAGGGGAAGTGGGAGAGGGAGAAGCAGGCTTCCCGAGGAGCAGGGAGCCTGATGCGGGGCTCGATCCCAGGACCCTGGGATCATGACCTGAGCTGAAGGCAGACGCCTAACGACTGAGCCACCCAGGCACCCCAAAACTATTTTCATCTTCAATTTAAAGATGAGAGTCACCTTGAGTATTTCTTATAATTTTAATGTAAAATGGAGGAAAAATCACTTATACGGTGAAGAGTAAATGTTCTGCGAAATACATCCAGAGAGGCCTTGAAACTAGCCAAGAGAGTCAGAGGGGTGGAGGGCAAATAGGGTTATAACTATACTGCAATGCTACACAGATTATTTGGGATTAGAAAAAAAATGGAATTATGGTCAAAATGACATATGTAGAAAAAAATTACTACTATGATACAAATAAAAGTACTTTCAAATCTAATTTCTTAAATAAAAATTTTCTCCAAAACTTTAAACAGAGCTCCAGGTTTTAAAAAATAAAAATAAGAAAAGAAAATTTTCAAGTTATAACAAAAACAATATAAAATATTGAACTCTAACAAAATCTGACGTTCCCTCCAGACTCAGATATTCAACTGCCTACTCAAGATTCCTATTTGAAGTCTCAGTGGGCATCTCTGAGCCAAATGAGACTCGGTTCCTCCCCACAGTCTGCCCCTCCCCATTTTCAGTGTGTCAGTAAATGGTGCCACCATCCACCAAGCCCAAGACTGAACTGCTTATTCTGTTCAACAAAGGGTATCATGAGCAAAGCTAATAGATGATGTAATGAGAAGAGACACTGTGTAATGTTCAAAACTGACAGAGGATTCATCTTTAAAATATATAAGAAACACAGCAATAAAAAGCTGACAGTATCCCCAACAGAAAAAATGAGTTAACACTAACAAGCGGGATTAAGGAGTATGCTTGTCCTGATGGGCACCGGGTGATGAATCACTATACTTTACACTTGAAACTAATATAACACCATATACTAACTACACTGGAATTAAAATAAGTAAAAACCAAACCCCCAAAACAAAAATATACAAACACTTCTAACGTAAAAAAAAAAAACCACTAGCAAGCATATGATGAGATGCTCAGACTCATAAGTCATTACAGAAATACAAATGAACACAGCAAGAAACCACTTGATTCCTTTATATCCAGAAATTTGGATAATGTGAAGTGTTGGTGAGGATATGGTGATAATTTTTAAAACACAAGAAAAATAAAAAACCCTCACATAATGCTGGCTTGGTAAAGGCATTCTAGAGGGCAATCTCGAACTAGTTAAATAAAATAAGCCTATGTCCTATGATCTAGCAATTCCTTTTCTAGCTATATATGCATCAAAGAAAAGCTCACACCGGTCCATAAAGGCATATACGTGACAGGGCTCAATGCAACATTATCTGTGGTGGTGAAGCAGGGTGAAGTTGGGGGGATGCAAGGTTTGGAAGCAATTTAGTGTCCAGCATTCAGAGTGGCTGGGCAAATACACTAGATGTCCAACATACAGTGCTATAAAGATTTCAAAAGAATAGATGTATATATGGCAACACAGATAGATCTTAAAAATATGCTGAGTAAAAAGGTAATCAGAAAAGACATGGAGGAAATGCACACTGCTAAGCAAAACAAGCCAGTCTGAAGAACTACACGCTGTACGGTTCCAATTATATGACATTTGGGAAAAGGCAAAACTATAGCAATAGTAAAAAATGAGTGGTTCCCAAGGGTGTGAGGGAAGGTGAGGGTCAGTGAAAAGGGGAAGCCCAGGGGACTGTTGGGATGGTGAACCTATAACGCATGATACTGTAATGGTGGATGCACGACAGTATGGGTTTGTGAAAACCTACAGAACTTTACCAAGAACACAAAGATTGAACTTTCCTATAAGCAAATTTAAAGAACCATATTATGCAGCTATCAAAAGGAATGAAATCTTGCCATTTGCAATGACGTGGATGGAACTGGAAGGTATTATGCTGAGCGAAATTAAGTCAATCAGAGAAAGACATGTATCATATGACCTCACTGATATGAGGAATTCTTAATCTCAGAAAACAAACTGAGGGTTGCTGGAGTGGTGGGGGGTGGGAGGGATGGGGTGGCTGGGTGACAGACATTGGGGAGGGTATGTGCTATGTTGAGCACTGTGAATTGTGCAAGACTGTTGAATCACAGACCTGTACCTCTGAAACAAATCATACATTATATGTTAAAAAAGAAGATAGTAGGAAGGGAAAAATAAAGGGGGGGAAATCAGAGGGGGAGACGAACCATGAGAGACTATGGACTCTGAGAAACAAACTGAGGGTTCTAGAGGGGTGGGGGGTGGGGAGATGAGTTAGCCTGGTGATGGGTATTAAAGAGGGCACGTACTGCATGGAGCACTGGGTGTTATACGCAAACAATGAATCATGGAACACTACATCAAAAACTAATGATGTAATGTATGGTGATTAACATAACATAATAAAATGAAAAGAAAAAGAAAAAAAAAAAAGAACCATTTAGGAGGTTCAGGGAATCTTGGGGGAAAATGCAGATTGTGACAGGAGAAACTAACTGCACTACAAATATAAGGAACTAGCTTTGGAAATGAATAGTATATAAAAGTACAGGCAAAGGAACTGCATGTAAGTCCTGCACTCTAGTTGATGAAGCTTCCTACAGGGGTACAAGTTAACAATTCTAATCCTGCTGTCCATGTACACTGAAATTCAATAATTAAATAGATGGTGGAGGGTGAGATCCAGGTTTCTCACTGATGGAGTAGGAGATTACAGGCAAGCAAGAGCAATAAGCTAGAATGATCCCCGTGGTAATAGATTCAAGTTGGAAACATAATAAAAACTCACGTTTAACTTAATATGGATGCATATAGAAATATGTATAAATATGGGTATATACACAGGTCAGTATACACACCTATCTTTCTTTGCTGAGAGGGCCTAAAAAAATGACACCCCAGTAGCAATAAGCACACCTAGCATCCAGAACTTGGTTTCTAATACCATTCTCTAACAAAAGGAAACTGAACTCTAAAGAGCACTGGATGCTTCTAAGACTAGGGCAAGAAATATACAGGATGAGCCTAGAACATCTTGTAGTAGGCAGAAAACCTTACACATGCATGCATGTATGGGATGGATGGATGGACGGACGGACGGACACACACACACAATTTATGGGGCTATGTCAAAGGGACTAGGACCCAAGTGAAAGAGTTCCCAATGGCCAAAAGTGAAACAATCTGAACCACCAAAGAAAGAAAATATCATTAGAATACAAATCAAAATATAAAAGAAGAATTAATGAGTCTAATCTGAGAAAAATAAATTACTGACTACATTTTTAAATGGGGGAAAAGACAGAAATCTCCATGCAGAATAATTCCAAATAAATTATGTAACCACGCTAATGGAGTGGCAGAATAACATGCGGGCTGCACATACTGACTTCCTTTCGGAGTACATGTGGAAGGGGTGTGGGTGGGGGGCACAGGGCAATTGTATAGTGGGAAAAGCTGACGGACATTACTTTTAGCCAGATGACCAAGGTTAACAAAAACAGTCATAAATCATGTTGATTGTACGTATCTTTGATATAATGTGATAAAAATGGTACTTTAACTGCATGTCTTCCTCTCTAAAACACACGGACCCAGTTTGAGCATGAGAAAAACATCGGCAAATTCTAACAGACAGCCATCCTACAATATATGTCTGACAGTACTCCTCAAAACTGTCAAGGTCAACAAAAATGAGGAAAATCTGAAAAAATGTCAAAATTAAGAGAAACTTAAGGAGACATAATATCTAAATATAACATGGGATTCTCAATGTGATCCTCGAATAGAAAAAGGACATTAAGTTAAAAGGTAAGGACCTATGAACAAACCATGGATTTTAGTTAATAAAAATAAATCGGTATTAAGTATAACAAATCCACCATACAATAAATTAGTAATAATATGGAGAACTATGTATGGGGGACAAGGGGACGTACATGGGAACTCTTTGTACTATCTGCTCAATCTAATCTGTAAGTCTAAAACTATTCTTTTTTTGTTAAAGATTTTATTTGTTTATTTGAGAGAGAGAGAGAGCACATGCATGAGTGGGGAGGAGAGGCAGAGGGAGAGAGTGGGAGAAACAGACTCTCCACTAGTGAGGAGCCCGACAACACTGGGCTCCATCCCAGGACCTTGGGATCATGACCTGAGCCAAAGCAGACGCTTAACTGACTGAGCCATCCAGGCGCCCAGTCTAAAACTATTCTTAGAAGTAAGCCTATTACTAAAAATATACAATTATGTATAATGCACACACCCCCCAAATAAAATCAGAAATAAGAAAATAAAGATAACAAGAGAAATGCAAATTTGAAGTATTCTGGAATATTATGCCCCACCTATTAGATAGATAAGGCTGAGAGGAAATGGGTCCTCTTATAACTGCGTTGTACAACCCTTCTGGTGGAGGACCTGAAACAGGCTTCATCCAGATGCTCCGAGACAGTGATCACAATTCTAGGGATCTATCCAAAAGATACACTGGCAAAAATACAAAAAGACATATGAAAAAAACTATTCATTGCACTGCATCCCATCACTATAGTCCTGACTTATAGACAAACTATAGCCAGTGGAGTATATCAGAGAGGCTAGAAACAGATCCACATATACACTGATAACTGATTTTTTACAAAGCTGCAAAGGCAATCCAGTGGGGACAGAATATCTTTATGACAAATGGTGCTGGAACAACTGGACATCCACATGCAAATGGAGGAATGTCGATCCATACCTCACATGGTATACAAAAAATAAATCAAAGTGGATCACAGTTCTAATGTAAAACCTAAAACTATAAAACTTCTAAGAGAAAACATAAAAGGAAACTCTTGTAACCTTAGGCTAGATAAGATTTCTTAGATAAAACACCAAAAGCAGGATCCGTGACATAAAGGATGGATAAAGTGGACTTCATCAAAATTTTAAAACTCTGTTCATCAAAAGAGTACCACCCTGCACTATCGAGTCTGAAAGGGAAGTAGAATTATGAACTCATGTTAATTGAAAAAAAAAAAAAAGCCTTAGCTTTCTCAAGTGAATCAACTTAGTAGCTACAAGCATTCCCTTTAATGCCCAGATTATGGTCTCTAACTATTATTTGTTATTAAAAGGACCCTTTGGAGAAATTCCAAAACTCAGCCGGGAAATGGGCAAGATGAGCCGGGAACATACTATAGAAACAGAAAGCAAGAAAGTTGTCAAAGACTAGTGGGTTTGTGTCAGAAGGATTCATTCGGGAGCCAAATTGAATATGCTCCCCCTGGCCAAAGATAGGACACTTTGAGTAGCAATAAGGATAATAATGAAAATGGACGGATTGTACCTATCAAATATGCTTAAATCCTCAACGAGAACTAGCTGATTGGTGTTGGAGAATGTTACGGAACGGGCAGAGTGGGGTGACTGCCAGAGACGCCTGACGTCCTGTTCTGAGGCGGGCCGGGGGCCGCTGACACCTGAGACGCACCACTGAGCAGCACACAGGGGAGGCGGGAGTCCGGGCCCACGGTGGAGGCACAGCCTCGCGGAGCCAGCGAGAGCGTCAGCGGCAGCCAAGGCGGCGTCCGCGGCAGCACGTACCTTCCGGATTTCCAGCCGGAGCCGACAGGCACTCTTAGCTGAGACACCAAGCGGTGGTGCAAGCAGGACTGTGTCCAGGTAGTTGACTGCCAAGTGCAGAACCGAGCTCCACCTACTGCTGGCGGCTTCTGCCCCCAGCCTGCATTGTTTGTAGGAGAGCGCGCATCAAACCTCCATCTGGAGCCTTCCCTTAGCTCTTAGGACCCTGGAACCACTGCAGACGCTGGATGTGGTGCGACCGCAGCCATGACCGCGGGAAGAGCAGCGGGTGCCGCAGCGCAGCGACCGCAGAATGAGACGCACCCTGCGGGGTGGCCAAATCTCCACCGGCGCTTTGAAGGCTTTTAACTGGAACACGGACTTAAGCCTTTGGGAGTGTGAGGAGTTCAGGAAGACCAAGCCAAAGACTGAAGCAGCCACAGTGTGAAGAGAAGTGGGATTCGGGTCTGGTGCTGCTCCCTGGGGAAAACCTGGTTTCCATGACTGTGGAAGGAGCACCCCCCGAAGATGCCGGCACTGCTCAGGCACCGCTTGCTGCAGCTGCAGGAGGCCCTGGGCTTGGCAGGGCAGCTGGCAGAGGAGTGCCAACTGGTGTTCCAACTGCCCGGGCACCTACGGGACTAGCAGGCTCTGTCCGGGGGGCCGCGGGGGCGGGGGCATCGCCACATGAAATGAAGGACCCTGCAGGGAAGAGGCACTGTAGGGACTGCTGCAGCTGCTGTTCCTGCCAGCAGTGCTGGAGCCCCGACTCAGCACCCAGCAGGACGGGGGACCCCCCCGTGGGCAGAACACCACCACCTCCAGGCTCCCCACGTGGTATGAGACCACCCATGCGCCCACGAGCTGGGCTTCCCCCTGCTTGAGGGACTCCAACAGGCACGCCCCCTCCAAGAAGGAAACCCCCTCCACCAGGAATTAGTGGTCCACCTCCCCCAGGAACGCACCACCGAGACCCTAGGGTACTGTTGATCCTTCTAAGTCCCTTTTTTCTCTACAATGTGTCTTATGAAACTGTGTAGAGGGTTTGTGAGGTTTTGCTCCCTCCTTGCTGTATTGAGTAAAGCAATTAAAAAAAAAAAAGAATGTTAGGGAATCAATTTATGATTTTGAAAAATAGTAAATTAAGGGAAAAAGAATTAAGTGTATAGCCTGCCTTCCTTTACAGACTATTCCAGAGGATAACCCATTAGCTGGTCTGAGGGAAGCTTTTCTTTCGAGGTATTTCAGGCAATCAACGAAGTAACAGCAGCAGAAGAGGTTAGTACTAGCATTTAGCAAATGCTAATAAGGTCATGGAGGCGCACGATGGTCACCAATGCTATGACATCACAATAAAGAGCAACCAAATGTTGTGATGTAATATCACCCATTTCAGGAATCTCCCAATTTTTTTTTTTTTTTTAAAGATTTTATTTATTTATTTGAGAGAGAGAATGAGATAGAGATAGAGAGAGAGCACGAGACGGGGGAGGGTCAGAGGGAGAAGCAGACTCCCTGCCGAGCAGGGAGCCCGATGCGGGACTCGATCCTGGGACTCCAGGATCATGACCTGAGCCGAAGGCAGTCGCTTAACCAACTGAGCCACCCAGGCGCCCAGGAATCTCCCAATTTTTTAAAGTCTGATCACAGCTCTAGAATTACCTAAAAATTACAAAAATTCAAAGGAAAATTGAAAGTAATGATACCATGCCACGCAATGAGCCCAGACTGAAAATTCCATAGAACAAATGACAGAGTTTCTTCAAGGAAAAGGTTGAGGAAGGAGGGGAATAAAAAGAGGAATGAGAAGAAAAAGAGAAGTGGAGGCACACTCAGGCAAGGGGACCTACTGTTTAAAAGAACAACAAAAACACCAACCTGGGGGGCTCAGTAGGCTAAGGGGCTGCCTTCAGCTCAGGTCGTGATCCTGGGGTCCTGGGATCGAGCCCCACACCGGGCTCCCTGCTCTGCGGGGAGCCTGCTCTCCCTCTCCCGCTCCCCCTGCTTGTGTTCCCTCTCTCACTATGTCTCTCTCTGTCAAATAAAATCTTTTAAAAAAATAAAACAAACACCAACCTACTGCAACAGACAGGCCTTGTTTGGGTCCCTGATCATACAACCCACCATAAAAACATCTTAAAACAATGGAGGAAATGGAGGTAAACACTTTGTTTCATCACATTAAGTATTTTTAACTTTTTTGGGGTGCAAAATGGGACTGCACTTATGGTTTTTAGGAATCCCTTTCTTTTAGAGATACACACAAAAATATTTTTTAGTGGCCATAAAAACAATACACAATTTGCAAGGACATACAAACAAAAAGATAACTTATACTAGGATGGTTTTTTATGCGATGAAAAGAGAATCCTAGAGGGGATGGGATTTGAATCAACAAATCCTAATCAAATAGTGAAACAAAATGACCAATGATGACACTGTGCCAATAATTTATGATTAATTCAGCCCTTTCCACTTGAAGCCCTAAGGAAAGAAACCAAACAAAAAAAAGAAAACAAAACAAGCTTTCATATACATGGCCTTAAACATTTTAATTTTCATGAAAAGCACACACATTACCATTCCAGCTGCACATGGAAAAACTGAGACTCAGAGTCTCGAGGAGCCACGGTTAGTAAGCGCCAGTCAGGACTCGAGCCTTCCACGCAGAGCCAGAAGCCCTAGACAACACCCACATGTGTGTTGAGTAATTTAAAATTTTCAGACCTAACAAAGCAGAGGATAATAAATACCACATGGCTTCTTCATACATTTGCTCATTAAATATCTATTCTATAATTAACTATGATATACAGTCTCCTTCCAGTTCCCTTTGTAATGATTCTGAATGTTTCCTTTCTTTGAGAATAACTCCTTTCCAAAAGAGCCTTGCTGTAATAAACTTCTATTTTAGACATAAATGCAATTTTTCATATAAAAAGTATTGTAGATAAAAGGAAGAGAGGACAAGATTTGTAGCATTAATTTTTTTAAATGTTGCACATCAACATTTTTATGCTAAGTAGTAAGTTAGAATTTGGTTCATAAAATTGTTTTAAATGAAGTATGTGTTAAAGATAAGATGAATTTAAAGAATTATGCACTATTTGGTTTTAGAAATGAAATTCTTTATGGCAGCCTACTGGATGGTATGCAGTATTAAGTGTTGCTGCTAATAACTTGCCATATTTAACACTATTTAAAATCATGTTATAAAAGGGGCTGCAATGAATTGGTGCTTACAAGGGCAGGAATCTTTGCATCTAAGAGGTAAGTTCAATGAACAGAACGAGGTCTGCATACAGAGTTGTAGCTATGCCCTATCAGTCTATGTTTCTATCACTGAAAACAGCCCTAATTTGTTTTTCTCAGGGACAGAGCAATGTAGCAATTAATAAGAGCACAGAGCAGTACATATGCACACAGAATGCCTTGGCATATCTCATCTCTGCGGCTTACTAGCTGTATGTACAACCTATCTGTGGCATATTACGTGCTGCTTCTGTAGGCCTCCATGATATTCTGTATATATTTGTACTACGAAGCTTATTTTATTATGAAATCATGATCTATTTAATGATGATACTATTAGCTCTTTGAGAGGAACTTATTCCTCTTTGGTCTAGCAATTTGTAAATACCTGATACAAATAAGTCTTTAATAGTATGTTGGTTGAATGAATATATGAAAAACCTGTCCAAGTCCTTCTATCACAAGGCTTACTCTGCTCTGGGAAATATTTTATAGTGTAAAATATGCTCAGAAAAAAATATTAAGCTCTACTCATAGCTTTTCAATTACTATTATCAAAATTTCAAGGAGTGCCCACTTCTTAATAGCCTAGCTTCACCCTGGAGAAAATAAATCCTTCTCCACTGTCCCCTGAGCAGCATTTTTGTACATTAACCTTCCCTGATAAAAATAAGACCAATGTTCTATACTCTGTGTCTTTTACCTTGAGGGCTTCTGGTTAGGAGTGAAATTGGCTTCCTATCATCAGACAATTGGAAAGGCCAACATGTATGTAATTAATCAATTTTGAGGTTCCTCTATCAACATGACTTTTTCCAAAAAGAAAAGACTCTGATTCATTACCATTACTACCTCAGCTATAATAGAACATTCTTCTTCTTTGGTAAGAAAACCGTGATTGTGCCCATTCATTTCTATTTAAAAACACATACACTCTACAAAGGATGGCAGGGAAGCCTAATTCTCTGTTATAAAAAATTATGTGGTATTTATAGGCTATGTTTAATGAGTTTATCTTTTTTTTTTTTCTTGAGAGAGAGAGAGCACAGTTGGGGGGTGGGTACAGAGGGAGAATGAGAATCTTAAGCAGGCTCCACATCTAGTGTGGAGTTCAACGCAGGGCTTGATCTCATGACCCTGAGATCATGACCTGAGCCAAAATCAAGAAATGGATGCTTAACCGACTGAGCCATACAGGCGCCCCAATGAGTTTATCTTTTTAAATTGCTTTTTCTACACTGAATGGCATCATACCAAGCACACGAATCATGTAAGTGCGAACAGAATCATGGAGTGGAGAAAGCTAAAGCATCAGTCTGACACGGATTTGGAATGTGGCTTTACTGTTAAGGAGTGGAATAACCCCTGAAAGCCAATTCATCTTTGTAAGACCCAGTTTGTTCATCTTTAAAACTGGATCATATTGTCTCCACTTCATAAGGTGTTCTGAGAGCAAAAGAGGTCTCAAATGGGAATGTGCATGGAACCACCTGAGGAATATTCTCAAAATATACACAGCTTCAACTCAAAGAACTACCTAGTCTGAATTTCCAGTATGTTCTTTCAAAAACTACACATGGATAAATGACAGTACATTTAGAAATGTCCTCATGATAGTCATAATAAAGAAATAAGGATGATCTCTATTGCTGAATAGAGTGGTTTCCAAAATATGTGAAAAAAAGGAGGTAGAGACATATATATAGTATGCTAAATTTCATATAAAAAGGGGGAAATGAGGGGTGCCTGGGTGGCTCAGTCGTTAGGTGTCTGCCTTCAGCTCAGGTCTTGGTCCCAGAATCCTGGGATCGAGCCCCACATCGGGCTTCCCGCTCTGCAAGAAGCCTGCTTCTCCCTCTCCCACTCCCCCCGCTTGTGTTCCCTCTCTTGCTGGGTCTCTCTCTGTCAAATAAATTTTTTTTTTTTAAAAAAAGAAGGGGGGGATGAGAAAATGTGTACATATTTGTTTTGGTTTTATTTTTTTGCAAGAATCTGAAAAATTCTGAAGGAGGGTGGTGGTGGTGGTGAGGGAGATAGGAATAAAAGCAAGACCTCTCCCGAGGGTATCTTTTTTTTTTTTTAAAGATTTTATTTACTTATTTGACAGAGAGAGACACAGCAAGAGAAGGAACATAAGCAGGGGGAGTGGCAGACAGAGGGAGAAGCAGGCTTCCCGCTGAGCGGGGAGCCCGATGCAAGGCTCGATCCCAGGACCCTGGGATCATGACCTGAGCTGAAGGCAAACACTTAATGACTGAGCCACCCAGGCACCCCCTGAGGGTATATTTAATCAAGCTTTGCCTTTAGGCTATATAATTATTTGTAAAATATTTTAAATAATTAAAAAAATAAGGTCTTATAACTTCAAATCAACTGCAACAAATGAGCCTAACAGTATATTAAATAGGCAGCATAACCACAGAAAGAACAAATTTTAATATTTAAAGTGAGAAATTTTAGGTACAGTACTCTGGCTGGGATATAATTTAAAGACAGACCTACAAAGTTTACTGTTAGTAGTAATGTGGGCATTATAAATATGAAACTGACTACTATATACTATAGTATAATACAAGTATAGCATTTCAAGCCAGGATTTTGTGTGTGTGTGTAGGGGGGGTGGTTAAAGAAATAAAAATATAAAAGTTTAAAAACTACATATTAAAACTGAATTCAAAATATCAATGTGGACCCATGATTTATACATACACACACACACATACCTTTTTGCTATTTTTAGTTCTGTTTACTGAGAAAGTCTAAAAGCAATGCCACACAGTACCAATAAGCACGTCTATTACCTGGATCTTGGTTTCTAAATATCATCCTCCACGTTGAAGTATTTAGAACAAAGTGATGTGATATCTGCAACTTACTTTCAAATGGTTACCAAAAGAAAAAAAAAGTTTATACATGAAACACACATGATAAAATGTTTAAAAAATTACAAATGGTTGGAATATGTTGTTCATCATGCTAGTCTTTCAAATTCCCTGTAAATATGATTCTTTCCATACTAAAAAAGTTGACTAAGGAAAAAAATAAAGCTGTGCAGATGATTTCAATGCCTACTCCTGAATGAGCCACTCTTCATGCATAGATAATGCTTGCAACTGGTTACCTTTCCTTCATTCTTTTGGAGCCCTCCATATGGATCCACTGAAATTCAGAGAGTAGGCATGAATTTTAACAGAAGGCTATAAAGCAAATGGCACAAGAGTAGGATTCAGAAAATTCCTAGACTATCCATGGATGTACCATACTCTTACAACATTGTTCTGTGCAGAGTTTCCTCATCTGAGAAATAGAAACAACGAACAGGAGTGCCCTGCTTAAGAGGACTGCTGGAGAGTCAAATGAGATGATGCTGACAGGATTTCATACATGTTAAAAGCTGCATAGCTCTACAAATACTATTAAAATATAATATTCCAACCTTTCAGGTACAGAGGTTATTTTATAATTCCTACATGGCTGTCAAGAGATTCCAGAGGTATATTAACAGACAGTATGTCTTTGACACTGTGACTATCTTATCTACTTGATATCACATAGTCTGCTTCAGAAGACAATATGGGATTGGGGCATCTTTAATGCTATTCTCTGTCAAAGTAAGTTTAACCCTCTTTCTCAGTCTGTAGCTCATCCTAGGTTATACTCTGCTTTGCTAACTTGGTTCCTAACTTTGATGCATTTTTATAAATTTCACTGTTAAACTATTCCATATGCATGTAAGTCAAATATAGTTCTGATCATGACAAAGTTATGAAGGATTAAGTGGACCTTTTAAAAGACAACTATGTAGGATAGTGGTTTTCAAAAAAAAAGAAAAAGGAGAAAAAGAAAAGAAATCCTCCCCAGTTGACCAGAGAGTACACTTATTTTCCTTCCTCTCAGTAAGATTGGCTTAGAAGTGCTGAGATTCTTGGTGTGTGTGTATGCATGCACATGTATGTTACATGCAGTGTGTGTGTGTGTGTGTGTATGTGTCTGTAGGAGGGCAAGGCATCTTACACCATTCCTTGGAAGAGCTTTATAACATCCAGGAGGGTGAATGCACAGTTTAAATAAGTACCCTCAAATCCCAGCCCTTCTAGCTGAACTTTATTTTGATACGTTTTCCACTTTTTCTTCACTTTCAGTTTTGATCATTTTGGGAACAAACAAGATCAAAATGCTCCCAAATTCAGGGGGGAAAAAATCTTAATTGGATAAGAAGTAATACCACCCAGCTGGAGCCGTAGGAAGCCCTTTATACAGAAACTTTCACTTGTGCCAATCTTCTTCCCAGAGGCTCATTTCATTTCCCTGCTGGTAACACTCAGATCACTTCACAGCTCATTGATACCGCATTGGCAACCTTTTGTTTTCAATCAAAGAGAGATGCTGAAGCAACGCTCAATTGAACTAAGTCTACATGACACAGTGTGCTTGTGTCCTTGCCACAGAGGACTGTGGAAGGGGAACTAAAGGAAACTCTGACACCTAGCATCCAATATTCCATTACATTACCTACAATTGGATTATGATGAATTAGGATGACAGAGCTCACACAAACGCTGATGCTGTCTTTTCTATTGTTCTGCCCGCACACAGCAGGCTTATGGATTGCATCCAGTCTCCAAAATGGATTCTCTGTCACTCATGGTTGAAAATGAAAGGCCAATGTTCAAGTAAGTTTTTAAACAGTTTCCATAGAGACTGAATTTGGTATTTCCTCCCTTGTTCCTTTGGAATCACTGAAGGATCACCACAGGTTTTTGCTGATGGGTCATCTTTCTATAAGCCCTCTTTAGTGAAAGACTCCTATAAGGTTAAAGAACTTGTAAGCTGTATGGGTGAGTGGTGGGTATCGGGCTGTTATTGCATGCCTTTCCCTCTGAGACTTCATTGTATCCAGGTTGCCTTAAAACCTACCAGCCCTGCCACCATCGTCCTCAAGGGTAGAAACACACTGGCAGCCACCTAAAGCAGCCATCACTCCCTCAAATGAGCTTTCAGTGAAGTAGGAAGAAAGAGCATGACAGTAGAGAAATAAGCGGACTAAGTCACAGCCTGGGACGCCCAGCCACCGTGTATTGTATAAGAGGAAGCAATCATGAACACTTGTTAATGGCAATAGTATATTTAAATCGTCTAAAACTTCCTATTTATTTGGATTTGGCTAGAATCAGATGAACTAAGTGTGATCATTATTTCATCTTTGATCATAAATATGTAACTGTAATTTTTTTAAGGTTTAGAAAATGAGAAAAGTTATAACTTAGTAAATTCTGTCTTATGGATAGACTGCTTGGGGTCCATGCGAGAAAAAAGATTTTAAAAAGTGATGAAAATGATCCAGATGGGGGAAGTTCAGAAAGGCTTACCTGGAAATTCTGTGTAGAAGTCAGAAAATTTGGAGTAGGGCTTTAAGAGAGTGACTTCAAAATTATTTGTGGTACAGAAAAGCAGTGGCTGTGGTCAGTTTGGAAAACAACTGATGGACCAGTTTCTCAGGTTATGTAACACAGAAGATGACAGGCCAGCAAGAGGGAGATTTAAAGGTCAAACTCAAAGCTTCACACTTAGCCCCAGACCAAGGTGCCCATGTAGAGGAGGAGGGGAAGGGCCCACCAGGATTGTGGAACTGGGGGCAGGCCAGGAAGAGAAGACAGACTTGAAATAGGTTGAAAAGCACTTCACCAGCATCTAGTGACACAGTCAGCGTCCATCACTGTGCAAGCCATCTTACAAATGCATAGCATGGTAGCTGCACTTCTGCTCATGCCTCTTAGGAAAGGTATAATCCCTAACATTCATGTTCTGGTTTTGTTTAGCTTGGAAAACAGCCTCACCAAAATAATTTTATAAGTCGTCATTACTTCCCAGGTCAGTCCCCCAAATTCAATTAAAGTGAATGAACAGTGAGAAAGGGTTAGCAAGAGCAATGGATTTCTATATCCCTTCCTATTTAATAATCAACTCAAAGTAATCTGGTTTCTACCCATATTTTGCCATGAAAACTGTACCTGATCAAGTTCCTTTTGAGCTGCCAAACTTAGTCTATCTTTTATATTCTCAGCACCTTAGCTGATCACTCCCTTACCTCTTGAAACTCGAAACTACCTGGTCTCAGTGATACCACTCTTGTAGTTCTCCTATTTCTTTTCCATTAAGGTATTCTATTCTCTAGGGTTCTGCCATTGATCTTTTCACTCCATACCCTCTTTCAATGTGTAAGACTCCACTCCAAGTTTTTAATTACCATGTATATGTTCATGATTCTCAAGGTATATCACCAGGTCAAGCTGTGTGTGTGTGTGTGTGTGTGTGTGTGTATAAGTTGAGTAGAATCATACACACACACACACACAGAAGAACTGCCTAAAAGGAGAAATTATTCTACAGATATCTATATATCTATATTTAAGCACTTCTACATAGTTTCAAAGACAGATCAATCTCTTTGTGTCCCAGAGTCAGCTGACCAACTTCCTATCTTCACCTGTTCTTCTCATATTCTCTATTTTAAAGAAAGACAGCAACCAACTGTGTAATCCAAAATCCTAGTCATTACATTGACTCCCTGCCCCCTGTATTCCTCCAAAGAAGACTTTCGAGCACACATCCCAAGGAACTCAATCAGCAAAGTGAAGCTGACTTATTCATCATTTCTTTTTTGGATTTCTAAGAGTTGAATGGCTTCCATCTCTTCCCTAACCAATTTATCCAACATTGCTACACACTAAACTCTCTAAACGGTAACCTAATGCCATTCCCTTGATAAAAATGCTTAATACCTGAGCTCTGCCATCAATATAAAGACCATCTACCTGAGAACGCAAACAAGTCCCTCTACCTTTCTTACCTCTAGCTGCATCTCCTATGGCTCCCAAGGATCTAGCAATTGTGCCAAATTCTCCCAGGTTGCCTTGCACATGATACTCCTTCCACATTAAATGTCTTTATTCATCTCTCTTTGCTTAACTCCCCATTAGATGTTATCTCCCCTGAGAAACTATCTCCATGATCACCACCAACCCTGTCACCAATCTGGATTAGATGCTTTTTCCACGCCATCCTCACAGCACTCAGTGTTTTGTTTTGAAGGAGGCTCCACACCCAGCATGGAGCCCAACCCAGGGCTTGAACTTTCGATCCTGAGATCGAGACCTGAGCTGAGATCAAGAGCCAGAAGCTTAACCAACTGAGCCACCCAAGCCCCCTGCACTCACTATATTCTTCTAACAGATTTCTGAATTTTGCAATTTATTCTTCTGGCTTTTCATTGAACTATGAGCAGTAGAACAGAAGCCATTTGCTTTATTTCCACATTCTCACTGCCTGCCACAGTATCTACTACATAACAGGTGTTTGAAGAGTGTTTGTTGATGAAATATTCTATGCTGTAAATCAACAAAACAGAACACAATACCTATAAAATAAACTCTTTAAGAATGTGTGGTTAATTTCTTAGTTACATAAAATTAGCTTAATTAAACATGAATAAAACCATAAAGGAAATATTTCTATGGCAATCTAAAGAGAACATTAGAGGGCACTTAGAAAAATGAGAATTGTATAGCTTTAGAATTTTGTTGTCTTATTGCTCATTAAAATGTCATGTTTTCATAATAACATACTAAGACTAACACAATGTTCTAAACAGGATAGGTTTTGGTTTATAATTTTAAAACTCCCTGTAGAGGAGGAAGGGGAAAAGCACACAGAAGAGGAAAGAAGAGAAGGAGAAAACGGGCACAGAAACATTTTCCCTAGAAAGCTGGGCAAGGTTTGAAGTGAGGGGACAGAGGAGGATGCTTTGGGAAGATGTGTGTCTGTATTCCACATGGAGAAGCTGCTGCCCTGGCAAAGCAGAGCAGATAAAGCCAAAGAGAGTGAGTAATGCAGAGGACACAATTTGAAGGTAGAATGTTTAGGTCAGACACTGAGTGGCAGAACTTTCCCAGAAAAGCAAGCTTAGATGGGTAGTAGGGCAGAAGAAGGAATGGGTTAGCACTTGGGAGTTAATGGAAGAGGAAAGCGAGAGCTCAATGTGACAGCCCATCCTTAGAGAGGAGATGCCTGGTGGTCCTTTGCAGACCACTGCTGCCTGAGATCCACCTCATGTTTAGCATCCATTTTCTTTCAAAGAAACACTCTGTATGACCTTGGGCAAATCACTTTACCTTTAAGTCCCTACAATTGCTTATCCACAAAACGATCCTTAAGGTTTTATACCATTTACACTAATATTTAACGGTTCTATGCTACTATATAGTTTTATTTTTAAGTAGGCTCCATACCCAGCCTGGAGCCCATGGTGGGGCTTGAACGCATGACCCTGAGATCAAGACCTGAGCTAAGATCAAGAGCTGGACACTAGAATGAGTCACCCAGGCGCCTCTACTATATAGTTGATATTCTGAGAATCACTTCCCTGGTGCTGTCACTGATGAGATGGTCCTGGACATGTGGGTAGACAGACCCATACCCTCAGTTCGCAGCAGAAACCATCATGCATGCCAAATTTACATCATGGATATCCAGCTTCTATCAGACTCTTAACATTTTCCTATCATATTCATTACCAGCATTGCAAATGTCTAATTTATAAAATGTGAGAAATTTAAACAGCAAATAATTGTTCTAGTGAGTGAAAAAACAAGTAGTAGTAAACATGACTAAGATCATGAGGAAGAAATATTTACAACATATTTAGAAGTTTGCTCAGGTGAGATAAAAAGTGATGGAAGTCTGCTCTGTAACACCATTCCCCTGCATCAGATACTGGAATCCTGACTAGGAATCACTGAACAAGGTTTAGGATAATGTAAAAGGCATGCCTTATTAACTCTTGGACATCTCATTTCTTGGTCATAAATCCTATTAACTTGTATTACCAACTGCCATAAAACTTGCAGATAAAAGATAATTTATGCTCAGTGTACAGAAGCTAATGTTTCTGTACTCCTGAGAAGCACAGGAGCAGAAAATGAGAAAGTACGTATGAGAAATCTGGAACCATCCACACTGCATGGCTAGCATGATAAACATGGCTGGGAGCATCTAAATGTCTTCATAAGGAATACAGCCTAACTAATAACTGATACCAGTAGTGTTTCATGTCGAAAATGTCTCTCACTGGTTTCATAAAATCTCCTGTTCATAAAAGGTCATAAAGTCTTATTAAGAAGACATTTTGGAAAGTAAAAGAGAAATGCTTACTTTTAAGGGAGGAGCTATTATGCATTCTATTTTTAATTTTCCATTTGAAGGAATGTACAATCTATCATTTTTAAAGTAAATGCTACCTACTGAGGCTTTCAGTCAAAATGATATTTTGACCCATAGCAAGTGAAATATGCCAAAACACTATAAAAGACATTATATATTCAAAAATAAACCAGCTAAAAAATTCCAAGTATTTTTCCATATTTATATAGATCTGGAACTATACTATTGTCTCCTTGTCTTAAAATTCAATTTGTAATAACCAAAATAAGTCACAGAAAGGGGAATGAAGAGAGAACGCAGATGAAAGATTTCAGTCTGGAACAACCTCTATAATTTTAAGGGAACGGTCTCTGGACATGCGGGTCAGCCCGCAGTGACCGAAAGGACTCTCTGCTCATGAATGAAGGACGCTGACTTATTTATCTAACAGTCTCAAGAGAGTCTCACATGTAGACTATCGCAGAAATGCTAAGATAATTTGGGGTTTGGGTGGCTTTTTTATAAAGATTTTAAAAAAGCACATTTTAGGCCCCTGGTCTAGGGCTATCACTGCCACTTAATAGACACAGATGAGTTCTCTTAGCAAAGCACAGCACCAAAACATTTTATCAGTCATACCAACAGTTCCCATAACATGTCTCATCCTCCTGCTATTATCTTCAATTTCAGACAATCTATAATTACAGAACCAATTCTAGAAAACACTGTTCTCAAAAATAATCCTCATAATAATTAGCATTTACATTGAATTTCACCGCTTTTGAAGTATTTTTAGCAAAGCTCAAAGGTAATCTCCCTCAATCTTCTTCAATGATAAAAATTCTTGATGTATGTAGGTTTTGTTATACTTGAGGGAAATTCGAGTCATTTTTGTTTAGTTTAGGGGAGCAACGAGGTGGGATATACCCTTAAAGTGTACCCCAAATTCATCTTATTTGAAAATGTTGTGAAGAATAATTACACACACACACAACCCTAGACACACACCAACTGGCCCCTCAGTTAAACATTGCTTATGGATAATCACCAGCCTATGAACTGTAACTTGTTCTAAGAGTTTGCTATTTGCACGTTAGTCCACTAGCCCTAAGAAAGAGGAAATGTAGTGTAGTGGAAAGTGTTAGGTCAAAACACTTTGCTGCGTGACCGACGTACCTGTCCTGCTTTCCTCACAGTACTGTTATGAAGCTCAAATTAAGCGCTTCTTGTAAAAGTTCCAAAATTATCTTCCTTTCTGAGAACAGCTATTTGTTGACTTTCAATTAAAAATACATTTAAAAAGTTTCAAACCATTCTTTATTTGGCACTGAAGCATACCAGATTGATTTTCTTGGGCCCTAGTTCCACAATATTTGAAAATGGTTTCAATTTAAAGTTATGAGGTTTTTTCTGTCCATTGTGATTGTGATTATGATCAGTCCTATAAACAATGAACAGCAACTATAGACACCCTGAGTATCCTCCCAAAACATGCACACTGCCTAATAGAGATGTGTGCTCTCGTACATGGATAACATCAAAACACACATGACAAAGTCAGTTCAGCTCAATGATCTGAGTCTCATTTCTAGAATGCAGAATGGTTCTATGAACTAATTTTAGTATAGCTTTTGATTAAGTTTTGGTGTTAATCACATTTCATAAGTGCATAATTAAAACTGTTAAAAATATGGCACACTATATAAGATTGGTTCATATCCTAAACCCTCAAACATACTCATTTTGACTTCTGCATTTATACCAATAATTGTCTTAGTGTTCTCTTACTAAAAGCAATTGAAAAGCAGGGACCTAGTATGTGTTTCTGGGGAGATTTTATTTATTTGACAGAGAGAGAGAGAGAGGAAGAGCACACTCTGGGAAGATTTCTCTAGAACTAGTGCCAAAGAGAAGGAAAGCCATCACTGTTAACCCCGCAGGTAGAAGTCTATGCTAAATACTGTCACTCCTCTACATGACAGAGGGCGTGACTGTGCAGGTTTCTGCCCCACACTATGTAATCATTACTTTCTTAGGATAGGTAATTTCCTAGTGCATTTCAATGAGACAAAATCACAATACCAAAGAATCCAGAAGGCACTGTTTTGGAGCATGTAGCCTATGATACGATATGATAACTATGTTGGGAGAACTGAGGATTCTGTTTTAACAACTAAGTTTAACATATTTTATAAGTGAGAAAAAAAGTATGCTCCTAGAAATTATGTAGGGTCATGATTCCAGACTTTCTTTCCAAACTTCAGTTTCTGGCAGTTTGAGAGGCAGTGTTCTGTGCTCACACAGTGGTTCCTCTCCCTGGGCCACAGCCTTCTTTTCCTAGACTGCCTTGCAGTGCGCTGGGGAATGTCACTGTGTTCCCACCAAAGGTGACAGAGGACACAGCCAGGCCTGGCCTTTAAAAACATGCAGTGCCACCTTCTGGCTATCTTTTCCCCAGATTCCACAATTTCTTCCAGTTGGCTTAGATATAAAATGGAGGATGCCACCCAAACCAGACCAGATATTCCACTGATGAGAAAAAAACCTCAAAAACCTAATCTCAGATAAGCCTCTGAGATTGGGGGTTAATTACTCCTGTAACATAGGCAGAGTAAGACCAGACTTACAGAGGCAGTGTGACAAATTAGTACCCTGACCAACTTAAAACAATAAAAAGTGCTAGAAAAAAGTTAAAGAAATCTTTTTAAAGGCATCAAACATCTGTTTTTGTTTTTTTTAAGGATGCTCAGAAGCCAAAAACTAAGGTCTGACTGAAAAAGAAAACCAAATCTAACTTTCACCTTTGAAATATTTGGTGTTTACCAAAGCAGATGAACTTGAGCTTTGATTTCCAAGGCATCCAAGTATGGAAGGTCATCAGGAGACAAGGCCCAAGGCCTGCCAATGCTGGGAGTGTAAAAGGAGACTGCACCATATAAAGCAGAGACTTTCAGTATAAATGAATATAAATAACACTCCCACTGGACCACTAGGAAAACTGTCCAACCAAGCCCTGGTACTCTGTAGCTGAGAAGAGGGGGCAAGTCTCCCCTGAGCACCTGTAACCTAGCAGAACTGCTAGAATTTACAACACCTAGATGGTCAAAAAGTCTCCATAGATGTCCTAGGTTGTTAATGCCTACAAATAACTGGGCTAGGAGTCTGCTCTAAATTCTCCGTGGACTCACTTTTAACTCACACTTCAAATAATTCTCACAGGTGAAGTTCCCAGAAATATAAGGTCATGGACAAAAATCATAACACACAGAAGGAATCGAGGTTACAAAATATAAAAGTGAAAGTGAATACAAGACAGTGGACTTATAAAGACCACAGGTATTAGAATTACTCTTGACAATAAAGTAAGTATGACAATTATGTTTTAAAGAAAGGGTCTTGAAAAAGTGAGTAGAGGACAAGCATATAAGAAAGAAGAATCATGGGAGGAATTTAAAACTCTGTGGATGGTTTTAGCAGCAAAATAGACATGGCTAAAGCAGAAGAGTGGTACAGAATACAGGTGATGAGCTTCAGAATGCAGCCCGGGGAGGTTAAAGCAGACAAAACGTGAAAGAGAAGTTTTGAGATACACATGATAAAACTGGAGGATCTTAATTACAGTTAATTGGAGTTGCCAAGGAAGGGAGAAGAATAGTCCTGAGACAATATCTGAAAAACTAATGGCTGAGTTTTCCAAACGGACGACAGACAGCAACCTGTAGATGGAGGAAATCCAGTGAATCCCTCCCTGGCTGGAGGCATCTTAGGAAGTCCACAGTTATACACATTACAACGATGGTACAGAACACCAAACACACTGAACAATTCTTAAGGGCAAAAGTCATTTTTTCAGATATGGCTTTTTCTATCAGTTAATCTTCCCTTTTTTACTTTTTAAAAATTATTGTACTGCAGCTTCCACTAGTAATCTATTAACTAGAATATCTACCTACAGCAAGTTACAGGTGACTACTTTAGCAATCACACTATCAGCTCAATATAATATAATAAAGCTCAATGATTTATAATAGTAGAAAGTTTCACGCTTCAGAAATTGTTAGGAGATTAACAGGTATTTAACAAACACATAATTAGAAATCTAAGAAGCATAGCTGCTCATGTCATAGCACTAAGTGAAATATTTTAATGACTTCCCATTACCTACAGCAAAAACGTCCACACTCCACAGTGCGGAATTCAAGGCTCTTCATGATCTAAGTAGTTTTCTAGTCTCATCTCCCTGGCATTTTCCATACGGCAGATCCTAAGACATGCCCTGTGCCTGTACCTTTCTTTAGTGGCTCCTTCCACCTTGTGTGGCTTCCTCACCATCTCCCACAGCAAACATCCACTCATCCTTGAAGATCCTGCTCCAATGTAGCCTCAAGAGAATGAAAACCAGGGATTTTGTCTCTTTAGTTGGCTGCCATGTCCCTGGTAAGTAAATGCCTGGTGTACACAGCAGGTAACCGGTAAGTATTTGTTGAATTAACTGAGTGAATAAAATGTGAGTGCCTCTCAGTGGACTTTCCTTACTATACTTATGACCAAATCATATCTTTCATCTCATTTATGTACCAATCTTTTAACGGAGCTTTATGTTTATGTTTTCATAAATGACTTCTTCGCTAGAGAGCAGAGATCACATAACTAGTTTTCTTAGTCCTCGACTGCCTAGCGGTGGAATAAATAGCAGGCGCTCCATAATGGTTGTTGACTAAATAAATGGACATTATTGAGTTTGAAAACGGAATTCTTCAGCCCCCTTTTCACATCTCATAGGAAGTGTTCCAGAAAACAGCAAAGCTAGGCAATGCAAAGAGCCAGGAAAAAAAAAATGCGAAGCTGGCCGAACAACAGGGAGCATGCATTGTGCCTACATGAACCGAACGACAATTGTGAGGTAATGACGTGCTGCAGACAGGGGGCTGCAGACGGGGGGGCAGCAGACGGGCGGGGCAACGCTGTAAGCAGTACATCACAATGAGAGGCAAAAAGGAACAACTGTCCACTATCTTCTAAAAATGTTACCAAATGATTATTTTTGTAGAGGAACTCACGGATCAACCTTATAAAACTTATTTAATAAGAATTCTGTTCTAAGCACTATGTTGATAGAAAATTTCCTCGATATTCATCATGGGAAGTGAATGATATGATCATTAGAATTTATTCCGAGGCAGTGAAATTAATAAGCAGGCAACTTATGAAGAGTAAAAGCTAAAGATTTTCTTTTCAGTGCTTAACAAAATCAAATCCAGTTTCCAATTATAATGACAACACTGAAAATATATGAGAATTCCATTTGAAATATTTGCCAAGCTTTGTGTTTCCTCTGTTGAGATTTTTCTCAAGTGGCATTCACATTCAGCTGCTCAAAATGCAAAAGTGTTAAATTTAATTCTTAATCAATTTAATTAAAAGTTACAAGATATTTTTTTTCTGGGCATAACAAAATGAAAACTTTGAGGCGTCTCCTGCACATTTTTGCTGTTCCATGCTCTGAGGCAGGAGACCAGGGTAAACACAAGTAGGTAAACATGGTCAACTTCACTCATGGGTCAACTTCGAAGACACACAGTAGGCTCATGTTTTCTGCAAGTCCACTCAAATGTTAAAAGTTCTGTGGAAGCAAAGTGCTGACATTATATTTATTCTTCACTTACTGGCTGAAGCAGGTAGATGAGAGATTCCTCTTGGATTATTATAATTGGCACAGGAGTGATGCACGTAGCTTGGAATAGGGTGCTCACAGATGCCATAATCTGGTCAAAACGCCCACCAAGACCTCCCAAGGTCACAATGACATCCACCTAAGCAAGGCAAAACAAAACTGAAAGTCACATACTTAAAGTATTTTCAATAATTAAATAGCATCTAACAATGAAAAAGAGCTTTCAATACTCTATTTTATGTGATAAGCCATAGAGAAATGGTAGATATCACTTCTGTTGTTCAGATGAAGGAATGAAGTTACTTGTTTAAAGTCACATAATTGGTGAGTAGCAGTCACATTTCGAGACCAACTCTTTCAAGTACAAATTTTATGCTTTTCCCATCTGCCTGTTGACCTGGAAAACTAGTCAACTCTTCCTTTACATCTCTGTTTATGTGTTCCTTCCATTTGGAATCGTCCCTGATTTCGCAGCTGGTGCCTCTCCCGTCCATCCCCATAGCATACCCGTGGTCTCTTCTAATAACACACAGGTCGTCGCCCCACTAGAATTCAAGTATCTTGAAGACCTGTACCATCTTTTTACTGAACCTAGCAATGTTGCCTAAACTCTCAGGGCTTCATTTTTATGTTCACGTGCAAAAATTGGATAGTATTTGCCAATTGATAAGGTTGTTGCAGGGTTTAAATGAGGTAATTAGAGGAGTTAAGTGTAAAGCATTTAGAACATGTTCATGACATAGTGATTGTTTAAAAAATATTAGCCATTATTCTCTTGCCATTTGCAACGATGTGGATGGAACTAGAGGGTATTATGCTAAGCGAAATAAGTCAGTCAGAGAAAGATACCATATGATTTCACTCATATGTGTAACTTAAGAAACAAAACAGATGAACACAGGGAAAGTGAAAGAAAAATAAGATGAAAACAGAGGGCAGCAAACCATAAGAGGCTCCTAACTCCAGGAAACAAACTGAGGGTTCCAGATATTTTTATGCCAATACAGCTTTATATTATTTTCCCTTTTTTAAAACAGATGAGGATTGCTGGCGGGGAGATGGGTAGGGGGATGGGGTAACTGGGTGATGGGCACTAAGGAGGGCAGTTGATGTGGTGAGTACTGGGTGTTATATACAACTGATGAGTCACTAAATTCTACCCCTGAAACTAATAATACAGTATATGTTAACAAAAATGGAATTTAAATAAAAATTTAACAAATAATAAAAAATATTAGCTCTTATTCTATTGCCGTATTATTTTTGGTATTATTATAGTCATATATTTTTAACATTTTTGTTATTATTACCTATAGTTTGATATGTTATTTTCCTACTTAACACTTTCAAGACAGCATTTCCTATAACTAAAGTATAATTTATTTAAACATTCCCCTGTTGTTGAAAATATATTTCCAGGATATTAATATATAAAATTACTTTGCTGCTTTCTTTCTATATAAGACAAAGGGTAAAGATGGGCTGTGGGGAAGTGAAAGGGAGTAAAGTAACCTTCTCCTGCAAAAAGCAGCTGACAATGGGCTTGAGAACAGGACACGACGCATTGCCTCCTCCCTTGACCCTATGCGCCTTCTTCTACTCATCCTAATCTCATAATGCATCAACACAGTCAAAGCGGATATAGTCATTGTGGAAGAGGAAGTCTTGAAGAGCTTAATTAAAATATTACAAGAAAACCTTACGAACAATAAAAACGGACTGTAATAATAATCACTCCATCTGGAATAAAATAGATATTGTTTAAAAACAGGGAGTATGTGGTTTTTAGGTTTTTAAAATAGTTCATGAAAAAAAAACTTAAATAACATTTAGTCCATAAAGATGCCATGATTTTAAAAGAATACCATGTTAACCAAGCACCCATATGACCTGTACCACTCTTAGAGGAACAGTAAGTGTATGAAGTCCATGGAGCCAGAGGCTGTGCTTCTCCGGTCCCGTTGTTAGAGCCCTGGTCTCTAAACAGTGTCTAACACATCAAAGACAGCCAAGTGTTTGATGAAAGAGTAAGTGAAGACACTGCAAGAAATGACACACCGCTTAAGGAAGAAATAGCTTAATTGCTATATTGTGGGAATATGTAAATCAGAATGGGGTCCCATAAAAACACAAAAGGTAAATTACACAGAAGAACCAAGACATTTGAAATGAGTTTTCTGTTTCTGACTTCATCAGAATGTAGGGAGAACAGGAATTTTTACTTTGGATAAGATGTTTCATGCCACACCTGTGTGGTGTGCCTGTCTTAGGATACTAGTTTTGCAGATCTTTCAAGGACTCAAAGCATTAGATTTGGGGTCCAGGAAGAGCACGCACCCTGGGAAGCATGTATTACTCTGAATACATAGGCAAAGACAGGGACATCTGTTAACCCTCTGAGGAAGAGGGTAACTTGTAAGCAGTTAGGCTTAGACCTGCCGAGGAGACTGCTTCTGTTTGGGGTATCAGGTCAGGGAAATGGCTCTTAATCTTAACTAGGAGGATTTATTAGTAAGGCCACTCCAGACCAGTGGGGAATCGGCCCAGAAATTATATACTGCCTCAGAAAGACTAGAGAGAATATGCTCTAAACTGAAGAAAAGGACATTCAAAGATGTTATATATGAAATCTAGCAAAACTGCTAAGGCTCCAGTAAAAAGCACATGGCATATTCTTACGTACATAATCCTAAATTCACATCAGAAGCAAGGCTGGTGAGAGTTTATTCACTACGCAGATTCCAGAATCCCTTTTTAGGTTCTCAATTTTTCATTACTATACTCTAAGCCTTGAGGGATCCCATAACCTTTAAGGCTGAAATTTAACCCCCTCTTCTGCACTGGGGCATCATGATGAATAAGCAGTATCTGTAGATCAGTGACTGAATTTTTCAGGATAAAGAAGCCACAAGATTACTTCTCATCACTACTCATTCTCCCTACAGGAAGTATTTAGCAAGACTGATTAAAAACATTAGAGGATCAATGGGGGCTGCAGGCAGGACAGGGAGGGTCAGCCTGAGAGGTTTCTGCAGCTCTCTGGCTCTGGCTGTAAGTAGGGCGTCAGGTGTTCACAGAGAGAGACGAGAGAGTGACAGCACCCCTGCACATTCACGAGGGTTTTACGAGGCTACAGTTATGCCTTTAGGACTACAGTGCCACTAGGACAGCGTTCAATCTGAAACAGACCATTTGCAGACTGCCCAGGGTGACTCTTCTGTGTGGATCCAAAGCCTTTTGCATTTATTTCTAATTTCACCCAGTGTGTGGTAAGTTTTTAAAACTTTGTATTTCCTGAGGCTTCAACATCTTCAGACAGTCTGTGAGCCCCGGCCCAGGTGAACAGGTGCACAGGGTGATAAGGCTGGTCCCTGCCACAAGTTTCCCCTTCTTGCCTTCCAGACTGTGACCTAGTGACATTCAAACAGACCAATGAAATCCTCTCAAGCCTTTGCTTGACTCCCAATAAAGCACTTCCCATGGGGCCTCGCTCTATCTCCCAGCTCCCGACCTGTTTGAGCCTGCTTGCTGGGCACTCCTCCCATGCAGCCCCCAGCATGGCACACCATGCCTTCCTTTCTAGGACCTGTATGTATAACAAGGCCTTTAATTTCAGATGTCTGTGTCTGCATCAGACAAAATTCCCAATTTAAGTAACATAATTATTCTTTACAATATACCCAGTCGCACTTTGTTATAACTGTTGATATACTTGAGTATATCTCCTTCTAGAAGAGGCCCATGTATCCCAGATGCTAGCTGCAGTGTTCACAACAGAGCAGACACCAAGTATTTACTGAGCTTCCCCTAAGCATATAAAAACTCAGGAAAAACTGAATAAATAACCAGAGAGGCAAGAAGCTATTTGTTAGGCTGAGTTAACATCATCTCATTCCTACAAGAGTACTTCCCTACTTAACAAGGGTTCAAATAGTCTGTGGCTTTTGAAAAAAGTAACTTATTTCATATGTGTTAGTTCTGGCAATATTTATGGGTCATTTACCATGTGTTAGGTGCTATTCTAAACACTTATGATGTATCAGTAAAGAAGACAAAAACCCCTGCCTTCATGGTGTTGACATTCAAATGGAGGATAATACACAATTGACAGACATACAAATAAGTCTGTTAGTTAGGATGTGAAATGCTGGTAAGTGTTAAAATTGGGAGAATAACAGAGCAGGAGAGGGGAGACCAAAAATGACAGGTTGGGAACATGCTTCCACTTTAAATAGGAGCTAGGTGATGGGTATTAAGGAGGGCACGTACTTCATCGAGCACTGGGTGTTATACACAAACAATGAATCATGGAACACTACATCAAAAACTAATGATGTACTGTACGGTGATTAACATAACATAATAAAATTTTAAAAATAAATAAATAGATAGATAGATAGATAGATAGATAGATAGGCGTTAGGGCAGACTACATTGCAAAAATACTAGAGTAGCACAAAGACCCAGAAGAGATGAGGGAGGTGGCCATGTGTGCGGATACCTGGGGCAGGTTCTTCAGACAGCAGACTGACTATGTTAAGGCCCTGAAGCAGTGACATGGCCCCAGGCATTTTCAAAGAGTATCAGGAGGCTAGCTGCTAAAATTAAATGAGAAATTAGTGGGAGAAATCAGAGTAAAATGTAAGTATTAAATTCATAGAGACTTGTTAAGCCATAGTCCCCGACTTTTACAGGCATTAAATGGGGAGCCGTTATGAGCAGAGGAAGGACATGATCTATGTATTTCCAAAAGTTAGTATGTGTCCAGAATTTCTCCACTTCTCAATACCCACCACCTCATCACAACTACGGCTCAAGCCACCAAAATCGCCAGGGGGTGTCAGCCAGCGTTACATCACAAGAAGGGGCACATAACAGGTGTCCAGTAGGTATTTTTTTGAATAAATGAAAAAATGAAACAGGGATTGGAGGAGAGCAAAAGAACACGGTCAATGGATCAGAGTACTGGTTGAGTTGAAGAACTGCTGGAGTCAGGCTACAAAAAAGTGAGACAAATAGATAAAACAGAGGTTATGGAGGGCTTATAAAACTTGCTATCAACAAGGTCTAGGTGTGTTCACTGAATTGAGTAATTTAGTTAAAAAAGTAAATAAGATAACCAGAGGGGATAAGTTTAAGGAAACAAGAGGTCTATGTATTGGAAGGTTCATTCAAGTATATACAGAACTTACCATGAATCAAGACAGTACTGCTGAAGAAAGTATTGGTGACCTTTGGTGACCTAGAAGTTTACTTGATCAAGACAGGAGGGGAAATGACCAAGACTGTCACGATGAGGACTGCAGCAATGAGCGATTAAGTTGCCATGAGGTTGAGAACTAAAGTTTTTAGGGCAAAAGAAGAAAGGAATAAAACAGTACTGTCTAATGTAAATATAAGGGGATACATATAGGCAATTTTAAATGCTCAAGAACTATATTTTAAAAGTTTTTAAAAAGAGGTAAAATTAATTTTAAAATATATTTTAATGCATTACATCTAAATATGTATTTTAAGATGTAATCTGTATTAAAAATACTGAGATGTTAGGAAAACTGGACAATCACATGCAGAAGAATAAAATTGGACCCTTATCTTATACCACTCACAAAAATTAACTCAAAATAAATTGAAGACTTAAACATAAGACTTGAAACTATAAAACCTCTAGAAGAAAACATAGGGAAAAAGACCCCTGACATTGGTCTTGTCAACCATTTTTTAGAGATGACACTAAAAGCATAAGCAACAAAAGCAAAAATTAAAAAGTGAGACTGCACCAAACTAAAAAGCTTCTACACAGCAAAATAAACAATCAACAGGAGGAAAAGGCAGTTTTTGTTATAGAAGAAAATATTTGCAAATCATCTATCTGATGAGAAATTAATATCCAAAATGTATAAGGAACTCATATAATTCAATAGCAAAAACCCATCAACCTGATTAAAAAATGGGCAGAGGAGCTTACTAGCCACTTTCTAAAGATGTACAAATGGCCATCAGGTACATGAAAAGATGCCAAACATCATTAATCATCAGAGAAATGTAAATTAGTTCTATTATTCAGCCACGAGAAAAAAGGAAATCCTACCAGTAAGAACTACATGGATGGACCACGAAAGCATTATGCTAAATGAAGTAAGTCAGACAAAGAAAGACAAATATCGTATGATCTCTTCTATGGAATCTAAAAAAAGCCAAACTCGCAGAAACAGAGAGTAGAATGATGGTTGCCAGACGCTGGTGGTGGGAAAAAGAAAGATGTTGGTCACAGGGTACAAACCCCCAGTTATCAGATGAGTAAGTTCTGGGATCTAATGTACAGCATGGTGACCAAAGTTACCAATATTGTATTATATACTTGAAAGTTGTTAAAACAGTAAATCTTAAATGTTCTTACCATACCAAAAAGTCAAAATAAAACAAAAGGTAATTATGTGAGGTGATAGAGGTGTTCATTAACTCTATTAATACATCTGTGTATCAAATCATCATGTTGTATGCCTTAAATTTATACAAAGTTATATATCAGTTATATCTCAATAAAGCTGGTAACAAGAAGGAGATATTTTACATTTTTTCAAACCTGGTCTCCAAAACTGTCAATGTACTTTACGCTAATAACATGTCTCAATTTGAATCAGCTACATTTCACGTACTCAAGTGATGAATGGCTAGAGTTTTGGACAGGACAAATCAAAAAACGGCAAACAGCAGTGAAGACACCTACCTCTAACTTCCAGAGCCCATTCTAGAAAAAGTAGTGGGAGAAACAAAACAAAACGAAACAACAGCACCACTAGGACTACAGAGAATTGCCGTCCTTAGGGAAAAGCCCAATTTATGCTGGAGATAAGGACCCTGCACGTACAGGAGATTTTAGTGAGAATGAACCATGAATTTCAGAGGGCACTAGCAGGGAGGGCATACATGGTCTAGGGCAAGTCATTTTTTTTTTTTTAATATGCCTGCTATTCTCTAAAGAATAGAAGCCAGTCTCAGAGGCTAACATGTTTTCTACTGATTGTGATGTACCAAGGACTCAATATTTGTAATTCTAAAGAAGTGTTACAATCTTAATAGCCCCATGAAGAAAACATTTTAAATATTGTATTATATTGTATTTGTGCACATATACACACAAGTAACCAACACATGCCTATTAGGCCATATTCTATAATATATAAAATGTATATATAAAATGTAAAATGTAAAAAATCAACTTCTGTTTTCTATTTATTTCCTACAATCAAGTCAGGGTATTTTCATGGGCTTTTTTTGCTGGCAAGGGAGAGTGTTGTGAGAATAGGGTTGCCTTCTGCCTTTCATAGGCAATCGTGTGTGGCAAAAGGAAGCCTAAAACCCTGGATGAAGATATTAGAGATCTGACTATAGTATGGTATATTCTTTCAAAAGCCAGGTAACCACATACCAGTTACATAATCTCCTTGTGACTTAGGTGGCTCATCTATAAAGGTAAGGGACCAACCAGATTCATTAATGTATTTCTCAAGATTCCTTTCACTTCTAACAGTCCACATAAGGTTCTCTGGTTTCCACTCTAACAGGTTAAATAAAAAACGGTGTCTATTTTGTTCAGAAAAATAAATGAAAACCTTAGCTTTGCATAATTTGCCTTAATAGAATCATGACAAGACTGGTTAAGGGATATAGAACACTAAAAGTAGAAGCAATTTCATTTTTTCTATTACAGCAGTAAAAACCTTTCAGTAAACAAATGACATGTTTTTCTCCATTTGTCCTCAAAAAGACAGACACAGCATGCATGAAGTCCACAGCAGAGACAGTGGCTGTCAGCATATTTTAATTACATTTACTTTCCATAAATTGAATTCTAGAGTTGCATAAATGGACAATTTCTTTATGGCTCTCCCTGATAAACAGGGTGACCATACAATTTACCATACAAACTGAGACACTTCTGAAAGTAAAAGGGGGACATTATATATAATTACACCAAGAATACAAGCATAAACCAAGACCATGCCTATGTAAACCAAGACATATGTTTACCCTACTGTTTGAGAATTATAACTAACATTAGCCTAGCCAACTTAACAAAAGTAAACACTAAGGGCTCAAAAAATTTAGATGTTATTCTTATGCCTCCCTTAACTTTCAAAGATCTGTACTGTATTATAGTTAGGCTTAAATAGGATGATGAGATTCTTTGGTCCAATTGTTTGATGCTCTTATTTGAAGATAGAAAACCCAACACAGGCCATGAAGGAAAAAGCTGGATCAAGATAGAGCAAAAACTATAAACGGACCCAAAAATCAGCAATGTCAAAATGTTTTAATAAGCCTATAAAGGAATTCCAGAGATTGATATAAAGTAAAATGAGACACCAAGGAAATTAAAGACCACAGATTTCATGGTATCAGAAGATAACTCTACTTACAAACACAGAATATACCTAGCTGAATGGCAGCTTGTGAAAATATGACTAGAGGGATCCCATTTAAATTTCAACCATGCTCATTGAGTCACAGTTTAATGAAAGCCTGTTTGGGTGAGAAAGAAATAATGCCTGTTGCAATGGCAAGATAATGAGTCTTCCATTCACAGATGAGAAATCTAAGAAAATTCAGGGTTAAGAGTGTGATTAGTGTAAGCATTTTCAAAGGATGCCTACCTCCACTTTCTAAAAAAAAAATGAATTTGTTTGAACAGAGTATTTTTTCCAATTTTGTCAAATTGTAAATATGTTATTAAGAAATGTCATAAACGTGTTTATACAAAACTTGTTTTTGAACCTGTTAAAGTTAAAAAAAAGAGAGAGAGGAGGAAGGGACCTATTTATATCACTGGAAAGTGATTGATGTATCCAAGCTTGTCTGCATTTGAGAGAAAAACTACGAAGGCACAGATAAGGATCTATACTAAGACTCCTGACTGCTATAAACCATAATCCCCTGGTAAAAGTTTTAGCATAAAAGCCCAGGCAGCCCACACTCTCACTGACCATGGGGCACTTACTATGCCCTGTGCCTCTCTAGAGAGCTCAGCAGAGGGGACTCCAACCTCCTTGTGCAGACTGGAAGGCACTCTTGCTGGCAGAGGTCCTGGACACTCTGGCTCCAAGTCAGCGGAGGGGGCGGCCAGGAGAGACTGACCTGTCCCAGTAAGGCTGTGTGTGTGTGTGTGTGTGTGTGTGTGTGTGTGGTCCCCTCCCTACTGGTTCATTCTCTGTTATCTTGCATGTACTTTCAGTATTGCCTACCCTTTGACATCCCAAACCTATGAGTTTTCCTTTCACCCTAAATACTCAGAATGAAACACTCCCCTCACTCCGGATAGCTTTTAATTTGGCTTGCTCAAGGAGAGTGGACTGTGGAGAAGGTTTGCTCCCAAGGGGCTTCTCATGGGTCCCATCAGACTTCAACTACAGCATCACTGACAACATATCAGGATAATCTGCTTAACAAAAGCATCTACTCCAAAGGCCGCACATTCTTAAGAGTCAGAAACTGTCTCACTCAGTATGCACTTTTCAACCTACAATACTTAGCAGAATACCTGGATACACATAAAGGACTTTTGTCAGCTGAATGATTAGCTAAACAGTTACAGTTTCACTCTGTAACTCTTTGGCAAACAAGACCAAATCATTATCAAGTATAGACTTTGTCTATTTTTATGGTCCCTATTCCTTTCTCAAATTCTTGATGGGGAAAATGCCTAAAGAGTTATTCTTCAAAGCATCCTGTAATCGGTTCTTTTATTTGTGTCATTGTAATTTCTGTCCTTTAATTCAGCTTGCATACAACCATTATGCTGTTTCTCAAAATTATCTTATGGTTTTCCATTCAAAATTCTTTAGTGGATTACCATCACCTGTAGATCAAAATTCAAATTCCTCGTCTAGAGATTAAAGATTCTCCATATATGAACCACAAACAATCTAACAATGACAAATGCCACGAACAGTTCTCATCCTCAGAGTTCTTTCTGCACACAGTGTTTGAATTTTTCTTTGCTGACTCTCAGACTTGCCATGAAGAACGCCTGAAGCACTTGAATGTCAGGTACCCTGGTCATGAGGGAGTAAAGGACCATGAGTGAGTTCATTCCCATAATAAGGCAATACTCTTTTGGTTGGCCCCGGACAAAGCTTTGAATTTTTTTAAACATTTCAAGTCTGATTTTAGTAGTAGTTCTGTCTTTCCTCACAGATCTGTCCTGAGTACTAATATATCCTTGATTAACTGGACTATAGGTTCAAGCCATATCAATGAGATCCCTGGGGATGAGACATCTTTTCCATATAAACAAAACAACACGGTGATATATACAAAAATGTGGAAATGCATTATTTTTCCTTCCCAAGTAAATACACCAAGGGATGGCAAGAGCTAATTTGCATGTGTTCACATTTTTCTGTATCAGGAAGTGAGTGCCAAGGAGAGTTGGACAGAATAAATAAACACACTAATGGATTTTTTTTTACATGATTTTATTCTATTATCTGCTGAAAATTAAACTCTTTGAAGAGTCAGGAATATATTTATGAGTAAGTAAAATTACATAAAGTCACAGTTTGTATAAATAAGTACATGGATATTATAAGTCTACTGGAGGTAATTATGGTCTCCAAACCTCTCACATTATCAGGATATGAAGATATTTCTAGGGAAAAGGTATTCACAAAGGTGTTCCTTTTGAATTGTGGGGGTCCTGAGAAATGGAAAAATGTATTACTTGTGGTTTAGAATAGCCAGAATACCTCACATAGCATCTTCAACACAGTTGGTATTTAGTGTAAAATAAAAAATCAAAAGATCATTTATAGCATATTCAGAAAGAATCAGCTATTTGGAAGTAGAGTTTGAAAGGCTATTACAATTTGCATTATATGATTTTGTCCACAGAAGCTAAATGATTGCTCGGTAGAAGAATGAAAAAATTCCATTCTGCGTTCTTGAGCCTCCTGTTTAACACAGACCAGATACTTTTCACTCTGGCTAAAAACTCTCTAACATACATGTTTCCCTGTAGAAGCTGAATATTTGAAAGAGCACTAAGCAGTCATTCTTCCCATTCTGTGGAAACTGGGACATGAACCTGTACCTACTTTCTTTAGTCGTTTTCACCTACTGAGCGAGGTGAGAAGAGACAGGTAATTGTCCAAACCTTTCTGCAAACAGACTGACTTTGGTAAGAAATACTTTGTTCCCGGATGATGAGTACTTCTGCACTGGCAGATCATTTCTTTCTTTTTTTTTTTTTTTATTTGAGAGAGAGAGTGAGAGAGAGAGAGAGCACAAGAGGGGGGAGTGGGACAGGGAGAAGCAGACTCCCTGCCGAGCAGGGAGCCCGATGTGGGACTCGATCCCGGGACTCCAGGATCATGACCTGAGCCGAAGGCAGTCACTTAACCAACTGAGCCACCCAGGCGCCCTGGCAGATCATTTCTTAATAGCAATTATCCTCTCTTGCATCATCAGGATTCGTTTTTACACAACAATATTTCTTGCTTTGCTTCAACCATAAAAGAAGTCTTCGCTGCATATTCTTGTCCAAAGTGATAAATGAAACTCTTGGTTTCCATGTCTAGATGGATTGGATTTAGCTATTTGCAGTACTTTGAGTGCATTATTGTCCCAAAGTTTAGTGGTATAAAACTCTCTTCATTTTTTATTGACCAGTTTAAAATAGGTGGCTATCAGACTTGCTGTCATGGCATCCTGAGGTTTTGCAATCTGGAGCAATATAAATAGTTTATATTAATTATTCCCTTCCCACCTTCTAGGAGAATAGAGAACATTCTGACTGCAAATTCTGCACTTGGTCATTAACACTCTGGTTTCTAGATATGCATTTGACCATTTTACAATGCCAAATGAGAATGTTAAAATTGTTACTGCAGTGACATTAATTACTTAAAGCTTAATTTTTTGCAAAGTGAGTAAGTGTACTTTACCTAATACAGGTACACAAAATAGACGATCATCTCATCATCCTCATTCACCTTAATGTTGTAAGCAATGCTATTATTTACATTTTGCAAAATGTATTCCATATCCAAGAGCATCATAATAAACTGAGTGTAATTTGTGATAAAACATTTGTTCAATAATAATTTTCTCTTTCTGAAATAATTTACTTTATTTATATGAATGCTTTAAAGAGTCAGAATATTTAGTGTCTATTTTATAAGCATCTAAAATCTCTAGTAGAGGGGCACCTGGGTGGCTCAGTCGGTTAAGTGGCTGCCTTCGGCTCAGGTCATGGTCCCGAGGTCCTGGGATCAAGCCCCACGTCGGGCTCCTTCCTCGGCGGGGAGCCTGCTTCTCCCTCTCCCTCTGCCTGCCGCTCCCCCTGCTTGTGCTCTCCCTCTCTCTATCTCTATCAAATAAATAAATAACATCTTAAAAAAAATAAAATAAAAATAAAATCTCTAGTAGAGGGGCACCTGGGTGGCTCAGTCATTAAGCGTTTGCCTTCGGCTCGGGTCATGATCCCAGGGTCTTGGGTTCGAGCCCCACATCGGGCTCCCTGTTTGGTGGGAGGCCTGCTTCTCCCTCTCCCACTCCCCCTGCTTGTGTTCCCTCTCTCGCTGTGTCTCTCTCTGTCAAATAGATGAATAAAATCTTTAAAATAAAATCTCTAGTAGAAATGGATGAGAAGACAGAATTAAAATGCAATCAGTGTACTTTGCATTCAGATATTCCTATTTCCTAATGTGTTTCAAAATATCTCGATCCAGTTGTTTGTATTGGAAATTACATGAATTCATATACATGTTGAAGGGGAAGGTACACTGTGGATCCAGGAAAGGAGCTGCAATCACCTGACTTCTACTCAGGCATCTGGATTTTAGTATGCCACTTGCCATTATGGACAAGCACGCTGACCGTGGAATGCTAAGCAGAACTGCTCTGGGAAAGCAGACAGTCATGGGAACAGAATGACATTTTCTACTTCTGGCTACTAAGAGAGGAGAAGAATGGAAAGTGAATACTATACAAATTCCAACTTCTCTGCTGATTTAAATGAGACTTCCTGAGATACTTACGCTCATCACCTAACACAAAGAAGAATGTATTTCTATGTATACATTTCTCTTCTCCTGATCACTTAATTAACTACCACTGAAAATACACTGATCTCATATGTACATCCCTGAGATAAGCAGTAACGTCCTTTTTGTTCTTCAGTCATGACTTAAACTACATGCAAATCATTTCTTACAAATACAGTTATTTTTACTATTGTGGACAATCACAGTTATGGATGTAGGTATGACAACATATGTCTCACTAAGGGATTTACAGAATAAGGAGAAATTTTTGAATCTACCATGCAATTTCAGGATATTCCATTATATGTGCGTTATTCTTACAGAAGTCCTCAAGACATTGTTTCCTCCTCCTCTATCTGCAGATTCTGCATCTTCGCAGTGCAGTAATTCAAAATAAAATAGTCCTTTTCATGTAAGGTCAGCATGTCTTCTGCAGAGGAGCATCATACCAACCATATCCGCAATTCTCTGCATTAATAAGAAATTTTATCTGGCAAGTGAGTCATCCAACTGATAGTCCTGGTAAGCAGATAAACTTAACCCTTGTCCCGGGGCCTAAAAAGCACACTTCTCCTCTGGCAGGGATGGATTAGGCTGCCACAGCCGCCAAGGCAGGAAGCTTTTTATATCCGTAGCAACAGCTCCCGAGTCACTTCAAAGCACTGGGTCTATCTATTTTCTCTTGTTACACAGCGCTATAAAAAAGATTGCTGGTCTCTAAGAAGAAGGAAAAACAAAGATGTACATTTCTCGTTTGAAGGCTTCTCCAAAATGATCTAGGAAACAGCCTGCTTCTTCGCTCAATGCCCAGAATACCTTCCCTCCCCTCCCTTCCTTCCTTGTCTGATACTTAACTTGCACAGCATCTGTTCCAGAACCTGGATATGTAAGTGGTTACTCTGGCACTTGACAAAGAAAACAATGCTGGTTATACACTAAAAAAACAAGAGGTGTTTTGTGGAGACGTACTTAAGTATAGCTGAATTTGTCTATATGTATACATGTGTTACTTTCTAGAAATCATAAAAATTATTAAGTTTACAACATTGCTTTGAGGTAGATGGGCATGGGTAGAGAAAGTTGTCATCTAAGTCTTACAAGGACTCAGCTATCCAGCAGATGTTGGAATTGAATGGTACTGCTTTCAGTATGACCTCAAGGAAGTCGGCAAGATTTATCCTTGTCAAGCTCACAATGGTAAAGGCTCATGAGACAATCGCTATGTATTTTCATTTTTTAGCTTTCAACTTTTACGAGTAACTTAGAACTTAGAAAAAGCAGCATGTTCTAGAAGTAAAATATCAATTAATAACATGTAAAGAAGGCATTACATGTACCATTTTTAATTACATACAACACATATATCCTCCCCTACCCATAATATGAAGAGAAAAACCGAAAGTATAAAAGATTGAATAATAGCTCCATTTACTGACAAAGCCAAAAAATTTTCAATTATAGTGGGACAAGAGCTGGAGCAGTAGAATAAGCCTCATTAAAGTATTTACTTAATAAAATTTACCAACATTTGATAAAAAGGGCTTGCTGAAAAAGGATTCTTCCACATCTGTGCACATTCATTCATACAGTAAATATCTATGGAGTGCCCACCGTGAGCCAGGTGCTGTCGTAGGTCCTGGGAATGTGGCAAAGAATGAGCATGTACGATTACCTGCCCACATGATATTTACATTTCCATGAGCGGATATGTAACAGAAACAAACTTCCTAAATATATAGTATGTCAGACGGTGACCGGTGTGATAGAGAAGACCCAGCAGAGAAGGCGATGAGGACTGCTGAGCCAAAGAACGGGAGAGGAGGCGGGGTGAGGGGTGTTATTTAAAAAGGGAGGTCACGGAAGGCCTCATGGATATGAGCTGCGATTTCCTTAGAAAAACAATTATATTATTCCATTTTCTCCAATGAAAAGTTAAAGGGTAAAACAGAGAAGGGTTCTATCTAAACAGTTTACTAAAAACAAGCTGAATCTTCCCTGCAGCGGCACCTTACAGCATTCATTGTAGTCTGAGTCATTCTGTGGTTACATGCACATCTGTGTCCTCTATTAGACTGGAGTGTCGGGGCCATGAGCTTAGTCACCTAACCAAGCATAACGACCGAGACAGGTACTATGCAAAAGTTTGTTAAAGCAATTGGAAGAAGAGCCTCAGTAGCTTCGACAGTATGTCTAAAGGGAGGAAGTCTGCCGTTGCAGCTCTAAATACATCCCTCAGTGAACGTAAGGCACACAAAGGCTACTGCAGGATTAGGGAAGTCAGAGCACATGTCCCCTTTTCTTGCTGGCACCAAGGCAAGGTGCAAACAAGGTTAGCTGGGTTGTACAACTCACCTCCCTACTGGATTCAATTACTAAACACACAGATACTATTCTCACCAGTTCCCTGGGAATGAGGAAAGTTGAAGACATCCCCTGAGAAACATTTCGATATGTAAGAAGTCCTCCATTTATTTCAAGTTTTGAATATTAAGATAATTCTTGTGAAAGCAGAATATGTCCAAAACAATGCTATGGTGAGTCCATGAACCTGGGATATAAACTCTAACTAGTTTAAGGGATTTCTAAAAACACTGTCTAATTCTAAAACCATATTAATCTATGAAATTTATTGTAAAATCAAAAGAGCACCATGTATTTATATTGTAATGTATTTTGTGAAACACATAAAATGTATTTTATAAAATAAATATAATTAACATAATTACATATAAATTATGTATCTTCTATAATTAACAAAATACATTAAGTATATAAGTACATTATATAAAATATGTTACAGATCACAAGACCTAAAGTATACAACAATATATGACTATTAATACTACTGCTGTTATATTTTTGTTAAGGATTTTATATGTGGAAGGCAATGAAGTGCTTTGCCTCGTAACCTGCTGGTATAAGTAGATTATTACTCTGATTTTATAGAAAGACCACTCTCTTACACCATACACAAAAATAAATTCAAAATGGATGAAAGACCTAAATGTGAGACAGGAAGTCATCAAAATCCTAGAGGAGAACACAAGCAGTAACCTCTCTGACCTCAGCCATAGCAACTTCTTACTAGACACATGGTGGGAGGCAAGGAAAACAAAAGCAAAAATGAACTATTGGGACTTCATCAAGATAAAAAGCTTCTCACAGTGAAGAAAGCAATCAACAAAACTAAAAGGCAACCTACAGAATGGGAGAAGATATTTGCAAATGGCATATGTAATAAAGGGTTAGTATCTACAGTCTATGAAGAACTTAACAAACTCAACAACCAAAAAACAAATAATCCAGTTAAGAAATGGGCAGCAGACATGAATACACATTTTTCCAAAGAAGACATACAAATGGTTAACAGACACATGAAAAGATGCTCAACATCACTCATCATCAGGGAAATACAAGTCAAAACTACAGTAAGATACCACCTCATGCCTGTCAGAATGGCTAAAATTAACAACAGATGTTGGTGAGGATGTGGAGAAAGGAGAACCCTCCTACACTGTTGGTGGGAATGCAAACTGGTGCAGCCACTCTGGAAAATAGTATGGAAGTTCCTCAAAAAGTTAAAAATAGAACTACCCTGTGATCCAGCAATTGTGTTACTAGGTATTTACCCAAAGGATAAAAAAATACAGATTCAAAGGGGCACATGCACCCCAATGTTTCTAATGTTTATAGCAGCATTATCAACAATAACCAAACTATGGAGAGAGCCCAAATGTCCATCGACTGATGAATGGAAAAAGAAGATGGTGTGTGTGTGTGTGTGTGTGTGTGTGTGTGTGTATACATACAATGGAATATTACTCAGCCATCAAAAAGAATGAAATTTTGCCATTTGCCACAAAATGGATGTAGCTAGAGTGTATTATGCTAAGTGAAATAAGTCAGAGAAATACAAATACCATATGATTTCACTCATGTAGAATTTAAGAAACGAAAGAGATGAATATAGGGGAAGGAAGTTAAAAAAAAAAAGAGAAGGAGGCAAACAATAAAAGACTCTTCTTAACTACAGGAAACCAAGTGAGGATTGCTGGAGGGGAGGTGGGCCATGGTGGGGGGGGGGTGTTAAATAGGTGATGGGCATTAAGGAGGGCATTTGTTGGGATGAACATTGGGTGTTATATTTAAGTAATGAATCATAAAATTTTATACCTGAAACTAATATTATACTATATGTTAACTAACTAGAATTTAAAGAAAAACTTGAAACAAAAAACCACAATGCATTGGAAACAACTCTTTTAATAATAAACATATTTACTATCACAATTGGTAGACACAACAAGGATGATAAATCATCTAAACACATGTTGCAGGAGAATTAATATGATATCAAGAATGCTAAGAAGAAGATCCCTTCAAAGAAGAACTGAGTTAAGGTTTGCCGTGATGTTACCAAAAATATATTTATTCATTGAACAAATATTTGTTGAATAAGTAACTGGGAGGCAATAAAAGATTTTAGGCAGACATGCAGTTAATACAGAAGATAGGAGTTTTAGTAAGAGAACAGAGTGAATGAGGTCAAACATAAGCTAATATAATAACCCAAGTGAGAAATGATGAAGGTCTGAACCAACCTAGTAGCCGTAAGACTGGAAAGAAGAAAGTGGGCACAAGAGATACCTACAGAATTAAAGGAGTGATGACCAACTGGTAAGGGATGGTATAGTAAAATAGAAGGCTACTCTCAGGTTTCTGCCAGGTGGATGGGAAGTAGTGCCAGCGCATGGGACAGAAAATAAAGAGAAAATGGGATTCTGTGAGAAAGATGAAGAATTTTCTTTTAGATACTGAAATGAAATTCTTGTGGCTTTCCAGTTAGCAGTCACAAACAGGCTTGGAGTTCTGGATGAGAGGCATCAGTGAGGTAGTTAACTGCAGAGAAGTGTGACAGAATGTCCCTCCAGGAAGAGCCAAGTCGTGGAGACCACACAATTTTGACAGGTAAAGAGGCAGTACAAGAATGAGCAGCGTTCCTCCTTCTGGAGCCAACCCCGAAAAAATTCTATTGAATGCCAGTTCTGATTAAATCCTACCATTCTTTGATGCCTTAGGAAACCGGGCAGTTTGAGGAGGTGGGCTGTTACCACAGTTTAAGGATCATCAAGTTTCCAGCCAAGATTTTCAAGCAGGCATAGTTTTCCCATGAAACAGTTGCCAAAATATCCAACAGAGACTCACAAGTTGAGACTTTTTGAAGAAACACTTTAAAGGTGAAAGAGTTCATAAAAAGGTATTTGGATTTGCCTAAGTGCTAAGAAGTACTTGCCTTTTTATTCTGTTAACACTGAGTCCTATCACAAAAAGATTATACCACCTGATTGTTAGAGCATATTTGAAACAGTGAGCATCTTCTCTTCACATAAACTTCTTATTTTGGAATAATTTCAGACTTAGTGAAAAGTCGCCAAGATAGTACAGGGATTACCCTTCACCCAGGCTCGGTCATTGCTAACATCTTCTGTAACCATGACACAAACCTATTCCACCTAAGACTGACACCAATACACTGTTACAGGATTTTCTCCTTCGGTGCCCGCGGTTCTCGGTCACCCCGCTTCAAAGAATGAAGAGGGAGACCAGGCAGAGTGGTGGGCAGCAGAGCAAGGTTTATTGAGTTTAGCAACAGTACAAGCTCTCAAAGAGGGAGGGGACCCGAGAGGGTTGCCACAGGAGTTTCTAAGTCTAGGGGGTTTTATGGGCTTGTTGGCTCGCTGTTTTAATCTGATTAACCCTCCCTGTGCCTGTCATCCAATCAGGTTTTTGTCACTTATCACGTGGGAAAGGGTGGAGGGCTCCTTCCAGGGTGGGTGTAAAATCCTCTTACAGGTGGTTTCCTCCTAGGGCGGGGCGGGGGGGGGGGGGTTGCCCTGCCTGCCTGCCTTCCAACTAACCTTCATGACTACTACTAGCAGCTAAACTCCAGGCTTTGTTCGCATTTTGCCAGTTTTCCGCTAATGCCCTGTTCCAGTTCAGGGACAAATCAGAACGCCACACTGCATTTAGTTTTCATGTCTCTTTCATCTCCTCTGGTCTGTGACAATTTTTTGATCTTTCCTTATCCGTCATGAAAATTGAAAATACTCGTCAGGTATTCAGGAGAATAATATTCAATTTGACGTTCTCTGATTTCTTTTCAAAGATGAAACTGGGATTAGGGGTTTTAGGGCAGAATCTCACAAGTGCCCTTAGCACCCTGTACGTTATCTAGAGGGGCATGTGTTATCAACAAGAATTATTGTTGACATTGATTGATTACTTGATTAAGGTTGTATCTGCCAAGTATCTCTACTGTGAAGTTAGTTTTCATCCCTTTCCAGAATACACGTTGACACACACAACAGATGTATTAAATTCTGCTTTAGATGAGACTGGAATCTTGCCAAAGACACGGGTCCATCGGAGTAGACTGTACTGAGGACACCAGAGATCCTTGGAAGATACTCGTCAGAGCACTATCACGGTTCCTCCTACAACCCTGTGAGTCAGAGCTCATTATAGTGATAGGAGTAATTATTCAAATCAGATACAGTCTTAAATTTCCTTTTCAAGTGAGGAGCAACAGATATTTAGTATGGACATAGCCATTAGTCCATTACAAAACAATAATGTACACCTAACCCAATACTGATAATTAGTGGACATAAGTATTCTAAAACTCATAGCATTTGCAGATGTCTAAACATAATGTATCTGAGAAATACCATGTAGGAATTAAATAGAAAGACTATCTAATATTCCTCACCTAATCTCAATAATCAAGAATTCCAATTCAGACATAAATGCATAGAAACTATTCTAATACATACAAGTCACAATCCAATATTTGCTCAGGCTATTAAAATAATTTTAAAAAACTTAATATGTAATAATCCCATAGTCTTTATGTAGTATTTAATTGTAGTTATTTATTTATTTTTTTTAAAGATTTTATTTATTCATTTGAGACACAGAGATAGAGAGAGAGAGAGAGCATGAGCAGCGAGAGAGGCAGAGGGAGAGGGAGAAGCAGACTCCTTGCTGAGCCAGGAGCCCGATGTGGGGCTCGATCCCAGGACCCTGGGATCATGACCTGAGCCGAAGGCAGACGCTTAACCATCTGAGCCACCCAGGTGCCCCTTAATTGTAGTTATTAATATTTGTGTGCATAAAATTTAGGCATTAGCTCTTATTCATATAGTACTTTTTCCACATCCTACATTATTTGATTGAAAAATTGATTAAAAAAATAACATGGGACAAGGGGGATAATATATATTAAAGTTTCAGCAAATTAAACTAGTATACATTTAAATCTATACAACCAACAGTGTGCAATTAAGGACAACTTTTCTGCCCAAATTTTGTTTAATATTAAATCTGTGTTTAAAACCTCAGAGACTAGCCCGAGCGGGGAACACCCTGCCCAAGGGGCAGTGGGTGGCCGGAGGGGCACCCTGATCCCTGCATGTGTAGGTTTCCACCAGCGCACAAGCGACAGCATGGCAGCCATCCCCTCCAGCGGCTCGCTCGTGGCCACCCACGACTAGCACCCCCCCCGCCCAGGCTCCCCTTCCAGTAACAGCTCCTGCAGACGTGCAGAGTATGCTGCGGAAGCCATCCCTCACCACCCCAGGGCTGACCCCGGCCACTGGTGGGCAAGTTTCTTCTTCGGGAAGTCCACTCTCCCGTTCATGGCTACAGTGTTGGAGTCCCCAGAACGCTCGGAATCTCCTCAGGCCTCCAGCAGCACGATCAACTGCGACTTGGCTCTGGAAGCCATGAGGAAGCACCTTGGTGACTAGCCTGGCAAAGCCAACACCAGGCCGCCATCCTGAGTGGCCACCACCAGGCTTCAGGAGGTGCTGGACCCCCCCTCCCTTCCCCGTAGACTAGGCAGGCTGCCACAAGCAGAAGCAATTGGGTTCTTTTATATCAAAATAGCAAAACACCAAAAACGAAGTTGTGAGAATCCCACTCTTTACTATCCAAGCCACACGCAAGTCTTCCTCACACCCTGGAACTGTGTGCCTTGTACCAAGTGGAAAATAAACTCCAAGCAGCCAGTAAAAATCAAATAAAATAAAAATAAAAAATAAAACCTCCGAGACTGAAATACAGAATTCTGTCATCATATAATAGTAGGAAATACTCCAACTGTATTTTAGGAGGCCTGTTATTCTCAAGGCCTTATAATCTAGATTTGTTTTGCTTCTTCCTAAACAACATGCATCTTACATTTTTAGAAAGTTGGAGCAATAGCTTTTAATGTTTTCCACTGAATTCAAAGGTTTAGATCTCAAGTATGCATCATGACATCAGAAAATATATGTGCTCTTTGAAGATCCAGTCATATCAGATGGCATCCTAATAATGTATTATTCATGACTCAGTTACAGATAAATAATGTGGTAACATGAAAGCAAAGCATTAAAAAGTCACACGTATCGGTGAATCCTTTTGCAAAAGAATAAAAGTTGAGGGTGAACAGGTTTAAAATAGATAAATAAATAAATGTAGTGATTTAGGGAAATTTTAAAAAATTAATCACATGTTCTGGATAGTAAGCTCCTTCAGGGTAAGGACAGACTAATTCAAATTCTATAAAGTTCTAAGATGTTACATAGTACGGTTTCTTAACATATTAAATATTAATTTTATTTATAACTAACATTTTAAAGTATGTTAGTAAGATAAGTTCTTACAAATATAGACACTTTGATGACAAATTCATATTTATAATTTAGTAAGTAGAAATACAAATGTATGATAATTTGATAGGACTTATCAGGTGGAGAAGTATAAAAGATATTTCTATGTAGTTTATGTGCATTTTAAGTAGAAATTTTGAATAGCCCTCATCTCAGGATGATCTCACTTGGGGTTAGGAGCATCTTTTATTACTTTCCTTGCTAGTCTTTCTAATTTAGCTTTTCTCTTGCTATTACATTAAATCAAATGAAACGCTGTATCTCCAGGTTAAATGTAAAGTCGAGTGGAAGCTCACAGATACTCTATTTCATCAGATTTACTGTAACCTGAAGGTTATATTAAGGAAACCACAAGGTTTTTGTTGTGAGTCATGGAGCCTTCAGTTTATCCAACGATGCTTTTTAAAACACCAAACTAATCACACTGTTGTCCATCTTAGAACTCTTCAAACTCCCTGCCATTGGTTCACTGAAGAGCTATCCATCCTCCCTGAGTACTGAGGTATCTATCCTAGAACGCTCTTCTTCCCTCTGCCTATCTGTTTATGATGTCTCAGCCTTCTCTAAGAAGCCCTTCCCCCACCTGTGTTGTATTCAACTCCCCTGTGCGTTCCCATAGTGCACAACACAGACTCAACAGTCACAAAGCACCTCTTCCATGCAAGGTGCTGTTGTTCAGGCATGAACAAGAGAGATCTGTCCCAGCTTTGCGGGCTATATGGTCAGGCTGGGAAGAAAGGCTTCCAGCGAACAATTAGAAATAACCCACACAATTACTGGAAGTGCTCAGAGTGCCTTGAAGGAGAACAAAGCGGGTACAGATACATAGAGTGGCAGAAACTAACCTGGAGGAACAGGGAAGAGGAGGCCTCCTTAACGACCTCACCTATTTTGCCATTGTGGGACAGCTGAAGAGAAAGAAAAATTCGAAAAATATTCAAATGATATGCAAAAACAATCTAGGCAGAGGAGACGACACCTAAGGCAGAGAAGGAGAGGGACTAGGGTATATTTTCCAAAGAGAAATAGTAGTACAAGACGAGGCTGGAGAACGTGCTGGGCCTACATCATGCCAGGGGCCCGAGGCAGCCGTGGAAGTGCACTGCTCCTTTTCCCCTAGAAAGAACTCGCTCGGGCTGTGAGGGGGCAGCTGGTTGTCACGGCCCAGTGGCAACTCCAGGATACTGCAAAGTGGGCCACCAAGGCCACACCCTTCCCTGAGAGCTTGTAGCCCGTGACTAACCACCATGGGGGTAGGAGGGTCTGGTCCTTTCTGCTCAATGCACGACTGCTCTAACAGGTCTTGATTCTGTCCTCCCTATTGGATCATCCAAGACCTTACCAGATTAGTTTCGCAGATCATATACACCTGATACCTGATCACCCTCTTCCCTCAGTTTAAGGCTCTCTCTGAATTTCAGCGTTAAGTTTGAGATACTGTTATTTATTTTCAGACTTAATGACCAAATACTGTATTACAGATACTATCAATTTTACACACATAATTGCATTCCCAGCTTTCAATAATTTCAGTGTTGATGCTAGGAAAACTGAAACACCAGTTGTGAAGAATTTACAATTTCTTTTCTAAGAAACTATGTCTGGATGAAGCAGATAACTCTCAATGGGCTGTGTTCTGTTTTCGTTAAACAAATATTTAATTATAGCAATTTATTGCTGGAAATAGCACAATACATTTGGTATAGTTCAAGCTACAACAGAGATGGGAAATGTTCACTCAATTTTGTTCAGTTTGTACAATGTGCTACTTGTCAATTAGGATAATTAACAAGGCTTGTCTTCAAAGACAGAAAAGGATCTACTACCTCAACTTAGTAAATATATGCCAAAAGCAATCTTTGAAAAACTTTTGTGAGGGAGTAAGTTTTTCTTAGGTCTGCCCCTCCAACACCTCTGCTGTCCTGCCACATAGGTATTAGTCTGCATGAGACAGGTGGATGGATCTCAATCCCGGCTCCAGTCCAAGACAATCAGGTTACTCTCATCCTATGTTGCCAAAACCAAGAGTGGCCTAATGGAGAGATCTCAGGACTGAAGTTTGATGATGATGATGGGAAGTGATGTCCCTGCTCCTTTAATCCCCCTATATGTGAAGGGCTAAAATGCTGCTAAAATGCTAACCCATACTAGAGACAAAGCCTACAAAGCGGAATGAAGACAATCAAAGAAACAGACAAGACATCTGAGTTGTATCTGAAGACTACCTATCTCGCCTGACTATTGAGGCCAGGTTGAAATGTACTTCTTGTTATTTGTACCATCAAAAGCATTTTAATGTACAAAGGTGTTTTGCTACTTTTCTTAGTTTAAAATTAAAAATCTGATCGTGCACCTCAGCTTACCCTCCTGCTTCTGCCAGTAAAAGAATGGTCAATTGCCATTCAATGCTTCAGGCTTAATTTGGTTGATCTTCACTAAACACTGGCTTAAAAAATATTTTGCATATTATTTCAAGTACCAAGAAAAATTGTGAAATATAATAAAATATAAACGTGTATACTAGCTAACTAGTGTTATTAAATGCTTGGATGCTAGGTGAGAATCATTACGGAATACCTTAGAGTCCACAAATGCAAAGTAGCAGACTCTTCTCTGATTTAAAAAAGTTGATCATATTTTGTTTGTTTATGTAAGAGTTTGTAATGATGACTCATGGGCCAAATATAGGCCACGTTTGTTTGTTTTGCCCTCACAATATTTAAACACACATATAAAAAGAAAACACAAATAGGTCTTCATGGAAACGATGAATGAGAGATGAAAAGTTGCTACTCATCTTAGGCCGAGAATGAGCTGCCAGTTTCAACTACTTTATATAAGGTCCACTTCACCCATTTTGTGACTTCATCACTATAAGGTATTTGCATCTTTGACCTCTGATTTAAGTGCACATTAATACTTTGGCAGCTAAGTACAGATTTATTCAATATACAGGAAAAATCTGACAGCCAAAACATTCGCACAAGAATAACTAATCACTTCAGAGGAGTAAAAACTTTAAGCAGGATCTTTCACATCCTTGGTACTAAGACTCTTAACCACCAAAAAGGTGTATATCTTACCTGTAAGTCTTTTTCTTCTATCTTTTTTTGGAGCAGTTCAAGACACTTGGTAAAGTCGGTATGGTCTTGGTCAGGCGTTGAAATAATCTCACATCCCTATGTGTTTAAAGTAAGAGAAAAGTTAAGAATTCATAATGATGGCAGCCTGATTATGACAAGATCAAACACCATAAAAGTAAAGACGAGGTATCAATAGATATAGCCTATTACGCCTGTATTATACCCCAATCATTAGTATCATTATCATTATCTTTTTTATTTCACATAACAAGACATCTCAGAAATGGTGTTAGAATATCACAATAATGGTCTGATTATGACAATCATTTTACTCAACAAAAGTGCAGATTTATACTACATTAATGGTCTTTAAGAATCACTGCTGTGATGACATTCGAGATTAACATAAGGACTCTGGTACAAGTATTATAAAATATATTCACAGTAAAACTACCTGAAGTTGAAATGAAACTATTTCTAAAAAAAAAAAAAAAGTCTGAATTAAGTGGACCTCCTAAGTTTACTTACATGAATGGAAAAACTCATTAATATTGAACTAACGATAAAACTACATTTTAAGTAAAATCACGTCAGCTGGTCTATAAAATTCCTTTACAGCACCTTTCTTACCCAAAGTACAAAGCAGCATGAAGAGCTACACCTGCATAAATATGTCTCTTGGATTACCTTTTGGAAATAATGATGTGAATTTATATGGTCTTTGCCTCTTCTACACCAGAGACCTTACCTAGTGGAAAACCAGGAATATACTTACAACTATGAAGCTACGACAGCGCCAGCTTGTTGGCACTCATGAACTCAGCTAGAGAAACAGTATTTCTGAAATGACCCCTTTTCCTCCACTGTCTTAACAAAGGCAAAGGCGTGTAAAACCGTAACTTAATTCACGAATGTAACAATTCATGGTCTCTCATAAACAGCTGAGTAAGGGGAAGTTAAATATAATCCAGTATATAAAGTTGCCATTCAAAGACTTTTCAAGGATACAAAACACCCATACTGCCTCCTAAATTATTCTAAGAACTGTTCTCAGTAGATTTAAAGGTTCTTCTTTAACTTCAAGGTCTCTCTAAATGTGTCAAGCTCAACCTGGGCTTCATTCATTTATGACTACTATCCTACAAGGTAGTGACCAATGAAAAAATTAATTTCTCATCATTCAGAAATATACTATGCCCTAAAAGATATATATGTCATTTTTACAAAATCGTTGACATGTACTTTTCTGACCCTAAGAGAACATTGAGATTTACTATAATCACATAAAGGGCATAAAGAAGTTGACTCATCTCAGGTTAACATTCCTAGAAAAAAGATATAAGAATATGCCAGAACCTACAGGGAAATTATCAGGGCTGAGGAGATTAGATTGTCACCAAACCAAAAAAAAAAAAAAAAAAAAAAAAATCACTATACTGAAAGTCCCCTGAGGACAGGAATTATGTTTCACGCATTACTACTTCTAGTGCAGGGCACCAGTCTGCTACATGGTAAGTATTCAATAAATGTTTAACTAATATTCTTGAGGAATAAAAACGTATACTGGCAAAGAAGTAGGAGAGCATGGTATTTTATTGCTAAATACTGCATTTTAACAATGGGAAATCATTTTCATCTTTTTAGTGCTGACCATATAATCACTCCAGCAAAAGGAAACAAAATGAAAAAGGCAAATTGAAATAGCAATAATACAATAGACGATTAACAGACCATTGTTTACGTTCACAGTTATCCTCACAGAATCAACACAGATCCATAGGAAAAATTATAGTGAATGAGAACCCAAGAAATAATCTGGTCCCACTATAATATTTTGTAGATTAAGAAAATAAAAATGAGAGATTTAAATTGATTTGCTAAACCCTGGACAACTGGGTGCAACAATGTCACATCTAGAAATCCTACTTCTTTACTCTGATGATGTGGGAATAAATACCTAGATACCGGATACAAAAAGGTCATATAACATCTCCAGAGTTGGTTCCGTAAGAATGGTATCATGAGAAAAGCTATGAGCTTTTCCAAAACATATGAGCAAGGCTTTACCTCATCAATTTAAGACAGACACACAAAAAAGTCTAAGTCAGGACATGGAGACAGATTACCAGAACTAAAAAATGCGGACTGTGTCTAAACCAAGAACTTCTACTGACTCTAACTGAGGTGTTTATCAGCCATCCATAGCTTCTTGGAATTGTCATGAGTTTAAATGATTCTAATCTCATCACAGATTGAGAAGGAATTCACTAGAAGTGCAAACAGCCCCAACTGCCCTCACAGGGCAGCTTACAACACTAGAAAGGAGACTGGCAAAACAAAGTATCAGCCAAAGTGCAATACCAGGCCTTTGGCCAACTAAAGATGTTTTTACTGTTTTCTGGGTCTTATGATAACATATTAACATCTAAAAGAGGAGAAATATAAAACCAAAGATAAACTACCAAAATCCTGCAGACAAGGAAAAATGCAGAAATGCTCTAAGGTATCAAGTGATGCTCACCTATTATATATTTATTTATAATTATTTAGGATAGACAGTAAGACTCCATTTATTAGAGTCAGAAGCCCTGGGTACTGTGAAGAATTTCAGTGGATTAGATGTTTAAAACACAAAACAAAAACTCACACTAATCCAAGGACTTAGAAGATATAAAAAGCTAGGAAATTTAGCCAAATAAGTATATCACTTTCCAATAAATGGTTTCTAATATTAGCTTTCTAACAGATGTATATATACTTAAGAATATACAGAAACCTTCCAAAGCATAAACTGCAAAACTCCTTAAAGCACCTTTAACATACCAATGTTTGAGTGGAAACTTCGGTTTCAACTGTTACTGTCTTTGATTTTCCTTAGTTGCTTGGAATAAATTTTTTAGGATACAAATTATTATTTTATGAGCCAGCAGGTGGCTCCAATCTCATTCTATACACTTGCCTTATGACGTTTTTGTCATTATACAAATAGAAATTTAAATAGCTCAATTCTAATAATAAGTTTCCTTTATGGACACACCACTTTTTCAAGCTGTATTATTATTTTTTAATATTACACTTTATTAGTTTTGTTTTATACTAGAATTCAAAAGGAAAAGATTTGGATTGATGTCACAAATTTTAGTCTGTGTAAATATCAAGGCTATTTTAATTTTGTTCTAACCTAAAAGGAGTCTTCTGAAGATGAGGAACCACAATGCCCACCCCATGCCCTCCAAACTATAACCAAATATAAAAGGAAAAGCAAGGAAAACTAAGTTCAAACTAGTTTTAAAATTCTGTTCCAGTGTGTCGAATTGACCACAGACTTCCTCATTAGGTCTTTCTCATTCCATGAATCAAAACCAGGAAAAGACACATGAAAATTTAATTATAAATACATTTCCAGAGGCCCAGTCAACTACTTTTTAAGGGCTTACTAGATATATATTGCTTTATTAAACTGCACTGTGTACAGAGGAAGTAGGAATCTACCGAATACTAATGGCCCAGTGGTAAATAAAAACACGAATATCATAATTAGTAAACATGTAAAATATAAATACGTGTTTGAGTGTGAGAAAGGGAGCCAAGATAAGGGGAGGCTCTTTTTCTTCCTCTTTCCATACTAAGAAACTCCTAGCTATACTTTACCACTATCCAGTAAGTGCTTGAAAGAAAGTCAGTCTTCTATTCATCCCTAAATTGCTCCTTTCTTTTTGTTGTGTAGTGGGGATAGTGTGGGCATTTGAAATCTCATTTTGGTTTTGGAGCTAAGCTACACTCTAAAGTAGAGCTACACTCTAAACTACCACAATACACTGCAATGAGATACTTGGAAAATTACTGATTGATTACATTAGCTTCTCCTCCATAGAAGTATAATGAACATCAAAAAACTGCACTGTTGAGAATCGTATTATAATAGAAAATACGTATTAAGAAATTGAAATAATTTACAATATCAAGGAAGTATCATGAGTTCACATTAAAATGACAGGTGCAGATATAAAAGGTGCAGAAAGATGTAGAAAAGCTACAAATAAGGTAAATTAACCCTACTGTCAACATGATAAATTAGCAGAGTGGAGGAGACTAAAGACGAAAAATCAGCAAACTTAAGTTACCAGATGTAGAACTTTACATGTGAGGGAGTGCGCTCAGGGAGAAAGTGAACTGAAGTGGAGCAAATCGCATACACACACACACACACACACACACAGAGGCAAAAGCTGTCATCTAGCAAAATCCTTTTCAACGACTCTGGGAATGCATGATCTCCAGTCGGGAAGGGAAGACGCAGTGCTCCCTGAATATTGGGAAACTAACATCCGCAACTGCAGTTGCTAGTACGATACCGGGGCATGTCAAGCACTCAATAGAAGTTTGATGCATAGAAAAATGATGGGTGGATTAAAACCATCTCCTCCTCATGGCACTCATGGTGTGCTTCTCTAAAACATACACGGGGATGAGCCTTAGACAAGTCTAACACAGAAAAGCAGCACTGTTATTTTTCCAAAGGTATTACGGCACCACTGCCATAAGAAAATCATGCAACACTTTTGTTTTAGGGCATGACTAATACAGATTCTTAGAGTGGCGACAAATATTAGTGCTTCGTGTGCAATTAAGCAAATTAAAATCCAACAATAATGTTAACAAAGTTAACATTCAGTGAGGGAAAGAGAACTACCAATGTACACAGAGGCTAACCAATGAAGCACTACGAAGTACTACATTAGTAATTCAATACCTTTGAATGAGTTGTAATTTATTTCTTAAGACCAGTGACAAGGAATCAAACTGACATCAGGAACCTAATGAAAATTTAGCAATAAACAGTTTCCAGAATATGCCCTAGAATGACAATAGCTCACTTCAATTTCTTTTTTTTTTTAGATTTTTTTTTCTTTATTATGTTATGTTAATCACCATACATGACATCATTAGTTTTTGATGTAGTGTTCCATGATTCACTGTTTGCGTGTAACACCCAGTGCTCACTTCAATTTCTAACTGCTAACATCTATAGTTACAGCAAACACAAAAATGTATGTAATATGTGTAATATATGATCCTAACCACAGTAAAATCACAAATCATTTAAAACAGATAGGTTTAGGGGTGCCTGGGTGGCTCAGTCGGTTAAATGTCTGACTCTTGATTTTGGTCATGAAATCAGGGTCATGATCTCAAGGTCATGAGATCGAGCCCCATGTTGGGCTCTGCACTAGGCATGAAGCCTGCTTGAGATTCCCTCTCTCCATGTGCCTCTGCCCTTACCCTTCCTTTTCCCTCTCTAATTAAAAACAACAAAAAAGACAGGTTTATGTTCAGGGTGGCATACTTACATTTTTAAAAAAGAAAAAAGTTTAAACAATAAGGGTTATGCTAAATGCTTAGATTAACCAAATAACTGTATTATTACATTAACCAATTTCATTATTTTATAAACCATTAATAGCCTACTTTATGAGTATTAAAATATTTTATTCAAATGACCAAATAATTTTATTATGTAAACTTATTATATCTACCTAATTACTATTAAAGTATTAACCAAACTATGAGCTTTAAGCTCTAAGCCTCATGAAGGTGTCCTTGTTCGCTACTGCATCCCCAGTGCGAGAACCCGACACAGTGCATGGCAAGTAGGAAGCATTCAGTAATGAATCAAGTCTCTATTAAAGGCCTACGATCAGTTATCAGCTTAGACCAGGGATCAGCAGTTTTCTGCAAAGGATCAGACAGGAGCTCTTTCAGGCTGTGCAGGCCATAGGCCCTGCGTCCCAACTATCCACTCTGCCCGTGTATCATGAAGGCATCTACAGATAATAGAGGAATAACTGGGATATCTCTGTTCCAATAAAACTGAAATTCTATAGTCAGATAATTTTCACATGCCATAAAACATTCTTCTTCTTTGGATTTTTTTCCCAACCATTTAAAACTGTAAAAAACACTTCTTAGCTTGCCATCTGTACAAAAACAGACAATGGGCCAGATCTGGCCTGTGGGCTGGAGTTTGCCAATGGATCCCAGCTCCAGGCCCACAGTTAGTTTTTGTGATTACAGCTAAACCCTATTCATGGGTGAGAAATTTAATAGAAGGATAAAGATTCAGCCCTTTACAAAAATCTCTCTGCACCTCATTTTCCTCATCTGTAATGGAACTAATCTGCCAACTCAACTAAAATTGAGACTGAGGTTCCAAGTGATAATGCACATAAAGCTCCAGGCCCAGCGATGAACACAGCAATGCTCAGCTCAGCACTTCCAAAGAACCTCTAGAAACATGAGATGCTATAGTCAGACCACCTCACATCAAAGATCGCTAGAGTAGGCAACATATTGTTAATATTCTCCAAAGGACTTTGTGTGGATGCTTACCAAACTATTTTTGAATAACTAAAAGAAATTATTACAAGGCAATGAGTGTCAATAATCAATCTAATTGCAAAAGACCAACGCAAAAGTCATTAGACTGTCATTCTCGATTACTTAATTTACTGTTTGCCAATAATTTAACGAATATAAGTTAATTAGTTTTTACATTTAGCACACATAAAACCTATCAGGTTATAGTATGTTGACTCCTCTAAAACTCTTTAATGGGAAAGAAAACAGATCCTTTGAAAAAAATTGTAACAACATATCAATTGTTCTTTCATACACTATATCCACAGAGAGACTTGGCCTCATTAAAACAAGAGGCAAGGAATTAAGTCTGGTGAAAGCATTCCCAAATCTGCTATTAGCTTATTCATTTTAGGTGAAGTCATTTGGTGCCCATCCATCTACCCAGGACAAGAAAGGACTTGTGCAAATTACCCTGAAGAGATTTTATGGGGCTCTGAGACTTCTACTGTAACTTTATGGGCTGAGTTTATAAGGTTCAGAATTCAGAAGTGTTATTTCCTCCTAAGTACCATGCACACCAACTCTGAATATTTATTTGGAGTGGCTTCCATATAGCCTCGCACCTCGCATAATTAAATGCAATATGTATGTAGCTATAAAATCTAAGATGCTTTTCAATAACCTAAGATTTTTCCTAACTAAATATAACCCAATTCTTTGAAAAATCAGAGAATTTTAAAAGTATGTTAAAATTAGAATCTTAACATTGTGATCTGCTGATAATTAACTGTCTTCCTCATTAAATTAATAACATTTATAACTAGTATTTGAGTACACATTTTGTTATAGGAGATTTTAGTCACTTTACATGAGTTATGTTCTTGAATCCCCACAATACCCTTAATAAGGTAAATGTCATGATCACATTTAAGATATGCAGAGTGAAGTTTGGAGAGATTAAATTACTTGCCCAAGGTCACACAACTGTTGAGGCTATTCTATGTGATCTGAAGCCCATACTCTTAACCAACCATGCTTTGTACTCAACCCTGCTTAATTAAACTTTGGGTATTTTGGTAGGTTTAAGCCAAAATAGTTGGTTTTCTCCAGTTTTAAGTACCTGAAAATCCTTTAGCTCTTTCGCAGACATGACTCCTGCCTGACCCCATGTTGTTTCCTTAGTAGTTCAAGGTGTAGAGACCTCAGACATCTGCAAACAGGCACTGAATGCTTAGCTATCTCGCTTTTTCCTGCTTTCCTAACTTACAATATTATCACAATATTTATCATTATAGTCATGACAATTCTGCTATTAAACTTACCCTTATGCTCAATATCTCGGTGTATAAGTGTTTCTTTCAGTTTATTTTTCTTAGAATTAGAAAAAATGAAATTACTTAGAATTAGAGAAAATGAAATTACTGGGAAATAGTAAGAAAACTGTTTATGATCTTTGATATATGCTGCCAGGGTGCTTTCTAGGAAGGATGTAAAAATACGTATTCCCACTAGTAGTAGAGGAGGGCAAAGAGTTTCTTAAAACGTAACAGTAGGAAAGATAATTCATCATTAATTTCTTACTGTGAATTAGTTTAATTGCTATACTTGCTTCATAATAAGCAAAGAGAAATCACTTTGATTAAGAGAAAGAGGACTTCGTTGGAGAGCAAGGAAGAGAAGGTTAAGATAAGTCTGGAGTGTGAAGCAGGAATGAAACGGGAAGTGGTTCATCAGATTGAGGACTGAGCGGTGAAGAACAGTATGAAAGAAATGGACATTTCTGGAAGGGGAAATAAGTGTCAATCAACAGGGTGTAAGAAAGGAGGCAAAAAGCTATCAAAGATTATCTTTCAAGTTGGCTCTGAAAATGAAATAATTTACTATCCCATCATATTAGAATATTGACATGGATTTTTTTGTAAATAAGCAATGATAAGAGTTTTTTTTTTTTAAGCTATGATAAAAGTTTTACTGAGTCTTAAAATTCAGGCTCTCACACACTTTATTTTCCTCTATTTACTGCTAAAGTTGCCTTTCTTATTGTATGTAAGCATGATATACACTTAAAAAATATTTTGGGAAGACATATTCAAGAGTTTTCTAAAAACTGAATATGTTAAAGTATTAATAATATTTCCATAATCATTCTTAAATTGAACTCACCAGAACTCTAACAAGAAACTGCCTGCCAGATTAAGAGTACAGCACGTATAGGGCAAAATGACACATACTGTGGATAATCAAAGATGCAGACCTAAAATTAGACCAAACTTGTTCTCAAGTTTAGTTAGGTAAATCCAACTGGAATCTAAATGATCTATGTTCCTTGATATAGGTATGAAAATGGTCTTTTACTCTATAGAAATGTAATCACAAAACAACCATTTCCCACTTTCCACTTTATTGTATAAAGCATATTATGGTAGACTGCTCCTTCCATTTTATTTACCAACCTTCTAAAAACAATTCACTTTTCAACTAAAAAGATTTTTTTTTTAATCATCAAATGACAGTCTACAAGTAATGATTTCTTCAGCAAGAATATCACATGATTAAACTCTTAAAAACCCCAAGTAACAGGCTGCCTGATGTAATTTAGTGTTCTCCTTCTGGTTTTCTAGATCATGCATAAAAGAGAAGAATAAACGCAATTTAACCTTGTTGCAATTCTCCATTCAATCCCAAACATAAAGGAACATTCTCATCTAGGCAATCTTCACTGCCCTGGGTGTTATAACCTTTCCTTTCAACATGGGATTGAATGAAAACTATAGCTTTCCAAACAAGAAAGTCACCACTTCTATTAATGGAAGTCAAAAGTCTTTTTAGAACAGCGTGGGGTCTTAAATGATGGCTTTTTTCCTGAAAGCAGAGCCAGGTTCTTTTGGAAGAGAGCGCCCCAAAGTGTTAACATAGACGGCTTCAGACTGTTACCCTAAAAAAGCTTTGCCTGCAAGGTTGGCCCGTGGCTCACAATTGAGAACTTGAATGGTAAATAGTTCCCTATACTAAAAAACACATTTTTTTTCCTTAAAAGTTAACAGTGGCTTACTGTGCCTAAACTGTTCATTCAATGTGGTTTACGCTGAGCACCTGCTGGTTTTCTCCCTGGGAGTCTGGAATTTTGATGCACACTACGCAGAGGGTCTGGGTGCCCTACATACGGATGCCCCCAGTAATACTTTGGGCATTGAGCTTCCCTGGTGGTAATACCTCACACTTATTGTCACAATTTGATTAAGCACATCCTGTGTGACTCCACTGGGAAAGAACTCTTGAACTAGTGATTGGTTTTCTTCAGATTTTCTCCCCATGTGCCTTTTCCCTTCACTGATTCTACTTTGTATCCTTTTGCTGTCATAAATCACAGCCATGATTAGCATCAAAAAGACAAGAAAAACAAGCACTGGTGAGGATATAGAGAAAAGGGAACCCTCCCTGCACTATTGGTGGGAATGTAAATTGGTGCAGCCTCTGTGGAAACAGAAGTTCCTCAAAGAATTAAAAAAACAAGCACCATGTAATCCAGTAATTCCACTTCTAGATATTTACCCAAAGAAAACAAAAACACTAATTTGAAAAGAGATATGCACCTCTACATTAACTGCAGCATTATTCACAAGAGCCGAAGTATGGAAGCAACCCAAGTGTTCACGGATACAGGGATGAATAAAGAAGATGTGGTAAATATACACAATAGAATGTTACTCAGCCATAAAAATCTTGCCATTTACGACAATATGGATGGACATAAAAGGTATCGTGCTAAGTGAAATAAACTACACAAAGACAAATAATCATGTGATTTCACTTATATACAGAATCTATAAAGCAAATGAACAAAAACAGAAAGTCATAAATACAGAGAACAAACTGGTGGTTGCCAGAAGACATGGGGGGATGAGTAAAATTGGTGAAAGGGATTAGAGGTACAAGTTTATCCAGTTATAAAATAAATGAATCATGGAAATGAAAAGTATAGCAAAGAGAATATGGTCAATAATACTACAGTAACTTTGTATGCTGACAGATGGTGACTACACTTACCGGTGAGCACTGCATGATGATGGAATTGTCAAATCACTGTGTTGTACACCTGGAACTAATATATTTGTCAACTATACTTCAATTAAACAAAAAAAATCACAGCCATGAGTACGACTATATGCCAAGTCCTGTGAGTCAGACCTCCTCGTGAAGCATGGACTTGGGGATGGTGGTGGAAACCCTGAAACAAAGAGCTAAAGAGATTCTTCCTCAATGAGGATGTTTGAATAAGCTTCTCTTTTATAATGTTCTTGTACACATCCAGACCCAGAGATCTGCTCCTGGTCTGGATGCTGTTCCTTCACAACCACTCTGAATATGCTAAGGAAAGAATGAGCCTCCACCAGGGCTCCCTGCCAAGTCTCCCAAAAAGTGAGAAGTGAGGAAGGGGGCAGGCAGGCAGCCAGCGCTGAAGGTAGCCTAGGTGGGTATTGTTGCCCAGTTACTTAGAACTAAGCAGAAGTAGGAAAGGGATATTAAATACCACACAGAGAAAAGGAGGTTACAGAACTTCCTCAGCACATGAATGTGATCCTCACTTTGCTTTGAGAAAACTCCCTCCTTTCACTAGAGGATTACTGCATAGTGGTGAGAAAAAAATGTGGATTCCGGGGCCAGAATGCTTGTTTAGATCCCACTTAACCACTTCCTAGCTGTGTAAGCATGGGCAAGTTGTACAACCTCTTTGTGCTTTCCATTATCTATAAAGTGTGGATAATAGTTCTGACCTAATGAAGTTTGTTGCAAGGATAAATGAATTTATAATTGAAAGTACATACAAAATATTTGGCATCTTGGAAGCACTGTAAAATCATTGTTGGCTAATACTGTTATTTTCAAGGTTGTGGTGATTATTTTTTCCTATCAACTTTTAAAAGGAGAAGAAACCTTAAACAGTGAAACAAGATTATAATCATCCAAATACATTTTAGCCTAGCTGGAAACCAACGTGCATTAGGTGTTGGTAGGTAAAGGGTTAAGTGTTCTGTGGTCAAACTCATTGAGAAATACGAAAGCGAACAAAATCAGATTTTTGGAAGCCTTCCTTAAAATGATATTGTCCATGGTGAATTTCCAAAAGGGGCATATAGAATGTCCAATTTCACAAATCCATTTGGTCACAGAAATCTTTGTTTGCATCAAGTATCCTGTGGCATCAGTGGTTTGCTGATTACAGCAGCAGGATTACATACCTGCTTCATATAAACTGTGATGAGAAGCCTCTACCTACTAGGGATACCAGGATGATGACCATAGACCTCAGGTTGCAGAAGATCACATATTAATAGATATCAAGGAAGAAAATTATGAAAAAAATATTTATATCAAGCTCAGCAAGAAAAGTACAAAGGAGGGAGTCCCAAAAGATATAGGTGGGGAGCCAAGCAAGGGAAGGACTGATGAGCAGGAGTGTCCCATGAGCCACACGAATGAGTGGAGAGAGATGGAGTCACAGAGGCCTAGAGAACACAGAGTAGGATTAGGAGAGTTAGGCAATCAGCCTGAGGTCATTTGTGAGGCACTTAGGAGTTCTTAAAAATGTAAAGAGCATAGACTTCCCTTTTTTAAATACCTAAAATATGTTAAACAAACTCAAACAAAACAGGCTTTGAAAAATGTAGACAATTTAAAATAAAGTCAATTTGAAAGGACTATGACTGAGGCAAGCATAAGAATTAAGGTATACTGGAGGGATCCTTCCATTTAATGTCCCTCGCCTGTCTCATCATTCCCCTGGAGAGATGCTAATAAGGATGAGCTAACCTGTTTTAAGAATATAAAGTGAAGAACCTGTCACTCAGTTGTCAATGGAAACTGCCTGTCTATAATTCCCTTAACAGAGGCTTTACACCTCAACGTATGTTAATTAGTCTTAAGGCGCAAGCCTAAGAATTTACTATACTCAGGTTTTTGTTTTATTTTTTAAAGAAATATACCAATCAATGGAGTTGAGCTTTATACATTCACATAGTTTCCTGTCTGGTATAACAGTCAAACTGGCTAACATTTTACAATTTCTAACAGCCCAGTTTGTCATTTTCTCTAAATTAATTGGACCACATCTAAAAGTTGTTGGCATGTGGCCGGGCAAAGTGGGAAAGAGACACAGCTAGGAGGAGGAAATAATAAGATTCATGACATTCGGTAGATCAATAAAGATGTTTTTAACTGGAGATTAAAAACATCTGCAGAGATTCTGTGAAATTTAAATAGAACTGAACCTGAGGCATTATCAAACTCAAAAGGATGTTTTCAGTAATTTTTATTCTGATTTATTAAATCTAGGTCCGTAAATTGTACACTTACGGAAATAAATGGATTGAAATCTCTTTAAAAGCAGTATTACTGAGAATAGTATTTTTACAAAAGTTCGTATGTAAACAATTTTAGAAAGTAAAACAAAATACTACCACCTTATATTAAAATAGTTCTCCAGGACCTTTAGAGTACTTCTACATGTATAACACCATATGATCATTATTACAAGTTTATGAGAAAACCAGCGCTGATTTAATTTCACATGCCTTAGTAAGGCTTCCATATGTGCAAGCTAGCAACTCAAAAAATAATTCGTACAGTTAGCTTAGGAAAACATGACTTTACCATTTATAAAAATCCACAAACTACAACGTATACTAATAGCCAAGACTCTGGTATTTGACGTCTCTGCCTGAGTACAATACCTAGCCCTACCTGCCACCCCCACTATTTGAAAATCAGTGTCCTCATCTTTAAATTGGGAGTAATACAGAAGCATTTCTTGCTTAACATTTGTAGTCCATTTATGAAAAATCAGACATTCTATTCAAATGTCAACAAGAAGCCAATTTCCCATTATTCTGACAGGGAAAAATGATATTTAAACCCAAAACCTCAGCCTCCAAAAATGTAACAGAAACATTTATAGAGGTAACAGTCATTAAGAGGAGATATAAAATGATGAGCCACTTTTTACTGCATGTAATATTTATAACATCTTATAGTTATGAAAAGGAGCACAGGTTAAAAATGTTTAGACATACTACCCTTGTCTTTCAAGAGTAGTCTTCAAAAATTTGGGTACAGCCAAACCAGTGTTAGAGGACAATGAGAAAACCTCACTGAAAACACTGATTTAGTATAAGATATTCTTCAATAATTCATGTATTTGCCTAAAAAAAATCTTATCTTTCCCAATTCTGAAAAAGATATTAGAAAGACAAGGAGACAATAATATGCCTGGATTTCTTTCTCTACTCCTGAATTTACAGTGCTAGAACTACCTGGTAGCCTAGAATAATCTTGTAATGTCTGTAATAGAAAACTGGTGGTTTGGCATCAACCCAACCTTTCTGCTAGTCTTATTCATCATTTACACCAGAGGTCATTGTATGTTTTCAATCAAGTCTTGCTTTTGTAACTGCAGTTCTACCAGGGTCTTTGGCCCACACCATGTTCTAGTATTTTTTTTTTCTACCACTGTTGTGATACCATATTGTGTTATTCCAGGACTTGGAAGGATTAACAGAGAAGATAAAATCAGAATTTAGATCTAGAGTCCTATTCCTGACTTACAACTAGAGTCATTTTCACCATACAGTCTGCACAAGGCCTTCTGTTTATAGTAACACTTTCTGGAACGCCAAAATACTCATCTGTAGCAAAGGAAGACATTCATATACTTAAAGGCTACCTATGCCTTTGCTAATTTTCTATTACCAAATCACTGTGGTTCGTCAATGTTCTATCTTGGCTCAATCCTATGTCCTATAACAGCTCTTGTCTAATTTAATACCTTACTAGTTTGGTCATTCTTGGTCTGGCCCAACTACTGCCACCCCAGAATTGAGGCTGGGAGGGAACGGCATGATCAAAATGTGAAGGTACAATGTATGGTCAACACACTGACTGTAATCCTGTTGAAGGTGAAGAGACTCGTTCCCAGGGATGCTAAATACCTTGTGCAAGCAACTTGCCCAAGAGGCCAAAGATCTAGTGTGTTGACAAGCAGTAGTGCCAGGTGAGCCCCAGCTTCAACCAAATTCTTCTTATAGGAGACATGGATAGTGACCCAAGAGCTGTCTCTGACCAGCTCTACCATTTTCTTTTGAGTCATTTAAACTTTATGGGCCTTAGCTTTTTCATCAGGAAACTGGGCTACATGACATTGTTGAATTTTTTATTATATTTTAAATTATTGTACATTTTATCATTATATTTATCACATATTTTCATCTATCCTACACACCTAAATTTTTTGAAAAACCTTGTTATTCTGTGGCTCTTTAAGGCATTTAAAATACAGCAGCTAGTTATTGAATCTCCCAAATATAAAGGAAGCATGTTTGAAAACTCCCTTCCTATATCTAGTCAAGACCCCATAGACCACACCTCAATCAAAGCATTGGGCATGACTGATTGGGTAATTAAGAAGGATGAAATATGTGATTCTAACCTTGAATCAAGGAACACTGACTCAGAGCGTAATACATAAACAAACAAAATTATCAAGGGGAAAATCTGTAAGAGACATTCCTCATTCTGAGCTAATATCATGAGCCATGCAGGGAAGAACTGAGACACAGAGGCAAAAGGAGAAACACAAAGATTTTACAGCTCTATCTGAAAAGGAAAGCTTTATGGAGTAAATTAAGAAAGGCATACCATATGCATTCCTATGGACCATATGGAATTAAGTGGTGGACTTAACTCCCCTCCATGTCCAAAATCCAAAGGAACAAATAATTAAGGCCTATGAACATAAAGACTAGTGACTGCATTGTTGGTGTGTAACTTTGCTTGAAGCAGGTTACGCATATGAAGAATCAAAGAGAGAACACGAGTAACTATGTTTTCTTCTTCCTTCTTATATATTACTAACTGAAGACCAAGAATCTATTATGACATCCTTAAAACATCTTTCTCACTGCCTAACACTCAGGCTTTATCAGAACAAAGTCAGTCAGATGGCGCGTTACCCAGCCTCCAAGATGGCTACCAAGGATTCCTGCCATCTGGTACTGACAACCTTGTGCAGTCTGATCCCACATCGTACAAGGGTTGGTCTGTGTGACTAGCAGCATCTGGCAGAAGAGATGGTAAGATGGTGTATCACTGCTGAAATCAGGTCACAAAAAAGACCGCTACTTCTGTCTTGGGCTGGCTGTCTTGTACGCATGTTCTTCTCACTCCCTTCTCCCTTCCCTCTCTGGAAAGCAAGCTGCCATGTTGCGAGCAACCCAATGGCATAGAACTGATGCTTCCAATCACTAACCACTGAGAAATAATAGCCGGTGAGACCACCCGGCAACCACATGAATAATCTTAGAAGAGAATTCTGTAGCCCCAGTGGAGCCTCGAAATGACTGAAAAACCCAGCTACATTATGACCTCATGAGAAACCCTGAGCCAGGATCACCTAGTTAATCGACTTCTATATTCCTTACCTGGAGAAAGTGTGTGAGATAAACATTGTTTGCTGTTTCAAACTGCTAAAATTTAGTATAATTTATTCCACAACAATAGATAACTAATGCAGATGGCAAGATCTGGGATATAAAATATTGTTTAAAAGCTGCCCAATCAAATACTCTATATTTTAGTGTTCTCAGAAATTAGGCAGGCAAACCAATTTAAAGTTTTATATAATCAGGAGTGCCTGGGTGGCACAGTTGGTTAAGCATCTGACTTAAGCTGAGGTCATGATCTTAGGGTCCTGGGATCGAGCCCCGTGGGGATTCTGCTTGTTCCTTTCTCTCTCCCTCTGCCCCTCCCACTGCTCATGCTGGTGCGTGCTCTCTCTCTCAGTAAGTAAAATCTTAAAAATAAAAAAATTAAAAAATAAAGTTTTATATAATCATGCAAGCTTGAGTTTTTCCTATAAGTCAAAGACATATCTACTAGGGAAAAACTGTGTGAATAAATGTTGGCTACAAAACCCACTTTATAATTTTAACAAACTTAAGCATTTTAAATTCCTTCTTTATTTTACTTTCTTCACTAGAGTCGTTTCAGCTTCATTGAAAACCCAGATCAGGTAGGAGAAAAAAAAAAAAGTATTTGAAAGCAGAGATAACCTTCTTTCATTTGTAAAAGAGCAGCTTAAAGACTACTTAAATTGGAGATAATGGCTTATATGAATTGTGTGAGATGCTGCATTAAATTGTTGTCATTAGTACCATTATTAAAACTGTAGCTAAACACCATGTGTTACATAGGGCACATTAGTTCTATAAAAGACATCATTGGTGCCCTCTGGGAACAGATCAGAAAAGTTCAAAGCTGTGAGTTCCCATCAATACCTGAAAAAACTGGATTGCACTATATCAAGTTATAACTACGCAATGTAGGAATTATGAGATGAGCTAATCTTACTTTAAAAATTAAGCCTTAATAAATAAAAATTAGTTTTGAGGTTAAAAAAATTGAAGAAGTTATAAGAGAAAATTCATCAAATAGTAGTTAACTCAAAATTTTCCTTTATCCTTGACCTCATTTCACTGAACTTAGACATTAAGGAGCTGGCTTCCCCTTATTTCCTGTTGCTTCCCCATCCTGGTAGGAATTATTGGATTGACACTTCCAGTTCTGGCAAGCCAGCAGCATTTAAGAGCGGGGGAGAAAAGTCACATCTGGCCAGATCTTCAACTTGTTTCTAGGTCTGCTTGTTCCTGCCTCTCCTGCTGTTTCTTCTGCTTCCGAAAATATGATTAATATCTATGAATTTGTAAAACTCTGCATTGTAAGCAAAGCTGAGGGCTTTCCATCCCAAAGAGGTTGAGGTATGGAGTTAATGAGAAGTGAGACTGTGGGGAATGAACAGAAAGATGCCAATGTTAAAGTAATTGAGCATGAATATCAAACACTGACTTGGGAACAGTCTTCATTTGCTGATAGAGAATCTGATCAGCTGGTGGGCAGAGGGAACATGCCCAGATCTGCATTCACTGCCAGCCCTAGAACTTCCAAATCATAACAGCCTATGCATTATAAACTTGGTATCTGTTTCCCCATCTAGAATGTTTTCCTTTCCCCCCCTTTTTTCCTTCCTTCCCTCCCTCTCTTCTTTCTTTCCTTCCTATGAAAGGTTGCCTCCCTTTCTTCTTTCTGAATTTATCTCACTCAGCTGACGCCTTATAAAGAATTTAAATTTTTATCTCAGTAACTGCTGTTTCTTTCACAATTGTGTGTTATTTGTTAATACCAATTCAGAATAACGCAGATGATGGTGTTGTGGCTAGAAGAATTGCTGAGCTCTAATTTTTATTTTAAAAACTCTGCATTGCCCTCTAAAACCAGTGAAAGCTTGAATTATTTATTACTGTAATACACTCCTATGTGTCTTCTATCATTCTCAATTAGATCATCTATACATTCTTCATTGTGGCAAGGATCTCCGAAAGGTTTGCACAATAGTGATAAAATGAACACCTTAATAAGCTGTGTGTCATTATTAATTTCAAGTTGTAATGAGTAGTTTTATTCAGTACAGAGTAATAACAGTTTCAAGAAAACTAAAATTAAAGAAAAAAAACTGTGGTTCTCAAATTCTGGGGACACATAATTATGCATTTTTATAAACATTCATTTACAAGGCTGTTTTTATTAGTTTACAATGTAAAAAACAGACAAAACAAATATAAGTCAATTGGGAACTGGTTAAATTAAATACAGTATATTCATTAAAGGAAATTAAAAATGACTTGAAAAATATATATTAACTAATGAGGCTGTAGGCAGTAATAGTATATATTAAATGAGCCTATATAAACTCATTTAAAGTATATATGCATGAAGGACTAAGCATTAATGAATATCTGACGGTGAAGAATTACTAAGACTGTGTTTCCACTTGCCATTTTCCAAATCTCTGTTTGAATGTGTATTACAATTGCTATAGTTTTTTTTAATAACCAAACAAAGAGTCTCTAAATCCCTACACATACGCCAAGGAAGCCAGAACGAACATAAGAAAGGCAATCATATGCGATCTTAAATATAAAAGTGTTTGTAGTTTACCTTGACGGCATAATATTCTTTAACTTCAGGCCTAATAGAATCAAAGTCTCCACTGATGAATTCAGGCAAAAAGCTGAAACAAAGAATTCCAAGTAAGTCAACTAATTAAGACTACTTGTTTGTTAACCTTTAAAACTATGCCAAGAGGATGTCTTATACTCCTGGTTTCTATATAGTGTGGTTACGACTCCACATACCCGACTAATTCAACTTAGTCACACTGTCAGTCAATGTTTATCCTGCTTTAAAAAATAAAGATTAAAGAAGATTATTGGTTTAAAAAACTCCCAGTTCAGGGACACCTGGGTGGCTCAGTTGGTTAAGCGTCTGCCTTCAGCTCAGGTCATGATCTTGGACTGCTGGGATGGAGCCCCACATTGGGCTCCCTGCTCTAGGAGTCTGCTTCTCCCTCTCCCTCTGCCCTCCCCCCTGCTCATTCTCTCTCTCTCTCTCACTCACTCAGTCTCACTCTCTCTCAAATAAATAAAATCTTTTCTTTTTTTTTTTAAGATTTTATTTATTTATTTGACAGAGAGAGAGACAGCGAGAGAGGGAACACAAGCAGGGGGAGTGGGAGAGGGAGAAGCAGGCTTCCCGCAGAGCAGGGAGCCCGATGCGGGGCTCGATCCCAGGACCCTGGGATCATGACCCGAGCCGAAGGCAGACGCTTAACGACTGAGCCACCCAGGCGCCCCTCAAATAAATAAAATCTTTAAAAATAAATAAATAAAATAAAAAACTCCTAGTTCAAAAACCCTAACACCAACACTCATAATCTTTCCATATTACTTTCTACATATATACAAACCTTAACATTATTTTGCCCTCACACAAGTTCAGAACTTCAACAAATTTGAACAGAACAGATGAGGAGGATGATTATGCATTCTCTGCAGAGCAGGAGTCAGTTCAAAGACATTTTCCAAATGCCCTGTTGACATACTTCTAGAAACAGGAGGTTTCTCGACAGGTTTGAAATACTACAAGTCACGGTTACTAGGTAGAGGGAGAGAACTCCCCAAAACAAATGTTTCCAATTACATCATAATTATCTTATTTCTCTTCCCTACATGTATATTTTTTTAGAACTCTTCCAGAAAGCCTATCTTACTCTATGTACATAAGCCATCCTTTACTATTTTTACATAAAGCATTTGCATGACCCGGTAGAATTTCTTCCCACTTAAAACACCTAAGTGTGGAAAAATAAAACTTCCCTGGATTTCTCACTGCTCCTACAAAAAGCCTTAGCCTCCAGAGCCTCTGAAAAATACATTATGTAAAGAAGGGAATGTTTACCTTCATCCTTCAGAAATATTCTACTTTTCACATCCCATGAGAATTAGATCTGCACGCATTTATCTAGTTAATTGTTCTGATTCAAAAGAATAATAAAACTTCAATATGTCTTCTCAAGAGGGCCAAGTTGCTACATAATAGACTAGATCCCTAGCTAAAAGGAGACTAGAGCTTTAGTTTGCTGAGTATTTTATGTCAAAAGAGTTGAAGCCCCAGAACTTGGAGAAATCTCTAGGTCATAAAAGCCAAGACACAGAGGCTATCAGGCTCCGAGAGAGATTCTACTGCTATACCAGTGAGTTGGGGTTAGGATTCAGAGTCATAGAATTTAAACAGAGATTCTTGCAAGAGGGCAGAAGCTGCCACAACCCTCTTAATAAATTTAGGGGGAAAAGTCTTATTTCCTCTTTTTCCACATATGCAGGGTGCAGCTACAAGCACAGGACAATGGACCTGGTGGTCACTGAAGGGCCAAAGAGTAAGAACTAGAGCAACGGGGACCGAGGTAATAAGAAACTGGACTCAGAATACCTTATATGTGCACTCAGGATAAAATTAATAAAGATGAACATGAAAAACCCAACACTAACTCTGTTCTTTCGTGCAATTTTTTTCAAGTTTTTAACTTAATTGGAAATATTACTACTTAGGTCTAACCTAATCTAACTAATCTGTGTTAGACCAACTCTTCTTTGAGCTGTATGTCCCGAAGACAAATGGTAAGAAGTTCTACTACAATGATCTGTACTGCATAAAGTGCTTAGATTTCACGCTTGGTTTCTTAACAAATGATGGTAACCTACTGAAATGTTTGGTAATTAATAAAATTTTACATTCACTGAATATCAACCATGTACAAAAGACAACAGTTTGTTTCAGAATAATGCAGAATTGGAAAGTACCTAAGTTTTAAAATCACTTGCCTGGGTTCAATTATCTTCCTGTAAACTTTTCTCCTCAAAATGTCCCTGGCCACATACCCATGACTTCTAATTTCATTTTATACCTATTTAGGTAAATACTTTTTACTCTATTCACATGAGGACTAAAAACAGACTATTAGCTCTTTCCTCATTGTTTTTCCTGTTGCGAAAATTCATGGATTTTTAAAGTTTCTTTAAAATACCTACATCAAACAACATTCAAACACCCACAGAACAAAACTCATATAGAGCTCAGAATATTATTATTGCTTGCTAGGGTCTGAATGTTTGGTACCCCTAAAATGTGTATGTTGAAATCTTAACCCCTAACATGATGTTATTAGGTGATGAGGCCTTTAGGAGGTGACTAAGTCAGAGCATGGAGCCCTCACGACTGGGATTAGTGCCCATGTAAAAGAAACCCCAGCTCTCTTGTCCCTTCCACTACATGAGGACACAGTGAGAAGACAAGCATCTATGAATCAGGGAGTAGATCTTATCTTACACTGAACCTTGATCTTGGACTTCCCAGCCTCCGCAACTGTGAGTAATAAGTACTTGTTGTTTACGAGCCACCCAGTCTATGGGATTCTTTAGAGCAGCCAGCGAGCATGAGGCATTGCTGCAAGGGGTAAAAGGAATCATTCCTTCAATATCCTCATTACCTTTTGTAAGGAACTGAAATCCAAGAAGTCAAGTGAATTTTGTATAAATGGCTAGTATCCAATCTACTTCACCACATAAAGCAGCCATTTAAACTTAGGACTCTGGTTCTGTACAGTATGAATCATCCAACTTCCTCATAAAACTGACTTTATATTACTCTACAAATTTTAGTCCCTCAGATATCTAGAATCAACTTGCCAGTTTCCAAATATCATATTGATTTTGACAATAAATAAAAATGAAAAATAAAAACTGATACACACAGGCAACTAGTGTCTGTCCCCTTAGGATATATACTTTTTAAACAGAATTAGATCTCTTTTTATCACATATATTGTGAATCATGAAGGAAAGCAATCGTATAAATTTACTTATATTTTCATATAAAATATTAACAGGAAAACAAACATATTGATAAAAGAGAACTTTGATTAACTTTTTAATATAATTTTCTCCAATATAACATACATGCTTTAAAATGAACAAGGAAAAAAATGAAGAAGGATACTTATTTCTAGGAAGGCTCATGCCAAAAATACACCTGATACACAGGCTGAGACGGCTACAATAATTAAAACTTTTTGTCATAGAATACAGCAGTTTTGGAAACTTGCTGAAATGTGCTTTTGGACAGAGCAATTAAAAGCCCATCTCACATTTCTGAGGCATGGGCTGCCATGGTACTTGGGCATTCTGAAGAGGTACTTACTGGGGATGACACTTCCCAAATACAGAGATATGATGTTACCATATAGAGTTTACTCAGGAAGAGTGTTTTCACAACTCTTTGGGGACTGATTGCTTATAGAAGGTGACTAAGGGTATACGGAATTCTGTCTCCACTGACCATACTTCTGTTCACTGTTGGCCTCGATCAGACCCGTACACCTCATCTTGGTATCTTCAGTCTATGGCATTGATTGGTTGGGTATGTAAAGGTGTTCCAAACGCTCAATAAATGGTGTGGACTCCTTTGACTTTTACATTTAACTCTTACCATACTTGCCACTCACTAATGACAAAATAACAGTTCAACAGGAGCCGGGATTAATTAGTAAGCTGAAGATCCATCACATGTAATAGTCAAGAGGGAGGCTGATATATTTAGAAAATATGCTTAAACATGATGTGTTAGCACCAAGTACACAAATGCTGGTTAAGAATACAATGAAGTAACAAGATAGAGGAGAAGGCGGTGGGTGGGAGGGGAGAGGAAACGAGAAGAGGATGGGGCAGAATGGGGAAAGGTGGTAGGAAAAGGGGGAGTAGGGAAACATACTGAAGAGGAGGGGAGGCAATGGGGAGAGAGGAGAAGATAGGAAAATGGGAAAAGGGGAAGAGAAAGGCCAGGAGAAGGAAGTCAGGGGAAGATAAGAGTGAAAAAGAAGCATGAGGAAAGAAGCACTTATTACAAACTTCCCATTATGTCTGGCCCACTATTTCCTAGCTTGTCCAAATTATTGAACTTTTCTGAGCCTCACTTCTTCATATGTAAAATGAAGATTAATTTAGAGTGGTTGTGAAAATTAAGAGTTAATCCATGGAAAGCACTTAGAAAATGCCTGGCACACAGTAAGAATGATTTAAAGCTCTTCAGCCAAAATAAAAGTTATTACTAGAGAAGCTAAGTAATGTGCCCGAGGTTATCAGGCTAATAAGAGCTAGAGCCAAAATTCAAACCCAGGGAGCCCAAGCTTTGTTCTTGGACAGCTACATCTACAGCCTTCCACATATGCACATTTATGAAATGGAGCCAGACTTTGTCATAGAGAAAGTTCTCTACACAACCACATGACTCCCCTGCAGATTTTATTAATCAGCGTTAATTTGGTCAACCTGTATATTTTAAAAATGTATCACCGAAGCAGAAGAGGACAATTTGTGCTGCTTGCTAAAGTAAAGATGGGATTTGATTAAAGGAATAGGTTAGGAGAAGAATGTCTGAGAACACTGCTGAAAGAGAGTATGGCTATAGATACAAGGCAAAAAATGGTACTCTGTCTAAAGAAAGGAGAAATTAATCAAAGATTTGAACTAACGTTCTCTGCAAAACTGCATAAATTAAATAAGGGAAGGGGGCAAAAAGGGGGGTGATCCAAAATATAATAAGGAAAAACGACTGTGTATATAGAAATAATTAGTTCAACTGTCTTCATAAATACATCTCTAAATGTAATAAAGGTGTCAACAGATATTTAAATATTTGTATAATTTTGGATAAAAGATATGTTCTGAGGAAAGAGAAAACATACATTGATAAAGAAACCCAATAGGCTATATAAAATGTAACAATGTACTTATAAAAAAAGTATAATATTTTTATATATGCAAAATATATAATGCATAAAGATTGCTATCCCTAATATACAAATAGTACTCCAAAGTGGTAAAGGAAACAAATCTAATAGAAAAAATTGTCAAAGGCTATTCACACCACACAAGGAAAAGTCACACAAGAAATACAAAAGGCACTAAGTACATGAAAATATGGTAGGTAAACTAATTACTTGTCAAGGAAATAAATATTAAAGCAATAGTAGGATACTGACGGACACAAGAACTTGTCAAAAATTAGGAGAAAGTGTTGCTAGCGTGAAGAAAAACAAGTACACTCACAGACCACTGGGTCATGAATGGAATACAGCTTACAGACCAGCAATCCCACTTGAGAATCTATGCTACAAAGAACAGTACATAGAATATCTGTACAATAACAAGGAGAAAAAAACTGAATGTTTAATAGTACTGGGAAGGTTAAATAAAATATAATGTCCACTAATAGGGAAATAGGCAGCTTTAAGATGAGTTGACTTCATCCTAGAATTGACAACTCTCCCAGAGGCAATGTCTACTCCATGTCAAGTGAAAAAAAGCAAGTTCTAGAGAAATGTATATGCTCTTACCTTGTTTGCGATTAAAAAAATGTTTTTACATACAAGCTGCACACAATTGGGGTGCCTGGGTGGCTCAGTCGTTAAGCGTCTGCCTTCGGCTCAGGTCATGATCCCAGGGTCCTGGGATCGAGCCCCACATCGGGCTCCCTGCTCGGCGGGAAGCCTGCTTCTCCCTCTCTCACTCCCCCTGCTTGTGTTCCCTCTCTCGCTGTGTCTCTCTCTGTCAAATAAATAAATAAAATCTTTAAAAAAAAAAAAACAAGCTGCACACAATTATTGTATACAACTTGATAAATTTAGAGATAAGGAGAGACATACCCATAAAACTATGACCATAATCTATGTCATAAACATATCCATCACCTCCAAAATTTCCTGTCCTATTAAATTTTATAAGAACAGTTAATATAAGATCATCAGCGCTTTATAGTTTTCAGTGTACTAGTCTTTCACTTCCTTGGTTAGGTTTATTCCTAAGTATTTTATTCTTTTTTGATGATTTTGTATGTGGAATGGTTTTCTTAGTTTCCTTTTCAGATACTTTGTTGGGTGTAGAAATGCAGCTGATTTTTGTGTATTGATTTTGTATACTGTAATTTTGCTGAATTCATTTATTCCAACAGATTTTTTTTTTATTGTGTGTGTAGTCATAAGGGTTTTAGAGATATAAGATCATGCCATCTGCAAACAGAGCTAATTTTACTACTTCCTTTATGATTTGGAAGCCTTTTATTTCTTTTTCGTGCATAATCACTCTGGCTAGGATATCTAGTAGCATGTTGAATACTAGTGATGAGAGTGAGAATCCTTGTCTTTTTCCAGATATTAGGGCAAACGTTTTCAGTTTTTCACCACTGACTATGATGTTAGCTGTTGGCTTTCCATATATGGACTTTATTGTGTTGAGGTAATTTGAGTTTTTAATCACAAAGGGGTGTTGAATTTTGTAGAATGCTTTTTATGCATCTATTGAGATGATAATGTGATTTTTATCCTTCATTCTTTTACTATGGTGTATCATGTTGATGATATGTTGATTCATCCTTGCATAGCAAGAATAAATGCCACTTGGTCATGGTGTCAGATTCTTTTAATGTGCTCTTGAATTTGGTTTGCTATTTTGTTGAGGATTTTTGCATACGTGTTCATCAGGGATATTGTTCCATAGTTTTCTTTTCGGATCCCTGGCTTTGTATCAGGGTAATGCTGGCGTGATTAAAAAAATATATATATATATTCCTTCTATTTTTCTGGGAGAGTTTGAGAAGGATTAATTTTTCCTTAAAAACTTGGAAAAATTGATCTGTGATGCCATCTGTTCTGGCCTTTTCCTGTTGGAAGGTTTTTGATTACTGATTCCATCTTATTTGTTATTGATTTGTTTGGGCTATTTTTTTTTTTTTAAGATTTTATTTATTTATTTGATGGAGAGAGAGAGTACAAGCAGGGGGAGCAGCAGGGAGAGGAAGAAGCAGGCTCCTGCTGAGCAGAGAGCCCAAAGACTCAGGCTCGATCCCAGGACCCCGGGATCATGACCTGAGCCAAAGGCAGATGCTTAACCTACTGAACCACCCAGGCATCCCAAGGCTTTCTATTTCTTCTTGACTCAGTCTTGGTATGCTTTATTGTATGTTTCTAGGAATTTATCTATTCCCTCTGAGTTGTCCAATTTGTTGGCACATAATTGCTCATAATAGTCCTTTATGATTTTTTAATTTCCATAGCACTGGTTATAATGTCTCCTTCATTTATGATTTTGAGTCTTCTTTCTTTTTTTCTTGGTTAGGCTGGGTAAGGATTTTCAATTTGGTTTATCTTTTCAAAAAACAACTCTTACTTTCATTGATTTTTCTATCTTTTTCTCTGCTTCATTTTTTTCTGCTCTAATCTTTATTTCCTTCTTTCTATTAACTTTGGGATTAAGTTTGTTCCTTTTCTAGTTCTCTGAAGTGTAATGTTAGGTTGTTTGCGATCTTTTTTTAAATACAGAAGTTTATTACTATTAACTTCTCTTTTAATATAGCTTTTGCTGCATCCCATAAGTTTTGGTATTAGCAGTGTTTTAAAACAATAAAATAAAAACAAACAAAAATATCTGTAAACATATTCATATATTTTTGTATAAGCCTGAAGGAAATAATGGTAGTGAATGGATGAAGCTTTTGACACTGATTATCTAAGAGGATGGGTTTTTGGGGTTTTTTTGAAGATTTTTTAATAAAATAACAAAAGAAAAACTAAAAGAGATAACTAAAACACCCAGAAAAAACAAAAATAACCAAAAATAATAATAAAGGAAATACAAATAAAATCTCCATATCATATAGTTAAAATAAAAATTACGGATACAGTGAGGAGAGAGATGATAGAGGGAAAACATGTAACTTTGCAAAAAAACTTGAATTAGAGAAAAAGAAAAAAAAGGTACAAAAAAAGAGAAAGATCTGAGGGCTCTTACCCTAGATGAAAACTTCAATACTTCCTATATACCAGTCTCTGTATTTCATTCATGCATTTTATATTTATTAATTAGTAAAATTTTATTTAATTTTCATAACCACTCCATAAGGTTTTTATCATCCTAATTTTATGGTAGAAAGCCTGAGAGATATGAAGTCTGAGAGATATGAAGTAACATACACAGATATCACACAGATTCAAAATGTTCTCCCCTCCTCCTTTCTGAATTGAAGATAACCTTGCCTAGCATAGGGAAATTTTCTTGCTATACTTCCCTCACAAGATGCAATTCCACTTCTTCCAAAATTTTGGCTCTTATTTGAAAAATTGCTCTACTCGTATGCCCAACCAAGGCTGCATGGTAATCAAAGAGCAGTGTGAGTGCAGTGCAAAGTTACTCCACACCATAAGCTCTCAACCCCTAGGTAAGCTCTACTTATACTTTTCAAGTTTGCGATTTGTTTTAATGAATACAGAAGTGGTAAGGAGAGGCACAATAACAAAATCATATGAGCTTGCTGAAAGCATATTTTATTCTAGGCAGTGAGCAAACAAAACAATATTCAATTCTGTGACAGAGTGTTCTAACTCAATATCAGCAGTGCAAATTCTGTGGGTAAGAAATCAAAATATATGGACTGCTCTTTCTGTCTATGCTACAGGAATTGACCTGTAACCATGTAACCAGTTAGAAAGCCAGACAAAATATGTGAAACAATGATATCCAGACAGTAGAAAATAGGCAGCTGAGGACAGTGCTTGCTGAAACAAGTGAGATGAGCCCTATTATTGCCTCAGCTTTCTTCCTGGAGCCAGTTTCTAGCCAGTTTTCTAGTGAGGGAAAACTCAGAGACCTGTGATCTCCCCAAATGAGGGCACCAATTTTAAAGGAAGCTAGGAAATACAGGCTAGAGTACCTGAGAAAATAGAAGTACAGGGAGAAAGAGAGCTCTAGAAAGCTACAGAAAGAGTTCCTTGAGTGTATGGACACATAATCATTTATACACAAATGAGAAGTCCAGCGTCGGGGGGAGGACCACCATAAAGCAATGGTCACAACAATTCCTAAAAATAAAATACAGCTGGGTAGAATCCATGTTCCTGTCATCAAGAGTACAGAGACATAGTAATAAAGAGGTCATTAAGTAGAGTCTCACATTAAAAGTAAGACTAAATTAGTCCCAGAACAAAAGTTGCGCTGGACCTACCACAAAAAAGCTTAAAATAAAGTTTCTAAAGTATCAAACTCACCCATAAGTTATTCAACCATGTCTCAGAACAAAAATCAACACTGTTAAAAGAATATAACAAATCTAGTAACAACTTCAAATTAAAAATGTATAGCATCCAATCAAAAATTATCAGGCAGGCAAAGAAGAAAACCATCAACTGGACACAGAAAAGACAAAGAGGCTGGTACTAACAGACAAGGTCATTAAAACAACTATTACAAACATGTTGCATACACTCAATTGAGAAGGTAAAAGCAAACATGAACACAAGAAGCGAGAAATGGAAGATATAAAATAACTACAAGAAACTTTTAGAAATAAAAAATACATTATCAGAAATGAAAAATATGCTGGAGAATTAACAGCAGATTAACCACACAAAGGTATAGCCAATAATCCAATGGTGGACATAAAATGGAATCATAAAAAAAAAAAAAAGATTCAAAAGAAGGAAAAGGGGAGCAAATTTGTGGCTCAGTTAGTTGGGTGTCTGACTCTTGATCTCGGCTCAGGTCATGATCTCAGGGTCGTGAGTTCAAGCCCCACATTTTGCATGAAGTACAAAATGGCTGAAAGATTTAAAAAAAAAAAAAAAGAAGGAAAAGGAAGAAAAAAGAATGGAAAAAGTAGCAAAATATTAGATTTAAATGTAATCATATTGATAAATACATTAAATGTACATGCGCCAAATGCTCCAACTGAAAGACCTAGATTTAACATTAAATGAAAAAGACATGCTGTCTATAAAAAACTACAGACATAGATGGATTTAAGGTAAAAGCATAGCAAGAAATATACCATGCAAATACTCATAAAGAAAGCAGAGTGGATATATTATTATAAGACAAGGTAGACATCAGAACAAGGAATATTGGTAAAGATAAAGAAGGGGCAATTTCATAATGATAAAATGATCATTTAATCAAAACAATTAGCCAATCCGTACACAATAAAAGAGCCCCAAGATACTCAAAAATGGAAAAAAAGAGACAAATCCTTATCATTTTCAACAATTCTCTCTTAGAAATTGGCAAAACAAGTAATTCAAAAGAACAGAATATACTCCTATTTTATTCTTTTAATGCTATCATGAATGTCATTGTCTTCATAATTTCATCTTCAAACTGTTCACTCCAAGTATGTAAAAATAAAATTGTTTTTATACTTTGATCTTGTTTCCTGAACATTGAACTTGTTTATTAGTTTTAGTCATTTTTTTAGTAGTATACTTAGAATTTTCTATATAAAGAAGATCATATTATCTGCAAATAGAGATGGCTTTACTTCTTTTGCTATCAAGATGCCTTTCTAGTCTAACTGCCATTACTAGAAACTACAGAACAATGTCGAACAGAAGTACAAAGGCAGATTATCCTTTCCCTGTTCTTAATCTTATGAGAGTAACCATCCAGTCTTTCACTGTTAAATATGATGTTAATTCTGAGTTTTTTGTAGATGTCCTTTGTTAGTCTGAAGAAATTCCCTTCTACTCCTAGTTTGTTTAGTATTTTATCATCAAGGGTGTTGGATTTTGTCAAATATTTTTTGAGTCTCTTGAGATCATGTGATTTTTTTTTATTCTGAAATGATGTATCGCATTAATTGACTTCCAGAAGTTGAACAACGTTTTCATTCCTCAGACAAATCACACTTGGTCATGGTGGATAATCCTTTCTATACGTTGTTGGATTGAGTTTCCTAGTATTTTGTTGAGGATTTCTGCATCCATATTCAAAAAAAAATATATGGATCTACCGTTTTCTTATATTCTCATTGGTCTAGTTCTGGTATCGGGGAACAGGAGCCTTAGAAAATGAGTTGGGAAGCATTCCCTCTTCTATTTTTTCCAACGACTTTGAAGAATTGGCATTAATTATTCTTTGAATGTTTTGTAGAAATCAATGGTGCAGCCATCTGGACCTGGGCTTTCCTTTGAAGTAGTTTTGTTTTTTTTGTTTCTTCCAAATTACTAATTCAATCCCTCTGTTGCCATGAGGTCTATTCAGATTGCCTAGTCTTCTTAGTTTCATTCTTTTGTGTCTTTCTAGCAATCTGTGCAAAAGAAGTTTAATACTTTTTTTGAAACCTGACATTGTAAGGCAATAGTGCTCATCAGCAGATTTAATTCATCAGCAAATTCTGATACAATCTGTCAATACGATCTGTATCAGAATTTGCTGACTTTTCGTAGAAACGGACAAACTGATTTTAATTTTTTTTAATACTTTATTTATTTATTTGACAGAGTGAAAGAGAGAGAGACAGAATGAGCAGGGGGGAGGGGTAGGCAGGGGAAACAGACTCCCCACTAAGCAGGGACCCCAGGATCATGACCTGACCAGAAGGCAGACGCTTAACCAACTGAGCCACGCAGGCGCTCTGACAAACTGATTTTAAAATTCATATGGAATTAATTGTAAGGAACCCGGATAGGCAAATTAATAATGAAGAACAAGGTAGGGGGACTGTTACTTCTCAACTTCAAAACTTACTAAAAAGCATGGTAATCAAAATGGTGTGATAATGGCACCAGGCTAGATATACAGATCAATGGAATAGAAATCATAATGTACCAAAGAAATTCATACATCTATGGTCAACTGATTTTTGACAAGAGTACCAAGATCATTCAGTAGGGCAAGAACTGTGGTCTCAACAAAACACCTGTCAAAAATGGCTGGAATAACTGGATAGCTATACAAAGAAGAATGAAGTTAAACTCTTTTTTTTTTTTTTAATTTTTTTATTGTTATGTTAATCCCCATACATTACATCATTAGTTTTAGATATAGTGTTCCATGATTCATTGTTTGTGCGTAACACCCAGTGCTCCATGCAGAACGTGCCCTCCTCAATACCCATCACCAGGCTAACCCATCCTCCCAACCCCCTCCCCTCTAGAACCCTCAGTTTGTTTTCAGAGTCCATCGTCTCTCTGAAGTTAAACTCTTATTTCACACTACGCATACAAAAAATTAAAATGGTTGAGAGATCTAAATATAGGAGCTAAAACTATAAAACTTTTGAAGAAAACAGAGGTAAAACCTCATGATTTTGGATTTGGCAAAGAATCTTATATATGACACCAGAATCCTGAGCTACAAAAGAAAGAGTTAAACCAGACTTCATCAGAATTTAAAACTTTTGTGATTCAAAAGATATTATCAAGAAAGTAAAAAAACAGCCTGAAAAATGGGAGAAAATATTTAATTCATAACTTTTGACCTCATATCTTAATTTCCAAGAATCTACTTTAAGTGCCAAGAACTCAAAGTTTTACTTATAAAACTTGTCTAAAATTTACTTATCAATGTTATAAAAAATTATGAACATACGTTTCTGATATATGAAGACTGATAAAGAACGTAACATAAAATATTTAATGACATGATAATGTGTTCATAATACAATGTTAAAAAAACAGGTGTGATGTAAAACAATATATACACAAAAATCCCTATTTTATTACATGTGCACACATACACTCAGCAAGAGAGAAACATGCTTATAAAAATATGAAATTGAAAAAGATATGTAAAAATATCAATACTGAGAACCTAGGTGATTTCAAGTTATTTTTATTTTTTCTTTGTATCTTCCTGTATTCCCCAAGTTCGTTATGATGAACTTGTTATCACTTCTGTAAGGAGGAGGGTGGCTGAGGGTGGGGAACGAGGTACCTTTAAGAGAAAGGAACATACAGGGGCGCCTGGGTAGCTCAGCTGGTTAAGCATCTGACTTGATTTCAGCCTAGGTCATGATACAGGGGTCATGAGACTGAGCCTTAAGATTCTCTCCCTCTGTCCCTCCCCCACTCACATGCACTCTGTCTCAAAAAAAAAAAAAAAAAAAAAAAAAAATATATATATATATATATATATATATATAAAGGTAAATCAATAATCAAAAGGTAAATACTAAATAGTACAGATTTGGTTCATTTAAATGAATTGATTTTTCTATTGCTATTACTTGTAATTGTGATTTCGTTAAAATTATTTGTATAGTTTTATTTATTTTTTTTTTTTTAAAGATTTTATTTATTTATTTGAGACAGAGAGAATGAGAGAGAGAGAGCACATGAGAGGGGGGGAGGGTCAGAGGGAGAAGCAGGCTCCCTGCCGAGCAGGGAGCCCGATGCGGGACTCGATCCAGGGACTCCAGGATCATGACCTGAGCCGAAGGCAGTTGCTTAACCAACTGAGCCACCCAGGCGCCCTATTTGTATAGTTTTAAAATTGAACAAATAAGTACAGTTTGGTTCAGACTTTTGCTATATATGATTTGGCTAAAATTGTTGGTTTTGTTAACCATTGCCACCTATATCCTAACTCGACTCCATCATATTAAAGCATCAAAATGCATCAGGGCTATTCATGACCATCAACCATTTCTCCCCACCACATCAGGAGGACATGTCGGTGAACAGCTGCTACACTGAGGAAATTCACCATGAAAGCCCTATTACTGGTAATAGGGATCATAAGACCACACTCCTATGCGAAAATGTTCTTTTCACTGACTGATATAATGGTAAGATGACAGAAACTATAGTTGTTTTTCTTGCTCCTAACACATGGAACTGCTCTCTAGTTACTAATAACCCACTAATGTACAGCCTAGCAGGAAAAAATTGAATACACACTAGAGGCCGCTAGTGATAAATAAGTGAATTTTGCATGAAGTAAAAAACATGATGAGAGCAGTAGAAAGAAAACTGCCTTCTAAGCTTCTAGCTTCAGCTGCTTTTTAAGTACTATGCTTCAAATCACAAAACATTTTTTTTCCATCTATAAACTTCTAATTTTTTTAGTACAAACTAAATCTGGGCAAATTTCCTCTTAAAAAGAAAAATCAAGGGAATTTTGTAATAATTTTTATTATTGTATTCTTAAAGCAAAGTTGTGCTTTTAAGCAATGAAACCTTTTTACATAGTACAAATTAGAAAAAAAAATATTCTCCTAATTGTCACAAAGATTCAGATCAAGTAAAGAAAACCTTGTTGTGTGATGTAAATTTGTCTTGCTAATAGTTCATTGAGAGGAAGATATTTTTAAAAGCAAAAGAGATCTAAAAAATATCACAAGTCTCGCAGAAAAATTATGAATCTTAAGAGGGGAATTTTAAGGAGTATACTTAGAAAAATATGTATGATAACATGAACTCAGAGAAAAACAGAATATGATTAAAAGCAAGCTTTTCTAAAACTAAGAAAGCGTACACTCTACCCCCTTTATTTTTTTTGAGAGAGCGCGTGTATGTGCAGGTGGGGGGGGGCAGGGTCAGAGGGAGAAGGAGAGAGAGACTCCCAAGCAAACTCCATGCTCAGTGTGGAGCCCCACCCGAGGCTTCATTTCAGGACCCTGAGATCATGACCTGAGCCGAAATCAGGAGTCAGATGCTTAACGGAGTGAGCCACCCAGGCACCCTACTATACCCTTTTCTAAAATTTTGTGAGGAATTTTCTAAAAATTTGTGAGGAATGTTAAATGTAAAAATACATGAGAGGTATTTTTATCATTTACACATGATAGGTAAACATTGACTTCCTTTTTTTTTTTTTTATCATTTACACATGATAGGTAAACATTGACTTCCTTTTCACCAATATTAAGAGAATGAGGGGGAAAAAAATCTCATACATAGGGGCATTTTGTATCACAGTAAGTTTTAAGTTAGAGAGGTACCTATGGCAGGGGAAGTGTGAAGGAGATTACTGGAGACCCTTAGCCTGATCCTAGGACATGGTGACGGCACCGGCAGCCAGAGAGAAGGTGTTGGGGCGGGGGGGGGCATTTGTGAAGATTTTGTTTGTATTTGTATTTGCATTTGGCTGTCCCTACTCATGTTTACAGAGGCTAACACGGTGTGAATCTTGATACTAGGCAAAGACGGCTCCAGAAACAAACAGGAGTCACGTATTTACTCACGCCACCCCTACAAACAAGGGCCTGGGCAGATTTTCCCTTACCCACCTCAGCTTGGTCAATCATAAACTCTTACACAAGAAAAGACAAGCCACTGGGAATTCATCAGCAGCACCCAGTGTCCAGCTCACAGAGGGAGTGCAAGCCCTCACTTGTTCTAAGAACACAAATGTACTGTGGATTTGGTTTCCAGCTTCTGGCATATTTCTTCCCAAGCCCAACTCTCCAGTCTTCCCAGTTATTGTTAATCATAATATTTTTAATTGATTTTGTTGCTGTTGTTTACATTGATCAGAGTTTTTCCTTCCTTTACAACCAGGAACCCCCAATGATACAAAATAATAATAATAATAATAATAATAATAATAATAATAATAATTTCCTAACAATGTTAACAGGAGAGCTTTTAATATCAGTCTCTGATTCTTGTCTTAAATAAAAGTAATTAAGAATTACTTTACTGGGTCAAAAATATGCTTTCATACTATGAAAGTAGAATACATTAAATTTTTATGGAAGAGCATGTCTAATCATTCTAACTATTAAGCATATAGTGACCTATTTACTGGGGATGAGAGCGTGAAAAAGCCAGAGACAATGCAATGCTTTCACTGGGGTGACAGGCTGGCAGGAACATGCAAAGAGGTGATTCCAGTGTGTTCTGATAAATGTTAAGGGAAGCAATGGATAAGAGAACATCCCAGAAGGACACTGACCATAACCTGTTAAAGCAAGAAATCTAGCCACCAAATACCCTTATCTAGTTCATTCCGGATTTGTCATCTATTGGCTTATCTGTGAGGAAATTATTATTTTCAGGGAAAACCTGACTAAAAGGAGTAATACTGCTCAATGAAAATATTTATCATTTTTTATTTGTCAAATTTGGTCCTGTGTGCTAGAGTTATTTCCCAAGATAAACAAGAACAAGGAATTTTGTCTAATTAAGTAGAAATACCAATAGACAATTTCAACATAATGTGGGATGATAGTCAAGGATTGCTTAGAAAAATTTAATTTCTGCCTGACTTAGGTCTACGGAAACTGGTAGTTACCAGCAAAGACTTCTGGGGAAACACAACACATGAGCCAAGTTTTGAAGGGATTATAATACTTGGAAGAAAGCAGAAGAAAGAGGGATGTTATAAATGAATTTTAAAAGAGGTTTTTTTGTTTGTTTGTTTGTTTTTTAGAATAGGGGTCTGAAAAGTTAATCAGATACGGTGTTCTGTAAAAAAGTATCTCCATGTGATGTTAAAACTAACTCCTTGGCATTTCAGTGGGCATGTCAATAGTTTTTAAAATAATTGACCGAGTAGGAAACCAATATTTAGAGAGGACACCAATATTTTAAATAATCATTGCTGAGGAGCACTAATGCTTAAACAACCACTCCCTCCAGGGCCCTTCCTGCCTACGGAGCACACCCTAGGTGTCAGCATCCATGCATGGTACCCAGCACAAATACCCACAACCAGACATCCAAAGCCAAAAACAGAGCTCATAGATCTAAACCCTGTGGGATGAACACCTTCTTCCCTACAGTCTGAGCAAAGCACAGCTGATCTCATTCAACAAAAGTGTTAAGTACAATTCTAAATTCTACAATTTGGAGAGTAAGTCAACATTTTAAATATTCATGACTTATCATTATTATTATTACACTTGATCTTAGCCAAAAGGCCGAGAAGCGATTATTATTATTATTATTATTATACTTCCTATCAACCTGGGCATTTACATACTAGTGTCTCCTTGCTCATCATTTAAGTTCCCTTCCTCTGACTTTCTGAGAAGCTCTCTTCTATTGCCCAGGTCATACAATATCTAGACATAAGCATATTAGACATAATATACACGTACACATTCAAATATGTGTGCATATATATATTTACACACAATGATTTTTTTCTTAGGGTGGTAAAATGTTTTCTGTTTTAAGTAGTCTTTCTGAGACTCTTCAGTATATTCTTGAATTCCCGGGCTAGAGGCAAAATTGAAGTCTTCAAGGAATACAGTCTCAAATACCTCTCAGATCTCTAACCCAGAACTATAAGTGAAAGTCCAGAGCTTATCTTGGTATAAATGCCATTTTGGTATATTCCCCCAAAATTTATTAACTAGTCCTTGCTTTAAATGAATTCTAGCTGTCACTTTTCTGACCCTTATTAATAGGAAGGCTACAGCTGGCTCAGGTCCACCATCAACTCAAGTTTTATGTCTTTTATTTTTTTTTATTTTTATTTTTTTTTAAAGATTTTATTCATTTATTTATTTGAGAGAGAGAATGAGAGAGAGAGAGAGCACATGAGAGGGGGGAGGGTCAGAGAGAGAAGCAGACTCCCTGCCGAGCAGGGAGCCCGATGCGGGACTCGATCCCGGGACTCCAGGATCATGACCTGAGCCGAAGGCAGTCGCTTAACCAACTGAGCCACCCAGGCGCCCAAGTTTTATGTCTTTTAATGATGTGTCAACAAATAATGCATGCTGTCTTGTTGTTGGAGTTATTTTGCTTACTCTTGGTCTGATAATACAAAACCAAAATTTTAATAATGAGAACACTCCACAGAAGCACCTAGGTGTATGTGTGCAAGCATGCATTTATGTGCACACACTTAAGTACGAACAGACAGGGACCATTCTAAAACCTTTTAATAAACAACATATGTATACACACATATTATGTGACTATTCTCAATTATTACTAACTCAGCAATCTAATAATATATTGAAAATAAGCCAAAAAACTTGAAAAACATGAGCTCTTAAATTGTAGTAACAAGTGCTAAAACTATTCAAGTTTCTTTCCAAAAAGCAAAACTAAAAGAGCCATGTGTTAACTCAAAACTTTTGACAGATGATCCAGGTTTCTCTGAAAAACCATCTGAGGGTAATTTATTTCTGAAGACCTCATCCACAGTGCAGGAAAGGAAAAGGGTTTTGTCAGGAACATGCTGTATGAAATAGAATAGCCATAAAGCACAATGCCTCTGATTAAATTTAGTTGTAAACTGACTTCCTGCAGCTGCTTAAAATGATTTCGCTTTGAAAATTTATTCTGACTTCATGCATGATCTGACAAACATAGCATCTATGCATACACATTCTGCCCCCAACCCCTGAAATGATTCAGAGCTATGCATGGATAACTTTGAGATCTCTGATTTATAGCATTTGATAACCAACAGACTAAAATATATTACAAAACTAATTCAATCAACAATTCAAGATAAATATGCCCTCACAGTTTATTGTGTAGGGTTCTTTAATAACAAGACTCCTATTACAAATTTTCTTTTAAATGTGCTAATCATTTTTACCTTCCATCATTTTGATTCAAAGACCCAATAATGTTGACATGCTTACAGAGCTTAGTAATTTGATTGCATAAATATTTTTTAATAGAAACTTGTCAAAGCAAGTGATTAAAATTCTTAAGGCTAGGCTTAGAAGAAATCAAGGTAAACCAATGATCTTTGGATTTCCTTAAGCAAGTACACACTTGTTTCCTTTCTATGTATGTTCAAGCATACTGAAAGTATATTTTTTTAACTATGCCAAGAAATTCATAAACATTAGTTAAAATAAATCCCAATCACTGAGAAAATTAGTCACAGGTTGACTGAAATCAATTGTCATATATATTAGAGGTTATTGAGATCACAATATCCGCTCAGATCCTTGACACCAATTTATTCCATAACAATTTTATATTTATTGTCTTATTCCATAAAACACTAACAGTACTGAGCAAGCTTTTGCAAGATTTTCACTAAGATACATTAGAATATAAGCATTATATATGAATCTCTACTACTATTTATCTCACTTCTAGGGTGGAAGTGACAACTTTGAAAATTATGTTTGGCTCTGGCTAAAAGAACTAACATTCCTCCCAAAGAATCACTTGAAAAAAGTGGTAATAGATTCCAACCAAAAGGATAATTCTTAAGAATCAGGTCTATCAATGCGTTCAATGAACAAACAAGATTGTGGTGTACCCACATAATAGAACACCACTCAACAGTGAAAAGGGACAAACTACTGATATACACAATCACATGGATCAATGTCAGAAGCATTTGGTAAGTGAAAAAAGTCACATACATAAGACAACAAGCTGAATGACTCCATTTATAGGACATTCTAGAAGGTTTCAGGAACGAGAGTATAGGAGTTGGGGACTGATGCAAAGGGACAGGAAGGAACTTTTCAGGATGATGGACACGTTCTATTCTTGACTGCTGGTGGATATACTTGTATACTGCTACAAAACTTACTGAATTGAATGCTTAAAACGGATAAATTTTATCATATGAAATTATACCTGAACAAAGATGATCAAAACCAAAAGAAGAACCAGAGAAGCTTAAACACTATATTCCTTCATTCCAACCACAATATGAAAAGAGCTTACAACCTTTCTAGGAAGTTGCACAATTACCACATGCAAAGTATTAACTGTGAGAGAACATTTACAGCTATTGTCCAAAACTAGATGATAGATATATTCAACTATCCTGTAATTCATCATATCGTAACTTTGAAGGGCCACCCTCTACCCTCTTGGCTTATCCAACTCCTGTGTAACCAGCCCAAGTAATACATTTCTTCTTCATACAAATCTTCAAGATTGCTCTGAATATTCCAGAAGATCCTGATCTTTCCCTGAAATGTCACAGATGGAGAAATCACAGCCCGAGGAAGTGAAATTACTTGCCAAAGTCTCATAGTAATGAAGTCGCAGAATCAGATTTTGTATCCCAACCTAACTGAAAAATCTGTGCGTGTCTTCTCACTACACAGTTCCCAACATGGAATTCCTGCTATCTGCAGTGAATGGAGAGGGAAGACACAATCGTTAAGTTATTCATATGGAGACAGACAGACAGGTCACTGGTTCCTTTAAGAGTGTGCCCGGTACCGGCTGCCAGGTGCCTGGTTTAATGATAATGACAAGGGCTTTCGAGGCTGATCTAGAACAGCTAGAATCCCACATTACTCGGTTATTGAAATCATAGTCTGAAATTGGCTTAGCTAGGACACAGTGAGTTTTAGAGCCACAACAGTCTGATTCCCACTGGATCACTCCGAAAAGCAGTATTGATCTGCTCGTAAGAAAGCTGCAAGAATATATAAAGCTAGGAAGTCTGAAATCCAAACTGAGAAAATTAATGGTCTGATTGGAATAAGAGATTGGGAATGAATCCTTTTTTTTTTTTAAGATTTTATTTGTCAAAGCGGGGGAGGGGGGCAGAGATAGAGAGAGAAACAGGCTCCCCGCTGAGCAAGGAGCCTGATGTGGGGCTCGATCTCAGGACCCCAGGATCATGACCTGAGCTGAACACAGATGCTTAACTGGATGAGCCACCCAGGCGTCCCTGAATCCTTCTTTTCTATTTGAGCACCACAAGTTCCCCCTCATCCCACCTCGTTAACACCTGTTTACATGAATGGTCATCTGTGTGATTTCAGGGAATTTTTACGGGATGCTACTCTTTTAAATTCAACAGAAAGCAGCTCTTAAACATCTGAGATAAATTAGATCATCTGTGGGACTTCCCATTCAGGATGCTGTATTCATCAATTATTCTGAGAAAACTAACCAAAAAACAACATCCCCGCCTCTCATTTCAAGTCCCTATATACTAATGATACCAAAATTCACAGCTATTCCTCAAACTAGTACGCAGATGAGTTTCAGAGTCTCTGCGTCCTTTAAAATCACAGAAAACACAAGTAGCAAGGATATTCATGTTACTCTCAAAATACCAATGAATTCAAAGGCAAGAATCTTCATTTCATGATAAAAGACTCATTGAGATAGTAATGAGGACACAATGTAAATATAAGACATTCTGAAAATAAGTGGGACGAATTCTATATGTGATTTCAGACAAAACGGGCACGATTATTGCATAATTATAAGGTATTACATTGTAGATATGGACATTAAATAAACAAATACAAACAAGCCAAGCAGTGGTCCACAAACCATACTTGGCTTTTTAAAACTTGGATTTTTTTCCTTTTTCTTTGTGTGGCTTCTCAGTTAAAAATGCAACTAATAGGAATCATGTTTAGTCACCTATATCCAATTAGCGTTACTGGTTAGGGTTTGTATTTAATGAGATTTACTTCAAGGATTTAATTCCCACATGAGGCAGTTAGTTTACTCATCTCCCTATTAGCCACCCTATCCAGGCCAGCCATGTTCCTAAGTATCAGAGTATGAATCACTGCAAACATATTATTATAATGAGAAAAGCAACGGAAAGTACATTTTCTTATTGAACATCTTCATATACAGTCAAATGAGTTATTTTGAAATCTGGACAAAAATAATGGTACTCACTCCACAAACCTCGTAATCTGTTTTGCTTTCTAATGTGAATAAAAATGTTGTGTGTTCTCTTTCTTATTAGTGTCTAGCCCAATCCAATAAGAGCAATCAATATATAAATCTGTATTTTTTTCACAAGCATTTTAGATGGTTCTTATGGTCACAGCAGAGTTGGAAGCACTGTGTTAATATCTGTTCACAGCTCTGGTTCATGTACTTACATTCATGAGCTATACCTACCATTAAAGAAATAGTACTCAGTACTAGATTCCTTGCCAGCAAGCCAGCTACAGGCATGAAACGCAATACCCAATTCATAATCTTGGCCTCATGGGCATCATGCTCTTCCCTGAACTAACCAGCCCAGGCCCTGTTTAGAGTATTTTTCACACACTGTCCATGTCAGGTCTTAGAGAATACGGTCAGAGGAATCCATAAAGTTAAAAAATAAAGAACCATAAAATGTTAAGAATTTAAATTGTTTCCTAGGCTGTCACTATTGCCATATTCTTTGATAATTCATCCAGTCCCTAGACATTAGCATTCCCAATCTCAAAGGAAACATGCTCTCCTCCTATAAGCAACCAGCTGCTTTCAAAGAGCGGCTCCAATATTAGGAGCCTGAAGTTAAAAATTCTGATGCCATAAAGATGTATTTTACATCGTTTCAAACTACATATATTTAATTCACACCTGCAGTATGTTGAATAATATTTTTATTTTATTTTTTTGCAGCAAGGAGGTGATTTCTCAAACTATAAACATTTCAGTACATTTAATAACACATATGATAGAAGTGGAACTAAATTTCACAGCTAGTCTACTTATATCTAGACTATAAATTCTTATGTTTGCAAAGAGGTTGAACTATAAACATGTTGGCAATGAGCTGGATTTAAATTTGCTTTCAAATGTATTCTCGTATCTAAAAATAGCTCACCATGCAAAGATGAGGAAAACCAGACAGCACAGATAACAAATCATTAAGAGTATGTTATTTATCTCCTAAAATATATGTGTGTGCATAACTCAGAAGTAACTAAGTTAAATTATACTTAGCTTTACTCAACACTACTACAAAAATCTCACTTCTACCACAGCATGTATCCTTTGTTTTTATGAGGTCAATTTTTATTCATTTAAATGGAGTTTTATTTTAATTAATGCTCAAAGTCCTCACAGATACCGATATTTGATAATGCTACTTAATGAAACTTCTGAAATAGTAGAATGAGGGTTTTTGGGTTTTTTTCTACCAAAAAGTTTTTTTTATTCAAATTCAACTAGCCAACATACAGTGCATAATTAGTTTCGGATGTAGAGTTCAGTAATTCATCAGTTGCATATAACACCCAGCACTCATCACATCACGTGCCCTCCTTAGTGCCCATCACCCAGTTACCCTATCCCCCCACCATCTCCCTTCATCAACCCTCAGTTTATTTCCTAGAGTTAAAAGTTGCTCATGGTTTGTCTCCCTCACTGATTTCTTCCCATTCAGTTTTCCCTCCATTCCCCTATGACCTTCCGCACTATTTCTTATATTCCACGTATGAGTGCAAACTGTATGATAGCTGTCTTTCTCTGACTGACTAGAATGACAGGTTTTTAAATAAGAGTATGATTGGCCTAGTTCTTCTAGGAGATACACTCAAAACTAAGAAATAACACAACATAACATGGTTCAGCAACTCTCTCACTGATGTGGTTTTCTGTTAATTTTGAAGTAACATTAATAGTCATCATTCATCAAGGAGAGAATAAAACAACCTGAAGAGCAGAATTAGTGGTATTTTGGACACGGACTAAAAGAAAGCGTACCTCTCCCTGTCTCCTTCCATGGCGTCATATAAGCGGTTAGCACCTCCATCGGCACAGGCTCTTAGAAGAGCTTCAAATAGAAAAAAACAACATTTCAATATAAGCAGCTTAGAGCAGTACCTCACAAATGATAAACCAATGATTAAAAAGCAGGCACTCAGAGACACGCAGTCACGCCTTCCTCTTTGGATCTTTTCACATTCAGGCAGAGGCTGCCGCGCTGCAAGTGATCTACGTACCACACACTCAAGACAGAATCCCCTAAAACAGTGTATTTCCTTTTTGTGGCCTTTTCAATTCCTCTTATTAAGTAAAAGGGGAAAAGTGTAGAGGGTGTCTTCAATTTCTCTTGAAGCTTGTTTTTCCTTCATTACAAAAGATAGGCCTCACGCTCAGTAAGGGACAACAGGACATAGGTATCACTTTATGGTATTACTTTATTAACTTCTACAGATGTTTTCTATTTATGGCAGGTATGGGTTTCCATATTTTGTTTTGATATAAAAAGTTTCTTTTAAAAATAAAAATCATAAACATAACATTGTAAGTTTATTTTACAATATTAATAATCTAGATAATGTGTGAACACTGTAAAAAAATTGTGAGGTGGCATAAAATTAAAATTTGGGAAATACTAAGATATTTGAGTAAGACTGGCTGTCTCTCCAACTGGGGCTTTTAAGTCTTGCTTTCACTGCAAGATTTGATGCGGCTGATGAACTGTTCCTTGAAATTCTCTTAGTCCATGGACTACTATTTTGTTGTTGTTGTTACTTCTCTAATTTCCAACTTTCCTAGAAATGTTCAATATCTTAGCATCAGTTCTTTCTTCTTCTTTTTTCAATATCCTTTACCTAAAGTTTTCAGATCAAACTTTATTTTTTTATCCTGGGTAAGGATAGTGAATGCGATCATGTCTGAGATTCCGATTCCTCACCCCAAACAAACAGAAGCCTGTCTCCTGTCCCCATGTAACTGTTAAAACCAAAGTCACTAGAGCCACAAAATCAGCAAAGACCTTGGGACCAGCAGCTTTGGAAGAAACACACTACTCTCTTGAGCTACTTCTTCGATTCATGCCACTTAAGAAATCCCTTTCCCTTTCTGCAAATTTACACATTTAAAAGTGTTTATAATACTTACCTCCAAACGTCTAAGTATTTAAAAGCAGGAGGATATGGTAGAAGATATCAAATTAGCCATATTGGCAGAAATAAAAGTCCTAATGTGTTTTCTACTAATCCATAATATGTGAGACTATTTTCTGTGTTTCATGTTTTATCAGAAATAAAACAGGCCAAGTGGCAAAAATATATTCCTTTTTTGCTTCAGCTTCCTCATCTGTAGGTGGGGATAATATGGCTTAGAGTTATTAAGTAATTAATGATTTAATAATTGTATATGTTGTTCATCAGAATACCAGAATACAGTAAGCATTCAATCAACATTGGTCCTCTTCCTCCATTTTTGTTAGAATGATTATGAAGTCTAAAAAGCTTACTTATGTTCCTGGACAAGGAAAGCCTAAGCTGCTTAAATAGTGCATGACAAAAATAATAATTTTTACAATGATATTTAAGAGGGACATCTCATTTTACCTATTACCTACAATACACATTTCCTTAGGAGGAATGGCAGCCAAATTCAAATTAAGCCACAAGCATAACTTGCAGAAGATCACAGAATATTCTGCACATATCCTAAATATCAAAACCTAAAAGTTCAAAAGCATCAAAAGCTAAAATAGGTCTCACATCTAAAATATGGCATAGAACAACTGAACTGGGAGATTGAAAAGACTGATAAATAGAAACAGATGGTGAACTATCAGCGATTACCCTCCGAGTATATAAAACAATTATCTGTAAACAAAATTTACAAGTATATGAAATCTTTTTATATAAAAATTGATTCACCCAAGTAATATGAAAATCTAAGAAACAGGTTTTAGTGGCTAAGGATCATCAAACAGAATGAGTTGTCAACTTCACAGTGTGGTATTATTCTACAAAGATCAGTTGAATTCAACATTTATACCTGTTATGTTCCAGGCCCTAAACGCAATAGCAAAACGAGTAACAAACAGATCTAGTACCCCAGGCTCACAACTGAGCAGAAGAGAGACCAAAGCAAATACACACGATGCACTGTAGACTCTGAGGAGCGCTATAATAAGAGCAACAAAATGCAACGGAAGACAAGGAAGGGAGAGATTAATTTTAGTAAACATCTATAAAGTTGCTTATCAGTAAATCTACCTCTGTTAAGATTAGTGTTACTTTCACAATACCAAAACTTTCTCTAATGTCTGTTACTTCCTATGCCTAAATTTAAATTGACACTTTTAGAGCAGTTTACGGAAAGAGAAATATTTAGATCACAGGAAGCAAATTTGTCCACATCTATTCTTGTTTTAAATGGCAAAGGGAGCGAAAATAACCAGGAGGAAATCTATAGACTTCTTTCTCATTACCTTTCAGTTGACAGTAGGGGTACAATCCTGCTGAAAGGAAAAACAAGTTCCCGTCTGTCCCTAAAACTATTTTGTCTTCAATAAAGTTTGACTAAGAAAAAAAAAAATGTTTTCTACCATTTTTAAATTTTAGTAATAAAATGTTTTAGCTAGTTTGAAGTACTTTCCACATATGTAAATAAAATTATATTTGAAAAATAAAGTATTTCAAGCATAAATAATGTTGGCATGAATTCACTGATAGCACTTGAAAAATGAGTTGCAAGCATTACCGTCAATGAAAGTAACAAACTAAAAGAAATAGAAGGTACTCTTTCATAAAATATTTTTTATAAGTCATAATGAATCAGCCTCAAAAATCTGTTCACTCCATCATTTAAATTGTTCCAAACTTTAAGAAATAGAGGTTAGTTCATGAGTTATCTTGTAATGTAAAATTTTCATTGGCGTATATACAGCAAAGTTTTGCATATTTGTCAAATATTATAACTTCAATGGTTGAGCAATTATTTACTATGCATCAGGCTGATATACAACTAAAGACCAAAATACATTAAAATCATTAACTTTATATATTGGTACTACCAGTAAGTATATTAAATGCATCTGAAACTAACAATTTTTTTTAAACTGGTATAAGTAAATGTTACTGACAGATAATGAAGGGCTCCGTTCAACATCAGAGGTTAATTGGCTATTTCATTAATTTTTGTTGAATAAAGTTGGACAGAAATAATCTGACTTTCTCAACAGTAGACTATTACATTAGTTCCAAGTATTAAAATGTAAGAAAAGTAAAATAAATCAAAGAAGCATTTTTCAGTTTAACTGAAAGAAAACTAGATATCAAAGATTTCAATTCTAGGGACGCCTGGGTGGCTCAGTCGTTAAGCGTCTGCCTTCGGCTCAGGTCATGATCCCAGGGTCCTGGGATCGAGCCCCGCATCGGGCTCCCTGTTCAGCAGGGAGCCTGCTTCTCTCTCTCCCACTCCCCCTGCTTGTGTTCCCTCTCTCGCTGTCTCTCTGTCAAATAAACAAATAAAATCTTTAAAAAAAAAAAAAAAAGATTTCAATTCTAATCTAGATCACCCACTTATTAGTCCTATGATTTTGAGCTAATCCAAAGCCTGCTGATTCTAATGTAAAATAAAAATTATTATATATATTTTACCAAATTCACAGAATTTTTCAGGGACTAGAGGGAGACAACATAGACAAAACTAGAAGGAAGCATCATAGGGAACATTCTCTCACATACTGTTGATGACAGTTAACTTTGAGGAACAGTTTGGCAGATTAATGAAAATTTAAATGTGCATCTCTCTGATCCAGAAATTCTATGCAGCCTACGTAAACACTTGCCCAAATTCACGAGGGCATATGTATAAGGATATTCATTGTGATAGTATGTGTATCATGAAAAACTACTAGAGAACTTAATGGGTCACCAGTTGAATATTGGTAAAATATATCATAACCATAGTAGGGAACTATAAAAAAAAAAAGGTAGCTCTTACATGTATTTGTATGTTACCTCTTATGAGATATATTGTTATATAACCCTTTAAATAACTTGAAATAACCCTTGGTCAAGTCTTCCTTGCAATAGCAACTCAGAGAACATACAGGAATATACCAAATCCAAGAAAACTAAGAATCAGGCAAAAGTTACTTTATCAAGAATGTGTATCTGGGGCGCCTGGGTGGCTCAGTTGGTTAAGCGACTGCCTTCGGCTCAGGTCATGATCCTTGAATCCCTGGATCGAGTCCCGCATTGGGCTGGCTCCCTGCTCGGCAGGGAGTCTGCTTCTCCCTCTGACCCTCCCCCCTCTCGTGTGCTCTCTCTCTCTCATTCTCTCTGTCTCAAATAAACAAATAAAATCTTTAAAAAAAAAAAAAAAGAATGTGTATCAAGTAATTAGTAATCAGCATTGATAAGATGCACTTGCACTGCAGAATGGACCCCACCCCCACCCCAAACACATACTCCTGAGGAAACTCATAACAACTAGCACAGGATATGCCTCAAGAATTGATGGCTTCCATGGCCCTTTGCATCCCAAACATGGAGTGACTGGAACATTCCAAAGTTCCTCCTGGGAAATGATGAGGCCTTCACTATTTTTGTATCAAACAAGTTTTATTATCTGTCTTGTACCCTTCCTTAAAGCTAAGTAAACATAGTGCTGAGTAAAGCCTATCATGTCTTGTGAGTTTGTTAATCCAAACCCAAGACCACCTTTGTATTCTACACACCCAACTCTTTAACAGTGATTATTGTGAGGAATGGGCATGGGGTCATGGAGAAGACATTTTTTTTTTCACTCTTTACATTACATGCTGTGCTGTTAAAAATATTTATACAAGGAATTTGAATATTGTAATTATAATTTTAAAACCAATGGTAATAACTAAAAAAGGGAAAATATACATAAAATAACAAGAACAATTCCAGATCTAACCCCATTATTAAAAGGAATCAAATATTTTGTCAGACTTTGCCAGGATTGAATTGAAGATGCCTACAACTAATCTAGAGGAAAGAGAAGATCCAGAATCTTATTTAGAAGAAGTCTTACTGTATCCGTAGAGCGCTAAATAACTCCAATTACCCAAATCTTGTTTTTTACCAACACAGGTACTTACCCCTAGTACCCAAAGATACAATTAGTCTTTGTGCACCCGAAATCAATCTAATCTGTCAATTACTGGTTTGAGTCAGGATTCTTTCCCTGCCTGACACAGTAAACCACAGAATCCCCAACTTCTACCCTTAAGCCAGCTCTAGCATCCATATGAGTTAGTCCAGTCATGGGGGAAAAAGAGTAGTTCCCTTCTGGATGAGACTCAGAAACAGTTCACTAACATATGCACATTAATAAGGAAATTCTGATAAACATGTGAGTCCACACACAACTACACAGATGCCAAAAAGGTTAGCTATCAGGCACTACAGAGAATGGTGTTGTTTTGTTTTTGTTATGGTAAGAGCACTTAACATGAGATTCTACCCTCTTAAAAGCTTAACAATACAGTATTGTTAACTATACGTAAATGTTGTAAAATAGATCTCTAGAACTGAGTATCAACTCCTCATTTGCTCCTTCCCTGAGCCCATGGCAACCACTATTCTATTCTCTGCTTCCATGCTTGACTGTTTTAGCTACCTCATATAAGGGGAACCATGCAGTATTTTTCCTTCTGTGTCTGGCTTCTTTCACTTAGCTTAATGTCCTCCAAGTTAATCCATGTTTTCACATACTGCAAGACTTTCTTCTTTTTATTTTGGGGGGCCCCCTTCACCCATTTCTCCCATCCCACTTCCGTTCCCTCTGGCAACGACAAATTTGTTCTCTGAATCTATAAGGTACTGTTGTTATTTTTTGTTTTTTTGGGTTTTTTTTGCAAGATATATAGCTTACAAATATTTTCTCCCATTCTGTAGGTTGCATTTTCAGTCTATTGTTTCCTCTGTTGTACAAAAGCTTTGTGGTTTGATGTCATTCTGATTATCTAGTTCAGCTTTTGTTCCTTAGCTTTTAGTGTCATATCCATGAAATCATTGCCAAAACCAACGTCATGAAGTTTTTCCCCTATGTTTTCTTCTGGAAGTTTTATAGTTTTGGACTTTACATATAAACCTTTAATCCATTTTGCATTGAAGATAAGTGTTTTTAACCAATTTTCATCATTAGAGACAATACTTAGCAATAATTCACACTTCATACTTAAATCAGCCAAGAAACTCTAAATCAATGAATTCTTCCAGAAATATATCTTGCTTAAAAACATTTAATTTACCTACAGTTATTCTCTGCCCGTGTTAAAAACAACCATATAATGAAGCCTAATAAACAGATTCTATATAAGAATTCATGGAAGGTTTTCTTTAATGAACTATTATCTTTAAGCACATCTGGCTGTCCACTTTGGTTTTTTAAAACACTTCATAAAAAACCAGAATGTCTACTTAGGATACTTCCGTTATTTAAAAGAGAAGTTATAGGATCTTCTTTGGAGATCTTCCATTGGTAGGGATGTTAAATATATAGATCAGTGATTAAAAAAACACATATAAGATACAATCATCTATATATAAAATAATGCAGGTATTGATTTTTACATTTATACAATTATAAGCATAAGATATTGTTACAGTGGTACTTTTGCAAAAGAGGATAGGGTTAGGAGAAAGATTTATTTTTGCACTCTCAGCCATAAGTGACATTAAATCTACACCCAAAACCAGATTTGGCATATGGCCCAATCTATGCCATTACAATCTCCTGCTATCCAGTCAAAAATAATGACATCACAATAGACTTTCCACATTCCCTTTTCTACTGTCCTGCAACCAGAGAGACTCAGACCTGAGACTGAGAAGATTGGGTCTATGGTCTATATCAACACAGAGAATGAAGCAAGCAGGGCATGAGCACTGTTTGGGTCCCACAACAATAGCAAGGGCTAGGCACTAGCTTTTTCAATTATATAAGCTATAAATTCCCTTTTTGGGCTCAGGCCAATTTGGGTTGGGTTCTCTATCATCTGAAACAGGAAGAGCCCTAACATACAAATGTTAATTTTTACTTCAAAGTCACTGAATCTTCCGTCTATCAGTTGGAGAATATTACCTTACTATGTCCCGAATCTGTGACAGATGAAGCCCTTAAGAGACGCTGCATATTTCTGTAGATAGTATATACTAATAATAGACTATTACCAGCAAAGCTTTGATTATGGTCCAAATTGGTTAGTTTGTGGACATGGTTAACCATGGACATGGTTAACAGAGATGGATAAGCATGCTTTTCCTATCAAGACATTATTTCATGTGGAAACACTTTCATTCAGAGGATTTCATGAAAATAAATACTGAGAGAGATAGCAACAATTTACTTTGCTCATAGGAGTATTGAAATGTGTAATTATTTGCTGTTTAGATAACTCCGTTTTAGATCAAAGGTTTTATTCATAGTATATTTATTTATAGTTATTAAGAAGCTCACATTATTTGTAATATCCTACAAAAAGTGGCATACTCTTTAAATTTTAGTCAAGTCAGTAGCACAGAATTTTCCTTATTTCAAATAAAAGCAAGTGGTATTTATATTGAGCATCTATATGCACAGTGCTGTGCTAGTCCTAATGCTCTGGTTCATGCCATATAATGAAGATTTTTATTATCTATAGGCAAATGTTGCTGTGTAAATTCTATTATCCTTTCTCTCTTCCACCTTCTATCTCCTCCCCTCCTAGTTATGCACCATGGCGATAAAGTATCACATTCAGTTATCCTTGATGCAATTTATAAAGTCTAAAATCAGGTAGCTCTTTAACACCAAGTGATACCAAATACCTCATTACTAAAAAATCTTAAAAACAGCCAAACATCAAACTGTCTATTCTAAAGTAGCACAGGGAACATTTTTTAAAAAGACGAGTAAAGCTCATAATGGGTAAAAACTGCAAATAGCTAAGCAGCACAGAAAAAGATGATCTTATATATGTGAAGCTAGCATATGCATGTTTGTCCAGATGGGAGCTGTTAAAAACGAGGCTGAGTACATCCTCAATCATTCAATTTTTACTAAAGACTGGCCATTCTTTAGGGATAAGGTGGCAAATATGTGCACTCCATCTACAGTGAGTAAGAAAACATACAATTGACCTTTGCTGGTGTTTATAACATGGGGTTGTTCGACACTATTCATATTTGGGCTTTTGTGGTGAGGGGTCATTCGGTACATCGTAGAATGTTTGCCAGCACCCTTGGCCTCTACCCACTCACTAACTGCCAGTAGCAGCCCCAAGTTGTGATGACCGAAGTTATCTGCAGAAAATGCCAAATGTCCCCTCAAGGACAAAATCACTCCCAGTAAAGAGCCGGTACTCTTATCGGAGGACCACTTATACTTCAGCAGGCTGCCCATAATCCCACAATATCCAGCTCTAAGGCAGATTGTTCACTGCTATTCTCTAAACTTCCAAATTAAAAGCAAGACTATCACCTAGAAACTACATTCTACCTAGCTACTAAAGTCTGGTGAATTAACAAAGCAACTCATGTCCTAACTAAATTGCCTTCATTTCTATTCCAGAAACAAATCTACCATCTTAACCTCTATTGTAGACTTTTTGAACCTTCAGACTTCTCATATAATTTCTACATGACTGGATATCTAGGATACTCTGGGTAATCTAGCATGATCCCACACCCTATTTGTGCCTCATACTCATTTGTCCCTATTACTGTATTATTGCCACCAGTCCCAAAAGGTGAAGCCAGGTCTTTTTGACCGTCTTCTGGGAACCGTTGGATAGTTCCCATCAACTCCCAAGTCAGATAAGAACCACCACTGCACAGATACCACCCTAAATGGTGAGCATGAAAGGCGACAACTTCTATTAGCTCAGTTCACTTCGTAATATACAAAGATGGGTAAGCTGGTGGTAACAAAATAAGGAGAGGTGGCAAATCTGTATGAATGAGGAAATGGCAAGATTTCATTCCTTTTGATGGCTGCATAATATTCCATTGTATATATATACCACATCTTTATCCATTCATCTGTCGATGGACATCTTGGCAAAATGCCTAGAACTACTAAAAGAGTTGAAATAGAAGGAAAGGACAATGATGGGGCCTGGTCCACTTAGCAAAAATAAAAGCCTTATCACTTTGCTGATGCAAAAAGGTAACTAACAGAAGGCAGAGAGGTTTGGAACCAATCTGCATCCTTTGCCTGTTCCTTTGGTACCAGAATTCTTTCCCCTCTCCTTTTTTCTTATGAATCAGTGTTAACAGACCTCAGAACTTATATGAAAGACCTATTTCAAATGAGAGATTTATTGTTGCACATATCAAAAGTGAAATGTATTAAAATCAGATGTTTGTCACACAAGAAAGTGATTAACATTTATCTTAT